>NC_092587.1:50093125-51358750 GCF_047663525.1 Anas platyrhynchos | reverse complement strand
AGGTTTAATTAAAGGGGAAGGGAAGAGAAAAAGAAACAAAAAAAAAAAACAGTAAGTCCACACAGAAGCATAGAGAAAAGGAACAAAAAAAAAATAAATCTCTACTTCCCATCAATGAGCGATGTTCGGCCATGTCCTGGGAAGCAGGGCCTCAAAATGTGTAGTGGTTGTTCAGGAGGAACAACCCCCTCCCCCACGAGAGCCCCCATTTTTATTGCTGAGTGTGACATCAGGTGTTATGGAATATCCCTTTGATTGATTTTGGTCAGCTGCTCTGGCGATGTCCCCTCCCCATCACTTGCCCACCCCCAGCCTGCTGACTCTTGGGGGCTTGGAAGGAGTCCTGATGCTGTGCCAGCACTATGCAGCAACAGACACAACACTGGAGTGATATCGGTACTGTTCCAGCTATGAGTGCAGACCACAGCACTGTTTGGGCTGCTGCAGGGAAAGGTGACTCCATCCCAGACAGACCCAACACAGTATATTTGAAAAACTTCATACAGACCAGCAGAGTTCTTTGTAGGACAAACCATATCACTACATTGATACTTTGTGTAGTTAATGGGCAATAACCTGTACAAGCTCCAGATCATTTATGAACTGTCACATATTCTGACAGATTTTTTTTTAGTACTAAATGATCTAGGAACAAATAACTGCTATAAAACCTGGAATAAGGGTTAGTATTAAGATATTCCTTTGTCTAGAGTTTGGCATTTGTTGACCCTGGAAAATTTTCAATTCAGTTTGCACATCTACAAAGTCACTCCCTGTTCTGCAGTTCTGTGCTTAAATAACCATAAAAAGAGACAGACTTTTTATTTAGGACCTTTGAATACATTTTCAGGGCATACAGATTTATCTAACACCTCTATCTCTTAAATGCCTTATTGAATCTAGGCACAGTATCTCGCTAGCTAGAAAATTTGTCATGTTTTTGTGCATAGAAACAGCTCAGACCTACCCAGGTTAGTTGAGGTGTAGTGCTGCATGTAGGCAGCTATATTGCTTCCAAAACTTCCAGACTACATAAATATTTAGTAATTCTATGACATCATAGAATTATACACACATCACATAGAGACAGCCTATTGAACGATGAGGTTTCAGATCTAAGCCTGAGAGGCAGAATAATGCAATATGGACCTTGCTCAAGTGGTTTCGCTGAGGCCAGCTCCCAGAATCAGTCTTAACAGGTCCCTTGTGCCCATTAGGGTGGACATAGCACTGTGGCACTTCCCAGAGGGCATTCTGGTGCAACCCCAGGCATCAGCTGAGACTCAGCGCTGGCACGGCCACAGTCTTACTTTGATGATTCACTTCATACAAATTAGAGGAAAGTACAGCAGAAACACAATTAAGTCTGCAGGAGCTGAACTAAGTCTGGTGTGGCTATTGCTGATATAAAGTTAACAACCCTGCCTAACCAAAAAATGTTTGGAAGATACACAGAGGATAGGAACTCTTTATATCTCTCTCATGTGGCTATATGGCATCTTCTACTGTCTTTGGCCTGTAATTGCTAACCAGCTCTTCCAGGGACTATTTGACACACTGCAATTTGATATTGACAAAGGTGAGTCAGAAACCATATGAACAACTTAGATGATAGAAATAACAATTTCTTGTGCAATAAGAGAACTTCATAACCACTATATCCTTCAAAATATTTGAAATGTATATTTGTCTAAATTTGACATCTGACATTATATAAATGTTGTGTCCAACCCAATAAAGGTCTATAGAACATGATAAGGACTTTTCTCTTTATTCTTCAATAATTAATTCTCTTTATTCTTCAATAATTAATATTTTTAAATAACATGAATTTATATGAGGTTTAACAAAATGTTGATACAAATTAAGCATAACTTCTCTAAAATAATGTATTAAATTACTGGTGTTTCAAAGTAGTAACCAAAATAACAAGTCATTTATATTATTAGGATCTTTTTTTTTTTTTCTGGCTCTTGTCTTGATTTCTGCATTCAAGGTAGGTTTGAAACCTGACAGGTGCAGACAGTTAAAAATTACCTCAAGGAAAATGCAATAATACATATTTTTTGATTTTAAATGTGTAAGCGCTATGAGTCCTCTCTGAAATATAAACAATATATCTTTTTGGAGTTCAATAACTATGCTTTTTAGAGGTTGTTTTTTTTGTGTTTTTTTTTTTTTTTTTTATCACCATTTTTGTGTTGGTTATTTCTTTTTTGTTTGTTTGTTTGTTTTTGTTTTCTTTTTTAAAGGTAAACTTGAAATAAGAGTTCCAAATGCAAAAACTACCCCATGAACAAATTACCAAACATTTCTTGGATGCTATACTGGCAAGCAAACTATAGTTTTGTATTAAAGCAGTATTTCTAATTCTGACAGTCATAATATGGACGTTTGTTTAAAACCAAAACAAAACTGAACAACACTCTTCAGATCTCAGTGGGTGAATTGTTCTAACAAGCAGGTGGAATTAACACAAATGCAGAAACAGTTGCTATGTTCACAGATGTTGTTATCATCCTTGCATTTATACAATATGTAGGTATAATAGAAACCCACCGAAAAACAACAACAAAAATAGTGCAAAACCACCTACAAATAGCACAGATAGCCACTGTCTAGTGCAGAATGTGTGAGAAATATACTAACGCCTTCGACAAGTGAGTTTGTAATGTAGTGCTATAATTTTCGCTACACTTAAAATAATTGTTTTTCTACAGGCTGAATTGTGAATTTTGAAATTCCCCAAAGGTGCCAGAAGCTGATGAAGTGCACAGGGTTACATAATGTTTAAGTGTTAAGAGTCAATGGTTCAGATTTTAGGGAAGACTTGTGACTTTTGTCAGATATGGGTCACAGTATCTTTGATTTTTTTAATCAAGAATTCAATTTACATTATAAAAATATGCTACAGTTTCTGTAATAAGTTACAGTATTATTCAAGGGTTTGCTAAATGCTATTCTATGATCCTAAGTGTGTTCACCTTACAGGCTTACTGTAAGTAAGGCCTTCTTTTTACTGTAATAAAAATTTAAAGCTATTCGTACAATCATTCAGATAGGAAAAGACCTCTAAGATCATCTAGTCCAACTTTTAACATAGTGCTAAAGTCCACCACTAAACCATGCTACTGAGTTCCAAATCTACGCATTTCTTGAAGACCTTCAGGGAAGGTGACTAAACCACTTCCCTGCGAAGTCTGTTCCAATGTCACACAACCCTTTCAGTAAAGAAATTTCTCCTAATACCTAACCTAACTGACCTCTGACGTGATCTGAGGCCATTTTCCCTTGTATTATTACATGGTACTTCGGAGAAGAGTCTGATCACTACCTCAATACAATCTCATTTAAGGTAATTGTAGAGTACAATAAGGTCTTCCATGAGCATTCTTTTCTCCAAGATAAACATCCTCAGATCCCTCAGCTGTTCCTTGTAAGAGTTGTTCTCTAGACCCTTCGCCATCTTCTTTACTTTTCTTTGGATATGCCCCAGCACCTCAATGTCGTACTTGTAATGACAGGCTCAAAACTGAGTACAGTTTTTGAGATGCGGCCTCACCTGAACCAAGTACTGAGGGGCAATCATTTCCCTAGTCCTGCTGGCTTCACTACTTCTGATACAAGCCAATGCTTATGGCTTTCTTTGCCACCTGAACACACTGCTTGTTCATATTCAGGCATCTATTGATCAATACCCCCAGGTTCCTTTCCATCAGGCAGCTTTCCAGATACTTTTCTTCCAGCCTATAACATTGCATGGGGTTGTTGTGAACCCCTCTATATATGAGTACTCAGGTTCTTGTATGTAGATATATATATATATATATATATATAATATACATATATATATATATATAATGCCAATATTCCCAACTTCAGCTGGCAGAATATTTCCCTCTAAACATGCCAGTCATCTGCTTGATTTTATATCCCTTCATTAGTTTTATTGAATATGAATTATTGAGTATGATTCAGTAATTAATTAAATTTCCTTTTTTGACAAAGTCACCAATCTAGTTGATCAAGAGAAACCTGTTGATCATCTTTTTCAATTTCAGCAAAGATTTCAGTACTGTTTCTCACAACATCCTTCTAGACAAAATTCTTCTAGACAAAAAGTCCAACATACAGCTAGATAAGCATAATATGATGGGTTGATGATCGGCTTAAGGGTCAAGCTCAAAGGGTGATAGTAAATGGTGTTACATCAGGCTGTGGCTAGTCACTAGTGTAGTTCCCCAGGGCTCTATTGTAGTGCCAATTCTCTTCAGTGTTCTCGTAAATGACTTGGATGTAGGCCTTGAAGACATACTCAGTAAGTTTTCAGATGACACTAAATTAGGAGGATCAGTTGACTCCAACCAAGCAGAGAGGCCTTTCAGAGAGATATTGACAAAACTGAGAGCTGAGAGCTTTGTGATCACAAGCAACATGAATTTTAACAAGAGCAAGTTCTGGATTCTGCAGCTGGGATAAAGCAACTCTGTCTGTACATAAAGAGACGAGATGAAAGGCTTGAGAACAGCCCCACAGAATGGAATCTAGAGGTTTTGTTTGACAGGATGTTGAATATGAGTTAATAGTATGCCTGGCATCCAGAAGGGCCTGCCTTATACTGACTTGCAATAAGCACAACCTTGCTAGCCAGTCCAGGGAAAGGATTGTTTTATGCTACTATTTTCTGGTGAATCGCCACTTTAAGTACTGTGTGTAGCTTTGGGTGCCACAATATATGAAAGACATAAAACTATTAGAGAACATCCAAAAGAGGGCTACAAAAATGGTAAAGGGTCTAGAGGGCAAGACATATGAGGAGCAGCTGAGGTCACTTGCTTTGATCAGCCTAGAGAATAGGAGACTGAGAGGAGGCCTCTTGGTGGCCTACAACATGCTCACAAGGGGAGTGGAGGGTTAGGCACTGATCTCTTCTCTCTAGTGACAGTGATAGGACCTGAGGGAACAACACAAAACTGTGGCAGGGGAGGTTCAGACTGGATATTAGATTCTTCACTGAGAGGGTGATTGCGCACTGGAACAGGCTCTGCATGGAAGTGGTCACAGTGCTGAGCCTGCTGGAGTTCAAGAAGCATTTGGACAATGCTCTCAGATGTGTTGTCTGATTTTTAGGTGGTTCTGTGTGGAGCCAGAAGATGGATTTGATGATTCTTGTGGGTTCCTTCCAACTCGGGATTATATATATGATTCCATAGAATATACATCTCTATATAAATTATATAAATATAAATCTCTAGTTGAATAGTAAATTCTACATCTTATCCAAACATCCCATACTTATTGAGTAATGAATTACTTATGTTTGGAAGTAATGAATTACTTATGTTTGGACATGAATGGATCTTATTGTTGCAGTAAGATAATATTGTTGCAGTGTTGCAATGTGACAGAAAACCATTTGCAAATAAATATATTTTAATAAAATTGGGCAGTCTTTAAGCGTTATGGGAATGAAGTCCAAAATCTGCATATTTTCCTTGATAATGCGTAAATACTACATTTTTTTAAATGATAGTTTTATTTGTAAGAGCATTTGTATAGATGCATTATCATGTCTTTGGACATGAATATTGCTTTTTTGTTTTTCTCAAGTCTGGATAATTTTACATACTATTTCTCTCCCTGAGTTCAAGCACAAACAAATGTTGTACATTCCTTAATATAATGGATAGCTCTTATTCTTATTCTTATTCTTATTCTTATTCTTATTCTTATTCTTATTCTTATTCTTATTCTTATTCTTATTCTTATTCTTATTCTTATTCTTATTCTTATTCTTATTCTTATTCTTATTCTTATTCTTATTCTTTCTTATTCTTATTCTTATTCTTATTCTTATTCTTATTCTTATTCTTATTCTTATTCTTATTCTTATTCTTATTCTTATTCTTATTCTTATTCTTATTCTTATTCTTATTCTTATTCTTAAACTATATTCCTTGATGATAGCTCCATAATATTTTTTGTTGTTGTTCTTATTGGTGTTTTATTGAATTTTCTTAGCTGAGAAAACTCCTTAACTTCAGAAATAAAGTGATTGTAATAATAATAACAAAATTTTAATGTATTGACACTTCTTATTCTAACCCTTCTTTAGTATACAAGACTGTTTTATATTAACTGCATGTATACAAGTAAAGATTACATATTTAACTACTAATATAATGGAATTTAAATGTGTATGCAATGTTTATGTATGTTATACATCTTGTTCTCTCTAAGTGACAGCTCTTACAAGTTCTGCTTCAGTTGATTTTAATAAAATAACCTTATTTTTCATTAACTTTTGCTGTAAGAAATGATGAAGAAATTAGTAAAAGTCTATATTCTTTGTATTAAGATGGGGAGACAGTTGAGGAATCACTTTATAATAACTCACCTACAGCAGATCTTGCTGTTACCAGTGAAACAACATATGAACTAAAGGGCTAGCTGGGACAGATTCTACTATATGGATGGAAACTTTAACATCCTTCCAAGTATGAAATTCCCATGAGCTCAGATCTTAGGTTTGTGTGTGTAGAAACTGGCAGGACTACTTCTCTCTTCTAGAATGAATTACGTCCAAAGGAATATTTTGCATGCCATTTCTACAAGGAAATAGGGTGATGGTTTTAACTGCTGGTTATTAAGAAGCAAAACTGAGTTCAGACTTACCGTGGAGCAGGAAGAAGGAAGAGTTCTGTTCTGATACATTTTTTTTAATGTTTGTTTCTATGATAGAAGATCAAGTTTGGAAACTAATAATTCATTTACCTTGTTTATTTTGGGGGGGAGGGAGGAGAGTGAAAATAATTTATCATTATAAAAATGTCTATAAGAAAAATAGTTGTTTCTGTCCTTCTTTAACTGGTAGATTATTAGAAGAGGAAACTTGCTGGAGCTAATACTGGAAAGGTTAGAGGAAATTTTACTTCCTTTAATTAAAAGTATTATCTAATGAAGATAATGGTAATTTCTTAATAGTCTTGCTGTAAGAGATCATGTTTTTGCTGGAATGAGTAGATTAAGATGATTAAATAATGTTATCAACAATAAAAAATAATGCATTAATAAGGCATTTATGTTGTAAATTAACATAAATGATAAAACTACCTTCAGACCACAGATCTACATCTTTTCTTTTCTAATTGCACAGCTGCTCTCAGGAAATGTTTGCTTTTCTGTTGATATTGAGAGAAGGATCATGGCAAAATTTGAAAAAGTGGAATATGAGCTATTATGATATGTTCTTACATGATGACATGATTTTAAGACCTGAATTTGTACTAACATTCATAAAATATATATGCCTATTTCACATTCTCTTTAGCTCTAAAAAGCAGTTTGATGACTATATACCAAATACATTAACAAAAAATCCTTTTTGAAGACTTCAAAATTATATTAAGCAGGTCTTCTGTCACTGCTTAGAAATAACTGTGGGAGAGACAGTTGAACTTGTGAAAGGAAAACAGGTATCTTAAACCTGAAATACAACATATTTTTCTTAAGGACACCAAATCATCAACTTCTGTTGCGTGGAATGAAGTATGAAAATCTGCTTTTGAAGTTAATAAAGTGCATTACTGAGTCTCTCTGGCTATCAGATTTCAGCCCTTGATTGCAGTGATCTTTTAACTCAGTGCCAGATTGCCATTTCTAAGGTTTCGGTTGAAAATAGGTAAAAGTTATGCTGGAGGAGGGGCCATGGTTTATGGCAGCCATGGAGGAAGCACGGACTGTTAAAGTTCTTGGGTCCTGACCCATTACAGGTAAATCACTGATCTCCTAAAACCTTGGATAAGAGGTTTTGTCAGGATTTTGCACACTGTTATTTTGCAAAATAATTTCCTTATGGTACTGCCCTTTCATGCTACAAAATAAGAAAAAAATAAATATTGTCCTCAGCAATGGATACATTTGGACAAAAGCATCTGAAAGACTTTGTATGTTGTTTCTGGAAGTAGTCCGGTGAAGTTAAAAGGTTATAAAATTCAGTGCCTGCCTTCGTTTTTATCTTCATGTTTTGGCCAAGTATGGTGTTTCTTAGAGGCACTGTCAAATATGCCTCTTCATGACACAGATGAGGAGAAAATCTGTCTAACTGCAGCAACCTCTGAAAATTTAAAAGAAGAAAGTATGCTGGAATGACTACAAATCTGAAATTACCTTGCCATAAGGCCAGTCTCTCAGATAGAGTAATACAGTCTGCTAGTGAAAATCATCCAGATCTATTGGCATGTCAAATATTTTAGAGAAAGTAATTCATTTTCACACCATTTGCAATTAATGATCTACTCAAAATGTCTTAGAAAAGTACATATATACATATACATATACATATTCATCTCTATATACATCATCTACATATGTGTTCGGCTTACATTCAAACTTTAAATGTCAAAGCATTTAGGGAATATAAACCACAGGTAGGAAGTTATGACTTCACTTTTCTGTCAGTTACAATACATTATTTTATTTGTCCAAAATCATATCATACAATAGCAGCATTGTGTGGAGCACGTTATGCCATATGATAATTAATTCATGGAAATTTAATTTCCTTTCTTTCTTTCTTTCTTTCTTTCTTTCTTTCTTTCTTTCTTTCTTTCTTTCTTTCTTTCTTTCTTTCTTTCTTTCTTTCTTTCTTTCTTTCTTTCTTTCTTTCTTTCTTTCTTTCTTTCTTTCTTTCTTTCTTTCTTTCTTTCTTTCTTTCTTTCTTTCTTTCTCTCTCTCTCTCTCTCTCTCTCTCTCTCTCTCTCTTCCTTTCTCTCTTCCTTTCTTATTCTTCTTCCAATAATTTATTGCTTATAAACTTGGTCATCATCATGTAGGTCAGGCTTTTTTTTTGTTTGTTTGCTTGTTTGTTTTCTTCCAAATAAATTTCAGACTTGCAAATTGTCCTCCCTATCTGTAATCTGAATTGCAAGTTAGGCAATGTATTTATTTATTCTTTTTGCAGGAAGGATTTCTCCTGCTGTTTTGCACAATCTTAGACATAAAAGCTACTTTTACTGTGCTGTTTAGCATGACCTTAAACATAAAACTACTTTCAAGGCACAACTTTAAATCAGTAAAATTAATACTTATGGATCTAGATTGCTTATATTTATTTATAATAGTTTCACAAAAATAAAATACATTTACCTTATGGTTTGTCCTATTTGCTCTTCTATATTTGGGGCCGGTCCTCTTTAACATCTTCATCAATGATCTGGATGATGGCATTGAGTGCACCCTCAGTAAGTTTGCAGATGACACCAAGCTAGGTGCGTGTGTCGATCTGCTCGAGGGTAGGAAGGCTCTGCAGGAGGATCTGGATAGGCTGCACCGATGGGCTGAGGTCAACTGCATGAAGTTCAACAAGGCCAAGTGCCGGGTCCTGCACCTGGGGCGCAATAACCCCAAGCAGAACTACAGGCTGGGAGAGGAATGGTTGGAGAGCTGCCAGGCAGAGAAGGACCTGGGAGTGATGGTGGACAGTCGGCTGAATATGAGCCAGCAGTGTGCTCAGGTGGCCAAGAAGGCCAACGGCATCCTGGCTTGTATCAGAAACACTGTGACCAGCAGGGCTAGGGAGGTGATCGTCCCCCTGTACTCGGCTCTGGTGAGGCCGCACCTCGAGTACTGTGTTCAGTTTTGGGCCCCTCGCTACAAGAAGGACATCGAGGTGCTTGAGCGGGTCCAAAGAAGGGCGACGAAGCTGGTGAGGGGCCTGGAGAGCAAGTCCTATGAGGAGCGGCTGAAGGAGCTGGGCTTGTTCAGCCTAGAGAAGAGGAGGCTCAGGGGTGACCTTATTGCTCTGTATAAGTACATTAAAGGAGGCTGTAGAGAGGTGGGGGTTGGCCTGTTCTCCCATGTGCCTGGTGACAGGACGAGGGGGAATGGGCTAAAGTTACGCCAGGGGAGTTTTAGGTTAGATGTTAGGAAGAATTTCTTTACTGAAAGGGTTGTGAGGCACTGGAACGGGCTGCCCAGGGAGGTGGTGGAGTCACCATCCCTGGAAGTCTTCAAAAGACGTTTAGATGTAGAGCTTAGGGATATGGTTTAGTGGGGACTGTTAGTGTTAGGTTAGAGGTTGGACTCGATGATCTTGAGGTCTCTTCCAACCTAGAAATTCTGTGATTCTGTGATTCTGTGATTTCCAGAAGAAAATTTTCAGATAATTGATCTGTGACAAGCTTAGGAAAAATACTCATTGGAAAACATGCAGGTGATTTGAATTGTTTCTCATCAGTTCAGGGGACTGAAGCCTAAAAAGTTTATTTTCTAGTCTGTCATAATTTCTATTTAATTTAAAGTACTGATAATTCTTTGGATAATAATATTTTTAAATGATTAAAAATATTCCGAATATGCCTTTCAAATGAAGACAAGATGAGATTTTGAGAGACAATATTTATATTAACATACATAGAAGTTGACAATTTAAATGTTTCATCTCCTGAAGGAAAAAAAAATAGAGTGGAATTAGAGCAAAACAGACGACTTCCAACCTAACGGGAAATTACATGAGCAGAAGACCTACAGAATAATGTAAACTGTTGTTTGAACTTCATACCTCTATGAATGTCAGAATTTTAATTATTTATTTATTTATTTTAACTGATAGTTCAATTACAAAGGAAAATCCATTATTTGAGCTTTTCATGTTATTTGATATGTGCACACCACAATATATTTCAACACCTTATTTCTGATTTAAAAATTCTGAATGCCTTGACTAACAGTCTTGTACAGAAAAGGAGAAAGAAAAATGGAAAGAAAAAATAGAAAAAGAAAAATAGATATTATATGTCTGCAAACTACTCATTTCTCTTTGAAGAAGAATGTGATTATGAAGACTACTTTATGCTGTAAATTTGTAAAAATGTAAAAATGCAAGTATGAAATAAACTATAATACATTTGTATTATCCCCTACACTATATCTTATGTATTGTATCATGCTTTATGTGTGCCTACATTAAACATAACTCTTTCTTCTTTTACCCACTCAGTTATTAAATCCAATGAAATGAACAGTTGTGCAGAAGCCAAATCTGTTCTCAAATTCCATTATTCCTATTTTGTTTTAAATTGTATCAACATTCTCATGAAAGTGACCTTGATACTAGTTACTATCTGACAGAACGAAAAATATATAAAGCCCAAGTCCACTTGGGACATTTGTCTGACATTTGTTCTTATTGCAAATTTCTTAATGTGACAGCCTCAGTGAGAAGCAACATCCTGTGTTAGAAGTATCCTGAGGGGAGCATCACTGGCAGTGTAGTGAATTTCACAGCTGCTTATAATGAAGCAGTGAGCATCACTACTGTCTATGCAGCAGTTGTATTTAAATTGCAAAACTTTATATTCATATTTTCTTCCAGAAATCAAATGACAGCCTTGACATTTAATGAGATGCTCAGACAAAGCATTCATAAATATGTAGTTAATGTTTGAGGAGATCACAACTGGAGATAAGAGTTGTGATAGAGGTGATGACTTGGAAGTTGATTTGGTTGGTAGTCCCTTTGATGGCTGCACTGTGCCCTCTGTGCAGTAACTTGGTGATTTCAACTCTGCTGGACAACTGTGCAGTCTATAAACCTGTTATTAAGCTTAGAATTAACTGATAATTTCAGATAAGATAAAGCAAAACAAACTCCATTCTCTTTTTCACTTAAAGTGTTTTTGAAGCAGAATGTGGTGATCATGACAGATCAAACCATAACGACTATTTCTCTTATCTATGTCTCTTTTTGCTCATTGCTCCGGTATATGCTTTATACTCTCTGAGGTTAAAATAAATAAATAAATAAATAAATAAATAAAAATGAAATGAAATGAAGTCTGAGGGAATTAAAAAAACAAAAAACAAAAAACAAAAAAACAGTAAAAGTAAGTGAGAGAGAAAGAGGAGTAGAAATGAGAAGAAAAGAGGAAATATAATCCATTTATAGAAAGATTTCAATAATTTTCACCTTCTCTAACATCATGCATTTTATATAAGCTTTATTATAAGTCCATGAAATTTGTGACCTTATTTTCAATTGAATCTTTGCTTACAAGTTAATATGTTGTGACTTATAATTCGTAATAGCAATCCTCCAAGAGCATTTTCAGTTAGTATGTAGTACAACATTCTTTGTCTTTTCTTTGCACAGTACATTCAAGATTTTCCTTGAAAAGAGTCCTGTCAGTCCTTGGCCCTGGATACAATGTTGAAAGAATGATCTCACCTTATTTCTTAGTAATAATAGCTGAGCTTTATTAAAACTAAATCATAGATCTGAACAACAGGAAATGTATATCTGAAATCCTACTTCACTCTATATGCGAAGCTCAGTCCTCACCTCCTGAGAACAGTTTACTTTTATTTCTTTTTTCAGATTAAAAAAAATAAATAATAATAATAATTTTAAACATGACATTGATCAGGCTGTACTCCATTCTTTGTATAATCTTGAAAT
This sequence comes from Anas platyrhynchos, assembly GCF_047663525.1. Classification (NCBI taxonomy): domain Eukaryota; kingdom Metazoa; phylum Chordata; class Aves; order Anseriformes; family Anatidae; genus Anas; species Anas platyrhynchos. The sequence continues at coordinate 51,346,293 of NC_092587.1, read as the reverse complement.
TACAGAATCACAGAAGAGTTGAAATTGCCAGGGACCCCTGGAAATCCAACCCAGAGGTCAGTTACAGCAAGTTGCTGTGAGTCCAGCGAGATTTTGAGCAGCTCCAAGGAAGTAGACTCCACTACCTTCCCAGACAACCTGTTCTACAGTTTGACTGTCTTCAAAGTAAGGAGCTTTCTTATATTTAAATCATGCATTTCACTTTGTTCTCATTGCCTTTTGTCCATTTACTAGGCACCTCTGAGAAGAATCTGACTCCATCTGTGTCTCATTGGGCATTTACAGTCATTGGCACATTATGGATCAGCCTCCCTGAGTCTTATCTCTTCAGGCTGAACAAGTATTCATCTATCATGTAGGAGACAATGAATTTTCCAGAAAATAGATTGATTGGAAAATTCTGTATATGCAGGATGGAAGGGAGAACAGAGATCTGAGCAGTAACTCGAAAACACATCCAGTCAGAAACAATGTTGTTGTTAGAGTAGTAAACTAAGAATGAAGTTGTGATTTCAGCCTTCATTTTCAGGAGTCTTGCATTATTTTTTTTTTTAACTAAAGTTAAAGTTCTGTGACATAGTATAGATTCAGAACTTGATGTTTTTTTGCGTATGTGTTTGGCCTTCAGTCCATATCTCGCTCATTTTCCTTAGAGTTATGTGATTTAGCAAGAATATTCTCATGCTAATGAGTAAATAATCATTTAGTAACAATCTCACAGCAATTCTTGTTTGTTTTACAAAAAAAAAAAAAAAAAAGAGACAAAAATATCAAAAATATCATAAATATCAAATGTTTCTGAAAGACAAGGTGAAAAACTGTTTGAGTACCAAACTTCTTTTCTTCTTGTAAAGTTTTAACCCTGAGAAAAGTCAAGAGGTTTATTTGTGTGCGTGTGTAGTTACATGAAAACAGCAATTCACACCATTTAATATTACTTTTGGTTGTTTTTATGTTTGTTTTTGCCTTTGCAAGAAGTTTTTATATGATCACCAGTGAGATCTATTTGTAATTTAAAATTTGAACAAAAATTCCTTCCTTCACTTTTATCCACTGCCCCAGCTATTAATAGTCTGATGGTCACATATGACCTTAATGCAATCTAATCAAGAAATAATAGAGATAATAAAGTATCTAGCAAAGAAAAAAAAAAAAAAAGAAAGAAAGAAAAAGTTGCTAATGAAGTTGTAGTTAAATGATCAAACGAATGGTTTCCAACACATTTGTAGAACAGACACTTTCATTTTCTTGTTTAAACTACAATCAGACTTCAGATGCTTAAAGCATGGAGCAAAGATGACAGATGGTTTCTGTGCTTGTCAATCAATTTATCTTGATATGTAATAGCTACCAGCTAGACTAAATAAAACTCTGGCTCTCACATTGTGGAAACTGGCACAAGGCTGAACAAACTAATTCCACCTCCAAGTCCCATCAAAATTCTAGACTTAGCATAAGCTTCCACAATGCAGAAAGCAGATGGAGTTGTTGTTGAAACTCTCCTGAAGATATTATCTTTATTAGATTTGTTGCAATCACACTGTTATCACTTCATAAATTCGATAACTAACAATAGAAGCCTAAGCCATAGATAGGTAGATGATAGATAGATTTCCATCTATCTATCTATCTATCTATCTATCTATTTATATTTATAGATATATATAGTTTCCTACTATATAGAAATCCTCGAACTCCTGAAAAATGATTTATCCTCATTGACATTCAGACCCAGGACTGAACTGTTTTGGAACTTTTCAAATAGGCTTTCTGTGTTGTTTTATTTTTAAAATCACTTGCTTATGTATCTTGTGAATCAGATACATAATAGCAGTCTTTCAATACATTTTTCTTCAGTAAATTACTAGCATCTCATTTTTCTCTAAAAAGGGGTATTAATGCAAGAATCTAGCTATCAAATCCCTGTCCAATAAAATGTGCACGTGAATTATATCATAATGAGGCTAAAAAAGATTTAAGTACCAGAGAGAGAATTCAGAAGGCAAAGAATGAAAGTCTTTGACTACATGGCTTTAAGGAATAAAAACTACAGGTCACAATTAAATGCAAAAGAGATCTGAGACAAATGAGTCACAAATGTACCAGGAAATTTTCTGTAAACATCAACACTAGGAGTTTAGGGTTGGAATTACATAGCTTCAGAAAAAAAAAAAAAAAAAAAAAAAAAAAAAAGATGTCTCTGGTTTAATTTCCTAGACTATGTCTCCGGAAGGCTGGAAAAGAGAAAGGAATTTTAATTTGCATTAATACTTCAGAATTTTATTTTATTTATTTATTTATTTATTTATTTACTTTATTTTACATGCTTAAGCACTATTTGCAAAAAATAGGGAACAACTTGTAATTATTTAGGTTTAAAAAGTGAGAGGGACAGAAAAATTGTAAATCCTTTCTATTTTAGATATATCACAGGACACATTGTCTGCCTCAGTTGAAACATATTATGTAATACTTGCCAGCTAGAGTCTGTCCTATAGGAAGGTTACTACTAGTGACTGCCCAATTGAATGTCTCTAATGAATTCTGTAAAATTTCCAGCAAATGGGGAAATCCCATCTATGAAGTGCAGGGTGTATGTTTGGTGGTTTTACTCAGGTGGGCAGCCAAGGTTCACCACAACTGCTCTCTCCCTCTCCCTCCTCAAAAGTAAAGGGGAAGAAAATACAATGAAAAGGGCTCAAGACTTGAGATAAGGATGGACAGATATCTCAACAATTATTGTGCTGGGCAAAACAGACTTGGAGTAGGGAAACAGTAAAATTTATTGCCTACTACTCGCAAGATAGAGAAGTGAGAAACAAAGGAAAGAAACCAAAAACACCTTCTTCCCCCTCCCATCTACCCTCCTCCACCTCCTTCTCCCAAGTGGTGCAGGGGAACTGGGAATGGGGGCTGTAGTCAGTCTACAGTACTTCATCTCTGTCACTCCTCACTCTCCCAGGTGCCGTTCCCCGTAGAAGGTTTTTTGTTTGTTTGTTTTTGTTTTGTTTTGTTTTCCTGAGCAGCAGCAGGACCCTTATCTAACATGAGGCAGCTTCTGGATTCTTCTACAGCATGTGGTATTTCTATTTCTATTCTTGAAGCCACTGACTGCCACCATCTATGGGATTCACTTTCAGATGAAAATATTTAAAAACATTTGTTCATATATGTTGTGAAGTTCACAGCTGTATGTGAAGTAGGTACCAGGGTTTCTCAGATATTCAAGAGGGATTTAGTTGGTGTAGCTGATAGATCCTGCAGAATGACTGTACTAACAAAAGAAACTTCCTAAAGGGCCACAACAATGACCCACCTATCTCAGCACTCTAACTTTGATCGTGCGGCTTAATAATGGAATACGTTACATCCTGCAGCACGGTAGGCTTGTTGATTTTTCTTTGAAGTTTATCCTATTCTCCTATAATTCACTAGTTCTATATCAGGGATATTAAAGAGTACATTATTGTCTAGCATTTTGGTACCTGCTCTTGGCCATGATTTCCATGACTTTGTCCAGCGGAAGCTGCCCTGAGATAAATAGTTCAATTCAGCTGCCACACAGTCTCTAGGACCAGATGAGGTGCCCTAAGGTGTATATCACTTGTTCTTGTCCTGCTGCTCCAGACAGCTGTCTTCTGCTGGTCCTCTGTCCAGTCTAATCCCATGCAGAGATTTCATGGAGTCTGTGGCATCTCAGATAAAACAAACATCTTTGAGTTCTATTTTCTATATGCAGCTGTCTAATCTTTTTAATGATGTTACTAGGTAATCTGCTTAGTTTACATATGGCATTCTAAGAGAGATTTCCAGGGTTACTCTGCTACTCCTGCCATTCCTTTACAGATTTCTCACACACTTTAGTGTGCCTCACATGGCACTACATGTATACTAATAATTCAAGCCCCTTATAAATACAATTAATGGAGCATTGTTGTGGTTTACCGTGCTGGGCAGCTAAACCCCACAACCGCTCTCTCACTCCCCCTCCTTAGATGAGGAGGGGGAGAAGTAAAGCAAAGAACAACTCACGGGCTGAGATAAGGATAATTTAATTAAAGGGAAATAATAATAACAATAATTAAAGAAATATTATTATGAACTTAACTATTTAACTAAAGGGAAAAAAAAAAAAAGAAAGCGGAAAAGGAAGGAAAAGGAGGAAAACAAACAAATAAAACAAATCAAGGCTATGTGGAAGTGCAGAGGAAATAAATTACTCTCTACTTCCCACAAATGAGCGATGATTGACCACGTCCTTGAAGCAAGGCCTCAACGCACACAGCCGGTGTTGAGAGGAGGACCGACGTTTTCATGAGAGCCCACCCCTCACCCCTCCCCTCTTCTTCCTGTTTCCACCTTTTATTGCTGAGTGTGACATCACATGGTATGGAATATCCCTTTGATTGGTTTAGGTCAGCTGCCCTAGTGATGTTTCTCTCCTCACTTTTTGCCCACCCCCTAGGAGGGTTAGAGAGAGGCCTGATGCTGTGCCACTGCCGCTCAGCGGTAGACACAACACTGGTGTGATAACACTGCTGTTCCAGCTACAAGTGCAGAGTACAGCACTGTATGGGCTGCTGCAGGGAACGTTAACATTCCAGCCAGACCCAGTAAAAGCATTCAGAGCAGTTAATTTTTTTTTTATCCTACCATCCTACTGGATGGTTCACTGGGCTACATTAATTGTGAATCAGTGAAAAATCTGCTTAAGAATCTGCCTCATAGACACATTTCTGCAGACACACATCATTTAGCTTTCACAATTCCACATTCACTCACAGCCCACTGTCTGACAAATATTATCTTCCTTCAAATAGATCAGACTTTTTTCCTTGTATTTTCCTTCTATAAGAGGTGAGTCTGGATTTACAACTTTTACAACTTTTGTAGGATATTGAGTCCATTGGAATGCATGCACTGAAATAGTACTGAAATAGAGTAAATGTTCAATAGTACCATATGAAAATGTCACTTCTCATTGCTGGTGTTCTCTTCTTCATCCCTTCCTATACTAACAGCCGTGTGATTCCCAAAATACCACAGGCCATTCAGTCAGAAGAAAAGTCTTCTGTGGGACATAACATATAGTCAAATCACGAAGCCTATTCTTCCAGATAAAATGGCAGTTTTGTCTATGATTACTATGTTGTAGTAAGACACAAGAGTGAAATGAAATTTATTTCTGAACTAACCTCAACGTAGTATTTTTGAGACAGTTGAAATTTCAAAAATATTTTGATCTCAGGTTCTCTCAATTCAAAACCAAAAGTAAAATGAAAAGAAACAGAACCAACCAACCAAACAAAAAAAAAAAAAATACCCCAAAATGCAGCAGACTTCTCTCCCCCTTCTCCTCTTTGGAAAATGATCATTTTCTGAAAGTACATTCTGCTGAACAATTATTTTCACAAAAAACAGCCAACCAAAGAAACAGAAAACCGCCACCAACAGGAATGGGCTGCCCAGAGAAGTGGTGGAGTCACCATTCCTGGAAGTCTTTAAAAGATGTTTAGATGTTGAACATAGCAATATGGTTTAGTGGAGGACTTGTTAGTGCTAGGTCAGAGGTTGGACTCGATGATTTTGAAGTCTCTTCCAACCTAGATAATTCTGTGATTCTGTGAAAAACCTTTCTCATTGTTCCTAATAGTCAGTATTCTATTAGTTTGAAGGCTGTGGGACATGAACCATTCTGCTAAAGGATGATGCGCTAAGCTACTTGCTTGTGTATTACGCAGAATTTAACTTAGAGTTTTTTTTTGTTTTGGTTTGTTTTTTTCCTGTCATGCTGTACTGATGTTACTACCATTGGAAACAAACAATGCCCCCATTGAGATAGCTCATCATCTATCTTGGGAGTGATGATTTGTTTGTGGACAAGCACACATTCTAATAGCTGCAGACATGGCTACAGTAAGGTTACTTCCCATAGTCCTAAACTATGCCAGAATGAGAAATATAGAGCTCCTTGGTTTTTCACCAAATATGAAGGAACAGTAGCAGTGCTTTTCAGAAGTTAGTGCTTCTGCACTTGTTCTGGAATGTCTGTACAATGTTGGAGATGGTTGGCTTGATAAGTTGGCTAAGAATCATAGATCGAACACTAGTTAGAAAGACTGAGAATGTTTCCTTTTGAACAAGATAAGGTAAAAGATGACCAGCAGAATCAATATTGCTTTATCTGATTTTACAAAATTTTCTGCAATGGCTAGCAGATAATGTGGAAGTAGAAAAGTTGGTAGATAATATATAACCATTTTATAAAAGATGCTGTGATTTACACAGGTCAAAGGGGAATCTAAGCAAAAAACTTTACTTAACTCTGGACTGTGAAATAAAACTATTGTCTAATTTTGGAAATAAGCACTGAGAGAATACTAAGGGCAAGTAACATATCTGGGGTGTTCTTACTCATCTAGAGGCATATGCTTATGGCTATTGATGGACACAAGGTTAGAGCTGGATCACTTCCTGCTCTGAGTCTTCCTATCCAGATTAATATTATGGTGAATTCCACTACCCTCTACTTTTTGTTTGTTTGTTTGTTTCTGTATGTGTGTGCATGTGTTTGTTGGTTGCTTTGGTTGCTTTGTTTGTTTGTTTCAGTCCTAGAAAAAAAACCTTACCTAAGAAGCTTCCTGTTGAAACTCTTTTTAGTGAGGTTGTCCTTTGTTGTTTGAGAATTACCACATATTCTTTTAATCCCTTGAGGATGGTTATAAAACTACTTTTAATTCTTCACAGACGGTGGCTTTTAGCCACCACAAAATTATTGCAGTCTGTCACTGTTCTATAAAAAGATATTTACATTAGATATATTGCATGCATTAAATATCCATAAGAATTAACCCTTAATAAACCATACTGAAAAATAAGTGTAAGAGTTTTGCTTGCGCCTTCCACTTTAAAATCCTAAATTCTTAACATCTTAAACAGATAATTAAATAAATAGATAAATATATATCCAAAGGTTTCACTTTAAGTTCTAAGTTAATATCAACTGCTTCAAATCTCTTGATAGGGAGATAATATACACAATTAAGAAAAACTGATTTATTTTCTCTTGCATATATATAAAGGAATTAACATTATGATTTTGGTATGAAGAATTTTGCACAGACTTCATACAAGTTTAAAGCTGCTGCATAGGCTACTTTGTCACATTGTACTGCTCTCATGCTGTTGCTGTCTTTTTAATGCTGTCTCAGAACACTCAGAAACTCTGGGTCAGCTTGCTGTGGAGTGTGTTCATTTTACATTAATTTTAATATGGACATTAGTTTGGTATAGACACTTGAAGAGACTATAAGGGGCCTCAGGAGACTTTTCAGCAGGCTGTTCTAGTCTATTTTTCCCTTTCATTTATCAACTGTTTTAGGTTGGAGAAGCTTTCCTTCCAATCCACTTCCAAAAGATAAACATATATTTATATTTTGATAACCACAGGAATACTGTGAAGTATTAGTCCCAGTATTTAGTTCCAGTACCAAGTATCTAAATGTGTTTGTATTCTTTGAAACTCTTTTATTATTATTATTATTATTATTATTATTATTATTATTGTTATTGTTATTGTTATTGTTATTATTATTATTGTTATTATTATTATTATTGTTATTATTATTTATTCATTTATTTATTTATTTATTTATTTTTTCAAAAGAAAGATTTCTAAGTATTTTGCTGAACCTATCATGTGTCCAAGAAAGGAATAAGACTTCTGCTGGATATGTAACACCTAATATGAAACACAGGATATATACATTTTATTCATATGTACAGCCATTCCATTTAAGTTTCATCATTTAAATGAATGGTAAGGACCTAATAATGATAAGAATTGTAAAAAAGTCAGTCTTTTATTTTCCTCATTAATAAACTGTGTCTCTGTCTTGAGTTTATCCAGTGTTCCTGTTTGTATCTCTTTTTATGTAGCTTAGCATCCAATAGGGGATGAAGACTGAATCTGCCTGTATTTTTCCAGCACCTAGTAGAAAGAAATCCAGATTCTGTCCACTGAGTTTGTTCATACAGGTCAAATATTTAGCCCATAAAACACTGGGATATGAAATAAACTCATATATTGAAAGGGGAAATAGTATGCAGGCTTTATAATTTAGCTGACTGAGAGTGATATTCCTGTGGAGGAAAAGATAAATAAATACAAGAGAACAAGTTGTTTGGAATAAGCTAGAAGTAAATTATGATCTTAAGGCTGGAAACAGAAGACTACCATTTTACTGTGTCAGTAAGATACATATAAAAGATTACCTATCCCTAAATTCCTTGTAATTTGTGCATGTTTGTGTATAATAATGTATAACTATTCTGAAAAAGAAATAAAAATAGCTTTAAGTATCTACAGTAGGTAGGGAATAGTTGTAAAGAAATGTTTTTTAAAAGATTTTTATTTAAAAGATGTAATGCTTATGAAAGGATTTTCTAAATTCAAACCATCTGGTTACTGTGACAATTTAGAAGTTATTTATATTTTAGTATAGTAAGCCCAGAATTAACTGTTCTGGCCATTACAGATAATAGTAGATGCTGCACACAGTTTTGAAAAATATTCTCCACTTGTAATGTAATTACTACTCTTCTAACTAAAATTATTATAATTCAGTGATATTAGCCACTTCCAGTAGCCTGAACTGTTTGTTATATAGGTACATATTACATTTATTTAAATACGTTCATGAATTTACCTAAACTAACAACTAGTCACACTTCTTGACTCAAAAACAAAGACTTCTAGGTTTTCTCTGAGAAATACAAATTGAACTAACTGAAATGTCTAGAGAAGAATCTGAAATCTCCTTTTAACACACTGTCCTTGGCATCAAGCCAAATTCTTTGGTTATTTAACTCCAACCTTGCAAAGGGAAGTTCATGCATATGGATTCTCATTAACTTCAAAGCGATGTTGCACAGTCTCAAGAAGTTGTTTGTTTTCCAGGACTGTCAACCTACATGTGATTGGAGCCAAAGTGTCAGAAGGAATAACTGGAAAAGATCCAGATTTACACCAGAGAAAATGTGTATAGAGTTAGACTTCTGCTGGTATCTAAATCTCATCTCTGCAAATTTCAACTAGGAGGATTTAAAAAGAATTCCAGTACAGTTCATCTTTTCTTAATAAAATTGATTCATGTAGTTGAAGCCCCATGCAGAGTTGTTAGAACAGCTAATTTGAAGATAAATCTCACTTTTAAGGAAAGATTTGACCCTTGGATGCACACATGCAACATTCATTATGCTAATAGGAGCCACATTCATGCAATCCAAGGGCAAAATTCATTCCTTAGAAAAATGATGTAAAATAAACAGATAATAAAGTGCATCAGTGCAGCAAGGGAAGCTAATTTCATAGGAGGGATTTTAATTGGGCTGTGTCTTCAAATGCTGCGGAAATAAACTTTTGAAATAATATACATAACTCACTGACTTGTAAAAACTAAATCCTTCTATGTGTAAAGTTTTATTTTCATAAAAATATATGATTTTGAGAACAAAAAACAAAATCAAACTGAGGTTTATAGATACTTTTTTATTTTTCCATGTAAATTAAGAAATGCGATAAGGGGTGTGGGTCAATAATTTATTTTTAAACACATCCACAGAAATATTATGGAAAATTTAGAATATTTTACTTTATAATGCTAATATTACATATACTCATAGCACTTATTATGATGCTTTCTGTAACTAGTAGAGAATTTTAATACAAAGCTCTGGCCTGTGTTAATTTCTGCACAGAAAAATACAGTTCTTTACAAGCTATACTCAACATGACCTGATATCAGGTGAAATGAGTTAAATACAATATATGACTAAAATGTTTCAGCCCACAAGTGCAAAAAGCAGGGAAAGTATACTGTTTGTCTCAAAATGTCAAGTGTTGGCTCTGATTCAAAGCCAGCTTGGATCAGTATTCTTGTTTTTAAATGTATAACATTGAAAACCAAGAGATTTTTCCTATTTCTTCCAGGGTGCTCTTCTTCCAAACTCTTTAAAATTGTTTTATCTGTCCCTACCTATGAAGACATAGATCTAAATCTCTTCACATTGGCATCCAATAGTAAGTGAAATGTTTAACCTCTTTCTTCCTGGGCTTTTTGCCAAGGTAGCCCAGCTGACTTTCCTCAACAGAAACCAAAAGAACTTGAGAAAAGAAAGGCAATGACCAATGCTTAAACCTTAAAAATGCTTATATGAACAACGCTTAAAAAAAAAAAAAAAAAAAAAAAAAAAAAAAAAAGAGAGAGAGAGACAGAGAGACAGAGACAGAGACAGAGAGATTAGAAGATCCAATGCTATTTGTATTCTCATTTCTTTGTATTATTCTCATTTGTTTTTAGCTTGTAGACTACCATGCCATAAAAGGTTAGACAATTTCCTTACATTATATACATGTATTTCCTCCCAAAATAAAAGCAAGAAAGAAGATGCATTTGAAAGCTACAGTTCCCATACTTATTGTGAACATGTTTATACTCTTGGGCAGAGAGAAACTGGTATTTATTTTAAAAAGGATTGCTGATCTGAAATATTTCAGGGAAGCAGCAGTTACCAAGGAGTACAAAAGTGAAAGGAAATATAGTAGAAAAGAAATAAAATATACACTGTTGGGACTTATATTTTGAGCCTCCTGGGAACAGCTGAAATCTTTTTTCTCAACAATGTAGGCAAGAAAATATCATCTTATAACAGTAGCAACAGGGACATAATATATTGTATATTAGTGGAAATGGATAATGATGTGAATCTTCTTGGTAGTCGACTGATTTTTTTCTGAGCTTCTTCTAATGCAATATCTGATATGACCCTCTACACCCCACACAGTGTTCATTAGAAATGCTCAGAACTGCTTACTTAGTGCTACAGATATATTTTCAATGACTAGCAAAACCATATAATTAGACACATTTTCTAATTCCCCACCATTTCTAGTCATTTTCATTTCAGTAAGATTCAGTGATGAGTGTGGTTTTGGTAATGCATTTAAATAATGCATTACCCCTTAGCACACTGTACATTGTCTTACACTTTTAATACTTTTTCAGAGAGCGTTTTCCAGTGACATCCTCAGAGGCATCCTCCTGCTTAGGTTAAAATTGCAAAGTATTACCTGGAAAGTACTTTCACAAAGAGTAGCTTTATTCACTACTAGTGTGTTTTCCTTCCCAGAGTTTACAAGTCCCTTCTCTAACAAGAGAACCTCTCTTATTTGCAGTCAGAAAGTCTTTTTACTTCAGGAAAAAAATACTAGTTAGCAGGTTTGATTGAGCCCCTAGAGATCTCCTTTTTGTCTTTCCCTATGTATTTTACAGACAGTTAAAAAACACTCTCTAGACAGCCTGGAGAAGGTCATCCAAGTGGTCAGACATAGTGAATGTATGACCTTCATTTGTGAAACCTAGTCTGATGGGAATCAGATATTTTTGTCCATTTTTACCTCATCCTACTGTACAGTTAGTAAAACAGATGCCTTTAAACTAAGCAGCATTTTTAGCAAGCCCTTTTTAGCATTCCTTAAAGTGTTCCTGAGCTCCACAAAGTGCTCAGTCTGAGTTTTGAATAGTGATAATTTCAGTAAAAGCTTTCCTCTAAAAGAAAGAAAGAAACAAACAAACAGAGCAATCTAGTAGATCAACAAGAAGCAAGTAACTATAACTTCCAGACAGTTTGGAAGTTATTAAAGAGATTTTTATTGAAAACTTTTCCTATGTTTTTAAATTTCCCTTCTCTTGTTGATATACTCAAAATTTTTATTAAAAATTATGGCAAAAAATGGGGATCATGGTAGGAAATACCCATCTTGCAAAACAGAAATAAAATACCTAATAGTTTAATAGATAAAATATTTTTCATACATAGTAGTCTCATGCAATTGTCTTCAATAAAATCTGTGTGATGAACTTAGTCTTCATGCATGAGCAGTTATGAAAATGATAATTAATCTGTGGTTCATTAGCTGCAAGGAACTCCTATAGAATCAGCTATCACTATTTATATAGTATTACCCTGAACAGCTGAAAAGAGATAATAAGCAAGTTGGCTAGCTACTGATGACTGTTGCAGGGACCTTGGCAATACTAAGCAATATTAAAATGTCAAATGTCTTGACACACTATAAAATCATTTGCTTTTATGTATAAATGCACAGAGGTACATATTGGTTTCTAAATACATTTATTTTTAACTTGTGGTTGGCTGTATCAAGAAACTTTAAAAATCTTAAAACAGAATCTCATTAGTGCTGTAAACACCTGGTCTCTTGCCTTAAACAAGATAAGGATTGGGGGCAGATTTTGCCCTAGACTTTTCCTGAAGATACATATGGTAAATAAAATAAAATAAATAAATAAATAAATAAAATAAAAATAATTAGAAAGTTAGATTTTTTGTCACTTGCAGGTGTGAAACATTGTATGCATGTAGCTATGGTGATTGAATAAATAATAGAAAAAATATGGGAAAAGTGCAGTACTGGGAGTTGAGACTGGCAGTCTGACAAGGCTTCACCTTGTTTAGACATAACATTTTTATATTGACCAAAATTCTAAAGCAATATTCCTCTTGCTATCTACAAATATAATTCAAGAGAAGAGAAAAGAAAAAAAAATATAGGAGAGAAAAAAAAAAGGATGAGAGAAAAGAAAGAAAAAGAAAAGGGAGAAAAGAGGAAGAGAAAAAAAAAAGAGAGAGAGAGAGAAGAAAGAAGATGAAAATACAAACGCAAATACAATTTAAGAGATTTCAGACTTCCTGCATGATTTTGCATACATATTTATTACTTTTATAGCTATATATTATTATAGCCATTTATTACACATACTTATTTTAGGAAAGAAGACAAAGAAGATCAACCTTTCCTTTGAAAATGTCATTCTTTCACATCTTTCAAAACATGCCCTTTAGGTCTAGTGAGATTGGCAGATGTTTTGATCTTCTCACATATACCTTGAAAGACTATCAAAAAAGAAAGAGTATCATTTCAAAGTCATGACCAATAGTCAAATATTCACTATTTCTTTTTGTCCTGAGTAAGGCTTATATCATCATGCAGTAATTAAAATGACACAGCTCTCCAAACTGGTAAATGTTCATGACAGCCTTTTTCAGAGCAGGGCCTCTCAGTTCAGTTATGGCCCAAGCGCTTTGTTTGAGGTCCTGGGGAAAGGCAACCACTTGAGTTATTTGGTAGTTTCAGATTTTCAAAGTAAGCAATTTCATAGATAACTCATGATGTCAAATAAAAAGCTGGACAATTCAAAGTTTTTTTTAGAGACAGAATTTTCTTCACAGAAATTATGTTATTTTGCAATGGGATAGAATATAATGATGTAGACATATAGAACATATAGGGTAGCATGTGAATTTTCCCTCCTATTTCTCTTTCTTTAGAATATATAGACATAAATATTTATTCACTTTTTAATATGTTTTGAAAATAACACATCAAGTTCAGCCCCAGCAGAAAGCCTGCAGGTTTAAGAAATTCTCAGGATCATACTGTGACTTCTTCTGACTAAAGATATGATGAAGGGGTGATAAAGGAAACATTGCTTTTTCAGTTAAAATTTAGAATATGGAAATAATAATATTAACATAAATGCAGATACCTAAGCTGTAGTTTAAAACTTGATAGTCCTCTCTTCACTACGAAAGTGAACCTATTGTTGACAAGTTGTTAAAAACACATCATGTATGAAACTAACCACAATTTAACTGCTGTTTGAATTGCTGTTACAGAAAGTGTTTTTAAATGTGAATGACTGTTATCACAAGACTTTATGAAACCTTATGTTATCATGGTTTTCCAAATACAGTAAATTTTCAAAAAAAGAGTAAATTTTCAGAAAAAGTTTCTAACGTTTCAGAGAAAATAGCTGTTTGGAGAACAATTTCCATTGACAGCTGTCAGAAACAGATTCACTTTTGGGGTAAATCATGCTTCTATGCATAGCTGACAAAGCTGATTTTTCAATCATTTTCTTTTTTTTTAAATAAATTACATTATATTATGCAATATTTCACTGTAATAGAAAATCAAAAGGCTAAAATTGAAGGAAAACATTTAGACAGTATTATATATTTGTAAATTGCTTCTACAATAAAATGTGTTTCATTTGGTTTTTATTTGGGATTATTTTTTCAGAACCTTTTTCTTATTAGTCATCCCTAAACTTATGAACTCTGAAAACTTTCATAAGATTAAAATTTTGTTCTTAAAATCAGCTTAGCGTTAGTATTCTTAACCCTATCATATCATTATCATCATGATTTGACAAAACAAAAATGTCATTTATTAGTACTGCAGTAGAAATGTGTTTACAAAAAGGAAGACAAAAAGATGCTAGTGAATGGGAAGGAACCAAGTTTCTATCCTATACACACCTACACACCTATCTTTCTTCATAATACTTTATTTGGCTTGCAGATTTTCAGTTTGGAGAATCTCTCTCTCTCTTTTTTTTTTTTTTTTTTTTTTTTTTCTCCCTAAAAACAGAAGGGATTATCCATTTCCTCATTATTATTTATTGCCAGTCAGAAATCATGACTTGATACACACCATAATATTAACTGAAAAAAAGCTGGCTGTAATGAAGCCTGTCCAGCTATGTTGGAACTACAAAATGGACAAAGGACTCATTTGAAATTCAGATGTAACATTTTTGTAACACTGTATGGGACAATGTTGGGCTGCCTAGCAATGTCTTGTTTAATATTAGCATATAATGTACCACTGTTTGCTTATGTCAGTCACCTGTTATGTCAAGACCAAGAGGTCAGATCTTGAGGCTGACATTGATGGCAGCATAGAAACCACTTTGTTCACACTGTTCACATAAAATAAGTAAAAAATAAAAGCTAAAAATAAAGCCACTGGTGTCCTTTCCTTCCTAGGCTTCCCAATAAATTCATCTAAGAGTCTGCAAAGGTTGCTTTCCACTAAGTCACTCTACTAAATGATCTTTGGTTAATGGCTATGCAATATAACAAAATAAAATCCTTATAAGGACTCATGCTGTGGACAGGACAATACTGGCTGATTTAGCAACACCCTCATGACCCCTTTCTTCATACTGTGCTGACTAATGATGCTATGTTTTATTTTAGTGATCATTTGTGAGAACACAACTACCTTTCTTCTCTTACTTTCCTTTTCTTTTTTTTTTCCTTCCATTTCTTTCTTCCTTCAGTTTCTTTCTTTTCTTAAATGTAATAGTATAAAATCTTGCATGCAAATTTCACTGTTATCAACATACAGAGTTGCCTAAAAGAATTTCCGGCAAGAGACAGTCTATTTTCCTTCCTTATGTTTTCATCTGTATGTTTTGAATGTAATTATGCAGCTTAAATGACCATGTTGTTTTAATTTTTTCTTATATATAATAGTGTGGTGGCCTATGATAATGCAGCACTATCAGCAGTTAACTTTAAAGCAATAAATTTCACATAATATAGTCAACCACAAAAAGTAGCTTTCCAATTGCTTAGTTATATTAAGTTAACCTGTTCTACTTCAGGCGATACTTCTGCTAAACTTATTATTAATTTTTAAATCATTTAGGCCTTAGTTATCAGCTGGCCTTAGTTACTTGGCCTTAGTTACCAGCTGAAATTAATAATTATAACATCTTTCGATTTCTAAAATGTGTCCTTTAGCACTAGGGAGACTTTAGATCATCCCTGTGTCTGATTGTATAAAAACATCCTTTCAGATATGGAATTTGGCTTATATTTTGTAAAGCAGTCCCACCCTAAATTTTGGAGTACCCTTGTGATCCCCTTACAAAGCTTTTGTTGGGTGTGTTACCCCCGCTTACCTGGAACACTGTTGAGTGAAATTAGACAGATAGGAGAATACACATATTTTCAGAAGGAACCTATGTTTTCTGTTGTTGCAACCAGTCATGGAGTTAATGCAGAGGCAGGGTGAAAAAGTAGGCTTGTGTTTGGGGTCTCCAGTCTATCCTTCTGGTCCAGTGAAATTTATACAGTTTTCAAAAGGTAATGAGGTTGTCTTATTTGGGTTGGGTCGGTAATGAAGCAGAAAAATTCTGTTGGGTGTGTCTGATATGGCTCAGCAGGGGTGGTTTCAATCCTGACTTCTCTCTGATTTGTCATTCACCTTGTAAAACTTCAAAGAACATCCCCCTTCCCATACGTCCCCTGCCCCAACATCTAAGGGAAATTCATAACCTGGAACCTCCCGTGTGGATGTTAAGGAGTGGTGGCTGCAGAAGCAAAGTAGTAACCTGATATCTATGGTGTTATGTGGCATGTGCTTTTGGGATTAAACATGGTTTGTTTTGTTGTTGTTTTGTTTTTTCTTGGGCAGATAACGATAGGACAAGGGGGAATGGTTTTAAGCTAAAAGAGTGGATATTTAGATTAGGTGTTAGATTAGACCTTCTTCACTCAGAGGGTGATGAGGCACTGCAACAGGTCTCCCAGAGAAGTTGTGGATGCCCCATCCCTGGAGGTGTTCAAGACAAGGTCCTGGGCAACCTGATCTAGTGGGTGGAATCCCTGCCCATGGCAGGGGGATTGGAAATAAATGGTCTTTAAGGTCCCTTCGAACCCAAGGCATTCTATGATCTTGAAGGTCTCTTCCAACCCAAGAAGTTCTATGATTCTATGATTGTGTTGTTATTGCAGCTAAGATGCAATATATCTATATTACATCTATACAGGTATATGAGTTGCAGACCTTATATCATGTGATGTTGTAGTATAGATTTTAGTCAGTGAAAACTGAAATCTTTATCACATAGAAGGAGTCAAAGAACTAGTCTCCTAGAAATCCCATTCACTTCCCCTATTCAGAGGACAGGAAGGGGAAAGAGGATCTGGAGCAGAGGTGGGATTTCAGGGTGTCATTAATTTTTTAGCAAACTCCATTTTAGTTACAAAATCAAAAGATTAATGTGTAAAGGAGCAAGAGCAATTATAGTCAACAAAACAGTTGCTGAACAGCTGTATTTACAGTGCTGACCCACGCCACTGAACAGGGAAATTGAAAGAACTTCTGGGAAACTCATCCCTTCCAAAGCTAGGGAGTCTTATGTAGGTAATACTTGTTTATTTAGCAATTACAATGAGAATATCTTTGTTGACAAATGTTAACATCAAGTTTATATTCATGTTTACTTTAACCGGTAAATTGAGAGAGAAGTATATGTACACAATGTAAATTAACTTTAAGCCTTAATTTAAAGGAAATTACATGTTAGCCTTTACTTAGTGGAAGCTATCAGAATAAATTTGTCAAACAATATAGTTTCCCTGTTTCTTAATGGCAAAAAGAACGGATTGTTGCTAATAAATTTGTCTTGATTATTAAAGAAACAAACTATTAAACTTGATTTATTAAAAAAATTCTTTGTGGTTTAATTGTCCAAAATGTGCTAATAATTTGTTTTACTTGTACACATTGATTATCTAGTGTTGAGAATTCTAAATAAATTAGATTGTATCTCTATTGCTGTATTACTACTGTTATTTCATAATAAATCTCTTTCAGTGATAATGTCAGTCATTATCTACAACTAAAATGCAAAGAGAAAAAGTAGGCAAAGAAACAAAGTCTAATGCAACATCACGGGGAATGTGTGCAAGAGAAAGGAGAACATGGCAGCTATGAACACTGTAAAATTGTTGTAAGCCAAATAAGGAACCTCAAATATTGTGTAAGAGGAGGTATCTTCACAATGGAACAAAAAAGACACACCACCATACAGTTAGGTTTATATTACAACAGTATTCCAAATAGAAAATGAAACATTTTTGTGAAGGACTCCAGTCCAAATCAATTAAACTATGAAATGAGTACATAACCTTTTGTTTTGTTTTGTTTCTTGTGAATTACAAGTGAAATTTGGGAATTTTTATGAGTTTAAAATAAATAAAAATATTTTTTATAAACTACCAGCAGTCCCAATGCTGATCTCTCTAATTTAATTCAGCAGCAAAAATAAAAATAAAGTATTTGTTTAATTGACTGGGTCAATAATCGTTCTCAACAGGACTTTATATATACATATAAAAATGTATATATATTGATAGGACAGTCTTGCTGTTCTACTCTTCATCTCTAGCTATTTTATACATAAGTATGTGTGCAGACTATTGCAAGGTTTCACTTCCTCATCTATGGCCCTCTGGGAGGTGGTTCAGATCATATGCTACAAAACAGAGCAACTTTAGAGGACCTATCTTTATGTCAAACAGGAAATGTTGAAAGCTGCATACTTATACCTTTTTCAGTTTAGTCCATTATAGCACTCATTAAAGCACTTAGAATAGTGAACTCTGATTTTTAAAAGCTACAGTTACAGTCATCACATTTTTATTCTACATTTCAGTACCAGGTACTGACTTTTTTGTTTTTTTTGTTGTTTGCTTTTTTGCTTTTCTTTTCCTATGGAAAGCAGGAAACTCTTTATTTTTATACAGTCTTGTACCCACTTGTATACAGCTTACTCTTTCTCTGCCTTCCTTAAGGTTGAAGGCAGGTCCTGTATGCTATTTCTCAGCATTCATCTCTTCCTGTACAATACTAGAAGAGCTGTAGAAAAATCTTTAATCAATAAGAGGAAAGTCACAGTAGTAATCAGCAGGTAGGAGGAAGGAAAGTTCCAGAAAGCTTCACAGGAGAGCATATGTTGAAAAGTTTTCACACAGTGTATATCGCTGAAAATGGAAGGCATAGGTAACCAATGAGGTGTTTGCTCCAACCTTGTTTCAGACTGCCCACCATTCTCTTTTTACCTACTGAAACCTTATCCAGTGCATATCATTTTGCATATCATTATCACCAAAGTTCATCCTAACGGGGAAACTGAACACTGACCTCAAGTGTCAGCAAATTCAATTATAAACATCAATCAGTCTTCCATAATCTTATCATCACCCACCAATAAGTATAATTCCTATTCATCAGTATCTGGTGATCTACCAACACATGAAATATGAATAACTGCTTTCTGGTAATGCACCATTTCTTATATCAGCCTGGTTCAAAAGAAACATCGACTTCCACATAATGAGAATAAAACCAACAACTGGAGACTGGCAAAGCTGCCAAATCTCTATTTCCCTGCAGGAAGCTCAGCTGCTGCCATGAATCAGCTGATGTTAGTTTTTCAAGTTGTCAAGCCATCTGCTTGCCTGGTTCCTATTTTCTCCCAGGTGCCAGCATGCCAACTTTTAGAATAGCACACAGTGGAAGTATCGTGAGGTGAGGAAGTTGATGACTAAGTGGTAAAAAAAAAGGTGAATCTTAGACCAAGAATACAAAGACAGAAGACGCATTAAAACCATTAAAAGAAAGGAAAATAAGTATATCTTTGGAAGAAGAGCCACATAAGAAGGGACTTGAAAAACAGATATACATGTGAATATTTAGTTTAAACTCTTTTCAAGCCTAGTTGCCTATTATCCTGAATATCCTCTGAAACTTAGTATAAGTAATTTCATGTATATGTAAAGTTCAGGAACTCTTAAATACTTGTAATTCTAAAATATATACTTGAAGACATTAATGTACTATGTCATTCCTATGAAAATATAAACGTTACTTTTGCACAACTATGCAACATAAAGGTCAAAACATCATAGAGGTTTAGTTAAATCTTTGACTCATTTGAATATACCATAGGTGTAATACAGCAAAAAAAAAATGGGTGATAAGCCTGCAGTACTTGTGTTAAAAATATTAGTATAAGGATTTTTCAATGCAAATATTCTGATGTTATATGTTGCCCATATGATATGATGTGCGATGACCTGAAGCAAACTTTAAGCATTATGTGATGACAACAAAGTAGAACAAATGAAATAATCAAGGTGTTAAGGAAAATCAAAATTAATATTTAGGATTTACAATTTTAAAATAATAAAATTGAAATGAAGCTCAGTGTCAGCAGCAGTTTCCAAATGATAAACAGTAAGATTCTTATGGTTAAATACTTAGCATATGCTTTAACCTAGAGACTGTGATCAGAAAATGAACTTTAAATTAGAGACAATAATTAAAAAAAAAAAAAAAAAAAGATATTCATAACTGAAAATGTAAATGGATATTGGATTGTTCATTGGATTGTTCAGTGATCAAATTAAAGAATTTCTACATAATGCAATAAGAGGCAGTAACTGTTCAGCCCAGTCCTTCATTTGCATTTGCCAGTGGAAATTTGTTTAGTTAAAACATATCTCTGCTCAAACATAGAATGTATTACATGATCCCTTAAGTAATTATTAATATCATATACTATTTATCTATAAATTAAGATAAATAAATCAATAAAATCAATTAAAATCAATTTTAAAATTTAGAAGTTGTGTAGGTTTTACTGAAAGAATACTTGAAATGATAAGAAAAAAATAGAAAACTTCTTCCCCTACCCTCCACCCCACCTTAAGTCATCTAAATACCTAGTGTTTGTGGAGATTATTCTATTCAAAATCAAAGCTTACAGAATCATAGAATAGCTGAGGTTGAAATGGACCTCTGGGGATCATCTTGTTGAACACCTTTCTCAGGCAGAGCCACCTACTCTTCAGGATTACGTCCACCTGGGTTTTGAATATCTCCAAGGAGAGAGACTCTACAATCACTCTGGGCAAACTGTTCCAATGCTTGGTTACTCTCATAGTAAAACAGTGTTTCCTGGTATTCTGTTGGAACCTTCTGTGTTCCAGTTTGTGCCCATGTGCCTTGTTCTGGCACTGGACACCACTGAAAAAGATTTGGCTCCATCCTCTTCATACTGTCCTGTCAGGTATTTATATACGTTGATAAGATCCCACCCTTCTCGAAGCTGTGAACAGTGACAGCTGTCAGCCATTTCGCATAGGAGAGATGCTCCACTCCATTTATCATCTTAGTGGTTGGACTCTCTTAAGTTGGCCCATGTCTCTCTTGTACTGGGGAGTTCAGAACCGGACAGAGTACTCCAGCAATAGCCTCACCAGAGCTGAGTAGAGCAAAATAATCACTTTTTTTTTTTTTTTTGGCCCACTGCCAATCCTTTGCCTAATGCAACTCAGGATACAATTGGCCTTCTTACTAGATAGGGTACATTTCTAGTTTATGTTGAGCTTGGCATACACCGGAACACCCAGGTCCTTTTCTGCCAAGCTGTTTTCTAGCTAGGTGGCCTGATAGAAGAAAATACTGTACTGAATTTGTTACTTTAGCCACAAAATTTTAAAATAAAATAATTATTTGTGAACAAAAAGATATAAAATGAAAAATATAAACTTTATTAATGCTGGGGCTTGGTTTCTGTTTGTTTGTTTCCCCAGTTAGAATGTTGCTTCTTCTCCTCGTGTGGACTGTAGAGTTTCAAACTTTTAAAATTTCTTCCTCACTGTTTAACTACCAAAGACTTCTCTAGTCATCAAAAATAGCTGAAATGACCTTATCTGCAGTTCCAGGTGCCTAGCTTTATGGTCACTTATTGGATGTGTTGTGGTTTAATGCCAGGAGGCAGCTAATTCCCACAAACCTGTTTTCACACTCTTCCCAGGTGGGAAACTTCTCTTTCAGAGAACTGAAAGAATAAAACTAAGAAAACTTATGGGTCAAGATAAGGACAATTTAATATATAAAGCAATACTGAACTAGCAAAACACTCAATACTCACTCAAAACACTCAACACTAAGTCCTCTTGAAGTAAACGAGACTGGTTTTATACTTCCATGTAAATTAGGGCTCTAGCCTTTGAATTGAAAAGCTCTTTGGATCCTATTGTTCTTACTTTTTGAGGAAGAAGTAGTGTTAGGAACACCACAGTATGTAACAGTGGTTGCTTCTTTTTTTTTTTTTTTTTTTTTTTTTTCCCTCTTGCCTCTCCAATGGCTAGATAACTGCATGGGTTTCTGTTCAAATATACATTATGGAATCAAACTCAATTATCTATTTTCCATGCTTTTTATTCTTCAGTTTTGCAATGTTTTTTATTACATTAAAAAGCATAATATTTCAGCAGAGCACCATTAACACTTAGTTCTGCATATCTTATCTCACACACATCTGCAGTACTGTCTTCTCTCTTAAATGTAACTGTTTGAACTTCCGCAAAAAGTACAAATTAAACTTCTAAGGAAATTCTACATTTGTACCAAAGTGACTGACAAGTAAGAAAAGATGTAGCTGTAAATAAATATCTGTATGGTCCTATTGCTTGCTATCACTGCATAACTACTAGAAGATGCCCCTGAGAGACTATATTTTAACTGGCAGAACAGTACTAATTCATTTCACAGAATCTTATTACTGCACATTTTGAATGTTATCTGCCATCTAGTGGAATTAGTTTTGTCTTTAAGAAAATAATGGCTTTAGCTGTGATCAATCAAACAAATTATAAAGCTTTGTGATGAAACTGATACTTCACTAAACTTTCAACTAGCTGCCAGACTGAATTTGCACCTGATAAGAAATAACCATCGGTACAATGGATGTCATCAAAACATTTAAATGTTCTGCAGCAGCTTAACAGCTTGTACATAATTTTCCAAATAGTAAATATTAGTGAGATTATTAAATTTTATTACCTATTAAAAGTTAGAGAAGTGTGAAACAAATAAAAGAAACCAAAAACACCTTCTCCCCACCTACCCTCTTCCACCTCCTTCTCCCGAGCAGTGCAGGTGAATGGGGGAATGGGGTTCTGTGGTCAGTCTATAGTGCTTCTCCTCCATCACTCCTCATTTACTCTCTGCCCCTGCTCCAGCATGGGGTCCCTCCTACAAGATGCCTTCCTTCCTGAACTGATCCTACGGGGGCTTCCCACAGACAGCAGCTCTTCAAGAACTGCTCCAATACAGGTCTGTATCACAGGGTCCATCCGTCAGAGAAAACTGCTCCAACATGGGTCCCCCATGAGCGGCAGCTCCCCCCACATTCCCTGCTCCTGCATGGGCCCCTCTGTGGGCAGAAGCTCTGGCCCTGAGACCTCCTCCTGTGAGGGGCTCTCCATGGGCCTCAGCCTCCTTCAGGCCATATCCACCTGCTCCACTGGAGGCCCCTTCATGGGCTGCAGCATCGAGATCTGCTCCACTGTGGGACTCATAGATTGCAGGGGCAGGGCCTGCTCCACCATGGGACTCTCTACAAGCCGCAAGGGAACTTCAGCTCCAGCGCCTGGAGCACCTCTTGCCCTCCCTCTGCACTGGACGTGGTGTCTGCAGGGCTGTTTCTCACTCCTCACTCTCCCACCTGCTGTTGTGCAGTGGGGTACTATCCCGTTCTTACTTCTGATCTCAGAGGCACAAAGAACATCCAAGTATTGGCTAAGCTCTGAGCAGCAGTGTGTCCCTTTGGAGCTGGCTGAAACTGGCCCTTATCCAACATGGGGCATCTTCTGGATTCTTCTCACTGAAGCCACCCCTTCAACTCCCTTCTATCAAAACCTTACCATGTAAACCCACTAGAGGCATAAGAACCATGGTTACACAAGAATATTTGTTGACAACAGATTTATGAATAAACTTATTTTGCAAAATTGAAAGCTTTTAGCTATCAAGAGTTAGCCAACTCATCAGAATATAAAGCCTAAGAAAGTTTCTACACTGTACTTGTTGCAAATATCCCAGTTCTGAATGAAATTCCCCCAGGAATGAGGGTTTTTCCATTTTAGGAGACTCTAATGCTTTCAAAGCATGAAAGTCTGGATGGAAGGAAAAGAGACCTCCTTTAATGATGACTAAAATTTAGTCTAATGAGGTGAAGATGCAACAACACCACAACAGTTTCCAGGAAATACTCTGAAAACCTGAATTAGATCCCTCTATTGAAATACTTAATTTCCTGAGGAGATGCATTATAGTAAGAACAGTAAGAACATTACATTACAGTAAGAACACTACCCATTTTGAAGAGATTGTCCCATTGAACTGTTTACTGCATTAAACAATTTATTGCAGAGATTTCATGTGTCATTTGCTCAAGTGAATGTCACTGAGCTACATACAGGTTTTTCTCTGCAGCATCTCCATCTGCAGATATATAAAGTAAATGCTAAAACATGAGTAATATTATGAAGTACATCATGTTAAAATAGGGGTAATTAATTTTCAATGTTCTAACACATAATTTTTTTATAAAATGTATTTAACATAAATTTTTAATAATACAATACGAAGATCATTTATATTTATATTGATCATTTATTTTCCAAAAGGAAGCAATATAATAATGTACAAATTTCTAGAATATTACATAGATTTTTGTGACTTAATACATTGACTTATCAGAGGTGTGGCTGTGACATGTCAGTTTGGTTTAACTTATGAGATAATTTAGGAACAGTAAATGTAGAACTAGAAAAAGACAATTCCATCATGGGTCTTCCTTATTCTGATCAGTAACTTCTATGATAATTGTTTCAAAGACTGCAAGAAATGTTCAAACTGTTGGTGATATTAATCATAATATCCAGCTTTCTCATAAATTGTTCAAATATCGCAACTCATCTTGGCTCCTTATTGAGATGTGATATTTTAATTCTGATGAACAGTCATTTTGATCTGATGAAGTGATATGTATGCCAGAACATTTCAAAATGTTGGCATAGGAATATGAGAGTCTCTCTTTGCAGTTGACTAAGATACAGGAAACACTGATTACACCAGCCTGTTTCCAGATAAATCTTGTGGAATCCAGGAAGTGAGTGCCTATTATCATATTCTTGGTTGCCAGTGTTTGCTTTCTGACTGTAAAACTGGCAGAGAATGATGAAGTTTCAATGTGGATTTGAAACACTGAAACCACAGATTGGGTGATGAGAAATAAATAGACTGTTCTGCATGTCAGAGTCAAAGGGCATTATACTGATATTTAAGCAGAATATCTGAACTTTACCATTTTGCTCCAATGAGTGAAATATTATCTTGTATCTCTAAAAGCCACAGAATATCATTTAGGGCACTAGAGGAACAGATCTAAATCTGTGACCATAATTTATTAGAATTTCTCATCTGTTTAAACAGCTAGGTAACTTCTTCCTTTTAAAGAATAATTTTTAGAATGATCCATCGTAGACTCAAGCAATTCTACATTGGATTTGTTAGTCCAAGTCATTAAACAACCTCACTCTGTCCTACTAAATAGTATATTCATTTATTATCAGAATTCTGGCTTGAATGGAGTGCAGTGAATTTCACAGTCTGCTTGATGAATTACATTATCTTTGTTGTTACATCATATTAGAAATGTTGGATTGCAGAAGAGAAGCATCCATCATTTTAACGTACTTTAATAAGGTCTCCATAGCATTTTGCCCTGTGGAGGGTTACAGTGCATTGTAAAACTCAAAACTTTAGTGAAGATTGTAGAAATCTGCATTAATCTATACCAAAAAAAAAAAAAAAAAAAAAAAAAAGATTTTTTTTTTCCTAACACATTTATTTAAAACAAGGAAGATTATATTATTATTATTATTATTATTATTATTATTATTATTATTATTATTATTATTATTATTATTATGTCTGACATGGACATTAGGTTAAAAATACTGGTATCACTCACATAATATATCCAATCAGAATTAGTTGTAGAGATTTCAGAGTGTATTTTAAGCAATTGTTAAGAAACGATGAGGTAAAGAACTCAATAATTTCTCCAGATTGTAACTTTTTTTTTCCTTGTTCTTATTGTTTTGTTTTGTTTTGTTCTGTTTTCTGTGTATTCTCCATCAGTGAACTTTAATGCAGACAGGAATTTTTTCTGCTGTCAGATGAAGCAGCTGCACAGTAGACCTTACATTTTAGCTTCCTTCCACTTGTCAGTATGTATTGGAAGTGTAATGTGGGTTAGACTAGTTTATAATATTAAATTTACAGTTGTAACAGTACTTTTAAAGTATTTGGTCTTTCCATCGGCAGGGGCTGGAAATACAATAATAATAATTTATTCAAGGATGAATGTTCATATTAGACTTCACAGACTAAGAATATATATTTTTAACTGAAAGTTTGCTGTCTCTTTCTACATCCCTCATATACAGAACAAAAAAAAAAAAAAAAAACAACCAACCAAACAAAAAGCCTCCTCAGACCCATACATACATATTCTTACAAGTTAAATGTACTTTAATCTATTAAAATAACATACTATAAATGTATAACTGTAAAAATGATATAACATAATATAAACATACTTAAATCTTTTAAAATCTCGCAGTTCATCAATAAGACTCTTTGTTTTGATTGCTTTTATAAAGTAGAGATTAAATGTGAATTACAAAGGTTTCAAGTTACCAAAATCTAAATGTAGGGCTTTGTATTTTTCCCTTGATTGTTAAGACCACAGCACTAACCAGTACACCAATTTAGATAACTTCACCTTCTTCACTGCTATAGTGATGGTAGTGAATCAACAAAGTCATGAAAATGTGAATTGGTTAGACAGTTTTGTCCTCCTGATTCATATCCTGAATTACTTCAAAGCTTTTTAGCACTGGGATATCAGGTTCCACATTGCATTCATTTAACTTCAAATCATAAATCTCTCTAGCTGTACAGGGTTTACTTCAAAATTTTGTGAAAAAAAGAGTAACAATTAATTTAATTGTGTTTCTTTGTTTTATTATTCCCTCAGAATAAATTTAAATAATTTTCTGACAGTGAAAGAATTAAAATAAAACAGAATCTTGCCTAACAAGTAGGTATGCTCTATAACAGTGAATATCATAAAGTCAACATTTAGAAATGGTAAGAAATACGATAATATTCATGAAGTTCATCAAAATTATATTGGCATAAAAACTGAATCCAGGAATCCTGCACAGTGTTAACAAAGCATTTAACAATTATTTTACCCCTCTAAATTAACTTATCTCTCTTATTGAACTGTGATAGAATTTAACAAAATTTGGGAGCCATTTTCCCCCTTTTGTTCACTAGATTTGCACAACTGTTAGAGAAAGGACTTTCTTCTTTCACACAATGGTCCAGTGCTTTTGGTGTTCAGCAGAATGCTAACCCAGTCTTTTATTTAACTCTGTCTCCTACTTCCAAGGAGCTACTCCAGTTGGGTCAGCATATGCTCCAAAATCTAACATCTCTCACTCTCTGATCTTACTACTGCTTTTATCCACATGAGTAAACAATACTAATAGAAGCACTGATTAAAAACAGATGATTCATTTTTTTGATGACTATCCTAACTACCAGACTATCTCATTGTCTTTCTCACATAATTGCTTTTTGACACAATGAATGCTGAAGTAATTATATGAAATGAGTGGAGTTATGACATTAGGATTCACATATTTGGTGTGCTACCATTTAAACACACATACTCTGATCATTCTGACATATCAGAAAGTTAAGATAACTATAAACTGCCCTATGTTTCTCAAAATCTGTGTTTTACTGTTTCCTTTATAGAGGGTGAAGCAAAAGTAGTGAATACAATGATTACAAATTCTTAATTCTGTCTAGAGAAAGATGCAGGTTAAAGCCCTTCAGATGGAAGTTGAAACCTATATTTTATAGTATCTTATTTCACCGCCTCTGTGAGAGTATTTCTGGAGTTAAACCTAATAGAAGAAAACTTCTCTTCAATTCTCTCTAAAGGAAGAGAGGAAATAAATAAATAAATAAATAAAATAAAAAAAAAGGAGAGAGGAGATCCACTATTCCTTTCACTTACCCCTGACTCATCTTCTTGTCTGAGAATTTGTACTAAAATATACTCAGAGATGGTTTTTATTTCCCATTTATTTTGCTTGAGACTATACTATCTTAAATATAGGTTATATTCAGCTTGGTAAAGTGGTAGTTTTAAACCTATAACAGCAAAATTGCTAACAAATTCAGTTTAAAACCGCAGGTAGGGTATAATTCTGTTTGTTTGCTAAAGCATGGGAAACGTTATAGAAGACCCCAGTATGCTGGTTCATTTTTCAGGTCTAATGGACATCACTTAAAGAAAGTATGCTTTGCATCTGGTGTACATTTTGCTTTTGCTGCAGGGAAACTTCAGCCCATGGAGGGCTTTGTCTCAAGATGGAATCATGATGTGGCCAAAATGTACACCCTAATATGTAAATTTGAATGTTTCCCTGGATCACACAAAGCGGACTAATCCACAGGCCTGTTGTTACAACACATGCATAAGGAAGAATATACATAGTTTATACACAAATTTCTCTTAAATACAAGAACTATTAGTTAGTTTATAAAAAACAAACAAACTCAAACCAAAACTATCAGCTCCTCATTACCAATGTCTAATTTACTATTATTATTATTACTTTAAGGTATAATGACTAAAAAGTAATGGAAATCTTTAAAAAATAGATCCCCCTGGAGGAATGTGTATAAATGAAACCTTAACTAAAATGTATGTTTCTGTATGAAGCATTACCTAAGTTATATTTTTGATCAAAAGTTTGTCTTATCACCAAAGATTCTAATGATTTCATTTTCATTTATCCAAAATGAAACCTTTTTTTTGAAGTCATTCAATTTCAGCAGACTTTCAAAAATCATACCAGCTGGAGTACGATGGTATATGAAGAGAAAGCGAACATAGTTTAGGACTCTCTCTTTTTTGTCCTTCTGGGAAAAAAAAAAATAATATTTTTTCCAACATACTGGAGCAATACTTTCAGAAGGCTTATTAAAGTTTGTAACTTTACATTTAAAGTGGAAACATCTGGAAGAGATTAGAAAAAAATCCTTCTGCTCCACTGCCTCTTCTCCTCTAATCCATTGTAGCTGTCTGTAATGTCACAACAGTTCATACCTACATAAACAGATGAGAACACTCCAGCTATATTTTACAGTTTGACTAACTTGCAGGATCACTAACACAGAGGTAGTGAACTAGGCCATTTCACAGGTTCTGTTAACATGAAAACAAACAATAACAGTAAAAAAAAAACATCCAGTAAAGTAGTAAAATTAATGAAAACACAACTATAGGGTTTTTGTTTGTTTGTTTGTTTGTGGGTTTTTTTTTTTTTTTTTTTTTTTTGAATCATTTACTTTTTATTTTTAATTCCAATATAGTAATGTATTTAAATTTAGTGTCTATATTTGTTAAGGTTATTTTTAGATTGTATTGGCTTGTAAAACAGACATAAGATCTCAGTGTTTCCCATACATTGGCATGAGTACCACTATGAATATATAACATTCTTCAAAACAGCACATATCCCATGACAGTCCCCAAAGTTAATGATGTTGATAACAGCATTTCCCTCCATGACTGCTGCAGATGGTGAGTCTCATTACCACTGCTGAGGCTGCCAATGTAAGCATCCAACCAAAAAACAGCTGGGTAAATAGTATATATATATTAGTTCCTGGACACTTCCATACTTGTGTAATGGAACAGAAGTTGTAAGTGGGAGACTGTTTCTGGCAAAGATACTTTTATTTTTTTTTGCCCTGCTTTGAATAACATTTTTCATATGTCACAATGGAATGATGCACATTATATTGGGCTTTCAACTCGACAATTAATTGCCTCATGTATGGATTTGGAAACAGGCTATGAAGGAATAATTCTGTTACAATGGCGTAAATTAGGTGTAATTTTACTAAATCAGGCTTCATCTCATGATTTTGTTTGTTTGTTAACATTAACAGTTCAAGTATAGCAAAAAAAAAAAAAAGAATGAATACTTATGTAAGAAGAATATTTAATTTTCATTCACTCTGAAATTAAACAAAATCTTTGGGTAAAAAAAAAAATGTAAGAGGAGTATAAAAGTTATGAATGAGAATATGTATAATCTTATATGAATAAGAAAATGTATAAAATTCATTAATGTAATT
This sequence comes from Anas platyrhynchos, assembly GCF_047663525.1. NCBI lineage: Eukaryota > Metazoa > Chordata > Aves > Anseriformes > Anatidae > Anas > Anas platyrhynchos. The sequence continues at coordinate 51,316,478 of NC_092587.1, read as the reverse complement.
TGAAATATAATGAACTCTGTAAAACAAACAAAAAGAAAACAACCTAAAGGAGTTAGTTGTTGTTGCTGTTGTTCATTTGTTTTGTTTTCCACTATCCCTTTCATTCCACATATTTGTGATTTGTGTAGGATTATGCTGGGCATACTCTACTCTACTTCTGCACTTGACTTAGGTCTTGCTCAGGTTTATGAACTACAACAGGCCTTGATGTGATCATTCCTTGAACTGGACAGCTCATTAATAATAGAGTGCCAGGTGGATGCTCAAAACCGTGACTGCGAACAAAGTGGGTTATGGTCTTAAAGCAGGTACCCATAGGAACCCATCAATGGGGGAAAAACGGATCGCATCAGAATTCAAGAACAATATGGTAAGGAATCTGGCTACAAACCATTCACTTTATCTTATAAATATAGCAGGCAGAGAAAGGTTATTTGAGTTTCCCAGGGATTGCAGCGAGCTGTTACCCACTGGGCTTCAACACCTCTCAGGGTATCACTGACACAGAACATCTCTCAGGTCTGACACTTGAGGATCAAAGCTCATCCATGGACCAACACCAGTGACAGAGGAGGGTGAGTAATTCATCAAAAGGGGGAAAATCTTGTAACTGTGTGACTGAGTTTAGGCACCCTCCCACCCAATACCCTACAGTCAGTCTCACGTGAACCTTGATATTCTAGAACCTTCAACTAAGTCACTGTTTCTAATCTAGCAATTTCTGTTGAAATCATGGTGTTAAATTGTCTGATGATTAAATACTGATGAAGTGCCGTTAAGAGTCATACAATTTAATTTTCTGATTTTCCATAAAAGTATGAATAAATATTAAATTGCTGCTAAATTAAAGCTGCGTAAAATCTATTCTTGAGTAAGATTTTGCTGAAAAAATAGAGAAGAAAAAAATATTTTTAGATGTTTGCATATATATGGTGGATGGATTGACAGAAGAATACAGATCATTCTTCTCATATCTCCTTATCTTATTACTGAAATACCGATACATCCATGAAAATCAATTTTAGTTAACTTTTTGATTTCATAGAACTATGTGGAGGATTTTGATATTTTGTCATCTTGCTTCTTTTACATTTAAAGACAGTAACACTTGAAAAAAGTGGAAAACTATGCTGTTTGGGAGACTAAGGTGGTTAAGAAAGTAGAGATTTTCAATTTAAGAAGGAAGTTAGTCTACATTTCTATTTCATAGAAATGGTTACATACAACTTTGAGAAGTCTGAAATACGGTAAATATTTTTAAATGCCTGATTTGTGTGTAACAAAACCCACCTTCTAAAAATGAAGAAATTGTATTAATCAAGTATTGTCTGTAATATGAAAAATATCAAGAGCTAGCCAGCTACTTTATGGTACTACAAAGATATGATCTGATCTAAAGCAGTGATTTCAAACAACCAAAAGTAAAATAAAACAAAACAAAACAAAACAAAACAAAACAAAACAAAACAAAACAAAACAAAATAAAATAAAATAAAATAAAATAAAATAAAATAAAATAAAATAAAATAAAATAAAATAAATCTATTTTGTCAGGTTCCCTCAACAGTATTTGCTGTTGCCATTCCTCTGTTTACCTTGGGTACTTCCCATCTCTGGGTCTAAGCTATTCCCAGAGAAAAGGTGAGATGTGGTATGAGAAAGCAACAGTGATGGGAATTCATGGATGTGATACTTAAATGCAGATGGAGTTGGAAGAGAAAAGACAAGATAACAGTTATGAAGCTGTAAATTTTCACAGGAAGATGGAAATCAATGCCCTGTGCATTCACAACAAATGATGTTATTTTATCAATATAATTACTGAAGCAGATTCACTTATGCACAAATTTCAAATTCATGTAGTAACACCTCATTAAGTGAACTATCTTAAAAGTTGGATCAAACAGTGGTGAGTCAGTATAGGGTGTTCTCAGGTAACAAAGGTAACAGATACAGCTGAGTGTAAATTTTAGATTTAAGGTGGCACTTATGTCACCTGTTAGTATTTCAACTTCCAGTATCTTGTGCAGATATTATTAATTTCCATTCTCTTTTTAAGTATTGTATTCCCTTGGCAGAAATTGTTAGTTTTTCAGGATTTATACCAGTCTGACATGTTTACCATTCCTCTAAACTATAAGCAGAATTCAGAGAATAATTTAATCTACATCACTAGGAATTAGAGAAATTATTGCAATGTCATGCACTGTTGCAATGTATGATATAATCATACAATGAATGACCAGCAAACTTATATCTTGTTCCAATTAAAATTGAGTTTTTCATCAGTGGAAATGAAATACTTTCATGTTCCAATAAATTGCAGTATTTACATTGAATTAAGAAGTGACAATACAGAAAATGTACGGAATGTACAGAAAAGTACCTAAAAATGCAAACTACATCAGGACCAGGTTAGTAAGGAGCAGGTATGCATTGAAACAGAGTGCTTTATGTCTTTGTGTGTGTGTATATTAAGGGTATTACAGATGATTTTGTAATCCCACTTCTTATTTCCAATCCAGGCATTCCCAGAAACTCAAAAATAAATAAATAATTTTATTAATTCAAAGCTAAATCAATAAATGCACAAATACTGCAAATAATTGGAAACTATCTAAAGTGTATCACTTTATGACACTGTTTTTCCAATGTATCATTTATTTTATTTTCTAACTGGAAGGTAGCATAAGGACTTCAGCATCATACATCTCCCGGTACTAGCTGAAATACTGTGGAAATACTGTGAAACATCAAACCTACAGTTCTCCCATTTATTTGTTCAACCTGAACTGAGTATGACCTTAATCAGTATTTCTGGCTTCTCATTCAAAAACAGGAAATATTGATGATTTATAGCATCAAGTCATTTATGGCCAAGGTAAGATTTAATAAATGAAGTCACATGTTGTTAAAAAACATAAAGACCTGAAATATATATATATATATATATCTTTTTTAATGGGAAAAAAAAATTAGAGAGTTTTGTTTTAAGAGGAATTGAGTCAATGAGCCACAGGATACCCATTCTGGAATCAAGCTTCTCAGATTCCTGGGAATCTTTTTTACCTAAAATAATGTTCTGGTTTGACCTAGTTGTACAGGTCTCCAATCCAAAAGAAAGAATCTGCTGAAATAAAATATTTTCTGTGTGGTGAAACCCTCTGCATCAAAATCCCAGCCCATCCAAATGCTTCTAAACATTATCCAAACTGTGAGTCTCATACATGCAATTAAGGCAACAAAGAGATTTGAACAATGTTATAGTAGTGCTTTACGACTTTCACAAAAGGTTAATGAAGCAATTCTCTTAATACCAAGGAATAAGTCTGATTTAGGACAAAGAGTTTTAGTGGCTTACCTGGAGTTAGAGAAAGTGTTCACAGTTGGAAAGTCAGTATGGACAATTAGAATGTACATAGAAGTGATGTGAGAGGGATGGAAAATACATTTAGAAAAAACATTCAGAAATCTTAAGAGAGTTATCTTACCAATCCCAAAGAACAAAAAAAGAAAAAAAAGTTTGGAGGTAATTGGTATAGATTACAAGGGTCTATATCATGCAGAAGGTTGAAAAAATCACGTTCATATATGAACAATAAATATAATTTTCAGGACATTTCATGATGAGATTTCATTTTTAATAATTAAATATTATAAGTAATCATGCATAGTTTTTTTTCTTTTCAATGTTTATTCTATACTTCAGTTTTATTTTAATAGATATTTCTTTTGGAAGAAGAAGAGAAAAAAAAGATTACTCTTTTGTCCCCATCTCCACACAGTTTTTAAAGCATGGTAAATCAATCATACGAGTTTGTTTTTTAAAATCATGTTTTTCATATTTTTTTCCAGACTGCCTTTGGAAGGTCTTTCTCATTCTACCAGGATAAAAAACAAAAATATTTTTAAAAGGAAAGTTAAAGTCAGTTTATAATAACTTTAAGGAAACATAGATGCCAGAGCAAAATTGACATGATCAGAAGACAATATATATATATATATAAATAAAATAAAAATACTGAATCTTAATGATATCAAGCTGTGTTGGTTTCACTCAGCTGGGCAGCTGAGTTCCACCACAACTGGCCTGCTCCTGCCGGGAATCTCCATGGGCCGCAGCCTCCTACAGGCCACATCCACCTGCTCCACCTCCATGGGCTGCAGCATGGAGATCTGCTCTGCCGTGGGACCTATGGGCTGCAGGGGAAAAACCTGCTTTACTGTGGCCTCTCCTGCTGCAGAGCCTGGAGCGTTTCCTGCCCTCCTGCACTGGCCTTTGGGGCTGCAGGGCTGCTTCTCACTCCACTTTCTCCCAGCTGCTGTGGTGCAGCAGGTTTTTTGCAGAAGTTTTTTTTTTTTTCTCTCTCTTTTGTTTGTTTGTTTGTTTATTTATTGTTTGGTTGTTTGTTTGGTTGTTTGATACTTTGTTTTTTTTTCCCCCTTTCTTAAATATGATCTCACAGAGGCACAAACAGCATGGCTTGGCTCTGAGCAGCAGCGGGTCCCTTTGTTGCTGGCTGAAACTGGCCCTTAACTAACATGGAGCAGCTTCTGGACTCTTCTCAAAAAGGCCACTCCTACAGCCCCCCACTACCAAAACCTTGCCACACAGGAGAACACAAGGAAAATTTATTTGTCTCCCTAATTGATACTTAACTCCTGCAGAAAAGGTCAAGTGACTTCACTGTTTGCTTCCTAGGAAGTGGGAATTTATTTATTTATTTATTTATTTATTTATTTTTTCTACATGGAAACTGGTTTTCTTTTCTTCATTTTTAACAGTTTTTAAAATCTTGATATTTCTTTATACCTCCATTAAAAATTTCTGTACTTAATCAAGGTACCTAATACCACTAAACAGTTTACTCGGTGTGTTAAAAATACAAATTTCTATATGCTAGAGCCTTGTGACATTTTTAACCATATCTCCACGAAATGTTTTCTTTCTCAGACAAAACCTTTCACATAAGAATTTTAAGAATCTTTTCATACTAATACTGTTGCTAGTTAAAGGAAATTCTTATTTCCGTATTTTTCATTTGCAGTACTTGAGTCTATGTTTAAAGAATGCCTAGATCTTGAACAGCAATGTTTAGATATACTTTGCTATTACAGATATGCTAACTTTCACAAGGAAAATGAAAAGGCTTTCAAAAGTGAGAGGCTACTGCAGTGCTAATAAGTTTATGTTGAAGATATTCAAATTCAATCATTAAGAATGAAATTGTAGTGTACTTAAATTATTAGATAACAACTTTGTGCATAGAAACAATCCCACTGAATTCCACTGAGTAACATAATTGCCCAAATCACACACAGACAAAGACATACACAAAATCTTGGAGAAGATAAAGTTTCAAAATATAACTTTCCATTAACTAGAAGACATGGTGTAACTTTATATATGTGTAAATAACTACTTTGACCCTTTGTAAAAAAAGATCAAGAAAAAAAAAAAAAGAAAAGAAAATTTTCTTATTGTAGTGGTTGTTGGTTTACTATTTAAAGTACATATATACCATAAAATGAAGAGTAGCATAGCATATAAAATGTTGTCCCAGTCCACAGATATCAGTTAGTGCCAATCACAGAATCCAGATTTTATTTTTTTTATTGCCTATGTTTATATAAAATTCACCGAACACTTTAGAACTACATTAGACTTCTGCAAATTTTGGAGAAAAAAAAATCTTTCTTTTCTTTGTTCCTCAAGAAAAGCTTGGAATTCTTTTCTTAATATTTTTAAAATCATTATTGCATGTTTTGATAGTGATAGTTTTTAAATCTTTGAAGCTTAATGTTAAATACACTGTGAACACAGCCAGGCATCAAAATAAATCTAACTCAATCCTGTTTCCACTAAAGTCAGTAAGAACAGCAAAGGTATAAAGAGCTGAAACACAGGTGTACTTTGGATGAAAGAAAATGACTTTTTTTTTTTCTCGCATATTTTTTAACTACAGCTCAGTGTTTAAAACACATGCTACCACAAGTCAGAATTGAAATTAATGTATAAGGATAAAAATGATTTTGAAATATCTCAATTAATAAGGGAGATGATATTAAGCGCAAAAGATTTTTTGTTGGTGGTGGTTGGTTGGTTTGTTTGTTTTTCCTAATTAAATATACATAGAGGAAATCAGTAACATTAAATAAATCTCAGATTCCCAATTCCACCTATGTGTGGTAGCCTGAAGTTAATACATCTGCAGCCTATGTGTAATTAAAATGTTCTGAATGACTCTGGCTGCTCTGTTAAGATGATACATTATTTTGTTTCCTTGTTAATGTAGGGAACTTTAGAAAATGCCAAAGTCCAAGAACAGACCTGATCTTAGATATTTTTTCACAACATATCTTCCTTGAGTACAAAGGTCTTAGCTATTAAATCACTGTGTTAGTAAGTGTGAAATTTTGATGAGAAACTAGAAATGTGATCAATATATTTATTTAGATTGTGTGATGCCTCATGACAAGAAACTATGGACTGTAACAGAGCAACAGGCTATGTTTGCCAGATTTCTAGAGGAAAATAACACTGAGCGGCAGAACCTGAGACTGTAGATCTTGTGAACTTTATCAATGTCATTTGTTGAAATTTTATTTCCAGATATAAATGGGGTGCTGTTTGACTTCAGACTTCATGCATGGTTGTCTGAGAGGAGACCTCTGGATCAAAATGATAAGAAGTAACGAAATATTTGTGTGTGCATGTGACTTGAAATGATTAAATGCCAGATATTTGGAGGATCGATATAAGTGGATTTAGTGATTAGTGGATCATCTGATGCCAGCTACTGGAGTCAGATGGGGGCTGTGGGTGCCCCCTGGCCTGTGCGCCAGATACTGGAGCAAGTAGGGGTCTTAGCATTGGTAGCCTCATACCCTGGTCTGGGCTGAGACCTTGCCCAAGGCATGGGCCTGACTTCCAACAACTGGACAGGAGCAGTCTACGGCTGGAGGAAGCAACTGTGTGCTTTACCTCATTTAAAATACAGGAGGGTAAAATATGATAAAAAAGGGAAGGGAAGGGAAGGGAAGGGAAGGGAAGGGAAGGGAAGGGAAGGGAAGGGAAGGGAAGGGAAGGGAAGGGAAGGGAAGGGAAGGGAAGGGAAGGGAAGGGAAGGGAAGGGAAGGGAAGGGAAGGGAAGGGAAGGGAAGGGAAGGGAAGGGAAGGGAAGGGAAGGGAAGGGAAGGGAAGGGAAGGGAAGGGAAGGGAAGGGAAGGGAAGGGAAGGGAAGGGAAGGGAAGGGAAGGGAAGGGAAGGGAAGGGAAGGGAAGGGAAGGGAAGGGAATAACAACAAAAACACACAAACCAAATATCTTAATATTTCTTTATTTTATTTTATTTTATTATTTTTTTATTTTTTAACATTCAAAACATTTCTTACTCTTTTGCCTGATATATTAAAACATCTTTCAAAGCAGGCTAATTTTAAGGTCTACTTCTGCCTTATATCTAACAAAATAAATGAATACTCATTTATTTTTTCATAACATATTACTTCCATTCAGTCTGTGTAAACATTTCCTAAATACTGAAAAATGGGTGGTAAATATAGATCACCATATATATGGTAAATAAACATCATGCCCTACTCTGGGATTTAAGATTGCTCAATAAATATGTAGTACAGAACTGAAAAGTTCTCCCATAAAAAACTACCATCAAGTTAATTAGAGAGACTGATATCAAAATAACGACAAGTGAAAAAGATAATCATATGTAGAATAATTAAAAACAACAACAATAACAACAAGCAAACAAAAAACAGACATTACTGTATTAAAAACCTTTGGTTTATATTGTGAATTGAATGGGTGTGTGAGGGAATTAAGTGCTATATATTTTTTTCCACTCTCCAAATTATGTTCTAGTGGTGACTCAGCCAAAGAAGCACTAGAGACCCCAATTTTCCTGCTTGTAAAAATTTAGATATGCCACTGATTCATAAAATTACCGTTTTTCCTAGACACTAAAATGCCACTAAAATGATAATGATAATGATAATGATAATAAAAGAGTGATATTTTAGTTTTGGGGTGTACAAACCCAGTGGAAGGATCCATGAAGATCAAAACATAGAAGTGTATTGCCACAATGATTTATGTTAACTACATAATATGTAGAACATAAAAAGCAAAACATTTTTTAAAAGCACAGAGCAATGTGCTTGTAACACAAACCTGAGAAAAAGAAAAAAAAAGAAAAAAGACTAGAATGTGCATTGTGAAATTTTGCTCATATTTTCTGACAATAAATCAACTACATGGATGACCCTCAGACAACCTTAGAGATATTTCTTCCAAGGAAAATGAAGAAGTCTTTTTAAGGTCTTTTACCCACACTTAAAAAAAAAAAAAAAAAAAAAAAAAAAACTGTTCTTTGCAGTTTTTTTTTTTTTTTGTAAAAATTTTCTCTTGTACTAACAGAACTCCCTCCACTGTTTGTTCAATACTTCTTCAAGATTTCCAGATAAATTAGTTGTTAGAGAATAGACTAAGCAAATCACTATTTTTCATATCAAGATGTGTTGTCATTTTTCATGATGTCATTTTTCATGCATTTTTCATGTCAAGATATGATGTCAGTCATTTATTCTAGACATATGATGATTCTAACTTCTTTAACCTCACTTGAATTTTACTTAACCAAATATTAATCAGTGTACATTGCAAATAATTAAAAATATTAATCATCCATGTGAGTATTTTGTAAATGTCCTACTCAGGAAAAAAAATCTTATTTCCATTTTGTTCTGTTTTTTATTCTCATCAGTTTAGGGAATACACTTGTTTAATAACGTCTTTTTCTTGTATATGAAGATGGTGAAATTAGTACAGAATAAAGCTACATAGGACCAAATAAATTTTAAAGAAAACTAAAAGTATACATCGCTTATATTTTAGCAGATCTAAGAGTGCAGTAGCCTTGTAAAAATAACTACCAAGACCAGTGACTATCCAACATTCTTGACTCAAACTTGGGGGGCAGGGGTGGGGAAACACAGTATTTCAAATGGAAGCACTTAAACACTTAATACTTTTTCTAAACAGAAAGGAATTCTTGAATAATGTTGTGACTGAGGGTATACTGTCTTAACATTCTTGTTACATGCACATCACATCAACTAAGGGAAGTATATTCTCCATGTTCACTAGCCATTGTTCTTTGTGACCTATCTTAAGACAAATGATTGACTGATTGACTGAGGCCACAACTGATCAATACTTGTTTTAGATTCCCTCTTAAAAAAAAAAAAAAAAAAAAAAAAAGAGAGAGAGAGAGAGAGAGAGAGGGAGGAGAGAGAGGAAGGGAGAAAGAGAGATGGTGACTTACATTTACTTTTTTTTTTTTTTTTCAGTCAAAAAACATTGTTTCAATGAGATATTCATCTTTTATCACATTGCTGTTAGAGCTTTATATTTCCTTTAAACTTTCCTTTTATTCTGTTATATATTTAATAAAAAGTAGCTAAAATAACAAAATAAACCCAATTAATTTATCTTTCCCATGCAACTGGAAATAGTCTCTAAACCATGGAGTATTATTTACACAGTAATAAATTGACAACATCACACATGTCATTGAGTAACCATTCTTACAAGAAAGGTTACCCAATGACATGTGTGTCAAAGAAAGGTTACTTTCTTTCTTACAAGATACTTTTCTAAGAGAGAGATTACACTTTCAAGGTACCACACAAGAGTCTTACCTGTATGACTACCATAAAGATCAGTCAGCATTCTCTGAATACTCATGCAAAGTTTTTAAATAATTCCTTTATGTGATCAGTTATTATCAGTTCATAGGTGAAATAGCATTTTCAAGGTTCTTGCTTGGTTTTATTTAAATATTATAGAATGCTATCTGACTTACTGATGTATTTAAATAGGTTTACTGGAAAAAATGGTCTGGAAAAATGCTATTACTAACAGTGTTGAATGAGAAATTCTAGTTAGGATCACCTAGAGCACATTGCACAGGATGGCATCCTCTATGTGGGTCTTGAACACATACAGAGATGAACACTCCACAATCTCTCTGGGCAACCTGTTCCACTGCTCTGTTACCATCACAGCAAAGAAGTACCCTCTAATATTGAGCCGCAGCTTCCTGTGATTCAGTTTGTGCCCATTGCCTCTCATCCTGCCGCTAGGCACAACTGAAAAGAGTCTGGTTCCGTCTTCTTGACACCCTTCCTTTAGATATTTACATGCATTGCAAGTATGTAGTTATATGTATATATATATATATAAAACATATATTATTATAAAATATATAATTTTAGTTAATGTCCTTACTTGACACAGAAATAGCTGTTTTAACTTTTTAAATCACTTTACCTTCTTTTTAGTAACATTTAATTATTAGAACAAATATTATTAAGGAGTAACTTTCCAAAACAGTTGCCAAGCCCATAAAAGCACAAAAGCAGCAAATGTTGTATTCTAACAATGTTTAGGAGTGTGTTTGCTCATCTGTGAAATATAAAATGATATCCAGGGGAAGAAATGAAAAGCCAAAAATTTCTAACTTGCTTACATGTCAAACAGTCAAGGGGCTGCAAGACTGATCTACAGACATTCCTGTAACAAATGAAGTAAAGTGAGCAAAGTAAAAAAAACTCTTGTATCTGTACATAAGGGTTTATGCAATAGACTTCAAATAATTTGTAGGTCACACTAGCAATGTGCCATTATACTAGGATCTTAGGGGAGCACGGTTTTTTTGTTTTGTAGGAACTCTATTTTTTTCTTCTAATTAAAGACAAGAAGGATGTATCTTTAAATTATGTTTAGTGTTTTGTAACACTGACAAATAAATGAAAGTAAAATTTTAACCTTAACTCATCTAAAATCATAAAGTTATGAGAAATCCTTGCCTTTATCAGCTTTCTGACCCACTACTTACACCTTGATCCTGAAATGAAAAAAATAACTGAGTGACTGAGTGGTTCCCTTTTGACACACAGGAAGGTTTTAAATAACTTTGATGCCACTGGAGAAGAATAGCACACTACATATTTAATGCGTTGGAGAGGATGCAGGAGAGGGTATGAAAATCAACCTGTATTAACTAAGTCTAAGTTCAGGAGACAAAAAGTTAGGACAGAATTTGATTGTCCCTTACCACAAGTCATTCTGTTTAGAGGAATAGTATAATTTGTGGTTGTGGTAATTCCCTGTCTCAGGCTATTATAGAGTATACTTGAAAAATGCCTATTATCCTAATACATTTTCTTCCATTTGACCAGTCCTGCCTTATTTTATTAAGAAATTAAGTGAAGGAGGAGGGAGTCTTTTAAAATTACTCTTTCAGGCTCCTTTTTTTTTTTTTTTTGGCCAATTTTTTTTTGATTATTTATGAAACTTGAATACATCAAGGTGTACATTGACAAGTAACAGCTTTCTTGTGTCTGCACAAAGAATTACAGTGCAGATGCACTGTTGGGGTTGATGGAAGTTCAGTCAAATACGTGTGTTTGAAAGCAGAGGGGAACGTTCCACATGTTAAACGTGAAAAACAGCAGAACATGTAGTTTAGCCCAGAGTAAGAAATGGAATCATTTCCCTCCTGTCCCCACTTGCTTGAGAAAGTACAGATGTGAACTACGTCAAAACTAGAGGAGGGGAGGGGAAAAGAAGGATGGGAGGGTGGAATTAATGAGCAAATTTACTCCCATATAAATGGACACCCACATTTATTTTTATTAGACACCTTCCCACTGTAAAAAAAATGTATAAATTCACTCACCTTGATCCATATACAAGTTTCTAGTGGTCTGCTTCACAGCTCCATAGCTTGCATTCAGATATATTTATCTCTTTGTTGTCTTCAGTTGAATATCTCAGTTCCTCTCAATGTCATTCTAACCGTTAGCTTAGGACATACATGTACCTTTCACAGAAGAATAACATCTTCCTGCTTTCCAGTTAAAGAATTTGCAGGCATATTGTTTTTCCCTACTAGAAGCTGGGTAGCATTGCTCATTCAGATTACAAACAATTTTAAAGAGTGGAAGAAAGGAAGTCTTTAGCAGTGATTTAAATGCTATAAGTGCTTATGGATTAGTTTTAAAAAAGATAGAAAATCTAGTCATAGCAGAGTAACCAGTTCATAGGTAGAGATTAATCATGATTAAGTGCAATCAAGAACACTCTTTTACTCTTGAAATTCAATGTTAGATTTTTTACAAGGGGAAATGTAACTCTTTATGAAGACTACATTTTCCATCATATGTCGGAAAAAACTGATTTTGACCTTTCCAGTTGCAAAGGTCAACCACATAAATTCTAAATTGTAACTAATGTCACTAAAAAGAAAACAGCAGTGTATATTAATCTTCGTCTCCACGTACTTCTTGTATTGTGTATCATTGTGTCAAAAGGTAATAAAACTTGCAATATAAATGCAGTAGTACCTATACCTTTTGGCTTTGAATAAATATATGTGCAAGTTTTGTATTCTGGTCATCACAAAATTGATTTTAAATCTGACCATTTCTATCAAAATGAGGGTGGAAAGTGCTTTCAGATCCAGTCTTGGGCCTGGAATAATTTATTTCCTTCTGATTTTCATTTGAGAAGATACTTTCCTGATGATTTAATCCATGATGATTCTCAGCAGGATGCTCCAGAAGAAAAATAAAGCATCTCATAATCTCATCATTAAATAATTACTACTCAGAGACTTTGATTACATTCTCCTGTCTCACAAAGCAACATTTCTCTGTTTATTCTATGCTAGATGTCCATAGTAGGGAGAGCATACTTTACAATTTGACAGAGGATGTTCAGATTTATCCTTAAAGATTATAGTCTCTCTACAATAGCATCTCTGCAATCATTAGATAAACAAAAAGTATATCAAAAACTAGTGGATAGTACTCATAAAATAATGAGTGTCACAGATCCCAAGTCTCAACTGTTATTACAATCAAGGATGTTCAAGTGCCAGAATGATGGAAGTAAAAAGAAAATGTTGTGTAGGTAAGATGTGGGTTTTGGTATCTCTTGGGATGAGACCTACTCTGTTCCTAGCCGGTTATTAACAAGATTAACATTGAAAGTTATAGTAAATAATAATAATAATAATATAAAGTTTTATATTCTTTCCAAAATAAAGTAAGAAGGGAAAATAACCTAGTTATGGACTGTCCTGTTTGCAATCAAAATTCTCTATAAATGTTTGATGTGTATTTTAATTTAATGCTCTAGTAGTTATTCATGGTGATTCACCACAGGAATGGGTAATTATAGGTTACTTTACGTTGTACAGAAAATTTCTGAGTTCTAGTTAACATTTTTGTCAGGAATTATTTGCACTAAGGAATTTGCACTAAGGAATTATTTGCACTAAGTGCAGTTTTGTATTTAGCTTTATGTTACATTTATACTTTTACTCTTTTAACAGAATAAAATTGGAGAGAATAAAATAGCAAGGTTAACATATAAAATTAGTTCTAAAATTACTTTTATTATATAAACTTGTGAAGAATGATAGTTACCAAAACCACGCTTTGGAACTAAGGTCACAGATTAAATCTTAATAGTACAGTAGGAGAACTGCATGCTATGCTGTTCCATAATAAGAAATGTAATTTAAAAAGGATTAAGACTGGTGTGACATCCGCCCAATGCAAGGAAAGCAAAGGAAAACATGCCGAAGAAAAGCTATTAACTATTAAAACCCATGCAGCAAGTTTCCACTAGTAGAGAAGGTCTCAGCATATTCACACAGAACTTCTTTCACCGTCAAGCAATAAAACATACTATATGCAAGATATTAATGTTTATTAGGGGCAGCCTTCTACTCACATGGCAAGATGTTACTAAAAACCTGATCTCAGCTTTAATTAAAGAAGCATTTTCACACATGAGTATAATTAAGACTGAAATATAAAGTTCATTTTTCTCTTAAAACTTATATATTTTTTAAGGGAATAACACCAACACTGTTTTGGCAGAAATATATTTACACTTTTAAACTTGTAGTTTTTAATCTATGATAATATAGAAGAATTTTTAAACAAACCATAATTATGGATTTCAACCGTATTTGTCTTCAGAGGATGCATAGAAGTCCAGATGTGGAATATACTTCAAGACAGCCATTCCCCCTACTTAAGATAAGTTTATCAATACCTTTACATTTAAGACAAGGAGTAGTGTTTCAGTGAATGCCATATGTATATACATCTACATACATATATGATCCCAAAATAAATGTTTTGCCAGTGGTTGACCTCAGCTTGTTACAATGCAAGAGATTCATTATCCTTGTTATCCATAGTGAATTCTCCTCTACAGAGAATGAGACTACTCATGAAGTAGGAAGTAACATTAAATTAATAAATTAAGCAAATTAAATAAGATGAATTAGTTTAGGATTCATATGAAGCTATAGACATGAGGATTATCTTGTGAAACAGATTCTTTTTAAATTATCTAAATCTCAAGTCTGAGAATATAGTCCTGTTCAATCAGCATGTCATAGAGTTTGTTTTTGCTCCAACACAGGTTGAAGACATACACAGTCTTCTGCTGGGAAGAAATAAAACACCTTTTTGCCTCAGTCTTTATTAGCAAGGCCAATTGTTCTCGAGCTCCCTGCATATCTCTCCTCTCCTACATATTTTGAATGTTCAGAAGTCTATGTGACTGGACAACATTCATCCAAGAGTTCTGAAGGATCTAGTGAAAGTGCTTGCCAAGCCATTCTCAGTAATTTAACATTGGTTATGGCTAACTGGAGAAGTCCCAGTTGACTGGAAGTTAGCAAGTATGACTCCAATCTACAAGAATGCCTGAGAGGAGTATCCATGGAATTACAGGTCTGTCACTCTAACCTCAGTGTCAGGGAAGGCCATGGAGCAGATCATCTTGAGTGACATCACATGGCACACACGTGATGTGAACAATCAAGTGATCAGAAATCAATATGGGTTTATGAAAGGCAGGTCCTGCCTGACTAACCTAATCTCCTCCTATGACAACATGACATGCTTGGTAGGTGAGGACTGTGGATGCCATTTATCTGAATTTTAGTAAAGTATTTGACACCATTTCCCAGAGTGTTTGCCTAGAGAAACTGTCTGCTCATGGCTTGGACAGGTGTAGAGTTTGCTGCATGAAAACTGGTTGGATGATGGGGCTCAAAGAGTCATAGTGAATGAAGTCCAGTTCACTGTTCCAGTCCAGTGGTGTTCCCCAAGGCTTGGTCTTGGGCCAGTTTTGTTTAATATTTTTATCACTGATCTGGATGGGGGGATTGAATGTGCCCTTAGTAAATTCACAGATATCAAGTTAATCCCAACTGATGGTATGCTTGAAGGTAGGAAGGTTTTCCAGATGGATCTGTATAGACTGGATCAATTGGCCAAGTCCAGCTGCATGTCATTCAACAGGGATAAATGTCAGATGCTGCATTTCAGTCATAACAACCCCATGCAGTGGTACAGACTTGGGTAAGAAAGGTTGAAATGTTTCCTGTTTGAAAAGGAACAGGTGGTGCTGGTTGACAGCCGGCTGAACATGAGCCAGCAGCATGCCCAGGTGGCCAAGAAAGCCAAAGGCTTCTTGACCAGCATCAGAAATAGTGTGGTCAATAGGACAAGGGAAGGGATTGTCCCTGTGGAATACTGAGTTCAGCTTTGGACCCCTTACTGCAAGAAGGACAGTGAGTTACTGGAGAGTGTGTAGAGAAGAGTAATGAAACTGATGAAAGAACTAGAAAGCAAGAATTATAAGAGGCAGATGAGGGAATTGGAGTTATTTATTCTGGAGAAGAGGAGGCTGAGGGGAGACTTCATCATTCTCTACTACTAGCTGAAAGAAAGTCTTAGTGAGGAGGGTGTCAGTCTCTCTTCTCAGGTGACAAGTGATAGGAAAAAAGGAAACAGTGTTAAGTTACACCATGGGAGGTTTACATTGGATATGAGGAAGAATTTATTCATGTAGAGGGTGGTCAGGCATTGCAATGGGCTGCCCAGAGAAATGGTAGGGTCCTCATCCTTGGAAGTGACTTTTGTGGTCATAGCACTAAGGTACATGGTTAGTGATGGGACTTGGTAGGTCAGGTTGGCAGTTGCACTTAATGATTTAAGGTCTTTCAAACCTAGATGATTCTATGATTCTATTTTATAAAATGTGAAATTGAAGTTCCACACTGTTTATACTGATGAAGTTGATATTTATTTTTTAGAAATCTTTGAGGACTGAGGTTTTCCAAGTCTAGACAATACTTTAAAAATCTATGTTCTTCACTACTATGACATACACATAAATTCAGGATATTTAGAAGACTTATGATTAAATAAGTCCAATGTGAGATATTTCATGCATTCCTTTTATATTCCCTCTCTCTCTCTCTTTTTTTTTTTTTTTTTTTTTTTAATCCCTTCCGTATTATTCAACTCTCCTATACAAAGTGGTATCAGGGTTTATTATCAATTATGACTGACATAGTGTGATATTAAATGCTAGGTTTTGAATAGTGTTTGATTTCAAGTTTTTAGAAATAAACACAAGTAATGATTATAAGTGATAAATTCTCCCTATGACACCACAGCAAATCTATATTTTATGCAACTATGCTATTGTGGTTTGGCCTGAGACCTACTTAAGTTATTGTAAATGTGTGTTTTGGAATGAGTTCTTGGCCTTAAATGCAATTTACTTAGTTCACAAAATTAAGATTTCCTGCTGGGAAATTGGGTAGTTTCAAATATGCTTTACCACCTTACTGCCTATTTCCCAGGTTTAGGCTACACTCAGAAGAGAAGCAAAAGCTTCCATTATATGGTGTGCTGGATTGGTGAGTAGGGATAAGCTTTGGAAGGTTATAAAAAACTGTGAAATTAGTAAATTTAACCAAGATCAAGTTTAGATGAACAGGAGATTAACAGTACTGATGCATATATTACTCTTTAGGAAGTAAAATCATAGTTTTAGTAAAACTGATATTAAAGATTACTATAGTTTTAACTATTACTAACTATAACTATTAACTATACTACTATACTACTGTCAGATTTAAATGTACAAGTATGTGAATTACAGAATGGGACCTAATGCTTTGAAAGTGTCCCTGATGTTGCATTTTTCTCTGTGACTTTAGGTATATCACTTATGCAAAAAGATCTCTCTTTGACTTTGCCATGAGGTCTGAGGGGATTTATCCTCTAAAATTTACCAGCACTTGAAGAGAATAGAGTGTAATGTAAATGTTGTTTTTTAACAACCTTCAAAAATACAGTCCTTCAAAGGAGGTGTTCTGAGATTCTCAATTTTTAGTGAAATCTATAGTTTTATATTTTATACATACACTCATCAGGCTGTGAAATTGTTTCAGGAAGATCAATTAGTTATCTGTAAAGATTTATTATTTCTGTTTTGCCCCTTATAGTATAGTTGTCAAACTTTCATACAGTGGGAAGGGCATGCATTTTTACTACATAAAATGTGTGACTGTCTAAGTATATTTATTAATGTTCTCATAGTTCAAATATGTTAAATTCCATTTTTACTTTGCTTTCCCACATAGATTCTACCAATATGAAAACATTTATTCACCACCATAATTGCTGATGGTACAAAATACAGCTTCCTAATAAGAGTACAATGGAGTATTTCATTTCAGCATCTGTTAAATGTAAGTGCAGAATTTCAAGTATACAGAATTGTGCAATCTTTCTTTGCAGAAGACATTAGTCATGAAAAAGTGAGACAGTATTAAAGTGTTAGCCTTTCTTGGCTTACAATGCACCTAATTCAGGCATGCATGACCCATTGGCATCATTGCTGTGCTTATGCCAGCTGGTTCAGATTATTAAGAAAAGCAGCATTGCATGCTGTACATATAACAATAAACCATTGTCATATGAATGGATCAGTTTTACTTCTAAAGGTTATAAATATACACATAATAAAAGTAAGATAACTCTAACTTCACATCTAATAGAGAACAAATATTAGCTTATGAAGCATGCTAAAAGTGGAACATGGGTAGGGAGGGTACCTTTCCCAGGATTAAAGCAGTTGTACCACCACCGTCACCATTTTTTTTAATTTTTTTTTTTGAGGGGGACAAATATTTTACACTTCTTACTCCTCTGAAGTAATCTGATGCAAAGAGCAAATATTTCTGAATAGTTAAGGGGAATTTGTTGTCCCATTATGTGTTCTCACTCTGTCATGATGTCATATAGGATGAGTTATATTTAATGTTTGGGGAAAATAGTCAGAATCTTTGATAAATATGATTTCCCATCTCTTCCTCATTGATTTTAAACCAGATAACATGAAAAGCCTGGACTCATATCAAACAATAAACTGTTTTAATATCTCCACCAGGGAACAGTAAAATCAAATATGTATGAAAACATACCCTTTAGTATATGAAAGAATAGAAGCATGTGAACTTACACAATAAGTGGTAGATACCTCATTTTGAGTACATTCACATATTGATATAACAATGTATGCCAAATAAAACTCACATGAGTCTTGGAACTGAATAAGACAGTGCAATAAAATCTGGAATACAACTTCCTGAAGTGGGGTCAGAAACATCATGTTCTACTAGGAATTACTGTAGAAAGATAAAATCCATAAAAAAATATCTCCATATATCAAAGAAGGTAGTTGAAGTAAGAAGAAGCCCCATTTGGCATGTGTCTAAATCTTACTGATTTCATTGATTCCCAAGTGATTTTATCCATCCAAGATATAGGTATGGATGTGTTTTAAAACTAAACAAATATGAAAAAATACAAAAAAGTTTTTTCAGTATACTTGAAGAACTTCAACACTCAATTCTGCAAAGTCCATGTACAATTTTTTATACTTCTGCAGTATTTTTGGCCAAAAAGAGTTTTGGCCTTTTATATAGAAATCATAACTGAAACTCAGGTTTGGTAAACATAAAATTTCAGGAAAAAAAATAAAAATAAATATATATATATATACTGATCAGTAATGTAATGTTGGTAATTTCTGGTAAAATCTGGTAAAATTGGTAAAATCTGCAAAGTGATTCATTATTTGTTTATAATTTTAATAATACTTTTTACACATATCGATCTAATCCTATAGCTTTATAGGATAATTCATAAACCAGAGGAAGAATTGGATGAAGGCAGCTTATAGTTCATTTGTGTATTCCCATGATCTGTGTAATGCTCTCCTGGCGTACCTTTTCATCCTGAATCAGTATTCCTGTATCATCAGAGCCACAGCAGGCTGGTGGCTCTTCTCTAACCTTTACTTCTTATGGGAAATAATCCCAGATATCAGGAATGAGAGTTTGTATTCTGTGGTAATGTGAACTCGAGCTAAAACCCAAGGCTTATGCCTGTGCCTTAACCTGAGCTTCACTTCACACCTAAGCACCCTGTTAATTATTCTGACTTTCTCAGATTTCTGAGGCCAAAAGCAACTACTTTAATGATCTTTTGGCCCTGAAATAAAGCACAGGCCATATAGTTTCATCAACTGATTCCTATAGCAACCCTAGGAATTTATGATCAAAATAAAGAGAGTAGTGATGGTTTGAAGACTCAACGTGATATGAAATCCAAGACAGAAGAGGAATAAAAACCTGAGGGATAAGGAAACGTACTATAACCATTAGTAGTCAGTCCCAATAGACCAATACATGGATGGCCTCTCTGCACTGTTCAATACAATAGAACTGTTTTCCTAGAGTGATTTGGATCTCTATCATATAGTGCACATAAGATATACACATACACTGATATGTTGAAGATCATAAAGCAAGCTGATTTGCTCAAGAAAGTAGATATTGGATATTACAGCATGCCTTCTAGAGAAGTTGAGGGTGATACTGAAACATGATTGCAGCAGACAGGTTAGCTCTCTATCATTTCCTGGAAGCTGTAAGGTGTGGCAAGTTGGAAAGGGACGATTTCCTGGAACTGTTACTTTAGCCTAGGAAATAAGCCTCTTGCTTGTTGTTCCCTCTACCACTCACATTATTCCCTTCTCATGTCATTGCCATAGGGCAATTTTGAGCAATGACAGAACTTTCTCAGACACATGGCTTCTTTTCTAAGAGATGTGATAAATGTGCCATTTCTCTTTCTCTAACCAGAGACAGGTCATAGTCCTATAAGCATATCCTATAAATCAATCCAAGGGGCAGAGGAGTGGAGGAGGGGAGGAAGGGTGGTGGAACTAATAAAGCTGTGCAAAAATCAATAACCATCTCTGTCAAATTGAAGAAAACTTCTAACAGAAGAGATACGAGTCATTGAGTCATTCCTCAGCAAGATTTTTCCTCAGAGAAGTAAGGGTATTCCCCTTTTCTTCCTTCTCATTTCTCCTCTCTCTTGACACTAGGAAAACTATAAATTGCCTATATCATATTTCATAATAGTAAATAATTATGGCATTTAGCCTTTGAATTCCATATTTTGTCTGTTGTAGTCCAGATGACTGTTTTGTGGGAAAATAAATAAATAAATAAATAAATAAATAAATAAATAAAAACATATATATACAAAGACCTAGGATGAGAAAAAAAAACACAGCCTCAAAGAGAGAGAAAAATAAAAATAGCAGAAGAAAGGCCAGCACAGGTTTCCACATTCCATTTGCATGTGCATCACATGCACTCCATATATAACACTCCTGATGCTGCCAATAAGATGTTTAAAGAGGATTTACAGGTTATTAAATGTCTGGCCTCACTTGCAGCCCTCACATCTCAACCCCAGTTAGGTCAGTAGGAATTTTGCTGTGGGGTTTATTTCTGTCTTAGTTTCTTTTGATAAAGTCACTGAAGCTGTTCGCTATGGATGAAATTAAATCTACTTCTAGAACTTTTTTCATGGTTACAATTAAGCTAGTGGCAGAGATATGAAGTGTTTTTATCTGTCTCCATGATAGCAGTCATAGCCAGTAGGTTATCTGGACCCTTGTTCAAAAGGTTTGTTCACTGTCCTCAGAGCTGCATCATGATCAAGAAAGCAGGAATGATCTCTCTTAAAAATGGCTATGCGATTGCTAATCTTATATAAATAATTCAATATTTGGTTGCTTCTGTAGGACACACTTGAAGAAACACTTGATAAACTATTGAAGGTAAATGGTGGCTGATTTGCAAGTAGAATATTTCCCTAAGCTCTTTGAATGTTAGTTTTCTTCTGCATGCAACTCAGAACCAGTAAATTTAAGGGGTTTCCCCTTTTTCTGTGTCATACTCCTGTACTTGGGGTCATTAATGATATCTGAACTAGAGCTCATCTGAGTTCAAGATCAAGAGTCTATCACCAGATTGTTACATTTGAGTGCTCGAGAACTCTGAATTTTATTCTTCCTTTGATATGTACAGCTGATTCTTAGAAATATTGCATGGATCCAATTGCTGATTTTAGAGAACTGGAACACATAGTAATACTAGAAGTGTGACCTGGAGGGTTTGTTATATTTCTTTCATTTCTTTTTTTTTTTTTTTTCTTTCTTTTATTGTTCATTTTCTGATTGTGATTAACCTTTTCTGCCTGTCCTCTTCCTTTTAACACCTTGTTTAGTAGCTTTCAGGCTATGTTAGAGAAGAAACAAGACTAAGAATATAATAAAGTATATAAGCTATTTAAATATCTTACAAATATTACCCAATCATATGCATACAAAAACTTGCATGCAACAAATAATCAGCAAGCAACACCTATTTCTTATCAAAAATGGGCTCCAAACTGTATTAGCAGCATCATATGTTGGAATAGATAATAGGGATTTTGAGCAGATCCAGATGAATCCTATATGTGGGAAAAGTATTTTGCAGGATCGTAGAAGACTCCAGGAGAGAATACTCCTCAAAGGGACATATCTCCTGTCTTATTGCCTGTTTTCATGCCTGGCTGCTGTGGATAATTTTCTTTTTCCCTCTTCTGTCTCTCTCTTTCCTTTAATTTCTTTTTCCCTAAAGTCACCCCTACCATTAAAGTCAATAAGTTTTGTCAGCTGCATCATCACAATTAGAAGTGGCCAAAGCACTCTTGTGAGTGCTTCGAGACCTTTTCCCTCTTCCCATGGGCATTTCATTCCTCACTCTATACCGGCCACGTTTTAGCAGGAAGCAGAAAGGTTTTCCTCCAACCCATACAAACCAAGTTTACTCAGCATGGTGCTTGAGGACAGTCACATGAAAACCTTTGGGAAAACCCTTCTTCTTAGGTCATGTTTAGAGACCATTTCAGTGCTGTTAGCACATGTGTCTAAGAGTATTCCTGCTGTATCATAACACTGAGAAGAGTAAAGCATAGATAAGCCTCTTTTCTGGATGAGATGATAGGTCTTTAGATAATCAAAATAGGCATTTCTGATGAAACTGCTGCAATTCCAGAAAAGGAATTGATTTACAGTGTTTTATACTCAGTTCAGTGAAAAACTTCTAATTTGATTCCCTTAAATTTTGATATCTAAATTATTTTTGTATCTCACTTCTAAAGAGTAATTCTTTGCTTTCTTATTTTTGTTCTTGTTGGTAGTGGTAAAGATTCTGGCTTAAAAATTCATAAAATAGAAATTAGAACCTTTCCTGCAAGTGCTTTCAAATAATCCATAACTTTTGACCAGCAGAGGATTGAACTTAACTACAGTTGGTTTGTTTGCTTGTTTTTTGTTTTCCTGATGTAAGAGTTTTTAAAAGGACTATGTTTCACACTTCAGGAATATTATTAAAATACCTGCATCAGATAAATTCAAAACTTAATTACAAAAATAAAATAAAATAAAATAAAATAAAATAAAATAAAATAAAATAAAATAAAATAAAATAAAATAAAATAAAATAAAATAAAATAAAAAAATAAATAAAAGAGTGTTCAAATTATCACAGTGTATATATATTATAAAGGCATAGGATTTTTTTTTTTTATTTTTTTTTTAAAGGAGTTAACAGTGTTGTATTCCATGCAAATATAATTGCTGTTATAGGAGTTTATTATTGTTTTCATGGTTTGTATAGTTACTAAAAACAAATAATTAAAAAAGCAACTTTAAATGGTGCAGCAGGTTATCCTCTATTGTCCATGAAAAATGCGTGCTTTAATTCTCTGGTGTTTTAAAATGTGATACCAGTATACCAGAGGATATCTATCAATCAGAGAAAGCACAATTTAGGACTCAGAGAACAAGTTGCTGTGTGTCTTCTCAGGGTTATCTCCTAGCTGAAAGACAGAGCTAACACAGCTAACTCACCTCAGCAGGTACACAAATATAGTTTTATCAATGATTTGTCATTGTTAGGCATGACTGGGAAGGCTAGGTTTAGGATATCTGTTGGGATATATGGGACTTTTATTTACCCTTTCTAATAACACAAGAACAACAACAACAAAAAAGTGATTAAATTGAGAGGCAGCTTAAAAGTATTTTGACACATGTACGTAAGCTGCCACAAGCCAGCCAATGTTTCTTCCCATGACCTGCCAGGAAACAGCAATGTAGTCAGGTAACCAAATTAAAGCCAAAACTTGCAGCCCAATCCTTGACCTGAATAGTGAGTGAGGATCCGGATCCTGGCATTTATGCGCGATAGCTTCTATGCAGCCGAAGTAAATACACCCCGGGTGCCCTGAGCTGGAGGACCACAACGGTGGGAACGATAAACTCCCAACTGACCCTGAATGTGTGCAGGATTTGCTGCTCCACCTGGATCTATACAAGTCTGTGGGTCCGGGTGGGATTCATCCCAGGGTGTTTAAGGAGCTGGCTGACGCCATCGTGGGACCTCTCTCAATTATTTTTCAACGGTCTTGTGAATCTGGAGAGGTCCCAGTGGACTGGAAGCTGGCAAATGTCATACCAATTTTCAAGAAGGGCAAAAAAATAGACCGTGGCAATTACAGGCCTGTTAGTCTCACATCAGCACCTGGTAAAATTATGGAGAAGATGATCCCTGAAGTTCTTGAAGCGCACCTGGGGGACAATGCAGTCATTGGTCCCAACCAACATGGGTTCATGAGGGGTAGGTCCTGCCTAACAAATCTGAATTCCTTTTATGATAAGATCACCCATCCAGTTGATCAAGGGAAACCAGCTGACGTGATCTTTTTGGACCTGAGCAAAGCTTTTGACATGGTTTCCCGTAGGATCCTACTGGACAAAATGTCCAGCATACAACGTAACAAAAACATCATGCGATGGGTGAGCAATTGGCTGACAGGCAGGGCTCAAGGGCTTGTGGTAAATGGGGCCACATCAGGCTGGCACATGGTCACTAGCGGGGTCCCTCAAGGCTCCATTTTAGGGCCAGTCCTCTTCAATGTTTTTATAAACGATTTAGATGTAGGACTAGAATGTGTTTTGAGCAAATTTGCTGATGGCACCAAACTTGGAGGAGTTGTAGACTCAGATGAGGGTGGAAAGGCCTTGCAGAGAGATCTGGACAGATTGGAGAGCTGGGCGATCACCAACTGCATGAAGATTAACAAGAGCAAGTGCCAGGTCCTGCACCTGGGACGGGGCCACCCTGGCTATATGTACCAACTGGGTGACGAGATGCTGGAGAGCAGCCCCGCAGAGAGGGATCCGGGGGCAGTGGTTGACAGCAAGTTGAACAGTTGCCCTGGCAGTTGCCAGCAGTGTGCCCTGGCAGCCAGGAGTGCCAACCATATCCTGGGGTGCATCAAGCACAGCATTGCTAGTCGATCGAGGGAAGTGATTGTCCCGCTCTACTCTGCGTTGGTGCAGCCTCACTTCGAGTACTGCGTGCAGTTCTGGGCACCACAGTATGAAAAGGACATGAAACTGCTGGATAGTGTCCAGAGGAGGGCGATGAAGATGGTGAAGGGCCTAGAGGGGAAGACGTATGAGGAGCGGCTGAGGTCACTGGGCCTGTTCAGCCTAGAGAAGGGGAGGCTGAGGGGGGACCTCATCGCAGTGTACAACTTCCTCGTGAGGGGGAGTGCAGAGGCAGGTGCTGACCCATTCTCTGTAATCACCACTGATAGGACCCACGGGAATGGTGTTAAGCTGAGGCAGGGAAGGTTTAGGCTGGACGTCAGGAAGAGGTTCTTCACCAAGAGGAGGGTGGTCGCACACTAGAACAGGCTCCCCAGGGAACTAGTCACTGCACCAAGCCTGTCTGAACTTAAGAAGAGATTGGACTGTGCACTTAGTCATGTGGTCTAAACTTTTGGGTAGACCTGTGCGGTGCCAGGAGTTGGACTTGATGATCCTTATGGGTCCCTTCCAACTCGGGATATTCTATGATTCTATGGTTCTATAAATAGTGTAGTCAGATGTCATGGGGCTAGATTTAGAAAAGTCCTGCATAAAGAAGGGATCTCAGAAAAGACAATTTAAATGACATTAATATCAAGAAAAGGAATTCTGATTGATAAATTCTTTATCTGTCATGACTAGACAGATGAAAATCTATGATGGCAAGTTTGCCTTTAAGGTCATTTTCTTTTTTATTCATATCTTTTATTTATTTGTATTTATTTTTTCAACAGGCTCTGTACTAATGTTCCTGACAGAATGACTAACAGAAATATGACCCTTGTGCACCTTTTGTAGTTAATTCATTAGGTCAACTCTAACCACTAAGCCCCTTGTCAGGTTATTTCTACTAGTGATAAGGAGCGATTGACCTTAACACTTTGAAGCCAGGTAGACGAGCTTATTCCACAAGGTCTCTTGGCTCCACCCTTGTTAAGTGAAACCTGCCTGGTGCGGGTCATTTGACCTTTGCTATATAGGAAGCCTGAGGACTTGTGGGGGAATTGCCTCCCCAGGGGAGACTGAGGCTTGGGTTGCCTAGGGTGTTTTTCTCTTGTGGTGAATTGGGCTCAGCGTTCCCCAGTAGACTGCTTTTCCTTCGTGTTTACTGCCCTCTCTGTGCAATAGTTTTAGAGACTCTATGAGCTAGTTATGTTGGTGGTGCCTTCTTCAGTAAAACCCTGCTGGCACTATTTCACAGTGAAGCACTTTGGAAGTGATTCAAGTTCAGAAGACAGAAGGTAAGTGTTCCTGGGTTCTGTGGTTGTTACTGTTGAGGAGTTTGAGTACTTCCTTCACCTTGTCTGTTTTCTGTGAAATTATTTACGTGGATTCTGAGCTCCCTTCGAAGTACTGGGGGGTGGAGGTTGGGGGGGTATAGGCCTCAGAAGCTCGAGTGCACACAGGTAAGCCTGACTTTGAAGAATGTTCTTAAGTAGCTGGAAGATGGAGAAACGGGCTGTGTGAAAAAGGTGCCTTAATGTGAATGCAGAATTTGCATTGTGGTAAGTAGAAACAGGTTGGGATGGATACTAGTTGAATGATTGTTACTTTGACTAAGTGGAAATCGTGAGAATGTGCTGTTGTTCGTAACAGAAATACTGTTTTCACAATATGCAGGTCAAAAGCAGTATGAAGAAAGTGTTTCATCATTCACGTCACATAGATTGTAACGTGTGCAGGATTTGCTGCTCCACCTGGATCTATACAAGTCTGTGGGTCCGGGTGGGATTCATCCCAGGGTGCTTAAGGAGCTGGCTGACGCCATCGTGGGACCTCTCTCAATTATTTTTCAATGATCTTGTGAATCTGGAGAGGTCCCAGTGGACTGGAAGCTGACAAATGTCGTACCAATTTTCCAGGAGGGCAAGCCTGCTTATTGGCAGTAATGACCTGAGAAGACCATGAGGAACTCACAGAGCATGAATTGGCTAAACAACTCTGTCAGTACGAAGTCTCTTGTCTTCCCTACATGCCTGTATCTCGTCTGTGGAGAAACTTTCTGAAGAGGTCCACCAAGTTAAAGAGAATTTATTTTCCTTCTCACTTGTACTAACCAGTGTCTCAGCTATCAGGTGTAAGCATCCTTCTGTGCAAGGAAGATTATATAGTGGGTACACACTCTGCCACCCTGTTGTTTTACTTACATGACCATGGAGAAGACATAAGAAAATAGGATGGAAAACCAGCCTCGACACTAAAGGCCACAGGTATGTGAGTTGCAAGGAAAAACAATTGGGGAAAAAGGTGTTCTCTGAGAAACTTGCTGCTTGAAATGGGCAGTTCTCTGTCTGGGATCTGTCCTGGACCAGTTCTGGACCTTTGTTTTTGCCTATTTATGGTTAAAAACTGTTTCTACTCAATATCAGTGGTTGAAAATGTTCTGGATAAAGACAGTGTGATTTAATAAACAAGAAGGAAAAGGTAAAAGAAAAAAGGGGAAGGTAACCAAAGTTCTTATTTTTCATACATAAATGAAGTAAATTGAAAGGATTTATTGCACAAGGCTTCTCCTCTTGTATTTTAAATTGTTGGACATATAAATTTATATTTTTTACTATGTATCCTTGAAGTCTACTCACACATCTTGATTTTTTAAGCTGTCTTTTGCAGGAAAAGGCTCCTTTGGAAGGGGGAGGAGGGCAGGGAAGGAATGTATGTGTCTGTGTGTGCAAATCACTTCACTTTATGACCTTTCAAAGAACCTGGAACCTGCCAGTAAGAATGCCATACTACTGTCAGAGTCCGAATGTTTTTTGTTTGTTTGTTGGTAATGCTTGTTAAAGTGGAAAAGTGCTTAAGTAGAGATACTTATCATATGTGTAATACAATAAGCATTTTTCTGGATGATTGTGGGTTTTGCCACAATATAAAATGTCCATTGCAGAGGAAATTAGCACGTGGATATTTTGTGTTTGTGTCACCATATCACTTTTTTAGTAGAACTTCACCAGTTGAAGTATGTGCTGCCCCATATGCTAGTTCTTGTAACTTAAATAAAAGCTGACGATTGCTGAGAAAGGATATATAGAGAGCTTTTAGAACACCTTTTACAACCAATTCAGGATGAATTTCATTATTACAGATAGCAGTTAAAATGATTATAAAAGCGTTTCAGATTACGTCTTTTTCAACTTAGTAGAAAAATAAAATATTCAAATGTAATAAATAACAATCGAAGCTATTTTTTAGTAATTTCAGAAGTGTGTCCATATTGTCTATATGCATAATATGGTATTCATTACCCATAGACTTCACAATTACTGTTGTCTGGAAATGAATTTTCTTTTTTTTTTTTCCAGAAGTGGTATGAGAGAACATAAAAATCCAAATTTAAAGCGTAGTTAATACCTTTGTTGCATTAAATATGTTACTCTTAATATTTTTGTTTCATGAAGTTCCTTTTATTTATTTTTTTTTAAGAGCAGTTCAGTAGAAGATGATTTACTGATTGCTGAATTTGGAACTTTTAGATGAAAGAAATATCTTAATTTATTAAGGTTTACTGTGTCTTATGCAGTAGTGAAATGAAAAAAAATAATAATTCTAAAAGTAAATACAGTGTGAAAATTCTGTGATGTTACAGGAAGAGTTAGAAGTGGGACAAACAAGAAAGTCCCATGGAATAAAATGATTAGATATTATATTTTGCTGTAATTATAACAAAAATACATAATTAGAATAGCTAGTATAGTTTAGTTAATCATTAATAAGAAAAACTCCTGAAAAAAAGCCTTAGATAGTGAAAAGACAGATAAAAAATGAAAATACATCAATCAATTTTGAAAATTCATGTGGAACCAAGAAAGCTTTGTCTTTCGCATGTTGAGGTTCTTCTCTCGTCTTTTCTTTTCTCTTTTTTTCTTTAGCTATGGCTTTGTTGCTTTGTGTGCAGCAAAACAACTCTTCTAGAATTATAGACTGATAATTTTTGGCATTGATTTATTTTGCCAGGACTGTCCCAGAATTAAATAAAAACAAAGGTATCTTTGCATGCATATGATGGTAGGTCTTGATAATAGTACTGCATAGAATGGAAGAATGTCATCCTTAAGATGTTCTATTTTTCCAAATGAGTTTTAGAAGCTACTTTTAAATCTCTACAGTTTCTGCTTCGTTAAAATGTTCCTTAATAACATTGCCACTCAGAAGCACTTGGAATACTACATCCTTCAGGACAAAAGCAGGACAGCTGTACAATGCCTGTCCTATTTGTGAACCCTAATTAAGACCAACAAAGTCTTCAAGAATTACCATGTGTGTTTTTCCACATGTCTAGGACTTAACTGTATATCTGAAACTTTAATTGTTTTTTCTTCTATTATGTCTTAGTCCTAGCTAGATAATTTGATCTTCTGAGACAGATGAAGTCTACACCTTTCTACAACTCTCTTGATTCCCTCCTCACATCTTTATACAGTAGAAACATGTTACAGTTCTACCTTGAAATTTATATTGGAAAATGTATAGTTCTAAAAGATAACAATGTATCAAATACAATTAAGTGGAACTATCACCTCAAACTGTGAACTTAGTTGATTCTGCAGGTTAAGTGAAAATGTAGCCTGTAGGTTTCCTCTAACCTCTGGTAGTACAAAAGTTCTTGAGAAAAGTCTGGTCAGAAGATATGGCATATATGGCATATATGACTGAATGTTTACTTGCTTTTTTAGAATTGTAGTCAGTATTGAAAAAGTTTCCTATCTTACAATGAATATATTGTGCCGCTTTGGGGTAATTTAATTTTCCTTAAAGAACAAACCTGGAATTACAGTCTACAAAACAATCTTTGGGAAATTTATTGACATCATGGAGACATGATGGGATGGCTCCAATGACATATAATTTCTGCAATGGAAGGATACAGGCTCTTCAGGAAGGACAGGGAGGAGAGAGGAAGTCAGGAAAAACTACCAGGAGTCCTCAGATGAACAAGGAACAAAAGGAAGCCTACAATGGGTGAAAGCAAGAAGAGGTAACCTTAGAGGAACACAGATGCTGTCCAAGCAGCCAGGGATCAAGTTAGGACAGCTGAAGCCGAGATAGAATTGAATCTGGCCAGGGATGTCAAGGGCAACAAGAAGGACTTCTATAATTTGCCAATGATAAAAGGAAGACTAGGGAAAATGTGGTCACTCTTTGGAAGGAAATGGGAGACCTGGTTCCCTGGGATGTAGAGAAGGCTGAGGTACCCAACCACTTTTTTGCTTCAATCTTCACCAACAAGAATCTAACTACACCTCCCAAGTTAAAGGCAGGGACCGGAAGAATGAAGAACAAAGAGGATAAGGTATGAGACCGTCTAAGGAATCTGAAGGTGCACAGGTTCACGAAACCTGATGAGATGCATTTGAGAGTCTTGAAGGAACTGATAGTTGTAGCTGTTAAACCACTGTCCATCATAATTAAGGAGTTATAGCAGTCCGGTGAAGTTCCCAGTGGCTGGAAAATGGGAAGCATAACCCCTGTCTTTTAAATGGGGGGAAGAAAAGGAAGACCTGGTTAACAAACCAGTTAGTTTCACCTCTATGTCTAGCAAGATCATGGAGCAGATAATCCAAGAAGCTATGCTAAGGTACACACAAAATGGAAAGGTGACTGCTGACAATCAACATTACTTCATTAAAGGCCATTTATGACTGACAAATCTGTTGGATTTATATAATGGGATTACAGCATTGATGAATATGGGAAGAGCAACTGGCATCATCCATCTGCACTTGTATAAAACATTGGCACTACCATGCACAATATCCTTGTCTCTAAGTTGTAGAGATGTGGATTTGATGGATGGACCACTCAGTGGGTAAGGAATTGGCTTGATGGTAGTACTCAAAGAATTGTAATCAATGGTTTGATTACAATGATTAAAATCAAAGGATTCAAATCGATTGATTTGATTGTAATCATATCAAATATCCAAGTCGAGACCAGTGAAGACTGGTGTTCCACAGTCTGTACTGGGATTGTAGTAGTACAATTTAAAAACTGTGTCAGCAACATGGACAATGGGATTGAGTGCACCCTCAGCAAATTTGCTGATAACACCAAGCTGAGTTGTGTGGTCAACATTCTGGAAGGAAGGGATGCCATCCAGAGAGATCTTGACAGGCTCAAGAAGTGGGACTGTGCAAACAAAATGCAGGTCAACAAGGCCAAGTGCAAGGTCCTGCACCTGACCTACAGCAACCCAAACATGAATACAGATTGAGCAATGAGTGGATTGAAAGCAGCCCTGCAGAGAAGAACTTAGAGACATTGGTGGACAGTGTCTCTAAAACTGAATATGAGCTGGTAATGTACACTTACCGCACAGAAAGCCAACTGTATCCTGGGATGCAAGGGGCAGATAGTTAAGGGAGGTGATCCCCAGCCTCTATGCTGTTCTCATAAGGCTACACCCAGAGTACTGCATTCAGCTCTGGGGCTCCCAGCACAAGAAGATCATGGAACTCTTAGAGCAAATCCAGAGGAGGACCACAAAGATTACCAATGGGCTGGAGCACCTCTTCTCTGAAGACAGGCTGAGAAAGTTGGAGGAAGTACAGGAAAATGAGAGGGGCTGTATCTTGGAGTGATAGGATAAGGGGGAATGTTTTTAAACAAAAAGGCAGTAGATTTATATTAGATAGAAGGAAGAAATTCTTTACTATGATGATGGTGAGGCAATAGAATAGGTTTCCCAAAGAAGTTGTGGTTGCCCTACCTTTGGAAGTGTTCAAGACCAGGTAGGATTTGGGCAACCTGATCTACTGGGAGGTGTCCTTGCCCATGGCAGGAGGATAAGAATTAGATGATCTTTAAGGTTCTTTCCAAGCCAAACTGTTCTATGATTCTGTGAAAACTGATATTTTGGTGCACACAAGCCTTAAGGGATAGCAACTGGCTTCAAATGGGTGTTCCTAGAATATTAAAAAAAAAAAAAAAAAAAAAAAAAAAAACTTATTTAAGGAAGGAATTCTTCCCTACCCAATATTACTTTCTAGCAGTATTTATATATTGCAAAGCACAACAGTCTCTTCATTTTTTTTCTTTACTTTTTTTTTCAGAAATCATTTGCAAGCAATACTTATCTCTATAGGAAAACTGTTTTGTTCATTCCATCTTATGTGTACTTTCATCATTATTTCATAAAGCCTTTTCTCTCTCAGATATCTCTAGTTTTCATGCCTTGACTCAGTGTTTGAAGCTTTTTCCCCTCAACCTCACAGTACAATGTTATGGGGTGCCTTTTTTCGTTCTGTTTTGATTTGTTTTCCCCTGATTAAATTTTATTTTCAGCCTTTGGAACTGGAAAAAAATGAAAATTAAGTTGCAGGCCACAGGTACCATGGGATGTCCAGAGTAAACAGATGAATGTTATGCGGTATAGACCCTGTCAAGTAGAAACAACAAGTGACATTTTTGGACTACAGGCCTATCGGTATAGATGGTATTTTTTCCTTCAATTAACTCTAATGAAAATTGAAGATGACACAAAATCTAGTACATCTACTGTGGGAATCAATTCAAGTATAAAAAAATGATTATAGAGGTTCATATGAGGGCTGGGGATCCCAAATCCCTTTGTATTTTGGTATATGTAGTCAATATAGTGACTACAGCTCATCTGTCATGCTGATAAATATTACTTTAAGGTGATACAACTTGCTCTGAATCCTATAGGTATATTTTAAGCTCCTAAAATTTAATGAGATAAACTCCAGGCCAACAATTTTTTTTCATAGGACAATAGTACTGAGAAAGAAACATAACATTCTGCTTTCCACATTAAACTGCATCACCAGTGCCAGTAACTTTTAAACAGTTGAGCAATGACAAATACAGGAAGATTGCAAGCAGTGTAGGGTTCCCAAACTACAAGAAAGAGACCGCACTATTTCATCAGTACGTCTCTATACAGGGAAAAAATTTCCATGGCCATTTGTCCCTCGATTTGCCAATGAAGTCTCAAGAGCATTCTCCTCTAGTGCAAAAGGGATAGCACATTCTATATGTAGACAAATATTCAGCAGGATATAAAATGAGAAATCCATCTTGTTCTCTATATCCAAACCCGGATTTTGTTTAAGTGAATAAAATCTTCAGCAAACCACTGAACTCATTCTTCTTGTGATAGCGTATGCTTCTGTGTATGTTTCCTGGCTGGACTTTGGTTACATGTTTGCCTTATTTCTTAAAGCACTGCTTTATCAACGTAATTATAGGGAAGTCTGTGTTTCTATTTTCCCTGTAACCCATTACCTACCTACAGAAACACTCAGCAACTCAGTACAAAGATCTTATTTCAGTCTTCTACTTATTTCCTTCTGATATATTTGTTCAGCCTCTGGAAACATTATTTCCAAATGGCAATCCTAATTTAGAGATGGCTACTTGAAGACAGAATAAGGTACTTAGGTGGGTACTATTAGGTGGATAAGGTGGATGCCTTAGTCAGTCTTGAAGTAGCTATCTCTAATTCAAGATTATAGAAGCAACTCTGTTGTTGTTCTTGTTGTTTGTTTTGTTTTGTTTTGTTTTTTCTAATTACAAGAAACAAGCTGACATTTGCAACATCTGCTCTCTTTGTCCAGAAGAGCAAAAATAACATTTCAATGTAGAACATGTTTAGAAACTGTATTTATAACAAGTGAGCGGGTAACAATGATAACTTCAAGCCAGTTACAGAACCCCTGCTTTACTTTTCATTGAATAGGCAAAACCAAAAAAAAAAAAAATCACCATCCGAAACAGTGTTCTATGTAGGAAAGAGCAGAGAGAATTTATCATTCAGTAAAATAGTTTATCTTTAACAAAACTTAAACAACCTTGAAAACAGAAATTATCCCTCTTTGAATAGTGAACAAGTAGGCTTTTTTTCTGCTTTAATACCTTGCATTATTATTATATGTGATGACATATAATTCTCAATGCAATGTTTACATCAGAAGTTAACCAGAAACACAAGAAATACTGTAATTTTTAGTGTGAATAACATTTTAGTAGATATAGTTACATGTGCCTGAGGGAGGTGTGTGTTTGTGTTTTTCTTTTCTGTCCTAAGTTCAAATTTGTGGACTCATAATAAAACTTTGATATTTACCTATTTAGCAATCAAGAAAACTTGCCTATTCCAAGTGGAAGTCAATCAGGCGCTCATTCCAGATTTACTTCTGATTGAAATATGGTCTTAAGGATTCAGAAAGCATGAGCTGATAAATAAAATATAACAAAATCTTATAATCCAAATATAATCCAAATTTATTCGGCACCATTTCCAACACCATATCAACTTACTTGTAGATGTTTTACTATAATTTCCATAGATATTTGCAATTACTTCCAGAAGCCCCTCTGACATTTTTCAGATTTATGTATAAAATTAATAAAATCACCTCTGTGAGAAAAAGCCAATGAAAGTACTCTAGCAAACAAATATAGTTAATGGAAATTCTCTCCTAGTTTCTATATTGTCAAAAGCTAAGCACCTGCTTAAGAACATAGCATATCAAGTATATCCAACAAAAGCAATTTTGTATTTCTTCTTTAATTTTCTTTCCTGTTGCAAATATACACATAGTCAAATTAAATAGATAGAACACAACAACAAAACAATGAAATGCACACTCCACTGATTTTTAGCTAGAAAATCTCTCTTAAACAAAAAAATCTTGGTACTAATCAAGAATTACATTAGCAGAGACTGTAGCCCAGGAAACATCTATGCATGTTCAACTGAGCTTGATGTTGAATTCAATAGCCAGGTTGTGTTTCCAGTCAGGCACATGGATTAGCTACATATTATTTACAGTGTTACATCATACAAAAGTGAGTAATCATGGAACTGTGCTATCATGCCAACTACAGCCAGCAATTTAATAGAGTAGATAATAATAATCTGATATTGAAATATTTCTTCATAACCTGGAGATCTTCTTACTCCTTACATCAGATTCAAAGATCCTTCCTTCTCATTTCCTTTAACATAACTTAATGGTTTCCTCAGACATCCAGCCATTCCTTGTCTTAGTTAAATTGTTTTAAGCTCATTGGTAATATATTATTTGAAATATTTTATATGAGAATTATATATCCTTGGGGTTTAAGATTAATTTTCTATAAATTTCAGGATGTATCTGGAGTGTGTATCCAGTACTACAAGAAATATAATATTTTTGATTCTAGTTTAAAAAAAAGTAGAGGTGACCTTTTTATGTACTGGTAATAGCACATAGAAACTAATAAGAATGTTATACGAAATATAACGGACTAAGAAATTCACTTTTTTTAAAAATTATTCTTGTTTTTGATTATGCCTTCTCCAGCAGCCACAGATTCTTTTTAATCCCATTTAAGATAGAACTGATTTATAATCAAAATAAAGAATGGAAAAAGATGAGTGAAACCATCTTTTTAGGGTATTAATTCTCCTACTGACAATAAAAATCCCTTTCATTTGTGGCCTGTCTCATATGTATAGGAAGTCAATTGTTCCTTACAGGGTTACATTTCACTTTTTTTTTTTTTTTTTTTTTTGATGTATGTAAAAGTTATACCTTAGATATTTGAGTCAGGCTCCATACATTTGTGATACTAATTCTAATGTTGGTCCCTTACTTACTGCCTTAATGATAATATTCTGTTAAATCCATAGAAATAGCAAATATAACACAATGCAACTGGAATTAAGCCAACCTGTTTTTAAACCAATAGCAATGGCAAAACACTGTCTGAACATTTTTGCAATTTCTGTCATATGTTTTTGAGAAGCCCTAATACAACATCATCTGTCAAGTGAACTGTTTTCCAGTATTGCATTATATTTTAAAATGTCTATTTAAGATATTTAAAGTTTTATTATAAAACACTGTGTGTTTGTTTTTTTTTCATTAAGTGAAGAAGTGTTCCAAAATTAATAATCAAGTCCTGCATCTTTTCTGTTAGCTACATATATTAGTTAATGTCTTGTATGAGAATGGAGATTTTAAAATGTTTCGGAGAGCCTTAAGGTTTTACAGAGCCAAAACCAGCAGACACAGAAGTACTCAGCAGGTTTTGTCACTATGAAATGAGGAAAGTGACTGTCAAAGTCTCACTATATGCCACAACAGAGATTTGCCCTTCACCTGCTTTCTGTGCTCCAGTGTAAAAGGATTAACAAGAAGAAATGAATGATGGAAAACTACAGAGGCGGCCTCCCAAAGACCCTCACAGAACACTAGCAGCAGGGTTCTGGCCATTATTCCAGTCACTGAAATAGATTTCAGCAGAAATAAGGACTTGCAACAGCCAGTGAAGATAAGGAAATTTGAGGAAAGTATCATTTACTAAAGGATGAAATGAGCAATGAACACACTCTCTGAAATCTTGAAGTATTAGAGTGTGGGGCACTTTTCCTAGAACTTTTCTTTTTTTGAAAGAGATTTTAAGGAACAAGAATTTCAACTACTATAAAATCCTTTTATATGGAGCTTACTTGCAGGGATAGCAATGTATTTTGGGGAAAGTGGTAGATAGGTGAATTTCAGTAATTGAAAATATAACTACTTACTTATTCAAACTGAACACTAATGCAGAAACTATAGGTAAGCATTTCTAAGCAGCCTTCTCATGGTGACGAAAGCTGAAATCTCACTGAATATACCTATGTTTTGTGCTAGAGGAAGATCCAAGACAGTCTCAAATTCCCAAATCATCTGCCATACAGAATCCAAATCTGAAGATCAGCCTACATTTGAAGAGCAATGAGACATCATAGCAAAGTAGACTGAGAGGGTCAGGAGTTACCTAACTTACTGAAAACTGGCTGAATGACTGGGCCCAGAGGATCATGGTTGGTGGCACAATTTCCATTTGGAGGCCAGTAATTAGCGGTGTAACTCCATGATCAATACTGAGTCTAATTCTATGTAACATCCTCATTAATGATCTGGTTGATGGGACAGAGTGCACATTGAGCAAGTTTGCCGATGATACAAAACCAGGAGGGCTAGAAGTTTTGCCAGAGGGTCGTCCTGCCATCCAGATGGACCCTGACAGGCTGTAGAAATGGGCTGACAGGATATAGTGGTTTAACACTGGTAAGTGGCTAAGCACCACTACATTGCTCTCTCAGTCCCCCTTTTCAACAGAAGAGGA
This sequence comes from Anas platyrhynchos, assembly GCF_047663525.1. Lineage (NCBI taxonomy): Eukaryota > Metazoa > Chordata > Aves > Anseriformes > Anatidae > Anas > Anas platyrhynchos. The sequence continues at coordinate 51,279,599 of NC_092587.1, read as the reverse complement.
GGAGAAAATATAATAAAAGAAAAAAAAGCTCATGGGTTGAGATAAGCACAGGGAGATCACTCACCAGTTACTATCACAAGCAAAAGAGTCTCAACATAAAGCAGATTAATATAACTTATTGCCTATTGAAAACAGACTAGAGTAGTGAGAACTAAAAACTTGTACCCTCTTCTACTTCCTCCTCCTGAGCAGCGCACAGGGGAATGGGGAATGAGAGCCATGGTCAGTCCATAACTCTTAGCAGCCACTGCTTCTTCACAGTCGCATTCTTCCCCTGCTCCAGCGTAGGGTGTCGTCCTTCCTGAACTAATCCTACATGGTGTACTGGGTCTGGCTGAGATGGAGTTAACTTTCCCTGCAGCTGCCCATGCAGTGCTGTGCTCTGCACTTGTAGCTAGAACAGCATTGGTATCACACCAGTGATACCAAGACACACCAGTGTTTTGTCTATTGCTGAACAATACTTACACAGCATCAGGACTCTCTCCAACCCTCTCAAGAACCAGGGTGCTGGGGGTGGCCAAGAGAAGGGGAGGGGACATCACCAGGACAGCTGACCTAAACTGACCAGAGAGGTATTCCATGCCATTTGATATCACACTCATCAATAAAAGACGGGAAAGGGGAAGGAGAGGGGGCGACTCTCATTATGAAAATGTCCATCCTCCCAAACAACTGCTACGTGTATTGAGGCCCTGCTTCCTGGGATGTGGCCAAATTTCACTCATTGATTGGAATTAGAGAGTAATTTATTTTCTCTTTCTCTGTGCTTCTGCACGGAGGTTTTTTTTTATTATTTTTTCCCCTCTTCTTTTTCCCTTTAATTAAATTATCCTTATCTCAACATATGAGGTTTTTTTTGTTTGTTTGTTTGTTTGTTTTTGTTTGTTTGTTTGTTTGTTTTGTTTGTTTGTTTGTTTTTTGTTTTTTTTTTTTTCCTTTCCAACATGCTTTCTTCTTCCCCTCTTCTTCTAAGGAGGGAAAGTGAGAGAGTAGGATTCAGCTGCCCAGCAAAGTAAAAACCACTACACATGGACTTCCCTAAGACTGAAGTTTATGAAGTTACCAATAGGCTGAGGGAGGTGACCTTTTTCCTCTACTCAGAGACAGGTCCCAAGGGAATGGCATGAAGCTGTATCAGGGGAGACTCAGATTAGATGCTAGGAAAAGATTCCTCACTGAGAGGGTGGTCAGGCACTGGAACAGGCTTCTCAGGGAAGTGGTTATGGCATCAAGCCTGCTGGAGTTCAAGAAGCATTTAGGCAATGTTCTCAGACATAGGGTCTGATTTTTGGTTGGTCCTTTGTAGAGTCATGAATTGGACTCAGCGGCCCTTGTGGGTCCCTTCCAACTCACATGTATATTCTATAATTCTGTGATTCTATGGTAAGTATTAATATATTACAATTTTACAGTATATTTTAAAGACAAGAACATCCTTTTTGAGAGAGAAAATATTTTTTTTATATACAGTAAAGTCTTACCAATGATTTTGTTAACTTTTATCCTGCCATCTAAAATTTCAAATATATATCTTTGAACTTTGCTGCACAAAACAAAACAAAACAAAACAAAACAAAACAAACAAACAAAACAGAAAAGAAATAGTCTAGAAATCTAAAGAGTCAGTAAAATAAATTACATTGAACGGATAAGTGGTAAATGTATTCCAATAACAGATTCATTAGTAATAGTTATATGAAATCTGTGGTAAAATCTCATAATTTTTCAGTTTGGTCATTTGATTTTCACATCTAGTCCATCTCTAAATTTAATGTTAAACCCTCATTTTTTTTGTTTTCTAGCCTTAAAATATCATTGTTATAAGAAAGCATATTTACAAGTTATTGACTGAATGAGATTTACAACTTTGATTTCTATTCTTCCTGACTGTAATTATGGAATGAGTGTTCTACTTGTAAGACACCATTAAAAAATAAAAGATTTTTATTTATCTTTCCTCCCTATACCAGGTTTCAGTGGTAGTGATAGAATTTGTTCTGGCTGTGTAATGAGGTGTAAAGTATTATTCTAAAACGAAACTGAAGAGAATTTAAAATACCTTTTCCAAGCTGTTCGCCTTAATTTCTCTAGCCCAAGAAGAAAACTTTAAATACTTTCATACTTTTGCTGAATTTTAATGAATTTATTAAATAAGCAAGCTTGCAAAGGTTGCTTAAATAACCATATGCCAAGATCAGAGTAGTAACCAAATCAATAAAAATGCATGCAATATTTAATTAAATTACAGTCTTAACTCGGTATAAATAGCAGTCTAATGAAGTTTAAACCAAATTTTACACATAGCCAGCTAGGAAAAGGGAGTTGAAAATATTCACTATGACTTTACACACCATTTACAGCATCTTGATATATCATGATATATCATGATCAGACAGTCATCAATGAAGTGAGCACTTTAATTAAAAGCATTAGGAACATTCTCTCCCTCCCTTTCCCTCTCTTTTTCATCTGAGATAATCCAAGCATCTGCATAAATAGTTCAAGGCAGACCATGGGGTGAAGACACTTATTTCTATAAGTCCATCATTAGGAGTATTAAATCCTAAAACTAAATACTAAATTATATTGATTTCTGCTTTTATTTCAGATAATTACATCTGTGTAATATTCTCATAAATATTTAGAGACAATCAGAAAAAAAAATCCCTAAAATGACCATGTTTTTTATAAAAGCGTAAGATTTTATAAAGCTTAAGACCACATTTTAAGCTGTATGTATTAAAATATCAGTTTAGATATATAAGACTATTATCCCCAAATCACAAGTTTATTGGAAATTTAAGAGAAAAAAAAAAAAGTCAAGAGGTCCATTTATCCCAATGTCTTATGTCTTAGGAAAAATAAAAGTACTTATGAGCTAGTGTTTTGGAAAAAATAAAAATAAAAATAAAAATAAAAATCTTTTAATTAAAATGGTCTTGCATAACATGCGTATCTATAATGAGCATGCATATCTATAATGTATCTATAGTCAACAACACTGCTAGTATGGTAGGTACGTAGCTACATATTCATACAAACTCAAATTGTTCAGTTCTGTGAAGAACAGGCAGATCACAGCAGAATAAAAAAACATGTATGCTGACTTTGCTGTTTTCACTAAAATGAGTTGCAAGTTTTGCCTAAAACCAGGAAATAACCACAGAAATTGCAGTCTGTTGAATCTTAGAGCATAATACTCTGTAGTTAATGTATTATTGTGAGAAAGAATCCTATTAATTGACATTCAGTATTACACTAACAATGGCTATTAGTAGGCTGTTAGTTGGAAAATTGTACTGCTAAAATGTGTATGTAGCGTAATACAGTTCCAATTAGTTATGTACAAAGCAGAGATTTACACTTTATTGTATGGAGCTCTTGATATAAATCTTTGTCAAACTAGTTCTCTGGATTGATAGAAAGGCTTCATAGCATCCAATAACATGGACAGATTTTGGACAGTATTGATTAGTATGTTCCTTAGTAACCCTAGAGATCTTTTTTAAAGAGGGAATTTAATATTTTCAATGGAGTGGAAAAGTTTATATTTTCTGCAATGCCAGATTTAAGTAGAAGTAACATGTTTGTCTTCCCTCAAAAAAGGATATATATATATGTATAAATATTTATATATATTTGTACTGTTTTAGGTATTGTTAAAGCACAAGTACTATCCATCAAAAATATCAATTTCCTAAACAAAATAATACTTTTTGCATTGATATCATTCTCCTCAGCTCTCCTGGAGAGCTGCCAGGCAGAGAAGGACCTGGGAGTGATGGTGGACAGTCGGCTGAATATGAGCCAGCAGTGTGCTCAGGTGGCCAAGAAGGCCAACGGCATCCTGGCTTGTATCAGAAACAGCGTGACCAGCAGGGCTAGGGAGGTGATCGTCCCCCTGTACTCAGCTCTGGTGAGGCCGCACCTCGAGTACTGTGTTCAGTTTTGGGCCCCTCGCTACAAGGAGGACATCGAGGTGCTTGAGCGGGTCCAAAGAAGGGCGACGAAGCTGGTGAGGGGCCTGGAGAACAAGTCCTACGAGGAGCGGCTGAAGGAGCTGGGCTTGTTCAGCCTGGAGAAGAGGAGGCTCAGGGGCGACCTTATTGCTCTTTACAGATACCTTAAAAGAGGCTGTAGCGAGGTGGGGGTTGGTCTGTTCTCCCACGTGCCTGGTGACAGGACAAGGGGGAATGGGCTAAAGTTGCGCCAGGGGAGTTTTAGGTTGGATCTTAGGAAGAACTTCTTTACTGAAAGGGTTGTTAGACACTGGAACAGGCTGCCCAGGGAGGTGGTGGAGTCACCATCCCTGGAAGTCTTTAAAAGACGTTTAGATGTAGAGCTTAGGGATATGGTTTAGTGGGGAGTGTTAGCGTTAGGTCAGAGGTTGGACTCAATGATCTTGAGGTCTCTTCCAACCTAGAAATTCTGTGATTCTGTGATTCCTCTGAATCTCTTTTGGGACCTTTGGCCAAGCACAAAGACACTCTGTGTAGATTAAAACTGGAAAACATTTTAAATAATAATAATGATGATGATGATGATGATGATGATGATGATGATGATGATGATGATGATAATAATAATAATAATAATAATAATAATAATAATAATAATAATAATAATAATAATAATAATAATAATAGTAATAATAATAATGACGATGATGCAAACATACATGAAAGATCCAAGTAATAGGTTAATATAGGTTTATATATAGGTTTATAGGTTTATATACCCATAGGTATATATAGGTTAATATAGGTTTATACCAAGTAATAGGTTAAACCACAGGATGTCGATCACTCCTGAAAGGGCCACTGAAGAGTCTTTTAGGATGGCACTGGTCAGGAGGTGAAGGGTTGGCCTCTGTAGTAGCTTTCCAATATTACTAAATGTGGTGGGTTAACTTTGGGTGACTACCAGGTGCTCACCACAATGTTCTCTCTCTGCTTTCTCAACAGAACAGGAGGAGAAAATACAATGAAAATAAAAAATAAAAAATATATATATAAAAATATATATAAATAAATAAAACAACTTGGGCATTGAGATAAGGCTTAAGGACAGAGCGGTCACTGACCAGTTACAATCACAAGCAAAATAGTCTTGGCATAATGCAGATGAATATAACTTATATAACTTATATTATAACTTAATAGTTAATATAACTTAGTAACTATTTAAAACATATGTGAACAGTGAGAACTGCAAGCAAACAAAAGCACTTTTCCCCCAGCTACTCTCTTCTACCTCCTCCCCTGAGTTGCACAGGAAAATGGGGAATGAGTGTTGTGGTCAGTCCACAACACATCATCTCCTTCATCATCATTTCATTCTGTTCCAGGGAGTAGTTCTTTGCTACAGTTCTTCAAGAATGTCTCAGGTGTGGAGCCCTTCATGGGCTGTAGCATCTGCTCTGCCATGGTACACTGTGGGTTGCAGGAAGGCAGCTTGCTCCAATGTGATCTTCTCTAAGGGCTGCAGAGAAACTCCAGCTCTGGTGCCTGGAGCACCTCCTCTCATCCTTCAATGACCTTTATGTTTACAAGACTGTTTCTCTCCTATTTCTCATTCCTCTTTCCCAGCTGCTGTGGTGCAACAGATTTTTACTTTTCTTAAATCTGCTCCCACATAGCAAAAATAAGTACCTAAATGCAAATTTTGAACACATTAATTTAATGTGGCTTTATATGAAAAACATTTTGAAGAGTTCTATATAGAATATAAACCAACTGTTCTTTTGACCTCTTTGCATTATGTCATTCTTTGGTACTTGATTGTACCTTACTACTATCAATCATACATGCCTGTTTTTATAGTAAAACAGTAAAAAAAATGTACAGAAGTATATAAAAATATATAGTTAGCAATGTCATTTTAACTCTACAGTGAAGATTAAGTTAATTGGTGAAGTCTACAACACAGAAGTACTTGTAGAACTTGGAAATGCCAAGATGGGAGCCTGACTGAAACTTTTGAGAATAAACAGAACATGTTAATGTCTTACTCCAGTGGTCTAGAATATAACAAACTTATCAGGACTCTGTTCTGCTCTACACACTAGCTATCCGTAGAATATAAAACTAAAGTCCTTTGGTCTTTATATTCTCCATGGCACATTAAAACACCTTTTTAAAGAGTTTGGAAGTGAAAACTGAAATAGGTGATTTGATTTCTATGGAAAATGGAATTCTGTGATATGGATCATGGTTGTCTGTAATAAACATCTGTTCCAGGTTTAACTGAGTGTAAAATAAATGTTCCATTCCCTCTCCATCTCACACATGCACTGTTTTTACCACTGTCACTCACAGCCAACACACACATGCACATCAAGGTGAAGACACATTTCTCCAGCATTGTTAAAAGATAAAATTCAGCAGCACATATTTACACATAAATAGATGGCTTGTATGAACACACAGGTACATAAGTGTACATAAGTGTACATATGTGACAAAAATCCATGCTGTTCATCCTTCTTTGTCTTGAGAAAGAATGAGCAACACGTGACAGATATTAGCAATGTTACTTAATGTGGTAGTGGAAGATGCTGGTGAATGCTATAACAAAGCTGATATCAAAGAGATAATGAAGAGAATCTACTCTTATAAAAGTTTTTGGAAGCTCATCAAATAAAAATGCTAAGTCCATAAACACTGCCAAATAGTATACTGCATGGTCATAAAATACAAGAATGCTCCACTCAATTTTTAAATGTTACTCAGAGGAGCATCTACTACAGAAAATTTACATTGCTGAGTTTTGAGTGAAGAAATGTGCTGGCATTTATTCTGGAAGCTGAAGTACTGCACAAGCCACCTAATAACACAATTGGCTGAACATAAGACAAATAATAAATACGAATATTTGTGTGCATCCTACACTGCTATGGTTTAAAGATGCTGAGAGAGCAGCCAGTTGGATGAAAAGAGATGAAAGCCAGTTGATACAATATTGTAAAGTCTACCCACTATACCTTATGAAAAGAAAGTTCAATTTACAAAATTGCAAAAAAGGAAGAGACTGTTGGTTAGCTTGTGGTAAACAAAATAAAATAAAATAAAATAAAATAAAAGAGAACAAATGTGTGCGTCCTGGACTTAGGAAGAGAGGGCACTAATTCAAAATTTCAAAGCTGGTGAGAAACAGAGTGAAAGAAGACATCACTAAACTATAAATTATTGAAGTTACCTAATCCCTGTTGACTTACACTGTGAGGCACTAACTCAACTACTGTTGTGTAAAAATGCACTAAAAAGGTCATAATTTAGTGCAATTATATAACACCTAGATATATGAGATTAGTCAGACATTACAGTCATTTTCTAAACTCTGTAGCACTGTTTATGATAAACTAATTCACTGAAGATGTATTTGCAAAACAGTATTATAGAATATCTTCCTTGTTACACAGACTATATGATGAATATTTCCCATTTTAATATGGGAAATGTTGTAACATTTCTATCAAGACATTTCTTGCATTATAATATATTAAAATCCTGTATATTTTAAAAAGTGTCTCCTTTTGAGTTTGAACAACTGAATATTCTATGTCCTGTATGCCATTCAGAAAATGCAGAAAAATTTAGGACTAGGAAGTGAAAAGTAAATTGCAAGTCATACCTTCCCATTGTTTTTACTGCTAGTAATTTATCAAAATAAGATATGGAAAGAAAAAGAATGATTTTTTTTTTTTTTTTTTTTTGGTATCTGTTTCTGACTTGCAGTATCTTAAAAGAGTGGATTTTTTTTTTTTTTTTAGGTAAATGTAATGTGAAATTTCACGATATTGAAATACCTAATCATCCTGTCCTTTTCCTTTACAAGAAATGATGACTATTCATGACTATTCAGCTTAGCAAAAGTGTCAGTCAGAATGGTGGCATTTAAAAAAAACATTGTATCAGTGGTAAGTGCCACTGTAGAAGAGAAAACTCAGAGATGTGTAAACATACAGACCAAAATTTTTCTAACCATTGTGACTTGCAGAAGACGTGTTTACAGAATTTTCTTAGCAGACTTTTTTGGGGGTCTCTTAATATTTCAAGACTCTTAATGTTACCTTTATTGTTCACTCCATTTAACTAAAGTAGGATGAGGTTCCATGACCACTCTGCTCAAATGTTAACAGACATTAGCTCAGTGTCTCAGTAAATACAGAGTACATAGTCTGAGAGCTTAGAAATTGAAACAATGATTTTTCTAACCCTGATTTTTGTTATAGAACTTCATGATTATCATGATTCAAAAGGGCACGTGTCTTCAAACCAGAGTTAAGTCTTCTGGGACCATCTATGCCTTTATTTGAGGTTCACAACACCTCAAGTGTTGATTTAAGTACTCAACACATAGTTTCCTGTAGAAAAATATGATTTTTTTCATAACAGTTCAGATTCCTGAAGAAAACCTATTACCTTGATATAGTTTTCTTTGTTGTTTCTTAGCAAATTAATTCTGTTCTGTAGATCTATCCAGGGGAAATAACAGAAATTATATTCACCTGTAATATTTCCTGTCACTGTTTCATCATTATACCACATAAGACTTTTCCTAGCAGGTTAATATGCTTTGCATATGTTTATTTCCTGTAATTTAATCTATATTTTTCTCAGCTTTCTTCTTGTTTCCAAAAGTTATTTCCTATTACTACACAGTTCAAACAAAACCTCTTCTACCAAGTAATATTTTGTTTATATATATCAAAATAGTTGAGTAATTAGACTTCTTATGCTCGAAAACACCAGAGGGTACCTTAGAAATCCAAACCCAGGTCTCTGAAACACACTTTTTAATCATGTATTTCTATTATTAGTCATATAAGTGATTACATTAACAGTCACTTTCCGTTTTCAGATAGCAAGCAGATACTACCTCACAATTAGTTACTTTGTTATTTTAACTTATAAATAGAAGAAAACTTTTTCTCTGAGCAGATTTCTTTGCAGCAGGACATTCAAGGGGTCTTGAGTGATATACCATTCCCCTAACTGTCAATTCCTGAAAAGATTTCATATTTCTACTTAGAGAGGTATCTTTCATTACTGTCTATTATGTTAACAATTTATTTCTTGCAGAGACATGTAAGTGTATTCAAAGACCATTCTAGCTTCTCTAGTCCAAGTACAGCTAAATGTAGCAACATTATATGTTCAGCAGAGGTCTTAATGATGTCATCACAAATGAAACTTTAAGTAGCATCTTAAATGACTTGTATCAGGAACTGCCCTGAAGCTCTGAATGGCTTAATAAGGCTTTCATTATGAAAATAATAGATTCACTCTTTCTAAAGGAAATCTAAATAAAGGTGTTCATCTTGCTTTTCTTTCTCTGTGTCTCTCTCTATAACATTTTTCTTTTCCTTTCCAGCATTGTCCCATTTTTCCCCACAGATTAACAATCTTGCAGGACAGTCAAGAATTCACTTTTTCTCTGAGTAGATTTCTTTGCAGCAGGGCCTTGAAGGGGCCTTAAGGCATTTTTCACTGTAGCTCATCTGAGTCATCTGTGGCTTGAAGAAATGTTGGATTGTAACAGTTTAAAAATTGTTCAGACATATACAGATTGTCAAGGAAAAAGAGAGAAAGAAAAAGAGGGGGGGAGAGAGAGAAACACCACAAAAATAATAATAATAATAAAAAAAACTAACAACAACAACAAACATCAAGACACTGTATTATAGCTCTTTCTTCCTACCACATTTTTATTATTATTTTTTTAAATATCAAAACATTTTTTGACATTACTATGAGGAAGAGAATTACTGAGTTGAAAGAATTTCTTAAACTATTTTAAAACATTAAGGCTCAGCATCCACCCTACAGATATGCTCACTCTGTTGAGCAGGTAGTTGATTTCCTGTATTCTTCCTAACATGGAAAAAAAAAAATGTTAAGAATGTTACCATGTTATCATAGCTCTTGACATTATTGTCACAAGTTTACAAAAATAAATTAATTACCTGACATGGTCATATGATCAGCTGCCCTACTGTTTATCCCTATTTGTGGTTAAACAAAATTTAGTGCAAATACATAATTAAAAATAGTTGGAAAACAGACATGTGAATCCATGAGACTCTCAAATATTTCAAATTTTTAAACAGATATAAACTTTCTTTTGTTCCTTCTTTAACAGTCTCCTGTTGGGAATTGGCATAAAGGGCGTAGACATGATGAGTCCGTGGAACAATTGTTCAATCTGAGCTTGCCTTAAGCAACCAGGAGTAGGCCTTAGAAAATCTCATGGCCTGCTGTAGCTGAGCAAACCAAGCTACCAGAATAACTATGAGAAGCTCCCACGACAGTGATTCTTGGTACTGTATAAACTCACTTTAGGATAGAATAAAACTTGTGGTTAAAAGTTAGCAAGGACAAAGTAAACGACATCTTGTTATCTGTTGACCTTCTGTTATGTTTAAGCATCTTGTTATTTGAAAACATCCCATTATCTGTTAACCATTAGTCAGGCTGAGACTTGAGATAACTTGAGTCAACTGTCCGTTATGTCTTGTTAACTGAGACATCCTGTTATCTGCCGACCCTCAGTTAAACTGAATGCCAACTCAGCATTTTTACAGCTTGGAAAACAACTGATTAAGCAAAGGTGAAAAGTGCATTACGAGGAAGACCTACGGCCTTCCTCCCAAAGACCACTGCCCACATTCCGAAGACCCTGGCCCACAATTCTTGGAAGGCTTTGCGCAAGCACAAGTACTGATAAGCTAATTAGCTTACGAAGTGAGAGTAGGCGGGGTTAGGTAATGAATATGTATAGGCACTAATAGAATATTCATTGTTTCGCTGTATAAATACGAGATAGTTTGTCACTTCAAACATGCACGATAGGCGGAAGGATCCCCTGTGCATCCAGCGCTGCAATAAAGAATATACCACTTAAAGAAATGTCGGCTTTGATCTTTAAATCATTCCCACGTCGCCCAATTGAGGAATTCAGAAAAATGTTGTTACCAGCAGCTGGCTTCAAGGACAAGATCTACGTGACTGCTAATCACAAGGGGGTTGTTTTCTTGACTGCTAATCACAAGGGGGGTTGTTTTCTTGCAGGTGGGGTTGTTTTCTTCTAGTTGTTTGTCTGAGTGCTTTTGACCAATAATCTTGTGTGAAACACTGTCCGCCCCTGTTAAGTTCACTATAAAAGTTAGGCTATTCGGGCAATAAAATGGAGCATGATCTGACTCTGCTGGTGTCTGTCATGCTTTCGGCCGTACTTCTTCTAACAAATGGCGCCCGAACAGGCTGAGACCCGAACAGGACATCGCAGCGCAGCGGGACACCAGCGGCGCCGGCACATCGGAGCAGAGGGAGACCAGCGGCGCCGGCACATCGGAGCGGCGCCGGGACCAGCGGCGCCGGGACGTCGGAGCGGCTCCGGGACATCACAGCGCCGAGACCGAGACATCGGAGAGACCGAGACATTGGAGTGGCACGGGACATCGGAGCGGCGCTGGGAGACCTGAGGTACACGCACTGACCGACGCTGCAGGGCTACGGCCACTTACGAGAGACACGGACAGACCTGCGGGACGCCGGACACCGACCCGGAAACACTCTATGCACCAACCTGGACACAGGACTCACGGTGAGACACGGGAAAAAGAAACCGGTACGCGGGAAAAGGAGCCGCGCAGGGACGCGGGAAACGGAGCCGCGGAAAACGCGGGAGATTGAAGTGGTCGCGGTGTGATGCGGGACATCCGAGATCGAGTTGCTGCGGGAGACCGGGGACGTCGGTGGACAACGGCAGCCGCAGCAGTACGCGATTTAGGGAAAGATCTTATACAGGCACACCAGCAAGCCTTTGCAACTCTAGCCCCACTGAGGACTCGCTGTAACTGTCGAGCACGACAGGTGGAGGCAGCGCTGGCTGTGCTGCTTCACTCCAGCATTCTTTTTATAATCTGGCTGTGCTGCGTCACTCTAGCATTCACATTCCTTTTATAAGAGGGTTATCTTGCACTGCAAAAAAGACTATTCATCCCCAGATCGGTGTTATAACTATGTTTCTGGACACGATTCCGTGGGGTTGCCACATTCTACGGATTACTAATGACGATTTACCTTTATGGCGGGGCAGGAGTGCAGAGACGCAGATTACACTGCCAAATGACCATTGGCAGGTTCTTTCACAAATAGCATCTAAGGTTTCAGCTGGCACTGCCTGCAGCCGTATAGCAGACGTTACACTCTCTTTCCTAACTAGTAATCATGTGTCTCATTCATCTGTGGTGAATGGTCAGTGACAAAAAGAAAAGGGGGAGAGTAAGGGGCGACAAAGACAGAAACGGTACCAGGAGGATGCCACTTACACTAAAAGCATGGGTAATAGGAGTGGTATAAGTGACACGCTCTGCCTGCTGTTCACCCCCGCCTGCCTGTGCACTGCTGAGTTGTGTCATATGAGAACATGCCAGGTAAATGAAATCAGCTGTGGTCCGCAGTCAACCCAGTGTATCCCACTGTCCTGGAAATGTGATGGTGAAAAAGACTGTGACAGAGATCCTGATTGCAAGGATGGAAGTGGTGAAATTAACTGCCCTTCTCGAACCTGCAGGCCAGACCAGTTCAGATGTGAAGATGGGAACTGTGTCCATAGGAGTAGGCAGTGCAGTGGTGTGAGAGACTGTCTGGATGGCACTAATGAAGCAAACTGTAACAATGTTATTCAGTGCTCTGGACCTGGCAAATTCAAGTGCAGAACTGGAGAATGCATAGATATCAATAAAGTGTGTAACCAGCAGAGGGACTGCAAGGACTGGGGTGATGAGCCCCTGAAGGAATGCAACAAAAATGAATGTGACTGTCCAGCTGGGTTTGAGTTTGTAGACAAGAGAAACTGTGGAGATATTGATGAATGCCAAAACCCTGGTATCTGTAGTCAAATCTCTATCAACCTGAAAGGTGGCTACAAATGTGAATGTAGCCGTGGCTATCAGATGAATCCTGCTACAAGAACCTGGAAAGGGCCATACAGATACAAAAATACAAATAACACCTGTGATTACAATGACGCTGCTAAGCAGGGTTTAGGGGTTTATAGCATGGAGACAAGGGGTAACAACTACAGTGTTTGGAACAATTGTACAGCTTTGGCCTTACCTCCTGATGTTTGTCTGATTTGTGGGGATAGGGCCTGGCAAGGTATCCCTGCAAATGCTATCAGATGTCCATGTTACTTAGATAAACTCATTGTGTTTGCTTCTAGCTTGTTACAGTTGCGTGAGATCACCAGACATAAATGGGCATTGCTTACACTGGATTGCAATGATAATGTTGAATTTTTTGTGCTGCAGCTAGAGTGGCATTGGCAATTTTAGTGCCTGGAGTGGCACCTCCGGCCGCACGTAACAACTTAGAAAAATTGGTATGCTGGGCCGAGAAGCAAGCCTATGCCACGACAGAGATACTTGAGGAGACACTCTGCTCGGCTGCGGGGATTGGCTGCGGCGTGGACGCCCCTAGGTGCACCCTGAGTGTCTTGCTCGGAGGGGACTCCACTCTCAGCTGCTCACCGCAGGAGCAGACAAAAGTCTCCTGAAGCTGCAGACAAACAGTATGTTTTCGGCTGCTGGAGGGATACTAACTGGAGTGTTAATAATTGTATGTGTTGTTCTTAAATGTCCAGGTATTTTGTGTTGAAAGTATTTGTGTAGGGGTAAGGTTTTAAAACAAAGTGTTGCAAGTCACTTCACGAGGAACACAATGAGAGACAATACTTGTTTGTTTGCTTATCATTCTAAATTATATTCTTGTGGTATGACTGAGACTGTGGTATGATTGAGATTAAGATGTGTCAGAGGCCTCTGTGTGTGCGATTGTGCTGTGTACTGTGTGAGTGAGAGCGCGCTTTTGCCATAGTGAAGGAAGGAAGGTTGCCATAGTGCAGGTTATTGCCATAGTGCAGGAAGGAAGGTTGCCATAGTGCAGGTTGTTGCCATAATGCAGGATATTGCCATAGTGCAGGCTGAAATCATAGGAAATTAGTGCCGGCAGAAATCATAAGAAAATAGAGGACGAAGTAGCTTTAGATTTATTACAGCGCTTTTTAGAAAAACGGGGAGTAGACTGCAAACAACTAGCAGGACTAGTTGCGATCGGTCAAGCAAAATCATGTTTCACAAGTACGGAGGCATGGTTTGAAGTAGGCGCTTGGAGAAATTTAAGGGAATGTATTGTTTAAACCTTTTTGACCATAATGAGTCAATTCACAAATCCATTACTTTCCTGAAAAAGCACATGAGGAAGATTCAATATGGTATCAATCCTTTCAATCAATGGTTCACTGATTTGTTTGAAACAATGCATAGATGGTTACTGGGATTAGTCAAAGAGGGATTAAGGATTCTGTTCGCTGCGGTGTCACTCATCATTGCATGTGATATTGTGATAAATGTGGTTAAAGGGTCTATTGCAAAGTGTTTTCATGCTCTTGATTATAGTAATTGTAGTGTTAGCAAAGTGGACTAAAGCAGCCATCGAATCTGCACACGCCGAAGACGACCATGAAGAGGTTCCTGATAATCATTCTGACAATGACATGGGCTGCGACACCTCAAGGACTGCCAAGGACAGCCTTCGATTCTAAGGAGAATGTCTGGGTATCTCTGGCTAGGGAACTGAATACCACCATGTTCTGTGCAAGTCTAGCCAGCCCTAGCACACCTTCTGTTACATACCTTGTCGGGTTACCATTAAGTGATTATAGTAACTGTAGTGTTATTATGTTTAAGTTGTGTTATGCCATGTATTCGACGTCTGATGGAAAACACCTTCGGCCAAGTACTGCTCGTACAAAAAGAAAAAGGGGGAATTGTTGGGAATTGGCATACAGGGCGTGGACATGAGTCCGTGGAACAATTGTTCAATCTGAGCTTGCCTTAAGCAACCAGGAGTAGGCCTTAGAAAATCTCATGGCCTACTGTAGCTGAGCAAACCAAGCTACCAGAATAACTATGAGAAGCTCCCATGACAATGATTCCCACATCGCCCAATTGAGGAATTCAGAAAAATATTGTTACCAGCAGCTGGCTTCAAGGACAAGATCTACGTGACTGCTAATCACAAGGGGGTTGTTTTCTTGCAGGTGGGGTTGTTTTCTTCTAGTTGTTTGTCTGAGTGCTTTTGACCAATAATCTTGTGTGAAACACTGTCTGCCCCTGTTAAGTTCACTATAAAAGTTAGGCTATTCGGGCAATAAAATGGAGCATGATCTGACTCTGCTGGTGTCTGTCGTGCTTTTGGCCATACTTCTTCTAACAGTCTCCATTTCTAGAAACTTAACTGTTCTTATAAAGGCATTCCTGTAGAGTTAGCCCAAACATTCTTCTAGACTCAGCTGTGGACCAAAAAACTAAGAGGAACCAGAATGAAGATGTAGCTGAGATTGCCAAAGTCAGAAGAGTTTCACAACAGATTTGGTTTTATGGTCTCTGATTCTGGAGATAAATCTAATCCTGTATCTGGGAAATGTTTTCTAGATGAAGACCTATCAAAACTAGCAGATTCCCATTTAAAAAAAAAAAAAAAAAAAAAAAAAAAAAAAAAGTTTGGTTTTACCAAATCAGCTTTTACCAAAAAGAAACTGCTTAATAACAGAATGCTGTCAACTTTATGATCCAGATTTTAGGTAACTAAAAACAAACAAACAAAAAAATCACCTTTGTTACTCTGGAAACACTATTTATTAAATTAGTATTCAATAAATAAATATATGTAAGTATGTATGTATATTAGCATCTGTACATGTACGTGTACAAATGTAATGTAATGTACATGTACATTAGCATGGTAAATATTAGCATTTACCAGAGGCTCTTCAAACTATAGAGATTGACTTTGTTGATCAGTAATGTATGTTTTCTCCCATTTCACAGAAGACTTGTGCTTGATTTTCTCCTGTTTGCAATTAGTTACACTACAGAGGCCAAGACAGTATCAGTGTAACAGAAACCTCATCATATCGAAGATAAAAACCATCCTTTTCTTTTTTTTTTTTCTTCTTCTTTTTTTTTTTTTTTTAAAGAAAAAATAAAAAATGAAAAACTTTCCTTCAGGAGAGTAATTCATCACATACACAGACATTGGATTACACACAGTTTCAAGCCTCAGGTATATGGAACTGAAATTAATAGAACTGACAGCTATAGCATGAAATTCATAACATCCAAGATAAAGAGAAGTACTTCCTATACTATATTTACTTAGCAAAAATCTATCCCTCAGAACTAACAGCTGGAAGCTACATCAGTAGAAAGATTTTACAGTAATTAGACTCACTCCAGTTTAAAAATAATAATAATAAAAAGGAAACATTATTGAATTTTGCTGAATGTTTTCTTTCAGGAGAATTAGCACACTGGTTAGTTATAGAGATTTGAGCAGGACCGCTCAGTACTTAGGGCCAATTATACATATAATAATATGGCCTGCATAATTAGGATCAACATTCTGAGATTCTCTTGGAAGATGGAAAGAAATGACTCGAGAATTTTATGAGAAAATCTTATAATCTATTTAACTATCTTTTTGTTTGTTTTGAAGTTTTTGTTTGCTTTATAGCTTCGTTATTAGAAACAGTGTTACATTTTTTATACACAAAACAGATGTTCATTTCTGTTTTGTGTAAAGCTCAGTCATCTGGAGGCTCTACTAGGTGAGATCAAGCTGGCAGAAGAAAAATAACTATGAAGGAATCTGAAAGTTAAATTGTATTTATTGTCAACCTTTGCTTTTTGAAATCTTGAGAGGTTATCAGTGTTAAATTTCTGAATCACAGCACAGTGGACAATGAGGTTATTGGACTGATTTTATTTTTTAGAATTGGTTTGCATTCCTTCAAATGAATCATTTTCAAGCTGTTCTATCTGGGTCAGGGTCAGACATTCAAACCAAAGCACATATTTTCAAGTCATAACTGGCTGTAGGGAGCTCAAGTGAAAATTGTTCTTTGAAAGGAACAGACCTAACCTGTGCATAAGGCACATGAACATTTCACAAATTGCTCATACAAAATTTAATTTGCAAACTAAGGTGTGCTCAGCCTATTTTGGGAATTATCTGTAAATTCACTCACTTTATGAGGTAGCTGTTACTCTGTATATGGTAGAAAAAAAGCATCCTCTGCTACGTACACTTGACAAGATCCTGGAGAACTCAAGAGTTTATATTTTACAGGTATACTTACTATGGTGTAAGACGATGTGAAGGTATCCTGTTTGTCCCATTTCTATAAATACATTCCTTATGAAATCATACTAAATAAACAAGATTTTATTTTTTTAAGTGAAATTTCATATAATCTTTAAAATAATTCAGACTGATGCCAACGTGAAATTTATTTCCTAGGAGCTCTAAAGTATATAATTTTTAAATGATGTTATCTATAAATATAACCACTGTCACTAGTCAGTTGGAGCTCACTTTGGAACTGAACAGAGTGATCAGAATTTCATAGGAATAGTCATTTGTAGAGGAACTGTTATAATCAAAACTTTTAAAAGTTAAAATTTTAAAAGGTATCCACTTTTAATTTTCCATTATTATACTTGCATAGACACAGGATAGTGTCTAAAAGCGTTCACTAAATTTTAAGAAAAAAATATCTCATCAAACTTCCAAAGAGGAAGAAATCAAAAGAAAGTTTTCAGAAACTCATTTCCTCAACTTCTGAAACACTTTTATCAAATTTTTAGCAACATTATGTGGATGAGGGCAGATCTGTCTGTCTGCTTGTATGTTTGTTTGTTTTGTGGTTTGCAATAGTTTGCTTTTTTGTTTGGTTGGTTGGTTGGTTTGGTTTGGTATGCTTTGCTTTGCTTTGCTTTGGTTTTCAGGCAAATCAGAAAATATCATTTTTTGAAGTTCAAAATGCTAAAATGTTTTAGAAGTTTGCCAGTCAGTCACTAAATATAGGGATGACATTTTGTTCATAGAATCATAAAATCATTAAGGTTGGAAAAGACCTCCAAGATCATCTGGTCCAACCATCCTCCTATCACCAATACCTTCCCATATACTTCTGAATTATAGTTTGACTAATCTCTTATGAAGTAACTTTTTTTCTCCCAAGTACTCTCTATACTGCTACAAGGGCATTTGTGAGTTAGTAGGGTGCTTTAATATAGAATCATACAATCATTAGGGTTGCAAAATACTTTCAGGATCATCTTGTCTAACCATCACCCTACTGCCAGTGTCACCCACTAAACCATGTCCCTAAGCACCACGTCCAACCTCTCCTTAAGCACTGGCAGGTGATTCCACCACTTCCCTGGGCAACCCATTCCAATGCCTAGCCACTCCTTCTGAGGGGAAACATCTCCTAATTTCCAGCCTGAACCTCCCCTCCTCTGGCACATCTTGAGGCCATTCCCTCTACTCCTATCATTAGTTATCTGTGAGAAGAGGCTGACCCCCAGCTCCCCACAACTTCCTTTTGGGTAGATAGAGCAATAAGATCTCCCCTGAGCCTCCTTTTCTTCAGACTAAAGGTCCCTCAGCTGTTTCTCATAGGACTTGTGTTCCAGGCCCTTCACCAGCTGTGTAGCCCTTCTCTGGACATGTTCCAGGACCTTAATGTCCTTCTTCTACTGAGGGGCCCCAAACTGAACACAATACTTCAGGTGTGCATCACCAGAGCAGAATACAGAATCTTCCCTGGTCCATCTACCATCAGTATTCCTGATACAAACCAGGAAGCCGTTGGCCTTCTTGGCCACCTGGGCACACTGCTGGCTCATTCACGTAAGCATCGACTAACACCCCCAGATCCTTTTCCTTTGCACAGATTTCGAGCCAGTCTGTCCCAAGCTTGTAGTGCTGTATGGGGTTGATGAGGCTAAAGTGCAAGACTACACTTGCTACAAGCAGAGGTGGACACATAATGCCATTTCACTGATCATTTCAGTGATCTCAGACTTAGAAAGAAACATGGGGCTGAAATTTAAAAGACACAGTAGATGATAGATAGGATTTTCAGCTGTTGCAAGTCTATCATTCCACTATTATCAAGAAGTCATACATTTAAACATATTAGGGGTTTAATATCTCAGATGTTTTACATAGCAATGTTAATGGTATTATAGCAGCATTATATATAAGCTTCTTTGTACTAGGTAATTTGGACCAGCAGTTTATTAATTACTAGCACTTCAACCAGTCTATTAATTATAAAAATAATTCTTAGCTCCATGTATATACACACTGTGTATCACTGTGCCCATTTCAAAATTTTAACATCCAAAAGGTGGATATAATACTGACTACAAGAACTGAAATTGGTGTATGTGTAGTCAGCCCCCTATTTCTTGACACTTATTAGAACATGTTATGGTGATCAATGACAGTGCTTAAAATTTATAAAAAAAATATTGTGTTAAGAGTCACAAAGTCTCAGAAAGTCATAGTAAGCCTGATTAGTCCTAAGACTTATCTAGTTGTTGATGAACTTTGAATCTAAAGCCTAAGTTGCTATGTTAGAAAAACTTGCACTAACTTGGGAGTCTATTCTTGTGCCTCTACTTTTGCCAAAATTCTTCAAATAAGAGTCAATTTTCAGTCCCAGTATACTAAAAGAAGAAAATCTTGATTGGTTCCACTAAAACTAGACTTTGGCACTAACATAAAACTGTTAAGATTAAACATTACTTCAGATGATGGTCAGAAAGATAAATAAAAATAAATAAAATAAACAGTTCAAAATATATTTTGCCAAAGCAGATAATGCTAATAAAAATATTTTTCATATTGGAATATTCAAAGAAGTGCATATAAGGTAGTGAAGCAAGTAAAACTTGAATTTCTGACAATGTCAGCATTTAACTAGATATTTGACAGTCTTTTTAGTTCATGCATATTTCTTCCTGACAAATATGGCACTAACTAATAAGATAAATATAATAAAAAGTATATCGCAGAAAGAAAAAGGGTTTCATGATATCCCTAAAAAAGTGTTTGTTTATTTGTTTCAGTGATAAAGAAATAAAATGTTAGCAAAACAGTTATCATTACTACTAGGTTAAGAAAAGATGCAGGACTGAAATATATTAACTGTTCTTCTAAAATATCACACCAGTTTTATTTAATTTATCTGGAAAGAAAACTGGTGACTGTACAAGTTGAAAGATAATTTCTGCAGTCAAGAAACATGATGAATTATTTTTGAGTAGTTTGAGAAAGATGAAAGGTAATACTGAATTGACCAAAAAAACTTCAACTTTATTCACAACTAAAACAAAAAATTAATAATTAAAATCACATTATTCATCTTCTATACCCAAGTTCCTATTTTACATACAAAACCATATTTCCTTTAAATTTTTGAAAGAATCATTTTCAGTGGAACATAGATCCAAGAAATGTAAAAATTTTCCATTACCTGCTTTCTGGGCACATCACCTCTGGATTCATCACCTGAGTATCCAGTTTCTCATGCTGGGGCTCAGAACCTGGAGGCTCCAGGTTCATTGTCACAAAATCCTAGGGCTTTCCTTTCCAAATACCAAATAGTGCTGAGTGCCGTTTGATCTGGAGCGCTGGAAGTCCCAGTGGGGATCCACAGGTTTATCGATAATATTTCTCACACAGCTTAACGGGAGCTAAATCTTTAGGGTCTTTTTTTTTTTTTTTTTTTTTTTTTTTTTTTTTTTTTTTTAAATCACAGATCAAAGCCTAAGAAATTTGATTTTCAGGCTCTGTTTCATTAAAACAATTTTTATGCATTTTTTTCCATTGCATTTCCTCTGTAATGGAAATTTTGTATTCAATTATTCAATTATTTCTGGTCTGAACATGACAAATATATATTCAAATTTATAAAGTATATAACAAAATAAAAACTTTAATATTGGTAAAGTTGAATGTCACCTTTAAAAATAATAAAATTCCTCAAATATTTTGCAATAATACAATGAAATAATGTTATATTTATAATAAAAGATTTTACTCTATGTAAATAGAATATGTTTTACCTCCTAAACCTGTGAAATTTTTCTACAGGAAAGCCTATAAGAATTGGGTCAAGTCAGTATTTCATTGGGACTGGAGTGTAAAACTAGAGTAATTATTCTGATGAATGAACTGGATCAACCTTAATAAACTGAATTTGCTATTCTATGACAAGAGGAGGAAAATAATATATTATTTTTTCTAAAAGTATTATAGTTTGATAAAGAAACTCGTGGGTGTTTCAGAGGATCAGATATAGTTTTAGTTTTAAAGTAAGGGGAAGTGCTACTTTTTAGAAATCTGTAATCAGCTCACACTTGATTGTGTGGTATCAGAAAAAGCTGATGGAACAACAGACAGAATTTATATGAGTTCATTAACATGGCAGTGGTATTTTAGCTGAATTAATTGTAGAAAGAAGACACAGTAATAAATGTATGTGCATCTGTTGCAAGCATGGTACAAAAAACAATCCAAACCAACGAAATAAAACAAAACAAAACAAAACCAACCAATCAAAACAAAAGAAATAAATAACCAAAAACCTCTGATATTTTTAACTGACTTTTCACTAGACAGGAAAGCCAATTTCTCTTGTGATGCCAGAAAAGGAGAAATAAAATCTGTCAGTCATTAAAATGGAAGGCGTATTGTGCTGTGGCTGGCTGAAGATGAAATTGGATTTCTCTGTCTGGGCTATTCTGATTCCTTTTTATTCCACAAAGTAAATTGCTTTTCTGTAACTTCATATTAAACAGGCAAGGGTTCAGCTGGCAAAAGAAGTTCTAAAAGCATATTAGGAGCCATACTGTGCTTTCTCTACTGAAAAAAAAAAATTGGAAGACCAGTTCTTGTAAAATGCAGAATTAATTTTCCAAATCTTTTTTAGAAAATTTAAATCTGCTCATTTATAGTTGTGTTTTTTCTCTATTTTGAAATATTTTCTGCTAGTACTTTTTTTTCCTGTACTTTTCACTTTTTATTGATGACAGATATATTTTTATTGGAGACAAAACATAGATAAATGTAGATGACTGAATTTATAATAGAACTTTGCAAATTAACTTTAAAAAAAAAAAGTTGTTCTTATTTAATCTAATATTCTCGTGACCCTATATCAAGCCTGCTAAATATCTTTTTTAAATATCATTTGCTTACTCTGCATATTTATCTAACAAACTAAAAAACTCTGTAGTATTATACATACTGTACAGCCATTTTGTATATTTAAGAATAACTGTTGAAAAATCAATATTAACAATTAATAACACCAAAATACAAGATAATATTTTCCCTAAACATCTTTTGGTGGTTAAATATCTTCTCTTTTCTTCCCTTTTCTGTAAAACAATCTTTCTTTCTCCTTCCTTCCTTCCTTCCTTCCTTCCTTCCTTCCTTCCTTCCTTCCTTCCTTCCTTCCTTCCTTCCTTCCTTCCTTCCTTCCTTCCTCCCTCCCTCCCTCCCTCCCTCCCTCCCTCCCTCCCTCCCTCCTCTTCCTTTGTCTTTCCCCCTTTCCATCTGAATGCTTTTTACACTCGCTTGCTTATTGTGTTAATTCATCTTACTATTTTGAATCTTGGTTAAAACTATTGAAACACAAGTATATATTCAGAAGATTATCTTGAAAATAGGTTGCTGGTTTCTGTTTTGTTTCATTTATTTATTCATTTTGCAGATATGTCCTGAAATATCTCTCACTGCTCTTCATAAGCTTTTTTTTTTTTTCTTCCACCCATTTTACAGTTGGATGAATTATTAAAAACCTAATGAGATAATTATAAACAGTCCTCTTCTTTAAAATCTGATTGCTGAGTTATGCATGAAAAATTAAGCATTTATGTTCACTCACTTTTTAAGGTGAAAATATGATAGAACCCCTAGTGTTTGGAAGAACTTTAAGTGACTCTGGTTATCTGCACACAAAGAAGGCACAGAGGAACAGTGACAGGAAGAGTAACTCAAACAGTTACCTGTACCAGCTTCTCCCAGGCCCACCCCAAGAGACACTGGAAAATCAAAGACATCCTCGGAATCCCAGAAGAGCACAGGGACACTATATCAGGAAGGGAACCCATCAGACACCCTGTACAGGCTCCTCTCAGGGCTGTCTCAGTAGGTCCTCAGCTACGACATCCAAGTTACTCACGAATCATTGAGAACAGTTCTCTGGATTATCTTTTGGACTAAAGGGAGGTTGTTACCCAAGTATGTAGAACACGTGGGAGACATGGGAGGCAGGGGAAGAGAGGTTTGGGATTTTCACAGGATGTATTATGGGATATTTATGGAAGGAACCAAAGAAAAGAAAACGAAGTACTTTGGTTGATTTAGGAAAGAACAAGTGTGGGAAACAGAGGTTTAAGGGAATAAAATGGTCCATTCATATAGAATCAGAGGCTGGTGAATAGGATCATCTGGCAATGCTCTACATCTGATAACTACAATCTGTCCTATCTGTTTATTTTCCAATAACAGACTCTTTACCATAAGCATACACGTGTGTATGGGGATCTGTAGTGCCAGCAAATGTAGGGGTTCTGCTGACTATGGGATTGCTAGAAAAGAACAAGCCAGACCAGACAGCAGGCAGGTGAAGTGGCCTGGTACCTAAAGGTATGAGGGAGCCTCTTAAGGACAGCTATGGAACTGACTTCCATTTTTCTTGAATATCAAAAGCACTCAGGGGAGTAAGTATGGGACTAGGGGAGTCCCAGTAAACTTTGGATGTGCGTGCGTGTAAGTGCACATGTGCACACATGAGTAAAAATTCATCAGCTGGAGGGGAGATATTGTCTTAAGAGCTCGTATGTCCAGGCACCATCAACTGGGGAGACTGCAATCCAGGGGCAGCTACTAGGCAGACTGAGTGCCTGAACCCAAATGCTGGAATCACCCACCCACATCTGCACATACATATTCTCTTCTCCTCTTCAGACAAAGAGGGGAGCAGGATGTCACCATTGGTGTTGTCAGCATTCATGTAAAAGGTCTGTGTTCCTGTCTGTTTGTGTATATATGTGTTGTATACACGTGTGTGTGCACTAGCATATGTACATGTATACTTGCCAGAAATCTATGCTCAGCCTAACTGTTGGACCTGGGAAATGGAGCTGTGCCACCCATACCTGTCTCTGGCTGACAGATTCAGCTCAATTACCCTAACAGATGGAAACGAGTTGCTGCACTTAAATATATCTGCTTCTTCAATATCTGCTTAATTTTCCAGTGAGTTGTTGGTAAAAGCTCATTTGATTTATAAGAGAAGGAAGAGGCCATGTATTGATAGCTGAAGCTAGGAGTATTTTTTAGTTACTGGTTTCTGTCTTTTTAGTTCACATTCAACAAGGATAAGACAAGTGCATTAAAAACAGGACACACTGTTTGTGCTGGAGCTAAAAGTCAATACACAGTAGAACTTTTGTTCACAGTAGAAAATATAGTGTTTTAGAGAAAGTATGGTCTAATTAAATGATTGCAGATGCAATATATTCCCTTTTTGAATGGTGTATTTAATTGAACAAATCAAATGTTAGTATTCATATGACTACTAGAATGAATGGACTTGGAGGTAATTACCTAATCAGCTACATTAACTTTCAAATAGAAACCCAGGAACCTTTATAACCCAGGAACCTCAGAATAACTTCTCTGAAGACACCTAATGTGTCACATACACCCCTGATTGTTCTGAGCATTTCCTAGATGCTTAGTCTTCACCTTGCACATCCCAAAAACATGTTAGATTCCCCTCAATGCAAATTCCTTAAGATCTATCCAAATTTATATACCTTTTAATAAAAAATAATAATAATAAATAAATAAATAAATAAAAATTAAGATTTATTTTATCCTGTATATTTAATGGTTTTCACTTTTAGAAGAGAAGATCTGTAGTAAGATAACTAGTCAACAGCCAGGTTTTATCTATTTATTCATCTGTACTTTTATGTTTTTATCTGGGAAGATATTCCACATACTTTTATGTGCTTCTTACTGTTTCCTTAGTCATATAAGGTTGTAAAGTCATATTCTTCCTACAGTAAAAATTATATTGTCTCTCTGTAACTATAAGCATTTCACTTATATTAATAAATAATTTCTACTGTACTTATAACATTTTGCTCTCATGTTTACAGTATAATCCTCATGTTTACACTATAGTGGAGTTGGAAAAAAAGAAGGGGAATACACATACTCATGATTACTACCTTAATCCTTTTTTTTTTTTTTTCCAAGACAGACTTCTTTCACAGATCTAAAAAACTTGTGCCAAATTCTTTGAAAACTGTTTTATCAATACAGATGCTGCTATACATATGAAGATTATCTAAATTCTAAATTAATATTTCAGCATAAATTTCCATATATTTCAGCATGCCTGTGTTTCTGTTTCTTAGTGAAGGCTAAAATAAAATGCATTTATAAAGGTGTAATAAAAGTATATTTACAAATATTAATACCAAGTCCAAATCTGGAATATTGATATCACTTATATTTTGATACATATTTTGACATTTAGGGTATATGTATATATAATACTATGTATAATAATACTATATATATAATACTATATATATATATATGAAGGTATATTAGGTAATGTAGAACTGAGCTCTTCCTAAATCAGCAATTGAGGACAATAATTTCAGTTTCATTTATATTTATGAGTAACTCTAATAATTAATCACACTAAAAAAAAAAAAAGAAAAAAAAAAGTAAATAAAGTAAGATATTACAAATCCACCATTAATTACAATATAGTATTAATAGGACATTTAAATGGGTACATTATTGTATAACATTGACAATTCTGAAAGAAGTACAGTATAAATATTTACTTTCATGTCAATGGCTATATAGGTATGCACAGTAATGAATAATATTTGAAGACATAAGAATATAATTGTTTAGTCAACTATCAGTTTTATAACATAATTCTATTCAGGCAGGGAAAATAACATGTATTAAAAAGGACTATAAAGGGCTATAAACATAGCATAGGTTTCAGTTCAAGACTGCTTCCTCCCTCCTCCCCGCCCCCCTCCAAATGAAGAAGGAGTATTACCTGTCTCTACATTTAGTGAGCTGTTACAGAAAACATAGAAAGTCTTTTCTCTGTATCTGCTGTATGAAACAACAAGTAATGGTCATACAGTTGAAGTAAGGACAATCTAAATTAAGCAATAGGAAAATTAAACTATCAGGAAATTAAGTAAAAACCATGATAGATTTTCTATGGTGGTTACAGAGTTTTTAAGTGTAGGCTAGACATATAGATATATGTTAAGGATGGCATAAGCTGATGCTGTGCACGGGAGCTGGAGGAAAGTTTTAGTGACCCACTGAGGTCTGCATCAGCTCTCTCTGCTCTGTCCCTTACTGAACAGATGATTTGCCAGTAACATCTATGTAACTAAAAGTGCTTAGCCTGTAAGTTAAATAATTGAATGGAAAAAAAAAAAAAAAAAAGTTAAAGATTCTCAGAGTAGGTGTCAGTTGCATAACCTGTCGGGCTCAAAATTAAGAGCTTCAAAAAGTTAATTGCCTTTCCACAAACCTTTAAGGTTAAGAGTATAACAATTTATTTTATGAAGATTTTTTTTTAACTGTATAACTATTTATTTTATTAAGTTTTTTTTACCTGCTTAATAGTTGCTATCTGCTTTCATATACATGTATCATGTATTAGCACATATCTGATGTGTTAGTGATTGCAGGTAGTTCTTCAATGGTGTTTTGTTTTTGTTTTTTCTGCTAAAAACTCTGTTTTATTTTCTTTCCAATGTGTTAAAATAAATATAATTTTAAACCTAGGAAAATTAGATTTTACAATAATAAAATGCATTATGAAAGCACGGAGATTTCATAATTTATTGATTGTTAGTTTGATTCATGTGCAAAAAGAAATACTAATTTTGATATTATGGAAAAAAATATTTTTAAGAAATCACTCACGGGGTTGAAATTCCAGTCATTTTATTCTAAAATATATCTAAAAATAACTAATGTTGAACATTTCTACAAGATGTAAGCTTTTACATTTTTAAACAGATAATATTCATCCACTTAAAAGAATTTTACATTAGCTTTTTGAAAAATTCTACTAAGCTGAAAATAAGAAACAAAACAAGATAATTTTTTTTTCTCTCTTTTATAACCTATAACCCATCTCTGTTCAACACATATCACAGAATCCCAGAAAGGCTTGGTTTGGAAGGGACCTTAAAGACTATCTAGTTCCATAGTCCATAGTCAAGGATGCCACCCAGTAGATCAGTTTGACCAGGGCCTCATCCAACCTGGTCTTGAACACGTCCAGCGATGGAATATCCACAAATTATCTGGGAAACCTGTTTCAGTGCCTCAGTGCCTCACCACCCTCACAGCAAAGAATTTCCTCCTAATACCTAATCTAAATCTCCCATTTTTAGCTTAAAACCATTTCCCCTTGTCCTATCTGCCCAAGTTTAAATATTTGTTCTCCATCTTTTTTATAAGCCCTTTTATATATTATATGCTTCAATGCATATAATATGCACCCAAGACCTTTTTCTTCTCCAGGCTGAACGTTCAGAGCTGTCTCAGTCTTTCTTCATAGGAGACGTGCTACAGCCCTCTGTACAGATTCACATGGAATAGATCCATATGAGCAGAGCAGAGGGGACAATCACCTCCCTTGACCTGGACACTCCTCTGTTGATACAGCCTGGGATGCAGGTGGCCTTCTGGGCTTAAAGTGTGCCCTGCTTGCTTTTGTCAAGCTTTTCATTGATGAGAATCCCCAAGTCCTTCTCCATAGTACTGCCCTCAGTGCATTCTTTTCCAAGTGTGTATTCATGTCTGGGATTGCCCTGACAGCAGCACCTTGCACTTGGACTTGTTGAACCTCATTAGGTTCACATGGACCACTTCTCAAGCTTGTCCAAGTCCCTTTGGATGGTATCTCTTCCTTCTGTTGCACCAACTGCACCACTCAGTTTGGTGTGATCTGAAATCTCTCTGAGGGTGCACTTGATACCACTGTCTATATCATAGATAAAGATATTAAACAGTATTGGTCCCAGGACAGACCCCTGAGGGACACCACTCATTGCCAGCCTCCAACTGGACACAGAGCCATTAACAGCAATTCTCTGGTTGTGACCTTCAAGCTACTTAATTTTCCACTGAATGGTCCACGCTTCAAATCCATATCTCTCCAATATCTGGCCTAATGCAAGACTGTAAGAAGAAAGACTTATTACTTTTCTATCTTCTATAACATTTCACCACAATAATTTACAAGCCCACTATCCAGGACTTCAGTGTTTATTTTGATTTCAGATTTTTTTTCAGTCTGCTGATTAAAAGATTAAATAAGACTGAGGTGAGATGTGCTCTCAGAAAAACACACCAAACAAAGCTCCTAACTGATATTTTCTAGTGGAACTGTCATGTTTTGCAGACTGTTTCATCCTCTAATCAACTTTCATGTGTCCATTTATTGATTTGTTGTTGTTGTTGTTGTTGGTTGGTTGGTTGGTTTGTTTTTGTTTTGTTTTTGTTTTTGTTTTGTTTTGTTTTGTTTTATTGTTTTTCCCTCTTACCAGTGTTTTTAACCCAACTGTTGTCCTGTATTAAGTAAAATACTTTAGGGAAGTTCAAGTTCATTGCTTAAGTTCTATTATCTTAGTCAGCTACAGTTGCAATTTTATCAAAGAAAGCATAACTTTTTTAAAGACTTATTTTCATGGGATGCAAAATGCACTAACAATTCCAGCTGGAGTGACACTGTTTACATTACCACTGCCAAGCAACAGGCAATCAATAGCACATCACTGGAACAGGCCGTACAGCAGAAATGTGTTCAGCTGCTGCTTCCTATTGACTTCCCACTGTTTAGGGCCTCCCACAGCCAAAGCTGACCAGCATGAAAATAATTAAATGTGAATATGTGACAGGACCTATGAGAAAGGTAGAGACATGGCAAGAGACCTACTCAAAATGTATTTGAGGTGATAGAAAGAATCTGCTGGTTGAAGAAAAGTTTATGGAGCATTACATTTCATTATTGACCATTGCTTATGGATCATTACATGTTCATATTGAATTCATATATTGAATATATTTTGTACCTTTATACTATCTGGATATTTATCTCAAGATTTGTTGGAACCTCTAAGATCTAAATTAAGGTCCACAAATAGACACATATTCTTGTACCAAATCTATAATTAAACAAAAACATATAGTCACAGGAAACAAACACATAAGACACACACCTTTCTATTGAATCAAGTATAGGCAGTGAAAAAAAATTGAGTGTTGTAAAATACTAAGCAACTTCTGCTGCTGGCACTCTAAAATTTGGGGAATGAGCTGGGATAAGTGAATATCCACTGGCATGAACATGGAGGAAGTATTTCCTCTGATCTACAGACAGGAAGAAAGTTTCTAATGGAAACTTCTGTTGATGGAAGCCTCCTCTATCACTGCTCTGTCTTGTTCAGCTGTTAAGCTGGGTTTTCAAATATGTTTTGAAATGTAAGGATTTTATGCAGCTCTAAACTGAAGTGAATAATGTCTCTTAGACCATTGCCAGCTGGCTCAACTGGTAACAACCTCAAGGTCACACAAGGAAACAGCCTGAAGCCAGGTGGACAGAGATTAGAAGGGCACAAAGGCCTTACTAACACTTCAGTTCCTAAACTGCAGATTGTGGAATTTGGCAAAATGTACAGATTTCTTACCACCTCAGCCAAGGTGAGGCCATTTTTTGGGAGGCCTATGAGAATCTCATTGCAAGGTTTTATTGACATAATTTACAAGGTGCCTGCACAGCAAGTGCAGCCAGAGGATG
This sequence comes from Anas platyrhynchos, assembly GCF_047663525.1. Taxonomy (NCBI): domain Eukaryota; kingdom Metazoa; phylum Chordata; class Aves; order Anseriformes; family Anatidae; genus Anas; species Anas platyrhynchos. The sequence continues at coordinate 51,249,788 of NC_092587.1, read as the reverse complement.
ATGATTCAGCTTGTGACAGATGTGAGAATCCTGGAAAAACAGAGATGTCCCAACCAAAAGAGCACATGGACTGTTCCTAATATTTGTTTCATGAAACACTGTGTCTCCTTGTTTTCTGCTTCAGTGGTGGGAAAATGAGGAAAAGGAGTTGGAAAGGCTAAGAAAATAAAATCAAACTCTATGAAAGTGTTAAAATGAAGCCTTAGGCAAAGAGACCTGGGAGTCTTCATTGCCATTCTTGCTGTCCTCTCAACACACGCACATGCTACCTTACCCCATATAACTTGCTTATCCTAACTCCGACAGGATAATGAAAATCCTAACCAAAGAACTGGGACTGGTCAGAGGAAGAAAACAGAGTATCAGTGGGCATTCCTGTATTAGTACACAGTTTTCTTCCTGGCTGAGCAGGTGTTAATACTGTTGATATTCCGATAGGGTGAGATAAAGTCTGTGCTAAATGTTCTGCTAATGTGATCATACTGAATTATGAATATTAAAACTCTAAGAGTTTTAACTAAGTTTAAACTCTCTAGAGGAAGACTAGTTAATTTTCTCAATTAACTATTAAGAATTTCTCTAGATGTTTTCTGTCTTTTGAAGACATGTAAGTAAACATATGGATGAAGCATAGAGGAGACCTTTTGTAAGATTTATAGTTAGATTAATCAGGATATTGCCTGTATTGGAAAAATCTACTTCTGAACACAACTATTTGAATCTCCATAGTAAGTATAGATGGTATTGGTACTACTGTCACCCTCTGTGCTTCCTTTGGCAACTGGTCAGGTTATCAATCATGTAGCTGAGGTGATAATTCCACACTACCTCCTCTCTTTTACTGGCTGAAGCTACTTAATATATTTAATTTTGCCCCACACAAAAATTTGAACACCCTTCCTGAAAGCATGAGCCATTCAATAGTGTTATCTTTTCAAAAATCTGTTGTTCTCTATGAGGTAGAGGTGGAGACCAAGTCCTTTAGCATTAAAAGAAATAATATATTGATACCTTAAAACTCTGTGCAATATCTTTCATCATTTTAAGTCCAGAAAATCATTCAGTTCAGACTGCATTCTAAGTTTACTGGGAATTCTACTAAAGCCCCCGGAGACATAAAACTATTGCTACCATGTATTAGACAGTACCAGGCTGTGATGCCTTAAGGTTTAAGTGCTGAATTTAAAGCAATGATTTAAACAAAAGGATTTTTTTTTTTTTTTGATAAAATAATATAGAAAATGAGTTTCAAATTTATATGGAGTGCTAAGTGAGAGGTTTCTGCATACCACTGGCAGGATGCTTCATAGCGTTTTTGTTTTGTTTTGTTTTGTTTTGTTTCTTTGTTTGTTTTGTGTTTGTTTTTTTATTCATTTTTTTTTCTGCAAAAGAATTGTATAAAAAAATGTATATCTTTTACTGTGATTTATTGCCTGCTAACAGAAGCAGAATATTTGTAAAAGGAAGATAAAGCATTGGTCAAACAGGTCTTTCTGATATTCAAATGGCTATATGAATACGTGTTAGAAATAAGGATGCATTGTGGTAAGAAAAATAATAAGTAGCATTTTTTAGCTGATTAAAACTTGAAAGAACAATTAGAGGAATTAAATTTATCTTAGTGATTTGAACTTCAAAAAGTTTATGGTGAGTAAGAGGTGTTTTATGGTCCACTAATTAACAAGAACTTGGGGCAAAAATATATCATTGTTCTCAGAGTAATCCTGCAGAGCTATATTCAATTAAGTAAGCCTTGCAGAGTCTTTTCTAATTGACGGTGGATAGGCAGAATTTTGTATGAGATATTATTTCTTACTGATATTGGCTAGGAGGAAAGATAATTACAGTTTTTTCAAAAGAAATGATAAAAGTATGCTTTCTGCATAGAGGAGCAACAGATACAAAGACAAAGACATTAGATTCAACTAGAGCTTTTAGAGCATATCCTGATAAAACATTTAAAATACTTATAATGTAGAGAACATTACAGCTACACAGAAATTTCTGAAGAAAAAAAAATGTGGTCCAATAATGCTAGGAAATAATCTTATTTAAAAAAAAAAAAAAATCTTTGAGAGCTTTCAGCCAACAGTATTTATAACTGAGTGAGAGCAGCAGTCTATAAGGATAGATGAGCATCACAACAGGAAAAAGGAAAGACAGCCAATCATGTTCACTGTTCACTGTTGCACATTGGATATTTACCAGAATAAACTGACATTACATCTCATTGGCTATATAGTTATACAGGATGCAGCAAAAAGATTTTACTTGTGTATAAAATTGATAACTGTTCTTTACAGTTTTGTTTTTTTGTCCTCTAGGGACAGAAACAAACAGCTTCCATATTTTCCAGTACCCTGAAATAAGTATATTTATAGCCTTATTTTAATAAATATATCTGGAAACTTGAATACCAGTCAGTTAGTGTTCTAGAGAAAGCATTCTCCCTAATTCCAAGGTATGTTTCTCAATGACCATGTGCATTCGGGCTGGTATCCCAGATCATATGAAGGAAAGTCTGCCAGTGCGTAAGCAAGAATTCAAGTTCTTTTGTGCTAGGTTTATGAATTGGAATATTTTTGATGATTTTTTGATTTGTGTGAGGTCAATTTTCCAAAACACTTTTGACATTCTATAAATAATTCATTTGCATAGTATCTAAATGTCAGTTATAATATTTTAGCAGATACTGAGTTATTAATCCAACTGGAGAGCCACTAATTGTCAGAGAGTGTTCACTTTCTGCAGAAATTGATTCCGTGGAAGATAATATGGCCACCAGAACAATGGAAATAGACATAGTTGAATTAAAATATAGAGTGCTTTAAAAGAAAATTGGAGTTAAATTCAATATTTTCCTATTCACTGACTAAGAACTTTCACCAGTTTAACCTTGTACTGTTTTAGAGAAATACATATCACACTGGGCACACTAATGGGAAAGTAGTTCAAGTTTTCTGGTCAGAATGTGCACCACCACTTTGACCGTGACATGCTTTTAATTGAACCTTCTCTGCTTAGTGGTTGCCTTTCACATGAAAAAGAAAAATGACTAGAAATTGTAAAATCTTCATTTAAATGATACAGTGTACAATAGGATCAAATTCCTTTGCTCATTATATTCCTAATTCTGGTGTTGTATTTGAAGTTCAGAGTTTAAAGACTGAGGACAGAAATTCAAAAAAATGCAACTGAGAAGATTTAATGTCGGCCTGAAATGATCTGTGGAAAACAGGTATTTTAGATTAGTTTTGAAATCAATATATCTTTTTCAGAACAATCAAGAGAAACTCACTGATTCAGAATGATTAATTCAGAATGTTCAGACTTTTTAAGAAGTGAAAATTGTGTTTTGGGATTGAAGACCTGTCTCTACTGAATTCTTGTCCTTCATAGTGACCGATACTACCAACCTTGTCACTTGTTTTTATGCCTTCATATATTTGTTGATTCCTCTTTATTGCCTCACAGACCCTATAAATGTTCTATCCTTATCTTACACTGCAATATCTTTAAGATCATACTTTTTTATTCTTATATATAATCCTAAAACTCTACCAAAGCTGTTTGATCCAGATCAGATAGTCAGTTGAATGCATCATACAATAGTAGTAAATGTCTTGGTATCATTCAGGTTTTTAAAAAGACAGAAATCAGAGACTGCAAATGTAAAGCAATACTATTTCCGCAACCCTGACAGAATTTTTCTAGCAGCACTAAGAAACTCAGTTTCAAAGATGTCAATCTTAATAAAACTGTGCTCTAACCACATCACTAAGTTCAATATCTAAACGTCTTTTAAAGACCTCCAGGGATGGTGACTCCACCACTTCCCTGTGCAGCCCATTCCAGTGCCTAACAACACTCTCAGTAAAATGAGTTAACATATCTAACATATTTCATTTCTTTAACAGATACAAATAATATATACATTCTTGACTCTTGGGATTGACACTGTTTAACTCCTTTGTCAGTGGCAGTGGGATTGAATGTACCCTGAGAAAGTCTGACAATTACACTAAGCTGTGTGGCATGGTTGACATGCAAGATGGAAGGGATGCCATCCAGAAGGACCGGGACAGGCTTGAGAAGCAGGCACACATGAATCTCATGAAGATCAACAAGACTAAGTGCAAAGTCCTGCAACTGAATTGGGGCAATCCTAAACACAAATACAGGCTGGGTGGAAAATGGATTGAAAGCAACCCTAAGGAGAAGAACTGGGAGGTGTTGGTTGAAGAAAAAACATCCTTTAGCCATCAACATGCACTTGCAGCCCAGAAAGTAAACTCCATCCTGGGTGTCATCAAAAGAAGAATAACTAGCAGGCTAAGGGAGATCATTCTCTCCTCTGCTCTTGTGAGACACCACCTGGAGTGCTGCCTTCAGCTCTGGGGCCCCCAGACCAAGAAGGATAAGGCTGTGTTAGAACGAGTCCTGTGGAGGGCCACAAAGATGATCAGGGGGCTAGAGCACTTCTATGAAGACAGGCTGATAAAGTTGGGGTTGCTCAGCCTGGGGAAGAGTATACTTTGTAGGCACCCCACTGCAACCTTCCAGTACCTAAAAGGGACCTACAGGAAAGCTGGGGGGGAGGAAGGGAGGTGGGGGGTGGAATGGGACGACACACTACACACTATTTGTCAGGGAGTATTGTGATAGAATAACGAGTAATTTTTTTTAGTTTTAAACTAAAAGAGGGCAGATTTAGATTAGGTATTATGAAGAAATTCTTTGCTATGAGTGTGGTGAGGCACTGGAACAGGTTGCGCAGAGAGATTGTGGATGTTTAACCCTTTGAAGTGCTCAAGATTGGGTTGGGAGGGGTGTTGAGCAACCGGGTCTAGTGGGAGGTGTGCCTGTCCAAGGCAGGGGGCTTGGAATTAGATTATCTTCAAAGTCTCTTCCAACCCAAACAACTCCATGATTCTATGAATTCAATAACTCAGCATGCCATACAAAATCCTGATGACTGTCAGATTGTTTTTCTAGTCATGGTGGTGAATCAGCTCACTGAAAATCCAACATGCATTTAATCCAGCACAAAAGTGTCAGGAACATGTATCTGAAGGTAAGAAGGGAAGTCAGTAAAAAGGGATCTGGTCAGGCAAGATGTCTTTTGGCAGTGGTGAACTATTGGATTGTTGTAGCTGTGGTATGTGATCTGATAAGTAATAGAGCTCTCAGGCTTTGAACAGTAAAACAGCAGTTGCTAATTAGGAATGTTGTTTCTAGTTCAAAGTCTTAAGCTAGATAGATTCGAAGGGATGGTCAAAGGTGCAAAGAATTGGTTATTCACCTCCTCAGTTCTAGCTGATGTGATGAAAATATTTGGTCATATCTTCAGTCCTTCCGTAGTCACCATGCCCTTATTCATTTCCACGTGTTTGAGAAACTGTCAGAAGCTGTAGGCTTCCACCATTTTTTATAGTTCTAGGATAAATATGATTCATGTTCACTCTTTCCCCTTCCTATCATATTCCTGAACCATTCAAGGTCTCCTATGAAATTCTATTTCTCTCTTTTTTCTTTTTTTTTTAACCCATTCTTCAGTCATTAATATTGGTATTCTTAGAAATTTGAAACCTCTCCCTTGCTTCTGAACTGTTCCTTTTTATATTCCTTAACTATGTGAAGAGAATTACTTGATTTTGGGCCACATTTTCCCTTTCATTTGCTTTGTCCATTTTGTTGCTTTGATAATGGTAGTCTCAAAACCTTATTTCCAGTTCAAACTCTTCTTCCAATAAATACCAAAAGTGTAAGCATTTTCTCAAGTAATGTAAAATAAATTATAAGAATTTATGCTTTTTGGGGTTGTGTATATTTAACAAAACACTAAGTCTAAATCTTGAATAAAGGTATTTTGGTTCACTAAATGTCCATCTATCAGAGGTGGCACATACAATGTGATATGGCAAAAGTTTGTGTTTTTTTTTTCCTTCATTCCTATTTCTTTTGCATGTATACACAATATATACAATGCACTATTGAGAACTTTCAGGGAAGTATACAAACCGTGTATCTGGAATAACTAGGACTACAGTTAGCATATAAAATGTTCCTGAGTTATTCACAATTCCTTACCACAGTATTTAGCTTGTAAATTATGACTACCTAATACTAGACAATAACAACATAGATTGATAATCACACAGAATTTGTTCTTCTATTCAAAAGCAATAAAAACTGACAGGAACTATATTAAACACATTTTAAAACCATTAAAAAATCCTCTTAATCAGTTTTTTTTCATAGAATATATCTTTAAGGATGTAATGAGATAAAGTATATAGATATAAAGCATTATGAAATACTCTGTTTAAAATGTCAGATACATAAATTACTCTAAACAGGAAGAGTTACTGTTATTTAGTCTTGAATCTGGACCTTATACACTAGAGATTCTCTGATTGTTCTGGACAGTATTGTACAAAAAATGTACATTTCAAAGACTACACTTCAGTGAGTCTGTCTGTCTGTGTAATAAAATAGATATGCTAAACAAGGTGGCCAAATAGATAGCAAAAATAAATGGCTCAAGAGAGTTTGAGTGTAACTAAGCAACAACAGCTGTGCTCAACACCTCAGCTGCTTGATGTTTTCGCATATTTCATAACTTCATTTAACTTGCTATTCTGGCATATGTATTAATGATTTCTTTCTACAACAACCCTCTGCTCTGTATGGAGTTTTTTGTCTAAATTAGATTATATATGGATGTGCCAAATTTCCATCTAATGCTAACAGAAAATGCAGATCTAGACATGCAGTGTGCTTGGAAATTGATGTTGCCCTGTTTTTTTCAGCTGATGTTCTGTAACTGAAGGGGGCTTCATGAGCTGCTCTAAGTTAATCTCCATGTATTAGTCCCTTAGTGTTACAGTATTTGGGTCCTGGTAGGAGGATGAGAGCAAAGACAAAACCAAACACAAAATTCCCTGTCTGGACACCAGCTGTGGGTACTTTTTTCTGGATAAGTGAGGATAGAAGAAAAGGAGATGAAAAGGGTTTCATCTACATTTTCATTCTACATCTGCAGATGGATGTCATTAACAAATATAAAACTGAAAAAAAAATTAACATAGAGAACACAATTTCTGGCAGAATACTTACTGGTAAATAATAAGAACTGTAACGTAAATGAAATTCTGCTAACAAGGAAATATCAAATGAAAAATATTGCCAATGTGGCAGACATATTAACAGGAAAAAAAAAAATAGCATTCATAATAGTGATTCTGTCCATAAGACAACTGTATCTATTGTTTGAGCATATGGAGTTTGTGAATATGATTTTACCACTTAGTCACAGGAGTCTACATCCCACTAAACAGAAATGTTAGCAATAATTATTGCAGGGAACAAAATGAAAACACTTAGAATTTTTATTTGCTATTCACAAAAATATCAAAGGATCACATACATGTTATTATTAAGCTGCTGACTCTCTGCTATATACTGGATTGAATTACTGGTAAGGCCACTGTTAATTAAGAGTTCCTTTATGTGGAAAGAGTATATTTTAATGAGCTTAAAGAAGGAGAATGATGAGCAACCCCTTTAATACTTTGTCATCAAAGTTAGATCCATTTGTGTAGCAATGGTTCTTGTCATTGTGTTTCCTTAGTCCCACTATGCATATGAAGAATGAGCCTAGTACTACTTAAAGAGACTAATCCTACCAGAGTTTCTTAATATGTTGGCTTCTGCAATGGAGAAAAGTAGAGAAGTTCTGGAGCCTTCCCTTCATTCTGGCCATTTTCACATATGCTTTACATCCCACCAAAACTGTTTGTAGAGCTGTGTAAAATAAATAGCTGCAATGATCTGGATTAAAAGCAGTCCTAGGGGATAGCTTATAGTGGAAATGTTATAACATCCAGATAGCTCATAATTTAAGGGTTTACAATTTGTGCTTAGTTTTGCTAAATCACTACATCAATCTTCCAATCTTTCTGATTTTTCTAAGTATTCAATTGTCCACTTCCTCACTGAGTTTACGAATATGTTGTTCTGGCTTCAGAAGAGTATCATTGAGAAATCTTTTCCCAAAAGCAGCAGAAGGTTTGGATTAACTAGAAATTAGCTCAAAAAACTTCTTGCAATATCATATAATTGAATGGCTCAGATTGGAACTTTCAAACATTTCTTATTCCTCATTCACAACTAAAAATCTTTCTTCTTTCTGCTGCAGAAATAGTGAAAGTTTGGTGGATTTCATAGGGTTAAGGTTTAAGAATTTATATCATGTTTCTTTTTCAAAGATTTTCTACCACCTCAATATCTATTAACTTTTATTATTTGACTTTTAACTCTCTCTCTCTCTCTCTCTCACACACACACACACACACAATCTGCTGATTTGTGTGTAGTACCAGGAAAGGAGTACGCAGAACTTGGTATGCAGGTAGCTGGGTGAATCCATTTTACAAATATAGCACTACTAATAATGGTGGTCTTCTTGAACTCTAGGAGTTTCTTGATGTTAGTAATAGAGGAATATCACGTTGTTGCAGCACAATGCAACTTATTCTGCCCCATAGTTCCTAGGTTTAGAGTCCTCCTAATGAAAGTTTTGAAAATATTGCCTTACAGACTTGTAGCTTCAGGCTACATAGCATGAAATGATTTGCATGATATTTGTTTTGTTCATTGGTCTGTATGAAGAAAATCATTATTACTCTCTTTAAAGCAAGAAATAGTTATCTGGTTTGCACAGCTTCCAAAGCTAATTCCCTATGAATCTCATTCTCCATTCTGTTACCATGTATTCTATTTCAGTGTAATTTCAGGATATATCAAGCCTTAATGCTCCTTTTTAACACCCCCGCTTACATATCTTATTGTTCTTTTAAAAAACAAAGATGAATATAATATATATAAATGACATTGAAAGAAAAATAACTGGCAAGAAGCTTTTTGTGGTCACTTCTTAAATGCCTGATGAACTCAATTCTCATTAAACCAGAATGAGATGGAAATATAGAAGGGAGGAGGTTTCATAAGTATAAGAAGCTGAAATTAAAACAAAATTCTCGGCATTTCAAATTTCAGAAAACATTGGTACCATTCATATAATGGTTAAATGATTTTATCCCAGCTACCAAAAGGATGTTGACAAGACTAGAATTGAAAACTCTTCTCACTTTGATTTTTCATACTTTCTAATGTTGTCTGATATCAAACATGACAAAAATGGCTAATCTAAGTTCTGTGATGTAAAAGGGAGTATTTCCATTCAATATAGACAAATTGGTTATCAGAATTTAAACAATTAAAATAAAATTAACTATTTTGACTTATTTTGATTTTACTAACTCTACTGTAATTAAACTCTTTCTAGCATTAAAATTAGAACAAACATTTGGGAAATAAATTGTTTTTGACTTTTACTTGTGTATACTACTGTATCACTCACTTGCTAGTATCATCACTTTTGTCAGCATTAATTTCATCTGACACATAAGCATGGGCATATGCCATTATTCTATCTCTGTGCTGAAGCATGTAAAGCAGACCACAAATGTTTAAATATGAAGCACATATTAGTAGGATAGCTACTGAACTGACTGTCTTGTTGGGATGGAATAAGCTTTTCATAGCAGCACACATGGTACTTTTATTTTTTTCCATATTTTTTTCTGAGTACCGGCACATACCTACACACACGCCACCCAGCAAGTATGTAAGGGGGTGGAGGGACAAACCTGTGAGATGGCACAGCTGGGACACCAAACCAGACTGGCCGATGGGACATTCCATGACAAGTAATGTCATGCTCCATAATAAAAATGGGGAAGAAGAGAAAGCCAAGAGTTATTTTCCAAAGTGTTTGTTGCATGGAGAGTAGCTGGGCATTGTTCTGCTTATGGGAGGTAGTGAATGATTCCTTTTATATCATCTGTTCTTTTTCCTCTTTTCTTCAGCTATTAAACTTTATCTCAACCCACAAGTCTTCTTACTTTTTCTCTTCTTATCTTCTCCCCTGTCCCAGTGGTGGTGAGGCAAGGTGACAAGTAGGTGAACAGCTGTGGGCTGCTGGTTGGAGCTAACTTTCCACACTGACTTGTATTTGATTCTATATTAGTCATTCTAATCAGTCATGTTAAAATTAAATTAATATACAAAATACTTGAACAATAGAATCAACAAGATTCAATCTTAAGGTTCTAATCAAGTAAATAATCCAAGGTTTACTTCAGATAAAACCTTGAACCTTGGAATACTCAGAATCATTCTGGTTTTGGAAAGAAAATTAGATCACTCTTTTTTGTCTCGTGAAGACAGCTCTTCTCTCAACAAGATCCTTATAGTCTCTAGATAATCCCATTTGTAAACATATGTATGTTTATATGTACATTGATACGTATATAATGGTATGTAGTAGAATAAGTATTTTTACTTTAGTCGCTATGTTGTCAAATATTAGGTTTGCAAATATCATAAAAGCACGGCTGTCAACCTATGGTGATTTCACTAAAGTCTTCGCAGAAAACTTGATTCTAAACATTCTGTTACTTTGTCTATGCATATTTGACATCTTTTGGCATGAGCAAAAATTACACCTGTGAAATTACACAATAGCAAAAAAGTATTTCAAATATGATACAAATTAATTTCTATAACATCAATTGCTATCTCTAGTCCACTAAGAGAAAACTTTTTGCTAGATCTTTCTGTTGTGTTTTATTTGAATTCAAGCTTTAAGCTAAATATAAAATATAACCAATAACACTTCAAATGTATTTCCTTGATTGAATTAAATTCTAAACCTTCTATTTTAATGCAATATTTGTAATGTCAGGGCATCAAAAAAAAAGCATTTTCAGTAGCATACTCACTAACATGTTGACTCTTGTATATGTTTAATTAAATTAACAGACATAAACTATCTGTCAGAATCTATGTAGCTTAAGAAAGCACTAAAAATTAATATGACTGCTTTCTAAATTAAAAAGAAAAAATAATTTAAAAAAATGCAATGAATTGTGATATTTCTATATAAAACTGGGAACACAAATCATATATTTTCAAGTATTGTTGTTACCTTCATGTTACACTAAGAAACTGTTTCAGAAAGTGCAAATAAATCCAGTTCTCCAATCCTTTGGCAGCTTTCAGATTAAATTCTAAATTTTCCTTGCTGACTTCTTATTCTGGCTTGAGACACAGAAATGACTTTTCCAAAAACCTATTTAATGCAAGAAAGAAAGTGAGGGACATCTATAGATTGACAAGATCTATAAGATTGAATCTGAGTGAATCAGTCACATAAAAATACCTCAGGAATATCAGTCTTCTTAGCCTCTTAGACTGACAAAGAAAGAGAGAGTTTGCAATCAATCTATAAAGTTCATTGTGTGGTTCCTTTCTTTTAAAAGCAATAAAGATAAGGCAGTCTCTCAGCTCCTCAGTAGCTCTACACAGCTAAAACTGAAATCATGCAGAAACTGCCTTTTGTGTCTGAGAAAGATCCAGAATGCTTTTTAACATTATGAGAAGTACAAAGCCTTATCTCTGTTATGATATGCGATACACATAACATCTTGGTAAACTGACATGCATTTAACCAGAATGGCTTCAAAATTCACTAGGTACCATTGCAAGAAAACCTGATATATTGCTCAGCCCATTTAGAAACAAGTAACACTTCACTTTTCCCAGTCAACATCATGTCTTTAATTACTGACTGCTCATCCATCTGTAATGTTGGCAACAGTTCCTTAATTTTTGAACTACCACCTCTTTGTGCCTTCTTTCACCTGTAACTTAGAAGGTAAACCAATTACCTCCTTACTAATATCCCAACAGTTTTTTACATCTTCTGGAGTAATTCCATTCAACTGTGGACTAATCATAAAGGCCATGACCCATCTGACTGAAGCTCATCGAGAAAGTGTCAAGGTCTTCCTGCATTATTGTCAAACGTGTGCTAAACTCGTGAAGTAATCCTCCTGTTCTACTTAGTACTGGTGAAAGCTTCCAATAAAATATTTTTCTGTTTCAGGACACAAATATCAGAAAGCTGTATATTAACCACCCATCTCCCAGCCTGTAGTGCTGCTTGGGGTTCTTGTGCCCCAGATGCAGGATCTGGCACTTGGCCTTGTTGAACCTCATACAGTTGGCCTCAGCTCATCAGTCCAGCCTATCCAGATCTTCCTGCAGAGCCTTCCTACCCTCCAGCAGACTGACACACGCACCTAACTTGGTGACGTCTGCAAACTTACTGAGGGTGCACTCAATCCCCTCATCCAGACCATCGATAAAGATATTAAAGAGAACTGGCCCTAATACTGATCCCTGGGGGACTCCAGGTGGATTTGATTCCATTCACCACAACTCCTTGGACCTGGCTATCTAACCAGTTTTTAACACAACACAGTGTACACCAGTTCAAGACAAGAGCAGCCAGTTTCCTGAGGAGAATGCTGTGGGAAATGGTGTCAAAAGCCTTACTGAAGTCAGGGTAGACCACATCCACAGCCTTTCCCTCATCCACCAAACACATCACTTTGTCATAGAAGGAGATCAGGTTCGTCAAGCAGGACCTGCCTTTCATAAACCCATGCTGACTGGGCCTGATTGCCTGCTTGCCCTGCAAGTGCTGCATGATGACTCTCAAGAGAATCTGCTCCGTGAGCTTCCCTGGCACTGAGGTCAAAGTAAAACGTCTATAGTTTCCCAGGTCAATCTTCCGGCCCTTCTTGTAGATGCGCATCACGTTTGCTAGCCACCAGTTGACTGGGATCTCCCCTGGTAGCCAGGACTGATGATAAATGATGAAAAGCAGCTTGGCCATTCCTTCCACCTGTTCTCTCAGAACCCTCTGGTGGATCCCATCTGGTCCCATCAACTTATGTACATCTAGGTGCTGTAGCAGGTCACCAACCATTTCCTCGTGGATTGTGAGGGCCACATTCTGCTCCCCATCCCCTTCCACCAGCTTAGGGTACTGAGTATCCAGAGAACAACTGGTTTTGCCACTAAAGACTGAGGCAAAGAAGGCATTAAGCACCTCAACCTTTTCCTAATCTCTCGTCAATAAGTTTCCCCCCACATTCAGTAAAGGATGGAGATTCCCTGTAGTCCTCCTTTTCATGTTAATGTATTTATAAAAACATTTTCTGTTGTCTTTAACAGCACTAGCCAGATTGAGCCCCAGATGAACTTTGGCCTTTCTAATTTTGTCTTTACACATCCTTAAAACATCCTTATAGTCCTTCTGAGTGGCCTGCCCTCTTTTCCAAAGACCATTAACCCTCTTTTTTTTTTCCTAAGCTCTAGTCACAACTTTCTGTTCAGCCAGGCTGGTCTTCTTCCACGCTGGCTTGTCTTTGGGCACATGGGGACAGACTGCTCCTGCACCATTAAGATTTCCTTCTTGAGAAGTGCCCAGCCTTCCTGAAGTCCTCTGCCTTTCAGAACCACCTCCCAAGGGACTCTGCCTACCAGTGTCCTGAACAGCTCAAAGTCTGCCCTCCAGAAGTCCAAGACAGCAGTTTTACTGGTCCCCCTCCTGGCTTCACCAATAATAGATAACTCTATCATTTCGTTGCCACTCTGCCCAAGACAGCTCCAGACCACCACATGTCCCATCAGTCCTTCTCTGTTTGTGAAGAGAAGGTCCATCAGGACACCTCCCCTGGTAGGCTCACTAACCAGCTGTGTCAGGAAACTATCTTCCACGCTCTCCAGAAACCTCCTAGACAGTCCTAGACTGCTTCCTCTGAGATGTATTGCATTTCCAGGATATGTCTGGGAAGTTGAAGTCCCTCATGAGGACAAGAGATAACAATTTCACAACTTTTGCCAGCTGCCTGTAGTATTCCTCATCCGTCTCCTCATTCTGGTTTGGCAGTCTGTAACAGACCCCAACCAGGATGCTTGCCTTGTTGGACTTCCCACCAATCCTAACCCATAGGGACTCAACCTTATCATTCCCAGACTCAGTCTTGAGTTCCACAGCATGAAAACACTCTCTAATATAGAGAGCCACACCACCACCACTTCTGTGCTGCCTGTCCTTTCTGAAGAGTCTATAGCCAGTCATTTCATCACTCCAGTCATGGGAGTGGTAGCTTCTTATGTAAGTATCTGTTCAGCTTTGTACTTCTACTTTTCTGACATAGCTCTGCTTTCTGCATATGTTAGTATGTAACATTGTAGTGTTATTCTTTGTCACAGTGACTGAAGATATTACTCAGATAAAATCAGAAATCAATCCCCATCATATAAGGTTTTAGAACATACAGAACAAGAAAGAAACAGAAAAACAAACAAACAAATAAACAAAAAAAAAACCAACAAAATAGGCACATTGGACTAAAAAGCCAAAAGAACATCAAGTAAACACTTTGAAAGTACTAAAGCTTACATGAATACATGTAATGCCAGAGCTGCCAATTTTTTTAATATCAACATTTATCATGTTTCTACATAATGTAGTGCGATCCCATTAATTAATTGAAAAAATAGTAACTATTTTGTGCTTTTAAAACAGAAGTATAATAATGATATATAGCAGGAATGACTTTGTAGCCAAAGATCTAAATGGTTAAGCAGTCACATTTTTATGAAATCTCTCTCTCTCTCTCTCTAATATATATATATATATAAGCATGATTATTTCATAAAGCATATTAGGAAGTCAATTTTCTGTTTTCCCCTGATTTCCTACTGAAGTCAGAATGAAATTCAGCATTAAAAAAATAATAATAATAATAAAAATAATAATAATTTAAAAAGTTAAATACAAAGAACCTTCCATCTCAAGATCATTTAAAAATAACATTTACTTTTAAGAGTTAACTTTGGTCCCTTTCTCCCCCTTTCAGGAAACTCTATCTCCACCATGGTTACAGCATCCTTCCTGGTTTGTCTATCTTCCTCTTCACATCTGCCCAACTGTACAGAAGCTAAATTTGCTCAAGGAAGGGGAAATCTCCCCTTCTTCCAGAACTAGTGGTTGAAGATACTGAGACTTGGCAAGCAACTACATCTCCTTCATGCTGATCTCATTCCAAATATTATTAATATTTATATTAAACAGCTTAATAAACAATATTCAATCTGTCCCAAGGATTTTCACATTGATTATATCCGTTACATTTATAGAATAGTAACAGAAAAATGGCCCATATAAAATCTGAAATGAAAATGTTATTTGTGCTCAAAGCGTTTCATTGCAGATATAAAAGAAAGAACATATTTTTTGTTTATGTTTTTACTTGTTTTGTTTTGTTTTGGTGGGGAAGAGAATTTGTTTTACAGGCAAACATTTCTCATCAATTACCTGAAAACTGAAATTTTTTAGCTAGAACACAAATTCTGCATAGAATTTTATGAAATCTGCAGGTCTTCTCTGTTGCTTGCTCACAGGACTTTGAGTGGATTATTTTTCCTATGATCTAGAAATGCCAAGGACTCTTAAAATGCACTGTCCAGAATTTGAAGAAGAACTATTACTGACAAAAAAAAACATATATATATATATGTATAATGTAATATATATATATGTATTAAACATCGTGATTTTTTTTTTTCCAATACAGGAAATGGACAAGAACTGAGAATGCACACCCCCTTCAGTGGAGAAATTGTAATGTACATGGATAAAAGTTGGAAATTTTCTTGCCATTTTGGCTACATTTTGGCTAGGAGTTTAAATAGTTCATTGTTTAGTAACAATTTCAAATTGTTTCAAATTCAGTTATTAGTGTTTATTAGGTATTTGTTAATTTAGTTTCATAATCTCTGAATTTTGTGGAAGACTACAGTTTCTAGAGTACACATACTTTTGGTGTTTCTGGTTTCATTACTCAGAAATCATACAGTCAAATGCTACAATCCTAAATGTTTAGCTGTGCTGTCACTCCAACTAATGAAATCTCTGAGGATGCTTTGGCATCTTCTATTAACAGGAAAATGCTTAGTTCCCCTTACTGTCATCTGTCAGGTCTATTCAGTCACAGCTGCTGAGTAGCTAAATTTGTTACCACACAATACTTTCTTATTTCTTCTTTGACTCACAACTTTCTTTCAGTACATAAGTTATGTTTCATTCAACTATTCTCAGACTAATATCTTTTGTTAAGTGCACTGGATGCTTCCTTAGGTTCTGCTTATAATCTGTGAAGAAATGGTGCTACAGAGAGTGAGTGGGAGCATCATAATCAGGCTCTGTCACAGAATCTCAGGGTTAACCTTTTTCACTATACTGAGTACAGGTGAAATTGAGTGGGATGAATACTCTGCAGAATAAAGAGTTGTTATCAGTCTTTATTAACTAATTTGCTTGAGGATTGTTTGTTTCACTGTTTCTTCTACCATCTTGCCAAGCTGGTGAAGAGAGCTTTAAACTAAAGCTGCTAGCAGAGGTGAACATTGAAGGCAGCATCAGCAGTGGCTGTTTAGATACAGGAAGATGAGCACAGGTTAGCAGAACAGCACCTGAAGAGCAGCATGAAGGAATGCCATACTATAAAACAGTTTCAGTAGAGGCCCAAATTAAATGTCTTTAGAAAAATGCGTGTAACATGGCAAATAAGCAATGGGAACTAGAATTTTTAGCCCAGTCTCAGGTCTCAAACATCAGAGGCCTCAGTGAGACATGGTGGGATGGCTTTAATATTTGGAGTACTGAGATGTATAGCAACAGGTTTTCAAGAGAGGCAGGGAAGGAGAGGACGCAAGGTAGCCTTCTGTGTTGTAGGTCTTTTATATAGAGCTTAGTGATGAAAGGGTCAAGTGTCTCTGGGTAAGAGTCAGGGGAAAGGCCAACAAGATACTGTGGATGGAGTATGTTATAGACTACCCAACCCAGATGATGAAGCAGATGAAAGCATGTTAATCACGAGTCAAGAATGTGCTCTACTGCCCAAGAAGGCCAATGATATTTTGGGGTTACCTTTGGAAGAGTGTTGCCATTGGGCTGAGGGAGGTGATCCTTTCCCTTTACTAAGCATTGGTGAGGCTAGAACTGGAGTACTGTGTCCAGTACTGGGCTTCCTAGTACAAGAGGTACATGGAGCTCCTGGAGAGAGTCAAAAAGTTTTTGAGTGTGTAAATCATCTTAGGCATATGAAAACATATCATTAATGTCACTGAAATAATTCAGATATATGTGTGTAAACTACATAGTGTACTTTGGAATTATACAAAGGAAATACCTGTTTTCTGTTCAGTGAAATATCAATAATTCTATATCATTATTTTTTTTAATAAGTTCTTATTCAGGTGCTATGGGATTCTTCCCATAAACTTTTTTTGTGTGTGTGTTATGTGTGTGTTCATTTTTTGCATTACTACTTTCCTCATTTTCAGAGTTATAAACATTTACTTTTCCTGCATATTTCCTAGAAAAAAAAAATAATTTGCCATTTGTTATTATGGTTCAGATTTACATAATTTCCTTTATATGTACTTAATGCTCTATAAACTGTTTCCAATTGGTAATTTGAAATTGTCATTAGAATCTTGATGCTCTCAAAATCAAGATGATTTTATACAAATCATAAAGTATCTTAGCAAGTGTCATAGCCTAAAGTGTCATAGTACATTATTCTCTTACAAGATAACTACTTTGCTTTTTGTTACAAATCTTTGCTTATTGTTTTCCAATGGATTTTCAGTCCAGTGGTGGTATTTGTGAACAGGACAAATCAAATTTCTTGAGGGGGCTATTTTACCATGTATTTCAAATGAAATATCACACTAAAATTTTCTGTGATTTTTCTCCTCATCTATCCTTCTGCCTTTTGTGTGTGTGCATGTATGTTCTTTTCCCACTTCTTTTATCTTGTCATCTAAAAATATCTCTTCTAGTTTTTCAAATGTCCACTAACAAGGATTAGGCTAACTACATATGAATCTTCAGATAAAGAAGAAAGAGATCTGTTTTACTTAGATCAGTGATAGTCACTCTTAGACTTTTTCTCTTGAAAAAATATATCTGTTTAAATATATCAAAATTCATGGAAGGTTTTATAATATTTTTTCTAAGTTTCTTATATAGTAAAATTTTGCACAAGGCTGTCTCAGAGATTCTAGTACCCTCTACTGTGCTACAATTTCAATTATTTATTTTTTTTTCCAAATCCACCAGATCCTAGTATGTACCACATAAACAAACTGAATATTTACCTGGATCTGAACAACATCCAGATAGGACAGGGGGAACATCAGTAATTATGCAGCATACATGTAGTTACTCAACACCACGAGTGTGGTACCCACATGTAAACATATTTAAGAGCCACTGTGCCCCATGTATGGGTTTTTGTATGACACAGGTCTTGGCACATTTACCTTTAGACTTCTGTGTGCAATGTTTCAAAGTGGTAGTCTCTATAGAAGAGTTGAGAGGTGTCCAAGAAACATGAACAAATGATTTGGTGTGTATCTGCTGGCACCCCAGCATCTGGGAGTGAAAATATTGCACCATTCATAGTGCCACAAGCATGGATTTAAATTGTTGCAGCTTTCTTTCATGCTGTTCACATGATGTCTGAAGGATAAGACGAATAAATGTACGTATTTGAGGATTTTTTGGGTGAGGATCAGAGAGTGAGGGGAAGCAAAGCTGGACTACTACAGATTAGAAAAATATGCATAAGAAAGAGACTCAATGTAAAAGAAAGGGGAGGATGGGGGGGAGGGAAGGGGGAAACATCCTCAAAACAAAGACAGTTAAAATGTTGGGATAAACAATAATGAGAGGAATGCTTAACTCCTGCCATGTCCATAATTAATCAAGATGTATGGGAGAGGTTCCAGTTCTACAACCAAGTTCAGTGATGCTCAGAGGCATTTTCTCCTGCAGACTTTTCCTTCCCTATCCTTATCCACTCTGCAGCTCCTAATTCTATTATTGACCACTTGAGGATTAACAGATTGTATGTAGGGAAGGAGGGGGGAAGTCCCATTTAATCATATTTTCCATTTTTGCTTTGAATTAGTATTATAAATTTTGCTTTCAAATATTTGTAAGTTTTGTCAAACTGTGTGATGTGTTGAGCCCTGCATATATTTTTTCCTTTGGATTTTATACCAACATTAGCAAAAAATCTTTTAATCGATTCTTACATTTTTATATTTGGAGTTTAAAATGTCGCTTGCAAAAGGAGTTTTGAAAGCCTTTTTTTTTAATTATTCTCTTTCTTAATTTTGATGTATTTAAGGATTTTTTTTTTTAATTTTCCTCTTAAAACATTTTTTCCAAGCTCTGTTATTAATTTTCTTAAAATTATTCACAGCTACTCATCTGATTTTCAGAGTCCTTTTGTTTAGTTCGACTTTCTTTCTGAATAAAAGCATTCTGCTGATGTGTGTAGTATTTAAATAATAAAAGTATATTTCCCTCATCCTGAAATTTAGAGCTTTCTTTTGTTCAACGGTTCAAGTATAAAGGGTTTGCATTCTCCATTAATTATTAGAGTTCCTTGGTTTAGGTCTTTAAATTGGATTTTTTTAGTTTGAGATTACTTCAAGCTGAGTTTTATCAAGTAAATGGTGAGCATATCTACCCAGTGTAAGTTGTGTTGTGTGTCTTATTTTTTTCAGTATTACTTGGAACTAGCTGTGCAAAAGGATTTAAGAGAACATGGAGAGGAAAAAATATTACTTGCATGCCAGTTTCCTTCACTTTATCCTATTTTATACATACGGAATACAAGGGGCCAGAGGCTGATTCTGGGGCATGCTGTTCTAAGTTCACTATATCAGAAGCTACACTGAATCAATGTTCAATGCAAAGTTCCATACCTGGAGAGGAAAAGGCTCCAGGTAGACCTCATTGCATGTGTAGATGGAGATGTAGCTTTCTACGTGGGCATCTGTCCATGTGATAGGGTAAAGGTGAATTGTTTTAAACTAAAAGAGGATATTAGGAGTAAAATCTTTACTCAGAGTGGTGAGGTAGTGGAACAGGGTATTCAGAGTTGTGCACGTTCCATCCCTGCAGGTGTTCAAGACCAGGTTGGACAAGGCCCTGGACAACCTGATCTAGAGGGTGACAGCCCTGCCTATAGTAGGGAGGTTGGAACTAGATGATCTTTAAGGTCCCTTCCAATACAGGCTATTCTATGATTTTATGGTAGCAGTACTTTTTTGGTTGGTTGGTTAGTTGCTCGCTATTTTTTGTTTGTTTGCTTGCTTGTTGTTTTTTTTGTTCTTACATGTGCAACAACTCTCCGTCTTGTTGCCAAAGTTGTATTAACCTCTTTAAGCTCAGAACATCTATTAGATGTTTGGTAAAATATATATATATATATTAATTATCAAGGTTCCTTTTTAAGTTTTATTTTTAGTTCATTTTTCCTACTTATATGTGGTATTTAACTTAACTCACTAAAGCTTCCCTGAGTACCATCTGATAGATATCATTGTTGCTTTTACAAGCCTGTGTGCCAGAAGAAAACATCTGGTTTTAACTGACTGTGGATTAGGCCAACTCTCTGATCTGAGTCCTGGGAAGCTAGAACATACAGCAGGCAAAGCCTTTCCTTTTATGTACATAGCACAAAAGACATCTCTGTTTATTATTTACTTTAGAAAAGCTATCAAAGTGTAAACAGAATGTAAAATAAAAAAAATAAAAATCTAAATATCACAAAAGCTCTTAATAACTCAGTGGTGACAGGTACCATTTGTGGTATTATCAGGAAATACCATACTATGTGCTAAAGAAATAACATGGTCCCCATGCGGTAACAATGGTAATATCACACAGTAATTTGCCTAAACAATATTACTTTTACTTTTTTTTGCTAAAGTAGCAAAATACTTGAGCCCCTAATGTGTACAGAAATGGAAAGGTGCCTATAATGCCAGAGACTTTTACCCTATAGTGTAAAAGCATATGTTAAATCAAGTATTCTATTATTATATATGTAAAAGTCTTCATTAACATGGAATTGCAACTCTTGTGCTTTTGGCCTCCCACTTAAGGCTGCTCACAGATGCTCTGTAGAAGGAACTGACAGTGGTTTTGCTCTGATGGTTTGGGATCAGCATAGTGGGGTATTCTTTTCTTGAACCAAATGACATTAGGATCTTCCCCCCACACTCTGACAGTTACTTTTGTTTTGTTTTGTTTTGTTTTTTCCCCACACAAGTGGAAAACTAGAAAGACAGAATGATTTGGATTCATGCTGGAAATGCAATTTTGGAGGTTACAGCCCTTATTCCAAGCATGACTGCATTAAAAGAAATACGACAAATGAGACAAGGGAAACCATTCTAGATACTAATTTCTGGAAAATGTGTTCTGGTTCTGTTGGTATGTCCCATTTCTGTAGCTTTTCATAGAGCATTGCAAACAGTATTTCTAGCCTTTGAGAATTAACTAGAAATATGAATGTAATTTTTCATGTTATATTGACACATTTTATTCCAGTCCTGGACAGAAATACCAGCACAAAAGACTTTCATGTGGTAATCTTGAGTAAGTGTTCATAAAAGGAAGTTTCCACTGAAAGTTTCCACAGCAGTACTGAGAAAATTCCACAACTTTTTGAAAGATCTTTAGAGAAAAATGTTACAAGAATCATATTGTACACTACATTTTAAGTAAACATCACAAATATGTTTTACTCAGGTGGGCAGCCGAGCTCCACCACAACCGCTCTCTCACTCCCCCTCTCCTCAAAGAGGAAGAGGGAAAAAATACAACACAGAAAACTCGAGGTTTGAGATGAGAAAGGTTTAATTAAAGGGAAAGGGAATGGGGAGGAAAAAAATAAACAAAAGAAACAGTATGTCCGCGCGGAAGCACAGAGAGAGGGAAAAAAAAAAATATTCTCTACTTCCCATCAACAAGCGATGTTCAGCCACATCCTGGGAAGCAGGGCCTCAAAACGCGTAGTGGTTGTTCAGGAGGAACAGCCCACGAGAGCCCCCCCCTTTTATTGCTGAGTGTGACATCAGGTGCTATGGAATATCCCTTTGGTTGGTTTAGGTCAGCTGTCCCGGCAATGTCCCCTCCCCATCACTTACCCACCCCCAGCCTGCTGGCTCTTGGGGACTTGGAAGGAGTCCTGATGCTGTGCCAGCACTACGCAGCAACAGACACAACACTGGAGTGATATCAGTGCTGTTCCAGCAACAAGTGCAGAGCACAGCACTGTGTGGGCTGCTGCAGGGAAAAGGTGACTCCAGCTCAGACAGACCCAACACACTACCTCAAATGTAAATTAACTGAGAGTTACTTACAATTAGTCTCAAATTCATGTTCTTTTTTTCTCCTTCTATCTTTATGTATGTGCTTCCAATAGCACAGAAGTATCTTCTTTAATAAAAACTTTTTAATTTGAGAGTATGTATACAGTTCTGCTCAGCAGCATGGTTGCTTTCAGAAACTGGAAGGCTAACAGACTTATATGATCCTTCTAGTTTTGACATGTGAGAGTAAAAGCTCTGTGGGAGCTTTGCTAGCTCTGCATTGAATTCTGTGGGTTTAGTGATGTCCAGCGATGTACCTGTGGAGTAACTCAACTAAAATCAGTATGTAAAACCTATGGGAGATAGATTTGGATATATTTATGTTTTATTTTTCAATTAATATCATAATTTTATGTGTATTATTTCTTGACAAGCAAATCTGTAGAAACCTGTTTAGAGCCCCAACAAAGTTGGGATAAAGTTGGGATTCTCAGTTGTCTCCAGCAGATAAAAGTGAGAACAAAGTAGAACAAAAAATAATAGTCAGGAACTTAAGCCAATTCAGTGTGTCTAAGATACTCAGATGTATAATCAGTGCTGACTAGGATAGAGAGAAATTCATCGTAAATCCATCTTAAATTCATCTTAAATTCCAGCTTTATATACTCCTTCCATTACTCTATGCAGATTAATTGGTACTTTGTGCTGTGTAACCCCATGAAGAAATTCATCCTTATAGCCAGGCTAATGCTGTTAATTGAAAGTAAATTAATGTTAATGTTAAAAGTACATATTGTTAATGGCTGTTCTGTACTTCCAGAACAGCAGTGCAAAGCAAGTGGATCATACTAGTTAATATGAACAATAAAAATTATAAACATGGACATTATATCATTTTGTTGACCCATTTGCCAATGCATAAATACCTTCTCCAGCCTGATTTTAAAAATCCAAGGTGTAAAAAAGCTTTTCTTGTTAGTGTCTGCTAAAATTTCTGTTTTGAATCTAGTGAGCATTTTCCTGTGCTTAATTTCTGCAAATATTTGTTAAGTCATTAAATGAAGGTGTTCATGAAATCTATGATTTGGTGTCAGATCTGTTTTACTGGAAGAGAGAGCACAAAGTCATCTGTTTGATAACTACTATTACTCCTTGAATATCAGGTTCTCCATGTAAACCATGCAAGACCATGGTTACACTGTCTCTGTTCCCTAAATTCTAAGAAAAGGTGAAGGCAGTATGGAGCTGTTTGGATGTACAACACGAGTTGCAGTATGCACCCTGACTTGAAGGACAATATGAGACAGACAGTTCCCTTGGGGATAGTGGTTCCTTCAGGCTATGGTGCACAATGTACCTTAATGCCATCAGGCTACCAAGGGACAGAACTCTTCTGTATCTCTGGAGTGACAGGGGGATCCCAACAACTAACTACTGGAAGATGAAGTGAGTCTAACTGGGAATGAGTGGCAAAAGCATCCCATTGTGACTGGCCCAGAGGCTCCTTGCATCCTTGGCATAGACTACCTCAAGAGAGGGTACTTCAAAGATCCAAAAGGATACTGGTGGGCTTTTGGCATAGCTGCTTTGAGCACAGAAATTAGGCAGCTGTCTACCCTGCCTGGCCTTTCTGAAGTCCCTTCCGTTGTATGATTGCCGAAGGCTGAAGAACAACAGGTATCAATTGCTACTACAACGGTGCACCGATGGCAGTATCACACCAACCGAGACTCCCTGATTCCCATCCATGAGTTGGTTCACCATCTGGAGAGTCAAGGAATGATCAGCAAGACTCGCTCACCCTTTAATAGTCCTATATGGCCAGTGTAAAAGTCTAATGGCGAGTGGAGGCTAACAGTGGACTATCGAGGCCTGAATGAAGTCACACCACCGTTGAGTGCTGCAGTGCCGGACATGCTAGAACTTTAGTACGAACTAGAGTCAAAGGCAGCCAAGTGGTATGCCACAATTGATATTGCTAATGCATTTTTCTCCATTCCTTTAGCAGCAACATGCAGGCCGCAATTTGCTTTCACTTGGAGGGGCATCCAATACACCTCAAATTGGCTGCCCCAGGGGTAGAAACACAGCCCTACCATTCGCCATGGACTGATCCAGTCTGCACTGGAACAAGGGGAGCTCCTGAGCACCTGCAGTACATTGATGACATCCTCACGTTGGGCAATACAGCAGAAGAAGAAGTTTTTGAGAAAGGGAAGAAAGTAATCCAAATTCTCCTGAAAGCTGGTTTTGCCATTAAACAGAGTAAGGTCAAGGGGCCTGCACAGGAAATCCAGTTCTTGGGGGTAAAATGGCAGGATGGATGTCACCATATTCCAATGGATGTGATCAATAAAATAACGGCAATGTCTCCGCCAACTAGCAAAAAAGAAATGCAAGCTTTCCTAGGCCTTGTGGGATTCTGGAGAATGCATGTTCCAGGCTATAGTCAGCTTGTGAGTCCTCTATATCGAGTGACTTGAAAGAGAAACTATTTCAAGTGGGGCCCCAAGCAACAACAGGCCTTTGAACAACTCAAACAAGAAATAGCTCATGCAGTAGCCCTTGGGCCTGTCTGTACTGGACCAGCTGTGCAAAACATACTTTACACTGCAGCTGGGGAGCATGGCCTCACCTGGAGCCTCTGGCAAAAAAAAACAGAAGAAACTCGAGGTCGACCTCTGGGTTTCTGGAGCTGGGGCTATCAAGGATCAGAAACCAATTATACCCCAACTGAAAAAAAAGATACTCACAGCATATGAGGGTGTTCGAGCTGCTTCAGAAGTTGTGGGTACAGAAGTACAGCTCCTCTTGGCACAGCGGCTACCTGTGTTACGTTGGATATTCAAAGCGAAAATTCCCACTACACACCATGCAACTGATGCTACATGGAGTAAGTGGATAGCGTTAATTACACAGCGGGCTCGAATGGGAAAACCTAATCGCCCTGGAATCCTGGAAGAGATTATGGACTGGCCGGAAGGCAGAGATTTAGGAGTGCCAACAGAAGAGGTAACCCATGCTGAAGAGGCACCACCATACAATGAGTTGCCAGAAGACAGAAAGCAGTATGTGTTGTTTACTGACGGATCCTACTGTGTGGTAGGGAGCCATCGGGAATGGAAAGCTGCTGTGTGGAGTCCCACACGACAAGTTGTGGAGGCCATGGAAGGGGAAGGCAAGTTGAGTCAGTATGCAGAAGTAAAAGCCATACAACTAGCCCTAGAGATCACCGAAAGAGAAACATGGCCAGCATTGTATCTCTACACTGACTCATGGATGGTGGCAAATGCTCTGTGGGGGTGGCTGCAGCAATGGAAACAGAGCAACCAGCAGCGAAGAGGTAAACCTATCTGAGCTGCTACCCTGTGGCAAGATATTGCTGCCCGGGTAGAAAACCTGGATGTAAAAGTACGTCATGTAGATGCCCACATACCCAAGAGTCGCGCTACTGAAGAACATCAGAACAACAAAGAAGTTGATCGAGCTTCGAAAATTGAAGTGGCTCAGGTGGACCTAGACTGGGAACATAAGGGTGAGCTGTTTGTAGCTCGATGGGCCCATGAAACATCAGGACATCTGGGGAGGGATGCCACTTACAGAAGGGCTTGTGATCGAGGGGTGGACTTGACAATTGAGGCCATCACACAGGTTACCCATGAGTGTGAGACCTGTGCTGCAATCAAGAAAGCCATGAAGGTAAAATCTCCCCGGAACTGGGGGAGTTGGCTAGGGTTTCAATATGGTGAGGCCTGGCAAATTGACTATACCGGACCACTCCCACAAACCCACCAACGCAAACGCTACATACTCACCATGGTAGAAGCAACTACTGGGTAGCTGGAAACATACTCTGTAAACCATGCCACGGCCCGAAACACCATCTTGGGCCTGGAAAGACAAGTATTGTGGCATCATGGTACACCAGAGAGAATTGAGTCTGAAAATGGGAGTCATTTCCGAAACAATCTTGTTACCTCCTGGGCCAAGAGGCATGGTATTGAGTGGGTGTACCACATCCCTTATCACCCATAAGCCTCTGGGAAGGTTGAAAGGTACAAAGGACTGTTAAAGACTATGTTACAAGCATTGGGTGCTGGGACATGGAAACAATGGGACATAAATCTACCAGAAGCCACTTGGCTAGTTAACAATAGGGGGTCTGACAGCCATGCTGGTCCTGCCGAAACGAAACCCCTACACACTGTGAAAGGAGCTAAAGATCCCATAGTGCATGTAGGAAGGTGGATGGGGAAGGCAGTGTGGGTTGCTCCTGACTCAGGAAAAGGCAAACCCACTCATGGGATTGTCTTCGCCCAAGGACCAGGGTATACCTGGTGGGTCATGCAAAAGAATGGGGATATCAAATGTGTGCCTCAAGGAGATTTGACCTTGAGAGAAAACTAATCTGTAATCTAAGTTATACATGTATGTTGTAGGAAGACACTGCAGGATCAACAACAGGTCAACTTTGCAAGGAGCCAGGCAGTACAACAAGGACTTGAGCTAAGCTGGTGCTGGCGTCCAGACATCCAACTCCACCTGCCCTGAGTGGCCACTTTGGCAGATGAAGACCTAATCTTCAACAGTTCTTATGAATATTTTCCAAGAAAGACTTATGGAATGAAAAGATACACTTGCCTATTAATCCTGTCCTGTTAAATCCTTGTCCTGTTAAAGGACAAGGAATAATGATGAGAATACTTGTATGCTAAAGTATGGGGATCTGAGTGTGACACAAATGTTATGGAATAAGGGGTGGAGGTTGTATTGGGTCTGGCTGGAATGTTAACTTTCCCTGCAGCAGCCGGTACAGTGCTGTACTCTGCACTTGTAGCTGGAACAGCAGTGTTATCACACCAGTGTTGTGTCTACTGCTGGGCAGTGCTGGCACAGCATCAGGCCTCTCTCTAACACTCCTAGGGGATGGGCAAAAAGTGAGAAGAGAAACATCACCAGGGCAGCTGACCTAAACCAACCATAACATATGATGTCACACTCAGCAATAAAAGGTGGAAACAGGAATAAGAGGGGAGGGGTCGGCGCTCGTTGTGAAAATGTCGGTCCTCCTCCCGAACACCGGCTACATGCTTTGAGGCCCTGCTTCAAGGACGTGGTCAATCACCACTCATTTGTGGGAAGTAGAGAGTAATTTCTTTACTCTGCACTTCCACATAGCCTTCATTGGTTTTGTTTGTTTCCCTCCCTTTTTTTTCCCTTTCCCCCTCCCCTTTCCCCCTTCCCTTTTTATTTCCCTTTAGTTAAACTGTTTAGTTCATAATAATCTTTCTTTAATTATTATTATTATTACCCTTTAATTAAATTATCCTTATCTCAACCCATGAGTTGTTCTTTGCTTTACTTCTCTCCCTCCTCATCTAAGGAGGGGGAGTGAGAGAGCAGTTGTGGTGTTTAGCTGCCCAGCACGGTAAAACCACCACAATGGACAACATCCTGGAGAGTAGAACAGCCCTTTGAGACTGAAAGGAACAAAGAAACATTGTTTTCTAAGTAAATTAAATATAATAGTAATCTGAGATTCTGAAGAATAAAGTTTACAACATAATTTGAATATAATGTACATCTATCTATATGCTTTAGCCTCTGTAGTCTTGTGGTGAGCAGGTCTGTGGTGAGCAGGTCTGTGCCCCACTTAAGTGTGACAAATATATCTGAAGAAAAGGTAGTTGTATTCTAAATTTGTCTGAGCACAGAAACTGCCAAAACAGATTATTCTTTCCAGTTCAGGTATTTCTACCTGAACTATATCATACTAGAATAAGAGGTCAGTGACTGAAGCCTCAGGGAGGAAAAAAGTTTATTTTAAATTTATTTTGTGCTGTCTTTCTCAGTTCACTCTTAACATCGAGGCAAAATCGAAGAGAGGAAAAGCAAGGTTAAAAATTACATTACTTAGAGTGCCTAAGTAATTCCTTTTGGCCTTGGTAAGAGGGACAATTCAGTTAAACCTAACCTAACTTTTACTATTTATTTATTTATTTTAATTAACCAAACAGTCCTTGCTTATTCCCATTCAGTCCACTCAAGCAAAATATGTTTAAATGAAGTTGAGTTTGGGGTGCTACAAAAACAAAGATAACTGATAACTGGAGAAAATGTTGGAGAAATGGAAAACTCCGTTTTCATCACTGACTGTTTTCCTGGTATGCTCTCTCTTACTAGGTCTGGGTAAAACTTAGAGGTCCAAATAGCTCCAATAGCTCCTCCCTCAAATACCAGTATAAAAAACAGATTCCAGTCACTCTGAATTTCTCTGTTTGCACCTTAGTAGCTAACGTATCTTCCTTGGAGAAAACTCACATGAAACAAAACTTCCAAAAGAAGAGCAAACTATTCATGATAAGGAAGGCAAATTATCCCTGAAAACTGTGTTCAAGGTTTCTTGCAAAAATCACTTAAAAAAATTCCAAAGATGTTTTATTTGACATTCCCTAGAGAACATGAGACTAGAAAATGGCCTCAAAAGCATGCAATAACAAGTAGAACTAATCACTTAGTCAATTATTAATGATGCTATATTGCATTAAGGGGTGTAACTGATTAACCGTTATGGGTCCAGTCAGATTCAGGGTACTGAACTATCACAATCACAGATTCACCAATAACACATTAACCGTTAGGGGTCTGGTTGGTTTCAGAGCACTGAACTACCACGGTCACAGATTCACCAATAACGTATAACCACCCTTACTCTAGTCGTATTTAATGAGAATTGTCACAGCTAGGAAAAATGCAATCAAGTGCAATTTATTAGAGCAACAGGTACACGGGTCCTTCGGATTGCCAGCAATAGTTACTGTCTGCAAAAGCAAGCTAGCATGCATGAAATGCACAGGTTTACACAGGTGCACAGCCTGGAAATTAACATGTTAAAAGGCACAAAGACTCTATAGAGATTTCTAAGTTTCCGCGGTATATATATTCCACAGTATAATGAAGTGTTCAAATCTCACCCAAAGGCGTCCCAATGAGGGGGAAGAGAGGCTCAGACTGTCGACTGATCCCAGGAATCAGGAGGTCCTCAGGATGGTGTATTCCCTTGGGATGATATCTCCCCTGATGGTGGTATCTTCTCTAACAATGGTATCTTCCCTAACGATGGTATCTTCCCTGACATCCCCTCTCTCTTAGGCCAATTTATATTATTTTCTATCTTTTAGGTGGAGCTTGAGTGACTCAAGTCAAGCATATCTTCGTTATGATTGGTGAAAAGTTTTCCTGTCTCTGTTTAAAGTAATAAAAAAATTCAGAGCGAGAGAAATTCAGAGCGCATTCTCAGTGAGGGGTGGTCACACCTTGGAGGCAGGTGGCTTTTGGGATGGAGGTGTGTTTTGGTCTTATAATGATATTATAATGAGCAAAAGTACGCTAGGGTCCAGCATTTGTCAAAACATGACAGGTCCTTGGCTCAGGTTAGCAAAGAGTGCAGCTTATCAGTCTCAGTATGCAAAAAAATAATCAAGTCCCCACCTGGTCACAGAGCCTAGCCGTGGTGTCTCCAC
Organism: Anas platyrhynchos; assembly: GCF_047663525.1. Classification (NCBI taxonomy): domain Eukaryota; kingdom Metazoa; phylum Chordata; class Aves; order Anseriformes; family Anatidae; genus Anas; species Anas platyrhynchos. The sequence goes on along the minus strand of NC_092587.1, from coordinate 51,220,098 downwards.
TCCACTCTACACTCTGTACTGTTCCTTAGAGCTAGCACACCAGGTTCCCCCAGCATGACAGCATCTAAGGTTGGAAGCCTAGGGAACGCTCAGGTAATGCAGCTACGCCATACCCTGAAAGCCTCTTGAATGCTGTACATTTTCTTTAAAATGTGAATGTTAGTTTTATTTTCCTAGTTACACTGGGCAATTGCACCACAGGGTACAGATAGGAATTTTATACAAGACTCCTTAATCCCATTGCAGAGGTCCAGAGACTCACCTGTTTGTCTGATATTTCTACCTCATTGTTCAGCAAGTCATTTATATGATGTGCTTTAAGATTATCAAAACTAGGAATCAAAGTCCTGAAAAGGTATCCATTCCCTTAATATTTCGATCTCCATTTTTAAAGTTTCATTTTCTTTGCATTTAATATTGAAACAGTAATAATTATTTATTTGTTTTTATGATTAGTAAATCATTCAAAAATAGCTGTTATCTAACATTTGTGGAACTGTATCAAGAAAATGCATCATAAATAGAATATTGAGGTCTTAAGAGGTAAGTCACCAAGTTATTGGATTTGGTAGTACAGGAGAGGAGCAAGAGGTGTGTGAAGCCCCTGGGTGAATTTATACTCAACAGAAGTTCTACTCAGGAAGGAAGATCTATGTCCCAAGTCAATATTCATTTTGGGTAAAATGAGCTCAAGGATAGGGGCTGTCAAAAGAATTTATTCCAGCCTTTGGGGAGACATGTGAAACATCTTGAGAGTTAGCTCAATTTGAAAATCTCATAAACTGAATAGAGCACAGGAAAAAATGTGCAACACATTTCTAGCTACATAAACACAGAGTGTCTATCTTCCTGTATTGCTCCTTAAACAGCTGTTTTGTTGTATTTTGTGATAAAATTAGGTTTTCTTTTTAAACATTTACTTTGGCGTTTGTCTAAATGTTATTTCGGGGGTTGCTTATAAAGTTCAGCCTTTCACATTCTCTATGCATTGGGAAGGCTCAGCTTGAGAATTTTCTTACTTAGCCATCCACAGCATTAATGCTCTATAGAAGTTAGTAGGATGTTTTTTATAAACTGTCTGGAACTCTGAGTGTAAGGATAGACAGACAAGATGGGAAGAAATACTGTTCAATATCTAGCAAGGAATATGCTTCTGAGCTTTTGCAACACTAAAAACACTTTTTTAATATATTGAAGTAGAACGTAATTCCAAGAGAAATAACTGAACTAGTAGCAAAGATTGTTCTTCATTCTTAACCTTTTTGTCAACACCAATTAAATTCCAGTTACCTCAGCACTACTCTCAAAAAGGTTTTAATAAGAATGGGATTTATTCATTCAAGAACATAGGCAGGCACCAGGAAACAGAAAGTATATGAAACAGAAAAAAAATGTGGGGAAAAAAAATAAATTTATATATATATATACATATATATATGTATATATATATATATATATATATATATATATATATATATTATATATATATATATATACATATATATATGTATATATATATATATATATATATTCTCCATCCACAGCCTGATTTCTAGTCCTCTAAGAACTCATTTAACTTCAGTTACTATAGTCTGAAAGGAAGCTGTTTTGTTGATGTTGTTGTTTTTTGTTGGTGGTTGGTTAATTTGTTAGGTGGTTGGTTGGTTTTCAGTTTTCTTGATTCTTAACTGACTGCAAAATGTAATATTTAGAAATCTACTCCTTACTACAGTATTTGCCTTGAGGAAACTCTCTGACATCTAAACAGTATACTCTGGGGAATAAAACTGTTACTTTATTTCCCTCCTGTAATTTTGCTGACTTTGGAGACTTTACTCCAAATCTTCCACAAGAGTGAAGTTTCTCTGCTATTCTTCTCTTGGGTTGTGTTAAAAGAGCTTGTGTTGTTATCTGTTTGTGTTTGTTGTTGTTTGCTTTTTTGTTGTTGTTGTTTTGTTTTGTTTTGTTTTTGGCATTTTCATGGGTCATTTCAAGAAATACTTTAGACAGAATTCAATATATTTTCACATCCTTATTTGAAGGATTAATATATTAATACATTCATATATGTATTATGCTTGCTTTTCAACAAAATGAATTATTTGCATTCAAATTACTGAATAAAACTATTTTTGTAAGATGAATGTTATCAGTACTAAACACAATAAAATCCTGAGCTGGATACATCACAATAAAAATTAATCCAAGCATAAGAGAGGATTTTAAAAATCTACTAATTATGTTAATATTTTTATCTGTCATTTGATATTTTATTTTGAGTTGTAGTTGAGTTTCAAAAATGTGTCTGCCATATGTCTTTTCTAAAATGAATTCAAAATGAATTTAAAAGCATAAATTCCCATGCTACAATATCTCTCCTGATGATAATGTGCTAATAAAAAAACACTAGAAGAATCCTGATATGAACAATGACATAATATCCTGTATAAATTTTTGCTGTTTTAAAACCATTCTTAATCAATAACAATACTTGGTACAAATTTATAAAGCCCTATTTCACAGTAATATATAAACATGGAAATTGTGCTGGAAATTACAGGGTGGTTTCCTACTGAGAGAATGAAACAGCAAAACTTTCTTGAAGAACTTGTAACAGAGACAGATGACCTGAAATAGAGTTTTACTCTATAAAGGAAATGTTTGTTGCTTGTTGTAGTAAGGAGATAAAAGCTTGATCCATTATACATTTGCTAGTCCTATGTTCCTAAAATCATTCTAAGTAGAATTTCCTATGTAATAAGTGTAGGAAATTCTACTTGGAATGACACACTCCTGAAAGGAAAGTGTCAAGAGCATGGAGCTCAACTCTTTTCATTGGTGCCTAGCAACTGGACAAGAAGCAATGGGCACAAACTGAAACACAGGAAGTTCTGGCTGAACATGAGAAAACATTTATTTACAGTTCAGGTGACGGAGCACTGGAACAGGTTGCCCTGAGAGGCTGTGGAGTCTCCTCTGGAGATATTCAAAATATCTCCTGGATGCAATCCTGTGCAATGTGCACTAGGTGACCCTGCTTGGAAGGGAGGTTGGACTAGACAATCTCTGGAGGTCCTTTCCAACCTCAGCCATTCTGTGTTCTAATAAGAAATAATGGCTAGAATTGCCTTTTAGAAGATTTGCATCCCAGTCTCTGTTTTTAAGATGTACATAAAGCTCTGAAAAAGTTAATTATCTGGATGCTACTATACAGTGAGTCTTCAGAATTTCATTCATCACAACTGTCAGATCCTTTCAGCCGTGACAGTATTTTTCTATTACCTAGGTAGTCCCATACCCACTTACACCATGCAGCTTAAAGAATAGGTTAGACACTAATTTTCTGCTGCTAGTGACTCATCAAATTTAAATGATTTAGCTAAAACCAAGTTTTAATATTCTACCTCATTGATCATGTTCCCCATCTGATGTAAATTGGGAAATGATTAATGACAAAATGTTCGTAACTGTACTAGTACTCTTTTGTATAATTTCATTCATAAATTTAACTTCACTTGAAGAGTAAACTTGCAAATAAATATTAATGTGACTTTAAGAAAGATTAAAAAAAAAAAAAAAAAAAAGTTCCCACCTATTTAGCTTTCACATTGCACTGCTGTGAGGGGAAGGACTTGGCACTGGGGAAATTAACTTTGCTTATCCTGAACTTCCCAGACATATGCTGGAAATAAAATACATTCCTGAAGAAGTAGTTTGGGAGGTTCCTGGAGCGTGTGGAAGACAGCTTCCTGACTCAGCTGGTTGGTGAGCCTACCACAGGGGGTCCACAGGGTGTGGACGCTCCTCAAGAAGGAAGTCTTAAAGGCATAGGAGCAGGGTGTCACCATGTGCCATAAGATGAGCCAGCAGGGAAGAAGAAAGGAGTGGCTGAACAGGGAACTTTTGATGAGCGTCCAGGAGAAAAAGAAAGTTTATGTCCAACAGAAGGAATAGGCAACTCGGGGAGAGTACAAGAGAGTTGCCAGCATACGCAGAGAAAAAATCAGGAAGGCCAAAGCCCAGCACGAGCTCAACCTGGCCACTATGCTTAAGGATAACAAAAAAAAAAATGTTTTTATAAATATATTAATGGTAAGAGAGAATCTCCATCCTATACTGGATGCCAAGGAGAATCTCCATCCTATACTGGATGCAAGGAGGAACATGACTGCCAAGGATAAGGAAAAGGCTGAGGTTCTTAATGCCTTCTTTACATCTGTCTTTAATAGTCAGACCACCTATCCTTGGAGTACTCAGACTCCCGACGTGAAAGTCTGGGATGGAGTGCCGAAACAAAACCCCTACACACTGTGAAAGGAGCTAAAGTTCCCGTAGTGCATGTAGGAAGGTGGATGGGGAAGGCAGTGTGGGTTGCTCCTGCCTCGGGAAAAGGCAAACCCACTCGTGGGATTGTCTTCGCCCAAGGACCAGGGTATACCTGGTGGGTCATGCAAAGGAATGGGGATATCAAGTGTGTGCCTCAAGGAGATTTGACACTGAGAGAAAACTAATCTGTAATCTAAGTTATATGTTGTAGGAAGATGCTGTAGGATCAACGACAGGTCAACGTTGCAAGGAGCCGGGCAGTGCAACAAGGACTTGAGCTAAGCTGGTGCTTGCGTCCAGACATCCAACTCCACCTGCTCTGAGTGGCCACTTTGGCAGATGAAGACCTAATCATCAACAGTTCTTATGAACGTTTTCCAAGAAAGACCTATGGAATGAGAAGATACACCTGCCTATTAATTTTGTCCTATTAAATCCTTGTCCTGTTAAAGGACAAGGAATAATGATGAGGATGCTTGTATGCTAAAGTATGGGGATCTGAGTGTGACACAAATGTTATGGAATAAGGGGTGGAGGTTGTATTGGGTCTGGCTGGAATGTTAACTTTCCCAGCAGCAGCCCATACAGTGCTGTACTCTGTACTTGTAGCTGGAACAGCAGTGTTATCACACCAGTGTTGTGTCTGCTGCTGAGCAGCAGTGGCACAGTATTAGGCCTTTCTCTAACCCTCCTAGGGGGTGGGCAAAAGGTGAGGAGAGAAACATCACTAGGGCAGCTGGCCTAAACCAATCAAAGGGATATTCCATACCATGTGATGTCACACTCAGCAATAAAAGGTGGAAACAGGAAGAAGAGGGGAGGGGTGGGCTCTCGTTTGGAAGACGTCGGTCCTCCTCTCGAACACCGGCTGCGTGCGTTGAGGCCTTGCTTCAAGGACGTGGTCAATCATCGCTCATTTGTGGGAAGTAGAGAGTAATTTCTTTCCTCTGCACTTCCATATAGCCTTCATTTATTTTGTTTGTTTGTTTTCCTCCCTTCTTTTTATTTTCCTTTTTTTCCCCTCCCTTTCCCCTTTCCCTTTTTATTTCCCCTTAGTTAAATTGTTAGTTCATGGTAGTCTTTATTTAATTATTATAATTATTTCCCTTTAATTAAATTATCCTTATCTCAACCCGTGAGTTGTTCTTTGCTTTACTTCTCCCCCTCCTCATCTAAAGGAGGGGGAGTGAGAGAGCGGTTGTGGGGTTTAGTTGCCCAGTACGGTAAAACCACCACAGTCCTTTTTATGAAGCCCCCACAGTTCAGATGGAAACAGAGATCTGCTGCTCCGCCTGGACTGTCACAAGTCCATGAAACTAGATGGGATCCACCCGAGGGTGCTGAGGGACTTGGCGGATGTGATTACTGTGCCACTTCCCATCATCTATCAGCGGTCATGGTCATCCAAAGAGGTCTCAGATGACTGGAGACTTGCTAATGTGACACCCATCTATAAGAAGGGTCATTAGGAGGACCCGAGGAGCTACAGGCCTGTCTGCCTGACCTCGGTGCCAGGAAAGGTGGTGGAACAGGTCATCTTAGCCTTTTATGAGGATACAACTGGGTGGATAGATGATGGAAAGGCAGTGGACATGGTATATCTTGATTTCAGTAAAGCCTTTGACACCATCTTCCAGAGCATTCTTGCAGCTAAACTGAGGCAGTGTGGTCTGGACGATCAGGTAGTGAGGTGGACTGTAAACTGATTGAAGGGGAGAAACCAGAGGGTTGTGGTTACTGGGATGGAGTCGAGTTGGAGTCCTGTAACTAGCGGAGTCCCTTAAGGGTTGGTACTGGGACCCCTGTTATTCAATATATTCATCAATAACTTGGGTGAGGGAATGGAGTGCGTCATCAGCAAGTTTGCTGATGACACTAAACTGGGAGGAGCGACTGACATGCTGGAAGGCTGTGCTGCCATCCAGCAGGACCTAGACAGGCTGGAGAACTGGACAGGGAGAAATTTAATGAAATATAGTAAGGGCAAGTGTAGAGTCCTGCATCTGGGCAAGAACAACCCCAGACACCAGTATAAGTTGGGGACTACCCTGCTGGAGAGCAATGAAGGTGAGAGGGACCTGGTGGTCCTGGTGGGCACCCAGATGATCAAGAGCCAGCACTGTGGCCAAGAAAGCCAATGGCATCCTGGGGTGTATTAGAAGGGGTGTGGTTAGTAGGTCGAGAGAGGTTCTTCTCCCCCTCTACTCTGCCCTGGTGGGAGCACATCTAGAGTATTGCATCCAGTTCTGGGCCCCTTAGTTCAAGAAGGACAGGAAACTGCTTGAGAATGTTCAGTGCAAAGCCACAGGGATGATGAAGGGAGTGGAGCATCTCCCTTATGAGGAAAGGCTGAGGGAGCTGGGACTCTTTAGCTTGAAGAAGAGGGGACTGAGGGGTGACCTTATTAATGTTTATAAATACGTATAGGGTGAGTGTCAGGAGGATGGAGCCAGGATCTTCTGGGTAACATCCAATAATAGCACAAAGGGCAATGGTTGCAGCTGGAACATAGGAGGTTCCACTTAAATATGAGATTAAACTTTTTAATGGTGAGAGTGACAGAACACTGGAACAGGCTGCCCAGGGGAGTTGTGGAGTTTCCTTCTCTGGAGACCCACCTGGACACATTCCTGTGTGATGCGATCTAGGTGTTCCTGCTCCAACAGGGGGATTGGACTAGATGATCTTTCATGGTCCCTTCCAATCCCCAACATTCTGTGATCCTGTGATCTTGAATGAAATAAGCATATTAAAAAAAAAAAAAAAAAAAAAAAAAAAAAAAGCAATGTAGGACAACCAGGGGATCAGGCCCAGCCAGCATGGGTCAATGAAAGGCAAGTCCTGTCTGACCAACCTCATCTCCTTCTATGACCAGGTGACCCACCTGGTGGATGAGGGAAAGCCTGTTGATGTAGGCTACCTAGACTTCAGAAAGGCCTTTAACATGGTCTCCCATAATATTCTTCTGGAGAAGCTGGCAGCCCAAGGCTTGGACGGCTACATACTTTGCTGGGTTAAAAACTGGCTGGAAGGTCCAGGCCCAGAGATTGGTGGTGAATGCAGTGAAATCCAACTGGTGACTGGTCACCAGTGGTGTTCCCCAGTGGTCAGTGTTGGGGCCCATCCTCTTTAATATTTCTGTTGATTATTTGGATGAGGGAATTGAGTGTCCCTCAGTAAGTGTGCAGACAACACCAAGCTGAGGGGAAGTGTCTACCTGTTGGAGGGTAGGAAGGCCCTAAAAAGGATACCAATGGCATCCTAGCTTGTATCAGGAATAGTGTAGCCAGCAGGACCAGGGAGGTGATCGTCCCCCTGTATTCTGCTCTGGTGAGGCACACCTCAAGTACTGTGTTCAGTTTTGGGCCCCTCACTACAAGAAGGCCCTGGAGTGTGTCCAGAGAAGGGCTGAAAAGCTGGTGAAAGGCCTGGAACACAGGTCCTATGAGAAACAGCTGAGGGACCTGGGGTTGTTTAGTCTTGAGAAGAGGAGGCTCAAGGGAGACCTAGTTGCTCTCTCCATCTACCCAAAAGGAAATTGTGGGGAGTTGGGAGGTCAGCCTCTTCTCACAGATAACTAGTGATAGGACTAGAGAGAATGGCCTCAAGTTGTGCCAGGGAAGGTTCAGGTTGGAAATTAGGAGACATTTCAAGATTAGAAAGAGTGGTCAGACATTGCAATGGGTTGCCCACAGAAGTGGTGGAGTCACCGCCCCTGGGGAAGTTTAAGGAGAGGTTGGACTTGGTGTTTAGGGACATGATTTAGTGGGTGACATTGGTAGTAGGGTGATGGTTGGACCAGATGATGATACTGGAGGTCTTTTCCATCCCCAATGATTCTATGATTCTGTATTAAAGCACCCTACTAACTCAGAAACACTCTTGTAGCAGTATAGAGAGTACTTGGGAGAAAAAAAAAGAAAAAAAAAAAGTTCCTTCATAAGAGATTAGTCAAGCTATAATTCAGTAGTATATGGGTTGTATGTTTTCAATTATTGGAGGGTTTAGGTATCAAATCATTTTCCTTGGCTTTGCTGAGAAATGTTTTATGATGCTTCTTTGTTTCCAGTTGATAAACTAGTAGCTTCTTGTGGCTGCAGGAAATATTTCAATGACTACTTCATCTGTATTAAACCATTTGTCATGGGGAGTTAATGCATTAGACTTTGTGTGTGTGTGTGTGTGAATTTAATATAGATCATACTAATCAAAACACATTGCACTAAAATCAAAAGAATTAATATTAAATAATATCAACCCATTTTAAAAATAATGACATTAAAAAAAATCCAATTACAGTGGTATCAATGGCAGCTAGATATTCACCAAACAGAAAAAGACAACATTCTTTTGATATATATATATATATATTATTTATTTATTTATTTTTGCATGCCTGCTTCTTCATTTTTATTAAACATGCAAGATTCCACAACAATTTATGTAGAAAGGTTTGTTTGTTTCCCAGATTAATATCCATTCTTTTAAGAAATGTCGAGGTATATATGCAAATGTTTGATCACAAAATGTTTCTCAGTAGAGAGTTTTCTAAATTAGAGTTTCACAGCTGGGTTTAAATCAGAGATGCATGTTTCAAGTTAACCACAGGTGTATATTCCTAGAGGTTACATAAAGGACTTAATGATGAACTGAGACTTGATTCTCATGAATCAAACATCTTTTTGGTATTTTAGCTATATCACACAATTCCTCCTGAATAAAAAAGAAACTATTATAAATGTGGTCTTTCTATTTAAAAGAAGAGTTTTAAACAGACTCAGAAATAAGATTTGAATTTTGCTTTTACCTAATTTCCATAAATAGGAAAATAATACTTGGTCCATGAAAAAGTGGAAAGCTGTCACCTAAAGGAATGTAATTAAACTGTAGTTAAATGTTTAATTAATTGTAGATAGTGGATGGAAAAAAATATTATACTCACCCCATAGATCTAATAAAGCATAAAAAATCTTCTCTGTGGAACAACTGGAAAGTATTACTCTTTTTACATGGCTAAAATATTCCTTACTTCTCTTCAGTCCAACAGCAAATCAATTAACAGTATTGACTGGCCACTGCACATACCTATTTGACATAAAAATAATTTCCTTTACCTCCAAAATGCTTTACAGCAGTTTGTACTGCAGAAAGTATAATTAATGTAGAACATGCTATCATGAGTCCAATAAAATCTGCAGAACTCTGCATGATCCTAAGTAGGCAAATAGTACCAAATCAAAAACATTCTAATTAACTTGAAATTTGAATACAATTGTCTCATCCTTCTCCACACCACCAGAACAAATAAGATCACAGTTATTAAAAACAAGAAAAATTACACCTTTCACTCAACAAGACTGGATTTTCAGTTCCGTGGTTGTAGTTACAACTGAGCTACTAGTAACTGTGTTAGAGGTTCTAGACATTAAAAAGTACATATGCGGATTCCTTTCCATATCCCAAAGCTATCTAGTCACCTCTCAAAAACACTTCTAGTGGTCAATACAATTTCAGTAAAGTAGTTTACAACGTTATTGCAAAATAATAATGAAATGAGACCATCATACTTGCATTTGATTATATGCATTATGTTCTGTGCATATAGGACATACACTATATGCAATCCATGGAGTAACTGTAGGAAAACATTGTTTTCCTGTTCTGCTTATCCTTGAGATTTTTTTCTTTACACAAAGTTATTAAGTCTGTACCTTCTGGCCCTCCACACAAGGCAAATAGATCTATATGAGCTAAAAAAGTACCAAATTAAGTGCTTCTGTATATCAATTTGGGACACGTGAAAAAGCATACATCTCATCAGAATCTGTGGCTCTGTAGTGGGTTTACGTGGCAAGGTTTTGTTAGCATAGTGTGGCTTCTGTGAGAAGAATCCAGAAGCTGCCCCATGTTAGATAAAGGCCCTGCCGCTGGCCAGAGGTGAGACAATAAGAGATATTGTCTGCACCTCTGTAAGAGCATATTAAAATAAAATAAAATAAAATAAAATAATAAATGCTGGGGGGAACAGCAGCTGGGAGAGAGAGGAGTGAGAAACAGCCTTACAGACATAAAGGTCAGTGAAGAAGGAGGGGCTGGAGGTGTTCCAGACACCAGAGCAGAAGTTCCGCTGCAGCTTCTGCAGAGGTCCATGGTGAAGCAGGTTGTGCCCCCTGCAGCCTATCGTGTACCACAGTGGAGCAGATTTCCATGGAGGAGACCACAGGCAGGTGGAACTGCCATGAAGGAGGCTGTGGCCTGTGGAGTACCCCTGCCAGACCTGTAGCCTGTGGAGAGGAGTGTACACAGGAGCAGGTAACCTGGCTGCCCATGGGGGACCCAGCTTGGGGGACCCTGATGGATAGACCCCATGGTACAGATCCATATTTGTAATAGTTCTTGAAGAGCTGCTGCATGTGGGAAGCCCCCATAAGATCATTTTGGGAAGGACAGCATCCCGTGGGAGGAACCCCACAGCACAGAGGAAGAGAGTGACTGAGAGGGAGCGGCGGAGTTAAAGCGCTATAGACTGACCACAACCCTCATTTCCCCCATTCTCCTGCACCATTCATGGAGAGGAGGTGGAAGAGGGTGGATGGGGAGAAGGTATTTTTAGTTTCTTTCCTTTGTTTTCTCACTTCTCTAGCTTTTTAGTAATAGGCAATAAATGTTACTTGTCTCCGTACTCTGAGTCTGTTTTGCCTGTCATGGTAATTGCTGACTGTTTTTCCTGTCCTTACCTCCAACCTTGAACCCTTTGCATCTTATTTTCTCCCCCTTTCCCTCTGAGGAGGGGGAGTGAGAGAGTGGTTGTGGTGGAGCTTGGCTGCCCACCTGAGTAAAACCACCACAGGTCCATACGCTGTACCAAGTAGAAAAGTAAACTAACCTAATAAAGCAAGTAACTCTTGGAGGACACACACTAGTAAAAAATAATGATTTTTTTAGTTAGGTTTCTAGAGCCATATCAGAACCTCCTTATGGAAGATGAAGCACTTCACATCCAAAGCTACTCACTTCCTTTGAATATGTTTATGTGAGGTTCAAATTTCTTTTTTTTTTTTTTTCTTTTTTTATAAAATTAGCAACAAATCTGTTTGCTGTGTCTCACCATATGTTTGGGTTGTATTCTGTCATATTACCCTGTGCTCACAGAACAGAGACTGTTCCTGCAAGCAACAACAGCCCTTGGCGAAAACTATGCAAGAATCATGTAACAGGCCAAATGTTGAAACTTGCTCAGGTTTATACAGCTGAACCAGTCTGGCCGTTAGTATTCCTTCTCCAACAGAGAAACCACTTTTGTCTCTCCTGTTAAGCACTAATATGAAACATATCATTAAATATTTGCCCTTCTTCCTGTACTTTAGCCATACAAACAGATGTATCACCTCTGTCCCTATTGGTATGGTGAGCTGTTAACATGCTCTGCAGGTCCCTGTTAGAGACCTGTTTAACAGGTGGTAGCACTTCAAATAAACAGACACAGCCCTTGAAGATTTGCTTAGAGTAGATTCAGCCATTCGCAGCTGGGAAGCATTGAGGTTTGGTTACAGAAAAACAGAATAAGCCCATGATTCTAAATTGTAATATTGTACAAAACATATAGTGAATAGTGAAAACACATAGAATGTGTTTTGTACGATATTACAATCTTTTGTAATATTGTACACCCTGTAACTGGCAGAGAAAACAGTGCCATGTGGTATTTAAACTGAGAAAGTAAATGAAAGAATTTTTGTTGTAGAACCACTGTTGGGGTAACTATTAAAACGTTCATCTATGAATCAAAACAGTTTATTTGAAAGATTTATTTATGCAGTACAAATGCATTAACAAACTAAATCAGTCTAATATCGAAATGCAACGAGCAGTTTGACCCCTTTCAAGATCAATTGTTTTCACCAAATAATTTTCCATCTTCAGCATGTTGGCAGAATGTCAGCATCTAAACAAAATCCATCACAGTGATAATCTGTTTCATATTTTGAAACACTTCATTACAATGGATGCAGAAGCACTGAACTGAGAAGAAATAAGTTCTAGAAACTGCAGAGTGGTGGTGTTGCATGAACAGTCTGCTGGTTACTGAATAGCTGTGTCACCAGAACACACTGTTGGAATATTTTGGGTGTATACAGAGAAGAGAAATAAGCCAGGTGCTGAAGATTCATCAAATCCTGTGACTAAAAAAAAAAAAAACAAAAAAAAAAAAGGGGGGGGGTGGAACATGCTGTGCCATTGAAGAAAGAATGATAATGATAGCTAGGCATCTGTCCAATTAACCTTTTCCACAGCAGTCAATACTGGAGGGGAAAATATTGATCACAAGCAATAACCTCTCTACAATACACACAGCACATATTTCAGACATATATTTGTCATTCTATGCAATCAAAAAGATAAGATGTTTTAACACAAATAAATGGTCATTTCAGAGTTTAGAAGAAACATAAATGTTTCCATAGGACGTGTTTCAGTATTTCTGAAAGTAAATGTCATTGGGAAAAAGGATGAGGCAGAGATTTTTGATAATTTTTTATACATGATCTGCATGTCAAAAGCAGGGCTCTGATTATCTGAATGAGTGATGATTAAATATCTGGTACTTTTTTGGTGTGTGTTTATGGCTCTACCTACTATTTTTTAGCTCTAAACAAGAGAATTACTTCTAATATGTCTTAAATGCACACAAAGATTTACGGAGATCTTTATGAGCAACTAAGTACTCTGTGTCTGTGAGACTATGAGTAGTTAAGTATAAGGCGGAAGATATGATTTCACCCACACTTTCACAGACATAAAAGCAGCAGCCACAGCATGAAGCAGATGAAAAAAAAAAAAAAAAAAAAAATAGTGAATATATTACCTAGTAAAAAATGAGTTTTCTGTTCATACAGTATTTTCAAGCCAATTCTGATTAAAGTGTTTATTGTGTTGTGTACAGATGTCTGGAATATTGCCTAAAGCAATTTAAACTAGATAGTGATTGTTTACTTTTGGCCAGTAAGTATTAAATATTTAACATTTTGATAAATCATTGAAAAATCAAGTATTATTTCCTTGCCCTCACTGGATGATTGTAGCTTTTAAGTATAATCACTGTTTATCTTGGTTCAGTTATTCTATCTGCTGTTTCTGAGGATCATTTGAAGTACCAGACTAGTTATATCAATCAGATGTGAGCAATGCCACTAATGATCATGACAGATAATTATTGGCATTCCACTAACCATTTCAGAAAAGCTAGTAGAAAAACTTTTTATGATCTTAGGACTTTTTTTTTTTTTTTTTTTTAAACATTGTAGTGTCCAGTCTTTCTGGTTTAAGAGTATATTTAGAGGGAGGAGAGGAAAAAAAAAAAAAAAAAGATTTGGTCCTAATCTTTCTTTTGTATACTTAAAATGTTCTGTCTGAAGACAGAACCTAAACCAAGAATGATAAAAATCTGTGTTCCAGTTATGAGGAAGGACAGTCTGAGACTAAAGGAAAAATGTATTTTCTTTTGCTAGCATGCAGCCAAAATCAAGTTGTTCAGTCATGTCCCAGAACACTGTCCATACACCACAGTGAGGTGTCATTGAAATACTAAACTAAGTGCTCAGAAGGTGAGATGTGTTATAAGCGTAGTAGTACAGCTGCACAAGGCTGGCAACTCTGCCTCCTCCAATGTCTACCTCAGTCAACGCTGTATTTGGCCATGCTTTGGCAATATGTTAAATTTCTTGGTTTCTGGTGACAGATCAAAAGTAGCATGGCTACATGATGCAAAGTGCCAGTCCAGTTCACTTTTATTCTGCCTTTTCAGATATGTTCAAGCACCCTGATGGATTAAGGTTTTATCAGCAGCTCTACGCTAGATCAGGCTTTGTCTGTTCTTCTGCATGGAATATAAAAATGTAGAAGCTAGCATAAATTTGATTTCATGTATTCTGGCTAGTTTGACCAAATGGAAGTGTTTGCCCAAGCTCATCAAGATTAAACTCATTCTTCTTTCCTTACAGTACCAGATGTTCAATGGAAAATATAGGCACACAGGATACAAACAAACAAATGAACCAAAGATCTGCACAACATTTCTTTCCTTAATTAGAATACATTTGATTTCTTGCAACTGCCCTTTATTACTGTTATATATATCTGGAAACAGAAACATGATATCACCAACCTGATGAATGACTAACAAGACTGATCAGAGAATAATAAACATAAGTGTTTATGATGGTCTCTAAGTTGCCAACATCTGTTATTTTTCAGAACTCAGTGATGAATATTTTTAAATTCCCTACCTTGAATATAAGTAACAATTAAACAATCTCATGTTTCATCACATCTTTTATTCTAACATATTTATATATAAATTAAAAATACAACATGTCTTACACCCATGCATAACTGTGTGTATATAAAAATAATATATTTTTAAATCTAATCTCTATAGTTTTGGAGAACCTTAACAAACATTATATTGGCCAACCCTTAAAAGTCAAACTAAAAGGAAAAAATAGAACAAATATGCTTTGTTCTTTGCTCTCATCTCCTTAAAGCTTTATGATTTAGGAGATTATTGAACATTTGGTCTTGGCAGCTGTCATAATCCACAGTTTTTCACTTCTACAGAATGTTCGAACAATTATAGATAATGAACAAATAATTAAAAAGATGCATAATCTTTCCATGAATGATACACACGAGCTAAATTTATCAGATAAACTGTTCTGAAAAATATTTGGCTTGGCTTTAAGCAAACTTTAGAAGTAAGGAAAAGTAGATTGTAGTTTTACATTTTTCTTTGATTTTCTGAAATATTATTAGAAATAAAGAGCTTTAGAGGTTTTAGAGTTTTTTTGTTTGGTTGGTTGGTTGGTTGTTTTTTTTTTTGTGTGTGTGGTTTTTTTTTGTTTGTTTGTTTGCTTGTTTTAGCAAGTATCCCCTGACATTTTGAGGATTTAATTTATTGTGTTTTGGTTAGTAGAAAAAAAAAAGATATGTAGATGTAATCAGACTAAAGCAGTCTGAAGTGTGGCTTTGCCCTGTGTGTGGTTAAACCAAGACAAATAAATAAAAAATTACCAAAAAAAATATGTTGGGAAAAAAAAAAAAAAAGAAAAAGAATTGTGAGTTTCTAGTTTGTTCTCTTGCAATGATTTCCATATTACATCTGCTCAGCTCTCTGTTTAAATGTGAAAAAGCTGTGGTATGTAGAACTCCATTTCTCAAACTCACCCTAGAGTCTGAAAGTGAAGCTGGATTTTCTCTGGCTCACACATCTCCTACAAAGATCCTGAAATCTAACTCTTGTTAGGAATTTGGTTGATGATGTGCCAGCTGGAACCAAGCCCTGTTCACTCACTGAGAGCTATATTGGCTCTGAAGTGTAACAAAAGTCACAAGTAACTTCATTTTGCTCTAGCCAAGAGGCTGAACACACCAGTAAACAGAGAAGTAACATGTATCGGCTTTTTTTACTGTTCTGAATCTACTGCTCTAAATTGCTTAGTTACCTTGGACAAACCACTACACTTTCTCTTCCTGGCATTTCTACATCCATAAAATTAAATAATTTGACAATTACATGATCTAAAATATGACAGAGACAGCATTGTAATTACTTGATGTAAAGATAGTCAGGAAAGGGCTGATTATATAAAGTCTATTCCTCTTTACAATAAAAACAAACAAACAAAACAAAAAGAAAATAAAGGAAAAAAAAAAAAACTATTTAAGACTAATATTAAGCTGAATGGATTTTCTTCTAAATTACAGACTGACTTTGAGCGGGGAAAAACGAATGCCTACACAGTCAGTCACGTACCGTATATAACAAAGTCAAGAACAGATAATGTATTTATTGGTTGCCTACCATTTTCAAAGGCGTTATTGTAGCACCTACTAGAACAAACCAGTCATTAAAATTTTAAGATCTATAGAAACTTATTTGCTGGTATCATAAAGGACTGTAAAATTTCCAGTCAGAATTGATTTTAAACCTGACAAGATTAAAATTAAGCCTGACAAGATTAAAATTAGAAAAGAAAACAAAACAAAATGAAAAGATGGAGCTGAAAACAAAAGAAAGGACAAATAAATACTGATATGCCATTCAAATTGGGATAGAAATGGCAATACAATACTTGTTGCATGCACTATGCTAATCTCTAAAAACATTTCTCCTTCCATACCAAGTAAAAACAAACAAAAGATTTCACAATTTCTTTGTACTTAGATGTCTTATGAATTTCTTCATAATGTCACTAAAAATAATTGTGTTTAAACTCTCTGTTAAAATCTTTGAAATAATAGATTTCTAATTCTCCTTATGACTTTACAGTTGTGTCCACTCTGGTTCATGCAAGAATCAAGAGTTAGACACCCAGATAAGAAGAGGAGAAATAAAGGAAGTCTTTGATGCCCTTGAAATTGTCAATATTCTTGCCAAAGCCTAGCACCAACACATAACATACACTTGCCAGGTGAGAGAGGTCCTGATAAGAGCAAAAACTAGCATCAACAGCTGGCTGTTTAATAATGTTGGGTTTTCACACAGAAAGCAAAGTGATGATTGCAATGAACATTTTGCAAAGTTCTGGATTTCTTGATGAGAGAAAGTTATAGCTACAGTTGGAAGCATCTGTCCATAAATGTCTATTGTACAGGACACACATTTGAGGACTAACCTTCCAATGGAGATTAACATAAAATGTTTTCTGAAATATTGCTTGAAGTGCTCAGGAAGGAAAGTCATTAAGATAGTTCTCTATTAAAAAGCTAATTCTAGAAGACACAAAAGGGAAAGAGGTTACTGAAAGAAGCTGCCTCTAGCTATTCTGGCCTATTATTTGTTTATATGGAGGAAGATTCTTTCTCATCTCAGAGTTATACCATTTCATTAAAGGTGACAAAGCAGGGATCGGGTGCCATGCAGACTCAAGAAGGAAACATGTACTCACTGTGGACACAACAGCCTGTTTGTTTTCCTTGCCTTGTCCAGCTGCAGTAGTGACATCTACTCACCAGTGAATTTAATTTACTGGGGAAAAAAATAAAAAATAGAAATCAGTTTCTTCTAAAAAAAAAAAAAAAAAAAAAAAAAAAAAAAAAAGTCAATAAGAATTAAAATGAGAAAGGATAACAAGAATTTTCTTAAGAAGTTCTTCATTTGTTTGTTAGTTCATTTTTTCCCCTGGATGAAGAAGGTCCAAACAACTTTAATGATGTCCTTTTCCTTAAAACCATTATTTCTCCTCCTCAGCTCCTGGCTGTTTTGCAGTACTAGTTTTCTGTTTATTTTTGTTTCCACCATTCTGCTGAGCTTCTGTAAATTTCCAATAGTCCTGTCAGGGATTACACTTAAACCCTATTTACCAATTTCTTACACTGTTGAAGTCTTTATTATAAAAAAAGAATCAGCATGAAGACTTTTAACAATTTACTTTTAAAAGAAGGAACTACTGAAAATGACTGGGTAGAGAATAGAACCAATTCCTATATTCCTCTATGAGAGGAAATCCCTCACAGAATTGCTTTCCACAGATGCACAGAGAGCTACTCTTGATAGTAACAATTTAACTGTCCTAATCAGTCTTTCACTTCCAATTTCTTACCAGATCATCAAATATTATTTCTTCAGAGGTTATAAAATGAGAATGCATTTTAATTAATCCTTTTAAAAAGATTGCAAGGATAAAAATTTATTCAATCTCACTGTTCATGTAGCTATTTAAAAGGATTAAAAAGAATGAATTCTTTAGATGCTATTCTGTCACACAGTGGTTGCAAACTAGTTATGTAACAGTAATTAATTTTTATTACTAGGAGAGCAACAAAGATACTGCTACAAGAGTCATTATACATCATTTGTTGCTTTTCTGTGTCTGTCCTCATCCCAGTACATCTCATGTATGAGACATGGAGAAACTTAAAGAACTGGAATGATGAAAAATGAGTGAAGGTATACAGATGAGTATGTATATGTGCCTGTAAACTGAAAAGGTCAGCATTTCTACAGAAGCAAATGTAATTGATAAAATTTTAAGATGGGCTTGTGAATGAGAAAAGCAGAAGATGCTCATAATTCCTTGCAATATACTCTTCTAACTCATTCAGCCACAGCTGGCTCATTCCAGCAACAGGAGAAGTACACACACACTGACTTCTACTTTTCCTTGATTACTCCAGTCAGAACTGTCTCATCATCCTGCACCTGCTAGTGCAACTTAGAAAAAGGTTGCCAAGTCCCTTGAAATCTACAGAACTGTATGAAACAGTTGGAAGCCTGTGCTAGCATGGTTATACCCCTGATTAAGCCTTATTTTGTATTATAATACTGTGGCATACCATGGAAAAAGAATATATCTACTGTGAGAGTGTATCAGGGAAAGCAGAATGCAAATTGCTCTCTCAGGCCAAGAAAGAGCAGCAAACAGGAACTTTTCCAGGCCTTTCACTTTAGTTTCACAGGACCCAGTTCTGAAAATGAAAATCAGCATACATGCAAATGTTTGTAATCATGAAACATAAGGAAAATCATAGAACTGCTCAGCTTGGAAGGGACCTTAAAGATCACCTAGTTCCAACCCACCTGCCATGAGCAGGGATGCCACCATCTAGATCAGGTTGCCCAGGGCTTTGTCCAACGTGGTCTTGAATACCTTCAGGGATGGTGCATTTATAACTTTTCTGGGAAACCTGTTCCACTGCCTCACCATCCTCTGAGGAAAGAATTTCCTCCTAACCTCTAATCTAAATCTCCCAGCTTTTAGTGTAAAACCATTCCCCCTTGTCCTGTCATTGTCTGATTGAGAAAAATTGCTCTCCATCTTTTTTTATAAGCCCCTTTAAGTATTGAAAAGCTACAATAAGGTCACCCTGGAGACTTCTCTTCAGGTTGAAAAGCCCCAGCTCTCTTAACTTTTCTTTTAATAGTCACTCCATCATAGAAGGTCACCAGATTGGTCAGGCACAACTCATCTATAAAAGAAGCATTATCTGAAGACTTACAATGAAATATTTTAGTAGACCTATGGTATAAATTTTAAAAAGTAATAAAATGTTACTTGTTTTGTCAGGTTAAAATTCACAGGATGAATAACAACAGTTACTTGGTATTATCATAGTGATTTAAATAACAAACCATAACATTTTTTGTTGTTGTGTTTTAGTGTAAGCAATATAGTTTACTAAAGATTTATACTAAGAAATTAGTACTGTTATTGCAAAACTAAGCATTGCAGTACTATGTATTTTAAACAAAGTAGATCCCTTGTAATTACTTTCAGTCTTTTATCATTTTCTCCAGTATGTCAGGGACTCAGAAACAAAAATACACACTGGGGACAATCAGGCACAAACACACCATTTGTTCTTTAGCTAAATACAATCTCTATTTGGCTGCCTCCTTGTTACCTTTGAGATATAGATCCTTGTGAGGCCTCAGTCAGATGCAGTAATGTTCCAATAAGTCAATCTAGTGGGATGCCTGTACTGATTATCCCAATTCATCTTTAGTGCAAGCTGCTGATATATGCATGTAATAATTTAACACTGGGTAGTACTGAAGAAAATCTTTCTCTTATGTAATTAGACAATTGCTATAAAGAACTACAAAATTATTTAAGCTTAATAGTAAACCCAAAACAAGCTTTCATTTGTGTGCTACTGAAGCATGGATAATTTCTTATTCTTTGTATTCAACTAATTATTCCTTTGCTTTCTGGATTATGGATTATATATGAAGATAACAGTAATCAAATCCCATAAAATTCAAACAAACATGACAAGATTTGAGGATATTTAAGTAAGTCTTGCTAATGTATGTATAATTTATATTGTAAACAGATTAGATTTCCTGGTGTTATTTATTCTGCCTCCATAGATGAAGAAAGCAGAAGCCATTTATGCATTATAAATAACTTTACAAGTATTCAGTTGCTTCCAGGAAAATACCAGGCCTCTAACCAGTTACACTGGTGAATGTTTCTAGTTTAAACATAGTCAAAGTCTGTGATTACAGTTCAGTTATTCCAGTCAAATATAGTGGGGGGTGGGGGGGAATACAAGCACCTACACTGTGAATTCCCAATTGCAAAAGTATTGGAAATCCTGAATAATTAAGAAAAATGACTGAAAACAACTTTAGAGTTAGAAGTATCCAACCCAAGCAGGTTTGTGAAACTGAAAACTTTCAAGAAGCAAAGACTAAAAGATATTTCCATGAAAAATGTTTCTCAAGAGAGGTGTTCATCTGTGTAAATGGTGAGGAATAGGTGTCAAATATTATTACACTGAAAAATACATTTGCTATTTAGGGCCTGTGTATCAGCAGAGAGATACATTTGAACAGCTGCCAGAGTTTTGAATCACAGGAGAAATGCATCCCATTTTATACCCAAAAAATAAAAAATTAAAGTTGTAAAGACCATATTATCACTATTAAAATTACTCTGATTTAAGATCATCACCACCTTGTTCTCCTGTATGTCAGCATCTAATGCAATGTAGGTAGGATTTAATGGCATATATTAAATGACCGCATCTAGAAAAGTAGTCCTGCCCATCACTAACCTGTAGTGTTCATTATAAATGGTGTATTATCTTCTCATCTGCATTCACAGAGAGGATAGGGTCAAACACTATCAGTACTCTTACATGTATATATCATATATATATATATATAAAACACACACACATATATATAAATATGTGTTATATATATATTATTATATGTTATATATATATGTCTTTTTTTAATACCAGCTTCTTCTACAAAAATCTGCTTTCAGTCTGCTCATTGGTAACACATCTCAGGAGATTTTCCTAGTGTTGTGTTTCTATTAAAGCTAGAAGTTACCTAGAGTGCACTAGTGATCATTTAAAGTAATAAAGAAAGCATAGGCACATTTGGTCACTGAGAATGTAGTGAGCCATAAAAGTAGAATGATTTTAAAGCATGGGAAATCTTTTTCTTTCCCAACTCACTTAAGTTTGTTTTCTGTAGTTAAAATGCCACTGTGTATCAACTAGATTCTTCTCTGTACTCTACTTCAGAATTGTCTCATCTCTCTTAAGCATCTGCAATCTTATTTCATTCTGTTTCTCCTCTTAACACAAACAGAATTATCATTTATATCTCTTAATGATAGTGATGAAATGATGAAAATGACTTCACTTGACATCACTTCTTAATGAAGTGATGAAAGAGCATGTTAGATTCCACAGGAATCAACAGTGCTTTGTAATCTGTAAAAATATCTTGTAAAAATAGCTATTTATCATCATTTACAGAAGATCTGATATCAACAAAGATTTTTATGGAGTGTACCTACATGTTAAATGAATACACACACGCATGCAGTATAATAACTGCTATAACACAAATAATTTCCTTGCAAAATGCTGTGCAACAAACTGTCTCTGAAAATTACTAGATCTATTACAAGACCTGATAGAAAATTCCCAGGGGAACCATCAGTTTTACCATTTGTTTTCTTCTTTGTAGATACTATGTCAGACAACAACTGCAAAATACTTTATGTAGCAAAAAGAATACAAAAATATGGGAAGGAAATCTTTTCAGTATCCTTTAGCTTTTAAGTAAACAAAGATGTAGAGCGATTGAAAAGAAAACTATTTTGGTGGTTTCTCATGGAAATTAAGGACTTCCAGTTAGTGGCAGCTTAATCACTCCTATGCCAAATAACATAACTATGTACTCATGTAAGCAAGTCGAATTGATACCTACTTGTTCATTTTTTGGTGGAAGTTCTTCAGTATGAAGCCATTAATAACTGTCTGATCACATACATTTTGTACAAATGAAATGAGAGTTCTCCCTGTTTACTAATTCAGAATATTTAACGTAATGCAGAATGGCAATTTTTCCAAATTTATATGGAACCATGACCTGTCCACTAACATCAGTAAGAGACTTCAAGAAGGGCATGATTTCCACTCATTGTTAATAATAATAATAATAATAAATTGCTATCCTTTGTTAATGTGTAAACAATCAATAAAATATATGGCAAATGTTCTGTTAATTAATTCTGATTACTTAGTTCATATTTCTTTCTTACGCACCTCAGAAAATACATTGTTATTATAAAAACATTGGAGAATATTTTATTAAATAATCTAAACAAGCAGACTCTTGCTTTATCTTCCTTTTATAATAGCTGGGGAAATCTTCCCATACAAAAGAGAACATGCTGTTTTTAAGGTCAATTGTAGGGGAAATGATTTCACAGAGCAACCATGTTACATATTTTTAATGTGAATTAACAACATAACATACAGTTGTAAAGTTTCATTTCAAGATGGTGAAACCCTCATTTCTCCTTAGTACGTCATAGTGAACATCAAAGGCATACATTCTTACAGATGCCTACTTTTAATACTTGTTGAATCATGTAGGTGTGAAAAGATAGGTGACTAACACAATTAAATAAGAAAGATGTTAAGGCAACATTTTTTATATGTATATACATGATTCTGTACATAAAAGGAATATAAAATAATTGTCAGATGAGCTTGGCACACAAAGTTGATGTGCTATACATTTGTTAATGGAAAACATTCATATTTAGATTCACAGGCCTCAAATGACAACCTTCAAAAGTCATGTAAAGTTCAGGAAAACTTGGAGGAGAAAAGTTAAAAATAAATAAATAAATAAATTGGTACATCTTTAATACATAATTCATACCTAATTTCTTCTATGCTCAAAAAATAACTATTTTTTCTTTATACTAAGACTAAATTAATAATTACATGCAAAATTATTGACAGAGTTCATTGTAGCAAAGCAAAGAGATACATCTCTTTTTTGCCAGCAATTAAATAGAAAACAACAAGTAGAATTCTGGGATATGAGTCTTACTTTCTACACTTGCTTTCTGAAACAACTTTTGAGAAAAATAATTTTTACATCTATCAAATAAGGAAGGGGTGCTTCCAAAAGGGAAGGGGACCCAAGGGGGGTGACAACAAGGCCTTCCTAACAATGGACAAAGTCCCACTGTACCTACACAAGCAGAGCAAGCCTGGTGAGGATGACCAGGATGACCTACAGCCCAGCAGACCAGATAGGTGACAAGGCAGGGCCAGCGAGCCAGTTGCACCAGGAAGCCAAGTCATCAGGGATTAAGGCTGGGGCACAGTCAGAAGCACTAGCCCAGGCCCGTGCCCATGCCCAGGATTGGGCATAGACATGGACTCAGATGCAACTGTAGCATAGTTAGGGCAGGGAACAACTGTGAGGGCCTGAGAGCAAATTGGCTCCTAAGCAAAGGGAGGCTCCTCACAGCTCTGCTGTGACCCCAGGGTAGGGTCAGACCTCTGACCCAAGGCAGCTGCACCTTATCAGAGCTGAGTTTGAACAGGGTTGGCTAAATTCCTGAGGGGACTATTATGAAGTTGCAAAAGATGAGTACAGAGAAAACTGGTCACAAATTCGTCAGGGCAATTAGATCCAGCTGCATTCTAGGCCCTGAGAAAGAATATGGTCTACAGAGTAAAAGCAAGAAAATTGTTTCAGATTTCATTGAGATTTCATAGCAACAGTCCAAACTTGTGATGGCAAGCAACTTGTGTGGATGAAAGGTATTTATTAAAACCTGTGTGTGACTTTTCCTTGAGTCAGGGATGTTTTGAATCATAGCTTTTAACTTCTGGGGAAAAAAGTCATGCAGAATTCTAGCTAAGTATTCACTGTTTGCTATTTTCATGACATGCCACAATTGTGCTGTAGACGCATACTTTCGTCATCATCTACCACTTCTCTCCACAGACTCCAGCCATGATGCTTTAGAAGAAATGTTAATTTTCAGTAAAAGACATCATGCAGAAGAGATTATGGATAACTATAACCTTCATGAGAAATGAGAGCAAACTTTACTAATTGAGTTGTTGTCATAGAAGTAGGCCTTTGTTGTTGTTTTGTTTGTTGTTGTTTTGAACAAATAAGATGCATTATTTTAAGGAAGATGTTTATTCTTTTAAACATGTCATCGCTTCCTTCTTAGAACTTCCTTCTTATCCCTCAGTTACACACACAAGACATATATGTCTTACTGAGTTAAAATACAACTTTTCATCAGAAGATGTTTTATCAGCCAATTTATCAGGCAGTTCCTAAAATAAATAATAATTTCTGTAGTTTCTGTCCAGAACATAACATGACTGGGTTAGCAACAGTATTTGTGGGGCTGGGCAGTTCTCTGGTTATTCCTGTACCAGGGAAGGTCACCACAGTGCAAGGACATAGTGTGAAGAGCTGCAGGCTCCTGGTAACTATTTGAGGAACCTTTCAAACATTCTCCTTGCAATTGCACTATCTGGAGAGAATGGAAAGAATGATTTAGGTGGAAGTCTGTACAGCATAGGAAAGTTAGAAAAAGATCACAGCTGGGTAGCATCCTTTGGTGTGGGTTATGTAGGTATGTAGTCAGACCCAAATCTTATGCTGAGTAAAGATGAAGCTGAATTTTGAAATATTTTCATTCATGGACATTGCATATTAGGAAGTATATCCTAATTGTCATTACGGAACAGCTAAATCCCAGATTTAACTTGGTCTCTCACACAAGGATTAATTTCCTGATTGTTTAAGTTCCATACTGAACTATTTCTATATATTCTTTTTAGTTGATTTATTTTTGTGTTGAAAGTTTTCAGAATTTGGATAATAAAGGGGAATAAATCAAGCTGTCATCTTGCTGAATGAGACTGACAGGACTCACGAAGAAAGTAACTGAACACTGTAGGCAATATGCAGCTTAAGTTTTGAATTTTTTTACATTTATCTGACATTAATATTAGTAGTTTAACTGTTGTGAATATTTTTGATTAAGTATGAGAGAAAGAGAACATCATTACCTTGGTAATGTACATATACAAGTACATCAGATGTTTTCAGTTTCAAGATTGCTCTAAACTGTCCTTTGGACAATGAGACAAACGCTGGAGGAATTAAAATATCAGTATTATGTACCTTTTGTTCACATGCGGTCAGAGTCATAACTAACATCAGCTAAGGTTAATATTAACCAACTCTTCCCCAAAACACTGTTTTAATTCACTGTCCTGGTTTCAGTTAGAACAGAATTAATTTTCTTCCTAGTAGCTGGTGGAATGCTGTGTTTTGGCTTAGGATGAGAAGAGTGCTGATAACACCCCAATGCTTTAATTGTTGCAGAGCAGTGCTTATACTAAGCCAAGGACATTTCAGCCTTTTGCTCTGTCCTGCCAATGGGCAGGCTGGGGGTGCAGTAAGAGCTGGGAGGGGACAGACCCAGGACAGGTGACCCAAACTAGCCAAAGGGGTATTCCATACCATCTGACGTCATGCTAAACAATATATAGGGGTGGCTAGCCGGGGGGAGGGGGCCGGACTGCTCGGGGTTAGGCTGGGCATCGGTCAGCGAGTGGTGAGCAATTGCATTGTGCATCACTTGTTTGTACATACTATTATTACTTTCGTATTATCACTATTGTATCATTATTATTATTTTTGTTATTATTATTTTTGTTATTATTATTTTCCTGTCTTATTAAACTGTCTTTATCTCAACTCACGGGCTTCACTTTCCATTTCTCTCCCCCGTCCCAGAGAGGGAGGGGGGAGGGTGAGCGAACGGCTGCGTGGTGTTTAGCTGCCGGCCGGGTTAAACCACGACATTCACTTTGCTGAACTTGAACCACTCAGGTTGATATTTTCCATCCAGAAGTATTAAATGACATTGAAAACATCATATAAAACAGTTCACATGTTTCTAAGAGCAAGATCAGAGAAAAAAAAAATTATTGCTTTTGTCCTTATTGGGGGGAGGGGGGGGGGGGGGAAGTCTCTTTGTGAAAATGTTGTACCATCTCTCTGAATATGTAAGCAAAGATTGTACTATATTACACAGGTATATGACATAAGAGATTCAAGGTTTCACAGATAAGTATAATTATGGAGTTAACATTCTTAAGACTTAATGATTACTGAATGTTAATTTTGCTTATGTAGTACCTTTTTTTAAAAAAAAAAACTTTGTAATACATTTTTTCTGTAATACTTATATTACAAGTATTTTTTTGTAATACTTGTTCTTTGTAATATGTTTTTTCTGTCTCACCCAAAAATTGGTTTAGATTTAAAATGGTTTATTTTATTTCATCTGTTTAAACTTCTATTTGTCTTTCTAGAAAAGCTTTTAGATAGAGGTAATTTTATAAAATAATTTTAATATTCTACTCTACCATTATCATTTACTCTACAGCTGCTTCTTCTTTTTAATCTTTTCTTGTTTTTTCATTTCTAAAAATATTCACAACAGAATCACAGAATCATCTAGATTGGAAGAGACATCCAAGATCACCTAGTCCAACCTCTGACCTAACAGTAACAAATCCTCCACTAAACCATATCACTAAGCTCTACATATAAATGTCTTTTAAAGTCCTCCAGGGATGGTGACTCAGCCACTTCCCTGGGCAGCCACATTTAATTTGCCATATAAATATTAATTTATAATTATTATAGTTACATCAGGCTTAAGAATCATTTGATCAAACATAGGAATATACAGTATAAAACCTTAAAGGTGTCTAATTTATCTTATGAACATGGGTTGTCAAGTTTTAGAGATGAACAACCCACTCAAACTGCTGATATTGCTTCATTGACTTCAGAGCAAGTCTTTCAGCCTTGAAATAGATCTTATACACCATAGACAACTGCTGGGATTTATCTGATATATTGTGGGTTTCTCATATGAATATTTCTACATTTGAAATTGTCCTCTTAGATATTTTTGACAGTCTATGGAGATATCAATGTAATCAACTGAATCTACAGTGCAATAAATTTCATCCTTAAGATTATATTTAATCAACTTAACCTTAAACTAAGGTTAAACTGAGGAAATTATATAGAGTCTAACTCTGTCTGTCCTATCATATAAATGATCAAATTATTCCTCTGCTTGTTTGTACTGTTGTTTTGTATTCCCCATAGAAAATTAATTCTCAGCTGCTGGTTAGATCAGTGACAGTGATGTTATTACCAAACAGATAAAGGTTTCATGGTAGACATTTCAGAACCTAGCAAAAATTTATAACAGACAACTAGGATGAACTTAGACTAGTTACAGGGCTGAATATTATATCTGAGTTATTAAAATATTTAATCATTTCATGTATCATATCATTTAAAAACTAAAATAGTTCTCTGAATCTGTTGCAATGTCAATGATCAACTGGAAGTCTTTTCTCTTGTATTGCTCATTCTTTTTTTCAATTTCAGCAAGTTTTGAAAGGAGGGAATAACATTTTCCAGCCCACTTGAGTTGAAACTTTAATGTTTTAATTTGGTAGAAAGAATACTACACAAAACCACAGGAGGGTTATATCAAGCAAATAAGTGCTCTAGGCTATGTTCCTCCTCCTTATGCGAATGCCTAGAAAATGAAGTATTCTAATAGTTTTACTGTTTTTTATTTCAGTTTCTGAGCCTCACAGCATTATCACTTGCACTTACGGTGAGGATGTTCCCATGAGAAAGATCAGAAATTTCCTGTAAGAATCCATAGTCCTTGGATAAAAAGTAGGTTTTGTATTGAATTTGACTCATGGAAAATTAAATGTTTTTGCATATTATGAGTAGGAATATGAATGCTTACAGAAAAATAAAATCCCAACTACCCAAAGTAACTCTGGAACATGTCCATTTATATCTCACTCCATTTATATATTTCAATGAGAAAGCTAACAAACTTCTACTCTACTAAGAGAACAGATCTGTTCTTGTGGAAATATGATAAAGAAAAAACTAGCATTAACAACAAATATATTGAAACATTTGTATTGTAAGACTTGGTTATGCAACATAGTATCACTTGCAGCTTGTCATGGTTTGGGCTTGGATAGATTAATTTTCTTTGTAGAGGTTCACACAATACTGTTTGGAATTTTTGGTGAAAAAAGTCACGATAATACACTGATGTTTTAGTTGTTGCACAGCAGTGCTTGCACAGAGCCATGGACTTTTTTGCTTCTTGTACTGCCCTGCCTGAGAGTAGACTTCCCAAGAAGCTGGGAAGGAACACAGCCAGGACAGCTGACTCAGACTGACCAAAGGGATATCCCATACCATATCATATCATGCTTAGCAATAGAGCTGGGTTAAAGAAAGAGTAAGGGGGGAGACATTTAGAGTGATGGTGTTTGTCTTGCCAAGAAACAATTATACATGATGAATCCTGCTCCTCTGGAAGTGGCCGAACACCTGTCTGCTGATTGGAAGTAGCAAATGGATTCCTTGTTTTGCTTTGCCTGCTTGCATGGCTTTTGCTTTACCTAGTAAACTGTCCTTATCTCAACCCATGAGTTCTCCCACTTTTACCTTTCTGTTTCTTTCCCCCATCCCATGTTGGAAGAATGAGTGTGTGGCTACGTGGCACTTAGCTACCTGCCAGGGTTAAACCACAGCACAGCTGGAATAGCAGCCCAGCTCAACCTTGTGGATAAAATGCAAATACCTTACTTTTTCTGAGACAGAATTTTCCTGGAGGATAGAAAATAGTAAACAATACTGTCCTCTGATAACCAGCTCGAAGGAAGGACTCTTGTGCTAAAGCCAAAGGTAAACATACAGTTTTAGTCTGAGAAATATAACCCTTCTTCACATAGCGCAAGCCTATAAGATTGCCCACTTTTTAATTTACCTTATTAGTATCACTGAACCCTTTGTAACTGTTAACACAGTTAGTAATTACTCTTCCCTGGATTTGGGCACAGCACTCTTCCTTGTCTCTTCATAATTTGTGAGAAGTGCAGGGGAACTCATTATTTCTTCTCTTCTCCCTGTCTTTCCAAAATGTAATAGCCATAAAAATAAATAAATAAATAAATAAATAAAAGAGAGAAATAGAATTTAGCTTCTACCAGACAACAGTTTTGCCAGTATAATTATGCTGGGATTGTTATATTCAACCACTTTGGTTACAATGGTTCAATGGTTTAGCAAGCACAAGAAACTACAATGGCCAAAACACAAAATGGTGTGATAATTATATCTGTTTCATGGCTTTCCCAGGAAAAGAAGGCCAATAAAGGTATATAACCATATTCTAATATATCAGAAAAAGCTTCTAGATTAGTGGGGAAAGAGGCCTTCTATTCAAAGGAAAAAAGGCAGCATTTCAAAGCAGGGAGTATTTCTTTCATTGAGTTAGTTGTTAGGGTTAATAGTACAATACGGTATGTATCTCCATTAAGCACTTGTAGAATAAATATAATATTTCTTTAGGAAAACATTCCTTAACTCTTGAAGAATTAAATTCCACTATTCAGCTCGGGAAGGATGGAGACAGGAAGGGGAGGAATAACTGAAATACATATTTTTATGCCTAACAAAGTGTTTTTGTTGTTGTTGTTGTTGTTGTTGTTGTTTATTTATTTATTTATTTATTTTGTTTTGTTTTCATTTGTCTCAAGGAATCCAAGATACAGAAAACTATACTTGAGAAAAAAAACACACACACACACACACACACAAAAAAAACCCTTTTCCTCTTATTCATCACCATCTTGTTTTCAAAGGGGTAATACCACAGAAGCTATTTTTAATGTTCTAGTGTCCATTTTTACCTGAAGAGATGCTTACACTCCCTTAGTACTCCTATTTAACCAGGTATTTAACTCATGTCACCTCCTGCAATCTCCTGCAGGCAGGTTCATTTGCACAGTAATAAGTGCTGTCTCCCAGGCTGCAAGAGACTGAAAGAGATTACCTCTGTACAGTGCCTGTTAACTATGACTGACATATCAATATGATACGTGATTATATTTTCAACCTTGTTCACCCCAAATTACATACAGAAAAATATTCCAGAGTAATTGAAAATTACTAATATAAAATATAAGGATTGCTACGAGTATTTATGTGTCTCAGTATTATCATTTTCCCCTAATTTACCTTTGACTTTTTTTTTCTAGAAACCAGGATGTAATGGAGAAGCATGTCTCCCCAAGCCTCCTCCATCCTAAAGGATGTTTTTACTGCCCATTTAAAATGAACAAATCTAGGTTTTCTCGTCAAAATTTAAAAATTCATCCAAGTATTCATCAGTTGATAAATGAAATATGTGAGACAGGCAGGATATTCCACTCATTTTAGTGTTGATTGACTGTTGATATAAATAAATAAGCCAAACAGAACAAAGATGCAGGTAACTCTATTCACTCTAACTTCTGTGTGATACTATGACCATATTTTATTTGAGAAATTTACTTCACACCATCACTGATATAGCCTTTAAACAATGTATGGTAAGCTTTCAAATTTATCTTAAAAAAGCACAGCTTGTTTACTAGCTGACAACTACGGCTCTATTTAGGAAGTAGAATTAGTGATCTTGATAACAAACCTGTATTATATAAACTACCATCCCCACAGCCAACAGTCTGTACTTTCAGCTGAAATTCACTGTCAGTTTCAGGTTAAAGGCCAAAGCTGAAAATCTTTCACTGTCTCTCACATGCTTTTGCAAAGGAAACTCTTTGATCATTACCAATCTCTGATCCTGAAAACCCATTAAACCTCAGCAGCAGGAAAAACATAAAATAAATAGTGATAAAAAATAGGTGTAGCCATGTGAGTTAAGAGTTTAAAAGCACGAAACATTTAAAGCAGCCAGGATGTATATGCAGGATGAACTGGGGGGAATTTCCACTTCACTCTATTTATGTACAAACTGTATGATCCAAAGTTCTCACTCAGTTACTACCTAATCCTAGAGACACTCCAGGTATGTCAGGTTCATTTTTCCCCCTTCTATTTAACCTCTCTCAGTGTCTGAAAGCCAGCCTACCAAGAAGAGTAGGCATTCTCAAAGCAGTTAATAGTTTTCACAAGACCTCTGAAGGAAAAGCTACCAGTCCCACTGGTGTTTTGTTTTACCCAGTAGTACAATGTATTGCAAGTGAATACCCTATTTGAAGGATTGCGAGCTAATAGCTCTATGCTACAGTCTATGGAGAACAGGAAGGAGAGCAAGGTTTTTAATTCCTCTTTTGGAACTATTCTTTTTTGCTTAGAATGACCAGAGATCTTACAGGTCTTTCTCTGGGACGTTCACCTACTTCACTGCAAGTCCTCTTTCCTGTTTGAAGGAATATGGTTTTTTGGTTGGTTGGTTGGTTTTGCAATCACTCTTTAATGGAAAACACACAGTCCTTGAAACATAGCCTAGAAAACTCTTAGCTGAACCTCTAGCTGAACACTGAATCCCCAGTTACTAACATATGAACTCTTTTATTTTTGTTCCTTGTCTCTGGCCTGGTGAAATATAGATTTTTAATGCATTATGGAAGAGATTCAACAAAAAGAGAAGTGGTCCTCTATAATTCATAGCCAAATTATTCTCCTAAGAGGGGGGGAGTTTGAGACTCTCGGGCAGAACAAGCACCGAGCTCAATTTTGTCAGATAGTGAGACAGAACTTCAGTATCAAAAAGTTTCATTAAAGAGAACAGAGCTTTCTTCTTCCCTAGTTGCACTTTGAAGGTAGAGGGGAAAAAAAAAAATTAAAAAGGGGGGAGGGGGGCGGGAGAGAGGTGGGGGGGCCTGTCTTTATACTTGCTTTGATTTTGATTCAGCTGCCAATTAATTTTCAGAACTCAGTTCATGTCTGTGGAATGGAAAAACGTGGATGGACAGATTATCTCAAGGCAATAATAACAAACAAACAAACAAACAGGAAGGGGGAGAAGTGCATGAGAATTTGAATTTAATCCGCTACTCTTTTTATCCAGCATAAGAAATCTCTTCAAGAATGAATCATCAGTCATAAAGTAAGAAAAAATAAGTGCAGGAAATATTTTATTCTATGTGAAACTATTTCATAAACTGGCCAGAGGAAATCAAGTAGTTGTTGACCCAGCTGCTACTGAGACCTGCAAGTTCCTCGAATATTTCCTGCAATTACACAAGCCTTAAATGGGGAGCTACAGATTTGAAAGTAAGAGCTAAACATTTCCCCAGAGATGTTCCTAGGAGGGTTTTTTTTTCTTATTTGATTTTTTTTTTTCTGCTCCCATTTACTACAGAGAATTTAGATTTTTTATTATTATTATTATTTTTCCCTGTGGCATAAGGACCACACAGACACCAAGGCTCTTTTAGGATCAGTAACTGCTGCTATACTGATGACATAACTTCAACTCCATTGAGAACATAACTTCAAACTAACTCTTATTGAGGACAGGCTCCCTTCCTATACCATTCTCTCTACAGCAGTACTTTTCCACTAACTATTCATTGGTCAAACAAATTTGCCTGGCAACAGAAAACACCCAGCAACTTCCATGTCTTAAGGACTCGAGAACAAACAGTCCAAGACAGCAAGGGGTCTCCTGAATCACCCTTCTTTGTTCCCTAAACTCTCTACATTCCTTATAGCCTCATCGTTAAGTCCAATGTTATCACCAATCATGGGGCTTGTCGACCCCCATAACCACACTCCCACATTTCCCCACAAAAGAAATAGTGCAGATCAGAAAGTTGATAAACAGAGGTGATAACCAATGTTATCCCATAGCCTTTCCACATTTTTCAGGATGGATTTATTTCTGTGACCTGATATACTGTATTCCATATCTTAAGAAGCAAACTTTCAAGGAAGCACCCACACAGGGATTGAGATGTTCAGATACAGATAAAATCTCCTTGCAAAAATAATTTAAATTGGTCTACACACAGCAGTATGCAACTGATTTTATTTAGAAAGGTCAGGTTTGCTTCAGGGGGAAAACAAGTCTCAGAGGTTTAGTGCTTCTCATTCAGATAGTCTATTCCACATCTGCAGCTTTTCTATATTCTGGTCTATGACGTGTATATTCACTAATAATTTTCCTTAAATAATTTAAAACACGACTATAGAAGTATATATTGCCAAAAGGGATATTACAGTATAATAAGACTAGAAAATATTTTCTAAAAAACAAAGTTCTAAGTCACATTGTTTTACTGATACTTCTGTGATTCTGTGAACCTGTGTATAATAGAATTTGTAATAGAAAGGCCTGAACGAAGAATGAATTGGGATGTCTCGATGTGAAGGCATCAGAAGGGGCAAGACAAGGCTCAGGGCTCATTAACTGGGGCAGATATCTCTGAATAGACTCTTGTAATGGCTTCCAGATCAGCCATCCACCATCCATAGGCAGGGTCACAGCTGAAAAATACATTCTTGAAACCTGCAGTCACCAACTTAAGAAGAACCCAGGAGACATGAGGAGGATTTGATAGTCCATGTCCCTTTTCAACTACCTAATCAGAATGTATCTTGGATATTAATCTGACCTCACTTATCAATACATCTGACTGCTGGACAGGTTTCTTGGACAACAGGTGTCCTGGTGCCTGTGATTATGAGACTGAAGTTAACAGTTACACTGTTTTGTTTCAGACTTAATTTAAAGAAAGAGACTCTCCTATAAGGTCTCTTGTGGCTGATTCATACATTGTGGCAATTGTTTTTCTTACAAGCTATGTGGTACATAACTGCACTGTGATGATATAAATCACAAACGTGGGGAGGCTTCACAGAGTCCTCAGCTAGACAAAACGTATAATACCAGTTTCTGAATGGAAAAAGAGCAACCCCAGCTCTGCAGAAAGCCATAAGACTTCTTCCAGTAAAGACAGGAAAATACTCCTTTCTAACAAACAAAACAATGAAGCATTTTTATAAAATACATTTAGGAATCAAGAATATTAAAGTAAAAGAATTATAATACTTTTGTACAGATCATTTCCCCATTCAGCATGCATACATTTTGAGAGTGTATTCTGACCAATTTTATGAAATAAGTAGGAATTATTATTTTTTAACTATTCTTACAAATAAGAAAGGGTAGTGTTAAGAGGTAATACTTAAGTGGCAGAGGGAATGATACTTATTAGGAAAACTGTATCAGAGAGAGTTAGACCTTTTTCCTTTAGTTTCAAATCTCGATGTAGCCCACAAAGACTACATCTCCTTTAAAAAATGACATACCTTAGAAGCATGAGGATTTCTTTCTCTGGATTCCTCCCTTCCTTCCCTGATAGCATTTGTCCCAAAGACTTGCCAATTATTAGTTATTTAGTTAGGTGATTTCTACAGATTTTGGAGTTTCCCAAACCTAACCAAACAAATAGAAATTATCATACTGACAAAAGCTGATCTCCTTCATCAAAATGTTTCTTCACATTCTCTGAAGCATTTATGTGTTGAATTGATTAAGAAAAGCTAATGTGAGATTTGACACACTGTACCAGTGTTATAGAATCATAGAATCATAGAATATCCTGAGTTGGAAGGGACCCTTAAGGATCATCAAGTCCAACTCTTGACACCGCACAGGTCTACCCAAAAGTTCAGACCATGTGACTAAGCGCACAGTCCAATCTCTTCTTAAATTCAGTCAGGCTCGGTGCAGTGACCACTTCCCTGGGGAGCCTGTTCCAGTGTGCAACCACTCTCTCTGTGAAGAACTTCCTCCTGATGTCAAGCCTAAACTTCCCCTGCTTCAGCTTAACCCCGTTCCCGCGGGTCCTGTCGCTAGTATTAATGGAGAAAAGGTCTCCTGCCTCTCGACACCCCCTTACGAGGAAGTTGTAGACTGCGATGAGAAGTCTCAACTCAATCTGAATTTAGTAATATTTATAAAAGACAAGTAAACATCACTGGGTGCGTGGGGAGTCTATGCTCTACCAACATGCAGACTCGAACATTCTAAATATACAGAACATTGCTTTACATACTAAACCGAGTATGCCTATACATATGTGCAATCAAAAAATGTAACAAACAATCCTTTAAATTCTATGGTTTACTAAACTCGAGTACTCCTATACATATGTACAACCAGAAAAGGTAACAAACAATCCATTAAGTTCCATGACTTAACAGTCCATGACTTACTTAAGAGTCTCCATTCTCCATACCTTTTCTTGACTACAAACACCGTAGAATTCCAGGGCTAGTCGTGGGAACAATATGTCTCGCTTTAAGTTGCTAAGCAACTCGGTCTTCAGGCCTTATGTATCCTGATTTTCCAGGATCAAAGAAAAACATATCCATCTCCTTTTCAAGGCCAATAGGGTCTGGGTCAAAAGGCACGTTCAGGTCAACAGGGGGCGTAACAGCAAAGAAATTCGATGGCTGTAGCAGCAGAGGGGCCCATGGCATAGCAGTCGGATCAGTAAAGGAGCCCACAGCTCCCTCACTATCTGGCATACCACATGCTTCTGACTGTGGTCCCACATGGCTCTTTAAGGCCTCAGGGATTCCCACCACATCCTTGTCATTTTTAGTTGCAGAGTCCCACACCTTGACCTCAGTTTATCCCGTATTTCAGGATCATAAACTCTCCAATTGTTGAGGAGAATAAGCTGTAAGGTTAGCAGGACAGTCTTTGTTCCTAAGGACGTATGATTTCCCATAATGTGCAACTGCTTACCAGCGAGAGGCAGTTGTGTGCACGGGTCCGCTTCTCTCAGCTCGAGCTTCTTCCCAGCTCTGATGTGCTTATTTCCAGCGACTTTCTGTACGAGCTTCTCTGAGCAGTTTGCTGAGTTTGGCTGAACCTATCTTCATGAGGCAATCAAAGTGCCTGTTCCCGTCCTGGTCTCCATTCTGCTAGCCTGTTCCTTTTCATTCCTCTTTCCTGCTTCTTTATTGATGACATAACTTCATTGTGTTGCCTTTTTTTTATCTTGAGGGCAGGCTCCCCTCTTATACCTTTCTCTCCACAGCAGCTCTTTTCAAAACAACTTTTCATTGGTCAAACACCTTTGAATGTAACAACAACAGCAAACACCCAGAAACATCCATGCCTTAACGGCTGGAGAACAAGAAACCTGGAGACTGCATGGAGTCTCCTGAATCGCCCTTCTTTGTTCCCTCTAAACTCTTACATTCCTGATGGCCTCATCGTTAAGAGTCTAATGTTATCTCAACCATGGGGCTTTCCAACCCCCATGGCCACACTCCCAAATCTCCCCCTTCTTTATTCAGGAGACTCCCCGCACGCCCAGCGCTGCTTACTTGCCTTTTATACCTTTTATACCTTTTATACCATTTAGAAATATTTGTTTTATCAATATTACAAAATTCAGATTGAGTTGAGACCTCATTTATAACAGTCCCTTCCAACTCAGGATATTCTATGATTTTAACAGAGATCAATTTTTACTAAGCTTTTATTAGCATGATAGTAAGAATGAGACAAACATGCAACATGTTTTCGTTATTCAGCAAGGCATATGCATGAAGAATTTAATTATTTTTTTTTCTTAATAGGCGTTGGCTACCTTGAATATTATTTTCCCAACTGTACATCATCATTTAAGTTGTTTTCCAAAAAAGGCTGTTTTTTTTTTTTTTTTTTTGTCTTGTTAATTCAATGTATTTCACTGTACGTAGTTTGCTTGCGGTAAACTAAAATTTTATTGCTTAAGCTTTTAAATGTTGCTTTGAGGTGCATTTGGTGGGTAGGAGGTTGGACGCAAACTAGACTGCTGTTTTTGCTAAAACATACCACAGCTCCATGGGTCAGAGTGAGTCATTGAAACATTATATTTCACACTAAACCATGAAATTGTTAACCATATATGCTCACAAGAAAAAATATTTTTTTATTGCACATATTTCACATGAAATAAAAGGTACGAATCCTTTTAGTAATCTTAACTGTTACAATGCAAGTTGTTCCAGTAAGTCATATTTACCAGTTCTACAGATACGTACTTATAAAATGAACTTAAGTAGAGTAATTAAGAAAGCAGAATTACATCTACTTTGGGGTAGTTGTCAACATTTTTTCATATTACTGTTCATAAGAAGGAAATATTCATTTATACATTTACAAAATCCCAAATACCATTATTTAAAAAAAAAAAAAAAAAAAGATTCAGATGCAGAACACACCTTGAGAGAGCAATCTTAGCATCTCAGTTTACCTCTCACTCAACAGACTTGGATGTAAGATTAGATGTCTTGCATTCTCTCCCTTTGCTCAAGATGGAATTGTGCAAAATACGAATTTCTTCACCAGCTTCTGAGCAGGAGTTGACTTTTTGATCATAAAGTGCCATGAAAGTATCATGAAATAATGAGAAATGACTGAGTAGAGTTAATGGGGGTAATGTTTCTATAATAATAGTCACCAATGACTTTCTGCAACGGAAGTTAAAAACACAAAGGGAATCTGGAAAATCTTCCTCAAAAGCCTTGGGTGTGTGTATACTTTCCAAAGGCAAATTTAAAAGGGGCCATGAATACCATTGTGTCTGGACACAGATGAAAAACATGCCAAAAACTGTACAAGGTTTCTGAAGAATCTCTTCCCAAATATCATTATTAAATAATGATGTCTTTTCAAATTAAATTCTTCACAGCTCTTCCCCTGATGTAAACACAAAGCAGTCAGAACAAGAGAACTCTTCTAATGAAAATTACTATTTATTTTATTTTATTTTGTTAATTAACAGTATGCTTTGTTTATTTAATTAATTTCATTCATCTCATTTCCTTTATTTTTAAGTAATTCATTTTTTTTTTTAAATAAATTGTATTTAATTCATTCTATTATTTCAGGTTGAATATATAGAATGTTGCCTTTGACTGACAAAACAATCAAGCAGATAGATAGATAGCACAATAGAGCTTCTCTTTTTGTGATAGTGTTTAAAATGAAAAGAAAAGCTACTAGAAACTGTCAGAGCCTGCAGACTCTGAACAATTTACTGAAGTTTATATCTACTTGTCACTAGAATTACCCTTATAAAGTACCTTAATTCTGTCAAAATTGGTAACAGTCCCTTTTCTGACAAAAATAGGATGACCCTGTTTAAAAAAACTTATTCTCAAAGCTGACCATAAATGAGTTCAGAGTGCTGTGTAAGAAACTGGATAAATTCATCCATGAATTTTATGCCTTCCTTGATGTTATAACAGCAGAAGGAAAAATATATTTTTGGATATAAATATATTAAATCCTAAAATAACTGCGAAGAGGTGGCATGAAAGCATGAGTACTTCTAGTCATGGTCTAGCTTTCCACCCAGTTTACCTCGGGCAAAGCCTGCCTGGTTGTATCTCTCCCCTCAGTCTTGAGACTGACATAGACAGCTCCTAATCTGACTTAAGTAGTTTTTGGTAATAAAATTGGATGGCTGGTATTCTTAATTTGTAGTAAGGTTTCACTTACACACAACTGTTTTGTAGAATTCTTTGTCCTCTTTGTCTTGAAAGAGAGAGAGAGAAAGAAAGAGAGAGAGAAACAGAGAGAAAAAGAAGGAAGGAAGGAAGGAAGGAAGGAAGGAAGGAAGGAAGGAAGGAAGGAAGGAAGGAAGGAAGGAAGGAAGGAAGGAAGGAAGGAAGGAAGGAAGGAAGGAAGGAAGGAAGGAAGGAAGGAAGGAAGGAAGGAAGGAAATTCACATTCATTATATCTTTCTAAGTTCACTTGATGTTTATCTGAGACATTTCTCCATAAGATACATTAAAACAACACCATCTTATTTCTGAAATATTTCATTTAGATTGGCCCTAATTCCATATTTCTGTATTTTATTTGTATATTGAAGAGGGGGAAAGCTTCAAAGTAATCTTAAAGACCAACTAAATATAAAAATATACATCAAGTTTTCTATTTCTCTGGAAGCTTATAGAAATAT
Source organism: Anas platyrhynchos (assembly GCF_047663525.1). Classification (NCBI taxonomy): domain Eukaryota; kingdom Metazoa; phylum Chordata; class Aves; order Anseriformes; family Anatidae; genus Anas; species Anas platyrhynchos. Next base: position 51,181,068 of record NC_092587.1, on the reverse strand, counting down.
AACGTACCTCTAAATGCACACAGACCCATGGGCCCTGATGGGATGCATCCATGTGTGCTGAGGGAACTGGCGAAGGTGATTGCCAAATCACACTCTGTCATCTTTGAAAGGTCTTGGAGAATAGGAGAGGTGCCTGAAGACTGGAGAATGGCCAATGCCACTCCAATCTTCAAAAAGGGCAAGAAGGAAGATCTGGGAAACTACAGGTCAGTCAATCTCACCTCTGTCCCTGGAAAGGTGTTGGAACAGCTTGTTCTGGATACCATCTCCAAGTAATTGGAAGGGAAGAAGGTTATGAGGAGTACTCAGCATGTATTCACCAAGGGGAAATTGTGCTCGACCAACCTCGTTGTCTTCTATGATGACATCACCAGCTGGGTAGATAGGGGGAGAGCAGTGGATGTCATCTACCTTGACTTGAGCAAGGCTTTTGACACTGTCTCTCATGAGATCCTGCTAGCAAAGCTGAGAAAGTGTAGGCTAGACAAGTAGACAGTAAGGTGGGTTGAGAACTAGCTGACTGGCTGAGCTCAGAGAGTGTTCCCCAGGGAACACTGTCTTTGCTGGGTCTCGTCTTGTTCAACATCTTCATCAACAAACTTGATGAGGGAATAGTGTTCACCTTCAGCACCTACACTGATGATACAAAGCTAGGAGAAGTGGCTGACATGCCAGAAGGCTGTGCTGCCATTCAGTGAGACCTGGACAGGCTGGAGAGCTGGGCAGGAAGAAATCAAGTGAGGTTTAACAAGAGCAAGTGTAGAGTCCTGCACATGGGAAGGAACAACCACATGTATCAGTACAGGCTGGGGATGACCTGCTGGAGAGGAGCTCTGAGGAGAAGGACCTGGGGGTCCTGGTGGATGACAGGTTGACCATGAGCCAGCAGTGTGCCCCTGTGGCCAAGAAGGCCAATGGGATCCTGGCGTGCATTAAAAGGAGCATGGTCAGCAGATCAAGGGAGGTGATCTTCCCCCCCTACTCTGCCTTGGTCAAGCCTCACCTGGAGTACTGTGTCCAGTTCTGGGCTCCCCAGTACAGAAAAGACAGGGATCTCCTGGAAAGAGTCCAGTGGAAGGCCACAAAGATGATATGGGGCCTGGAGCATCTTCCTTATGAAGAAAGGCTGAGGGACCTGAGTCTGTTCAGCCTTGAGAAAAGAAGACTGAGAGGGAATCTTATCAATGTTTATAAATACCTGAAGTGTGAGAGACAGGATTTGGCCAATCCCTTTTCAGTGGTTTGTGGGCACAGGACAAGGGGCAATTGCCACAAACTGGAGCATAGGAAGTTCCACACCAAGATGCAAAAGAACTTTTTCACAGTGAGGGTGATGGAGCACTGGAACAGGCTGCCCAGGGAGGTTGTGGAGTCTCCTTCTCTTGAGATATTCAAGGCCTGTATGGACGCCTACCTGTGCAAGCTGGTCTAGGGAACCTGCTTTGGCAGGGGGGTTGAACCCGATTATCTCTTGAGGTCCCTTCCAACCCCTTCAATTCTAATTTATTTATTGAAAATATATAAATAAATAAAAAGGAACTGAAGACTATAACTCTATTGCATTTTTTTTCTTGGGATCTTCCATTATCTATGGCAGTTCAAGCAATATAGAGGTATTTTTGAAAATTTTCATGAACTTTAAAGCATTCACTAAAACAACCTGCCATAAATGTGTGTTATCACCTCCCCATTTGTGCATTATTTCTAGTTGTTTTTGATGCAATTCAGTCAGGCAGCAAAATGTTTACCACATGACTCAGGAAACCTTGCCTACCACACAGCCAGATGACAGCAAGTAGAAAACAACCAAAATTAGCATTCAATAAACAATTTGTACCCATTCTGTACCCTGAAAATTATAAGTTGATACTGTTCCATGAATAGGAATTATGTTCTTAGGAACTGAACTTGAATTTTGAGCACTATGCAGATATAAATAAATAAATAAGTTTAATAATACATGTAACTTCCAGTAAGTGATTCAGAGTTTTTTTTCCTAACAACTACATGTATTTTCAACACAGCAGTCACAATGGACTATATTTGGTCCCTATGGACCACATTAATGTTGGCATAATTATGCTTGAAAAGAAACTGATAAAAGGAAATTAAGCCATTTCATTCTCAACAGAAAATCACACTAAATTTCTACAGCTCATGTACAAACAAATAAAATAAAAAGTCTGTTTTGATAGTCTTTCTTGTCTGATCTTTTCCTTGACTGTTTTTATGGCAGTGATTATTGATGTAGCAAGTTGCACAAGGGTTTTGTGAATGCAAAATTATGGTGTCCTGACCTACTATACTGAAGAAGAAAATACGACAAAAGGTAGCCTGGGTTAGAAAACGGAGTCAGAATAAAAACTGAATGATGTTTTATATACTGTTATTTATTTATATGTTTTGGAGAAGACAAATTTGGATGTTTAAAAACAAGAGTGTCAAAATGTGTCAAGGAAAAATAAGCTAAACAGAAGGACAAAGAAACAGAAGGCAAAATGGAAGGAAATACAGAACATTATAAATATGTTGAAATTGGGATTATTGAAAGCAGTCATGTAAACATCATGGAAAAGAGAGTACACCAAACAAATCATGCAAAAACTGCATTATGCATATGCATGAATTATACAACGTGGACATACATGACCTTCAGCTGTTTTTTGAAGGATTTGCTGCAGTTTCAGGCAGAAAATGAGGTTCAGTATGGCTAAGTCATCCTTGCAGCTTCTCCCCTGAAGTCTAGAAGGATGGTATCGAGTGGAAATAATCATATTATTATTATTACTATTACTATTACATTGCAGACAAGCACTTAAAACATTTCCAAATACATAAACCATTATGAATAACTATATTAAAGTATATTAAGTATAATTAAACTATATGAATGCTGTTTCATGTACTTAACGAAATCTGCTTTAGAGTGTCAGTGGTTCTCAGAATGATGCAAAAACTTATAGACAGGTCTATACAGGATATTAGAAACAGATCATCACACAGAAGGTGATCACCTGGCAGAATTGTATTTTGACAAGGTGATAAAGCAAAGTGGCAATACTAGCTAAAAGCTAATTCTTAGTCTGTATACATGTATTATTCATAGCAAAGACATTGACAGAAGAGAAACTGAACCAAGTGAGTTCCTGACATAAGGCTCAGTCCACAGGATCACAGTATCTATGTGATTTTAAAATAACATAATTCTCCACAGGAGAATTTTCCAGACAGGCGGAAGAAAAAGGTTAATTTTCGTGTACAGGTCTTGAAGCAGAATGAGAAGTTAAACCTGTGTGCTAATGACACAGCCCCCAGTTCATCAAATACAAAGCTTGCTATTCAATTGAATTGAGGTTTCCTTGTATCAGACACCACTTGTGTATTTTTTTCTTAATTTTCTGTGATCTCAAGTAGCCTTCCCTTTGGAGTTTATTTAGCATCTCTGTCACTGCTTACTTGTTTCCATAACTGACAATTTTTAAATGCTTGGCAACAAATGTTTTTTATATTATCCACTAAATCCTGACTATGAAAAATTCATCCCTCCTTTTCTTTGGCATCAATAATGTCTGCTGAAGATTCCCCTTAGCCACCTATTATTCATTCAAACTTTACCTCATTTTCATGGCAAGGAAGAAAGATATAAAATCATGAATCATTCAGTAAATGTCAGGCATATGTAGTGTGTATAGTGTTTCAGGTTTATATTATTTGTACTCTTCCTTTTGATTTTTTGACTGACAATATCACTTTCAGGGTCACTAAGTTTATTTCCTGCAGTTCCCTAGATTGATTGGTACTCAGAAAAGCAAGTTCATTGATATTTTCTATTGCTTTCCTTCATGACAGTTAGAATGAAAACTGAGATGTCAACTCTTTGAACTACAATGAGGAAAAAATCCAATTATTTTTAGGTTGGCAATTCAAAATAAATTTTGAAGTATCTTCTTTATTATGTGATATTTTAGAACAATCTGGTCCATAAATTAGGAAATCAGAGAACTTCAACTTATTTTTTCCTCTTACAAAATGCAGAAATAAATATAAAAGAAAAGACAAAGGCTCCAAAATATTATGTGGAAAATATATGTTTTATTATATTTGTTCCAAGTTATTAAAATATAGTTCTATAAACCAACAATTGAGTCAGATGAATTTTCTACTGTTGAAAACAAAATTAACTATTCAGAATTCTATTGTATATTAATTATTTTACATAGTCATACAGGAATATGAAAGCTGTGAACTTCATTAGTTTGTATTGACAAAATGAAGTGTTGCAGCACTTTGCAGGATACACAGATTTTAACATATGAAAGATGAAACTATTTTCCATTATGGTTTCCTGATAAAGGAGAAAAATATTTAACAATTTGTTATTTGTCCCATATTTGAAATTTAAATATTAAAGTGTATTTTATGGTAAAATAAATAAATAAATGGATAAATAAAACAGAGCATTTATGTTGATTTTAAATAGTTCCATGCTTGTTTTTACAGAAAAAAAAAAAAAAAAAAAAAAAAAAAAAAAAAAGACCTTTAAAATAACATAAAAACAAAATTTGTATCTTAGCTTCATTCACAAAGTCTGCAGAGTATGCTGTCCCTATCACTGTCCCTATATTCTGCTCATCATGGGAATTCGTCATGGGAATTTCACAAAAAATTTTGTACAATTTTATTTCTTTTCCAGATTTGTCTATTTGGGGTAGCAGTTGTTGATATTTAAGTTACTTGTTCTTTAAAGAGCTCAATATTTTTATACTCATCCTGAGTGAAGATCTGCTGTTGTATCCACCAATTGCATTGCTGTAAGGCAAATCACCATGACTGCAGAACAGATTAGGGGCCATGAAAACAAGCTCATCCACCCAGCATAGGAGTTCATCTGCCTGTCTTCAAGGCCAGCTCTGAACCATATCATACACCCATATGGTGCAGCTGTGTGAGAAAGAGCTATGGAGGGCTTTCCCCTTTTTGTTCAGAGGCTGCATTTAAGTTCAGACACTTTACTTGTCTTCAGCTCTTGACTTTTGACTCAAGCAGTATGTAGGAACATTTGTGCCTATCTACTTTTCTGACTTTGACCTGCTGACTTGGCTTCCTGGCTTGACCATGGTCCTGCAAGGTTAACTAGACAGTGGTTGACCAAGGTCACCACTGCCATGTGGGACTGCATACTCTGACAGTGAGGACACTCTCATGCTGTCATGCTGTCACCATTGGCTCCTGACTTGCATTTTTGCAAAGCAGGCACTCCTTGCACTGACGATGAGTAAGGCAGAAATACATACATGTAAATTTTGCTTTTTATAGACTGCTAAATTAAATATTTTATTCTTATCCACTGAATTCTAAAGGACATGTAGGAAGGGATTCCCTGCGGTGATGGCAATTTGATGAGTTGCTGTTTTGCATTTTGATATAATTGATTATACCAGGTAACTTGCCACTTGGGAAGCAATTTAGATATTTAATCATAATTATCTACTGCTGTGACTGGAGACTATGACTTCTACAGTGAACCTAATTATCAAAATTTACGTGCCTAATTGCCTTCCAAGTGCCATAAAAAGCAACATCAGATAGACACGGTTCAACCAGGTTGAGTAGTTAGTAACAGAGGCCGTATCAAAACAGACACCATTAGGATTAATGTTGTCTTTAAGCCTGTACATGCTTACATGGGCCCAGACTGAGAAAGACCACTAAGAGCAATTCAATGTATTCATTCCTATATCCATTCCTGTATCCATTTTCTTATTTATATGGAGTCAGCATCTTTTCTTTTCTATGCATTAGTATCAATGAACAAATACAATGTTTTAAGCATTGTCTATAGACTGAATTTGATAGTTCTCCTTAAGGGGATATGGGATAAAACTATTTTCAGAAAAAAAGCACAATATGTAAAATGCTTGTACAAAATGCAGGTAATAATGAATATAAAGAAGAGCAGCTTACATGTCACAAGCCTGCTGAGGAAAAACTCTTAAGCTGATCCTAGTGTAAATAAAGATATAGTGACACCATTATTGATGTACATGGTATCACTCAAATCTCAACTTGCCAAGTCCTGATTATTTAAATAGACGAGAATAATTTATCTACATCATGGAAAAAAAAGAAAAATCCTTTAAAAAAAATCCTTTAGCAGACAGCATTCTCACATATAAACTGATCTGCCCTTGTTACTGAGTCTCCATGAATCTCACAACAACACATGAAACTTACCAGGGAAAAATATCTGACTTTAGCAACAGAAAATGTAGAAGTCACTTTCCTGATTTTGTATCAGATACTTGAGATCACAGAATCACAGAATCACAGAATTTCTAGGTTGGAAGAGACCTCAAGATCATCGAGTCCAACCTCTGACCTAACGCTAAGAGTCCCCACTAAACCATATCCCTAAGCTCTACATCTAAACGGCTTTTGAAGACTTCCAGGGATGGTGACTCCACCACCTCCCTGGGCAGCCTGTTCCAATGCCTCACAACCCTTTCAGTAAAGAAGCTCTTCCTAACATCTAACCTAAAACTTCCCTGGCGCAACTTTAGCCCGTTCCCCCTCGTCCTGTCACCAGGCACGTGGGAGAACAGGCCAACCCCCACCTCTCTACAGCCTCCTTTAAGGTATCTGTAGAGAGCGATAAGGTCGCCCCTGAGCCTCCTCTTCTCCAGGCTGAACAAGCCCAGCTCCTTCAGCCGCTCCTTGTAGGACTTGTTCTCCAGGCCCCTCACCAGCTTCGTCGCCCTTCTTTGGACCCGCTCAAGCACCTCGATGTCCTTCTTGTAGCGAGGGGCCCAAAACTGAACACAGTACTCGAGGTGCGGCCTCACCAGAGCTGAGTACAGGGGGACGATCACCTCCCTAGCCCTGCTGGTCACGCTGTTTCTGATACAAGCCAGGATGCCGTTGGCCTTCTTGGCTACCTGAGCACACTGCTGGCTCATATTCAGCCGACTGTCCACCATCACTCCCAGGTCCTTCTCTGCCTGGCAGCTCTCCAACCACTCATCTCCCAGCCTGTAGCTCTGCTTGTCTGTAAAACAGACAACTCGCTAATCAGATTGTTTGTCCCCTTAAGTGAAGACATTTAAGATGTGTTTGAAAGACAAAATATATTCTTAACATAATGCTTGGGTCACAGACCTACCTGGTCTTTTTCTGTATGGTTAAATAAATAAAATAAAATAAAAAAAAGAGTGTTTTTTTTCTTGGTGTGGAAGGTGGAAGCAGTTATAAAGCAGAAATATTTGAATGATAAGTTTGTCTCCACCTTTCACTGTAAGAAAGTATTTGTCTTGTTAGCATTCAAGACTTCTAGATGACTGACATTCCTGTCCTGCACTGTCTCACAGATGTATCAATTTAGCATTTGGCAAAGGTGCTAGGAAATCCGTCTGTGAAGAGGTAGAGAAGAATTAATGCTGTAAAGACTTGCCAAAACAAACTTCCTGGATGTCCATCATTCTGGGACATCCAGGAAGTTATATCCGAATCAGGTTAATATGAACAAGCATCTAGTATTCCATTGTCACTATAGGTCCTAACAAAATCATTCACCAAGTTCTACACATCTGGTAAAGACAGCTCTTCAAAATATTGTTCTACACGTGACAGTGATAGAAAAATGGAGTCCCGATTAATTCAGCATGTTTTCTAATAAACAAGATATCTGCATATTCCCAGTGCAGCAGTATCATTCCATTCTCCACTATTGCTCATCTCTTCACAAAGTAACATTTCTCCTAAAGAAAGGAAGTATTGTTTATAATTTACTATGTGTTTGACATCAGGAGTGAAATAATTTAAATCAGGGAATTGGCAGAGAAGTTTTAAAATTCAGAGACAAGATGAAATGTAGTAAACAGTGAATAATAAACCATTTATCGAGGCAGCCTTTGAAAGCTGGTTATTTGCAGAGAATGACACCAATATGAAAGAGAAGCTGAGACTCATGTAAGCATTGAAAATATTTGTACATATGCCTTAAATAAAAATAATATAATTATTAAATAACTCTAATTAAACATTAATGGAAAGACGGCAGTATCACAAGAAAAGGATTCTCAAAATTTAACTCTTTAGAAACAGTGTATTACCATTTTATTTTCATTCACAGTAAAGCGATTAATTCCGGTGCCGTAGACAGTCGATGTCTTAATCTTTATTGTGCAAATAAAGACAATAAGTAACCTACTAATTGCTTTTAATAGTATATATGGTGCAACCAACAGAGCTAAAAAAAAAAAAAAAAAAAAAAAAAAGTATCATTTAAATGGTAAAATTATCCAGGATAGACTTTATGAGCTAATACTTCAAAGCTATTGCACTGACTGTCTCAAAAGCTTAGCAACAGACGCTGGAAGCCTAAGATTTTAATAGCAAGTATTAAATATTAGTATGTGGAGTGACTTTAGGACTTAAAATTGCATGTTTAAAAATAAGATTTCATAAACCATGCGTAAAGTTGTATTTCACTTGATCCTCTTCACAGAACAGCTTGACAATTTATCTGGTGGCTAAATATTTGTTGGCATGTATTTAGCTCCAGCATTTTGTTAATTCTGATCTATTAACTAGTTCCCCAGTATACTAATATTCTTTTTTTCTGCTGCAGAGCTATAAAGTAGAGTGGTCTCTACTTACTTTTCCAAATCCTAAGAGGGTGTGTGTTAAAGTTAGGCTGATTATAAGGTTAGAGCTTATCATTACAAAATCCATCATAAACTCAGGTGATTAAATTAATCCATGAATCTGTAATAAAATTTTAAAAATAATGTTTCTCTAAGATTTTTATTTTATTATTTCCCTTGTTACATATATCTGACGAATGAATTAGAGCTTAAATAAGATATTATCTACACTGCACTGCTATCTGTACTGCTCTGATTGTTCTTTCATAGGGAGGCATGGTTGCCTTGGCTGCTGTGACTCATCAACATTGAAGCTGCAGTTCCTATACCCCAAGTTGTCCCCAAACATCCTGAGAACTGTTGCACTGTGCCTCGTTCAAATAGTCATGGATACAAGAGATCTCTTGATACTGGTGGTGATGTCTTCCAATTTCTTATCCCATTTTCAGCTTTTCTGATCCATGTGATGTGCACTATTCCAGGATTTCAGCATACGTAACCTTTCAGCATCTATACCAAGTTCACTGTATAAGCTTTCTGTTACAGGCAAAAATTGTGACACAGAGACGTGAAGAAAAGAATAAAAGACTTCAGAGTCTATATATGAGAATTGTTGTGGCACAACAGATCAACATCAGTGAGGTTACTATACTCATTATCTTGGAGAGGTTTTCTAGCCATTTATCCACTTAACAGTAGTGGATGCCGTTTACAGCATGTGAACAGTATTAAAACAATCAGAAGGCAGGAAGCTTAACTGAATCAGAGCTGTAGATATGCATAGTAAATATTTCTTCCCATGAAAAACCCACAGACTTTCATTATTATTGTAGTTAGTATGGTTAATATTCATTGGGCATGTTCAGTAGACAAACATCAGTTCTGCTCTCTGAAAGTACAATGCTCACTTATTTTGAATTGTTGGTTTATACCTGTTGGTCATATGAACATGCTTGTCCCACTCCTGCATTAATTGTTCATAATTTACTTCTATCATAATTGTTCATACTTTCAATGAGCATTTCCACTTGGGCCTTCTGTTATACTGTACAAAGCCTGACTTCAAAAATGCATTAGTAATTCAACCACATCTAGTGTTCTCACTCAGTTTCCACCAAGACTGTAAGGGAATCTGCATGCCTTCCATTAAAAGCAGTTTTCCAGACATGTTGCAAAACCTTATGGGACATATGGTGCCTTAGAGACCCAGCCACCATTCAGTGTGGATGTAAACATGTCAGAACACAACAGCCTACGGTGTACATAGCTCTGGGAAAAAAACTACACAAACACTGATCTTGTCTGTCACCCCCACAGAAAAAGAGGCAGCCTCCTCAAGTTGCAATAAACACACTGATTTTAGTCAGTTCAAAACTTAAAAGCATGTTAAATCTTTTGTAGAAAAGAACAAAATACGCAGACCATCCAGTCACTAACCACCCCACAGATTTAATTAGCAAGACTAGTGAATTCAGCATACCTTTCAGGTGTGTGGTCAGATTTGCGAGATGTGTATTCCACAAAGTGATTATACTAGAGAACCTGTTTTGGAAGGCAGGCAGGCAGGCATGCACGCACACGCACACACATTGCAAGGACCAAATTACTTCACATCACTTTTGTTGCACCCTGGTGAATTTCATTCATTTGCTAGGATGTTTTTTGTTTTATTTTTGTTATCTTCCTTAATTTATGATGTTATCTTGACAAATGTAGGAGACAAATTCAACACTTTTTTACAAACAGCTTTCTCAGAAAATTATGTGTAATACAGAGCCAGGAATACAGAGAATCAGCCAACCTTAGTTGGGTAAAATTCACAGAATCTACAATAATCTGAAATAATCAGAAGCATCTGCCCATTTGGACTAGCAAACTTAGATCAAGGAGAAAAGAACAAAATGATTTATGACAGAAAACTTACAGAATTAGACACAGAAAAGAACAAAGAGAATACAATGTATTTCACAAAAAGGAGAAAGAACAGAAAAGTTGCAGCAGACTTGCTTAATTTCAAACTGTTTTCCTAACACTTACTGAGAAAAAGTAAAATAAAATAAAACAAAACAAAACAAAACAATTTTCCATCTGTTTGTATGTAAAATATACAGTATTTAAAAAAAAAAAAGGAAATGTGGAAGGGGGAGGGGAAAGGGAAGTGGAAGGAGAAGGGGGAGGGGAAGAGGGGAAGAAGGAGGGGGAGGAGGAGATATGGGGAAGGGGAAGGGGAAGGGGAAGGGGAAGGGGAAGGGGAAGGGGAAGGGGAAGGGGAAGGGGAAGGGGAAGGGGAAGGGGAAGGGGAAGGGGAAGGGGAAGGGGAAGGGGGAGGAAAAGGGAGAGGGGAAGGTGAGGGGAAGGAGGAGGAGAAGGCGAAGGTGAAGGTGAAGGGAAATTCAAAAGAAAACAGGAAAGGAAAAGGAAAAGACCAAAGAGGTAAGGCCTCTACCTTATGGAAATCACAGGGGAAGAAACAAAAATAATTTCCAATAAATATTACAGCTGTCATAAAAGACATCCAAATTATCCATAATAAAGTAGATTCCCATAAACTGCACATAATCTGCCACTAACATATATGAAGGTTCCAGCTAATCATACCACTTCCACCTCAGCCACTCTGTCCTGTAAGTTCAGAGTGAATTTAGACAGAATGGAAGACTCTCATTATAAGATACACTTACTATAAAAACAGGGCTGGAGAAAAATATAATACCAAGAGAAAAGCTTGACAACTATCATATCAAAATCTCAGGAGGCAGAAATGTACAATTTATAAAACTGATTTGGAAAAAGAATGTTCAATCATAAACAAAAATAAATTCACCTCAACTTTCTTGGCTTTATCATCGTGACTCAGTTATCATCATAACTGGTGAGGAGAGCTTGGTAAGTCAGTTTGTTAAAAATATTAAAGTCTCAAAACCTTTAATACTCAGTCAGAAAGCAGCTCTAGTAACTGCTGAGAAGTTTTAGCTAAAATTCTTGTTAATCTTTAAATATGACTCCTTCTGAAACCTTAAAGATTGAAGAAAACATTGATCCAGGCCAAATGATTCCACAGACATAAATAGATAACCACAGTCAAGAACTTTCTTCTACCTACAGAGGAATCCCACAAGCTGAACACTAATAGTAAAAGCACCACGGATTAAAAACAAGTTATAAATATAGCAGTGAAGGGTATAATATATTCAATCAACATATTGTGGATATGTATATATTCACAATTCTTCATTTCATCTTTTGATTCTTCATCATTCTTCATTCCATAATTCTTCAATTAATTTGCCAAGTCCCCAGGTAAAATCTTATAACCAGAACAAAAAAGAAAATTATGTTCAATTCCACAAGTCACAACGGTCTCCTTTCACGGGCAGCAGGGTACTGCCCCTCTACAGGGAAGAAACAATTTTCTCCCTCAGACACATGCTAGTATTAAATGAGAAAGATGAAAGAAATTCCCTTTGATGGTAACACATTAAGAGAATGACAATCAATGTAAAGATTTTTCCAAAAGATTGCTGCTGAGTCACCATAGTTTGCCCCTAGTAAAAGGAGCCTTTTGTGAAGCAGATTCTTCTGAGTCAAATAGAGGAACTTTTACTGCATCTCTTTATGAGCCTGTCACAAGTCTCAGGTTAATAAAATCACTACAAAACTGTTACAGTTTTGCTTCTCAGTCAGCCCACAGTCAACATGATGGAAGACCAAAAACTCATAGTCAATGAACCTGTGGGTGGTGCAGAGTCTTGCATTGCACACCTGAAACTTAGATCATGATCCTCTTCCCCAGATCCTCTCTAAAAACCTTTATACCTGTAGAGGCCATATTCAAACGGCACTTATATGACACCATTTGCAAACACTAGATCACTATGTGTAACAAACCAACTCCCAGCACAACTTTTCCCATCTCAGAGTCCCTATGCATGTTTGAGTCACTGAGATAAATATTAGTTATCTAGATTATGGTTTTATCCTGGTTTTATCCACATGCGGAGATCTTGGGAATCTCAAAACATAGCATGATTTCCATGTAAGCTGCACACTTGGATCTCCTTTGCCTCAAAAGTGTGGTGTGACAAGAGATGGTGCCACCTTAGTCCTTCTCTGCCTGTTCCTGTCTGGTACAGGAAGAGTAGTACACCTTAGCCCTTCAAGATAAGCTAGGAAGTACTCTCTAAGTAACAAAAAATGTATTGTTTACTATCAAAGGGCAACTGGGACTGTCTTAGGAAAATTCTGCAGTATTCCTTCTTAATAAAACCACAGTTCTTTGACTTGCTGTTTTGATACATTTCCCGATTGCTGAAGGTATTATACCTGAGATAGAAAGAAAAATCAGTGTTGTTTTTTGTTTTGTTTTGTTTTTCTTTTTTTTTTTCATAGCTTCAACAGAAACTGATAATTCAGCATGTTTTCCACATTTCCACAGCTTTGAGTCATTTTCAGACTTTTCAGTTACTCTTATTATGAAAGACTCTTGATTATAATCAGATTGGAAAAACACTGAGGGAAGTAACGTGTTTGGCATATCAAAAGTTACTGAAGAGGAACATCTCTAGTAAAACCACCAGAAGCTAAAGAAGCCCATGAAAAGCTGTATCTTAGAAATTCAATGCAGACTATTAGAGAAAGCTTAAGACATATACAGCATTCTTAACCTGCATATATTTAGGTAATTTAGGTCTTTCACCCTTAGAAACGTATCGTTAGCCTTCCACAACAGTAAAAATAAAATAACTCTAATTCATCAGTTCTTGGGGACAAAATTCAGCTCAGCTTTGGGGAGACTCATAGTAGAACCTGACATCTTCACAGCATTCCCAGTCTTTGCTGTGCCATCCTTGGGAATAAATCCTTAATTTAAAAGTTTTACAATAGTGATGATAAAATAATGTAATAGTAGCTCTTGTCCATGATCGTGACTTTATGTACCGTGACCAGAAATGTTTGTAATTTACTTGATTTTACTTGGTGCAAAAGAAGTGAATAGGCATAAATTGATAGGCATACAGACATCATGTATAAAATACATCAAGAAATAGTCTTTAGAAACATGTTTTCAAAAGTTGTTCTTAAGGACTTATATAGTTTCCTATTAACATGAGAAGGACTCTCTCTGTATGATTTCCATTTTATATTGCATTATGCCGAAGCAAAAGCAAACGTGCAACTATTTTGCACATTATGGGACAGCAACAATAAAATGAGCATTTACTAAAGTAAATGGCTATTATGTTTGAGAGGATTTTTCACCTTGGTCAGCAGCTGGACAGTTCTCACTCCCTGACACTCCATGCCTTCAAGTAAATCAGAGGTTATCTTTTGACTGAGGAAAAAGAATGCCAGATTGAAAATTACTTGTACATGATAAAGTTTCCATTCCAGATATATATTTTATAACACTGTATCTTTATATATATACTAAAGCATTACCAACTAACATCTTGTTACAAGAGTTTTTTGGTTTTTTTTTCATTTGTTTGTTTTTTTTTTAATGGTATTGCAATGTATACAGATGCAAATTGTCTCTCCTTGTGTGAGAACACTATCACTCTGTGATTCACTGCAAATTCAGAAGTTAAATATAAACATGTGGAATTACAAGAAGGGCGTAACCAACAGCCTTTCCAGATCACATCATGAAATTAACTTCTGATGGATATCATACGTCAGAGAGTTAAAAATGAATAAATAAATAAATAAAAATAAAAAAAGAAAACTAGAAATTAAGTCCCAAAATGCTTTTCCTTATATATCATTACTTTATAAAGGAAAGGGATATACAGAGACCTTTATAGATCACATTAGCTTCCTTGCCCAGCATCGGATTTTTAAAGAAGCCATGGGTTGCGTTCATATTTCCCATTTCAGGCATCCAAAAGTTTTACAGCTGAGGTGAATACATCTTTTAATATTCAGTGGGTAGAGAGGCTTTTAGGATTAAAAGGCTCCCATTCTTCTAGTGCCTGTGTCTCTTTACTAAAAGAGGAGTCACAAAAGGAGTGACAAGTTTATCCTTTCAGACAATGAAGTTACTACCAATGTATTACATACAGTGAGAAGTTAAAGCTCTGCTTTGCACAGCTGCCAACAAGATGATCAGTGGCACTTATTATGATTAGGTTTAAAATTTCTTTACTTTTTAAATACTGTTTTTACTAATCAGCAGAAGAAAAGATGACTATACAATTATTCCTTAGATGAATAGCATCTCTTAAAAAAGACTGTCTAACCCAGAATGTAGACAAAACTCTTCAATTAGTAAGTACTCTCTGAATCCTTTCTTCCTACAATCTTAATTTTCACATTCAACTGCTGATATTTCCCACGGGAATACTATAGACTGGCAGAGCCATGCGTGATGATGAAGTCAGTGAGGTAACTGTGAGCTGCTTTCTTTATCTACCATAGTTTCTTATTGATAACAGAAACCAACTGGAAAACTGTGGCTCAGGAATTTGAGATTCACAGCAGTTTGTCTCCATAAAGGCAGATGCTGAGTGAAGCTATTCTGCATAAGCTGGAATTTGTTCATTACATATACTTATACCATAAATTGTAAAAATCTTTTACAGAACTGAAGATTCTGTGCTCCTCTAAGAGTATGGAAATCCTATTAGTAGTGAAATCTCATCTTACCTTTTTTATACATAGTAATTCAAGTATATGAGTAGGATCCATTTCAACAAGACTTCACAAATAATAACTTTTGGGAAAGCTGAATAGTTCTTGCTGCTTAAAAGTCCATGCTTCTGTTTGTCTTAATGATATTTTGCAATAAATATATACTCCCGTAATGCACTATTGCATGAAGCTGTTTCTTGTTAAATAAAACTTAAACATAGATTGCAACTGTACTTTTAGTTGGCATGATTTTTGGCATATTTGATCAATTATTACAAAAATTCCTAAACTGGTTTATTCTGGCAAAGAAGGAAAGAGAGGTGAGGAAAAAAAAATTTTTTTAAGTGGAAAGGGATAGTGGAAAAGTGGAAAGGGAGAGGGAGAAGGAGAGGGAGAGAGAGAGGGACAGGGATAGGGAGAGGGAGACGGAAAGGGAGAGGGAAAAACATATACATATGTACACTTTTCTAATGGTACGTAAAATCTTATGTCACAGTCTTTCCTATATCTTAATCACGTTGTGGGAATAGAAATGTTGTTTTTGCAGAGTTACATTGTTTAGAAGGAAGGAATGTGGTACTGAGATATGCTTACAGTGATAAGAAAGCTTAAGCAGGCGACCTTGTAAAATGCAGACAACCAGACTCCTTAGGACAATTAGGTGAAAATCACGGTGTTAAGTCAAGTCAGATAAGTGAAGAAACATTACCACTTCAAACAGTAAAAATGTCAAAAGAAATCTGAAATTTAACCGGCCGGCAACTGAAGGCCATGCATTGTTTGTGAAGCATCAAATAGATTGTGAACCTGGATTACCCACTCAGTGGGAAAACAGGGGAGGGTCCTGTCATCACAAAGTATATAAACTGTGTTTTAGAACTAGTAGATGCCCTCTCTCCTGCTTGTGGGGTGCCCACCACTGCAATCACAAATAAATTACTACTTCACTGAGATCCTTGCCTGAGCCTAAGATCCTGGCTACAGAGCGTTTCTCACAACTTTGACTATGTTCCCTTATACCAGACATTTCTTGCTTGAATCCCTTAACTGTATTTGATAGGAGTTATATGTAGTTTTTCAACATATCTACCTTTCTTGTTTACATACAATAATACAGGATGAATAGAGATTCAGTAAAATGTCTGATTTACTGAACACTGTGAAAAAGATTTCCCTCAAAAGGTTTCTATGCACTTGTAAGTAATCTTGGTTCATAATAGAAAACAGCTATTATCCTAATACTGCAAAGGAACACAGATGTGATCTTCTGCATTTTTGCATGCAATTTTTTGATTCTTGCTTGTGTATCAAAATGATTCCTTGTTGTTTTGTTCATTTGTTTATTATAAGCAAATGCTTCTGATGTAAACAAAGAAGCAGAAAACCTTGTCGTACAGAAATGTCATACTATGCTTAAAGATATTTTCTCAGTAGAGTTCTAAATATTCACAATAGCATCTTTGTTAAAAGATAAAATCTGTGGGTTGTAAGATCCAAATAATTATCACTCCATCTGGCTCTGCTCATCTTCTTTTCATTTTCATGAAATATATTTAAATTAAATATTGCCCTTTTCAGAACTGAAACTGGTCATGTTTGCTCTTGGATATGTTATGCAAACATATTTCTTTCTGTGAGATTGTTGTGGTATATGTCAGCTATTTCCCTCAAGACTACTCTGAAACATAAGTTCCATTTCAAGAGATTCTTTTCAAAGTACTGCACCATCCTTCCCATTTATAACCATAACCACTAGCAATCCCTGTAGGACCTTTTATTATAATTGAGTAATTCTGCAATGGTTTATGCTTTTCCCAGCTGAAATGCTAACACATAACAATCTTTAAGTTTCTGTTCAAATGTTATAATGAAGAAAATGTAAGAATAAACTGACTCGTGATTTCATATTCCCTCACAATTAAAAGTATGTTTGCCTGTTAGCTTGTTGTCCATAGGCTGTTTTCCCAGCTTTGGGACTACAGGTATTTTTACCATGCTTATTCCACTACTTCTTTATCTTCTTTTACTAGGTTTATTGCTTTTCTATAGAAAAATTCTTATAGTAATTAAGCCACTAACAGATTTATATCTTTATCAGATATAACTTTATCAGATTTATCTATAAATTTATATATATTCAGTGTACATGGCATACTTGATATTCCAATTTCAACTTTAATAAGGGTCATTTTTACTTTTAGCACAATTTAGAGTAAATAAATTGTATATATTACTATGAACCCTCATTTTCTTCATGTTCTGTGTTTTAATGATTGATTTGCTACAGTACACCTGTTATTATTTGCACAAGCTTTTGATCTATTCTACCATTTAAACTAAGGCTTTAAAAAAATAAAGTGTCTTTTCATACTGAAAGCTCAGTAAAAGCTGAAAATTGGCTTGTGCATTCTTTTGTCTCTTAATCTAGGATTTATGGTAATGCAAATCCCACTCAACATGTATCTGTAAAGGACTGTTAGTGAAATAGATGGCTTAGCTATCAAGGATTGATTGCTCCTTAGATCTAAACAGGCACCAAGATAACTAAAATATAATTTAGCTTCCTGAGAAGTTTTTTGTTCGTTCGTTTGGTTGGTTGGTTGTTTTTTTGCATGACTCTGAGACTGTTACATTCAGAATTATTTTATTTTGTTGAAGGTGCCATTCATGTCCTATAGGTCTTCTCTTGTCCAGGATCTGGCCTGGACTTTAGAGCAGTGATCTTTGCAGGGCCTTTGCCTCAGCTGCAGTTTGTCTCTGCATTAAGAAGAGAGCCGAGTGACATCCGTAGAAAGAGGAGCCACACTGTAGTAACAAGCAAGCTACAAAGCAGCTTCTGAAACAAAACTTTCAACTTATTTAAAATAAAAGAAACATGAAGATTTGGTAGAGAGATTTGAGAACTTTGAGTAGAAACTGAAGGAGGCAAAATAAGATTTGGCACTGCCAGAAGTTTCTTCATCACCACTATAGCCACTGTGTAGATTAGAGCTTCCTGCACATGGGAAGCAGTGATCCTCCACACTACCATGGACTGGCACCACCAAAGTGCCACTAGAAGGGACCCAGAGCTCAGGGAGGGGTGTGGCCTGGTGGTGTGGGGACACTGGCAACCTGACAAAGGAAATTACAGCTTGAATCCTTCTTAAGGGGACAGGAAAAAGGTGTTTATCCACTTTTTGTAAATATCGATGATGATGAATTTCTGATTCTTCCAGAATGGATTTAGAAAGACGAGTTACATTAATTACAGAAAGAATCCGATTAAAAACTTACATATGCAATGTTCTCAACAAGGAAAACAATCTGTTGCAGAAACAATTTCTGGCATGTGCCATCTGTGCTCTATGTACTAAGTTTACTAAGGTAAAGCTTATTGTTTCTGAAAAAAAAAAACTAAGTCCACTGTTATAAATGAGGTCTCAACTCAATCTGAATTTTGTAATATTGATAAAACAAATATTTCTAAAAGGTATAAAAGGCAAGTAAACAGCGCTGGGCGTGCGGGGAGACTACGCTCCACCAACACGCACACACGAACATCAAACATTCTAAACATATAGAACATCACTTTTACATACTAAACCCAAGTATGCCTATACATACATACAAGCAGGAAAGGTAACAAGCAATCCTTCCATGACTTAACAGTCTCCATTTTCCATTCCTTTTCTTGACTACAAACAAGTCTGCATTTTCCATTCCTTTTGAACAATATGTCTTGCTTTAAGTTGTCAAGCAACTTGGCCTTCAGGCCTTACGTATCCTGTTCTTCCCGGGTCGCAGAAAAGCATATCCATCTCCTTTTCAAGGCCAATAGGGTCTGGGTCAAAAGGCACGTTCAGGTCAACAGGGGGCGTAACAGCAAAGAAATTCGATGGCTGTAGCAGCAGAGGGGCCCATGGCATAGCAGTCGGATCAGTAAAGGAGCCCACAGCTCCCTCACTATCTGGCATACCACATGCTTCTGACTGTGGTCCCACATGGCTCTTTAAGGCCTCAGGGATTGCTCGCCGGGTGCTGAGCAATCCCACTGCAACCTTGCCATTTTTAGTTGCAGAGTCCCACACCTTGACCTCTGTTTGGTCCCATATTTCAGGATCATAAACTCTCCAATTGTTGAGGAGAATAAGCTGTAAGGTTAGCAGGACAGTCTTTGTTCCTAAGGACGTATGATTTCCCATAATGTGCAACTGCTTACCAGCGAGAGGCAGTTGTGTGCACGGGTCCGCTTCTCTCAGCTCGAGCTTCTTCCCAGCTCTGATGTGCTTATTTCCAGCGACTTTCTGTACGAGCTTCTCTGAGCAGTTTGCTGAGTTTGGCTGAACCTATCTTCATGAGGCAATCAAAGTGCCTGTTCCCGTCCTGGTCTCCATTCTGCTAGCCTGTTCCTTTTCATTCCTCTTTCCTGCTTCTTTATTGATGACATAACTTCATTGTGTTGCCTTTTTTTTATCTTGAGGGCAGGCTCCCCTCTTATACCTTTCTCTCCACAGCAGCTCTTTTCAAAACAACTTTTCATTGGTCAAACACCTTTGAATGTAACAACAACAGCAAACACCCAGAAACATCCATGCCTTAACGGCTGGAGAACAAGAAACCTGGAGACTGCATGGAGTCTCCTGAATCGCCCTTCTTTGTTCCCTCTAAACTCTTACATTCCTGATGGCCTCATCGTTAAGAGTCTAATGTTATCTCAACCATGGGGCTTTCCAACCCCCATGGCCACACTCCCAAATCTCCCCCTTCTTTATTCAGGAGACTCCCCGCACGCCCAGCGCTGCTTACTTGCCTTTTATACCTTTTATACCTTTTATACCATTTAGAAATATTTGTTTTATCAATATTACAAAATTCAGATTGAGTTGAGACCTCATTTATAACAGTCCCTTCCAACTCAGGATATTCTATGATTTTAACAGAGATCAATTTTTACTAAGCTTTTATTAGCATGATAGTAAGAATGAGACAAACATGCAACATGTTTTCGTTATTCAGCAAGGCATATGCATGAAGAATTTAATTATTTTTTTTTCTTAATAGGCGTTGGCTACCTTGAATATTATTTTCCCAACTGTACATCATCATTTAAGTTGTTTTCCAAAAAAGGCTGTTTTTTTTTTTTTTTTTTTGTCTTGTTAATTCAATGTATTTCACTGTACGTAGTTTGCTTGCGGTAAACTAAAATTTTATTGCTTAAGCTTTTAAATGTTGCTTTGAGGTGCATTTGGTGGGTAGGAGGTTGGACGCAAACTAGACTGCTGTTTTTGCTAAAACATACCACAGCTCCATGGGTCAGAGTGAGTCATTGAAACATTATATTTCACACTAAACCATGAAATTGTTAACCATATATGCTCACAAGAAAAAATATTTTTTTATTGCACATATTTCACATGAAATAAAAGGTACGAATCCTTTTAGTAATCTTAACTGTTACAATGCAAGTTGTTCCAGTAAGTCATATTTACCAGTTCTACAGATACGTACTTATAAAATGAACTTAAGTAGAGTAATTAAGAAAGCAGAATTACATCTACTTTGGGGTAGTTGTCAACATTTTTTCATATTACTGTTCATAAGAAGGAAATATTCATTTATACATTTACAAAATCCCAAATACCATTATTTAAAAAAAAAAAAAAAAAAAGATTCAGATGCAGAACACACCTTGAGAGAGCAATCTTAGCATCTCAGTTTACCTCTCACTCAACAGACTTGGATGTAAGATTAGATGTCTTGCATTCTCTCCCTTTGCTCAAGATGGAATTGTGCAAAATACGAATTTCTTCACCAGCTTCTGAGCAGGAGTTGACTTTTTGATCATAAAGTGCCATGAAAGTATCATGAAATAATGAGAAATGACTGAGTAGAGTTAATGGGGGTAATGTTTCTATAATAATAGTCACCAATGACTTTCTGCAACGGAAGTTAAAAACACAAAGGGAATCTGGAAAATCTTCCTCAAAAGCCTTGGGTGTGTGTATACTTTCCAAAGGCAAATTTAAAAGGGGCCATGAATACCATTGTGTCTGGACACAGATGAAAAACATGCCAAAAACTGTACAAGGTTTCTGAAGAATCTCTTCCCAAATATCATTATTAAATAATGATGTCTTTTCAAATTAAATTCTTCACAGCTCTTCCCCTGATGTAAACACAAAGCAGTCAGAACAAGAGAACTCTTCTAATGAAAATTACTATTTATTTTATTTTATTTTGTTAATTAACAGTATGCTTTGTTTATTTAATTAATTTCATTCATCTCATTTCCTTTATTTTTAAGTAATTCATTTTTTTTTTTAAATAAATTGTATTTAATTCATTCTATTATTTCAGGTTGAATATATAGAATGTTGCCTTTGACTGACAAAACAATCAAGCAGATAGATAGATAGCACAATAGAGCTTCTCTTTTTGTGATAGTGTTTAAAATGAAAAGAAAAGCTACTAGAAACTGTCAGAGCCTGCAGACTCTGAACAATTTACTGAAGTACTGTTGCATACATACAGTTGCTTAACACTGTGAACAATCAAAAATGGGATATGACTGAATGTTACAGATTGACCCTTTCAAACACCCAATATCTTAAGAAATCTGGTTCTGGAATTGAATTGGTGTTCTAGTTTCAGCTAGTAGCTGGTATGATGTTGTGTTTGGGATTTAGGATGAGAATAATGAGAAAAATACACTGATGTTTTAAGTGTTGCAGAGCAATGCTTACACAAAGCCAAGGACTTTTCAGCTTCTCACACCGTCCTGCAAGTGGGCAGGCTGGAGGTGCAGCAGGAGCTGGGAGGGGACAGACCCAGGACAGCTGACCCAAACTGGCCAAAGTTTGGGTCAGTAATACTGCCATCCATGCCATCTGAAGTCATGTTGAGCAATTAATATGGGGGGGCTGGACAGGGTGGGAGGACCAGCTGCTGGGAGACAGGCTGGGCTTCAGTCAGAGGGAGGTGAGCAATTGCATTGTGCACCACTTGTTTGTACACATTATTACTAATAATACTAATATCATTATTATTTTCCTTTCTTTTCTGTCCTAATAAACTGTCCTTATCTCAGCCCACAGGCTTTCATTTCTTTCTAAGTCTCTCCCCCATCCCAGAGAAGGAGAGGGGAAGGTGAGCGAAGAGCTGTGTGGTACTTCACTGCAGGTTGGATTAAACCACAACAATTGGTTATGTCAAAGGCTGGTGTGGTACTACCAAACCTTTCTAATGTACATGAATGTAATTGTGCGGGAATCATGGTGCAGTGGAACATATACAGTACAAAAACAGATCCATGAAATTTCATTTACAAAGCCAGAATTCCAAATGCAATAACATATGAAAAAATCCTCCAATTTAGCCCAAACAGAAAAATAATAGCTTGCTTAAATTAACACACTGAAGATTATGATAGAGTTGCCCCTAACTAGAACATCTTGATTATTTTAGTTCTGTAATAGGATATATATGGGAGAGTTATTACTCTTATTGCTAACTATTAAAGATGGTCAGAAAAAGCTACGGAGTTAGAAAAAAAACTGTGATATTTCCTAGAGAAATGAAATAATCTTGTGTGGTGTGCAATGGGCAGAGCTGATCTGCTTGCCTTTAAATTGAGATATTATTGTGCTGCTATCAGTAAATCTGTTCTGAATAGCAAACATTCATCTGTATAATGTATAAACTGTATAAACTCAGACAATGCAGAGATTTCACTTGAGACTGAATTCAGCAGCTTTCCATGTGGAAGTCAACAGTAACAAGTGGCAGGAACACTGCTTTGGTGTGATATTTCTTTAGTGAGAGTAGCGGAGTGAGAATAATGAGGTTGTAGAATCTTGAACTTCTGCCTGTAGTCTTGGTTTACTAATTGAATGTGGAACAAAAGTATCAAAGTATCTGTATATCTCAATACTGCAACAGCTAGACTGCTTCCATTTCAGCTTAGATACTCTATATGAGTGTCTAAGTCTATATGAGACTCTCATATGAGCTTTAGACACTCTAATGTAGACCTATTCTATTTTTGCTTCTAAACTTAAACATGTCTTTCCTTTTCCTGTCCACCCAATTTACATCAAACATTTCATACAGTTCTTTTTCCCACTCTGTCTTATTCTGGTCCAATCTTTAACCAATCAACAAATGCATCCTTGCATAATGTTGCAATTATGTGTATCAGTTTTTATGTTTGT
Organism: Anas platyrhynchos; assembly: GCF_047663525.1. Taxonomy (NCBI): domain Eukaryota; kingdom Metazoa; phylum Chordata; class Aves; order Anseriformes; family Anatidae; genus Anas; species Anas platyrhynchos. The sequence goes on along the minus strand of NC_092587.1, from coordinate 51,157,604 downwards.
TTGTTTTATATCATGCTAAAAATAATAATAATAATTTATTATGAAATAATAATAATAATTTATTATGTGTTGTCCTTTATTAAGCTGGTATTTTTGAAGCCATTAGAAACAGAAAGTCTGAGGCAAGAGACAACAGTAATCACTGAGGAGATTAAGAAAGAAACTGTTGAATTTAACTTGGAGCAGAAATGAGTAATACTTGCTAAATGGCATAACAGATAATAAAAATAAGAAACACTCAAAGACAATAAATCGGAGATCTCTACTTACCTGTTCCTTCAGTAAAACATAACATTGAAAACTTGCAATCTGATAAGAACTTAAATAGATTTTTCACAGAATGACCATTTTGCCAAATGTATACATTTAACAATCAGAAACTGAGATTTTCAAAATCAACAGCTTCATGTGGAAATTTTTTATTATTATTAACATTATTGGTATTATTATTATTATAAACATCACTATTTTTAAAATTCAGAGACTTGTTCATGTTAAAATCTCATCACTCAACTGCAGAAACTTCAACCTAACTTTTGCCCTCGTGTGTTTTAACTAAATTCAAGTCTCAGTGTATTTTCTTCTGAAAGAAAATCATTTCAAAGGACAACATAAGTCCCCCATAATTTTTCATAAAGAATCTAATTAGCATTTAAAATGAGAAATAATAAAAAACCTGTCATGACTTTTTACTTAATATCAGAAGCAAAATTATTTGTGAATTCAAATTTCTAAAAAATTGTAAATCTGTACTACAAGCTGATGACTTTTTTTTTTTTTTCCTTTGTGTTCATTTGGTTTCCTGCCAAATTAATGGAAATGGAAGCCCATTTCACATAATGGCACAGTCAGCCTCTGCTGGAAGGTGATCTTGTAATATGCTATTCCCCAGATGTTCATTTACATTGTGAAGTTTTCTGCCAGCTTAAATAAATGCATTCTAATTTATTGTACTTGACAAAATGTTTCACACTTACAGACAGCTAGTTGAGATGCCTAAAAGTGTTGTGAAGAAAAACTTCAGAACATTAAGAACATTTCAGAACATTTTTTCATTGCTCAGGGAGTAAAAGCTATACATACATACATATATAAATAACAAGCTAGCCTTTTAGCTCAGTTACTTGACAAGATTTATAACTCATTTGAATTGAAATACAAGTTTCTAAATTGCAATTGAGAGTCTAAAAATCTAAATAAGATTTCTGAGATGACAGAAACTCTGGAAGAAGACAGAAGTAATATGTTTTCTCCTCTCCTTCTGGCAGATGGGAGAATGGAAAATAAATAAATAAATAAATAAATTTTACGCTTTCAGTCTCTGACCTCTAACGTCACATACCAGAGTGAAAAAAGAGAACCCTAAAAACCACACACCAGAGTGAAAACCTCAAACCCTGTTAAAGGAAACCTTAAATCTCCTTTCTCCATTTTTTCCCTATATAAAATTATTTGCCTGAAAGCTGTTAGAGATCTTCCATAACTGTTCACATATTTTTGTCCAATTTATTTACCTGGATCCCAAGATGAAATGCAGACACATTGTACTAAAAGTAAATAATTTAAAAATTTTTGAATATAGGGCTTTAATCCAAATCAGAATGTTTATTTGATATACGGAAATATTTTTCAAATGGCTATGATGTATTTCTATATGTATTGTGCTTACATATTTATCACTGCCATCTTATTTAATTTAAACTTCAAAATTATTCTGAATCATTACTCTTTGTTGTTTTGAACAATCTCTAATTATCTCCTTATTAATTTTAAAATTAATTAGATTTTTTTTTCCTTCTGCATAATATAAAACAAGAAGGCAAGTTTGAATTGCCTATTTATTACAGGGAAAAACAGCCAGGAAATATATAAAGCACTTTGAAATAATTTTGCTTATTAAGTCTCTTGGTGGAATCTGTCATTTTAGAAGATATTTATCAGGTTTAGTATTGGTTTAGGCGCTAATCACATGAGCACTGACCTGACTAAATAATTTGATACTTTGGCTGATGTGGGTAATCATCTATTAATAAGGATTCTTATTTATTGTAAACAAGAAAAATAAAAATTACAGTGATTTATATCCAGAAGGTTGCACTTAACAGTGTGATATAGCTTATAACTTTTTATAAATGATCTAAAATGTAAGTTGACGTAGAAAGTACTTGGGACCCAATGAAGGACCCTTTGGGGATGGAGTTGTAAGAGAAGCGGAAATGTTGTTTCTCTAGCATAGCACTCAGGATGATAGCACAGAAATAAGTCCAAGACAGAGTACAAATGTATAGTAGAGAATGGTCAGTGGCTGCACAAAAAGTTGTGTGCCTTTACCCTGTAGAAGGAAGCAATGTAGAACATTGTAATTTGAGAAATAAAATAAAATAAAAAATAAAATAAAATAAAATAAAATAAAATAAAATAAAATAAATAAAATAAAATAAAATAAAATAAAATAAAATAAAATAAAATAAAATAAAATAATAAAATAAAAAATAGTTGATTATGATAGATTCATGGCCATTCCTACAAGTCCATGTTACATACAAACTTTCCCTACTGTGTCTTAGAAGATGGTATCTCAAGATTAATTGAAATTACCCGTAAAACTCACAGAGTTCTGCTGGAAGCAGCATGTGCTTAAGTATTATGGAGAAGATGGGTGTAGAGTTGAAACATAAATCCCAAGTTTCAGGTCTTTACTCAGAGTTGTAGTACGTTACTTCAGAAAAATCCTATAACTTCTCCTGGAAGTTCTTAGTACATAGAAGGAGGTGATGAATTTGAACTCCTTTTTAAGTAACACTCTGGTCCTTGAAGACTCATCTATAAAAATGAAGACCAGACTTCCTGCTCCTGACCCTGCCCCACCCATATGTGTGTTGTGGTATATCATGCTCATGAAGTATATCATGTGGTTATAATGCTCAACATTTTGCCAGCTGATCCGTCTCATAACCAACTGAACTACAGAGGCAGAAACCCAAACAAGGCCTTCCCTCTATTTCTCAGATATGAGGTTAATATGACAGCAGGAGGCAGTGACAACTTGGTGTTTAAGCCTTGTCTCCCTCCTACTCCCAAGACTTTTCTGCAGCAGACGCATCACCTATCTCATCACTTTGAAAGCTGGAACTCTGTGAGACTTTTGACAAAATTGGAAGTGGGTCCAGATGAGAGTAAGAGTGAGCAGCTCCCTGTTCTCCTTCATGGTTAGCCAGTATTTGTCTTGATATTACATCTGGCAGAGGCAAGAAAAGCAAGCAACTCATGAATGGAGATACTAAGTTCCATTTCACGATGTTTTCTGATAATATCCAGGGCTTTATTAAGTTAGATATCCATTACATATGAGAGTTTTAAGCATGTTTCAGGAAATACTTGTAGCGCTAGAAGTGTTCCAGGAAAATGGAAACTGAGATGGTATTACCTAACCTGGACCCATACTAAGGAAGAGACTTGGACTGCCAAAGCGCTGAGCTATGGTCTAAAGCTCTGAAGCCTCACACAAAACATATTTAATTTTTGTAGCTAAATGTTGTTTTCAGTAAACTCAGGCTTTTTTAAATATACTAAAAGTGTAAAGAAACAATGCTTTTATTTCTGTTCTTTTGGGAATGGGTTAGATATTTGCACACCACAGGGGGGTTCACTGAACAGCTGTATAGAATGCAGAGAGGTAGAGTGTTTTGTCTCCTTTCCTAATCCACTCAGAAACTTGACATTTTTAGAAGAGTTTAGACCACCCTGATCTAGCAGTTCAACAGAGATAATCTGACAAGTTTTGGAAAAAAAAAAATACATATATATATATGTATATATATATATATTTATAATTTATTTATATATATATAAATATATATATACAGACATATACTTTTTTTTTTTTAATCATGCAGTGAGTGTGGGCCAGAAGTCTTTATTCCTACAGCTGACAAACCTTTTTAATTAAAAATATGTGTAGCTAGTAATACAAGCTTCCACTGAGTTACCACATCCCTAGTTTATAAAACAGGGCTAAACTTATCTAATTTTAGTTTAACCTGCATTCTTAGGACTATAGTATTCATCTGACTGTGGAAAGTAGAAATTTTCAAAACAGTAATGCAATCTCAATAGGTGCACTTAGGCGGTGTTATGGTGTGGCAGGATGTGGTGACAGCACACCAGATGTCCTGATCATTACTTAGGGAGTTTATGTTTTGTTTAGCCAATATTTCACCAGAAAGAGTTTAAGAGAATGCTTTGAAAGAGGTGTGAACATTTGTAAAAATATTTTTGTTTCCTGTTTTATATATGTAATTGTTGTGGCCAATGTGCAAATGATCTTCTATATTGCTTAGGAACCAAAAAATACAGCAGATGGTTGACTATTTGAACCATCCCCTATTAATTTCACTCTTCTTTAATTACACTAGAGGGTTAATTCACTTTAAAAAATAAAAATAAAAAATAGGGTCAAGCCCAAACTAAGTCATCATGTACAAAAATGAAAGGCTGAAAAATATGATTGGACTAGATGGCACTGAAGGCATCATAGTCTGAGAACAGCCAAAGAGTTATTAGTCTAATATAAATGAACACTGAAAAGCAAACAAAAATTTTTACAAGAATATGAGTGAACAGATTTAAGGATATTATTGTGAATGGGCTAAAAGTCAAAATGTACCTGTGGTATAGTAGAATTAAAGGTAGAAATTAATTTTTAAAAATAAAACAAGAACAGTATTTTTTTGCTTTTCTGTTTTTCAGTTTGTATGGTACCTTATAAAAACGCTAAATTAGACTCATACTGCAATTTGCCTGATGTTTATTTTTGCCAATAACATTGCAGTTCCGTATGTGTTGGCAACTGTGTATTTCTCCCAGCCTCATTTAAGTACATTAAGCTTTTTTTGTTGTTTTGTTTTGTTTTGTTTTCCTATGCCCAGCCATCTCCCCTTCTCTTTCCTCTCTCCAGAAAATAACAAATGCTTCGATATAGAAGGCTTTTTCTATGTGGGGGCTGTAATACAATATGCTAGTTGTGCTAGTTTTGTTTCAGTAAAACATAACAAACACGTCTTCATCCCTGAGAAATCTTCTCATCACGTGCCATAATCTCAGTCCTGTAATCACTTCCCGTCAGCTTGCCTGGGAATTCTGCATGTAGAAACTTGCACAATCATACTTGAAAGACTTTAGGCTCAAACACCTCCAAGTAGAATATGGTGTCAACATTCATAGTGTTGTTCCAGGCATAACTGTAACACTTCAATCTGCTTTTAACATTCAACAGCAAGTTTCCTGTGGGTTGAAATTTGGCATGCAATATCTTAGGAACATATTTTAGAAGTGTGAGTATTGAACAAATCATTTGGGTAGCCAAGAGCAAACCAGAATAAAAAGCCAGCTTTACATGTGATACTTGTTGAAAACTCAGATTTGATACAAAAATGTTTATCAAAGCAGAGATTCAGAATTTCCAAAAAGAAACATTAAAACTAATTAAATATAAATGTAGCTGTAATGAGCTTTCCTTTTCAACATCCTATCTTGGATCTAGAAAAACTAGGTTCTATTTTATTTCTGTTAACAGCGTTAATAAAAGAGAGGGTTAAGCATACTTTGCCTTGCTTTGTTACGTGCAGCATCTTCTCACTCTTTACCGCATGGTTAGCTAGACATGCAAAAGACCTGGCTGAAATACCTAACTACAATCCACCACAATGAAGACAACAAGAGAGTAAGGGATGCTTAAAAATTTGTTACTTGATTTGTCCAAAAGAAGGCAGGGTTTTACTTACAGATTTTCAGCATTGTCTTCTGCCAAAGCTTCTTGCTTAAGCACATTTCATTTACTTACACTACTACATAATTGTAATAAAGACTCCAAATCCTTACTTCTGTAAAAGTATTTCTAAAGGCATTATCCAAGATTTTAAAAAAAAATAATCAATGAGATACTTTGGAATGTGGCAAATTATGAAATAATAACTATGAAATCACTTCAATAATTATCTTCACATAGCAATATACACCTCCTGTGAACTATATTTGCCCTACAACTAGCATGATGAAGATACTTATGATGAAATCAGGCCACAATGTTCCATTTCTTCTCAAACATACAAAGTCATTCAGTCAGTTTTGTAGCTCATACTAATGACTTTTAAGACAAAGAAAATACAATTTGGAAGTAGAACCCAAGGACAATGTGCCATGTCACAGATCTGTCCAAGCATGCTTGGCCATCCTGTGCCCCATGTTATTCAGGTCAGAGGACCAGTTTTCTAGTGTGCACAGTTTGATTTTATTCCCATGGAAACTTAGACATGATAATGAAGTATAGGACTGTAGGACTATGCACTTTGATCTTAGTTTGACATGCAGTCAGGTCACAGATAAGCCGTACACCTGCCTCAGGAATGGGTAGGCACTCCTGGGCCCTCACAGCGCATAAGACTCTTTAAGATTAGATGAGTTGGTTAGCACTTCTGTCAGATCTATTTCTTCACTGTCATTTTTACTATTTTATTCCAGCTTTTGTCGGAAATATATACTTCAAGGCTGCAGGCATTTTGATGTCACAGTTTGCAATGTGGTTAAAAGTGATTTTAAAAAGAAATGGCAGAACCTGAAGTGATATTGCAGCATATAATTACTGAATTTATGTAGTTAAACCAATAATTCATTTTTTGCTATTAATCTTAGCTGTTTGTTCCTTTGAAAAAGTGACATATGGTTTGCCACATATGGTTATTTCATGTTAGTGAAACCAGATAGCCTTGCAAGAAAGGCACTGCAGGAAAAAAAAAAAAAAAAAAAAAAAAAAAAAAAAGGCATGTAGTGGTGGAGGTGTTTAAAAGACTAACTCCTAGTCTTCCTAGTCTGTTGTATCAGTCACTCACTTCTAATTGCACCTACAATGAAGGTGTATCAATTCTTTATTAAAACCGTGTATGGACATTGTCCACTAATATATTCAATATATTGTCATGTGTGGTTCAATACAGGTGGGAAAAATACTGACTCTGTATGCTGACCTACAAAATAATCAGCCAGTTCTACTGACAAAAGTAGCTGATTCTAATACATCAGGATAGAGATTATCAGAAATATTTCAGTTTTCTTGCACAAACAATATAATTTTCATCATTTCATATTTTGTAAATGGGCTGTGTTGTGTTGTTTGTTTGTTTTATTGACACTCATTTTTAAAATTAAATTCTTTGTCTGTAGACCTAAAATTGAGATAAAAATCATAAAACTCTAATTAGAAGTTTCAGTATGACTAAAATGCGTTGTTTTGGAAGATGACCTTTTGGAGATTAAACTTACTTTGAAGGACTTTTAAAATGATTCTGGTTTGGAACAAGAAAAGACATTAAAATCACAGAAATTTTTATGAAATAGAAAATTTGATTCCTGCCCAGTCCACTCCAACTACTCCTCATCTAAAATCTGTTATTTTTCAAGCTGCAAGTTTATTAGGTTTCTTTGTCCCTTAAGTGCTTTCAGTGAACTCATCTTTTTCTTCAGAATATTCTTGATCTCTGCCATAGCCATCCAGGTCTGGCTTTAGGTTTTATTGAGGCTGTCAGCCTCTTTGAAAGTCATACAAGTGGATCTGTTTCTGTTTGTCAGATGAGGGCAGAATGCTAGGCAAAACAAAAAGCAGAATAAGAGGTGGTATGACTTCCACCCATTTTTTGCACTGTCTTAACAACTGAAACCACCTCATCTGTCAGTGATAACGCAAAGGAGAATACAATGGACGTTGTTTTGTTTCCCGACTTGTCATAGACTTTCAGTGATGTTTTGGAAGAGGTTAGAGAAAAAATATTCCATACGAGAAAGATTAAAAAAAATAAATAAAAGGAAAGGAAGAAATGAAGGAAAAATTAGGAATAAGACACTGAAGAAAAGAAAAGGCTTATATTAATGTGGCTACCACTGAAGAACTCTTATGGTTTAAAATTATAGTAGAGCCACTTGTATCCAAGAAAACTGGAACACTTTATTTGGGTTTATAAAGTCTGATTGGTATAATATAAACAACAAGAAACAAGAATCTTGAAAGTCTGGTTTGAAACTTTATTCACAATTTCTTATTCTTTACTCAGGTAAAAAGAAATTGTTTATACGTTTATTCTTCCGTAGTGAAAATATTGTGTTATGTTGAATCCTAGAAGCATTCTTTAAAGATTATCTGTACATTTGACTGCAGAGATTTACTGAACAGTAGAAATACCAACTGACTATTCATTAACTGAAGAAGTGTGAAAGACTCAATAGTTGAAATATTATAGTTTACATTTTTGAAAAGTTATCTTACATAAAACAACAGGTATTTTTAACACAACATTGATATCTGTACAGTTGAAACAAAAATCTGTGATATCATATTACTTTTTATTCATAGAGGTAGTCTGTGAAGTTTTGAAATAAATGCTTAAAAAGCATTTGTTATCATTTTCCTTCTTATAATTGACTAGAAAGTACTGACCCTAGTAAACTTACAAGCAAATACGTAGGAAATTTAGGATTTGAGTTCATTATCAATTGCTTTGGGTGTTTTTTTTTTTTTCACATGGATTATATGCTTTTGTAGAGTAATAGAAAACTATAGCTAGAGCTGCAGTACATTGTTAAAAATGTGGTTTTGTTTGCCTTGTTTGGATTAGGTAGGGTTTTTCTGTTTGCTGAATGAGAAATTGATGAAAGAAATTTCAATGTTTCTGTGGCAAGGAAGAGAAGAAATTAAACCTGCTGGATTTTCTACTCTGTGCCCATCGACCCAGTGGCACCATTCCTAACCATCTGTTATTAGCCAAGGAAGGTTTTCATAATGTTCATGCCTACAGTTTGTTTCCTGAGGTTTACCACATACTATAGTGTCATCCTTTACAGACTGAATTATACTTAAGTTCCAAGAAGGCTTTCATGACTGTTCATATACAGAGATGGTGTGTAACATATCAAGCAAATTATTTAGCTATTTTTTTCTGTTAGTTTATTTTTTCAGATGTCCAAGAATAAGTCAAAATCTTTTCTGAAGCTCCATAAATATGAATGTCATCATAAGTTATTCAATTTTTATTTTCTTCTGAGGCTGATGAAGTGATAAAAGGAGTATTCTGCAGGTAAAAAACAAATCCTATGAACAGTCTTCACAAGAAAGACTAAATCAAATGACAGAGATGCTTAAAAGACAATCCAAATGTGGATACTAATAGTAGACATTTTAGAAGATGCCTGCAAAGAAGTATTAGTTTAACCAATATTATAAAACATTCAAATTAATTAACCTAATAAAAGTTTGGAAAGTAAAATGCAGAAGAGCATTGGCACAGCCCCTTTCACAACAGAATACCCTTACAAGCAGATACAGTGATACATAATAGGAATTATGCCTATTTATATTTCCTTTCCTATATTCAGGTAAAGTCCTTTGAGCTACTCCTTAAACTTCTGGCATGGTGTCTGCAAAGGCATGCAGTCATCAATGGGAGTTTGTTCAAAATTACTTATTTTATTTGGATCATTACTGCATTTAAAATACATTAGAGAAAGCCACATTTTATGATATTTACACTTATTTGAAGATTACCCCTGATACAATTCCAGCCAACAGTTACTGTACTAGGTTTCTTTAGCCCATGCCTTTTTGTTCATATGTCCATATTAATATTAGTGTTTTATGTATTTAGAAAATATTTAAGAACAACAGCCACATAAGAAGAAAGTACTGCATGTCAAAATCAGAAATACTTTTTCATAAATTTTTAATTGCTTGGTTTGCACAATATACTGTGTATGTTCAGATGATAAGACATATTTTTGGAAACGGTTTTGGTTGAATACCAGATATTTCTTTCTCTCTTCGTGATACTACAAGTGTAACACCCTCTGCCACCTCCTTCTCATCAATCTTCGTTCTGTTTAACATATTCACTAGACCACAATGCACCTTCTAGATAAACCCTCTATGCTAGAAAAGAGCACAGAGGGTTTATCTAGAAGATAAACTTTCTTCTAAAAACTTTCTTCTAAAAGAAAACCCTCTATGCACCCTCTATGATAAACTAAAATATTTCCTTTCCCACAGTGATCTAAGAGTGATGCAAGCTGGCTGAAGCAAATATGGATACTGTATAACAGAAAAGGAGAAGGACACATATGTCACTGAGAAGAAGGTACAGGGCAACCCAGCTCTTCCAGGAACAGAAACCCATACAGCAGAGAGGAAGTAGTGAGAAAGAACCTGCAAAGAAAAATAGACTCAGGTGTCCGAAGCTAACTCTCCAGGAGGCTGGAAAAATGCAAGGAGCTGTATGAGAGTGTGTAAAGGTGTCAGCACACTGTACTCAGCAGTGTTCATGATAGCCATAATGATTTTACAGTACTCAGTATATCCAGAAAAAGAGAAAACATTCAGTAGTTCAACTAAGAAAGATGAACTGCTTCAGGTCAATCAAGATACATGTAATTGTATAGGAATTTTTCTAGAGGGTAGTTATGAATATTATATCATAGAATTTATAAAAGTTAACTTCTTTTTTTAAGTAAGAAGTTAATTCATTTTTACTTTTAAATGTGGTTTTGTTATTTATTATGCTAGCTGATTAGTGATCTAACTTCTCTTTTCCAGTCAGTTACTTGGAGTTTAATCTATGTGTTTACATGACAAATCCACAAAGAAATCAGTGATACAATGATCGTGAATGTGTTTTCATGATCTCCCCTCCCCTCCCCTCCCCTCCCCTCCCCTCCCCTCCCCTCCCCTCCCCTCCCCTCCCCTCCCCTTCCCTCCCCTCCCCTTCCCTTCCCTTCCCTTCCCTTCCCTTCCCTTCCCTTCCCTTCCCTTCCCTTCCCTTCCCTTCCCTTCCCTTCCCTTCCCTTCCCTTCCCTTCCCTTCCCTTCCCTTCCCTTCCCTTCCCTTCCCTTCCCTTCCCTTCCCTTCCCTTCCCTTCCCTTCCCTTCCCTTCCCTTCCCCTCCCCTCCCCTCCCCTCCCCTCCCCTCCCCTCCCCTCCCCTCCCCTCCCCTCCCCTCCCCTCCCCTCCCCTCCCCTCCCCTCCCCTCCCCTTCCCTCTGCCTGCCCCTCCACTCCCTCTCATGAGGAAGCTGTAGGTTGCGATGAGATCTCCCCTCAGCCTCTCCTTCTCCAGGCTGAAAAGGCCAAGTGACCTCATCTGTATTCAAGGTGAGACCGCACCAGCACAGAGTAGAGCAGGACAATCACTTCCCTCAACTGACTAGCAATGCCGCGCTTGATGCACCCCAGGATATGGTTGGCCCTCCTGGCTGCCAGGGCACACTGCTGGCTCATGTTCAACTTGCTGTCAACCACCGCCCCCGGATCCCTCTCTGCGGGGCTGCTCTCCAGCATCTCGTCACCCAGTCGGTACGTATAGCCAGGGTGGCCCCGTCCCAGGTGCAGGATCCGGCACTTGCTCTTGTTAATCTTCATGAGGTTGGTGATCGCCCAGCTCTCCAATCTGTCCAGATCTCTCTGCAAGGCCTTTCTACCCTCAACAGTGTCAACAACTCCTCCAAGTTTGGTGCCATCAGCAAATTTGCTCAAAACACCTTCTAGTCCTACATCCAAATCATTTATAAAAAAACATTGAAGAGGACTGGCCCTAAAATGGAGCCTTGGGGGACCCCACTAGTGACGATCCACCAGCCTAACGTGGCTCCATTTACCACATGCCTTTGAGCTCTGCCTGTCAGCCAATTGCTCACCCATCGTATGATGTTTTTGTTAAGTTGTATGCTGGACATTCTGCACTTATCATAAACTGCTTTAATCATAACCATTTAAATCCCTGTGAAAATGCATGATGTGATCTTCACATATTTGCATATCTGACTGCTCATGGCTAAATAATAATCATCATTTATTAACATTGTCACTGTTACTGCTGTGTGTTGTAAGATGGAAAATATAGTATTTAAAAACATTTCAGAACTATAAATATAGAATTGCCTATTCTTTATTTTACAATCTAGTGTTAAATCACAGAAAACTTCCAGAGAGTCTCATAGTTATTTTTTTATGTCATTAAATAGTGTGGTCAGCAGGCCTAGGGAAGTAGTCCTCTGTACTCATCTCTGATGAGGCTGCATCTCAATTATTGCGCTCAGTTTTGGGCCCCTCACTATAAGAAGGACACTGAGGTTGTTGAGAGTGTCCAAAGAAGGCAACAAAGCTGATGAAGTCTTATTAGGAACAGCTGAGGGAACTGTGTTGTTTAGCCTGGAGAAAAGAAGGCTTAAGGGAGATCTTATCACCCTCTACCATTGCCTTAAAGGAGGCTAGAGTGAAGTGGGGATTAGGCTCTCCTCCCACGCACCAAGAGATAAGATAAGGGGAAATGGACTCAAGTAGTGCCAGGGGATTTTTAGGTTGAATATTGGGAGAAATTTCCTTACTGAAAGGGTTGTGCAGCATTGGAATGGGCTGTCCAGGGAAGTGGTTGAGTCACCATTCCTGGAGGTTTTCAAGAAACGTGTAGACTTGGAACTTAGTAGTATGGTTCAGTGATGGAATTGTTAGTACTAGGTTAAAGGTTGGACCAGGTGATCTTAGAATTCTTTTCCAACCTGAATGATTTTATGATTCTGTGATTGTTTTTAGTTATTAAATTTTAGAAAGTCTCTGATAATCTCAATGACAATGTCTCATTGTAAAATTAGTGGCTTCTTTACTTCATTCAATGTCTTTCTTTCAGTGCTTCTCAATTGAAATGTTCTGGGAGAGTGCATGTCAGACTCTGCCTTAAAATGTGATTGCAGCATTTGGTTTTCTGACTTTTGGGTGGAGACAGTCACACGAATATTTCTGCAGGTGTTACAGAAAAGCAGTCTCTGGAAGACACGAAAGAGAGAGCTACCAAGAATTATATTTTACTTATTTATTTATTTATTTTGAGCTCTACCTAAAGTGAATATAAAGGATTTTGCTCTGCCACCAATTCTGTAACACTAAAGTAACACAAAAAGCAAAACAGCCTGGAGATGCAGTCAACATTTCAATCCCCGTTTTCTTTTCACTTAATTTCTTATGTCCCAGAAAAGAGTAATACATGTTGGTACCCACCAGAACCAGAATTTGCTTTCCAAAATCATGAATATCTTTCTGTTGATACAAGTAATTACTAGCAGTCAACCTGTTCAACAATCTGTAGGGTAGAGCTGAACTATTCCCCCATTTTTTTTTTTCTGGTTAGGTCACCCAAGAATGCGTGGTTAATACCTTCCATTTTACAGTTCCCTCTTACCATTATTTAACCTACTGAACAAGTTTTGTTCTGTCCCTTCCGTTATACAAAGAGTTTTCTAATGTCAATATGCTGTGAGATAAACATGTAATTACTATGAATACTTTCCTAGCACAAATGTGTCATTAGTTCAATGCAGTCATTTAAGTTTCATTGGATAAAACACCTATTTCTGGTGGACTTGAAATCGCATTTTAAGTGTATTTTGCCACTGAGTTAGAAGTTTTCTATTAAACAGATTATTCACATGTTTTTTTCCAGAGCACTAAAAAGGATATTTAAAACAATACAACTTCTGACCTTCTGATGATACATCTGTGTGAAGTCCATCTCATTGTATTCTCTTAACCCCATTGTTACAGTTATTAAGACAAATTGAATGATTATTATCATCTTCATAACACAGAAAAAAACATTTAACCTAATGCTGGGTCCAGGCTTTCCATCTGAAAACAGATGGAATGCCTCCACTCACAAGTTCAGGCAAGAATGAAGTATGAGGATTCAAAATTATACAAGAAGACGGGAAGTCTTGCTACCACAACTATAAACTGCAACTGAAAATTAGAAATGAATGCTTACTATCCTTGAAAAGGTGAAAAGATATGCCTTATCTTCTAAAATTATCCTTCATGGTTAACAGTATCCTTATGGAACTGTTTTTCCTTATGGAATTGTTTCTCAAGAAACAATACAGAAAGAATGAGAATTGTTTCATAAAACAGACTTAGATGACTGACTGCACTGGGGTATTCTGTGATTTGGAAATTCAGACAGCCTTACTGTGAGTATCTGCAGTTTTTCCTAAAGACACATATTAGTGTTTAATGCACTGTAAACTTATTCAATTATAAGAGAAACAAACAAACAAATAAAAAAAACCTTTTGCTGTCCCAGAGAAAATATACCAATTCAACATTACATCTCACTTCTGAAAAATATATGTCTTTGAAAGCTCTGCATAGAAGCAGAAAGCTGAAGAATTTCTGCCTCAGCACCAGTCAAAGACATATATTTTATCTGGGTAGAGAAATACTTCAGCATTCTGTGTGCTTTTGGAGACCTGCTTGGAATGCAAGTGAGGTGGAATGTGATGGATAACACCATGAAGGATGATCTCATTTGAAGGAAAGGAAATAGGAATGCACATTTTTTGCCTATTCATTCCATATATTTTATCTAAGAAGGAGGGGTATGATGAATGAAGTGCTGTGCATTGGCTATTGTTATGGTTCTATTCTGCAAGTCTTCTGCAATAAACCACAAGAAGTAATCTGTTTTTTTTTTTTTCTATTGTGATGAATGCTGATGAGACAAAATTTGATGCAACCACAAGCATTCCTTTCACAAGCAATATCCTTAGGGTACAATCAGTTATAACTTCTCTGACTACCTGAAGAGACGGCTTATTCATTTACCATCAGATACTTTGGCTCTATCAAATGGTTTCAAGCTGATCAAGTCATGTAAGATTTCATGCAAAATTAGTGAATTCTTTCCTACAGATTTCACTTTTGAGAATGTATATTTTTAACTCTTTAGAGATAGCAAATATATATATATATATATACACACAATATATTTTGATAACTGTCCACAAGTTGAAAATGCAAATCACATTATATTCTATTTGAAAAACCAGTACTTCAATACTGATTACTGGGTTCGGTACATGTATTTCAAATCTAACAAGTGTTCAGAGATGCTGAATTTTTTTCAGTAGAGTTAATCAGAATCTGGATAGGCTGGACTGATGGGCTGAGGTCAACTGTATGAAGTTCAACAAGGCCAAATGCTGGGTCCTGCACCTGGGGCGCAATAACCCCAAACAGAGCTACAGGCTGGGAGATGAGTGGTTGGAAAGCTGTCAGGCAGAGAAGGACCTGGGAGTATTGGTGGATAGTCTGCTGAATATGAGCCAGAAGTGTGCTCAGGTGGCTAAGAAGGCCAACAGCATCCTGGCTTGTATAAGAAGCAGTGTGGTCAGCAGGTCTAGGGAAGTGATTGTCTCCCTGTACTCGGCTCTGGTGAGGCCGCACATCGAGTACTGTGTTCAGTTTTGGGCCCCTCAGTACAGGAAGGACACGGAGGTACCCAAGCAAGTCCAGAGAAGGGTGAAGAAGCTGGTGAGGGGCCTGGAGAACAAGTCCTATGAGGAGCAGCTGAGGGATCTGGGCTTGTTCAGCCTGGAGAAAAGGAGGCTCAGGGGCGACCTTATCGCTCTCTCTCTATAGATACATTAAAGGAGCCTGTAGCGAGGTGGGTTTGGTCTATTCTCCCACATGCCTGGTGACAGGATGAGGGGGAATGGGCTAAAGTTGTGCCAGGGGTGTTTCAGGTTGGATATTAGGAAGAGCTTCTTTACTCAGAGGGTTGTTAGGCATTGGAATGGGCTGCCCAGGGATGTGGTGGAGTCACCATCCCTGGAGGCCTTTAAAAGACATTTAGATGTAGAGCTTAGGGATATGGTTTAGTGGGGACTGTTAGTGTTAGGTCAGAGGTTGGACTCGATGATCTTGAGGTCTCTTCCAACCTAGACAATTCTGTGTGATTCTGTGTAATGAAACTGAGACATATGGTAAAGCACTAATTACACAATTTTTTTTAATAGCTTTTCTTTTTTCTGCCATAAATAGAAAATCCAAGATAAGTCATAGACATTTATTATTAGTGCCTTTTGGTTTTACCATTTAACTGCTGTGTCAATCCAAGAAGCTGACAAGCTGTGTTAGCGTGTATTAACGTTGTTTATTTTGTATAGAACTCAGAAGAGGGGAGAGAAGGGAAGGGGAGGGCAGAGCAGGAGAGGGAAGGGGAAGAGCTGGCTTTTAGAATCATGAAACCATTTACATTGAAAGAGAGATCTCCAGCTCAAAGCATGTCCAGCTGGATGAGATTGCTCAACCCTTGTCCAGGTGAGTTTTGTGCATTTCCAAGGATAGAGACTCCACCTTCACCATGAAAAAAGTTTTTATCAATGCACCTTTAAAAAGGCTCTGTATCAGTCTTCTCCATATCTTCCATTATGTAGCCAAAGACAGCAAGAAGGTCTTCCCCTAAGTCTTCCCCTCCATAGGCTGAGAATGTTTCACTTTCAGTTCCTTCGTATACATTGTGTATATAAGCCAACAGAAGTTAACAGATGCTGATTGCTGAACAAGCTTCCAGAAGATTCCTGAACTTCCTTTATGGAAAGTTGAGAATGCTGCAAAAACCACACATCTCTGCTGCACTTGTATCTTCTTTTTCTACCAAGATGAGCTCTTATGGAGCCCACTCTGCTTCACAGAAAGATACTGTATTCAGTCCTCCTTGGCTCTGACACAAGTCCTGTGGCTTGACACAACTCTTTGGCTGAGGTCTTTGGTGCCTGGACTATTCTTCAGGGTCTCTCTTTCTTTGTTGTTGCTGTTGAACAGATTTAGGACTTTTTATTCTCTCTGGTCAGACAAATACATTTATTACAGCTTAGACATTTGAATGAAATGATGGAAAACAACAGGCAGATATGAAAACATAAGATTGAAGATGATAGACAATGAATAATATGATTAATATTGCAAGAGCAATCACAAAATATCACATGACTAATAATCATTTTAAATAGGTATCAGCACTGTCCTCATTTTTAAGAGAGTTGACAAACATGATTATCAATTTTTCACACAACATGCCTCATGAACAATGGAATTAGAAATGAAAGATCAGGAAAAAAAAAAAAGGAAAAAAAAGGAAGACTAACCCTACTGACAGACTACTGGCAGGATGTTCTGTTGTGCTTGTTATTAAAAATCAAGAAAAATAATTTGTTTATTGCATGGACAAAGAGGAACCAGGCAAAAAGCAAAAACATGTTTATGAATACATAACATAATACATAAATATTTGTGAATGACATGAATATGTGTATTTTATGCATGGATTTGAAGAAAGCTTCAGTTAGGTGACAGAAATTCTTATCTTCTGTTACAGTAAGCATTAAGGAGGACATGATCTGACCTTTCTTTTGCTGATACCAGTGAAAAGAAGTTGTTTAGGATGATTTGCAGGAAAGAAAACTGTTAACTGTTTCATGCTCCAAATGCATACCTATAACCTTCCTGAGATAAGACAAATGTGGAATGACAAAACAAAAAGGTTGTGTGTCATCTCATTCTCTAATGTGGTATATCTAGTCACTAACGATGACTGTAAACAGTTTGGACAAGCTGCATATAAACACCTCAAGGTTCTTTATATTTTATCTAATACAGTTGGCTCTAAAATGGCAACTGCAGCTCTAAGGACTAATACCTGTACACTTGAAGAATCTGCACTGTACACGTACTTGAAGATCTGCACTGTAGAACCACAATAAAACTATGGGCTTCACCATACTTAAATTTAAAATAACATCAAACTTTACCCTTGCACTTTCACAGGACCTAGCACTTTGGTCTGCAATACTATGTTCTAACACAGGTTGCTCTCAGACAGTGGTAAAGCAGGAATCACTACATAGGAACAGCCTTGGTTCTGAGTCACCCTTGAAAGGATCCTACTAGCTAGACAGAATGAAAAACTCTCAAACTGTTGTTTTCTGTGAGTTTACTGAACTCAAAAGAGTTCAGCATATTTAGTATATTGGCTTATTCCAATTTGAAATAGGAGAAAAATGAGAAGAAAGAAGTAACGGTAATGTCAAGAATTTCCATTGTTTGGTTTGGGTTGTCCTGGTTGAAGTATTGACCTATTTGTATAACATTTAACTTATAAACATAATATTTTTGTGACTGTATTTACCAGATTACATTACTTTCTCTATAATTAGATGAAAATGAGATGAAAAAGAACATAAAGTAGCCTCAGAAAAAAATAAAAATAAAAGTACAATAAATCTGACCACAGATAAAAACTTGGGAAAAACAAAAATGACTTTTTCCCATAACACCTGCTCTAATTATATTTAATTCAAGAAACTTGATTTATTACTCTGTTAATTCAAAATCATTATCCAAATAAAATCTCAAGCATAGCACATAACCATGAGGTTTCAGCTAAAATGTACAGGCTCTTCTTGTAACTATCTGAACTGGCAATGAGCAACATTAGTCTAGCTCCTTCTAGTAGTGATGCTAGTAATGATATTCTCCCAGAAAACAAACAAACGAACAAAAATCTGAACTTGTTGCAAAATTGAATAAGTGGACTTTCCCATTCCTGTATAAATAACAGTATCTTAAACTGCCATGTAAAACAAATAAGACAGTATGTTAGTAGGGTTTTGAGTAAAAGTCTCAGAAAATAGAATAGAATTCCAGAAGGGATAGGAAACTAGTTATTACATGTTACTGCAGGACAATACTGCCTTTTCCTTTTGCTGGGTGCTCTGGATTTCATTTGTACAAAAGGAAAAAATCAGCATTTGCTTGAGGATAGATTCCTGAAGGACAAAGTGATACAGGAAGTACTGTTAATTTGCTGCTTTGAGCAGCATCCCATTGTGTAAGAAATGTGATATTACAGGTCCCTATAAAAAAGTAAAAATACTGGTGTAATTTGGGGATGGAGTTCTCATTTTTGCTGCTCATTGGTGGTGTGACATACATTAGAGAGGGCATAAATATCAGTTCTGTTCAGAGGAAAGCATAATTGTTTTGTATGTATTACTTATTAGAAAAATTTCCTAATTTAAAAATGCATATTCTTAAACCTTTCAAGACGCTAGCAAGTCACCAGAAGAAAGTTCAGAAGTATTATAACTCCACTGATTTCAAGGCAGTAAAGTACCAATGCTGTGAGTACACCACCTCTGAACAGCTCTCTAAAAGTTGTCTTCAAATCGCTATACCTGACCATGCCACACACAGGATACAGAGCACAAACTGCTGGGAAATACTCATCTTTACAGCAGATGCAATCTTGAGTCAGGACTACACCACAGGCCACCCATGGCAACCTCATTTCTAGCCAGGCAAAAAACTTCCCCTGTATTAAAACATCTACAACATGTAAACATGTACTGCAACTGAAAAGGAAAAAAAAGAGGGGAGAGGGGTAGGGCTCTCATTTACTATTTATTATGTGGAAATTGGTTTAGCTTGAACACAAGCTGAAAAGGTGGTTAGCCGTATGATTAGGAGAGCAAGGTACTAAGGTGTTTGTGGGTGAGATGCATACCAGCACAGCTGATGTCTTGGGAAATTTGTGAAAGGAGATTATGTAACAACTGGATTTTCATACAGGAATACTACTGTGCATAGATTACTGTGTTAAGTCATGGCTACCATCACTGAGGGTACAAGGGCACACTATAATAAATGCCTTGTGGGCCTGCTTTTTACAATGAATTACTTGAATCCAAGCATAAGAAAAAGTACATCGCACTCATCCATAACTTTTTTTTTGTACTGTCAATGGGAGAGGGGGAAAAAAAAAGGAAGATGCTTGTATCTAGTTCTGAAAAATGCTTACATCCCTTCCCCTCTGTCCTAGATACACCACATCCATGAAAACACTTGCGGTGCTACCACTACCTTGGAATCCCTCTGAAATCAACCTAAAGGATATATTTATGAGCAATAATCTACTTGCAGCAGAGAGGAAACAGGGTTGTCACAGACAGACTTCATTCCTGGTTAGGCTTCAGCTGACAAAGATGAAAGTTACCAAATGGGTCCAAAATACATATCCTAGATCTTTGCACCCCTAGTCTTGTCCCTTCCCAACCAGCTTGTAGACAGGGTTTGAAGGATATTGTTATCCTCGATTTAAGTAATCATTCACTGTTCCCTCAGCCACATACAAACAGCTTTGTTGCTATAAGAGAAAGCCATAGCAACTAGACTTTATCCAAAGTATCTGCACCTCAGTTGCTACTTTCAAGTTAGGACCATCAGTCTCGCTTCATTTCTACTAGGATCATAGAACTTGTTCAGCTTTGAGTTTAAGTTGCTTGGGTCTTCAGCTTGGACAGATATATAATGAAGCATAGATGCTCTTCTCCACTTTTGAAGGAGACTACATGATTACACCATTTCTTAAATCACATGGAAATTAAAAGCACACTCAGAGGATTAGCATATCTTATAGTTAACTGTTTTTTGCAAGAAAGAAACTAGGTTCAGAACTACAACAGAAAGATTCCTACTCAAACTTGACATTTTACATCACCAGACTACTTAATCTCAGTTCCAACTACCCAGCCTTCTTACTTAGTACCCTTTGACATAATTGAGAATACTTACATACAACACTTCATATAGCTATACTAAGCCCCTTCATAGCAGAGGAGGAACAACAAATAAAGGCAACAACTCATATCACCTATATTTTTATATATGAAGTGCCTCTGCAAGACCCTATCAAGTTGGCTTCTTTGATTACAATTCCCAGCAGCTGTGCAAGACATGGCCTCTGAGTCACTTAATGCTGACTCGTGGTGATTCATAACAGTGGACAAGCTTAAAATAAAACAAATACAAGACTTGTTTAGGAAGAGAAGTCTTTAGGTACAACATAAGAGGCAAAAAATTACAAATAAGTGATCGTTTGTGTTGACATTTGCTATTGTTCATCTTATTTTCCCCTTGAAAAAGTTGTATAAGGCACTTAGATACTTCATTATCTTCAGGACAGTCAGACATAGACTAGCCTAAACAGCACTGGATATGGCATTTCTGTTAACAGAATAGCCTTTTTATTTTTTTATTTTTATTTTTTGGCCTGGATGGTGTAAAAAGGGCTGTTGTGAGACCTAAGATAGGTATTGGAAACTTTCTTCTGTACAGCTCCTAGAGGATAGGAATGAGTCACACATCTACAGTTGTCACGGAAGAAGTTATATACTCTACTCATAATAATTATGCCAACATATTTATTTATACAACACAATATATTTATTGATATGATGTAGTGATCTAACAAAGCTTAATCATAAATAAGACACTGACTTAATGAGATTCAAGGTGGTATGATGCATCCATTATTTACTGCATTGAGCAGGGGTTAAGTCAGACACATTAGGAAGACCCTCCTGTTAAAGCATGAGGTTCAGAGGGCAGCCCCTTGCTTTCTAAACTCCTTGAACCAAAGAAGTATGGAGCCCAGGTGCAGCTGAATCCATTCCTAGTCCCAGATGAGACAACAGTTATGTCTAAGGATTATATGTGCACAGACAAGCTAAGATATGATCTGTGAGAAGCTTACAAAGTTTAGCAAGCTATTACTCACTTACTGAGGATCAGCTGCAGCAAGGAATCTCTCGTGAGGAATGTGGAACCTCTGCAGCAGGCATGACTTTGAGAGTCAGCCCTACTTAAGGGGAGATCCTGTCATGTATCCCTCTGCTGTGCAGAAAGGCCTAAAGGACTCTTGGCCTGCTCATTATTTATTATTAATATGGAGGGCAACACCCCTGCCCCTCCTTCCCCGTGTATCTCTTCTAAAAAGCTTGTAGGCCTTTATAGCAGTGTTCCAGTTTTATGATTTGTCCCACCATGCTTCTGTGATCGAAATTAGGTCATAGTTTTCTAACCGCACCATGGTTTCCAGCTCCTCCAGCTTGCTTTTGATACTCCATGTATTGGTGTTGAGGCACTTCAGCTGGGCTCCAAGCTGCTGCATCACCTTTTTAGAGGAGCCCCCACTGATTCATTCGGGTGAATTCAATTCACAGGTGCTTTTCCCTGTTGCTTCCTAAAGAGATGAGGCCTAAATTCACTGTTACTTCAAAGACGTACAAATGCATTGTGCTTGATTCAGAGACACAATAAGGTCTGTACTGGCTTTTCAGGAAACAAGTCTCAAAGATTAAAAGTCACTCTGCCTGCTCTCAGGCCCACACTATCTGTTGCATATATACACGTAGCCAAAGTCTTTGGGAGATCCAATATGGCACATCCTTAGCCGCCTGCTTATCTTTGAGAACCTGTCTCTGAATAACTGCCACGTAAAATTGATCCTTATGATAAGGAGCTGCAGAATACAGGCTGTTTCATATAGCCAACAAGAAAGTGTATTGGAATTATAAAAGCAGAAACACATTCCTTAGTATTGTCCAATTTTATCTGTTAAATATCAGCATTTCAGAAAAAAAATATATAAAATCAGTCCTGATTCTCATGTTGCAGTCCTTTTTTCTCCATATATACTTAGAGACTTTTTTTTTTTTACTGTTTTTAATGATTTTTATTCCAATTTTCTGTTCTGTTACACTAAAAATCTTGTTATGAGGAACAAGGACCACTTATGTGGAGATAAAACTTTACTGTTACTACTATTAGCATTCAAGTACTTTAATAGAACAGCCATAGAATAGAATGATAGAATCATTAGGGAGACCTAATCATTCTGTGGGAATAATTAGGGAGACCTAAAAAGACCTCCATGATCATCTGGTCTAATTGTCCCCCAACCACCAATGTCACCCACTAAACCATGTCCCTAAACACCAAGTCCAAACTTGCCTTAAACAGCCCCAGGGATGGTGACTCCACAACCTCCTTGAACAACCTGGCCCAATGCCTGATCACTCTTTCTGAGAAGAAATACCTCCTAATTTACAGCCTGAACCTCCCCTGGTGTAACTTGAGGCCATTCCCTCTAGTCCTATCACTAGTTACCTGAGAGAAGAGGCTGAACCCCAACTCCCCACACCTTCCTTTCAGGCAGTTGTAGAGAGCAATAAGGTCTCCCTTGAGCCTCCTCTTCTTCAGACTAAGCAACCCCATTTCCCTCAGCCACTCCTCACAGGACTTGTGTTCCAGGCCCTTCACCAGCTTCATAGCCCTTCTCTGGACACGCTCAAGGGCCTCAATGTCCTTCTTGTAGTGACAGGCCCAAAACTGAACACAGTACTTGAGGTGCGGCCTCACCAGAGAAGAATACAGGGGAACAATCTCCTCCCTGGTCCTGCTGGCTGCACTATTCCTGATACAAACCAGGATGCCATTGGCCTTCTTGGCCACCCGGGCACACTGCCGGCTCATGTTCAGGTAAGCACTGACCAACACCCCCTGATCCTTTCCCTCTGCACAGCTTTTGAGCCTCTCTCCCCCAAGCCTGTAGCGCTGCATGGGGTTGTCACGGCCAAAGTGCAGGACCTGGCACTTATCCATGTTGAACCTCATCCCATTGCCCTCTGCCCATTGACCCAGCATGTCCAGGTCCTTCTGCAGGGCCTTCCCACCCTCCAGCAAATCAATTCTTTCCCCCCCAGCTTGGTGTCGTGTGCAAACTTACTGAGGGTACATTCGATTCCCTCATCCAAATATCAACAGAGATATTAAAGAGGATGGGCTCCAACACCGACCCCTGGGGAACACCACTGGTGACCAGTCACCTGCTGGATTTCAATCCATTCACCACCACAATCTGGGTCTGGCCGTCCAGTCAGTTTTTAACCCAGAAAAGTGAATACCTGTCCAAGCTATGAGCTGCCAGCTTCACCAGGAGAATACTATGGGAGACTGTATCAAAGGTCTTCCTGAAGTCTACGTAGACTATGTCAACAGGTTTTCCCTCGTCCACCAGGTGGGTCACCCGGACATAGAAGGAGATGAGGTTGGTCAGACAGGACTTGCCTTTCATGAACCCATGCTGATTGGGCCCGGTCCCCTGGTTGTCCCCCAGATGCTGCATGACTACATTCAAGATGACCTGTTCCATCACCGAGGTCAGGCTGACAGGTCTGTAGTCCTCCTTATTCAGGTCCTCCTTATGACCCATCTAGTAGATGGGCATCACATAAACAAGTCTTCAGTCATCTGGAACCATTCTGGATGACCATGACCACTTAGAGATGATGGAAAGTAGCCCAGCAATCATATCTGCCAACTCTCTCAGCACCTTCTAGTGGTCCCATGGACTTGTGACAGTCCAGGTGGAGCAGCTGGCCTCTAACTGTCTCCACCTGAACTATGGGGCATTTCTTCTGCTCCCTGTCTCAGACATCCCAGTCAGGCGTCTGAGTACTCTAAGGGTAAGTGGACTGGCTAGTAAAGACAGATGTAAAGAAGGCATTGAGAACCTCAGCCTTTTCCTTATCCTCAATAGTCATGTTCCCCCTTGCATCCAGTATAGGGTGGAGAATCTCCTTGGCCCTCCTCTTGCCGTTAATATATTTGTAAAAACATATTTTATTTTTATTTTTTTATCCTTAAGCATAATGGCCAGGTTGAGCTCGTGCTGGGCTTTGACCTTCCTGATTTTTTCTCTGCATACAATCGCAACTCCCTTGTACTCTCCCCGAGTTGCCTATCCCTTCTTCTGCTGGACATCAACTTTCTTTTTCTCCCAAACGCTCAGCAAAATTTCCCTGTTTGGCCATGACAGTCTTCTTCCCTGCCAGCTTATCTTATGGCACATGGGAACAGACTTCTCCTGCACCTTTAAGATTTCCTTCTTGAGGATCATCCAGCCTTCCTGGGCCCTTCTTCCCTTCAGGACTGATTCCCGAAAGACCCTCCCTACCAGTGCCCTGAACAACTCAAATTTTGCCCTCCGTAACTCCAAGGTAGCAGTTTTACTGACCCCCTCCTGACTTCACCAAGAATAGAGAACTTGAGCATTTTGTAGTCACCCTACCCAAGATTGCTCCTGACCACCACATCTCCCACCACCCTCCTCTATTCATAAACAGCAGGTCTAGTGGGACAGCCCCTCTGGTAGGCTCCCTAACCAGCTGAGTTAGGAAACTGTCTTCCATGCACTCCAGGAACAATTTAGTCTTCTTCCTGAGGGCTGTATTGTATTTCCAGCATATGTCCAGGAAGTTAAAGTCCCCCATGAGAACAAGCACTTTTGATTGAGCAACTTCTGCCAGCTGCTTATAGGATGCTTCATCCATCTCTTCATCCTGGTTTGGCGATCTATAAGAGACCCCCACCAGGATGTCCATGTTATTGGCCATCCCCCTGATCCTAATCCACAGGGATTCTACCCTATCATTCTGAACCCTGAGCTCAACAACATTGAAGCACTCTTTAATATAGAGAGCCACTCCAACACCTCCTTAGTTGCCTGTCCCTTCTGAAGAGCTTGTAGCCATCCATTGCAGCACTCCTGTCATGGAAGTGGTCCCACCATGTTTCTGTGATGGCAACTAGGTCATAATTTGCCTACTGCACAATGGCTTCCAGCTCCTCCTGTTTGTTGCCCATGATGCATGCATTGGTATGGATGCACTTCAGTTGTGTTGTTACCCTCACCCCCAGCCTTGGCATTGCTCCCCCAGGCTCATCTCTCTTGAGCCTCATTTCCTCCCTGTCCCCCTTCATACCTAGTTTAAAGCCCTCTCGACAAGCCCTGCCAGCTCCTGGGGTAGGATATATTTCCCAGTTTGAGACAAGTAGGACTCATAAACAGCTATCAGACCAGGTGCCAAGTAAACCTCCCCATGATCAAAAAATAAATAAATAAAAATTCTTTTGATAGTACCAGATAAATATACTCCCAGCCAACTATCTTAAATTTTGTCATGGTTTTGGCCAGGATAGGGTTAGTTTTCTTTGCAGAGGCTCACACAATGGCATGTTTTGGATTTTTGATGAAAACAGTGGTGATAACAAACCCATGTTCAAGTTGTTGAAGAGTAATGCTTTCAATGAGCCGAGGTTTTTCCAGCTTCTTGTGCTGCCCTGACAGAGAGGAGGCAGGGGGTGCACAAATTACTGGGAGGAGACACAGCCAGGACAGCTGACCCACACTAACCAAAGGGATGCCCCATATTGTATGGCATCATGCTCAGCAATAAAGCTGAGGTAATGAAGGAGGAAAGGGGATGTTGGGAGTGATAGCACTTGTCTTCCCAAGAAACTGCTCTGCATGATGAGCCCAGTTTTCTTGGAAGTGGCTGAGCACCTGCCTGCCGATGGGAAGTAGTTAATGGATTACTTGGTTTACTTTGCTTGCAGGCACAGGTTTTGCTTTACTAAACTGTTGTTTCAATGTTGTCAACCAATGATTTCTCCCACTTTAACCTTTCTGATTCTCTCCCTCATCCTACCTTGGGAGAATGAGTGAGCAGCTGTGTGGTACTTAGATTTCTGCCGGTGGTTAAACCACTACAAATTTTCAGACAGTATTTATGTTCCCTGAAATTCTCTAGTCTACTTTTTTTCATCCCTCCCAACATCTTCCTAATGCCTTGCTTGATGTTTTCTTGCTTATTACACTCCAATCACAGAATCACAGAATTGTCTAGGTTGGAAAAAACCTCAATATCACCTAGTCCAACCTCTGACCTAACACTAACAAGTCCTCCACTAAACCATATCACTAAGTTCAACATCTAAATGTCTTTTAAAGACCTCCAGGGATGGTGACTCCACCACATCCCTGGGCAGCCCATTCCAATGCCTAACAACCCTCTCAGCAAAAAAATTCTTCCTAATATCCAACCTAAAACACCCCTGGCACAACTTTAACCCGTTCCCCCTCGTCCTGTCACCAGGCACATGGGAGAATAGACCAAACCCACCTCGCTACAGGCTCCTTTAATGTACCTATAGAGAGAGAGCGATAAGGTCACCGCTGAGCCTCCTTTTCTCCAGGCTGAACAAGCCCAGCTCCCCTAGTCACTCCTCATAGGACTTGTTCTCCAGACCCCTCACCAGCTTCTTCACCCTTCTCTGGACTCACTCGAGCACCTCAAACTACGTCTTTTCAAACAAGCCAGTCTGCTGACTTTCTGTCCATTAAATGAAAGATCTAGGCAAGTCTGAAGGGGCCTGTAGCTCCTGTGTTGTTGTGCAAACCTCCCTTCTACTGCAGAAGCATTGGCTCAGTTTTCTGGCCTAGATTCAGCCCTTCAGCTTTTGGGCAGTGTTCATATGCATGAGGGAGGTGTTTTGAAGTGAGACTTGCGGGGGGGAAAAAAATAGATGGAGAAAAAAGACCTGTTTTCAGTCTCTTCTTAAATGTCCTTGCTTAAATGTACCAGATATTTTCTGGAATATAAACTGGGCTTTTGGGACAGGTTTTTCACGTAATTCCAGATATGAAATTGTGCATTACTCTGGTGTTTTTATGCATTCCAATAGTGACACTTACGCTTCATTGAAAATTGAGCTTTGTGGGATTCAGTGCAGTACAGAAGGGGAGCAGATGGCACAACCAATGTACTACATGCATAAATCTCAAGTAAGTTTCCTTGCTCATGTTCTATAATGCATTATTCTAAAAAGAACTACAACCAGCATGAGAAAATGCATTAGTATTTCACTAACATTTTATTATCTCAGAATCTGCTGCCTTCCTAATATAGGACAGATTCCTTAGGTAGAATACCCTTTTGCTAGCCTGCTGCCTACCCATATCACTCTTCTCACTAAATCCAGTCATTGTCCTCACCCTCTATATGACCTCCAATATATTTTGCTGGTCTGCATTATTAAAGTGAGACACAGCTTTTAACTATTGCTGATGCTTTTTCAGTTTTAAAAAGTCAATATATGCCTTCAGCTAGCCATTAAACCTTGTTTCCATCATTGTTGTTGGATTTTGTTTTGCTTGTTACTCTTGGGAGTAACTTCCTGTAAACATTCATAAAACTCACCCAATTTCCCTTTCAAATTCCTTGTTAAAACCTTTCTGTTTTAGGAGTAGAAGATATCTGAAAATGATTAGCTTGGTATAAGTTCATGCTTCCCATACATGGTCATTGGCCAGGCCAACCAGTACTTCCTTAGTGTCTCCCTGTTTATCTTTTCATGTATATTTGGTGCCTCTTGTCTCCTTCAAAGACCTTTCACGCACACATGCATATAAACATGCTTCAATTACAATCACTGTAGGGCTATAATCTATTTGCTCTGCTGTTGCAGAATGCTTAGTCTAGTCATAGAGCAAGGGCCATGATTGATCTCCTTGGAATTGCAATAGTGTGGTTGAAAGAATCTCAGTCCTTGTACCTTTCTAGTAGACACCATTGGAAAAGGTATGAGAAGCAAGACTAGATCATCCCTTAAAGGTCTCATTAAAAATATGATTCCTTGTCAAACAGAAAAACAATTTGTGTACCAATTACATAATGTCATTCTAAAAGAAAATGATGTTGTGTGTCTGCAATAATCATTGTCTTGTAATCTAGAAAGTCTTTTTTTATTTAAGCTTAAAAGCAAGTTTTGAATGTTAAATAGATACAAGCCAATCTTAGTTGGTTTGTTGTTAAAACAAACAAACAAACAAACAAACAAGTAAATTTCTGAAGTGGTTATAGTATAGTCATAATTAGTTATATAGTTTGAACTGACACTGGAGGCAAAAACATATCTCATGACCTAACTCTTACGCTGACATTATTAAAAGAGGGAAACCATGCATGTTCTTAATCCATGTGATTAAAGACAGGCTTGTTTTGTGCTTGAAAATTGAGTATGATATCTTATGTGCAGGTTTTGTCCCAGCATCTTTATGAACTCCATGGCTTCAGACATCTCATATCACCTCACAGAACGACAAAAGGATACTCAGCAATTCTGTGCTACATAATGCATGTACAGTTACATGTACATATCTAAGGATTTTTCTTCCTGGAATATTGAAGAATTTAAGGTGGACTAGGCTTTGAAAATCTAAAATGAAGCATAATAACATGTATACATATCTCATGATAATGGTATATGGAAGCTAAGACTGCATAAATTATTACTACTTCCAGGATGATTCTGCACGGGCAATAATATGAGTTCCCAGGATATTTTGTCATGGTCATTTGAGGAAGGAAATGTCAGTATAAAGGTTAACCGTATATAAAAAGTACAAGGTTTGATATTGCCTATTAAAAGGCATCAGACAGCTAGAGTTAATCTCCTTTGTGAGTATAGGATTTCCTGGACCAGTGCTTAGTAAGTGTACATTTATCTTGTTTATCCTAGATGACCTTTTGTCCCATTATATGTATTTGATACTTCAGCACAAATGTTATAGGAATATATAGAGAATAGATATTCCCACTAAACTAAAAGGGCAAAGTAGCTATTTGTTTTCAAGATGGGTAGGTCTGACTAAATTTATGTCAAATGAACATCACTCTTGATGCCACTTTCCCAGCAAAACTGAATTTCCTCATGAACAAAAGGGATTTTTGCTCTTACACGAAATAGTAAAACAGGAGAATCCACACAGCATCAGTTGAATATCTTCCTTCATTCAGATGTCACACATTAAAGTTTGAAAGGATTTGTTGTATCACGGTTAAGATCATAACAAGTAACATTTCTCCGTATATTAAAACTAAGAATTGATTATTAAAAGCATGGGGCTTGAGCTGTTTTACTGCATTACTGAAAATTAGTGGTCTCTTTATAGTTGTGAATCTGTTTATGAGTACAAATATTAAAAATAAAATAATGTTTCAGGTCACTTAGACAAAATATTCAAATCCTACAGATGTGAGCTGTACTGATTTTAAAACCAATAACATCTTTTGCTTTTATTCTTTTGTTGTTGTTGTTAATTTACTGTGAAAAAAATAATCTTTTCTATAGTTACTATTAAGTACTTATCAGTTTTAATCATCCTCCTGTGATTCCAGGATTGATAGATTTCGCAAATTCTCTATAACGTATTCAGAAAGTTTAAAAAAAATAGGACTGAAAGTTTAAAAAAAATAGGACTATCTCTAGTATCTTCTTAATACTGTGCTTGTCACTAAATATTCAGGAACTGGGAGAGACTTAGTCAACTATACATACAAGGAACTAAATGCACTTATTTATGATAGAAACATAGAATATAAGTGGAAAGGGAATTGGAATTGGAATATAACAAAGGCCATAAAGTCCAACTCCTGGCTCCACATAGATTACCCAAAAATCAGACCATGTGTCTGAGAGCGTTGTCCAAATGCTTCTTGAACTTCAGTAGGCTTGGTGCCATGACCACTGCCCTGAGGAGCCTGTTCCAGTGCCTGACCACCCTCTCAGTGAAGAGTCTTTTCCTTACATCCAATCTGAACCTCTCTGATGGAGCTTTATGCCATTTTCTCAGGTCCTATCACTGGTCACCACAGAGGAGACATCAGCATGTCCATCTCTTCTTCCTTTCATGAGGATTTCAAACACTATAATGGTAATCCATAATCTATCTTTTATTTAGATTGAAGATATGTATATAAATTTCTGCCTTAGAATGCTGGAATGCATACTGATACCATTATTTTCTAAGATACAAAAAAAAAAAAAAAAAAGAAAAAGAAAAGAATCCTGTTAGTTTTGTTTGTTTCTTTGTTTCTGTGTTATTGTTTGTTTTTGTTTGTTTGTTTGTTTGTTTTGGGGGGGGCAAAAGTTGATCAAGATGCAGTAAAAGCATGTCTCACTCTTATGTGATTCAGAACATGCACTTGGTTATGATTGGACCTCTAAACTTACCAAATTAATGGGAGTTTTTGTACAGATTTTCTGGTTTTGGTTCAGGACCTAGGCATGTGACATCAGAAGGATTTACAAGTTTGAGTTCATTTTTGGCTCAATTGTCTTCTGCCGGTAGATGTCTTACAGTTCAAAAAGCTATACTAGGATTCTCACCCTTTAATCATGAATACCTTTGCAAATCAGTGAAGAAAAATTAGAATGTGCTTTCATTAGAATCTGTTCCAAAAATAAATATTTTCAAAGCTTGAATTTTGCAAGAGCAATTTTGCAATAAGTACTCATATGGAAAACTAATCAAAATGATCTTGGAACATAGTATGTTTTCAGGTTGGTCCCAAAGGAAAGGGATCAAATTAATTACAAAAATTTACTAGTCAATGGTAGGCCTGCACAGCACATTGAAACACTACACAGATATAGCAAAGCAGCCCTAAGTGACCCAGGTCAGGCTCATATAATCTTCACCCAAGTTAAAGTACAGGTATGTGTGGGGCAGCAGATGTTCTGCTCCCAGAACAAAAGCTGCCTCCAGAAGATGTAGTTAATCATTGTAGTACAATGTAGTGTCTTGAGACTTCCATGTGTAAGGGAACTTCCCTCCATGCTTGGAACCAGTTGAAAACCTGTTGAACCCTCCTTTCTGACTGAAATATGGTTTATCTAATCAATGACTTTTAATGTTGTGAGCATTTCAGTTTTGTCAAAATAAATATCCTTTGTGTCCGAGAAACTAAAATGTTGTTTTGAACCTTTTCTGACTATATTGGTCTGACTTTTGATAAAGAAACAGAAAATATTTATTTAGTCACAGTAGTATGTACTTCACTGTTATATTATAGTGTCTGGTTTAAAGAGTCCCATGAGTTAGCTTTCTTGAATGAAGTGAATCTGCTTAAAGTAGTATGGAAGATATAGTCTAGGAAGATATCCTAGTTCATTGAGAACAGGGAATAAAGCTCCAAAATAGAAATGCTACAAGCCGACAAGATTCAACAGCCATTAACCTGAAAGTTTTTAGGTGACTTCACTAAGACAAATTGAATATATTGACTAATTTTATATTGACGTTGCATATATATATATATATATATATTTTTTTTTTTTCCGATGTAGGATAAAAAAAATAATGATAAAAAAATCCTGAAATATTTTAACTGTCCAGCAAAACAAAAATTTGAATTCTCTTTAATGTGACATGTGGGGTTAGAAACAATTTAAATATTTCCCAATACTTACGTAATATTAAGAACCATTTTCTTACAATTTCTAAAATGTAACAAGTAATGACACATCTGTGTTATCTTTACTGCAAGTTGCACATAAGTGCAGTAAACCACAGCATTTTAACTTTCATTAAATGTTCTAATTCTTCTGATCTTAAAAGTACATTTGTCACAGATGATGTATCCAGCTCCCAGGACAATCAAATAAAGAGATTAAGAAGTATCTGTTCAATACAGTAACTCCCTTGCTACAGTATGATGGATGTTGTTTATCCACAAAAACCAAGGATGCATGAAATCACTGTCATAAAATAATAAATATTTTTTTAAAGTGCATTCTCTGAGTATGCCCAATATAGTTATAACCATTTTCACAAAGCTTCTGATATTTAATTGTAAATGGCACACAACATTTTGTGGGAAATTTTCCTGTTTAAAGACAACTAGTTTATTATTGTGAAGTGTACAATTGCAACTACATGAAATCTTCTCTATGTACTAGCATTTACTGATCATTCTGTACTGTTTCTCAGACATCTCTGTCTACATTGCCTGCACTGCAACCACAGAACAATCCAATACATATGTAACCGTCAAATAATTGGCCTTATTTTAATGAATGCTGTGAGAATTTTGGTCATTTGGGGCTGGGCTGATGGGCTGCACTTGTTAAGTGTTTTCCTTTGAATGTGATGTTCTGGATTTTATGTTTTCTCAATGTATAGTCTGTATAAAGTAAGCAACACTTGTCACTCATTAGCTGTTAAGCTTTTGTGAAAATTATGTCAATGTGTAAGATAACAATGTTCAAAGTAATTCATACATAAAAATACTGTGCATTTATTAGATCCTGCAGAAATAGCACTGAGGTACTCATCACTGTGGAAACTGATATTATTGTATGGTAGACATTCTTCACTCTGATTTATCTTCCTGTTTAATCACTAGCAAACACTTATATCACTACTTAAATATTGTTTTTTGGGCAGTGCCAATGATTTTATATGCATGATAGGTTTAAAATTGCAGTTTTTGAAACTGTACGGTTTGTCAAATCTGCAAGACTTACATTTCTCAACAAAATAAAGTGACAGACAACCAGAGAAACTATTATCATTATTTCTTCAAAGACATTTTTTGTTTGTTTGTTTGTTATTTAATATGACATGTTCCAGAGGAGTTTGAAATAGATATGAAGATTTGCAACTTCTTCTCAGCAGTCTCCACTGAGGGAAATAAGTTTGTATTTCAAATCAATATGCAGTGCTTCTTTCTTCCTTGCCTTGCCTCTTTTTAACTTTTAAATATATTGCAGAATTTCTGCTGCAAAGATTACAAGTTTCAGGGGATTTTTATTTCTCCTTAAATTCATAGCAGTATTTGTGGATCTGGAACCTTTCTTTGAGAATGTTTGATAAATAGTTAATCTTCATTATGATTAATTTGGGAGCCTTTTCCCCATTTGGTACAAAAATATAAAATATAAACTGTCATGACTTTATGCATAGATGTAGTTCTCCTATCTCTAGGGCATACTGCCTATCTGTGTGCAATGAAACATGCAAAGCTGAAAGGCAGAAGGGAACAAGGACCAGTGATGGATGTAATTCCTGATACACGAAGCATGTGGATAAACCCCACTTAAGTCCAGTTCCAAGAGAGACTGCAATTTTCAAAACTGATGTACAGGTAGTGTAAGATTTTCAAATACATATATTTTTAAGCACTTTTTTTTAATTTTTTTTTTTCCACATGAAAATTTTTGAGGGCACTACAAACCTCAGCTTCTGTGACTGCTGAGAGATGTTACTGTCTTAATGAAGCAAGACTGGTTGTTTATCTCACTCAAAAATTCTGTTAGGCATTTTTTCACCTCTACCGCTTAATGCATGAGGTTTTCAGAATTTTAAGTATAGGATAGAAAAAAATAAAAAATCAGTGGTGACTAAGGCTTTTCTTCAAAGCATGACTAAGGAGAAGTAAACAATGTCAGTTCCATACCATGTTTGAATATTGCTTTTTTTTGAATATTGCTTTTTTTTTTTTTTTTGTCAGTCTATTAAAGGAAATGTCACAGAGCATTAAATGTCTAGCATTCAGTCTTTAATTATGGTCTCTTTTTTTTTTTTTTTCTTTGTGTGTGTGTGTGCGCCTGTGAAGATGTTTTTAATCCCTCTTATTAAAGCTGTTTATAAGGAAAAAAACGTAATGGCTTTGTGGTAGAGAAAGCATGAGCAAAACAATAAAAGGATGATTGTGACAACACTTTTGAATCCTTCAACTATTAACATACTTCATAAGATCACTCTTTACAGCAAGAATGCGAAAACAGTACTCTTCCTTTTACTTACATGGCTTAATCTTGAGGACAGGCATAAACATGTTTACACTTGAATTCTCCTTATGAATAAAGTATTTCATTATTCATTTGAAATGCAACATTATCTGCAGGAAGTGCAAGAGCTCACATTCTCAGCTAATTAAAGTTTTTAATGATGAAAGAACATTTGTCTCCCTCCACCCCATTCCGAATGATGAAGATTTTGAACAATTTTCCAGATTCTCATCTAACCATTATAATGAGTGCTAAAAGTGTTGCAATTTCTTTTTCATCTGTTTTAGAAGAGGTTGACCACTGCTTTCCTTTTCAGAGCAGGACCCCCATTAGAATACTATTGAACAGGGATGAGAATAGCAAATTTGAACTTCAGGAGGCAGCTTTTCCTTCATTAGTAGACAGCACTTTTAGACCACCTTGTGGTAAGAACAAAAACACTCTCCATAGTGGTACCACCGTTTGATGTGGAGCTGCCTACTCAAGTTTGCAACTTCTGCATTTAATTCTTACATTTTTCATCCCTCTTATGCACTGGATGAGATCTAAATGTCTCAGTTAAACACTGATATGCTCTGTGCAATGACACTAAAATCTCTGTCTGCGTCCCCGAGTTGTCAAACACAAATCTTTCCCACACTCTTTGACAATAGAAGATTGACCTTTTTTATGCATGATGAAAGTCACTCCAAAGGATAGAATGCAATCATAAGATATGAGCAAACTTTTGGATTAGCAGTTAAAGTATCAACATGTTTCCCATCTCTTTTCCCTCTGTCATTAGAAAGAGAGAAAGAAATGTGGTTTTCACTCTTATGCTTCCAAATGAAAGCTTTCAAAGTATTCTACAAATAGAAACTTAGTGTGGAAGTGATTTTTAAGCTTTTTTATGACCTATAAGAAATATTTAGTTTCTGTGAAATTTCATGGAAATAGGAGAGTTTGGTCTTAAAGAAATTATTAAGCAGGACAGAGAACTGCTTAGCACAAAGAAAATGGTTCTACCTTTGTTCTACTAAGCAGCAAAGAAAGCAAACATGTTCAAAAGAGGGGGAAAAGTAAGTTGATTCTTATAAGCTTTTTTTCTATGCATTTACTTTCTAGTTGTTAAGAAACTCTTGATGAGATATAATATTTGAAATGAGGAACCAATAAACTCTAATCTATCATTACTTTAAATGTTTCCTTTACAAAAGCTGATTTAGATAATGGAGAGCCCTTAGCTTATATAAAGAACTAGTCTATTTTTTCGTATATTGTGATATATGCTTAAAGAAACACGTGTTATATATTGGAACATTAAATGTAATGACTCTAAGCCATGTGAACTACAATTAAATTCCTTTCCAAACTAGTTCACCATAGTTCCAACTTCCTTACAACATATTTTAAAAATATTTGAGAAGACTAAAAACAAAGACTGTGTGACTTCCGTTGGTCTCAGGAACTAAGACTCTGTGTTAATCTGGCCCATAACATTCTGTATTTTACTAGAAAGGCACAATACAGAGATATTCAGATTGATATATACATCATTTGTGTTTTGTTCAAAATAATGCAATGGACAGAACAAAACAGATTTCAAAAATAGAGATCAGGGTTTATTTTACTATCAGTGTTTCAAAATTTTAATATGTTAAATTACAGTAAAAAATAACGGTCTGACACTTTCTCATTGGTAAAACTTCAAAGGTGCACAATACATTCCCTATCCTCATTAAACACAAAGGGCTACTGTCTGTTACACAAGAGCTATCTAGCTTTGTCATAACATTATCCTAAGGTATTCTCAGGGCTTCAGTTACAATAGGCTAGGCAATAGTCACCTAACTGTTGGACAGTTGTCACAATGACATAAAATAAGGTCAGGCCAAGGCAAGCCCAGGGACGTCCTGAGACCCTGCACTAAATGTTTACACAAAACCGGTGACTTTTATTAACAGAAATATATTACCTAGGCTTTGCTTGTTTTGGGAAGTATATCAGTTCCAGCAGACTTCTGGTTTAAAACTTCAATATAGGGCTTTTCAGAATACACTGGAAATTCTTTGTCTGCAACTTCCTTCCCATTATATTCTAAGAAACCTGCTGCAGTACTTCCTTTCCATCAGATAATTAGCTAATTTTTTTCTTTCTTCAGTTAACTTCTACACCTGTTCTTGGTGCATTAAATAAGGCAAAGTTCTTAGTAAAGATAGATCAGTTTCTGAATAAAAGTGTTAAAATTTTAAAATTTATATGAAAGGTATTTCCAGAAGAAAAGGGGAGGAAAAAGTGATATTTCCATCCAGTTCTGGACACAAAGCTTCTGTTTTCTCTGAATGTACACACTGTGCCTTTTTTGCTGTCACTGTCTGGTAACATATTCATTTAAACTCCTCTGCTGGACTTTTGTCGTCCAAACTCTGATTTACCTTACTAATGTCCTGTTTGGGGAATCTACATGTTTCTGTAACATCTGAACTTTGTAGTTAATATTAAGTCCTTTATATTATTCAGATTTTGGAGATACACAAAGTAGATAAAATTACTTGCTAAGAGTTGTTTTGCAGGTTCAAACTCTGAATTACAAAAAAGCTTTAGAAACTTTTTTTTTCTTTTTTCTTTTTCTTTTTTTTTTTTCCCATTCCTTCAACATTTTATGGATCAATTCTGTTACAGTGTTCCTTAAGAAAAGGAACATATGGCCAGATTTGGATAGTTTCTTCTTGAACCTATCTTTATTCAAATACCCTTGACATATATATAGCAGCTGTTAAAATATGTTCTTAAACCTCATGTCTTAGATTAGAACTTTTATAAGTCAGAATAATGCTCTTGATGCATTATTTAGTCTGAAAGGTAGAAATGAAGTGATTTATAATGTGTCACAAAGTCAGGGTTTTCTTCCTTGATTCTCATGTTTCAATTCAATCGGAAAATAACTGACTTTCAGTCAAACACATATCTTTGGATCTCAGTTTTAAGTTTGTTTGTCTTTGCTTTGCTTTTACAACACCAAATGCCCAGGCATGTCATTCTCTAGCATGCTATTTATATTTTCTTTCACTGATAAATAATATGCTGGAAGAATTTGATAGAGGGAAGTCTTCACCAGAACATGGGTTTCAACTGATAGAGAAACTTCGATCTTCCCTTTATTAGTCATGGAAAATATATCAATATACCTTCACAGAAGTGTTCTCATCACTTAATTTATTTGTCTGCATGGAGTTTGTTCTCAGTTAACCTCCAGCTCTTTTTCTGAATAAACTACATTACAGGTCTTCTTTGTGTACCTCAGAGAGGCTTAAGGAACCAACAGTTTAGACCTTTGCCACTGTGGAAGATTTTTCACAACCTGCATCTCCCACTTCATGAGATAGTTTTCTCCTTTCCACAACTCAACATATGGTCCAGCTTATAACAATGACACATAATAAATATATTGACTGAATATGCATCACTTTAGTTATATAATTATAAAATACATTCAATTAATCCTAAGTATATATAATAATAAATATTAGTAATATATATAAAATATTTAGTTATTACTTATAAGTAATATATATAATATGTTTTGTTATTCCTAAGTGTTCACTATAAACAAAGCTTCAACCTTAGCCAGTGTAAGTAGTATTCCTACTGAATTCTGGAATGTTTCTGTTGGTAAGATTTATTTCCTAAACTAAGTTTGATACTGATGGCACTGATGTCCTTCAGGAATTGCTCTATTTATTCATACTGAAAAAAATACTGAGTACTTAGAATCATAGAATCATTAAGGTTGGAAAAGACCTCCTGGTTGGAAAAGATCAACTGGTCTAATTGTCCCCCAACCACCAATGTCACCCACTAAACCATGTCCCTAAACACCAAGTCCAAACTTGCCTTAAACAGCCCCAGGGATGGTGACTCCACAACCTCCTTGAACAACCTGGCCCAATGCCTGATCACTCTTTCTGAGAAGAAATACCTCCTAATTTACAGCCTGAACCTCCCCTGGTGTAACTTGAGGCCATTCCCTCTAGTCCTATCACTAGTTACCTGAGAGAAGAGGCCAAACCCCAGCTCCCCACACCTTCCTTTCAGGCAGTTGTAGAGAGCAATAAGGTCTTCCCTGAGCCTCCTCTTCTTCAGACTAAACAACCCCCGTTCCCTCAGCCACTCCTCACAGGACTTGTGTTCCAGATGCAAAATAAGTTGCAAGAAAAATAAATAGACCCAAAAGAGCTATTACAGTTTTAAGATTGTCTAGTGTGTTAGATGCTGTTTTTACAACTTGGTTTCACAACTTTCTCATATTAAAAATAAGTGAGACAATGGATTAAAATTTTTTATTTATGCATTTATTTTCCAGCAAACAGAAACCTGATCAGTGCTTAGAACTGACTAAGTTGTTGGGCTTTTTGGAAGAGGATCTTCATTTGATACATACCAATTATCCATCAGGTCACATGTTGTTAAGATAACGTCTTTTGAAATCTGATAGACTCTTTAACTAGACATTAAGGACAATGTGCAGTGTAGATGATACCTGTTTGCATCTCAAAATACCAATATTTTTGTGCAGTAGAAACTAGTTTTACAAACTAGATAAATATGTTTTTGTCACTGAACTTTGCACTTTTGACTGAACAACATCAATCTATATGGTTCAAAATACTTTTTTTTTTTTTTTTCTTAAAAACTGAAAGTAAGGTAGTTGCAGTTTGTTTTTGTGGAGGTAGAAGGTAGCAAGCATAGAAGATAATTCAAAGTTGAAAAAAAAAAAAAAAAAGACTGGTGGGTGTTTAACCTAGATATATCTGCTTAGTAGTAGACAGATGAATTAGTTAATACAGCAAAGTTACTCAGTGTAAGTTTATCAGAAAAGAGCTAAGCAGCATTTACTTGATAATTAGTATTTTTATTTTTAATTATGATTAAATCTGAGAAGAATAGAGTGGATTTAGGATTTTTCCATAAATTCTGTAGAAACTCCTTACCTGCCAAAATGACTTTCCTAAGGTTCCCTTTCCCACAGCTAGAAAATGCCTTATATTTTGAAAGCTGCTCAGGACAAATATCTCTCACCAAACACACAGATCGTAATTTGATAGTGGCTACCTTTGTCTTCTCTGATGTATTTTATTTTATTTTATTTTGATGCCATGTTAAGTTTATTTGTTTATATGTTTATATGTTTATGTTTATATGTTTATTTTATGTTTATATGTTAATTATAAGAAAATAAAAACATCTGTAATGGCTCAGACCATAAATTTAGTGCCCTTCAGCTGGTTGCAAGCCTAAGGAAGGAAAGAAAACATATTGTGACACTTTTCTGATAATCTTGGTGGTTTTTGTGTCATGATTTAGCAAGAGGTAGAGAGTTGGGTTTAATAACCCTTAATCTATCTTTAATAAATTTTGTTTTATTTGGTTTTGGACCCAAATCAACTTGTCAAATGTAGAATAAAATGTAAAGGAGTCACCCTCAAGCAGGACAATAACTTGTAAGGATGCCCCAAACTTTGTATTCATAGTTGTTAATCTATGTATAAATCTGTACATAAATCTAGCAGGTTCTTGTCTCTCCACTGCAGGTTGTTTTATTTGTAAGACTTCCTCTTAAAACACAGAATCATTTATAAGCTTGCCTGACTCTACATTTCTTTATGGCTTCCTCTCTATTGGTTCTTCTGTATGTACACAGAAAACAGGGCAGCTGTACTCTACACATACACAGAGTATGTTTAGTGCTCCCTCCATTGCATTGGTGTAATTCCCTGTACCACCCACAACCTCCACACGACAATCTCCACAGAAAATCTGTTTGAAAAGACTTCAATACCACCCATGCAAAATCACTGTTGAGAAAAATGTTATTTTTTCCCTAGTCCATTTATTCAATAATTGCCTTGTGTCTACAGAATATTCATAAGTCCCATCTCATTGCACAACCACAGGTGTTTGGTTGCTTTTCTGTAAAATGTTTTTTACAACTTTTGAAATCATTATCACCAGTTGCTTATAGAAAACAAATGATGCATTAAGAAATTGCTAGAAACAACTGTAAAGAAAGCAAGATCTGCTTCCAATCCTAAAATTAGCAGCAATGATAGAAAAATAAATTAAAAAAAAAAAAATAGATTGACAAATATGGACTTCTGTGTTGCTAAAAACCTGAAATTTCAGCACCTGAAATATTGTTTTAATCTTCCCACAAAATAGCATGAAAAACACCTTAAAAATATTTTTATATCCGCAGCTCAGCTGAAGTACAGACCAGACAAGGTTGTCAGCAACTTAAATTTGAGGAAATAACAAGTTCCTAGAACAAATGTGATCAATAGACAGTGGTGTGATTTGCCTTCATTCATTCATTCATTTGTTGTTGTTTGTTTTTTAATTTCAAGAACAGAATTTACTGAATCATTTAGTGCATTAAC
The DNA here is from genome assembly GCF_047663525.1 of Anas platyrhynchos. NCBI lineage: Eukaryota > Metazoa > Chordata > Aves > Anseriformes > Anatidae > Anas > Anas platyrhynchos. The sequence goes on along the minus strand of NC_092587.1, from coordinate 51,117,013 downwards.
TGACTAACTTTCTACCTAAGCTACAGATTAATTAAATGAAATTTAATTTTAAAAAATACCCAAGGAGATACTGACATTAATAAAGGAAGCTCTTCAGGCTATTACACCCAAACAGCTATTGCACAGCAGCTGTTAATGGAATGAATATAGTATATATGACTAGAAATAGCTCCTCAATATTATATTCTGGCTCACATGATTCTTTAAATGGTTTGTTTCTCAGAAGGACTGGCTTAACTTTGCAGTATATAATAAGAAGAAATCACACTTTTGGTAATCTTTTCTTCCTTTGTAGCAAGCACATGGCTTTTTGGTCATCTTTTGGGCATGGAGTCTTTTTTCAGAAAGGCTATGTCCAAGGAAATATGATTTCTCCCTTTACTAGTACAAGCCAAAGACTTTCTATTGACCTAGCAGGGAATGGGGACATCTCTGAATTTGTCTGGACTTGTCTTATCCTGAGCTAATTTTAACAACTGTCTAGCGATCAATTGCTATTGCATATCTTGTTTTTGCTTATCTCTGTGATAAAGGTATAATAAACCTAAGCAGTAATTGCTTAACACACAAAAGGTCTTTATGCTAACTGGGGCTGAGAGAGGCAATATAAATTAACAACAGATTAAGATAATCAAACTTTACCTGCAAGAGAATCAGTGAAGAGATAGCATGTAATCAAACTGGGTTAGGAAACATAAAAGTAGACCCAAGCAAATTCAGGACCAAGAAAGAAAAAATCCCAACCATCAACCTCACACTTCTCCATGCAAAAAATGACTTGGAACTTGTCATAATCCCCACAGTAGATAGTAGGATATTTATGGACCTCAGCCCTAACTGTATTCCTAACTATAAGTATATCCCATTGCAGCCAGAATATAGTGATAATTGTTCGCTTTTTTTTTGTTGTTGTTGTTGTTAATTTGCTTTAGATTGCTATTGTATTATTTGGCAAGAAAAAGTTATTGGTTCCATATGTAAAGTGGCTCTTTTTTTGACCATGCAAGACTTTGAATACAGTAAAGTATTACATGAATTCTTGCAAGCAAAATCCTCCTTAAGATGTGGAAAATACAATCTAGATCAATAAAGAAGTAACACTGGCTGAGTTACAACAAGAATTTTTGGTCTTTAAATTAAAAATACAATACAGTAAAATAATTAAAATAATATAAATACAATACAATATATTTTGCTATAAATTCATTCCCAAATATATAACATTTTCTCCAGAGTATTTTTCAGAATATAATTATAATAGTTAACTTTTATCTTTCATCAGACAAATAAGAATTATTTTTGCTGTCACCAACCTGGTGACACTGGTGTCATTAGATGTCTTGAGTAAGACATTTTCCAAGAACTAATATTTCTTTTCTATGTGTTTTAGCCTAATACTGCAAGGGTTTTTTCACTAGCAAGGAGACTATGTATCTTCAGATAGTGGTTTGGTTGAATATAATGTAATTATTTTTACAACTATATGTTTTTACTCTAAGTTGACTTTGTTAATTATTCTGTCCTGAGATGACTGCACCATTTTCTTTTTCTTTTATAATTTCAGTACTCCAGTGCACTGTGTATATTCTATCTTTTTTTTTCTTTTTCTTTTTTTTTTTTCCTGAAAGAATTGAAACCAAGCAAAACAGATATTATAGTGTACTGGAAGAATAACTATTCAAGAATAGCAAAGTAAGGTTTCATTTAATTCAGCTTGCTGAACAATGAATTGTCTGTGTGTGTGGATAAGAAAAATGAGGACAAATAAGTTTACAAGGCTGCAGATTCCCTGTTGTCACCCTCTGGGCATCACACACACTTGAGAGCTCACACTGTACGGCCTAGATGCATCACTGATCACCTTTGCTATCCACATCTTCCAGACAAGGGCTAACCACATCAGTCATACACATCTTCCAAGTGCCTGTTTGCTCTGTGAAAAACAAGGGAAGCTTTGGAATGGAAGAGACGTAAAGCATCTAAAAAAATTAACTCCAAAAAGAAATGCAGTATTTCGTAACATGTAACAATTTTGTAACAATTATAGTTATTGTGAAGAAGAGAAGAAATCATTTTCTGATGCAAAGGGCATTTAACAGTTGCTTCTAGACAAATGACTGATATATAGAAGAGTGTTTGTCTTAGTATGTCTTAACTTGTCTTAACATGTAGTACTAATGTGTTTTTTTTAAAAGTAGATGCAGTTGTAGCAACTGAGTGTCCAAGCCTAAAATGGGATGGCAGTGTAGATTTATTGCTTAACTGATAGTTTTATTATATTGCATGTTTTACAAGGAATGGCTTTTAAATGTTTTTGAACTATATTTCTTAGTCTGAAAACAAAACATTATTTAGAAGCCATATTGGCACATGAACTCAGAGTTCTGTCAATCCCTGTTCCTGAGGAAGATTTGCCTTTCTGAAACTACTGGAAATCTGAGATTCCCAAAGAAAAGGAATTGCTTGTATGATGATTTATTTCTTAATACAGAACTCATGTATATCAGTATAATGTCCATTTTTTATAATTGTAAAAATATGTATAAGAATAAATTTAGGCAGAACAATACAATTTAAATGTGTGTGTTAACCCTAATAATCTGAATCATTAATAAAAATGTGGAAATCTTAAGATCTCAGCAACTGAGAGTTCAGTTCAAGTAGAGTAAGTTCAAATGACAGTCTAAAGGGTATAATTTCATTTCACACAGACAGACCTTTATAAACTCAAACTCCTGCAAAGCAGGAGAGTTAATTGGAAAGTAGAGGTGGAAAAGGTTCTTCATAAGTATGTTTTCCCTTCCTCTACTCTTTTTTCTTTTTTTTTTTTTTTAAAAAGGAAACTTAGATTTGTCAAACCTAAAATCCCAAACACCGATATTTTCTACTTTAAGAAACTGAAACCTGGATACTTTTGTCCATAATCTTTCAGAACTTGTGTGTGTATCAGCTAAAGAGCTAGCATTCTTGCCAGACTTCTGGGTGTTAGTCAAAAGAGTTTAAGGAAACTGCTTTTTTTTTTCATTTAATTGAAAACTATTTTTTTATTAAAAAAGGGTTGTTAGAAATAAATTCTAAGCACCAATAAGGCAAATGTCATGTGATTTAGGTTGCTTATCCAAAGGAGCAACCATTTATGAATTTCTCAGTCATCAAAGATTTTTTGAAAGTATTTAATGAGAGTGGTGGCCAGGACAATAAGTTTTCATTTCCTTTGATTCCATTCTGAATTACTAAAAAGTCTTGGAACCTTTCTCTTTATTTCTCTGCAGATGAAACACTTCAGGGAAAAATCTAGCTTCAAGGCGGGGGGGGGGGGGGGGGGGGTTGGCAAGCATATCCTTATAACAAAATTTTGGATTGCACACAAACTTCAATTTGATGTTTTGTTTTCAAGTAAACACTATGACTTTAGAAAGCAAGAGATTCCTGAGGTTTTAAGGTTATCTAGTTACCTGTAGTCAGTACAAGAATTTGACTTAACCCTGTATTTTGCTGCTATAAAAAGTAATGATTTGTTTTTGCATTTTAAATGTTTGTTTTTGGAGAGGAAGTAGTTTGTTTAAAAAAGTACAAATATTAAATCCCATAATCAAAAAAAATCTTTCCAGTTCTGACCTTTAGAAACACTTCAATGTTATGTGGTCAGATTCTTCTGATCAGTGTATAGTAGTGCAAGAAATGCATTTCTGCTTTGTGGCACATGTAGTGATGGTAATTAAAGTGGTGTCAAACTGGGAGTTGTTCTGCATGAAGTGCAAAAGATATGATTTAACATAATGAGTTGTTAATGCGATGCATTCACCCTTTCTGCATCACAGCAGGGTGATCATAATGTTTGCCATACCCAGCCAACCTAACTTCAATTCCTGTTGTAGCTTTGGGATCACCTGTGCACCAGCCTCACCAGGCCAATAAAGATTAAAGATCAAAACACTTAAATAATTCATGTGTTCTCATCAACGAGATTCTGACACTACAAACTGGACTGCAATAAACAGAATATAGAGGGAATTTTCTGTGGAAGTCATTGAATGCTCCAGATGTCTTTGTGTAATTATAGTCTTTAAAAAAAAAAAAAAGTAAGCATCAGTTTTACGTCCTGTAAAATAAATGGGGATCTTTCCTTTGAGCTTTGTCCCCCATACTGTGCGGCACACTGTACAGTTATTATGCCAGATTCAGGTTTAAAAGGTATTCCCTTTACAAATGGTGAAATGGTATGAAACTGAAATCCAAAAGGAAAAATAGTATTGTCAGTATGTGTAGATTAAAAGTTTATGGCTTCAGAAATGGCGAATGAAAATGCAGTCTCAAAACAAACAAACAACAACAACTAGAAAACAGGAATATGAGGTAAGTCTTTTTTGTCTCAGTGAAACCAACTTGTTTTCAAAGTGTGAAATCAAACAGTTCTTGTTCTCCCTCTATTTTTTTCTCTTCAAGCTGTTTAAAAAAAAAAAAAAGAGCCAAAATTTTGCCTTTAATGTTATTTTCAATATTCCATTATGATTTTTATCAGGCCTCTCCTTTCATAAAAAGTCCTTTTTTCTTTCCATGTTGGGGCCAGTCTCAATACAGAACAAAACAGATCCTCATTTCATTTTTCTTTTTAACACAATCAAAATGGTGAGAAGAAACATGCCGGACTGAGACTAATGTGTTCCCACCCTCTCTTTTTTATTTTTTTTAAATGAGATATTAATAAAATCCTAAACTATTTCAAAGCTTTCTTTGCAGAAAAACTTGCTATCTTAGGTATTAAGCATAATAGGAAATTCACAATCTGTGTTATAAAGAGCTGCACAGTTTTCAGCTGTTTTCAAAAGTACTAGTTGAAGGTGCTACAAAGAAAAAGTATGATCAAGAACGAGGAAAAAGTCTTTGAAGGAAGCCTTAGGATGGGGAAAAATACAATAAAAATAAGATTTTTTTTTTTAATAGGTGTGGGGGAAACACAAGCAGTTAAAAAGAATTGGAAAATAAGAAATCACAGGGTGAAAAAGTTTAAAAGGTGAAAATAATGAAATGTAAATAAATGAAACATAAATCAGAACCAGACTGGCTAGAATAAATTGAGCAGAATTTACAAGGGAAAGAGGAAATAAAGGGGCAGATTTATTTCAGATCTAAAGGCCTTTCAAAGGAGTCTGAAATGTAAAAGAAAGTTGACCTAAGTGAAATGATGTGTAGTTAAAACTGGAAACATAATTAAAAATGAAGTGATTGGAAATATGGGGGGAAAAAAAAAAAAAAAAACATAAATAAATCTAAAGGCTTAAATAAAGAAAACTAAGGAAAAAAAACCTAATTCTAGTGACTGAAATAAAACCTCAAGTAAATAAAATTAAAATTTGATTCAGGGTGGAAAAAAAAATAATAATGTTAAAGCTGCAAAAGCCTTGTGTACATTTCTAAGACCATCTCCAGGGGAAAACTTCTGACCTACATTACTAATATACAAATCGAAATGGGACAACAGTCTTTTTCATAGGCAAAAACAAAGCTGTCACTTTTTTCATTTGCAATACAGCATTTTTGTTTTTGATTTATGGTTTTCCAACATAAAATTTGAAGAAAGCCATGCTGGAAACAGATTTTTTTTAATGTTCTTGGCATTGCAATGGCAAATACTTACCCTGAAACACACCAAGATATTACTATTTTAGGCCAATTTTTTTTAAAGAGTATCCTCTTCCCTAATAACTTGTAATATGAGACCCTTTAATTTTAATGTCCTTAATTTCCAGTTATTCAGGACCTTCCCAGGTGCACCTACTTCTCAAAGGTGTCAGAACCACCAGGTACCCTTTGTTCATATAGGAGCTGATGTTTCCTTTGCATGTCTTTGTATACCAAAAACAAAATTATCATTCTGATCATTAAGAGTAAGGAAAGGCAAGGAAAACTTAAGGTTTTGGCAGCTTTTCTGAAGTCCTATGAAAGTTGCTATTTAAACAGACAGTTCCCTAACTGACCAAATAGGCAAAATCGTGTTTCTTTATTACATGTGATTCCTTAGGCTATCAGAGGCATTCATTTTTTGTCATGGAAAGCTCTGTCGATTGCACGTTTTTCTGTAGGTTCCTTTGAGGAAAGATTATAATGTAATTCCAGAATCAAAGACTTTGAGGTATGAATCTGGGCTTAAATGCCTTTTCACTTAAACTGTTTGGTAACTTCAAAATGAAATAGGTGAAAAATAAGGAACTGTGCAGCATATGTCTGCTGAAACAAGACTGCCAGATTGTATTTCACATATTTTTTTACTTATTCTGTTCTTAAAGATTTTAATTGACCAGTAATTTGTTCTTATTCATAGTATTTCCCTGAATGTACTGTCTATATTATCTCAGCAATAAATAGATTCAATTCTTATTTCAGTGTAATTTTCAGGTTTTATCATACAGATCAGAACTAAGGAAAAGCAACAGTTCCAAAATTAAAATACCATGCAACCTTCATTTTCCTAAAATATCTTTAAGAATAGAGTATGAAGTTATTCTGATCCAAATTTACAGTAAGTATATGTGTCAGAATGAGAAAGATCTTTCAATACAGAAAATCTTATTAACAAGTATTTCCTACTATTGGAATAATATGCCATTTTCTTTTTAAATAGAATAGACTTTTATTTCAAAGAGTAGTAACTTTGGTTAAAGTTACAGAGGCAACCCCAAAGGTTTTTAAGACCTTTATAAAACTCATTCTGATGACAATAACAGTGAACATGTGTTTCCTTTGAAAACTCTGAAATGTATGGAACAAGCAGTTACTTGAGTAGATATCCTAAAATAGGAAAGATTACTTAGTCCAACGTGGAACAGATGATAGCTACCCTCCATACTATGGAAACATTTTCTAACTTCATATAAACAAAATGGAAAGGACATTGTCCTTTATGATTGTATCCTTAAGTGTACAGTGTCTTATTCTAGGCTGGCACTGAGAAAGAGAATTAGGGAGGTGAACACTGCCTGATTTACCTAACATTTTCACACTGACAACAACTTTTCTACTTTCTATAATTGAGTTGGCAAAAAGACTCATAATGCAGAAAAGTATTGTTTTGTTTTGTTTTGTTTTTTTCATTTTGTTGGAAAAGGGAAGTTGAAAGGATATTTTACACTGGGTCTGTGATCACAGAATCACAGAATAGCTGAGGTTGGAAGGGAACTCCACTAACCAGTTTGTCCAACCTGTCTGCTCAAGCAGGGTCACCTATAGCATGTTACACAGGATCGCATCTAGGCAGGTTTTGAGTATTTCCTAAGAAGACTCCACAATCTCTCTGGGCAGCCTGTTCTAGCACTCTATCACCTGGACTGTAAAGAGTGACGAAACCTCCCATGGTTCAACTACCCCTTCACCAATTACCCAGTGTCCTATCACTGGACACCCATGCAGGGTCATAGGGTTATCACACCTATAAAAAAAAGTATTGGCATAGAAGATTAAGAGAGTCTTAGAATGAAAGAAAGGAAGGAAGGAAAGATAGACAACTATCAATGCATAAATTTTCAGCTGTATTACTCAACGTAACTGGGAATTACTAGATGAAATCTTAAAGTCTATAAGCCATAAGAAAGTGGAGTGTACGTGTGTAGGTCTCATGATTTCCTACTGCCTTTCTCTGCATGGCATTTGTGAAATCATTATTTGAAGGTGATGTCCACATCTGGTGTTTCTTCAAGAGAAAAGTAAAAATGATTTTATTACATTTTGTAGGTAAGTGAGGGAATAAGTTTCTGAAGTAGAAGTGTCTTTAATAGGAAGAAATTTCACAGTATATAATAGGTGAAGGCTAATGTAAGCAATTCAGACATATAGAGGAATAAATATTTTTTAATACGGTAGCTAAACACTGAAATAGTTTTCCTGGTGATGCAATGAATTCTGTATCATCTGCACTCTTTAAATAAAGCTAGACCATTTTCTACAAAATGCTGTTGCTTAGATGGTAGAGGCTGGATATATTGCTTATCAGCTTAAAGTCTACAGTTTCTGCAAGCAGGTCAAGCTACAATGATTCCTTGTAGACTTGAAATCTGTTCTAATTCTGAAGACAGTTATTAAGTGGGATGGATAGGTTGAAAAAGCAAATGCCAAGAAGACTAAGCTAGGCACTAATTTACAGTGAGGTGTTTGCAAAGGTGAAAAAGACAAATACAGATTTGTTTGCTAAGCACAGGTATCTACAGCCAAACAAAACCTGTGGATTCTGTGCATGAATAGTGATTTTCTTGTGCATACATGTATTATTCTGACCACTGTATTGTAAGGGAAAGATATACTAGAAAGCCTTTGGAGAAAAACAACAAATCCAAAGGATAGTGATTCTTTTGTGTTTTTTAATTACTATTATTTTTTATTACAATATTTGAGTTTGATTATGTACATTGCATATCTAGATAGTAATTGTGAAGTAAAGGAACATTTTAGTAAATGGTTACAAATTACAAGGAAAATGAATGCAACATAGTTCAGGGTACTCATCAACCCATTCTGTATAATTACCTCCCATACCAACCTGTAAAAATAGGTTAACTAGAATTTCAGCATGTCCAGTGTTGTCTGGTAGATTCCCAATATCTTCAGTTTTCATAATTCATTTGAAATTACTGGAGAAATGGATCCAACAAAAGGGTAAAGCCCTTATCACCAACCATGTTGCACATACAGTCCCATATCACTTGTTATGAGTCTATACATTTATAGCCATGGACCTAGATTTAGGCTGAAAGTTTCCCTGATTTTTTGGAGATATTTACAGGACATTTTGAGTAGCTATGGAAGAAATCAATCATAGGTGTGTGCAGCTCTGAATAACTAGCACAATATTTTTTCCTGATCTTTTAGTCAACAAGAAGCTGACTTTTACACAGTTGCTAACAGCATCAGTAGAAACCAGCGAAAATAAGGTGTCTGCCATTAAACATAAAGCAGATTTAAATTAAACAGTTTGCTCTAACAGACTGTTGTGGTTGGCACCATACAAATGGTTTCTCACTTTCCAAGCTATATCTTCCATCAGAGTAAGCATGTGTTCTTTTTATATTAATAAAAATGATCTGGTTCAGAAAGTAAGGCTGATTAATGATTAGCCATTGTTCCATACTCTACCATGTGGTTCCTACTGTGCTTCAATTTAAATGTAGGCTTTACTGATAACAACTTTGTTCCACTTCCCACAAAGCTTGCTTTTGCACAGTAGGAATAGCAAGGAAAACTGCCAGAGGAAAGCCAAACTTTTCACGTGGCACCTGTGTACACAAGAGCTGCACGCCACAGGTCAGACACAGAGCAAAACAAGTTGATCAGTACAGTTCACCATTTCTTTTAAGGACAGTGTGTCTCATGGAAGATCAGTGTCTGAAGTCCTACTGGGTCTTTCTTAACCTCCTGTTATGTAGTTCTTAGTTTTTAAAGAATGAGTATAATCAGGCCATCAACAAATAAGTGATAGTTTTTCACAGTTCATGTTAGGGCTGTTCAGATTTCAGAGTTGGATGTAGTGTGTGTTAGTTGATATTGTCTATTCTCAACCTACTTGGTCTAGCCAACTAAAATCTCACCTTTTCTGGATGATGTTTATAAGCAGTTTATTTGTTGTCTCCATGATGGAGTAGAGGTTTGTTCCTCTCTGCAAAATTGAGGATGATGGCTCAAATGTTTATAAAGCTTTTGTTAAATGGATTTTGGATGGTCTCATAAGAATAGGCAAAGCTGAACACTGATCAGGATGTATTGTATGAAAATATGGAGAAGTGTTTAAGGTTTTTTGAAAGTTTAATTCAAATTATTTATTATGTCTCCTGTTATACATGAAGAAAAAAGTCCTTTCCAAATATGAAAACAGAACATTTTTATATCAAATCATTCATCTTCCTCCACAAAAACAAAAAGCTATTCTGCTTTCTTAGAAAAGTTGCAAAATAGACCTTGCAGTCAATTTAGGGAAAATTGAGTTTTGCTCATAGCAATATGTGACCGCCTGCTAAGTATACATTTCTTTGCTGCAGCAGAGAGAATGAAATCTCTTTCCATTTTATGCTCAGCTATTGAAATATATGGTGTCGTGGTTTAACCCGGCCGGCAGCTAAACACCACGCAGCCGTTCACTCACCTTCCCCCCTCCCTCTCTGGGACGGGGGAGAGAAATGGAAAGCGAAGCCCGTGAGTTGAGATAAAAACAGTTTAATAAGACAGGAAAATAATAATAATAATACAATGATGATAATAGGACTACTACTAATAATGTGTACAAACAAGTGATGCACAATGCAATTGCTCACCACCCGCTGACCGATGCCCAGCCTAACCCCAAGCAGTCCGGCCCCCTCCCCCGGCCATCCACCCCTATATATTGTTTAGCATGACGTCAGATGGTATGGAATACCCCTTTGGCTAGTTTGGGTCACCTGCCCTGGGTCTGTCCCCTCCCAGCTCTTACTGCACCCCCAGCCTGCCTGTTGGCAGGACAGAGGAAGAAGCTGAGATGTCCTTGGCTTGGTATAAGCACTGCTCTGCAACAATTAAAACATCGGGGTGTTATCAGCACTCTTCTCATCCTAAGCCAAAACACAGCATTCTACCAGCTACTAGGAAGAAAATTAACTCTGTTCTAACTGAAACCAGGACAAATGGCTGCAAATTTCTCAAGGTTCTTGTTCACCTTTATAAATATGTCTCCTTTCATATATTAAAATGAAATTCATTTTCTGTATATAGAGAAAAGATATTGAAGATACATTGATAACTGGCTTTTTCTGTATATTGAGAGGTTCCTCTAAGCCCTTGTTACTTGACAGATTGACTACAGCATTGAATGTAATTTTTCTCTCTTTAACTTATTGGGTTAGCAGTATTGTAAATTTTCAGGAGCTACATGGCTATGCTGTAGTCTCTGTGTCCATGAGTACGACATTTCCACAGATCAGAAGTCTGATTTAAAGAAAATGCATAGACAGCAGCAAAGACAAGCTGCAGTATCTTCTGTGGTTCATGGTGAATTTGAACCACAACTTCTGACTCCCTTTATTTTGCGTGGGTGGTCATTTGACAAGTTATTTGCAAGGATATTACTAATACACTGAAACTTTTATTTGAAGTCCAGGCCTAACAGTCAGAATGAAATCATTCCAAGAACAAACATTTTATGATGACCGGGAAAACTTACTTTCAAATGAAATTTAGCCTCATGAAATCCACAGCTCTGGCAAATGTCTTGGATTGGCTGACCTACCCATCACTGACAGTTTCTGCAGTGGGTTGAGAGAAAAACTATCAACAAAACACTTAATTCCTGTGAGCATCAAAACATCACAGTTGCCAAAAATAGCCTTGTTTTTATGACTGTAGAACCTGCCAGAGTCTAAATAGGACTATTAGCCACAATATTGTGGAGAAAACAACTGCTTTGATATGGTGAAAAGATTAATACACATAGTTCCCCATGATGTGATAGTCCTAATAAGAAAATCAGGCCTGATATGGTCTGTGGTTACCTGAGAAGAGCTACTCTAACAGAGGTTCCAACATCTGCACATGTGGTAACTGTGGCCATGCTATTTCAATAAATAGAAAAAGTATTATGCTGGCATCAGTCTACATGTGGTAGAATTTTTCTAAGAAAGAGAAATATATCTTCTCATTACAAATAGAATCAAACCTTAGTATGAGTTACAAAATATGATGTTCTCACCCTGTCTTCTGGAATGGTTTTACCAGAAATAGCTGGGAAAATAAATAAATAAATCTGGAAATTTCAGTACCAACTGAACATTTTTCTTCCACAAAATTTCTAAACTACCAACTTTAGTTTGTCTTTTTTTTTTTTTTTTTCAGAATGTTTATGAAATTCCAAGTCCTCCTTGAAACCATTAACATTTTTTTCTGTAGTTTTCTGGAACTTCCCCTGCATTCCCCTCACTCTAGTCATATGTAATGTTGACTAAATCAAACCTAGAGTAAGACTGCCAAATTATGGTGTTAAACTGCTTGAGAACTTCAGCTAATGCCCCCGGCGGATGTTTTTCAAGTTCTCTTTCTGTATGGGGCACCATTATGCATTGTACTGTCCAATCCACTTTACACTTGATTACCTCAAGCCTGTTTCCACAAAACTGAAGTATTATGCATCAGTCTGTATTGAACGAGCAGGATGCACACTTACGCTTCAGAAATAAATGGGTATACGTGCTGCCCAGAATATAGTGCTCCATACTAACATAATGGAGAAAATGAATCAGTGTCATAGACAACTCAAGCATTTCTGTCATTGAGAGAGGTGGTTTTCATAGGGATTGACTGACCTGTCAGTGTACTACCTATCTGTTCTGTCTTCATTGATTTATTGCCAAAGAGGTGTGTTTCATAGATTGAAAACAGTGTTCTTAGCAGCAAATCTTTGGCCCAGAAGCACTTTAACAGTATTTGGTGAGGGGAGGAAAGACAAAACACTTTGTCCTTTAATAGACTAATTTACAAGATACGAAAAGGTACTTTTGTTAACAAATCTATTAATCTCAGCTTTTATTTTACTATATGGTTTTGAATTTATGAGCAAGCTTTTGATTGAAATCTTAAAATTTATGTTAATTTCCTTCTGCCTATGAAGGGGAATAATATATTCTGCAGAGCAAATCATTATTGTTGTTGCAATGACAGGATTTGTGGTTGTGCTAGTCCACTCTCATTGTAGTAATACTGGTAGAAAACTGGAACTGTTCATCAGTGATTCCTGTGCTTACAAAAATGATTTCTATCCTGACTAGCCACAGCCTAATTAACAAAATGTTAAAAGAAACGTATACACAATTACAGAAAAACAAAGCTAGTTTCCTTCAGAGACAGAGATCATATATTCATTTATTCACGTGGCCTAGCACGTATCTAGCTTAAGATATAAGCACCCTGAGTATTACCTGAGATCCCAGGCTTCAAAAAGTCTGTGTTACACTAAATTAGACAGTGGTGAATGTTGGCCAGGGAAAGCAAAAATCAAAGTTATCCCTGTTGCCCGTGGGCCCCTCCAAATCTAACAGTGGCTGTAAGAAATGTAGCACTTTATCTCTACTGATGACAGCATAACTTTCCTCCATCGAGTGCAGCTGGACCCCTTTATCCATTACTGAGAAGAATTTAAATCTTAAAATAGAAAACATTTATTAAACATTATCTTATCTATATTATATATTATATATTATATATTATATATTATATATTATATATTATATATTATATATTATATGTTATATATTATATATTATATATTATATAAATATAAATATAAATATAAATATAAATATAAATATAAATATAAATATAAATATAAATATAAATATAAATATAAATATAAATATAAATATAAATATTATCCTGTCCTGTGTTCAATGTGTCAGTAAAAAAATCACAGTAATGGTAAAATATGGTTTGCTATACATTTATATTTTAAGGATAAAATAACAGATATCAAGAGAGATGAATCAAAACATTTCACACAAGAAATCCGTGTCAAAGTTAGATTTACAATTGCCTAATTCTGTACTTGAAACTTAAGAAATTATTTTTCATATTGTAAGGGGAAATTTTCTGCCAGTTATTTATAATAATTGATTGTATATGCTTGTGTTGTGGTTTAACCCTGGCAGGCAGTTACGTACCACACAACCACTCGTTTGGTCTCCCCAGGTAGGATGGGGGAGAGAATCAGAAAGATAAAAGAGTGAGAGCTCGCAGGCTGAGACAAGGACAATTTACTAGGTAAAGCAAAAGCCATGTATGCAAGCTAAGTAAAACAAAGAATTAATTCCCTGCTTTCCATTATCAGGCAGGTGTTCCGCCACTTTCACGAAAGAATGTATAATGGCTTTTTGGGAAGACAAATGCCATCACTCCAAACGTTCCCCCTGTCCTTCTTTACCTTGGCTTTTATTGCTGAGCATGATGCCATAAGGTTTAGGACATCCCTTTGGTCAGCCTGGGCCAGCTGTCCTGGCTGTGTCCTCTCCCAGCTCCTGGTATGCCTTCAGCTTCCTTGCAGGCAAGGCAGCAAGAGAAGGTGAAGAGTCCTTTGCTCTGTGCAAGCGCTGCTCTGTAACAACTAGAACATGAGTGTGTTTTCACCACAGTTTTAATCAAAAATCCCAAACACAGCTTTGTGTGCACCTCTACAAAGAAAATTAACTCCATCTCAGCTAAAACCATGACAGCTTCATGAAGACAGCATCCAAGGAAGCCATGTGTAGGTTGTGCAACCGTCTTTGTGCTGCACTGTATTTTCCAGCAGCACTCACAACTCTCATTCTGACAAGGGCAGCATCAACAGAGGAGTGGCTGGCAGGTCGAGGTAGGTGATTGCGCCCCTCCACTTAGCCCTTGAGGCCCCACTTGGAGTTCTGTATCCAGGCCTGGGGTTTCCAACACAAGCAGGTTGTGGATCTGTTAAAGCGGGTCCAGAGGAGGGCCACAAAGATGATCAGAGGGCTGGAGCACCTCTCCAATTAATAAAGTCTGAGAGAGAGAGCTGGGGCTGTTCAGCCTGAAGAAGAGAAGGCTCCGGGGTAACCTTATTGCAACTTTTCAATGCTTAAAGGGGTCTTATAAAAAAAGATGGAGAGCAACTTGTTGCTCAGTCAAATAATAAGAAAAGGGGGAATGGTTTTAAACTAAAAGAGGAGAGATCTAGATTATCTGCTCAGAGGAAATTCTTCCCTCAGAAGGTGGTGAGGCCCTGGAACAGGTTGCCCGGAGGAGCTGTAAGCCCCTCCACTGGAGGTGTTCAAAACCAAGTTGGATGAGGCCCTGGGCAACCTGATCTACCGGGTGGCATCTCTGCTTATGGCAGGGGGATTGGAACTAGATGATTTTTAAGGTCCCTTCCAACCCCAGCCATTCTATGATTCAAGACTGACAGTGCCCTAACTTCCGTAGGCTGGTACTCTACCCTTTCCAGGGAGAGTGTGTTTGATGGAAAGGAGGAGCACCTCGTAGAAAATGCACAATGTTTTATGCATTGGGAGAATCCTCACTCATGTTGTCTGGGAGGCTTTTAAATCAGTATCAGGCATGAAGGACACGTAACAAAAATGAAAATCTCACAGATTTGATAGCAAATCCAGGCTCTTTAGAATAAGTTCACAAACCTATTTTTATTCCTATCCTGTGTAAAAAGGTAGAGATGAAAATTGAGGAAGGTGAGGAAATATCACTTATGCAACCACTTACAAATCACACTCTTCTTCCCTCCCATGTTGCATGTAGTTTAGGCCAACATTTTTTGTTTATTTATTTGATTTTACAAATTGAATATTTTTTTCTTAATTGCACCTACTAGTGAGTAGGTACAAGAAAGGAAGGAAGAAAACACTTGCCAATGCAGATGAATTCTTTCTAATACTGTTGATGATGCAGCTACATTAGTTCAAGACTAGGCTGTCAGCCTAAATTAGGAGCCAGAGCACTGAAAATAAACAATATACTGGCACATTCTGCACAGTTTGGTACAAATGTATGGCATGTGAGCCAGGATGCATAGTACATGAAAGATTCAGAAATGAAAATCTTCATCCTTAATGGTTGCATAGGGACATGTTTTCCAGGGTTAAGCCGCATGACACCCACTAAGTAAACAGAAGTTTAACGCTTAAATCTCCTGTCCCAGTTTCAGTACTTCCCTCATGGCAGTGTACATAGGTGTATATCTAAGAACATTATATTTTCTGCTTAAGACTTTCAGTTAAAAAAAGAAGGGGTTAATTTGCTTGGTTTATTAAGTAACACTTGACTCACCTTAACATCATGCAAGAAATAAAACAATGAATTTATAGATGAATTATTTATTTTCTCAGTAGGAAGGATTTCCTCCTGTGTTTTGTCTGTTGAAAGAAAAAAAAAAAAAAGGAAAAGGTAGAGGAATGTAACCAAATGTCTTATCTGGAATCTCATTTTGTTGCTGTTGCATTTTTCTCAATTTTTCTACAATTGTAAATCATTGGGACTTAGGGAGATGCATGTTGGGGGGGACAGAGTGTAGCTACCCCATGAGAGTTACTTCTGACACAAAAAGCAGTGTTCAAAACTTCTGAGATGTGCTGAGGTTCTCTTGGCTTTTCTTCCATTTGCATGTAAGAGTTGCATCTAAGTCTCACTAATGCTGAGCAGAGTACTAATTTCTCCTTGCTATTTTGAGGGAACAATATGTATCTCACACTCTGCTTATAGCATTGCTTGCTAGGCCAGATTGTGAATGGTAAGCTACAATCCTTTATTAAAATAGGCTGTTTGTGTGTAGGGACTGATCTTCCTTATGTGCATGTGTGTGGCATGGAGTATTTCTGGTTTCATACTGCTTTCCATAATGGAGTTCATAACATAGCCAGGATCCTGAGACGTGCCAGAAGTATGAATGCATACTTACAAAATGACCCACATTCCTGATACTCACAAAGGTTAATAACACTGGATTTTTTTTTTGTTTACTTCTTTAATAATTAAACTAAAGCAAATATATTCATATTTGATCCCCATTTTTCCTCTGCATTTTAATTTTCATAGTTTTACCCCATCGTACACCTTTCATTTGTTGATGTTGTTCAGATGCAAATATTTTTGGAGTACCAGTCAAGATATTGCATTGTTTTACATAATATAGCTATAGTGGGCCTATCCCATTTCATCTGAAAGTTTACATACATAATTTTTAATGTTGCTAGTGTAGGATTTCTCATTGCCTAAAGTGATCACTATATCTCAATCCCAGTGACTTTCCGGCTATTTCTGTACTTTCCAAGGAAAGCCTGTTACTGAGGAGCTGATTCCGTCCACAATGTTAAAAGAGAAACCTTCTGCCCAGTAACTGGTCCTGATGTTTCAAGACAGGGTATGCTTATGCCTATGAGCAATATACTTGGAAATTTTTTCAAATCTTCCATCTGAAGAAACTGAGCTGTCTACCATAACTACAAACCCTTCTGTATTTTTTCTTGATGTTGTGTCTTCAAGTAATATCTTCTGCACATTAT
This sequence comes from Anas platyrhynchos, assembly GCF_047663525.1. Taxonomy (NCBI): domain Eukaryota; kingdom Metazoa; phylum Chordata; class Aves; order Anseriformes; family Anatidae; genus Anas; species Anas platyrhynchos. The sequence goes on along the minus strand of NC_092587.1, from coordinate 51,099,989 downwards.
ATAGTATAAAAATAATTATGCATATAGCCAGCAAGGACACTGAAGTGTTACATTTTCATTATGCATCTTTCTTCATTTTCAGACACAGTCTGAAAATCTGTTGCACCACATGCTTAGTTTCTGAAGTATTTTGCCTGGACAACACTCAAAACTTTTTATATATTTGCAAATGCACTAAAAGTAAAATCTAAAATCTAACTTAGATACATTTGTATTGTCCCTGAAGAAATCATAGAATCACAGAATAAAGTTGGAAGGGACCCACAAGGATCAGTGAGTCCAACTCCTGGCTCCACACAGGACCACCCAAAAAACAGACCATGTGTCTGAGATCATCGTCCAAATGCTTCTTGAACTCCAGCAGGCTCAGTGCAGTGACCACTGCCCTGGGGAGCCTGTCTCAGTGCCCGACCACCCTCTTGGTGAAGAACCTTTCCTTAACACCCAGCCTGACCCTCCCCTGTCCCAGCTCCATGCCATTTTCTCAGATCCTGTCACTGTCCCCAGAGAGCAGAGCTCAGCACCTGCCCTTCCACTCCCCTCGTGAGGAAGCTGCAGGCTGCCATGAGGCCTCAGTCTCCTCTGCTCTGGGCTGAAGAAGTCTCAAAGGCACAGAAGCAGACTGTCCCCCTGTGCCGTAAGAAAAGCCGATGGGGAAGAAGACCAGTGTGACCGAACAGGAAACTTTTGCCGAGTCTCTCTGAGAAAAGGAGAGTTTATGTCCAGTGGAAGAAGGGACAGGCAACTCTCAGAGAGTAAAGGTATGCAAGTTGCTATCATAAGCAGGGAAAATATCAGAAAGGCTCAAACAGAACATGAGCTCAACCTGGCCAACATAAAAAATGTTTTCACAAACATATTAACAGAAAGAGGAGCGCCAAGGAGAATCTCCATCCTTTACTGGATGTTGTGGGGAACATGATTACTAAGAAAAAGAAAAAGGCTGAGATTCTCAATACCTTTTTTACATGTCTTTAATAGTCAGACCACTTATTCTTCGGGTACTCAGCCTCTTGACCTGGAAGCCTGGGATGGAAAGCAGAAGAAACCCCCCACAGTTCAGTTGGAAATAATTAGAGACCTGCTGCACCACCTGGACAAGTCCATGGGACCAGATAGGATCCATCCAAGGGTGCTGTTGGAGCTGGCGGATGTGATTGCTGGGCCACTTGCCATTATCTCTAAGTGGTCATGGCCACCCATAGAGGTCCTGGATGACTGGGAGACTTGCTAATGTGACACCCATCTATGAGAACGATTGTAAGGAGGACACAGGGAACTACAGGCCTGACCTCAGTGCCAGGTGATGGAACAGGTCATCTTGAATGCAATCATGCAGCATTTGGGGGACAAGCAGGGGAACAGGCCTAATCAGCGTGGGTGCATGAAAGGCAAGTCCTGTCTGACCAACCTCATCTCCTTCTATGTCCGGGTGACCCACCTGGTGGACGAGGGAAAACCTGTTGACATAGTCTACATAGACTTCAGGAAGACCTTTGATACGGTCTCCCATAGTATTCTCCTGGTGAAGCTGGCAGCCCAAGGTTTGGACAGGTACTCACTTTTCTGGGTTAAAAACTGACTGGACGGCCAGACCCAGATTGTGGTGGTGAATGGATTGAAATCCAGCAGGTGACTGGTCACCAGTGGTATTCCCCAGGGGTCGGTGTTGGAGCCCATCCTCTCCAGGAGGATGAGGGAATTGAAGAGGGAAACTCAGGAAGTTTGCACATGACACCAAGCTGGGGGGGAAGAATTGATTTGCTGGAGGGTGGGAAGGCCCTGCAGAAGGACCTGGACATGCTGGGTCGATAGGCAGAGGGCAATGGGATGATGTTCAACATGGATAAGTGCCAGGTCCTGCACTTTGGCCATGACAACCCCATGCAGTGCTACAGGCTTGGGGGAGAGAGGCTCGAAAGCTGTGCAGAGGAAAGCATTTCAGGTGATGCTCACCTGAAATGAACCAGCAGTGTGCCCAGGTAGGCAAGAAGACCAACAGCATCCTGGTTTGTATCAGAATAATGTAGCCAGCAGTACCAGGGAAGTGATCGTCCCCTTGTATTTTGCTCTGGTGAAGCCACACCTCAAGTACTGTGTTCAGTTTTGGGCCTGTCACTACAAGAAGGACATTGAGGCCCTGGAGATACCAATCTGTTAATGGTATTAATTAATTGGCTGCTCTTGGCTTGGACTGGCGCACGCTTCGTTGGGTTAGAAACTGGCTGGATAGCCGGGCCCAAAGAGTTGTGGTAAATGGAGCCAAGTCCAGTTGGAGGCCAGTCACTAGTGGCGTCCCCCAGGGCTCGGTGCTGGGGCCGGTCCTCTTTAACATCTTCATCAATGATCTGGATGACGGCATTGAGTGCACCCTCAGTAAGTTTGCAGATGACACCAAGCTAGGTGCGTGTGTCGATCTGCTCGAGGGTAGGAAGGCTCTGCAGGAGGATCTGGATAGGCTGCACCGATGGGCTGAGGTCAACTGTATGAAGTTCAACAAGGCCAAGTGCCGGGTCCTGCACCTGGGGCGCAATAACCCCAAGCAGAACTACAGGATGGGAGAGGAATGGTTGGAGAGCTGCCAGGCAGAGAAGGACCTGGGAGTGATGGTGGACAGTCGGCTGAATATGAGCCAGCAGTGTGCTCAGGTGGCCAAGAAGGCCAACGGCATCCTGGCTTGTATCAGAAACACTGTGACCAGCAGGGCTAGGGAGGTGATCGTCCCCCTGTACTCGGCTCTGGTGAGGCCGCACCTCGAGTACTGTGTTCAGTTTTGGGCCCCTCGCTACAAGAAGGACATCGAGGTGCTTGAGCGGGTCCAAAGAAGGGCGACGAAGCTGGTGAGGGGCCTGGAGAGCAAGTCCTATGAGGAGCGGCTGAAGGAGCTGGGCTTGTTCAGCCTAGAGAAGAGGAGGCTCAGGGGTGACCTTATTGCTCTGTATAAGTACATTAGAGGCTGTAGAGAGGTGGGGGTTGGCCTGTTCTCCCATGTGCCTGGTGACAGGACGAGGGGGAATGGGCTAAAGTTACGCCAGGGGAGTTTTAGGTTAGATGTTAGGAAGAATTTCTTTACTGAAAGGGTTGTTAGGCACTGGAACGGGCTGCCCAGGGAGGTGGTGGAGTCACCATCCCTGGAAGTCTTCAAAAGACGTTTAGATGTAGAGCTTAGGGATATGGTTTAGTGGGGACTGTTAGTGTTAGGTTAGAGGTTGGACTCGATGATCTTGAGGTCTCTTCCAACCTAGAAAATTCTGTGATTCTGTGAAATTCTGAGTGTGTACAGAGGAGGGTTACGAAGATGGTGAAGGACCTGGAATACAAGTCCTGTAAGGAGTGGCTGAGGGACCTAGGGTTGTTTATTCTGGAGGAGGGGAGGCTCAGGCAACCTTATTGCTCTCTCTACCTGAAAGGAAGTTGTAGGGAGCAGGGGGTCAACCTCTTTTTGCACATAACGAGTGATAAGATGAGAAGGAATAGCCTAAAGTTGTACCAGTGGAGGTTCAGGCTGGAAATTAGCAGACATTTCTTCCTAGAATGTGTTGCTAAGCATTGGAACGGGTTTCCTGGGGAGATGGTGGAGTCATCATCCCTGTAGGTGTTTGAGGAACATTTGGACACAGTGTTTAGCAATATGGTTTCATGGGTTACAGTGGTGGCTGGGGGATGGTTGGACCAGATGATCTTGAAGGTCTTTTCCAACCTTAATGATTCTGTGATTCTATAATTCTAAGAAGCTAAGTGAATTCAGATTCTCTTTAAATGTCTTGCCCTCTAGACCCTCTGCCATGTTTTCAGCCTTCCTTTGGACACTCTCTAACAGTTTTATGTACTTCTTATATTGTGATGCCAAAAACTGTTCACAGTGCTTGAGATGAGGCTGCACCAGCACAAAGTAGAACAGGACAACCACTTCCCTGTCAAGGGCAAGCTAGCAATGCTGTCCTTGAGGCACCCCAGAATATGGTTGGCCCTTTTAGCTGTCAGGGCACACTGTTGACTCTCATTTTGCCATCATTTTGCTCTTTGATATCACAATATTCCCAAAGAAGGTGCTTGGGCTTCAAAATATTACAGAGGATGAGAATTAGATCCCAGCGTCCTTAAACCAGCCAGTGCAGAGAGATGAAGCATGTATACACAGGTGTGATCTGGACCAGATTCATTGTATTCACCTGTACAAAAAATTCCTGGTACAAAAAAAGACTGGGATCTCCTGGAAAGAGTCCATCAGAAGGCCACAAAGATGATACAGGACCTGGAGTATCTCCCCTATGAGGAAAGGCAGAAAGACCTGGATCTGTTCAGCCTTGAGAAAAGAAGACTGATAGGGAATCTTATCAATGTTTATAAATACCTGAAGTGTGGGAGACTGAGGGATTTGGCCAACCTCTTTTCAGCGGTCTGTGGGCACAGGACAAGGGGCAATGGCCATAAAATGGAGCACAAGAAGTTCCACACCAATATAAGAAAGAACTTTTCACAGTGAGGGTGGCGGGGCACTGGAATAGGCTGCCCAGGGAAGTTGTGGAGTCTCCTTGTTCCGGAGATATTCAAGACCCATCTGGACACCTACCTGTGCAATTTGCTCTAGGGAACCTGCTTTGGCAGGGGGGTAGACCCAAAGATCTCTTCAGGTCCCTTCCAACCCCTATTCAGTGATTCTGTGATTCTGTAACCTTGTGCAGCTTTTTCTTAAGCATTTTCAGTCCAGCATAGCAGCACAGGTTTAGTTTCTCTGCATTCAGGATTCAAAGGCAATGAAGTAATCCAGTGCAGATAGTTACAATGTAATTTACATGTGACTGATAAATTCTGCTATGTGCCTTCTGCAAATTCCAGATACTTCACTGAACTGTTCAATGAGTTTTGAAGGCTGGTTATTGTGCAATAGGGAAATGATAGATGTGAACAGATAGATAAAAAGTTATCCTTAATAATAGAAAGGAAAGTCTGTGGAAAGAAGTATATGAATTTCAATTCAGTCCATTCTGTGGATTTTGTCTGTTTGTTGTTTGGAAGAACTTATGATCTAATGTCACTGGCTCTTTTTTATACAGATAGGAGCACATATATCTGTACATTATGTGATGGCTAATTTTCAGCTACCTGACACCAATAAATTATGTAAAACTATTACAGAACTATTGATATTTTTGCTAATGTTTTATTGTCTATATCACAGTTTGCACTGTTGAAATTTAAATTCCATGTTTCTTTCTTCAGTGCCAGTGCAAGTTTAAGCAATTTCTCTCAGCCTTTCCTTTCTGTCTCCACACCACCAAATCCATTGTGCCAGCACAGCTGTTTGTGCAGTCTGTGCTGAAAATGGGAACCATCTGAGAAATCCTGGGGCAGCAGAGAGGAATCAAGAAAATCAAAAGGAAGCTTATAACAATGTGAGAAATAAATTGTATGAGCAACTAACCTTGTGTCGGGACGTCTACAGTGTATATGGAGGCCTTGTTAAACTGACCCTAGAGGATCTGAGGTCTGGGGAAGATTTTATAGTTTTCCATGAAGTTTCAAAATGTGTCTCAAGAACCCTCTTATTTCTCTAATTCAAAATCCCTCTCTTTAGTACCTTTTAGCCATTGGCCACTTGTAAGACTCTTTATGGAATAATCCATAAACTTACTTGAAAATAAATCTTCTTGATGAGTAAAAATAGACCCTTAAGTGCCAATTGTTCCATCCCTCTTTTGCTGTTCTTTGAGGCAGTTAGCTGACTTGTAGCTAAATGTGTATGTACATGCTTATGCATATATATATACGTATATACACATATATATTGCTTACATTTTTGCAAGCCACTTCATTTTTGTGTCACATAAGCAGGATTTCTATGTTTTTGCTGCCTAAGGGGGGGAGACCATTTGTGACATATTCATTAAATGTAGCATCAGCTATTATACACTATTTTTAATTCAAAATATACTTTTGTTGAACAAAGATCTAAACACTCAGTTTCCATAAAGACCCACAGACATAAATGTCTCAACTGTCTGATTTGGCAGTTTCTCCAGTGTGCCTCAGTTTCTCCTTTTTTTAGAACAAGGGGTTCCTTCATAGTTAAGTCCCCAGAAAAAAATAAATAAATAAAATAAATAAATAAATAAATAAATAAATGTTGACCATTTATAGATCTATACTTTTGGAACACTTCACTGACCAGATGCATTGCATATGGGAGACTGGGTATCTGGTTTCCATTCCAGGGACCAGGCAGTAAAATGTGTATCATTTAGGTGCTTTAAGTTTTTGGCTAATTTCAAGTCTATGAGTAATGACTGGGACTATTCATATCCTTGACACTAGGCAATGCTCAGGAGATTTACTACAACGTTAAATTGCAGTAATGCAGCAGTCTCCAACTCAGAGCTTTTAGTCACAAACTCTCTTTTTTTTTTTCACCTCATCTCCTCATAGAGTTTTCTGTGCTTTTAAGTATTTATTTTTCTCTGTAAACCTTAAATTTATCACACAGTTTACCTGCTATCTTACCCTGATAGTTCTGTCTTCAATTCAGACAGCTAAAATAAAATAATTTTGGAAGCCTGCATTTCTTTAGCATCTTTCTCAGACTATCTCAAAGTACTTTATGAAAAATAACCAAGCTTTTCATTATGCCAAAGGCACTGCTGTACTTAAACAGAAACTGATTTTGCCATAGCCCAAGTCTTTCTTCTCCTGTCCGGATTCATTCCTCCTCTCTCACTCCTCATATGCTAACATAACTTCAAACACCTTTGATTAATATCTCACTTTAATAACTGTACCTAACTGTGGGTTGTATCTTCTAAAGATTTGATTACTCTCTACTTCACATAGACATCAAATCCTGTTTTCTTCCTGAAGTACTTCTTTTTTTTTTCCTTTTTTTTCTATAGCTCTTCATCTTTCTGATCACCTGCTACCTATTCAGTTTACTCTTTGTCAGTCATTGAGCGACCTTTATTTCCACTGTATATTTTTCATTCCTCTTTTATTCTTTCTTCTTTTAATGAGCTCTATTTCAATTCCACCTCCTCACTACTCTTTTGTTTACACTTTTTCTTAATTCCTTTTTCTTTGAACTGTAAACCTGATCTTCCTTTGCATGTATTTTCTTTTTGCTCTAATCAGAAATATGAAAATCAATTAGACTTACTTTAAAGCAAATTTCTTTTTTTTTCTTTCTGCACCATTTTTCACTAATCTGCTCTACTTCTTTTAGTTAGAGTGTCTCTTACCCTAGAACTTTTAGGGATGGAAAACAGTCTTATTTTTCCACCTGTAGAGATTGGATTGGATATAAGATATACAGAGGGCATCTCAAAAAAAAAAGAAAAAAAAAGGGGGCGGGGGGAGAATGTCTACACCCATTTTTTTTCTCTAACATCTTCATGTTAATATCATTTAACACCATAATTCAAAGACGTGGGCATGGGAGCTCACATTGCCATTCTGTGTGTGTCTTTGGGAAAAAGTCAGCAACAAAGACATCTGTTGATGTTCATTTGAGACAAGAGTTTCTTAGTTCATGCTTTTGCTCATTTACTGTAAAGTAATGATGCTATAGCACAGATGAAAGACATAGTGGTTCTGCCTTTACCAAAAGATTTAAACAGCAGCCCGAGACATGTTTTAGCAGCAACACTAATTTTAAAACACACCAGATGTTAGTGCTAGCTTTCTTCAGAAGCAGTTACAAGCTCAAGTGACTCTATCAGCTATCAGCTGCTGTCCTTTCTCGGGGGACTGTCCCTTACTCCCTCTGCTTTACAGTGCATCTTTCAGCATTTACTGTTGAAGGCAGAGAGAAACCTAATAATATAATTGCCAGTTTTAGTAATCTTATAGTCTGAGATTATCATATACCACTAATTAATTTGCTAAAATCAGAAATTAGAATGGCTAGTAAAAGGATGCTTCAAAAGGCATGTTAAAAATTACTGATTTCCAAATATTGAATCAAGAAGTTGCTTGCTCCCAGGACCTAAAACTGTACTGCTAGACAGAGAGATATGAACAGCACATTGTTGTTTCCATTAACATTAAAGATTTGTCATCTTTCATTTCTGGACATATATATATATATATATATATATATATATATATATATATATATATATATATATATATACATATATGAAGGCAGTTGAAGGTCCAGAAGATTACTGAAGTTGTGACTTTTGGTGAGAGACCATGGTCATTCTGAAGAGTACTCTGTTTTAGTAGAAAATAAAAATGCATCATTCTCCCCTTTTAAAAACTCCCGAACATGCCACTTTGCCAGCACATATGAAATGCGAGCACCATCCAGTGGCAATGTCGGTAAATCACATCTGATATGTTCTATTTCCTCCCTTCCATTTACACGCCCCGCCCCCCCCGCCTCCCCATTCCACTACACCCCCGGCAAACTACACAAAATCTAACTAACCATTTTAAAAATTACATTAAATTTCATGCATTTTGGAAAACTGGCATGACTATATTTCCGTGAAATTATCAAAGGTATTGTTGTAGCAGTAAGAAGCTTTTTGAGTACACTGCATCTCAGCTGAACAATCCATGTTAGCCTTAGAGTGCTTAGAGTGTCCAGTAAAGTCAGGTATTTTATGTGTATCTAAAAGCCTTCTGCAAACACTTTTTTTTTTTTTTTTCTCTCATCCATTATTATCACAAATATAAATTAATCCTGCCCAGAATGATAAAATCACTCTTATGCCAGGGTGATGATTCATCAGTTTGTATCAGCTGTCAACATCAGTTAACTTGTATCAGCTGCTCCCTAAGAACAGGGTTAGGATTGTTCAGATTTTTTTTTCTTCTCTGCATGACACTCTGTAAGGTATCAATAAAACTTTGGTATAACAGGAAAGACTAGAACTAGACATCAAAACTGTATAATCTCTGTTCCACAACTCACCAAATTTGAGAACTTCTTGAAGAATATGGAGGTAATGACATGGCCTTCATTTGAATCATACTGATTCTGCCTGATTTTATTATCTTCCATTGAGGAAAATCAGATCTCATAAAGCATATTTGTTTCAGAAACCTTAGACCTTCTGCAATAAATTGTATTGGTAATGTTATTTTCATCTTCTACATGGATGATTTTTTCTTAGGCTATTTCTGATTGTGTAAGACACAAATTGGAGTTTCTTTAATTTTAAGTAAGAGTGCCTTTTGTAATGATCTTTTTCTTAACAAAAGGTACACTAATTGTGATTATGATCATCATGACATACAGACATTCTGTCTTATAAAGTGATAAATATTTGAAACGTCTCTTTCCTGCCCTCTACATCTCTTTTACTTCTTTTTATCCATAAGGCCAACAAGTAGCAATTTGCACCCAAATTAGAAGTATGAAAGGACTGTGAATTCCTTTGGATTTAATAGCAATTTTACATACAATTTCATACCATACTTCAACGTTATTTTCATTAATATACAAGGATGTGGGTGTTACATTTTATAGTGATTTCTAATGTTATTAAACCTCCAAACCTAGCTTTTTGGATTGGTCCTGTTTCTTTATGGAGCAGATAATGAATTTATTTTTAACCCATCAGACTAAACAAGATTGCAAGGAACTTCTGCGCTTCTGATTGTTCAGTCATGGACAAGATCAAACCATGAATCAAATATCTGGCAGTAGATGGGATATATCTATCATCCTAAAGACAAAAAAAAAAAAAAAAAAAAAAAAAAGTTGTACTTTGGTTTAGGGTTTTCTTCCTAAGCATTTGTTTGGCGTATTTTTTTTCACATTTCCATACTCGAAATTATACATTTGAAACCCACAGTAGCAATGTTGGAAAAGAGTATTTCCCATGGGCAAGCAGAAGGCACTTACCTCTAGGGTCACCAGCAGTGTAGAAAGCAACCTACATCAACCTTCACAATTTTTCTTCCATATCAAAGGGCAAGATTTGGGCAATACATGACAAAGAGTAATCAGAGCTATGTAAGAAATTTGTTTCAGTTTTTGGCCTCTGAAATAGTTAAACTGGAGTCATGGAAAGTAGAACAGTGAGAAAGCCTTACCTGGTTATGATTCTGAGACTTGCATTTACCTCAGATTAAGTAATTTGTTTATTGGTCTGATGCTGGAACAATGCAACTAAGTTCTGCCCTTTGCTTATTATAGGTAGCAGTCAGAATTTACATCTAAAGACCTTTGAGGTACAGAATAAATTACCTTCTAACTTTCAGAGTATCATGTCAATTTACAATGACACATCAACTATTGTGTTCATAGTAAAGTCCATGTCCAATAGTTAAATAAAAAGAGGACAGTCTGATTTACCACATTTGTTTTCAGATTCTTTAAGCACCTCACCTTAGTTGGTAAATGTAATTCAGGCTGTGTTCTAGGAAGTGGCAAAGGAAATTACAGAGAATGCCTTGTCAATCTATTTATTAATAGGTTAAAATGTAATGCCATACAGTTCTTAACAATTACTGACTGAAAAAAATTATCTGCATAAAACAGAAGCAAAAAACAGGAGAGTAATTAAAAAAAGCCATCTTGCTTTAACTTTTGAAACAATTACATACAGAATAATATACATATTTACATTACAAGTATATTATATAAATATAATATATATGTAATCTTGTAACCACAATAAATATCAAGTTCATTTTTAGGCACACAGAATAGAAAAAAATGCAGAATCTGCACAATCCTTAAGATTCTTGGAGTGACTCACTCTTACATTGTTTTCACACTGAAAAAGCAAATATTTTACACAAAATATACAGACAGTTTATGCAGTCCCCAGTGAACAGGGAATCTTTCTTTACCTTCCCATAAGTCTACTCCTTGATTTTCTAATACTACTGTTCTATACAGCTATTACATAAGAAAATAGTTTGCAGGTTTCTTTTTTACTCAGCTAATAGCCTAAGTAATTATCAGTGCTAACAAAATAAATACAGCATATCTACATAGGGTATATACAAATGTGTGCACAACATGGGTTTGGTGAACTACTTCAGAGCTCACTTTTAATACTGGGGAGTTAACTTGAAAGCAGAAACAATACAAAACAAACAAACAAAAAAGGATTTTCAATGATATTACCTCAGAAATATTACATCATTTGAGTGAGACCTGGGCTTCAGTGATAGAAAGCTTAAAATTTAGAAATTAATTAAAAAAACTAATTCTCAGCTATGCTAGCAGATGTAGGCTGCCATTGATTTTTCATTTATTCCCTTCAGTGCAAATGAAAACCCACAGAACTAATCCAAAAGGAGTTTTCTCAACCTGTACGGTCAGTCATGGTATCTTAAAGACTGCCACTACAGAGCACCTGAGATTGCACCCTAGTAAGTGAAGCTGATCACCTCTCTTAGGAAAGCCATGATCAGCAAGAAGAAAAACAGAGAACATTTTTTCTGTAGTTACAAGTCAGATTCTGGCATATCAGGCATATCTGCCATTAGGTATCCAATACCATAGCGTCCATTTGGAGCAGTATCCAGAGTTGGTGATCCAGTCTGTTTTCGATATATGTTTTTCCCAAAATTTGGAGATGGCACTTCACTTGGACTCTTCCCATGAATCAGACTTGTATTATCTCCCTCCAGATTAACAGGCTCCTTTATTATCCGGCCCCTTTTGTATGATACGGATGCCAAGCTACCAGAGCTGTCATCAATAAGGTTGCAGCGACGCACTATGAAGACTATTGGGACTGGCAGTATGGCCAGTACCATCAGAGATATACAGACAATCATTCCCCATGTTGGATAGCTGTGGAACTCTTCTGTAGCCTGAGCAAGACAAGAGAAAAAGACTATTAATACATTTTTACTTTAAAAAGAGAAAATCTGCGGTCCTTACCAAGGCCTGCAGTTTTCAAACACATGCTCATCTTCATGTTATCTTGCACTCACAATGTAGGCACTACTTCAGATCTCAAAGTTGAACAATCATAGAAATAGATGATTGCTGTCTTCCTGCCAGTGAGCAGGACCAAAATGCCAACCCAAAGTTTTTGAGATGCTCAGAGCACTGAAGCAGAGCCCAAATCAGGATTTTCACATCAGACCTTGAGCTACAGCTTGTTTGTAATTGTTCCATGATCCTTTAAAAGGCGTTTAGAACATATTCTAGGCACAAGACAACATCACAGCAGTGCATAGTGGCATCTGTAACTATATCTGCAAAGTTCTATAGGCTAACAGCTAGCGTAGGCAGGGACTGTCTCAGATCACCTTGCAGGATTGTTTTACTTCATGTAAGCTTCATGTAAAATAAAACGCATTTACTGGGACAATGACTCTACCTCACAAGCATGCTTCTGTTGTGAATCTCTGGAGAGCAAACTTAGTTTGTCTAATAGCTCAATTAACATTTAATTTTATACAGGGAAAGGAGCAGCCCAAGCCTGCGAGGTAGAGGCATGCTGAACTCAAAATTTGGACTGTTGGGGTGTTCATTTAAAATGATCACAGGACAGATTCAAATCCGCATTCCAAATAAGGGACAGCAGACACTACCTGCCTCCAAGTAGGAAAAATTATGACGTGGCTAATCTTAGTATAATCCCATCAATAAAAATGATGGGATATCTGAAATGATTTATTCAGCATTATTACCAACTGCTTTCTGCAATGAAATAAAATTTAAAGAAAGTCAACAAAATCTCTAGTCCTTAAGAACATCTCCAACATATAACAAACTAAAACTCACAAAAAAAAACCAAACAAACACACACATAAATTCATGTCAAGCAGTTATATTTTAAAGCAAAAGAAGTACTTTAAAGTTAAAAAGATAGTTAAGCACCATGTCATTATTTCTAATGATTTGAATTTGCAATCATATTTTTTTGTCTTTTCATGTACTTCTGAAATACTTCATGTATGATCATTGTGATAGTGATGGCATCAGTTACATACATACCATGTCTTCAATCCATGCATTGTAGCCAGGAGGACTTAATCCCATTTGGACAATGCTAGCTACCAGCAAACATAACAATACTGAAGGTGAAACATACTTCCACATGTAGTAATAATACTGACTTGGAGAAAAACCAAGCATGTCTTTTAGATCCTCCATAAATCTGTGAAGGGAATAAAAGGTTATTGTTACTCAGTACACTTAAATTTCAAGTACTATAGTTGACACAGAGCACCTAATTTGAAGGGACATGCTGACAAAATTTATGTATACAAATGGCTGCACTTTAGCTGACTTAATGGGCTGACAAATGGATCTTCTATAACCAGTTCTGAACAGATGAACAGAAGGAATTACTCCACAGTGCTGTGAGTTAGTAAACTAGCTTTGACTTCTAAAGAATCAGACTTAAATCCTAATACAATTGGAAGTAAAATACAGAGTTGTGATGTCCTTCTATTCAATAACAGTTTTGAGTCCAAGTTTAATGCCCAATCCAACTTACAATGCTAGACTTCTGAAGAGAAAATGGAAACTGAAGGCATCTTGAGGTGCATTAAATGCATAATGCTCTACTCTGCGCTGGTGAGGCCTCACCTTGAGTACTGTGTGCAGTTCTGGGCACCACAGTATAAAAAGGACATGAAACTGTTGGAGAGTTTCCAGAGGAGGGCTATGAAGATGGTGAAAGGCCTGGAGGGGAAGACGTACGAGGAACGGCTGAGGGCACTGGGCCTGTTCAGCCTGGAGAAGAGGAGGCTGAGGGGAGACCTCATCGCAGTCTACAACTTCCTCGTAAGGGGGTGTCGAGAGGCAGGAGACCTTTTCTCCATTAACACCAGTGACAGGACCCGCGGGAACGGGGTTAAGCTGAGGCAGGGGAAATTTAGGCTTGACATCAGGAGGGGGTTCTTCACAGAGAGAGTGGTTGCACACTGGAACAGGCTCCCCAGGGAAGTGGTCACTGCACTGAGCCTGTCTGAATTTAAGAAGAGATTGGACTGTGCACTTAGTCACATGGTCTGAACTTTTGGGTAGACCTGTGCGGTGTCAAGAGTTGGACTTGATGATCCTTAAGGGTCCCTTCCAACTCAGGATATTCTATGATTCTGATTCTATAATTTTAGTTCTGGATCTTCCTGGATGAGTAGAGTGAAACTGAAATATCTATAACTTTCCTGTCCAATGAGATCACATTTTCAGACATTCCCTTGAAACACAGGTTCACCGAATTTGTGAATTCGAGTGTTATTATGTGTTAAAATTTTCTCAAGAATAATCTTTCTTGTAGATGCAATCAGCAAAGCAAAATTGGAAGACCAAGCTACCTTCTGTTAGCTTCCATTAACGAGGTTGAGTGGTACCAGAAATACATAAAGATAGCTTGCGTTTTATGAAAGACTACACTGCAAAGATTCTTAACAATTGAGCCTTCTCCTCTATTCTGAATAGTGGATACTTCAACTACTTGAGGACTCTGCTAAGTGTGATTACAATTCAGAAAACTGCACATATCCTTTTTATTATTTTTTTTTAAAGCAATATGGATATCAACATTATTTGAAGATACTTATTAGAAGATAGTGATGGGAAAATCATCACATCTGTCACATTCAAAGATCATTTAGAAGAGGATGATCTTGGAAGCTGCACCTCCTGTTCCATATTGTAAAGGCTGCACTCCCTTTCTATTCTGTGAGACCACAGGGCCCCATTTGTATGCAGAGGGAGACTGCATAGAGATCTCCCTTCTCCCAAGAACATCTACCCCTTCCTCCCACAAGAACAGTTTGCTGCAAAAAAGATCTGAGAAATCAGTCTGCCCCACCTCCTCACCTCACAGATTGTACAAGAATCCTTGCTCTCTTTCTGCTTTTGCCCTGACACTTTTACAGAGGCTAACACAGACTTAAGCTCCTGTGCCACCTCACATGAAAGGCCTTATGCTGCAATGAGAAGACACGAGTAGTTTAGGTACTCCAGGCAGTAGAGAACAAGTGAAATTACAGAGGCAGACCAGACTACCTACTATGTTGATGCAAGTAGAAGTCATGGATATAGCCTATGACTGTTTCTATTTTTATGTGGAGGTATAAGAAAAAGGAGACACTAATTCTGAGGTAGAACAAACCTAGCCATAGCTACAATTCACCTACTCTTTCTTGGCCATACTGTCAACATGAGCACTAGAAAGCAGTAAGACTACTCTGTTGAACATCTGCCAGGCAAAAGATGATACCAGTCCTCTGCTCCTTCTCAGAAGCAGAAGCCAATGGGAGCATGTATTGGACCAAATTTAGCATGTGGGCTGCTTGCTGGACAATGCTAGAAAGATATTTAAACTCACCTCTAATTTACAGGATTCTTTTTCATATCTTTCTATATTGTCTAATGAGTTGTTTGCTAAGGTATGTGTCATCACGTTTGAGCACATATAAAAAACAGCACATATCATCAATTTTGCAGGATTAATTTTGAACCTATATGCGTGTTGCATTGTAAAAAAAAAAAAAAAACACACAAAAAAAACCTTTATATATAAGCTCTGGTTTGCATCATATAAGCCACTGAAATAAAACTGCAAAGTTTTTAATCTGCCTCCTTGTGCCTCAAAATTGCAAATTATGAGCTGAACAAAACTCCTATTTTTGTATTGCTGATGGAGGAGTACATTGTTCCAGAGCCAGAAGAAAAAGGGAGAATATTTTTATAGCTAACTCTTTTGGAGTGTGCACTAGTCCTGATTCTGTTTTAACTTCCTTGTGATTCCACTTTCTTTTGAAATTTGTGCATGGAAAATGTTCTTATAGCAATAAACATGTTTCGAAAGCAGTTACACATGTAAAGTCACTGTCAAATAAACACTCAAAAATTTTTTGAACCACATAGTTTGGGGTATTCTATCCTTTGTTTACATTGCACTGAAACATATTGTTAAAAAGAAGCTGAATTTACAAATGGTTTGAGCTCTCTATAGAGAGCACACAGCCTTTTCTTTCTGCTCTCTCCAGCTCTTCACCCAATGAAACATAAATCTGTTCTCTTCATTTTCGAAGTCTTTCACCATACTTCACTTCTTCACCCTACTAATCCTCTGTCATAAGCTACCAAGCTCCTTTAACTTCACTTATTTCAGTGTTTATCTCCCACTTACCTTACACTTTCAATCAGGTATCTTCAGAAGCATTGTCCCCCATCTATAGGTGATGTATTCCATAAATCTCTGGTTCCATTTCCTTATTTTTTTTCTGTGAATTTTATGCAAAATTTGATATCTGCTGCTTTGCAATACCAGGGTTCATGATGTTAACTGATAATTATCTAACATTTTATGCCTTCCTGGCTGCAAGGATCCACATGTTGCCTTTTTTTCTACCCTTTGGCTGTAATCCCTTTCCATGCTTTTTTTTTTTTCCTTCTTTTATTTTATTTTCTTTCTTTTTTCTTTTCCTATTCGATCAGAGATTTTAATATTACTTATACACAAATCTTTATCTATGAGTATCCCCCATGGGAGCTACTACAGCTAATAACAATGTGAGGTTGTTCATTCTGGCAGTTTTTGCAAACAAGAATGCTGGGTTCATGAAGAAAAATATTCTGGAGAAATTTATACATCAGAAGAAATGAAGGAATACTCCACAGAAATAATCAGGTGGTCATTAGGCACAAGAAATCTGTTAGCTGATTACTGTGTTCTGCCAGAACATCTGAAGATATCAAGCAACGGCCCTCTGATACAGAAGCAAAGTATTACCATATTTTAGCTACTCCTAAACACCAAGTTCATCACTAGTAAATTGGTGATTCTTGGAGTGTCTACCTCTCTGAACAGTGGAACTCTATTTGATTAGACAATAGCACCTTGATGCCAAGGCCACTTGTATCATCTTTTGTTTGCATGAGTAAAAACATCTACATGGTATTTTGTATGTGTCCAATTATAGACTTACACACTTGGCCTTGGTAGAAATTCTGTATTAATGAGTATGTAGTCCAGACACTATTTGCATAGACCAGAAAAAATGTCTAGAATCCATATGATTATATTTTCCTATATTGTTTTTCATTATAGCAAGGGACTAGTTGATTACTCAGATTGAACAGATGAAAAGTCAAAGAAAAAATACCCATTTATGTCACCCTTTATACATATGAAAGAATCACCAATGTTTAAATTACTTCAACATACTAATATAGCATGCTTTATCTGTGGATAACATGAGTTATTTTTGATACAAGCACCTCTATTCCTTAAAAGTGTAGCACTTAGTGAACACATTCTGTTGATCTCTGTCATATGATGTAAATAAATTAGAGACATGATGCTCTTTACTCTTCTCTTCAGTTATCACTGATAGAAGGTTACTTAATTTTATTGCCAAATGTGCTGCTTCCATGTAAGTTTTGATCCTGTTCTTCGCTATCATTTCCTCTATTTCCTCTCTCACAACAAATGCAAAGAACAATTAGCTGCTACAACATCAGAAGCTAAATCTAGATAATAAATTGAAACTTTCTTATTTTACTTTGTTCCTCTCTCAGGCAAAATACTGCAGATCTGTTCAAAATGCTCCTCCTTATCTGCTGCTTAGACTGCTGTTATTACTCCTTGAAATCCTTCTCTTGGTGTCCTTTCCATATATAAATTACTCTTACCCATCCAGACTCCTTTCTAGCTCTATTTTATCTCTTTTTTGCCTCATTCTCCTTTTTGTGGGCCTGTTGTAGTTTATTCTCTGAGCTTCACTACACTGTCCTGATGCCTTCTTCCTAAGGTTCTAACCTGTTCTTAAAGGAAGACTTGATTCAAGTCCAGATTGACAAACTTTGACTCCCTTATCATACCAAGAATAACACCTTTACAGTTGCACAAACCAGCAAAGATAAATTCCTGTTTTCATCCTTAATTCCTACTGCTTTCATTTTGGTTTGTTTTCTTCCCTATCTCTGTGTAACAGTCAGTTTGCAAGGCTCTCTTTAGATTGGGATATCTTTCTATTGGCTTGAATTTGTGTGTATATACAAAATAATTGGTGCTATAAAATTATAATAACAATAAATATTGTATTGAATACTGTTGATGTAGACAGGGAAATAGATTTCCTTCACTTACTTTTCTATTCCATAAATGCGGGTAACTGCAATGTTCTCCAAAATGACCACAATAAGCAGGGGCAGAGTAGCTGAGTAGTCATCAAACATCGTGACAAAATAATTTCCAGAGCGCTGCACAAAGATCAGGCCAATAAAAAATGCCACCGAGCAGCAGATGACTGGAATGAAGAATTGTAAACTGTAATAATTACAATTTTCACAGAAAAAGAGGAAATGAAGAGAGAGTTTGATATAGCAAAGTTGTACTTTAACACATTATTTCATATAATGAAAGTTGTTATCACTTTCCTTATTTTTTGGTGGTAATTTTGAGAATATTACGAATCCTACCTCTCCCTTATGAAACAGAAATGTCATGAAACCAGAAGTAGTTACTGTAATTACCGTATTACAGCAGCCCCCATTAAGCAGCACAGATTCATCAAAGGACTATATCTCAATAAACATTTCACTTAATGTGACTGCAAGGCTAAAATAAAGAAAACTGTTGAGCATCATATTATTTGATCACTAGATGACCTACATGATCAATCTCAATATAACTTTTTTTTTCCTACTAAATCCATCAAGAATAGGTTTGAATGCTTAAGCAGCTATAAAACAAGTCAAATTTCAATAAATTGTGAAATCAGCTGTAGGCCGAGCAAAACTGATTCTCCCACTTGAAGTGCCCTTTTCTTCTTTTCCACTGAGAACTAAGGTTAAGGCTGCACCTACACAGTCTAAAATTAGGTGAGCTAAATCCAAGCAAAAGTATAAAATACTCTTACAAATAATATAGTCATTGTATTAATTCCAGCTATTTGTAATTGATTAAAATAACAAAAGGATGACAGTGACACTTTTTTAAATATTGTGGTATAATATGATCACTTTTTTCAACACAGATAAAATCTCCACGATGTTTGTCTCATTAATTACATTAATTACACTGAGTTTTATTATTAACCCTGAGAAAATAATTTTAGAACTGTATATAAGCAAATTTAGAAATCCTTGTTATTTTTATGTTCTCCCATCACGTCATACCACCCCCACAAAAAACATGCACCTTCAGTTGTAAACTACACTCTGGTAGGTACATTTTTCAGCACGTATACATGTAAACTCCAATTTGGAATACTGGAGCACAAAATTAACTTTAAGCGTATGACTTGGTTTCCCTGAAAACTGAAGTGGAGATATAGTGAAAAAAGTTGCAAATGTAATACAGTACTTCTATAAAATGACAATTTGTGGTTTTTAATCACAAACTATAGTGCAAGCATAATCCTTATTAAGTCCCACAGATATTATATGAAGCTTAACACAGGCATTCCAGTATAAAAATAAATTATAAAAACATTATCACACAGAATCACAGAATTGTCTAGGTTGGAAGAGACCTCAAGATCATCGAGTCCAACCTCTGACCTAACACTAACAAGTCCTCCACTAAACCATATCACTAAGTTCAACATCTAAATGTCTTTTAAAGGCCTCCAGGGATGGTGACTCCACCACATCCCTGGGCAGCCCATTCCAATGCCTAACAACCCTCTCAGTAAAGAAGCTCTTCTTAATATCCAACCTAAAACACCCCTGGCACAACTTTAGCCCATTCCCCCTCATCCTGTCACCATGCACGTGGGAGAATAGACCAACCCCACCTCGCTACAGCCTCCTTTAATGTACTTATTAGGAGCAAAAAGGTTGCCCCTGAGCCTCCTTTTCTCCAGGCTGAACAAACCCAGCTCCCTCAGCCGCTCCTCATAGGACTTGTTCTCCAGGCCCCTCACCAGCTTTGTCGCCCTTCTCTGGACTTGCTCGAGCACCTCCATATCCTTCTTGTACTGAGGGGCCCAAAACTGAACACAGTACTCGATGTGTGGCCTCACCAGAGCCGAGTACAGGGAGACAATCACTTCCCTAGACCTGCTGACCACACTGCTTCTTATACAAGCCAGGATGCTGTTGGCCTTCTTGGCCACCTGAGCACACTTCTGGCTCATATTCAGCAGACTATCCACCAGTACTCCACAGGTCCTTCTCTGCCTGGCAGCTTTCCAACCACTCATCTCCCAGCCTGTAGCTCTGTTTGGGGTTATTGCGCCCCAGGTGCAGGACCTTGCACTTGGCCTTGTTGAACTTCATACAGTTGACCTCAGCCCATCAGTGCAGCCTATCCAGATCCTCCTGCAGAGCCTTCCTACCCTCGAGCAGATCAACACACGCACTTAACTTGGTGTCATCTACGAACTTACTGAGGGTGCACTCAATGCCCTCATCCAGATCATCGATGAAGATACTAAAGAGGACCGGCCCCAGCACCGAGCCCTGGGGACCACCACTAGCGACCGGCCTCCAGCTGGATTTGACTCCATTCACCATGACTCTTTGTGCCTGGCTATCCAGTCAGTTTCTAACCCAACGAAGCATACACCAGTCCAAGCCACGAGCAGACAGTTTCTTGAGGAGAATGCTGTGGGAAACAGTGTCAAAAGCCTTGCTGAAATCAAGGTAGACCACATCCACAGCCTTTCCCTCATCCACCAAACACATCACTTTGTCATAGAAGGAGATCAGGTTCGTCAAGCAGGACCTGCCTTTCATAAACCCATGCTGACTGGGCCTGATCACCTGGTTGCCCTGCAAGTGCTGTGTGATAACACTCAAGATAATCTGCTCCATGAGCTTCCCTGGTAGTGAGGTCAAACTGACAGGCCTATAGCTTCCCAGGTCTGCCCTCCGGCCCTTCTTGTAGATGGGTGTCACGTTTGCTAGCCACCAGTCGACTGGGAGCTCCCCCGACAGCCAGGACTGCTGATAAATGATGGTAAGCGGCTTGGCCAGCTCCTCCACCAGTTCTCTCAGTATCCTCGGGTGTATCCCATCTGGCCCCATCGACTTGCGTACATCCAAGTGTTGTAGCAGGTCGCCAAACATTTCTTCATGGATAGTGAGGGCCACATTCTGCTCCCCATCCCCTTCCACCAGTTCAGGGTACTGCGTATCCAGAGAGCAACTGGTTTTGCTGCTAAAGACTGAGGCGAAGAAGGCATTAAGCACCTCCACCTTTTCCTCATCTTTTGTAACTAATTTCCTCCCCACATCCAGTAAAGGATGGAGATTCTCCTTAATCCTCCATTTTGCATTGATATATTTGTAAAAACATTTTTTGTTGTCTTTGACAGCAGTAGCCAGATTGAGCTCCAGATGAGCTTTGGCCTTTCTAATTTTGTCCCTGCACTGCCTCGCAACATCCTTATAGTCCTCCCGAATGGCCCGCCCTCTTTTCCAAAGACCGTGAACCCTCTTTTTCCTGCTAAGCTCAAGCTGCAACTCTCTGTTCAGCCAGGCTGGTCTTCTTCCCCGCGGCTTGTCTTTGGGCACGTGGGGACAGACCGTTCCTGCGCCATTAAGATTTCCTTCTTGAAGAGCGTCCAGCCTTCCCGGACTCCTCTGCCCTTCAGAACCGCCTCCCAAGGGACTCTACCAACCAGTGTCCTGAACAGTTCCAAGTCAGCCCTCCGGAAGTCCAATACAGCGGTTTTACTGGTCCCCTTGCTGGCTTCTCCAAGAATGGAGAACTCTACCATTTCATGGTCACTCTGCCCAAGCCAGTTTCCAACCACCGTATCTCCCACCAGTCCTTCTCTGTTTGTGAAGAGAAGGTCTAGCGGGGCACTTCCCCTGGTAGGCTCACTAGCCAGCTCTGTCAGGAAGCTATCTTCCACACTCTCCAGAAACCTCCTAGACTGCTTTCTCTGGGCTGTGTTATGTTATGTTTTAATCCTTTGAGTACAACTAACTGAAGTAGTAAAAATCATGCATATATAACACAAAAATAGTAGCAGAGAAAAGCAGTTCTTGTATATTTCTTTATATCTTCTTTATATTTTATAAGAAGATATTTTCATTTATATCTTCATCTTATCTTTACATCTTTATATATTATCTTCTTAATATATTTTTTTTCAAATTCCATAAAAAGGAATTACTATACTATTCCAGAGTAATAACTGTATAACATAGTATTTGCATATATATTTAGCCCTATATAATATATATATATATATATATATATATTTGCATATATACTTATAGCCCTAAAATTTCTGAACGCCACTTTGGTTTTTCAATATGAATTTAAAAACATATTAAAAAAAAAAGAAAGTGCTCAATAGTTTAAGACTCAAGAAAAATCAGCTGTTTAATCTTTAGGAACAATTTTATTCTTAGACCAAGCAAAGCAAAAAATAAAAAATAAAGTTAAAATATATATATATATATATCCATGCGTTCAGTTAATTACCTATTACCTAAGAACTCAGCAGTCAGAAAAGTGTTCTGCTGTACCAGGGGTTAACTCTTAGAAAACACACTATTTCCACCATAGAGCTAGAAAATATTAAAACAGTTTATAATTTTCTATCCCTCTTGTCATAGCTATTGATACAAAATCCAAACCTACTGTTATACCAAGTGCCCTGCAGCTGTTCTGAAAATTTTCAGAAACCTAACTTTCATATTTTATGCTTATTTCATATTTCAAAAAGAAACTGCTACAAGACAATCATGAATACATGAACAAGCTGTACCTCACATGATTTCAGGCATTAGAAAAAGGAAAAGAAAAAAATCCTTGTTTAAGACCCTTTACATGTTCAACAGAAAAAAAATAATATATATATATAAATAAATAAATATATATGTATAAATAAATATAATATATATATATATAAATAATATAAATATATATATATTGTTCTGGAAAGCAACTGGAGTAATTGCACTTATTTTTAATATAATAAACATTTCATCATATTTTAAGATTCCATTTAGCTTTATTGAAATAGTTTGTCATGATTTACAATGTATTTTTAATCATTCCTTTGGCTTTGTTTCCCTGATCTATGACACAGGCTAGAATGGAAAGTATTCTGGAAGAGCTCAGAACAGCTTAACATAAAGAAAATTCTAACAGAATTAATTAATTCTTCATTAAATTGAAGAAGAGTTGAAGAACTGAAGAATTCCCACTCTTGTAGCATTCAGAAAAAGGATTTACTTGCAGATATTAACGTACATGTGCATGGACGTACAGTGATTTCCTTGTCTGTTAAATGTAAGTACTGAAAACTTTCATGTCAAAATAAAATAAATAACCAACCAACCAAACAAACAAACTTCATACTCCCTGAAACAATTTTAAGCTTACTGCTCTGTTGAGAAAAGAAACGCTGTGAAACTCACCAGTAAGAATTTCTTTCCTAACTTTGAAGGTATCAACAATGGGTGTGATGATGCCTTCAATGGTTCCAAACATACTTCCTAGTCCCAGATTCACCAACATGAGAAAGAACATGACTGACCAGAAGGGAGAAGCAGGAAAGTGGGTCATTGCTTCTGTAAAGGCAATAAAAGCTAAACCAGTTCCTTGAACAGCCTGTCAGTGAGAAAGTAAAATAAATAAAAATCACATTATAATTCACACAGTGTATTTTTTTTTATTTTTTTTTTTAGAGTGACAGTTTGACTTCATGTTTGTCAACTAATTAAATCTTGAAGGGAGAGTTAGCTGCTATCTAACATATGATTCTCCCATCCATGCAAACTTAATTAGTACGGACATACTGGATTTGGCTGTACATTGATTGATATTAACAATATTTTTTTTGCTCTTTCACTGATAATTTTGCACAGAGCTATTATACTAGATGGCTATAAAACACAGTCTAGTCTCTCCTGTTAGTATATAAAGGATTTCATTTCTATACTTATTTGCTTCAGATTAAAAAGGTAGAAACAGTACTGAACTTTTAAATGTCTAAGTTGCCAATTTGATATTTTAGCTTCAGATGCTGATGCAACTTCACAGAGGTCAGTGTTTAAAACTGGAAGTCCCTCCAAAGTGAAGTTCAAAAAATTTCTTTTACAGATCTGGTTTATAATAAAGATTTTAAATATGATAATGTTAATTAAAAATATGTAATAAAAATAACTTTTCCTTTCCAATAAAATCATATTTATATTTAGCAATGATATCTTGACATTGAAAGATGTCATAGTTTGAGATGTTGAATAAATATATCTCTATTTAGACTTTGAAAAAATGCCTTTGGTGAAACAGAACTTTAAAATTTTATTGCCTCTTAAGGAGCAATGTTATGATCAAAATACACTAGAAAGCGGACTGTATTAAGACATCAGACACAGAAGTGCTCTCATCAGCTCCAGTGAGAATCATGTTTTCGTATCAATCTCTATAGGTACACAGTATTAATAGTCTGTGTGGGTATACACCACAGTTTATTTTGGACTTGCAAATATTCCTCCATTCATAATCTTTGTAATTAATACATACTTATCACTCTCACCTTGTCAAGTTCATCCTCAATTTGACAAGATTTCAGACCAAGAGAATCAAATTCTTCTTCCTTAACTTTCTGAATAATGTCATAAACTAAATTGTAATCTTCTGCTGTAATGCTTGAGAAATTGATATGATGTGGAATCATATCCTGGCTCAGATTGCCTGTTTTCAAAAGTTTTAAAATCTTCTCTGAATTTCTGTGAAATACAACAAAATAGAGAAATCAAACATGATGATCTGTGTGCATTCATAAATTAAATTTTCCATTAAAGTAGTAATTAAAAATGGATATTCATACTGGATAACACATTTTTCATTTATGATATTGGCTTTGAAGCCCAGAACTGCAAACACCACCAAGGTTGCCAGCACAGAAGTGAAAAAATTGATGAAGGACACCAGTACAGCATCAAAATGGCAGTTGTTGTCTCTCTTGTTGTAGCTTGAAAAGGCAATGACTCCACCAAATCCGAGCCCTAAGGCAAAGAACACCTGAGTAGCAGCTTCTCTCCAGACCTTGGGCTCCAGCATTATTTCAAGCTGTTTGAAATTAGATACAATAGATGTCAGCTATAAAATGCATTTCTATTACATGAAAAGAACACAAAAACATGAAGACAACCTATATCATAAAATGCTAATACTCCACTACAAATATATTTTCATTGTGATAAAGCTGAATGTGACACCTAAAATTGGGTGCACTTATGGGCCAGAATTTCCATTGATTTTATGCAATATAATCCTTAAAAAGAAACATGCTATACAGTAAGTTCCAAAAAAATGAGATACTAACGGATCTATATGATAATTTAACTTGCAGCTAGTTACACAATGAAATCAGAGAACATCTGTTTGGGGTGTTTTTTGGTACTCTCTTTTCTTACACTACCTGTACTGATGGACATTAGAATTAAGATTTATTTTGGGACGGTCAACCCTTTTATAAATGTAATATGTATGTTGAAAGTTGTTTTGGTTGTTGCTACCTTTTTGTTTTGTTTTGTTAAAAAAAAAAAAAAACAAAAAAAAAAGGTGACTATGACATACATACACATGTTTATATGGAATTCTACTACAGTTCATGCAAATATGTAAAGAAAAATGCAACATGTAAAACAAATGTTGGCCACCAGAATCTGCACAGTGCAGAAATTAAATCTCCCTTAAGCTAGATGCCTTGAAATTATCAAGTAAAATGAGTGATATGTTTGAGGGACAACTAAGCCTTTCATCTAAAAGCTTAAATGTTAACTTTATAAAATTGCTCTTCAGATGACCAGACTTCAAGAAATATCTTTTAAATTATGAGTCATCATCTACCTATTTAAGATATTTCTCAAGTCTGCACTATAACAAAGAAGTGCATGAAAAACTTCAACATTAGACTGTCGGAAGTTAATCCAGGGCCTCCAGTCATTTAACAGTAAAAGACTTACTTCTGGAAATATGACTTTTTTTTTCTGTAACCCAAACCTTATTGAAAAGTGTAAATCTAAAAAGCATGAGGATGCTAGCATCAAAAGACTGTCTCACTCTAAGAATAAAAAAGTCTGCTACTGTGATAGATAATAGACACCTTCTTTAACCTTTGACATATACAGCTAAAATACATTTGAAATAAAGACTTTTATTACAGTAAACTTATTCCCGACATATTTATTTTTTATAATTACATTGTACATGTATCTGTTTCACCTACTTTAACCTGCCTGTTAACCTACCTGTATCAAACAGTCATGTTAGAGTTTTTCCACTAGAGGGAGCTAGAGGAATAGTTTTAATTTCAAGGAATCTGTAAATGGTTTTTAAAAAACACTTTTCACTTTCTTCAAAATATTGTTTAGTATCATCAAAGGTATTACGCTCTCAGATAAACATTGCCTAGTGTTTCAAAGCAAAATTGTAACTGATTTGTTATTGTAAGATATTAACTATGAAATTTAGGGAGCTCTGTATTTAAGCTATATACAGCCCTATATTTTAATTTCATTAATTCACTGGTCTTTTCATACACTTTTCTTTATTTATTTTCTTTCATTAAGGCTGTTATTTTGAATTTCTGCTTTGGTCAACAGCCATGCCCAAGAGAGAAATTTGTTCCTTCTTCATTAACCCTGTGCTCTCACACCTGTAACAGCATGTGCCAGTCCTCTGCTGTGCTAACACAACTGTTTTGTGGAAATGTGTTGTGATCTATTTGTTGAACTAACAGAGGCTAAATCAAAGACCCTCTCCTATCTATCAACACGGATTATTTTCAACCCAGATCACTTTACCAGTCCATTTTAGTCTACCTGGAGCAAGTGGAAATTACAACAGTCTAAATTCTTTCAGGTAGTTTTCAGTGAACCTAAGGTCCAAACTATTGTTCAAGTACAGAAATATATAGAGAGGAGATTATAATAAAATTATAATAAAAATATTTTTTAAGGCTTATATCTATACATACTCTATCTGACTTATAGACTTCCTAACCTCAAATTTAAACCACAACTTTTTGAGAAATACAACCAATGGCAGCGAGGGGGATTTCTTTCAAGATTATCTGAACATTTTAAACAATTTAACAATTTTAGGATTAAACTACAAAATGAGCATCAACTGCAACTTATTTTAGGAATAACTCATGGAAGACGAAATAGTTGAAGGATGCACGGTTTATATTAAAGAGGAGTTTCAGTATACCCTCTCGGTATCTAGTGGTATCTAGGGGTTCTAGTTAAAGAAAGTTTTAATACTGTCATTGAGAAACCAAATTATAACATCTAAAGGTATGTATTCCACCTCAGCTATAGAATTCATCTTTGTCTATAAGCACTGCATTTCTCTGTTCCTCAAATTTCCTCAACTTTGACTGAGCAGCCTACAAATTCCTGCAGAACCAGAACTCTGTAAAGCAATGATAAGCAAGTTAAGTTTATTTCTAAATAAATGAGCAACCTTTTCAATAAGGACAAATTAATTATGTAAATCCATGACAGCATTTGAGGTAATGCATTTCACTTTGATGTCCCAGAAAAAAAGCATTCAGAGAAGGCTCTGAGGAGACCCCACTGCAGCTTTTTATTAATTAAAGGGGGCTCATAAAAAAGATGGAGAGCAACTTTTTGCTTGGGCAGATGAGGCGGAATTGCAAGGGGAAGTGGTTTTAAAATAAAAGAGGGGAGATTTAGATTAGATATTGCAAGGAAATTCTTCCCTCAGAGGGTTGTGAAGCACTGGAACAGGTTGCCCAGAAAAGCTGTGGATGTCCCATCCCTGGATGTGTTCAAGACCAGATTGGATGAAGCACTGGGCAAACTGATCTACTGGGTGGATCTACCTATCCATGGCTGGGGGTTGGAACTAGATGGTCTTTGAGGTACCTTCCAACCCAAGCAGTTCTATGATTCTATGATTCTTTGATTCTATGATTCACTTCTCTTTTAAGCATTTGGCCAACTTATGGAGCTTTCTAAACATCTTAATTCTTATAAATAGCACTTTTAGTTGCTTAGCTTTGCAAAGGCAGCCAACTCTGGGAAGGTTAAGTCCACACATACATCCTTGGAACATTTTTGAGCCTTTGGACCTTATGGCTTGATATTGTGTCGCTGAGGTCAACAGCAATTATGCCAGACACAAAAATGGTCAATCTTCTATGAAGGCAATAAGCTTATCTGAGAGCACTCATAAATGGTCAAGTTGGCACTTAAACACACTTCAAACAGAAATTAAGAACATACCTTAGGTGTGAACATGTGACGAATTCCATCCAGTGACCCATTAAGGAGCAATCCTCTGATCAGAAAGCATAGAAGTACCACATAAGGAAAAAGGGAACTAAAGTACATGATCTGAAATACATTAAGAAGAAATTTAAAATGACACCCATTAACTTTATTTTCAAGAGTCTCATTCTCTATCCTGTATCTTTTGGAAATATGTCTGAACTGAAAACTCTATATTCTCAGAAATATATAAAACATGTTCCATTCACCTCATCTCTTCGGAAGAGAGCAAGATTACATGACTGTACTAGAAAAAAATAAAAATCATACTGTATTAAAACGCTACAGTTGCCATTGTGTTGACTGATTAACAAACTATAAGCCTTCCAGGGAAGATGAGTGTGAATTCAATGAGAATATGAGAATAACAGAAGTAGACTGTTTTAGAAATGTTTCTCTTTACACTTAGATTCAAGTACATAGTATGGTAAAGATGCAGCATGAACAGAAATTCAGGAAGGAATGAGGGAGGGAAGAAGGGAGGAAGGGAGGGAGGGAGGGAGGGAGGGAAGAAGGGAGAGAGGGAGAGAGGGAGGGAGGAAGGAAGGAAATATGGGTATATTCTCCAATGTACAGAAGCGATTCAAGATGTCATAGGTATGAACCATAAAAACAAGAAAGCAATATTGCTTTGACTACCAGAAAGACAAAGAGAGGAAACACGAAATTAATAATCAAATATGATCTTTCATTCTCCGTCATTGAAAAGCACGCTTATTCTGTGGTTTAAAGTTTATGTAAAATAATTCTCTTGCTAAAGCTGCAAGTTGTTTCTTTAACTGAAATATACTAAAAAGGCCACAGAAAGTTCCACCTCAGCTAAAAAATTCCTAATAGCAAAGAATTTTGTAGGTGTTGGGAATTAACAACGGATTAGTCTTCATCTCAAAATCCCACTGAGATCAACAGAGCTAGCAAATCATTCACTAGCCAACCTATCGGTCAGTATGAACAGGAAAGAAGACAAAGTCATGTACTCAGATCCAAAGGGATGGTTAACCATTAGTCAAAAGAAACAATCCAGAATTCTGAAAAGAAGCTGTGATGATGAATGTCATCATGATGATGATGAATCATCATCATCAATGAATGATGATGATGAAGCTGTGAAGGATGAATGACAATGACATTAACAATAAAAAGCAAATGACAGTGAATTTTGATGGCCTGGGTGCACTGCAATCACAGTGAGAGTATAGATATACATGGAAACTTAATTCCTTAGATATTCAGAAGCATGCAAGCTCATGCTGCATTAACAGTTCAACAATGCTGAGGTGCAGTTAATTGCAACTGTTATGCTGGTAAGAACAAAAATTATTCTTCTTCACATCTTAATTCCCACTAAATTAATATTGTTCCCATAAAAATTACTACAATTTTAATGCTTAACTACTAAGAGAGTAGAGGTTATACAAATACTGGGGTGCATCACAGCTTCCATCTTACTCCTACACATTTCATGAAAGAGCAGACAGAGGGTGCAGTGAACAAAAATGTAGTGAAGTAGATCTTAAATGTTTCAAAGGAAAACACTGTCATTTAGGTAAACAGCATACGCACTTTGCCAGAAGACTGAATGCCTTTGATCATGGCTAGGCATACCATGACCCAGGCAGCCAGCAAGCAGATAGTCATCTTCCAGTTCAAACCCCCACTCTCTGAAAGCGAGCTGGAAATATTCAGTGCTTCTCTGTACCAGTAATAAGTTGTTGCAGAACTTTTTTCACACTCTGGCTCCACAACTGTCAAGAGACATTAGCAAGTAAAGAATGGGTTCAGGACAGAGCTATTTTACCAACACTTTTTAGCATGGTTATATTAATTCCCAATACTTGCAATTGTCCTACCATCATTTACTTAGAAACTGAATTCACAGAGTCCTAGGACGTTCTCTAAAAGAAAAAGAAACTGCTATTGGTTAAAAGCCCTGGATATAGCTTTTTCAAACACTTTAACATATTCCTCTGCATGTGGTCAATCCAAGTCCTAGGCAGAATTTATCTATGAATTAAGTACTAAATAATAGGAAGAGCTAGATAAACACATACATTTATTTTTTTACACGTAAGAATAGATTTTCGATATAAAAAAACTGTGACTTACATACTATGAAAACTCTCTTAATTCGAAAGTTGGATTATTTTAATTTTGGAAAAAAAAAAAAAGAAAAAAAATATTAAAAACTTTCTCAATTGTGTCTGCTTTGATATGACACTCAAATCAATTGGAATGTAATTACAAATGCAAAATCAATAAAATAATGATATCAAAGTGATGAGAAAAGGAGAAAATGGCTCCTACACAGCTATGTGCAAATGAAAGTTGCTTTCTGTTCCAAAAGTGATTTTTTTCATTATACTAAAATTCTGCCTTGTTCATGTTAACAGCTTAAGACATTTTGTGCATCTAGACATGTAGCACATAGAAATAGAACAAAATCTTCAAAGAATATACATATATATATTTTAATAATTTATCTTTATTTGACAACAAATCATATCTTTAAGATAGGTCCTAAGTCAAGGTAATTAATGAAAAGAATGGAGAAATAAAGCAATTTTAAGAAACTTAACACAGTTGTCAGGTCTTCTCCAAAATAAAATGTCAAAAGTGATAGGATGTTATCAAATGTAATGTTTTTCTGTGTTTTAGCTTAGTTTAAATGATCTCTGCTATAGTTCAGTTGAGACTTTATGTCTTATGATTTGGGCAGGATAAGAGAATGTAATCAGACAAAAACTGTGGCTTCATTAATGGGCAATAGCTTGTGGAATACAGTCAATTTAACTGAGTAACAGCATTCACAAATACTGACTATTTGTTTTAGATAACTGAAGCAAACAACTCTGGGAAAGACTATTTAAAAACACTGTACAACTTTCCAAATGTCCCTGGTTAGGTTCTTCATTAAAAGGGGAAAAATACAAAATAAAAATTTAAGATCCAATATAAAAAGAAATGAAAATAATAACAAGAATATTTCAAGAGCATATTTCAAATGCAAAGTGTGCAAATATTATGAGATAACTAAAACTAAGGCATGTGGAACTTTTCCTGCTGTTGCATAATATGTCATATTATTGCAACAAACAATGATTCTATTGCTACCGGTTTACAAAGCAAACAGTGCTTTTATTACATGCATTTCACTGTCGTTTACAATTTTCCATCTTCTGCTTTTTTTTGGTAATGCAACGCTTCCTGCTTTCTCACGAGGAAGTATACTAAACTAAATGAAATGGAGATGCATACTAAATGAAATGGAGAAATACCCTTCTTGAACCTTTGCTTTTTGTCAAGTAAGAATGAAAAACAGTATCAAAATCAGAAAAAGAAAAATTAAAAATAAAAATAAAAATAAAAGTAAAACTAAAAACTAGATTTTTCTTCCTGCAACACACTAAGTAACACATAATTTTATTACTCTTTAAAATCTTGTTCACAGTGATGTTCCTTTCAAAATATAGTATATATATTAGATGAGTTTGTTTTAATTTTTTCCAAATATCATACAGTGAAATCTTATTAAAATTCAATATCAGTTTTGTATACAAAAATTTCTCTTTGATTCTCTTCAGTTATGTTAATAACAACCAACTATGTGTGTATATATATTTATATATATATATATATATATATTTAAAGAGAGAGTTCTGAAAGCAGACTTTTAATTCATATTTTTTTCTCCAGTAAACCTTTATGGAAATCCAGTGAAATTCAGCAGAAAGACTTGGTTTTACTTATTGAGTAGATTTGTATTTGGATGATTTTTAAAACATTAATATATTACAGACTTACAGGTATGCGATGTATTTTTAACTAAAGGACACTGGTCCCATGGTAATGGGTGCTGAAAAGACTGGGAAAAGTAAAACAGACTCCATCCAATAATGACATTGTAGTACAGGGCCACAAAGAAGCATACCTATAAAAAAGAAAAAAAAAAAAAAAGACATAACAAAGAAGTTACATTTAATAACTACATTTGTAAATTCAAACAAACAAACACGTACTGAACTTACTTTTACATATTTCTGCTCATCAGACACTGAACCTCTTTTTCATTAAAATAAGAACTTAATGGTTTCTATCATTACAGTGTCTAATGTCAATTTGTTACACTTTCAATTTTCCCTGTATTTATCATGAGACACCTATATTCCTACAGGCTATTTTTCTCCCGGATGTCTAAGGTGTTCCATAGTTCTTAATTTCAAAAATACAAAAATACTAGTTAACGGGTTTTACAAACATCCATATAACCATTTTAATGTGCTAATATAAGTTTTAGTATCTTCCAAAAACATTGTACATTGACCCTGAAGCCCAGCTACAGATCACTGTCCATTTCTTGCAGCAAAACAGTTCGGATCACACAGATTGGACATAAATCATACAGTTAAGGTAAAAAACTTACTACACAGCTTGCAAATCCAATTCCTCCAAGTTTGGGGCTGATATAATTCCATACACCAATACTCCCTCGGCGGATTCTCTGCCCCACAGAAAGCTCCAAGAAAAAGAGTGGAATCCCTATGACCAGTAGCAAGATTAAGTATGGCACAAGATAGGCACCTACAAAAGGAACAAAGTAGAAATCAGAGACAGTGTAGGAAGAGTCACAATCTAACACAACTCATATGAGACCATCTAATATCTTTAAGTTTGAGCTAGTGTCATTCATGATGAAGCTCTCTCTACTGCATGCAAAGTGTAATTTTAACTGGATCTTGGCCACAAATCTTGTAAAATAAGAAAAACACAGAGATATCTTATTTCTAAAGCACTGTAATATTTTGAGGCAAACTTTACTAAAAGTGAGTCATTACCTAATCTAGTTGTTTGCTTGCATGAAAATTTGGGCATATTCACAAATGTTTTAGGTCAAACTTTCAGGAGCTAAATCAACATTTCCTAAAGAAACTCTAAATCTGGGTTTGTAACAGACCAGCCAGACTGAATTTATAAGGGAAATACAGAGCATACTGTGCTGTTACAACACTCTGAATTACATCCACTCTTCAGCACAGTTTCAGAAGACTGTAGTGTTCCTCTCACCACGTGCACCTAAGATGCTCGAAAAGGGGATTTCCCAGTGTGCAGAACAGTGATATTATTCAGCTAAGCAAAGAACTGTATGGGCTCATTTATACCAGGCTCCAGACAAATACCAGAGACATGAGGTGGAAATGAAATGGTGTACTGTAGATCCAGATAGCCCCCTTCCTGTACTCACAAGCTCTTCTTAAAGACATTTGAAAACACAACTCTTACTTCATCTTTAGACATATATAAGTGAAACAAATCCCCTTTTCAATGTTGTATTTCCAGGAAGTGGTTATATACAATTCTAACTTTGGGATGAATCTCCATTTATTTCAGCAAAACTACTTCTAAGCAAAATATATCCATATGCTAAGTGCACTGGCAGTTCAGAACCAAACTTGATCCTTTCTGATGAGGAGTATTTAGGACTAGAGCTAACACAACATTTTGACATGAGCGATTAGCAATATGGCACCTAATTTTCACGTAAGTGACAATTACGCTGCAATATAGGGAGGGTACTATGCTGTCCACCCAGCTCAAAGGGCCTAAGTCTGTTGATCACAACCATTGTAAGAGAAGCACAAGAGGTGCAGACTGTAGCATGTCAAAGCAAGACTACAAATTGTTAACCCAGACACAGCTATGAAGTTGTCCAATCAGCCTATTCACCTCTGCGATGAGAGAGAAGCTGAGCACAGTTCAGAAGCTAATTTTGGATTTATCCTCCTCCAGCTAAGTCCTACTTTAAGTTCCTTTACTCAATGCCACCTTTCTAGTTTTGTTTTTTTCATGAATCTATCAAAATACACTGAAATTTACATATCCTTGGTAGGTGGCTTATTCTCATGGAATAGGCTTTATTTAAGAAAATTTAAAATTTTGTAAACTGTGCAGAGGCCTCAGATTTTCTGGTGCCATCTGCTCCTATTTAAGTCCATTTGCTGTTTTGCTCTTCATGAAATATTCATGAACTGGACATCAGTTTTGCTTATAAAGATTTTATAAAGATCCAAAGCATGGAGTAACTTAAGTCTTGATCCTAAGAAAAATAAGGAAGAAGAGAAGAGGAAGAAAATCTAAGAAAAATTACTGATGGACCAGAAAAAAAAAAACTATTGATCTTATTTACCCTAGAGTCTATACACTATTGTTAGCAATGAAGTAGCTTCTTGAGATTTATTTGCATGACAATGCAATGATAATGCTTGATCAGCATTTGTTCAAGAAATTATGTTCTGAACAAAGTACTGATTTTGACAATACAACGCTACCTCACAGAGACAAATACTATGTTGTATCTACCTATATCAGTACAGTATATACTGTCTATTTAAGTATGCAATTATAATTATTATTTGTCCTGCAACAGCGGCTACATTCTCAATCAGTACTCTGGCATCTCTTCTGGTGCATCTTATATGTGCACATAATGGAATGAACACAAAGGACTTACTTTTAACAGTGCAAAAAGAGACAAGAGAGACAGATATAAATGTGATGAAAACTGAGAAACAGACTAACAACATTCCCAAATGAGGATGACTATCTGTCTAAAAAAATATCAGACATATAATACCATTAAGTATCCTTGATTTATCACCATCATTCCCCAAAATTGTCTGTGAGACAGAACTGTATTGTTAATTCACAATGTATACAAAATACAGAAGCTTAGGCATCACTAGCTCTCAAAATGTGTATAATTCACTGAAAACCAACATTTTTTAAAATAGTGTAACACTACTGTAAATTATACCTGATGCCTTAATTAGATAGGTGTTTCATGGCTAGGTAGAGAAAAGCCTAAACATCTCAAAAAATTGGGGCCTAAATGACTTACCCAGTATCCCACTGGATGACTGCACTAGAGCAGGAACTGAACCCAGCTCTTCAGTGTCCCAGTCCACAACCTTAATCACAAGGCTGCAAAGTTAAGCACATGTTTAAAGACTGGGCTGATGTGGGTGCTTTAAGGTGCAGTATCAACTTAAGTAGCAAGATTTATCCATTAAATTCAACTAAATTAGTTAAATAAATGTGGTGTTATATCCACATTACACTATACATTACACAACCCTGTAATTCAATCTGGATGGCCAGCAGAGATTATCCCTATACTACAGAGATTGTGCAGAGGACCTGACACACTGGCCCCTCTGATCACTCAAACCTGCTGAGCTCCCTTCCAATCTTGTATCCCTCCCCAAAAGAAGGACATAATGGACAATGGTGCACATCTGGCTTTCAATACAATGCGGATTAGACACAGCTAGAATATACAGCTGTGTATCAAAGCTTCAGAATGTTTCTGTGTCTTATAATTCATGTGGAACCACAGAATCTCTGAGGAAGTATTTTGTTTCAGCCTTCTCTTGAAGCAAGACATACTTCAATAACCTGTAAGATATCTTTACTCCATGATAAAACAGAATTACTATGGAAACAGTTCAGCATGTCTCTTATTTGCCAGTCCATGAAAATGTGTCCTTGGAGTAGCAGTATTGAATAAGGATCATTTTTATTTGAATTAGAACAATAAATTATACATGCTGGCCTTGAACAGCATACTAAAATTAGTTACATACATATTGTCTGCCACATCTGCCAAATAAACTATTTATTGTGGTTACGATTCTGTAGAACAATATCCCCAGATTTGCTTTCTACAGTTTAAAAATTCTTTTACTGTAAAGTCACTTTTTTGGCATATTATATATATAATATTTTCATCTCAGTAAGAAATAAAATATATAAAAAATATAACTCATACTTCTTCACTAGAATTAACAGCAAAAATACAAATTATTTATTGATTTCAGGAAATAGGGAGTACTGTGCACAACACAGCTTTTTTGTTGTTGTTGTTATTTGTTTGCTTGTCTGTTTGTTTTTGATTTTTCAACAAAATACCAAAGGTTTACACTGAATTTATTCACAATTACAAAACGCTAATGGCTCTTATCAGGATAACTCTAATAAAAGGTTTTAGGTTTTATCAGTATATTTATAGTCTATCCAGCTGATAGGATGGAGTTCCTGTCAGTAGTCTTTCACAGTTTTAATATGTTCACATGTGCTTACTTACAAAACTGTGCCTAAAGGATGAAAATCCTCTTGCCAATCAACTTTAAAGAAGAATTAGGCTTCCAAAATAAAAATCAGACATCTTCAGTGCACTGAATAAGGTACAATGGAATTTCGTGAGTCTGATACTATAGGGTGAATGAGAATTCAAAAACTAATATTGAAGATCACAATGAATTCTAGCCACTGATTATAGATTATTGATCTACATCTAAATAACAAAGTCACTGAGTCCATAATCAGTGTTGGAAAGACATGAGTATATTTGTTTTGCTCCCATTCACTAAAATTAGACAAGACTAGCACCTAGTCACTACTTAGTCTTTAAGCATTTATATATTGTTTCCTCAGTATTTCTTAGAAATAGCTGCTTTGGTTTTATAAGCCCACAGAACTTAACCACTCAGACTGATGGTATTTCAGTGTAAAATCCAGACTACATCACTATAGAACATCCTGATATAATTGCATGTGTCAATCTTTTCAAAATGTATTAGCAAGGTAATCCTCTATAGATTTATTCATGCTACTCACACCTTTATCTGTTTATCATTATTTACTAGTTCTTTTGTTTTCTTATACTACAGAAATATTAAAACAACTGATCTTAACAAAATAAAATAAAATAAAATAAAATAAAATAAAATAAAATAAAATAAAATAAAACAAAATAAAACAAAATAAAACAAAAATAAGTCAATTAAGTTAATGCCCATGAAATTACAAAACAAAATATATTTCGTTTACTTCTAATATGTGAATGTACCATTTGAGTTCAACTTTTTACTTTAACCAAACAGAATAAATATTTCCTTTGCTTGAAAAAGGTGGAAGTTGTGCAAGCTACTCACAAGATGATTGCAATGAACAGCACAAAAATATAGGTCTACTTTGTCACTATTTGTTAACCTCATTGTTTGACTGAGTAGACCTGATCCTTATTTTTAAGGCTCACTGTTAATCACAGGAAACTGAGGCAGCTTTGAATCTACAGCATGCTAATATAGATGAAGGCCAGGATCACTTGTCCACATGAAGGCACAAGAGGTATCACAGCTTAATGGAGAAACAGTTAGGAAGGGAAGAGTCATCCCAGTTTTGAGGTCAGTCGATGTATTAGAAAGTCATCCAATAACAAATAAAGTACACTAGCAGAGAACAAAATAGGGATCAAAAAACAAGTGAGTGTGTTAATCATCAGGAAAAGGTCTTCCCGCTCCCCTCTTCCAGTTTATCTTCAGTGTCTTGCTCTTCTGTCAA
This sequence comes from Anas platyrhynchos, assembly GCF_047663525.1. Taxonomy (NCBI): domain Eukaryota; kingdom Metazoa; phylum Chordata; class Aves; order Anseriformes; family Anatidae; genus Anas; species Anas platyrhynchos. The sequence continues at coordinate 51,062,437 of NC_092587.1, read as the reverse complement.
CTTCCTGAACTTCAGTATTCCTCCCTCATCCAGACCAGCCCAAATGTGATTAGGACACATTCATAAAGATGAAATGTGGATTGAACCACTTCAGATTCCACTGAATCCAAAGACTGATAAGCACCAAAACCAATGAAAGGAGGCAACAGGACTGAGTGCATGAGCAAACTGGACAGAGTGTATGAGGAAGAACTGTCCTGTGTGGTGCCAACAGATGTTATATCTGTTCTTCTACTTCATATAACTTCTCTCTGACTCTGTAATTAAATATTGTAAGACAAAGACTTGTATCAGTGTCTAAAAAACAATGATTTGTTATCATACTGTGTTAATTATTGCCCTTCTATTCACACTGGCTTCAGCTCCAGATGATTTAAAGAATGGTGTGTTCTCTGAATTCACTGAAACTGTGCTCATTTTCACCAGCATGTGATATTGTCCACCCTGAGTAGGCAATTTTCTATTGGAATTATTACAAAAAATATTTTATTATTAAATTTTGCTCAAAGAGAACATGGACTAAAATACAAAAATAAAAATACAAATAAATAAATAAATAAAAAGCTATAATTATATATTATTTTTACTTTCTAACTTGACATTTATTCTTGAAATTCTGTTTTGAAGTTGTTATACACGAACTGCACCTATCTGTAAAAGCATTTGTCTTCATATAGGAACAAATTAGTGGCATAGTGTAAAAATGATTAATATCAAAAACTTTTAAATTTGAGTATACTCATTTCCAATGCAAATCACCTTTGTGAGGCATTCAGAAAGAAACAGATTTTTAATCTATTAGTCTGCAAAGAGTGAAAGAGGGGCATTAAGTGCTAGACGGGGGTTAGGCACTGCCTACCAGGGAGAAGAGGGACCTACGGGGAGGATAAAGTTGAAGGAGACATAAGTCTATAGTCAGTTCCTCAAAACTTTATTGAACACTTTCAGCCCCCCTCACTCACAGATCCTAGAACTCCTTTCGGTGCTCTCTTATCCCAAGTCAAGCAAATGAGAACCCTGAAGGGCTCTCAGTCTCTTCCCATCCTTTTTCTTTCTTTTAATACTTGCTGTATTCCAGCTACACCCCAGATTAGAGTGAAGTTCATCACAGGTGCATACCAGCCTTTTTGGTCACCTCTTACAATAAACCTTTTCTGGGAGAGCCAAGTGTGAAAGCCAGCAAGGAGCTGCCCAGTCTAGTTGTAACTTAAATAAGCATAAAAATAACATTAAACGCTTATGAATTTGTATGAATTAAGACAACAGGAAGGACTGTTAAAGGATCTCCAAAAAGAAAGTGGAGGAAACCTGTTTTCATGCTACAGACCAGAACTAAAACTAGAGATTGGAAAGGTATTTATAGATGTTCAAATAGTGTAGCATTGTACCAATAAAGAAGTTACATTTAAACCAAACACAGATACTTCACTGAAGCGGAATATAGTTCTGATGTCAATAGTGTTGGCACAACACAGACCATAGCCACAAACAAGGAAAATCTCTACAGTAAGCAGGGTGGTAGACACCAAATATTGTCTCCACAAAATCCCCTAATAGTATACACCCATTCAAGCTAACTTTTCTGTGTCTGTTCTATGTTTATTTTGTTGTTTATGTTTCGTTAGTTTGAAAAAAAAAATAAGGAAAAAAAATAAGATTACTACATGGTTAAGTTTACCTTTGTTTACTGGCTTTGGAATACTTTCTATTAGAATAAATTTGTGAAGGAAAATCTTTAATGAGTAACTATGTTTCATTTCCTTCTTTTTGTTTTAAGCTTGGAGTGCATTTATTGTTTTTTCCACTATTTATTAGACTCATCTTGCCTGATGGTATTTGCCAGATAAAAGTTGTTTAAAGATAGGGAAAAAAATGAAAAATGTTTGAACATGATTAAAGGTGGAGACATTACCATATACTCCTCTGAAGCAGTTGTATTAAAAATCCCCGTTAAGTTCACATTATCCTCAGAGACTTCAACAGGAATTTACAGTAAAGCTTCCTCAGCAAAAGGCTACAAAACAGTTCTGATACTGATATTTTGAATGGGTTGTATAAAAACACTAATTTTGCTTGGAATGAAACATATATAATAACATTCCTTTAGCAGAACACTGTAACCTCAAGTAAAATTTGTGTAGTTTTTTTTACCATGTGTCTGAACTTCTCCCTCCTTCCTTCCCCTTCTCCCTTTATTCATTTACACATCTGTGAGAATTATCTGTCCATCTACATGCTCCAGCGTATATGCTTCAATGTTTTGTATCATCTTTTCTATCCTGCATTATAGTTAACTTGAAAGCCAAAGTTTTCACTCAAATGATCACTTGCTTTCCACTGAAGCTTGTAAATTGCTAAAATGATGCAAAACTACTGTTAAAAGCAAAATACCTCCTTGTTCTGGCCATGTGTAGAAAACATTGCATCTCCACAAACCATTCTACACAATATAGTTCCTGAAATCACTGTGCACATAAAATGATTGCATATTTATTTTTTCAAGTTTGATTAATGAAATACCTGACTCCCTTAACGGTTTTTGTTGTTGTTGTTTTTAAAATGTGAAATTATAATTACTTTTAATACATTTATATTTGACCTGAATTAAATTTGCATTCACTGTCAAAGTAACTTTAAAAGCTCCTGATAATATGAATCCAATAGTCTAAGGAACTTACCAACATATCTTTTTCTGTTGGTTTGAAGCAGAATTCAATGCACTAACTAGCTATATTAAATGCAGACTTTCAAAAAGAACACAAATATCCAAAACAAATCACTGTAATGCATTAGTCTTGAGCTACATCCTTACATCACACTTAGAATGAAAGGATATAGAATATAAGTATTTTAATAGCTACAACTGTAACTAGAATTAGTTTGTTTTGAAACAATTTAACAAACGGAACAAGTAGTAGTGGTCAAGTCTATAGTGTCTAGCAGACTAGAGGAGGTTGTCATTCAGTGACAATAAGTTTTTTGAGAAACTACATTCAACTTCTGTTTTCTCAGTTAACATCACTGTTACAGATGGAAAAAAAAAAAAAAGGTTTCACACAAACCATTAAATCAACCATTAATGATGTTAATGATGTTCTCTCCAGAATAAAGGAGAAACAAAAAGGAAGTTAAATGAGAGTGAAAAAATCTTACAACAGCTATAAAAGAAATTAGATTTTATCCTGGAGAAAGAAGATGTGAAAGTAAAACCTCAATTTCTACTGTTTAAATTGAATGAGAGAACATATAGAGAATTATACTCTGATTAGGCTTATTTCTATATTTCTCAGTTACATCAGTTTTGCCATTCAACCGCTGAAATCCAGCATGAATAAAATGTTACTCTTTATTTTCTGTTCTGTAACACAGATTCAGTTTTTGTATAAGGAAAAGCAACAGTTTTGTTTCAAATTCAGCTAAGTAGTTCGCTAGAATAGGATGAACATGAATGTAGCATTAATGTAGTATTAATGTAGTAGGGTACAGTACAGCATAGGATAAAACATTAAACCTGGAGGAAAGCCTCCAGTCAACTACTTCATTCTACATTTATGACCATAGAGCTAATAAATAAAATGCTTGATTTTATTACTTTAAGTGAAAGATAACTTATTTAGGAAAATAGAACCATGTAACAGAACAAACAGATATATTTTCTTAATGTAAATTTTATTATCTATATAATTAATTATCTATAAAAAATGGCCTAGGAGCTAAAGGCAATTAAAAAGCAAAACTGTGAAGCTTAGTACTGCTAAATACTAAAGACTGAATACTGCTTTGCTCTTTAAAGTGGATGCATATTTAATGGCTTGATTTATTGTGCAAGTACAATGCAGAACATTTTAGCACGATAACCAGGTCCTAAATAATGCAACCCCTCCCGAAAGACCTAGTATGGTTTTGCTTAACCCCTGGTTAAATTCATTTCAAAAACTGTAAGAAACGTTCTGCCCTGAAATCTAAGAAGAATCTGCTACTTACTTCAGCCGATATGTCTCTAAATAAAAAGAATATGCTTTATTCCTCGTAGGCTCTGGCATAAATTAAAAGAAAAATCTGACAAGCCATAGCAGGTTCTACTGTGATTATCTGTGTTAACCTTGAAATCTTAAAGGTTAGCTTCATCACTTAGCTACTGCTATCACAAGACTTACCTCCACCATTTTTCTGACACAGATATGGGAATCGCCACACATTCCCAAGTCCCACAGAAAATCCAACTTGTGCCAGAATATATTGGAGTTTGCTGTTCCAAGCTGGTCTTTCATCTTCCACATCTGAGCCTTCTTCAACATCTACATCTTTTTCTTCCTGATCATCAACCATAAGCTCACTCTTCTTAAAGGCATCATCTGAAGAGTCTTCATTAGAGAGAAGGTCCTTAACAGACTCAATGACCTCATCGTCTAGTTCTCTTTTCACTACCTTGCTGTTCTTAGGCATTTGTACTCTAAGAAAAATACAGAAGTTCAATTGAAACAGGTGGAGAAGCACTGAAGAAAGCTCTCCCTCTGCTTGGACAAAAATCTTGAAGAAATAGATTTATGATGTAGACTGAGTCTTTGATAGTAGGAAATCAGAATAAGCACTTCTGTTCCTGATTGTTTGTCCTATTGAAAGTATCTGTGGAAGAATAATAATAGTAACAATAAAAGAATATTATTATACCATGCAGAAGAAAATTAAGAAATCATATGCTCTGTTTTACCTATTTCTGCTTATCTCTGATTTGAGGACAAAAAGAGAAGAAAGGAATATTAAACTACTTTCAAATTGTAAGACTTAAGTTCACATATTGGTCTTAAATACTTGTATAGAATGCATTTCATTCACTTGAGGGCTTTGTTTAGACTGATAGACTAACTTTTCATATTTCGATCTGGCAGCATAACCAGATTCTTCTTAGTAGGCACATTTGGGACATGCACCTTATATAAAATTTAGGAACCCAGTTCCATTCTTTCCTGACAATATCTCTACTTTAGCTGTTGAGTTTATTAAAAATATAGTTTAAACAAAGTATATTAAATTTTGGGAGCCATTTCTGAAAATCGTACTTCAATTAAGATTTTAATGTATAGTATGAACCCAGTACTTCAAAACCAAGGGAGACTTTTTCTCCCATATTCTTTTTCTAGGAATATATGATCACAATCATTTTACAATGAGGGAGGCTCATCTCTTCAAAGCTTTGATGTTTTAGGTAGTTTCTTGGAAATATGAAATAATTAACCATACATAATCATCTGAGGAACTGTAACCAAACCCATTTAAAAAGCGTACTGTTTCAAATGTGCATGTACAGACCAAAAAAAAAATTCTCCACTATTCACATAAGACAAAACTAATATGTGTAAAGCCATCTGCACAATTAAGAGTCTTAAAAGGGATTTAGATTATGTGTTAAGCTTCTTCAAAACCCTAAAGTGAGAATAGATTTACATGAGGAGTGTAACCAAAACTCCTAACTGATGAGAATCAAAAACTAGTTACAGGATACCTGGGAACTTTCAGGTGTTGCTTATGGACTTGCTGCATCATCTGGTCTGTAGAATGAAGACAGTACCCTATGCTGAACTCATACATAGCTGAGAACTGTATATGTTACTGGACTAATAGCACAATAATTGATTATCATAAGTGATCAATATCTCATGAGATCAAGCACCTCAAGGCTGCTTGAGAGTCCAGTGACAGATCACACAGAAAGAAGTTAAGCCACTGGAATGCAGCCCGCACCTTATCCGGAAGATACTTCAGAAAAGCAGAACTAAAACCTTTGTCAACAAAAGTATCACCAACCTCATGGCTGACAAGACAATTACCTTTCCAATAATTTCCTTGCATTTTGAAACTAAACTTCACTCCAGTTGCATTCTGCAATCCTTTCTAACCTCCTCCCATTTATTCCCTAGACTTGTAGTCACTGCCATGTCACTTTTCTTCTGCTTCCCATTACTGTCTCCTCTCACCATCTACACCTCTGGCACACCACCTTACGTCCTGTTCTAGTCACTGTTCAGTAGTTGTGACTGAAATATTTAAGTAGAACCAGGATACAGACACTAGTAATGCAGTTGAAGCATTTATAATAACTAATAATACAGTTGAAGCATTTAAATAATCCTAATGGAGCTTTGGGACTCTTGTACTTCAACTACTTCTAGTCACATTCCAAACTTTTCCTTTCCTTTTGAACCGCCAATGTAAATTTCTTCAGCTTCACAGTTGCAGTAATTAGTAATAAACTCTGGGATTGCAAGTGAAAATGAAACAAGTATTTAATACAAAAGTTGCATTGGTGAACTTACATCGGTATTTGTCTGTATGTCTGAAATCCTTTTCTAACTGTAAGCAACAAATGGTATTTACAGTCTGAAAGACCAGCTATTTATCGTAACTTATTAAAATACTTTAAAAGGTCTATAATGTTTTAGATATAGTGACTTGCAGGGCAGCAATATGATTTATCTGCTGCTCTCACAGATGAGTCACTGCATTGCTACACTTCACAATAAACTGAAATAAAAAATATCAAGCCCTAGCAATATTAATTTGCATTTCATTAACTTTCCATTAAGCAGGCTGTTATCAATAGCAATATTGCAGATAAATCATAAAAAAATTGCAGATAAATCATAAAAAAACGCTCAAGTTGTGTCTGGATATGAATGCCCTTGAGTAAAGGCTCAATAAGGAGATATCTAGTTAAGTTATTCACTGGCAGAGCTGGCTAACCAGGAATCACTGAATGAGCTTTGTTTTGTAACATACTATTGAACATTAGCACTTCTACCTATAAAATACTATTTTAGCTTCCCACATACTTTGGCTCTAGTCAAGTACAGAACTGAAGTTCTTCATTAGCATCAAGTAGTAATTAGGAAATATCATGCCAAATTCTGTTAAATTGTTCTTTCAGTTCCAGTTCTAGCTACCTTCTACAGAGACTTCTGCAGTAATACAGCATTATGTGATTGGACTGGTTCTCCTTGATGATCTCATTAACGAATGTACATAACAAACCACCACAATTACCAACAAGTTACAGAATTTGGTAGAATAGACTCAGACATTACCTTCATCATTTTAAGCTCCAACTCCTAAATCTTGCCACATATGGTAAATCATTACTACACGATACTATTGACTACCAGCACTTTGGATTAGAAGTAAAATGCCTAAAATGTAATTCAGCCTTATTAAAGCTGCTGGTTGTTGTTGTTGTTGTGTTTTGTTTTGTTTGTTTTGTTTTTCTGTATTAGATCTGTGTCATGGAATTAGGTGCACTGATTTAATTCTGGTTTCCAGGCAGTTTCACCCACCCTTTTCATAATTCAACTGATATCATACGTCAGATGAAAACATCGAAAGGAAATTTTTATTATCACATATACTGGAGAATATATTTTTTCTCTGGACTTTTCCACAACTCAAAGCAGAAAAGAAAGATGCTATCCTTTTTCTTATGTAAAATCCTTCTACTCCAAAATTAATCTTAAATTGACCTGACAACTGTCTTTATTGTTTGAGGAAATTTAGAAGAGCAGAAATTGCTGAACAGTATCACAATTCAGTTAAGAGAAGTTTAGGAAAAAAAAGTCATTGAATTAACAGTAATCAAAATCTGAGCTAGCATGAGCAAAATTTGGGGAAACAAGTTGCTAAGTCAAATTAGCTGGATTTTTATGATGTCTTACTAGTATTGTTCTTGATATGTAAAAATTCCTATTTCTTTCTGGTAGTGAAAGATAAAACAGTGAGTCTTCTCTGACACATCAAGAAAAGTGAAGACCCAAACTTTCCTTCTCAGGAGACAGTGGGAATTTTGTTATTTTATTCTGTGGGAGAAGAATCAAGCCTTAATGGATCAGCATGCAGAAAGAAACTTGATTAGACTGCCACATTATTAGCAGATTAAGCAATAATAATCCCTTACAATATGGAATTCAGACCTAAATTATCTCCTTAGAAGATCTGGAGCTTAGCTTGCTCTACAGCTTTTTACTTCAGGTTCAGGAACAAATTCTGAAATGCTAGCACAGGGAGATAAAACCTGCAAAGGCTCTGCTGACCAAACTGCAGGCATTTGCAGTAGTACTTACAGGAATTCTGTGAGCCAAGAGTGGAAGACACATTCAGAAACATTTTGTTGCATACCCTTTTCTCATAATTTTTCTTATATGTATTTTCTTGTAAGGGATTTGTAATTGTTCTCTTCAACCCTGCCTGTTCCTGTTCACCTTTACTCTGGATATAGTGAGGGATTCCTTTCTGACACATTTTCATTAGACACTGTCAGATCTGCATGCCAATATATAGACACTTAGTAGACCAACACAGTACTTCCAGTTTCCTCAATTGCATAGTACCAATAAACAATTTAGTTATGGTGCTGGAGACTTTCAAACCTGTACAGAAAAAAAAAAAAAAAAAAAAAAACACTCGCTGGCAAATTTGAAAGTAGAATGAGTACAACTGCCCCATGCCTATTCTTGCAATTACCAAACGAGCCACTATAAAAAGCCATTCTTAAAGCAATTTTGTGTAAAACATCCCACAATGCCATAATAACAACTGATATAACTGATATTAAGGAACTTCTAAGAGATGCTTTTCTGACAAATTAAAACATGACTATTTTTACATTTTTAAAAGTAATGCATTCTCCTCTGAAAAGGAATGTCCAATAAACCCTCCATTCTCTTCTAACATTGTGTAATTTATTTCTGTTATCATGTTTTTACATCTGATCAAAACATCTCAGTAGAATTATTTACATTCAGATTTTAACAAATGACAAATAATCCTCAAATCTTTGATCAAAAATGGTTTCAATTTTCATCTAAATTGGAAGAAGGAAAATAAATGTGTCTGTACTTCATAAAGGAATATAAAACAAGCTCAGGAAAAAAAAATCTTCTAGCAGTCTTAATAAGCTACTGTACCATCATTAAAAATAAGAAAAGGGAAAGAATGGATACCATTTTAAATTTAATGTTTGACATTAAAGAAAAAAAAAAAAGTTATTTTCTCTGGAGCTCATTGATCTTCTCAGATGAAGCGGTTAACATACGACCATGATGCTGGAGGGATACCAAAAAGCAATATATCTCTCAGATTTGAGGGTAGACTGTTGCAACACACAGTGTATGAGTATTACCACAAGCTTATATATTCCTATTGACAAGACCTCTACCTTGACTCCAAGTGAAGAAAAGGGTGATTCAGTACAGGACACAGAACTAAAAGCCAAAACGCTCACCATGGCAGACATTCAGAAAATATCTTGACTGACATTCATGTCAAAGTTTTCAGTCAATGAAATTATATGCCAAAGTGAAGAGGAGCTTTTGCACCATAAAGGAAACCTATAAATCTAGGCAGTGTATTGAAACAACCAATACTGAAAATGGGAGGACTAAAAGACTGCTGTGACTCAGCAAAAAGGAATCAGATAATTGGTGCAGCTAATGGTCATGTCTGAATAAGAGAGAAAGAAGACTGCAAACCTGGTTTTGTGGGATTACTGAACTGTGAAGAATGGTTATTTCTGGGGGAATCTGTGTACAGACAGATAATTATTTCAGCAAGAGTTACATTGTGTTACAGTATGCACTTAACAGACTGAATTAGTGCTGCAATGCAGCACTATGTCTTTTGGCGGAAACAAGAATATGCACCGTACTCTTTCTGCCTAGTCAAGTCCATTTTACCTACATACTAAAGCAGACATTATTCTGCTCTTCAGTATATCAAACTACATGATACAGGACTTCGCCCTCCTCCATTTAATGCAGCCTGTTAGTAACAGATATAGATTCAAGAGGTACCTAACCCTACCATAATGAAAGATAATTATATTTTGTGCAATGAAACTTAACATCACTAAAAAATGTAGATAAATGTATCTGAGACATACTAATGCACACTACAGATAATACATTATAAATACATTATAGTATATCAAAATAAATAAATAAATAAAAACCTGTGGGGTATGGGAAACTTGAAAACAATAAAAAGAATATTTTTGATTCCACTATCTCTATAAAGTTAAATCATTTAGACTATAGCAATTATTTTTTGTTCTTTTTGTTGCATGTAACCTTTGAAATTTATTGGTCTTAAAGTAGTTTCTCACCAGCTTTCATAGATTTCTCAGCATTTTCTTCTCCCAATCAACTATATTTAAAGGCACAAGGTTAAGTTCAGTCTTGCTGTAAATATGGGTAGTTATACAAACTTCAGTGACATTGGGTCTCCTTAATATTACTGGGAAATTTTTTCTCAGTTTCAATAAAACATTCTTCCAGTCATGCATCAAGAACCTGATTAAAATTTCTACCCCAGACTAGTCTCCCTGAAGTATAGTTATTGGAGAACACCCTACTGTTTTAAGAAAAACGCAATGGTTTGATAAGAAGAGTAATCACAGAATTTCTAGGTTGGAAGATTTCTTTCTTAGAAATGTTCAATTTCTTCAACATCAACATCTGAAGAGAAATATCTGAGAGAGAATGTAACAACCTAGAGCTCCTGAATGTCCATTTTTTTTTCATTGCATGTAATCTTTGAACTTTATTCATCTTACAGTAATTTCTCACCAGCTTTCATAGATTTCTCAGCGTTTTCTTCTCAGTCAGCTTCACTGAAATACTTCACAGACTTGGGGGGTGTGCTGCCTGTAATTTCCTATTCTAATGGAGAAAACTCAAATTTAGTAGATCCTGCTCTTCCAGCTGAAGTTGTGTGAAATAATGCTAGCAATTCTGAAGATACTTCACTTTTCACTGGTAAAGTAAAAAAGTCATAACTGTCAGCAACATGAAATAAAATCTCTATTTTCTATATTAACCATATAAACTACACCATGACCATGATTTTATTATAAAATCTTATCACACTTTTCAGATGGGAGAGGAAATGAAAATATATTAATTAATTTAAGCACTGAAGTTATTAAGTTTCAAAATGTAGTATTGAAAGCTAGACATTATCAGATATATAGTTGCCCTAAGACCTTAATTTTCTTCCCTCTATGCATCTGAATTATCAATAAGTAAATCAGGTTGTCCTTGGGGAAAAAATAAATAAATAAATATATATATATATATATATATATATATATATATATATACATATATATATGATTTCTTCTTTGTTTGTTTTCTACACATAAGCAAAAAAAAAACTGAATTGTTCACAGACAGGTTATCACAAATCTTGGTTCTCCTCAGATCTGATTGTTTAATTTCATGATATAATTCATGCTTTTAAATTAGAGTAAATCCCTGAATTTAAAAAGAAATTGATTAATACAAATTCCCTTATAGAAAGTCCTATATTGGAAACTCCCTATTCCAATTTCCCATCCCTTCTCCATTTTAGCATAAGAAGAGCATGCTGAATCATTAGCACTGCAGTATGTATTTCTGGCACTTGAAATACAAAAATAATAGCATCTGCCAACAGCAGGTCTATTTTCCCAAAGTGGGAGACAGACTACTGCCACCATGAACTAGATTCAAGGCTTTTCTGTACATAATATTACACAACCTTATCCTTTTCTTTCTTCCATATAGCAAATATTGAACCACAAACCTCAGAGTGAAAAAGAATTACATTTCAGTGCAGGCTTCTGGGTAGCTCAGATCAGTTATTACCACTCCTTTAAAACTCTTCTAATAGCTACCAATGTTATTTCATGCTACTTAGTATGCACTTGCCACATTTTGTAAACCCAGCTCTTTAGAATAACATTCAGCTAACATTTGTCATTGTATTTTTCCTAGAACATTTCCCGAGGAACAGCAAGGCGACTTTGAATTCAATTTCAAGGAAGAATGGAGTTGCTTAAGTTTTGAGATGTTACCTGATGATATGTCAAAGTTCTTCTGCAACTGAGAATACAGAGATCTTTAGTCACGTTGAAAAGCTGGTACTGATCATTTATTTATTTATTGGCATGCTGATATATAAAATTTATAAGCAAAGGACTCAAAACTGTTCTTCCAAAAACCAACAGATACTATGTCTTTTCAAGGAAGAACTTTATATGAGTTAAAAAGTCAGTGCAATGGATGATCTGGGGATGTAGGTGCACACGCACTTAAAATTGTGGACACTCCTGGCTGTGCACTAGAGATTTTCAGAAGAAAATCTATCTTCCCAAAAAGATTCCTGCTGCAAATACTTCTCAAGCAATTTTATTCTATACCACACAAACAGCAACTATTCCAATAAACCATAACAATGCAATTTATACCAAAAGAATTAGCTATAATTTGTAGATTGTGTGTTTCTTGTTGCTATCTCCCAAACATTTTCGTGAATAACCTGTGATTATTTTTTCTTTTCTGATAAATTCAACATTTAAAAAGTTTTGTGCATACACGCTCTTGCAATGTACAAAAGAGAAAAAAGAGTTGAGAGAGTTGTTCAAACTATATGGTCCTCATCTGCACTACTACTTTTTCTCTTGCTTGACTGTAAGAAAAAAAAGAAAACTGTAAAAATGACAAGACACTAGAGGTCAACATGAATCAGCTCATCCCACAAAAGTAGTTTTGAGATGTCTCAGCAGTTTGACTTCTTCAGTTTCACTATCAGTGGAAGACTTGAACAGCAATTACATGGCTTCATTTTTTCATCCACAAATCAAAACCAATGGTATTTTCTGTTCTCGAATCTGAAGTGCAAAACTGAATCCAAATGGAATTGTAGAAATGCATCAAATGTAGAATCACTTTGTAATTCTCACATTATCTTAACATGTTCTATGTGTAGACCAAAATCTTGTATATTAGCAAAGACAAAATTAAGCTATCTTTACCTATTTTTGTAAAGTTTCCTTTTCAATAAGATATTGATAATGACTATCTAGAAACCACATTGCTAAACAGAAAAAAAAAAAGGGGGGGGGGTAGGGTATATAGATGTACATTTTTATCAATTGGAGAAAGCAGAATTGATAATACATCCAGTGCAAATGTACATTACATCAGATAATTACATTTTTATTTCCTTCATTTATACTTTCCTTTGGAGGGGGGAGCAGAGATTTGGATTCCAATCCTACAGTATATAGCATATTCACAGTGACCTACTATTTGAAAATAATTAGGCTTCTCTTAGAAATCAATACTACGTCAGTGAGCTTGATATGTTAACAATATCATGCAGGCAAAATAAAATGGCTGATAAGGGTGAGGTCTTGGCTACATCTTTTACAAATAAAACATAGTGCAATTTGCTGAAATTGAATAAATCCCATTACAACCTCTCTTTGGCAAGACTGTAACAGTGAAGGCATATTTCAGTCATCTCATTTACTTCCACAGCAAAAGCAAAGCACCGCAAAGAAATCCCAGTTCACTCGAACACAAGCGAAATCGGAACAAAACCACCAAATGCGGGAATAGGAAACTAAAAGGAATAATTAGAAATTAGCGAAAAAAAATAATCACGGTAAGAAAACCGTTGGCATGAACCCGTTGCCGTGCAGATGTTGCAGTGGGCTGCAACAATTCTCATCCTGAACGGAAAACAAGCCCCAGACGCCCCGAGGTTGGGAAAAGGTCCTCATTATCATACCCACCCAAACATGGCTGACACCGGGGCGCACCAGCCCCGAGCCCGCCGGCCCCTCCAGGGATGAGGGATGAGAGCGGGGGGCGGCGGCGGGAGGCTCCCGGCCTCTCCCCTCCGGGCGGCGCCTCCGCCCCTGCAGTGCCGGGCTCCGAGCCGGCCGCCGCCCAGGCCGCGGGCGCTGCCTTCGCGGCTGCGGGAGAAGGAAAGGAGCGGAACAAGGATGCAGGCGGCCGCTGCCGGCGGGACTGCCCGCACCCCCTCTTCGCGCCTGCCGGACGTCGCCCCGTCCTTCCCCGACACGCACACTGCACAGTCACTACGTGCGCCACGCGAGGGAGATGAATGGGGTTTCTGTCACTCGTGGTATGCAAAGGATGTAAATCCCTCGCCATAGCAATGAGAAAAAAAAAAAAAAAAAAAAAAAAAAAAAAAAAAAAAAAGTACCGCGCTCCCTTATAACCTAACCCACCGGTGCGTTAAAACCGCATGGGCGGCTGCGGCTTTCAGTGGGCGTTCGCTCGCTGCTGTCCCCGGAGGGGGACACCGCGCTGTACCCCCGGCCCCTCCTGGTGGTCCGGCGCACGAGCGAGGGACCCGACCGGCCACTGCCGCCTGCGCCTCCGCCTTACCTCCTCAGCCCTCGGGGCTCGCCGGGCGCCGGCAACGGGAAGGGGCCGGATGCCCCCGCGGGCGCGGGGTGGCGAGCGGGGCTGCGCGGGCGCGGGGCTCAGCGGCGGCCGGGCGGCGACGGCAGGCACATGTGGCCAGCCCCGGCTGCGGCGGCGTTTAAAGACAGACATAAAAGCGGCGGGGGGAGAGGAAAGGGGAGGGCAGCGGCGGGCCGGGGGAGCCGCACCTCCTGACGCAGGGAGGAGCGGGCCCCCCCCCCCCCCCCCACCGCCTGCAGCACCGTCTCCTCCGCCGGGGGCTGACGGGGAGGAGGGCAGAAGAAGCCGAGGGAGGAGGAGGAGGAGGAGGAAGAGGATGGAGACGCCCGCCGCGGGCGCTGCCGCCCCTGAGCCTCCAGTGCGGCCTCGCCGCAGAACCCCGCTGCGGGAGACGACACCGCAGTGCCCCCTTGGGCTGGGGGAGCGGGACACAAGCCAGCGGGGGAGCCCCGGCACGGCAGCATGGGCGTGGGTTTCCTGGGAGATAGCGGAGGTTTTCCGGAGGAAGAGTGAGGGGCTCGGGGATGAAGAAGGACGGGAATCGGTCAGGAGAAGGGCGGCCGTAGCGGGTCCATCTGCGTGCTGGGAGGCGGCAGGCAGCTGGGGGGGTGAGGGATGGAGAGTGAAGAAGGGATGGAGAGAAAGCTAGGGGAGGACAGAAGCACCAACCATCGCCCGTGGTGATGGCGCACAAGTCTTGCAGCTCAGGCTTTCACCGCTGCTACAAACCGCATGACGATGAAGTTGGGATATTCCTCTTTAATCACCCCTGAAACTTCCTGTCATTAAGCCTGTCCACTGGCCTTCTACCAGTTTTTGTTGTTGTTTGGTTTTGGTTTTGTCATTTGTTTGGTTTTCTGTGTGTGTGTGTATGCATTTTTCTGGAAAAAATAATAAAAAAAATAAAAGATAATAAATGATTCTGGCTATAAAGGAAGGCTTGTAATAAAATCAAGAAAGTAAGCAGTTCAAAGGCACAGCAGCCAGAAAAGAAAGTGATATTTACTTTGATGAAGATAGGCATGATGAAGTGAAGACCAAACCTTTTTAATGTTGTCTGAATAATTATTGCATCAACTTCAATCTTAACACATGCTGAAAAAAAAAAAAAAAAAAAAAAAACTTTCTTACAAACAAGAAGAGATTTTTCTTCAGAGTTAGAAATTTGGGCTCGCCAGCTGATTTGCACTTCCCACTTATCTTACTCAGAAAGTTGTCATGCAAACTTATGTTCTTATTTCATCTTCATCATCAAAAGTAATTCATCACACTATGGTGTATTTCTCCGTGTTGTTACTAGTACACTGAACTAAGAATTTCCACAGGCTGTATTTCAGTTATGTCTGAAAATACTCCCGTAAGCAATATATTTTGCATTTCATGATTTAATCTTATTTGGAACTCAGTAAAAGGGAACTTACCTCAAGAAGGTTCTAATTGTGAGCTAAACTTCTTTATACTAAAGGGAAGGAAATTATGTTTTCTACTGCCAGATTATAAGAATTATACTTTTTCAAATAAATTAACCAATAAAGGTAACTGTATCATATGACTGCATAGGTAATTGACACAGCAAAGGTCATTCCTGGATTCTTTTAAATTCTGTGTACAGTGAACAGCGAGCTTAGATCTTTAATGATATCATCAGTCATTGACTGATGACTAATTTTGCCATGGGAAAGGCATCATGAAGTTTGTAATGTTCACCAACAGTTATTTAGAATTTGTTTTCATCAGTTATTTAGAATTTGTTTTCAGCAATTGCAGTTCTTCACATACTATTATAATTAAAGAGGTAGATATAAAACAACACAGTAGTAACCATTCAGCAGCAATATTTTCATCTTCTATGAGCTATTGCAATTTAGAATAGCGTGTAAGCTGATTTACCTCCACAATTATCCACTATGCTAGAAGCTGATTTACTTCCGCAATTATCCACTATGCTAGATATTTCACCGGTCTACTACACCTGTACCATGCTGACTTAAGTCTCTGGGACACTGCTTTACACCAAAGCTTTATTTTTGCTACACAATAAATAAATAAATAAATAAATAAAAATAAAGCCAGGTATGTTGTCAATAGGAAATCCAGAGTTTTGTACATGGACAACAAGTTGATTGTTCTAAGGAACATGTTCAGCCTGAATTTTTATCCTGTGCTGCTTTCAGACTCAGATAGAAATCAAACAAGAAAATCTGTTGTTTTTGTTGCTGTTTAATGTAATTTCTATATGTTTATTGTCAATCCCAAATAGACAACATCATTTGTTAATGTCCTGTCTAACTCTCAACCAGTTTGAAACACTATTTTTGGAGAACTGAATAGCTTTTCAGTTTATTAAAGCATGTCCAAATATTGGTGTTCACATTTCTGATTGCATTAATGGGAACTGGTGCATAGGAGAGAAGATTCTTGGATTTTTTGCTTAACTTGGCCTGTCCTTCCAAAAATAAAATATCAGACAAGATTACATTCAATCTGATCCTACAAAGCTTTTTCACCATGGAAAACCCTGATGACATTAGCAAAGTTGCATGGACAACAGTTAAGTATTTTTAGCAGATGTACAAAGATTATTGTACATTTCAGTATGATTCTTTCATAAATGATGAGGTACAAGCAAGATATCTTGATCAGGTCAGAAGCCATGGTGTTTTAGTATCTGTCTAGGGAAAGAATCTGTTGAGATTTTGTCAACCAGTGGGAGCAGTGATAAACTGCAGCTGTTGTTCCTACATGTTGCAGCAATGATGGAATCCTTAAAGTCTGTCTATACTTAAATGGCTTTTTGCATTTTCATCTCTAAATAATTGTTTTAAAATATCAACAGATATAAGAGATTTGCTCCTTTTTGCCAACCTCATCAAAGGACACATCTCTGTCCATGTTGTCAAAAATGTGGATTGTCTACTACATTGTGTATAACTTCACTGTAGTATCAGTCTCCTCAGAAGATGACTGAAATATTTTTACAATTACACCCAGAAATTCTAACTACTAACTTATTTTAGAGGACAAAACAGAGAAACATTCTAAAAGTTAAATCTTGTCTGCAGGCTTCATGTCTTAAATATATACTTAAGCAACTCAAATCACACAACAAGTGCACAACAAGTAGCAAAATAAAATATACTATGCTAAACGTTAGCCACAGTTGCAAAACACTGAAATAGATCCTAGACAAAGAAGAAAAAAATATGAACTTTTTAACATATTATATAACAACTACAGTTTTCAAGCATCTGTCTTTTTTTTTCCATGTTTTTCAAAAAGCCTCGTGATCCAGTGACTATAAATCACGTCTGAACCTTTTTAACTTTTTGTTTGTTTGTTTGTTTGTTTATTTTAAATGTAAGCCTGTTTGACTTTTGCTCGGAAAGCAAATATAATGAACACCTGACAAGTCCTCAGGACTTCTTATTTCAGAATTTGCCTAGCTGTTGTTAGTCCTCTAGGAGGTGGCATCTCATTGGGATTTGAAGGAAATTTTCATGCCTTGGGACATGAATTATCTCTTTGAACATAGTGAGCGTGGGTCTGCTTACTGTGCAATTGCATTTGTGTTCTGAAAATATTTAGGAATGAACTACACTCTACAGTTTGAGGCAAGTCCAAATGCATTGCAAAGGTTGGATAGGTATAGAGATTAAAGTATTCAGTTCCAAGAACACTACAAGTTGAGGGTTTTACTACTTAGTTTTCAAAATCTGTATTTAAAATTTAATTTTCTCTTAACTTGAAGGTATAGGTATAATAGATGGAACTTTATACTGACTGTCATTTCTCCAGCAGAATAAATTCTAAAATTACTCCATTTCATTCACAAAAGAAAAAAATAACATTCAAAGTATTGTTCAGCTAGATAGAAAGCATCAGTAAATTGTAAGCATAGCTATAACTTCTGAATTTTGGTTTTGGAAATACAGAAATTACTGCTTACTAAGGATTGACTCTATGTATTATGTTCATATGTATAAGACACTGAGAATCTCAGAAATTATATTAAATCAACACCAGTAGGTTTACTATAAAATCATAAAATCATACCAATAAAATCATACCATAGGGAAATTCCTTCTGATTCCCCAAATTCACTGAGACTAGAAGAAAGAAAAAAAATGAAACAGATAAAAATTGTATGTGAGTTCAAAGAAGTTTCATTTCATGATATGAGACATTTTCCAGAAAAGTTGGGTATGTATTTTTTAAATAAACTGGTACTTTGATAGTACAGTGTAACAGGTAGAGACTATTATTTCAATTAACGTAATTCAGAATTACATGTAAAAAATAACTGATCAAATTTCAAATGTATTTAGGCAAGTTTATGTACATTTCTACAGAGTGTTCTAACATGGCCACTCAGGACATGGAGAAAAAAAATAATTCTGCTGCAAAAGACTGAAGAAGATGTCACTGTATGGATGCCATTGATAGGTCTGACTTAAGACAATAATTTGAAAAAGAAGAGGCCAGAATTTTACTGAATTACACAATTCTGCATCAGCAGTCTACGTAGGTTTGTGTTGCAACACTGCATTCATAATATTAAATGTCTAAATAAAAGTCTAATGCTTTCACCTTGTCATATCCTCATTTTTAACATATTTAAAATGAAGCTAAAAAAGACATTATTGTTATTTTTAGGCCACACATATATATGCATTAAATCACATAAAATATATAGCAAAGCATAAAGATGATCTGTTCATGAGTATATGATAACTCATGAAAGAAGTGATAAAACTGGGGAGTAAATATGAAATCTGTGTTAGATTTTCCCCATTCCTTACACATGCCACTTTATTTATTGATGGTTAAGGATGGAAATTACTTTTTAACTCCTTAAAAATCTGTGGTATAAGGGGCTGTTTTTTTTTTTTTTTTTTTTTTTTCAGACTGGTGTACTCCATATTCCTTAAGCAGAATACCTTAAGAATCAAGCATCTCTTGATCATCCTGTAAAAAGCCACAAGAAATTCATTTCAAATCATTTAATTTGAAATCATTACAGTCATAAATCTGAGGAAAAGTAATTTTATAGGATATTCACAGAATTAGAATTTAGTTATTGACCCAGAAACTAAGGTCAGTGAGTGGGAACCAAGATATTCTGTTTCGTTCACAGAAGTAAGGAACCAGAGAGAACTTGCATTACCAAATCCAGTTCTATTATATCATCATCAATTTATCTTCATAAACACATCCCTGAGTTTATCATGTTTAGTCTTAATACTATTTAGATTTCATGACCACATCTTAGTGAAAGTTGGTCCCAAACTTCTCTCAGTGGTGGTAAAGAGGCTTTATTTGAGTATCTAGTCACAGTCTATTCATTGGCATTTGTTCTTGTGCCAAAAAGTTCTTAAACAGTTTTCTGTCCCTGTATTTCATGTGTATGAACCTGTATTTCATGTATGGAGAACAATGCTATCCCTTTCTCTCTTTGTTTTGGCAGTGTATAAAGTAGGTCTTTTAGAGCAATGAAAGATAATATAGAAAAATATTCATGTATCATGTACACTCATTTGTCATGCATGGAGTGAAGAGACTTTAGCATGGGTCTTAAAAGCAGCAGGCATTGAAACAGCTTAATACAATATTTTAATAGCAAAGTGTTATACCTGAGCTAATTTATTACATCTCCATTAAAGACTAAGTAGTGAACACACAAAGCAACACAGATGTAGCATATGTTGTTCCTAGTTATATATGGTACTTGGACATAGGCCCACCTGAAGATTGTCTGTCTCCGGTAGTAGTAAATAGAAGATTTTTATAGAAGGGTGTAAGTACAATGCATGTATGATTTCCATATTATAAGAAATGCTTAGCAAATTTCAGAAAATATTTCCAGTAGTTAAAAGAAAATACTATTTCATCAGATGAATATGTGAAACTAAAGGATCTTACTCATTTTTATTTCTTTCGACTGCCTTTTCTTCTAAATTTGTTTGAAAAATCTGCATACAATTGAAGTGAATGAGTAGTCTCACTGTTTATCCTGCTACTTGCAGGCATATTTACAAACCTTGAGTTTAATACATATTTATTTTAATTGCTAAGAAGATTCTTTAAAACATTTACTAAAATGCATTTAAAATCATGCATAGTACTTTAGATATTCTGAGATGGAAATAATGTGACGTTTTCTTCGTTCAGCTGCCTTCAGCTACACAGAAATCGAACATTTAATGTTGAGGTTTTTTCCATTTTAATCATTCTCATTAGCAAAGCTCTCTTTGCCACCAGGAGTTTCACCATAAATTTCTTGAAAGCTCAGGCAAGCTTTCGTAGTTTTTGTGTATTTTACTTAAAGAGATTCTGTACTTCCTCATTGTATAAGTCTACAAGCTTTCCTAATACCTTTCCCTAAATTCTTACCCTTGGGTCCCCTAAGACCAATAAAATTAATCACAGAGTTACTTAACCATTCTGATTAGTCCAGTGCACTAGTTAATGATGACTAAACATGAGATTTTCTGTAATTTTCTTTAACTGATTTTTTCCCTTATCACTACACTATTCCCCCCAAAAAAGTAAATCACTTATTTTTGCTTCATTAATTACTTGTCAATAAGGAAATCCATTATATGTCCTGCTCAGAAACTGTTGATATTGAATATTGAGTAATAATTCCTCTTCAAATTATCCATGGTTTCTATCTGTATGCACAGTCTGCTCTAATATTTATCTTGCCAGTAATATTAATTTTTTTATATCAGTGTCCCATTTTGAGGGCTCTTAGTAGAAGTGTGACATTACAAAATGAAAAAAACCTCCAGTTTTCCCTCAAAAAAAAAATCTTCTCTAGAGTTGATTTTAACCAAAATATATTTTATTTATGCTCAGTTTTCATTTAATTAAGGATTTCAGCAGCAGCTTCCAGAATACTACACATAATCTTTAACTTGATTTCTGTTCTATATCTTACACTAGCTGTTCTAAGTCTCTCATTTTACTTTCAGAGGTCTTTGCATTAATGTAAAGATATGTTGTTTTCTCTGAGGTTCATCCAATTTCCTAGCTAAATTAAGCAATCTTCCTCTAACAGCCTTGCATCCTTGATCTCTGCTCTTGCTACTGTACTATTCTAATCACTATTCATATTTTCTTTCTCCTACAATACTATTCTTTATCTTCTGTATTCTTTACCACTCTGAATATCATTTTTCTTCTTCTTCTTCTTTACTAAATGTAAGCAGATTGATTATCTGATACTCTCCCACCCCATTTTCTGAGGAATTGGCTTTGATCTTGGATACCTGGGCTTACTTGCAGAATCAGAATCAACTTCATCTGTTGGGAACAGTTCTTTCCCTGAAAATTCCTCCCAGCAGTTGGGTATCTCCTTTAAATCTTCTGTTCAGCCTCATTAGCTATATTTGGATTTCTAAAAACTGCTGCCTGCAGGCTCTGCATCTGCAGGGTTTATAACCCCAAATACCAATGTAAATACTCAAAGCAAGGCTTTGCTCTCACTCCAAGGTGCTAAAACTCCATTTGTGATCAGATTCCTGCTATGAGAACTGCTGAACTGGCAGAACTCTTGTGTTCATTGACTTTCCACTTCTATGAATATTGCCTGTCTGCTATTTGTCCATGCTTTTTAGTAGAAATCAGGAAGCTGTATGGCCAGACATGAAGAACACTCAGTTATTTTTTCTCCATTTGAGTTCTTTTCAGTTTACATTCAATATCTTAAATCTTTATTGTGTCTGAATCTGTTTGATGAGCAGGCCTCCTTATTCTTCTTCATTTGGGATTTCTAACCACAAAGACCTGACTCTTTTGATGTTATAGTGATTATCAGACTCTTTCCCATCTGGTCTATTTCTGTCTTCTGATCATTATGACTTGTAGGCATTATCATGTTTCTTAACGTACCATTCTGTCTTGACTTTTCATCTGGTTCATGATTGTCTCTTTCTTAGATTTTACTACAGAGATGAGCTTCCCTCCTCCTTTTTCTTTCCATCTTCTTTTTTTTTTCTTTTTTCTTTTTTCTTTTTTTCCTTTTAGTCATCTAAATGTTTTACTAAAAACAAACAAACAAACAAACAAACAAAAAACCTTTTATCCCTTTTGTATTAATATTCCTTTGTCAGTTTTCAATGTATCTTTTGAACAAGTATTTTAAAGTTTTTTGTCTTTCAGTTTCCCTGTATATGAAATGAGGTTAATCACACTTGCTGTTGTAAACCCCCAACTAATAATGTACTGATTTATGTTATAGCAATTAATCAAAAGTTTTGGGGTAAGCAGTATCAGCACAAGTTTATTTATTCGAAATTTGGTTTTCCTCATTTTACATTTACTTCATTATTTCTATGTACCTATGAGAACAATACTGAAAACAAGGTTTTATCTCTGAACACATTTTTTCCCCCTCTTAATTACTGCAAAACTTCAAATAGAGTTAGTTATGCATATAAAAGTCCTGGATCCTGTATTTTGTCTATTAAATACTTTCTTAGCAAGAAGTTAATCTATAGAGACCATTAAATAGTAACACTGATTAATTTAGTGGTATTTTATCTATAAAGACCATTAAATAGTAACACTGATTAATTTAGTAGTATTTTATAATGCTTTTAATAAATTGCTTTATAATTTTATAAAACCATAACAATACTTGATTTTTTTTTTTTTATTTTTTAGTGAGGAAAAGTTGTAGCTACAACCATACACAAGTTAAGGCTGCTTTGTAATTAAAAAAAAAAAAAAAAAAAAACAAAACAAAAAAAAAAAAAAAACTGTTTTATGGTTTAATACTTTATTACTTTACAGGATTGTGCTTCTTTAACAGAAAGGTTAACCTCATACCATTACAAAGAAAAAGAGAATTGGTAACATCGGCAAATGACTTTTCATAGAAATCACAGAAATGAGATGCATTTGTTTGAACTATTAATGTGTAGGTAGAAGTCATAATACTGGAAAAAAAAATAAAAGAAAAGACTTCTGGATTTAGGAGTTTGTTTGTTTGTTTGTTTTTCAGTTTTGTGAATTATAATGAATCCTATCCAATTAGTAATCTTTTAAAATTATATGTTTTTTTTACTGTTCATTATTCCTTTCCTTTCCTTTCCTTTCCTTTCCTTTCCTTTCCTTTCCTTTCCTTTCCTTTCCTTTCCTTTCCTTTCCTTTCCTTTCCTTTCCTTTCCTTTCCTTTCCTTTCCTTCCCTTCCCTTCCCTTCCCTTCCCTTCCCTTCCCTTCCCTTCCCTTCCCTTCCCTTTCCTTCCCTTTCCTTCCCTTCCCTTCCCTTCCCTTCCCTTCCCTTCCCTTCCCTTCCCTTCCCTTCCCTTCCCTTCCCTTCCCTTCCCTTCCCTTCCCTTCCCTTCCCTTCCCTTCCCTTCCCTTCCCTTCCCTTCCCTTCCCTTCCCTTCCCTTCCCTTCCCTTCCCTTCCCTTCCCTTCCCTTCCCTTCCCTTCCCTTCCCTTCCCTTCCCTTCCCTTCCCTTCCCTTCCCTTCCCTTCCCTTCCCTTCCCTTCCCTTCCCTTCCCTTCCCTTCCCTTCCCTTTTTCCTTTCATTTTTTCCTCTCTTTTTTCCTCTCTTTTTTTCCTTTCCATTCCTTTTTTCTTTTCTTCATAGAAAATGCATCACATATGGGTGTATCACAATTACTTAAAGGTAGGATTTATCTAACCTATATCAACCATCCCAACATTATTGGAACTTACATTCCTCTTATGGGATGGGTTAAGTTGCCCTGTGGATACCTGTTCTGTCAAGCTGCTGAAAAGAAGACAAAATCCTAGCTTAATCCAGACACCAAATTTCTAGGCAGCTGAAATAATTCCACACTCCACCCACGTGCCTTACATAGGTATGGATTTTGAGATCCCAGTTCTGTAGATTAGATTCATTGTGATAGAAATATTTTGACAAGCTCGAGATTTTAACTGAATAGTTGTATACTTTGACTAAATCCATATTTATGAAGAGCAAGGATTAAAAAAATGGTCGGATTAGAACTTATTATTATTATTTATTATTATTATTTATTATAATTACATGTTATTTTGCATTCTGTATATTATACTGATATAAATATTATATAAAGACAACGGTGATTAAGTCATAAAATTTGTTCAAATTACTTTTTTGGAGTACATTTATAAATGCTATAAATTAGCAACTAGTATTTTCTTGAAAATACAATAAAATTTATTTTTCTGTACACAGAAATCAAAATATGCAGCATTTACATTAACATATTTGCAGCGTTGTTTATTTATAGAGCACTCTATTTTGGTTTCCCTTTACTGCTGAACAAAAGGCATCATATCAAGGAATTTATACTATTTTAGTGAGACTCTTCTGGTCAACTGTACATAGACCTTGAAGACTCATTCTTACAGTGCAGTTTAAGAACAAAGTTTCAATAAGTTTCAATAAGTTCAAATACATCGCTTGTGACTCAAAAACAAACCTCAAATGCAAGTCACACATGTGTCAATGCAATTTGTAAGTGCTGATACGAAAGAACAGGGTTTGGAGTTCTAAGAGGGTCTTTTTTTCTCTATTTGTTTGTTTGCCTGTTTACTTTTCCTAGAGCTGTTGATTTTCCCTGGTTGCTACTGTATAACTGAGAGCAGTATTATTCTGCAGAAATGAAATCACTAACTAATGAGTAGACTGTGAGTTTAATTCTCTGTAAATATTCTTTTCTTATGGTATTGCCTATCTTATGGGTTCCAGGTTATGAAAGTAGAGACTGATCATGTGCTTAGTGAAGTCAATGGCAACATTTCTGTGGTAAATAACAATTAGAATCTCTCCACCCTTGGCAATGTGTCTGTAAGTACATGTGAAAAAAAAAGCTTTAATTTGCTACAGGTATAAACTAGCAGGAGATAACTCCCCAGAGCAGGAGAAGTAGGCAGGAATGCACATCTCAGGAATGTGTGCCTCAGGGCAGATAGTTATGGTGCTGCTGCCTTATGCACAAGACTTGGTCTTAGCAAAAAGTGCTCCCAGTTTCCAAGGAAGTAAGAACTCAGACCCAACCACATTTTGAACTGCAGGATCAACCACTTCAGTTACAGGCTGAGGAAAGTACGGCAAGCATGTTACCTTTGTTAGGTGAGGTATACGAACGAGCAAACAGAAAGCTTATTTACAAATACGTTTCGTTCACAAAAATATTATGTCCAAAGTAATTAATCTATTGTTACTACTTACAAAGAGATGATTAATGCTGCTTTCACATGGAAACATCAGTTAGAAAGCTGATTTTCCTGGTCTCTTTATCTTTAAATTTCTCTGGTATTACCTGAACATGACAAATGAAGACA
Organism: Anas platyrhynchos; assembly: GCF_047663525.1. Taxonomy (NCBI): domain Eukaryota; kingdom Metazoa; phylum Chordata; class Aves; order Anseriformes; family Anatidae; genus Anas; species Anas platyrhynchos. The sequence goes on along the minus strand of NC_092587.1, from coordinate 51,036,865 downwards.
AGACACTGCAAAACAAGCCTTGTCTACTTCGTAGTGCTGATACCATCAGTTAATTAATGAAAAGGATGGATTTTGTTATTAAAAAAAATGAAAATATATTATTGATTTCCTAAGGGATCCCAGCAAGAAAGTATGCAAATAATGTCATTGTCTTTTACCTATGAAAGTAAACAAATTACACACAAACAAACATTAGTCTTTAATTAGGAAAAATGTTTATTCTGATTGGGGCAGAGGATTACAGCCATGATTATCAAATTAAATTGAACTGAATTAATCTGACTATTTGTCCAGCTGTTTGATGGAAGATTAAGTATTTCTGAAGTTTTTTAATAAATTTGTCAAAAGCTGGAAAAAAAAAAAGAATTAAGAACAGAGCTTCTTGCTATAAAATATAAGCTTATTAAATTGCCAGGGGGTGAGGTTGCTATTGAGTTATGGTAGTGACTTGAGTTTTGTGTCATTTTGGCAGCCAGACACATATAGGCATAACAAGTAGAGCACTGACTGGAACATCAGCACAATTGATGGGTATGAAGAAACATCAGTATCCAGGGCTCAACTCAGCATTTAGTGGAAGAGCCAAGAGTGGACTATGCTGAAGGAGGCAATTTATTTTAAAGGTCTAGTTCTTCAAATATATACATTCACGTATTCACATTTGTATAAGTGTAATGTCTTCTTTAGTTTGTGTTCATCAGTAGAAATTATATGCTCATTTGCAGATTTGCATAAAGAGTAAATATGCCAGTCACTGGAATTTCTTTAATTATTTTCCTTATTTCTAGTTACTTTGATAATGATAATGCTACTTTAAAAACAAGATTACAGACATTTAATAACATGTTAAAAACAATTAATAAATTGTTAAAAAGCAAAAATTTCAAGATTTCAAAAATTTCATTTATTATTATTATTATTATTTAACAATAATAACAAGAAAGTTAATGTAAAAAAATAAAGATGTTCTTATTTTCTCTTTACAGTGGCTGAGTAGACTTTGTGTTTGGATTCTTTTGAATTTTATCTCATAGATGAGCTAAAACACTGTAATCTTATCTATGTTGTCTTCTTTGATGTAACAAATAGAAGTATTACAATAGAAGGATTACAAACCACAGAATTCTTGCAAGAAGAATCTATTAGGTGTATAGAAGAATTGTCTAGATGAATTTGGATGCACTGCTATGAAACACAAATGCATACAGTTTGTATTCTAGGAAAAATAAAATAAAATAAAATAAAATAAAATAAAATAAAATAAAATAAAATAAAATAAAATAAAATAAAATAAAATAAAATAAAATAAAATAAAATATAGTTCTTACTAGAGCTCACTAGCCAAATAATGATATTTATGATGTACAGAATACCTAATCTGAAAATAAATAAATAAATAAGTAATGTAGTTTTTATAGATTAACAAGTAAAGGGAAAAATCAAGAAGAACATAATAGATGTGAATTCATAATATGACATCTGGTAAAATTCTGAGTACATACAAAAGAAAAATTATCATCCTATAAATGCATTTAGAAGTGTAGTATCTTTGAAAATTATAAACTGTATGAAATTAAATTAAGTCTTTGAATAAACAAATATTGTTATGAAATGCTTCTGCATAACACAAAATACCTGTGGCTCAAATTCAAGTTCATTGAACACAAATGGGTTAATAATCTAACATGTAGTGTTTTAATTTAGCAAATAGACTTTGTTTTACGATGGGTGAAACAAGTATGACTGTACTTTTGGGACACTTAAATGGATAGTGATTATATTACTGAACATCATATCATTTGCTTCTTATTCTTAATTGCAACTCTGACATTGATCAGATCAACCACCCTACAAACAATAAAGTACCATGATAACAGCTTCAAAAGTTAAGTCCATCTGGCTGGCAGGTATTCTTATCAGCTAACCCTTAAAAAATATATATTTATTTTTAATGGAAGCTAACATATTCTAAATATGTAAAAATGAATACATAAAGTGTGCATGTACATCTGCATATATACAATTGCACATATTTATACATGCATCTATATACATGTATCTATATGTGCATATATATACACATACATACTGTCACCTATGGATAGGTCATATACTACAGAGAGAGAAAGAGATGGAGATACAGATGTATATCCAGCTGTCAAGTCCACTAACACTCACAGCCATTTCATTTGCTTGGCTGTGAAGACTAAGGTCGTCTGTTTTAACAACATGCCACCACTAAGCACAACATGGATTTGCTGCAGACATCACTTGGCAACATTCAGTGGTCAGATCTAATGGTCAATGGAGAGAATTAGGCAAAAGGTGGTGTTCAGTTGTGGTGCTCAGTATCTTCCTCTGGAGGAAGGATGCCCATAATAACAGGGAGCCTGGAGAGACTGTGCTCCCTAAAGAATTTATCAGAGTAAAGTAGTATTTTGCTTATTTTGCTTGGTAGAAATTATGTATGCTTCTAGAGTCTATATGAATGCATCCTTGCATGACTTAAAACCAGTAAAGTGATAGTAAAACAGTATGAGGAAAATATACTTAATTGATATATTTGCATTCTTTCATTTGCCTGGCCTAATTGAGCAGATAATGCCAGTTTCTAGGGCATATATTAGAAGACATTATGTCTGATGTACATAATTAAAAAGAATGATATCCTGCCAGCTTCCCAGTTTTGAGCCATAAACGTTGTCCTCTGGCTATACAAAACTCAAATTTAAAATGTTGTCATAACTTGCAAATATGCAGAAATGATTTACATTCTGCAGCTTGTTAGAATAAGTATAAATTTCACTGTTTATTGTTTTGTTATTCATTTCTTTTTTTTTTTTTTTTTTTTTTCCTGTGAACTAGAAGAAATTCCTCATGAAAGCTGTTAGATTTGGAGATCTATGCCAAATGAAAAATAAAATTTTCTGAAACAAGCAGGAAAGTTGTATATTCCTCTGGCATGTTTTGCCAGATAACGGTCTTTTCCCTTAGGGTGTAATGCTATTCTCCTGACAATAAGTATTTACTCCTGGCTATGATTTTTAAAAACATAGAATTACTTCAAAGTATGATTTTTATCAGTTGCAAATAGAGTAGTGCCTCTGAATTATGGAGATACTTTAAAATTACTTTCCTTTCATTTCAGTAGAAGTACACTCAGATTCTCCAATATATGAACATAGACTACTTTTTATCTTTACATCATTTCTACATATGAGAAAATATATAATTTTTTGAAACTACATATTTTTTGAAACTACATATAACCTTGCTTTATTACTTGAGAAAAAAAAATTGGCTGACATACCAATTTATATTATATTATTATTATTTTATATCTTATATAATATATTATTATATATTATTATATTATAATATATTGTATTATATTATATATTGTGTACATTATATATTATGTAGTATATTATTACATTATATATTTATATTTATATTATATTTATATTTATACTTATATATCATTAAAAAATATAGTATTATTTTATTATATTATAGAGAGTACTCCCATTTTATCCCACAGAGGAAGGCAAACTTTTTGTGATAGCTGAGATAAAGCCTATGATGGCAGTAAAATGAAATTACTACTCAACCACGTTTTAACAAATGGATCGTCCAATAAGCTAAAAACATAGGCATGAATTATTTAAAAATGGCACAGATTTCTGACTACAGAAAATTCTGTGCTTTTTTTATGACAAAGATTTCATTTTTCAATTAAAAATATTCAGCATTTGAAGTGTGGAGAGTAGGACACATTTCATATGTCAACTTAAATATAATATTTTTTCTAGTACATAATTCAGCCTTTTTTTTTCTTATCTGCAAGCTGAGTGTTGAGTTATAAAGTAGAAAATCTTACTGTCACTAATGTCTATGCTGTAAAAAATGAACCATGAGGGACGGTCTTAGTGCTACAACTCTGTGCTATGGTGGTGTGGAGCAAGGAAACCTACAACAGGACCCTGGAAGCATAGACACTAGGCAAATGAGGTTGTGTCCCTGACTATTCCACATTTACTCTCCAGAAAACCAGAACCCATCTGTCTTTCCTTTTTGAGTGACAATATTGGGAGAGTAGAAATGTGCCAACAAATTGGATATATCTTCCTTCAGAAATGAGATAATCTGACAGGAAATTCAGAACTTCATTTTTAGATGTCAGGTTCAAAATCCTAGGCATGCACTCAGGAAGGGTACACCCATTCTGCAGTGCCATGGTAATAAGTACAAGGTCCCATTACTATTGTCAAAGAAGTAAGTCATTTTCCTCACATAAATCTATTCACCTTTGGCTTATAACTGGCTTATCATTGGGTGATGAGTGGGAAAATTCACATGTGGTTTGATCATAGCTTAGGTAAGTAAGCAATTCCTGTTTTTCCTTGAAGTTTACATCTTTGGCACAACAAAGTCATTACCAGACTGACAGCTGTTCAGGTTCTTCCTTTCTTTTGCCTCCCCTTCCATAAGCAGTGGGGTACTTCTGCCAGATATGGCTATAAGTCCGCTTAAAGAAAAAGAGATAATGTATAAGGAAAAAAAAATGTCTTTATTGAAAATGAATTTTTTTCTATTTAACAATTTTTTGAATTCTGCAATTCTTTTTATTGCTATAAATCATAAGACAATATATGATGCTTGAGTGTTGTTATATATATAGATATTGAATCTAAAACAGTCTCTCATTGCTCACTCTTTTTTTCCAAAACACAATTACAGATCTTTTGGGGTAAAAGCATGTATTAGCTTACGTAGTGTGGAATACAGTGAATCTTTAATACTTCTGCTCCCAGCTCATCTGAACATCACACAATGACTTTAAAAATGTAACCTAGTTCTTGCATTGTAAAATATGGGGGATAAATTTGAATGTTTGGAACATTTAAAAAGTTTATACATTTTGGTTTGTCCTAACACAGAACAAATACCAATCTTGAAAGTTACTGTGAAAAAGAGTTTTTAACCTATACTGCTGGGAAAGGAATTCATTCTTGGCTTAGGTGATTTCAAACATAAAGTTTTATTTCCTAATGATAAGAACACCTGAAGGAAAAAAAAAAAAAAAAGCTAGAAAATAAATGGTTTTAACATTCTAGCTGTTTTGTTTTGTTGTTGTTGTTGTTGTTGTTTTTAATGCAATGTCTCTACAAATGGTATCCACAAGAAGAAAAGTGAAATCCATCAATTTCAAAATGAGTTTTAGGATCACGGAACCTTACAATTTACTATCGCTTACAAATTATTTTGTATCAAAACTAATTAAGCGTGAAAACAAACAAAAAACATTACCAGGAAAGTCTTTATTGGCCAAGACACAGCCAAAATTTAAGTCAAAATATACTTATTTTCCTTCAAAATCACACTGATATCTAAACACAAGCAGAGGCAGGGAAGAGCTCCTACCTCATGGCTATGCATGCAGACAACGGTAACGAGAAGTGGAGATAATTGAATCTATTATCAGACAATTGCTGCAATTACAGCAGCATGGCAAAATGCAAGATATTTTCAGATAGTTATAAAGATGAAGAGGAGAATCTCCTAAAGAAGACAATAAGAAGCATCAACAAATGATAAAAACAGTAATGTAAACCAATTACTTTTAAAACTGAAATTTCAGCTAGAATACATAATTCATTAAAACTATAATTTAGTGAAATACTTCACATCAAGTCCAGAAATTTTAACGTTTTGTGAAATATCTCACAGTATATCAAAATTAATATTTCATTTAGCTTTTTTATTATTATTATTTATTTATTTCCTTTTTCTGCTTTAACATTTTGTTAGGAGTGCTTCATTATGTTCAAAGTTCAGGGCAGTATCACATGTTGCTCTGCATGTCTTAGCCTGGCTGAAAGAGGTTTTTGTCTTTGAATTTTTTTCCCTCCCAACTGATTTAGTTCAGCCAGTTGCTACTCCTTAGCATAACTGAAGGTTTGTTTACATTTGGCTGATGCTGTGTATTTTGCTAGCAAGAATAAACTGGTTTCTGAGACAGCTCCATTAGTACTGACAGAAAGCCACATGGATGCCTGTTCCTGCTATCTCACTGTCTTTCATTCTCTTTTCTCTTCTTATATACAATTTGTTTTTGAAAGACATATTGTAACATTCAACTTCTTCTCTAACCTGGTCTGTGAAATCTAATAGAAGTTCAAACCAAAATGGTTACTTACCGCTTTTTCTGCTATTTTAAATGTGTGTTAAGAAAAAATGCCCAAAATGGTACTAGAATTTAATCTGCAGTTTTGAAGAGTCTTGAAGAGAGGGAGAGAACTGAGATCAAGAAAACAAAACAAAACAAAACAAGAAAACAACACACACTATGTCATCTGGAAGTTTTGACACTACGGTTTCAGTATAAAAAATCTGCTTTTTATCTTTCTCTCTTGAGAATCATATCAAGACAATAAGATAATAGGTATAAGTATACAGTTACTACATACACACAGTAATAGGATACTAAAAAGTTTTCCACTAGTAACAGAAATTTGGGATAAACAAATGTATTCTTTAGATATCTACTTTAAAATATTTCAATATTTTGAAAGAGCAATAAGAAGCAAATGGTGAATGCGCTATCCTTTTTGTAGTTCCTCCTGGTACTTTCATGAGTTTTTTAGTCTTCACTGAAAGGAGGAGGATCATGTGAAAATGCAGATAAAGTATATCTTGCTGTGAAGAACTTATAACCTAAACACTTACCTTTTACTTGTACAAAGTATGCATCAAACAAGAATATGCTTTTCATCTTCATGACCTTACACACCTTTTCATATTGCAGTGTGACTCACAGCAGCGCAGCAGTCTACATGAACACCAGCATGTCCACAGTTGCCTACTGCGTGATACATGTAGGTAATCATACCATGAATCAGTGGAGCAATTGCTGTGATTCATTTACCTCAAGCAGTAAGTCTGCTGTTTTGGTTTGTTCCTCTGTTTACACACATACATGCATCTCTTGTCTAATTCTGAGAGATTTCCCTACAAGGATACAGTCAACAATGATAGTAAATATAAAAAATAAACATCTATATACAGCCTACTGCTTGCTACTTCTAGTCCATTTATAACATGCCAGCACTCAAACAGAGTAGTTTTGCTTAGCAGTAAAGGGAAACAATTGAAGTGAAGCTCAAAAAATAATTAAGAAACAACTTGGGCTTTTTCTCTAATTTTCATTCATATTTTCTTTACAAATCTCCATTCAACTTTAACTAAGTTTTGCCCTGAGCTTCTGAACCTGGAAAACTGGATTTTGTCGTTGTTGTTGTTATAATACAAACTTGGCTTTGCAGATAAAAAGAAATAACAAAGTGATAAGCAGCATCATAGAATGAAAGGATTATGAGTTTTATACTGTCTGAAAAAAATCTTTGAATTCATTATCCTTTTTTTGAATTATCAATTTTATTTTTTTAAAAAAGCCTTCAAATTAAAATTCACTTATATATCTCTGATGTTTACTATAATTTTGAATCTTTTCTTTCAATGTAGAAAAGCCTAGACGATTGTTCATTATACACTTCTGTGTGAGAGATGTAGTAGAAACAACTGAAGTAACTAAACAGTCAAAGGTAGAAGCAGTTATGTTTCTGACAGATCAAAGAGAAGGCAAATAAAGTAATATGACACACCTTCTGGTATATTAAGTAAAAAAAAAAAAATAAAAATCATTTATGCTATATGTATGACTGTCAAACATTGGAAAGAAAATGTAAGTAATCAAGAAATATATTGTTAAGCATTTCTACAGGGTTTTCTATTTCTGAGTCACAACTGTATGCAGAACTACTGATTTCATTGTTCCTACAAAGAAAGTGTGAGTTGTGTGAGTTGCTAAAAATCATAAGTCAATTCAGACTGTGTATGAGAAAGATAGCCAAAGGATTCAGCATCCAAAATATAACGTATTCTGTATTACTTTGCTGAAAAAGTAAGTAAGAGAATATTTCATTGTATGTGATCAGACTGATTTTATAGTTTCTGTATTTCAGATATCAAAATTCTGTATTACATGTGGCTTTGCCATATGATTTCTAGAACATTTAATGTTCCAGTAGCATCCTATTACTAAAACAAAAAGAAGCATGAGTAGATACTGACCACAACAGAAAATATAAAGTCAAATGAAGTCAAACTATTTGACTAATATACAGTCAAAGTTACTTGAACGCATGCGGAAATCTGTAAGTCAGCAGTGATTTCAGAAAACATTTTGACACATTCCAAAAAATCTATTTTACTTTCCTTAAATATACTTATAGAGTATGCCCTAATAACTACAGTAAGAAAGGCAGAGGGAAATACTGTGACTAATTTAAGATCAACTCAGTTTACAAACAGTGCTCTGAAAGGTACAATCTATAAGACAAAGTAATGAATGCAACCCAAAACAGATGATTCTTGTGTGCTTTTATTTTTAGACTGTATTACCATTTATATATAAGTTTGTTTTAATGTTTTAATTCCTAGGTGGCAGACCGTAACTTGCCAGAAACAGTGACATTAACTTAACTTCCTGCCCTTATGGTCTGTTGTTCATGAACTTGGCTTCATCCCTTACCACACCTAGTTCTCTTTCACTGCAGCAAGTTGCTACAGCTTCCTGTTTAAAAGGGCATTGTCATACTACCTTAAAATAACTTTTTAATTTAGACCAGAGCTTTTGGAACAACATTACTTATTGGAAATATATATATATATATATATATATATATTAAAAAAAAAAAAAAAAAAAAAAAAAAAACAAAAAAACAAGTTCACATTCACAGGAATTCAGGAATCCCTCAATTAAGCAATGTCTTATCTGATCAACAGGATAAATAATTATAAAGAATTCTGAATCTTGCTGATAGGTTAAAGAGACCATTTTTAATAAGCAGATATGACTACAGGCTATTTTTTGAACTGTTACAACCATTTTATAGTTGAATTCAGCTGAATATTCAGTTATCACTATTTAATACTTTTCTCCCGTGAAGTTCATTAATTATGCTTGTCTTGTCTCTGTTTAATGGTTCAAGTAATTGTCCTCTTCATTTGCCCCTTCCATTTCAATTGACTTCCTTCTGTGAGTGTCAGGACTTGCTCTGGCTTGAACACTAAAATAAGCCTAGAATAAACCATATTTTGAGTAAGGGAAGAGTACAGTTTTCATCAGTACAAGATGATACTATTATTTACTTCTCAGTTTGTATTTTGTTATCGTTATTTTGTGATTTATATATTTTTAACATATTTTGCACAGTTTACAGACTGCAAGACTTTTGCCTTCTAATTGAAATTTACAGACATATTAGAGTGAGGGAGCAATAATCCACTGCCCATCTCCATTGACATGAATAAAACCTTGCTAATCATTTCTCTTTTTATGAGGTAATTTTCATTCCAAATAAAAAGAAGCAGACACATCAATGCCACATTATATTAATAAGTGAATCCCAAGCAAATATCAAGATGTAATAAACCAATACTTTTTTTTTTTTTTTTTTTCCAGCATAACCTGCAGCTTTTGACTGTCCCCTTCAGTAAATCATACATTTTGTTATTTGCTGTTTCACTTGATATGGAGATCATGTTGTGTTGGAAAGCCACCAACAGAACTTCAAACACGTCCTTGTGTTCCTTCAGGATATTTTCCTTCAGGATGCTCACAATCAGATACAGCAGGTTAGGGGATCACAGGATTACAAAAAAAATAATATATATTTAGAGCAGGATAAAAGTTGCACATGCAGAAGGAGCAAATTTGTGTGACCCTTGAGCTTGATACTTTAGAGGACAGAAAATTTTTGGTCATGTGGGAATAGTTGAATCTTTCCTTAGACCCTGAACCTAGTTAAGCTCAACTATGACTACAAGAAACATTCTTATCTGAAGATCTGGTAAGTCCTGGTGGAAAATAGACCTATAAAGGTTGTTATTCAGGAGGTATTGACTTTCGTTGGATTTAACATAATTTTGTGATTGCATTGCAATGCGTTTCTGACTGATAGAAATACAATGTATAAAGTAATTATAATGTAATTTTGATTACAGGTCATCTTAGAAAAAAAGTGCTATAAGATTTTTTTTTTTTTTGAAATAGAAATAATGGAAATTCTAAAACTGAAAGAATCTATGGAATAAGTAACAACACAGTCATATGTCTGAAAATTGCCTGAAACACAATAGATTCCTTTGGTTTTGTACTTCTTTAGAAGTGTAAATGGCAGAAGAAAATGTGTGTAGGTAAGAACAGAACTTTGTCTCTCTGCTGTTCAGAGCAGCTTATGGCTACACTTTTTAAAAATTAATCTTAAAAATACCTGATTTCTAAACAGCCCCAGAAAATTTGACACTTTATCTATTACTACCAAAAAATTTTCCAGCACTCAGTGTTGATTAGGGATGGAAAAATATAAAAACAAGGAAGACTGGGAAACAAAACAGCAGAACTCCATGTGAAAGTACACTAGATTTAAAGAGATCTTGTTCTATTCTTAGTTTACATACTACAAAATATTCCTTTTTTGTTGTTGTTGTTGTTTTCTGAATCCCCTCCTAGCATTTGAAAGATTTATGACATTAAAAAAAAATGTTGATCGTGTGACTGTAGCACAGAGCATAATGAATTTCAGAAAAACTGAGAAATTATTAGAGAAACAAACAATTAAGCAGAGGAAGGTAGAGAAAAAGAGAGGTGCCAGAAGTATAGGAAGTCTGGAAGTTTCTTGGTGACTTCCACATTTTCCAGAAACTAGGTTTGTTTTGGTTCTACACTGCCACTGATTTTTTCCAGGTTGCACAAGGTCTTTGCTTCTCATTAAGGGTAAAAACAAATAGGCTTGTGCTGCACTTCATATGCCAGGATATCTTCTCCCAACCCTCCAAAATCACTATTAGATTTTAGTTCACAGAATTCTGCTAGCATCTCAGTAACTCCATGACCTTCAGTTCTCACCTCAACTTTTCCTGATTTATGGAATACCTCCTCTGTTCTCAACAATTTGCAAATACTATTCACAATATCAGACCATCTGGGAAAGTACTTCAGCCCACTAGTATTTTCTCCTTCCCATCTACAGAAAAACCATGTCTGGTGACAGTGTCAAATAACTCTGTCAAGAACATCTAGAAATATTGATTCTTCCCCTTTTACTTTTGAAAAAGAAAAGGCACAGGTTGAAACTTGTTTTTACTAGAGTTTTTTGTAAGAAAAGAGAGTGGCTATGCATATTCTATGTGTATAATCTATTTAATCACCCTTAAAACTTAGCTCAGTTTGTTTTTCTAGCTCTTCTCTCTCTGTCTGCTTCTGTTTTCACCTGTTAAGTCCATAGGTCAGAAGCACTGAACCTTCCAGATTCCAGACCAATACACAAAGAAGCGTCAGAGGAAGATCAAGCTTTGTTTCTGCTTCTTAGATCATAGCTGTTGCTCCAAAGGGCAAATGACACAATTCATGAATTTTCTTAGTAACCCCTTAGTAACCTTTTATTAAGGCACGTTTCCATTCATATTCACAGCTTCCTCTTGAGCTTGTTGCAAAATTAGTGTGTGTGTAAAACAAGAATGGAAATCCAGAGAATCATGATGATGAAAGCACTGTGGTAACTGTTACACAAAATAGCACAAGGGCACAAACTGTGGGACATTTTTGCAACATGACTGCAGCAGATGTTTATCTTGACTGCACAGGCATACTTTTTTCCCCCTAGCACATCAGAATGTGACATCAAACAATGCAAATTCACAGGACTTTCTGCACAGAGATGAAGAAAAGGCACTGTATTTTAAAATGTGCCATCAAGCAAAGAGAAGATGGGTTATTTTACTTACAATCTCATGCAGGTTCTTGCATGAAGAATTTTAAAATATTTTTATTTTTAAAATATTTTTTGTCCTTTTAAACTATTTTTATTATTACTAACTATTTATGTTCTAAGTCAAGGGGAAAACAATGGTTTCTCTGATCATTCTTAGACCATTCTGCATTGCCAGACTGTGAGTAAGCTTAATGTGAGTAAGCTTATGTGAGTAAGCTTATATTTCTTCAGCCAAGCAAGTGCAAACCACAGCTTTTACAATGTTTAAGATGCAAGAGGGTGCAGATTTGACCTGTTCCCTGTATTTTTGAAGGTTCTGGCTTTTTCTGTAAGGAATTTGTCATGCAACTTTTCACACAATCCTAGTAACAGATTTATATTCTTTTATATATTTTCCTGTAGGCTGTTTGAGAGTTTGATTGAGAGGCACTGAGATTTCTCTAGAAACACCTAAAATTAAAGTGAGATTGGAAATTCCATTCATAAACTATATATCTAGCTTTAAAATAGAGAAAGATGAAATTAGGGAAGAAAATACAGTGTTTTGTTGCTGTTGTTGTTTGTTTGTTTGTTTGTTTTTTATGGTCTCCTTCTTACAGCTGTGTTCCTGAAGGGTCAACTTAGAGTTGATCAGTTCCTAAAGGGCAGTCAATTTTGGAAGGAATGCCTCAGCTCTTGACAGATTGTGATCCAGATCCCGGCTACATGGTTTCTATGTCAGTGCAGCTTGCGCTTCACTATCTTAGAGTCAGGTGATGCTCATTCTTGTCAGTTTGCAAAAGATCATGGAGATATACTCAAAAATAAATACCAGGCATATTAGCAGACTTATCAAAAGATGAATGCAGGGCTAATTTACAGCTTACTCAAGTTTAAATTGTCGACATGTTTGCATGTTAGGACGGCCTGTAGTCACTACTGTTGCATTATTATCTGTGTTTTAAAAATGCTTAAAAAATGGATCTCATTGTTCTAGACACTGCATGACATTCATATAACTGATGAGAAAGTCTGTGTCAAAGTTTTTAGTCTGTGGGAGAAGACATAAATACTAAATAAAAGAATCAAGTCAACTGGACGAACTTGGGAGAAAACATGTTCAAAAAAAGAAATCCACAGTTTAATACATTCTGTATTACAGTCACAACTTTCCATCTGTTTCTGACTGATAACAGCCCAGCCTGAGAGGTGCTACTTTCTCTGTTACTGCTTTATTTAGTAAAATGTTATGTTAAAAGAATGCTGACTCTATGTGAGGCACTAGTGGAATGAGTGTGAGTGAATAAAACTCTTGAGAGGTTTTGGCCTTCCAACTACTTCCAAAGTATGATAAATGCAGTAAGTATTGAAGTGGTTGTTTGCAGTCCTATACTGTCAACAAAATTGGTAGTTCTAGTAAAAGGCAAGCCAAAGAAACCAAGTACATCTCAGTTCTTCAGCTTTTCTTTGTGCAATCCAGCTAAAGACAAGAGATGCAAAGCCATAAGCTGTATATTAAAATTTCATTTCAGGGAATGAATGTGAATAAACCAAATTATAGAGAAGAAACAGATTTATTTTGCATATAATTTTTCAGAGACAAGACAAAAATCTTGTATTAAAGATAAGCCCCTGCAAAATTAGTCAATTTTGTTTTAAACAGCTAAATATATATGTATTCACAACCTTTTTTTTTTACCAACCTTTTAATGTATTCCCAAAATAATTTCCTTGGTGAAAGTCAACTATTTATTTACACTGTAATTAGCATTCATGATAATTATTCTACCTTGAAGAATCTTGTAATCTTGTCACTGTTTTCAAAAGTTCAAATCTGAATTTTAATATGTTCACTTATAAAACATTATTAACATACATTAAAGCACTATTTAGTAATGTACAGAGAAGCAAAAATATTTTTTTTTCTGGATGTAGTTCAATATGATTCAAGGTGTGGGCAAAGCATATTACTCTGAGTTGTATTTGTCAAAATTAATTTTGCCTTAGGATCTATGCACCTAGCATCATTTAAACACATTTTAAGTGAGAACATCTTTTGATAGTCTAGACATTAAGATAAATCTTAAACTTCAAGCTTATAACCCAGCATATATTAAAGAGCGTTTTACTTGTGTGTCCTTTAGCTTCAAAAACAGTATTTAAATGGTCAACATAATTTATCAAACTGATTCTTCATTGATGACTTTGCTTGTGTTGTGTAGTTTATTGATTTATTTGTTCTGATGAAAATTCTGTTGGTTGTTTAATTTGACATGCTGACTTTTCAAAAACATAATTAAGAGCAAATACTCCATCCTGGGTTATGGAAGTGAGAATTTCCGGAAGAGGAAGAGTAACATACATCTGAGGCAACTGCTGTTTTCAAAAGTGCGTCTGTCTCTGTGGCCAGGTGCAGTGCATTCCATGTTGCTACAGCTAAACTTCTTCCCTCAGCCAGATCCTGTAAAGTTAGTTTGAGCTCCTCCACCTTATATTATGTTTCATAACAGTGTTCAATCACAAATCATTTTAACTGGGATTAAAAAAAATGCTTAAGTACTTGGCAATATATGTTGGTAGTAGGAATATAAAAACAAGTTAAAAACAAACAAGCAAAAAAAGCCACAGTTTTTGGTAACACTAGGATAAAGGAAAAAATTTAACATTTAGAGTCTAGTTTAAGTTAACTGATTATATATATTGTTTGAAATATAATCTTAATTTATACTTCTTATATAACTGTTTCAGCAGAAAATAACAGTATCATGTACTATCTCACATATCAAATACACATTCCAGTTCAATATAGACCTTCACGTTTTGAGTGGTTCTCTAATCTTAAAAGTTCTTAAGCAGAAGTTCACATTTAAGCATACAGTTAAATACTGATGTCTGTTTGGGTTTAATTAACTTTCTATTATATCCTTTTTTATTAGATTTTATTATGCTACAAACTATCTTTTCATTTCATTGGTACAATGAAAAATAAGTATATGTAAGTATCCATATATTATTTTTAAATATGTACTTTTTGATGAAGAATAAATAAAACTACATTTTAATGTGCAATTTGCTGAGAAATGGTCAATATTTACATTGATAGTTCTGCTGTAGCTGTGTTATGGAACTTCTTTACTGTTCTAGGTCAGGTGTCATTCATGTCCAGAATACACACCACACTTAATAAGAGAAAAGGAAGTGATGCATTTTATCCAAACTGTAAGTAAAGGCAAGTCTGAGAGGATGTTTTAAATATTTTACATTTTCTTCCAAGGCAAAGGAATGTGGAATTTTATTTGATATTAAATTGTTTTGTAAAAACTTAATGGTCTCTTTATTCTTGCTAGTAAACATAATCCTTTTTAAATGATATGGCACCACTGCATACAATAAATAATGTTCCCTTCACTGTAATGTATACTAAAGCCAATATCAACAACACCTTTTTGTGAAGCAAAGTTAATAGCTGCAACTGGTGGCAATATATCAGCCTCATGTCAGTTTATAGATGATAAAATATTAATTCTTATGTCTGCTACAGAGAATTGCAATTGCTGAATTACCACACTTACCAGACATTATCTGCTACTAAATATTTCATCAAAAAGGATATAGCACATATTTCATCAAAAAGGATGTAGCACATCAATGCTATATGTATTGTTGTGGGTTGATTTTTTTATTTTTATTTTTTAGTCATCATAAATTTACATGTCAATACTGTCTTTGGCTAGTAACATATTTGCTTCTTATGACGTCAAGAAGTTCCACAGTGGGACATGTGCAACCCATAGCATCTTGCCAGTTTACCCTAAAGCATGGGTCAAAGTTAATAGGGCATAGTCCACTAAACTGCTCAGGCAGCATCTTTTGAATGGACAGAAAAAAGTTTAATTTACTAAGGAAAACTGAAATTGATGGTGGTTTACTTTAATATGATAGACTGCTGTGGTTCATTATTTCAGAGATATCTGAGCAGCCTCAGCAGCTGGCTTAGCAGCAGCACGGGAGTGGGGAGAGGCCCTCTGTGAGGTAGCATGGACCTCACAGAGGTCAAATCCAAGACCTTTGTTGCAGGAGACAAGATCAAAGGCTGGGAGGGTGGCTTGGACTGCAGCATTATTCAGGGGAAGTACGTTTGATGGCTTTTTTCACCCTTCTCTAGATTATTATTTTTGTCTACTGTAGGAGGAGGGATACTGAAATAAATGATCCTTTGGTCTCTATGGTTCTTCTTAAGTTTCTGTTACATACTCTTTCAAATATTGCCTGCAAACATAGTTCAGGAATGTCCAAAAACCTTTCAGCAGAGGAAAATATTGTGGCTAGCATGCAGGTGATGATCCATACTGTAAGTCTAGGCTTGTTACCAGCATCAGATTAACACAATGAAACCACTTCCAGGTTCTCAGAAGGTCTCTCAACTATGTTGGACTGCTTTGTACTCTGTTTTACTGTATAGTATAGAAATACCTTTTTCTATGTTATAGAAATACTTTTTGTGCAGAACATTTTTCCATATATTTATAGTCTGTGTGTGGTAAACATGCTTCTTTTTCTTTATTTATTTGTTTTTATTATTATTGTAGGAATGTTTTTGCAGTTGAGATTTTGGGATTGCCTTTTCTCTGGGACTGAGTTCAAATGCAACCACGGAGCTGAAACAGTGCATCAGTTCCCACTAGTACTGCAGACATAAGGTTACCATTGAACTTGATTTTTACAAACAGAAATTGTAAGAAATTAGTATTTCTGTGACCCAAATACCTTGACATTTTAATTACCATCGTTTTTGTTATTGTTCTCATTCTGACAGTCTCATGCTGTTCTCTGTTTCTTTAATATTTCATATCCAGTCTCACCTCAGTTCTGTTTATATACATGCTGTCATGTCTGCGTACTAATATATGCAGTGCCATAGATCTTCATGCATTCATTAAATGAATTAGGTATTGAATGGAGATATCATTTTATTGTATTACATTTCGCTTTTCTCAAGCCTGTAACCTGCCCATGACTAAGACAGGCTTCTGTGTTCAGTGAACCACACAGATGCTGCACACTGCATTCTCTGAAAACATATACAACTGAATATTTAAAGAATCTTTACATCTTCTAAAATCTTTAGAATCTTCTAAATAATGAAATACCATTCAGACTAAGGTAGTGTGTTCCTGTTTGTTTGTTTGTTTGTTTGTTTGTTTTAATGATTCATGTAACAGCCTTGTTTTATAAAACTGACTAGCCTTTTGCAGTAGTTTCAGTAGCTTAATTTAATGGATTATGATTACTAAAAAATGCTGAGCAATTACACTGTGAAAATCAGGTCCCCTTGAACATTTAAATCCATCTGTATTATTTTCTTTTAATAGCCTAACATCTTGAGAAGTCATAGGAAAAATAAGCATTCCCTGGCAAGCACTGAGTGAAGTAAGCATCCTTTTGGCAAAGAGAAGCTCAGGCATGCATAATTTATCTACTTCCTATCTGTTACATGTGCTTTTTTTCCACATTTATTCCCAGAATAGCTATAGAGATCACTATGTTGCAGATAGCTGGATATTTCCTTTTAAAAACTATTCTTTCTTGTTTTGTAATGAACAGTCTGACCATATAGGGCTTTTTGTAGAGTACCTGATATGTGATTATTTAAGAGCACTAATTCCGGCACAGCTACCTTTCTTTTCTAGTTCATTTCTCTGATCAGTCATTAAGTATTCAGAAGAGGACATATCCCTTGACAGTCTATATGTGATGCCAAGTGCATATGACTTTGCTCTTAACCTGAAGTGACTAAAAAGAAAGTTGTCTATTCCTATAGATTTATATCAGTTGGTACTGATATCTCTCTCCTCCAGAGAAAAGCTAACATTTCATCCAAAAAGAATGGCTAATACACATGCAATTTCATTTTGGAATACATAATTCACTTTATAATGACTATTGAAACTAAGGTTTTTTAAATCAATCCTCTCTAGAAAACAAAAAACAAGAAGCAAAAAAACACAACTTTTTAATCAAATCAAAAATGGTTCCCACCTGTAGAAAGAAAATAGCAATGTGTAAATTCAATTTCATATTGTAGTAGAAGTTTTTATACTGTTATGGTGTTATTTTCTAAAGAATTGTTCTAAACATTTTATTTTTCTTTTCTGACAGTCCATAATCTCTTGGTCTTTTAAAAAATAAGCCTCTTCTCTGTAAAATCCAGAATCATCACATACATGTAGATATTCAGTGCTGTTTCACAATGCCTTCTTAGGGATTCCCTAAATGTTATCATTCATGTTATTAAAATATTAAACTGGATTTTAAGTCTTCTGTATTTCATAGGAGAAAAACGTTTCAAATTATACACCAAAAAGGATTTGAGACCTGCATTCATCACAATGCTCCAACAGCTCATTAGTATAGAAAATTATGTAAAGGAGACAATATGTAGTAGTGAATATGGACTTTGATCTTCCTTTCATTCTCTTCTTGTAGTTATTAGAAGAAGCTACTTAATATAAAACATTTAATGTATGAACAGTTTTAATATAATATTTTTTAAAATAAATTTTAGAAAAATAAATTTTGTTTTTGTTCAAGAGCAGTGATGCATGCACAAGTATGTAATTCATTGGTTAAGTCAGCAAATATTTTGTTTGCATATATTTCAAGAATTTAGATTCTGTTATAAATTTTCAAAATACCATAATTTTGTTCTTGCATTATAAACTTTCTTAACAACTAAAGCTGAAGTTTAAGCTCTCTTTTACTAGTTTCTATCAATACATATGGCATAGGAAAAGACAGTCACAGGCAAAAGTAACATATATTTTAACTAAACAAAATATAAACAGATAAGAGTAATCCTTAATCCTTGCTTTACATACAAAAGACAGACTAAAATTTATAGAAATTTAAGTAATTCAGGTAATAATTTTAGAAAAATAATAAGCAATATTTTTTAGTTTTCACTGCTATATACATGTAAATGTCATATAAGACCTGCGCATGCTAGAGGGATGAAAAAATACAGAAACACAGGCACTAGGAAAAAAAAATAGTAATATTTTAAAATTCATTAATTTATTTGGCTGGGTATTTGTTTGTCATTTTCAAACATTTGCTGTTATTATTTTGCAAAGAAAATAATTTTGTACATAGGAGTGTAAACAAGTGCTGATTCATAACATTGTATTGATATGCAGATAAATTATGTATGTTTATAATGTATACTACACTTACATATGTCTTTAACATATTTAAATTAACATTAATATAAGTACTGTACTATATTTAATTTGAAATTTGTTTTTAGATTTCACACGAGCACATTTAATGCAGTAACTTTTTTTTGACTCTCTTCTTAACATAAACTGAATCTAACATGGATTTTAGGTACAAGTTCTTCCATAGCAAAACTAATCATCTCCTTTACTGCATCCTTCTGCTTAAAACAGAATTCAGAATAACACTTCTACGCCTACAAATACATAACAACGGAGTTTGGGGTCAACTACAGAACCAAAAGGAAAACACCACTGATGGGATCCTTCACAGCTGAATTTAGTCGGCTGCAACATGGACACTGGCAGCTCATTTGTTCCTTGGTAATCAGTGAGAGAAACAGTTAATTTCATGGTGCAAATTCTTTGACCTCAGGAGGAAATCAAAGATGATGCCTCAGGTTCTGAGATGCCTCGGTTTCTCTACGCTGATTATGAGGAGAGTATGAATGACTAAAGGAGATGTATTGCGTACATCTAGTAAAATGATTCATGTTCTTGGTGTCTATTCATTTGTCTATGTATTGATTAGAGCTACTACAGTAGACTATTTTTCTGTCCCTGCTTAATGAATGTATAAAAATGGTCACTGTATGGGTCATGTCATTTACACATCCACCAACATAAGTGGTGTATGTTAGCAGTTGTCTTTAACTCATCCTCACTCCTCAAGGAAACTGGAAGGCAATTTGTACCCATTGGACCATAGGGTTACTTTAGGATTGCTCTGCTGAAACTGCTACAGCATTGTGAATATTCCATAAAGACCAACACATTAATTGGAGACCTAAGATATGTGCCCCATGAATCATCACTGTATGCTACACTGACATAGGGAGGAAAATTTGCATATATCAGTTATATTTCAACTATAGTTTCCTTAATTCTGTCTCCCACATCCAAACTTCAACTTCCTGTACAAGATGGCTTTAGGGCATCTTCTATCACCAAAAAAGAATTAAGAAACTTTAGGATTTGCATAAGATTTTTGGACAAATATCATTCCAAATAGAGGCCAAGAATGACAATCAATGAACCCCATATTACCAAAAAATACAAAATGCATAACATGCTTATATTTAAAATGTTATGAAACAAACAGATGAAAATATGAAAATTGTATCTTCGTGGAAAAATACTGTAATATTTAAAAAAATATGTACAAAAGTGTATATTTTCAATGTATTAATTAAGCAATGATTACTGTATGTAGGCTAAACAAGAATATGATTAGGATCTTTTCCTGATCATTTTAGCAGTCCCAGCATGATCCTTTGGACTGTTAACTTCTCCTTCATCTGTTACAAAAAATGACCTATCTATTTCTCACCCTACTCACAGATTTTACTGGCCTGTAATTTCATAGAAATTGTTTGCTTGTATCAAATATTTACTGCAGCTCTTCAAAGAGAGGTGGTTCTATACCAAGACAGCATTTGTTTCTAATTTAAGAATGCCTTAGCCTGACCAGGACACATGAAATCTTTATACCAAACAGTTCTACCCGTAAGATTTTAATTACTTTTTACTCCGATATACATGTTAGCTTTGTCAGTATTCATATGTATATGTCATTTGAAACTTTATCTTACATAAAATAAAAGTACATATGAGTATTTTGAATTATAACAGAATAAACATTGTCATCATTCATCCATGAAATGTTTATTCCTTTGTTATGTCTCCATGACTCATGCTGAATTGTATATTACTCTTCAATGAGTCATATTGCAACCTCTCTGGCAACTTGTAGAAAAAAGCAATCTGAAGATATAAAATATTTTTAAATAACTTCAGTTCTGATTTTCTTATAGCTTATACCAACATGGATGTCATTTTCAAGCTATGCAGTCGGATAGTCTGGCAAGAAACTGGACAGAATTACCTCTTTGTTAGCTCTTTTAACAGAACTTCTAGTGTTTCTGGGGATTTCTTCATTTGTGTAAGTATGTCAGTAAGTACATACCATTTTAAAAAACAGGATATTCTGTTTTCCCCTTCCATTTTTAAGGATGACCTTCTTTTTTTATTTTTATTTTTTTTCTCTACACAACAAGTTGGAATTAATTCACATGAATTTCAGTTTAGTTTGCATTAAAGAATACAAAAAAAAAAATCTAATTGGGAACCCATCCAGATATTTTTTGCCGAAGTTCTTAGAATGACCAGGAAACGTTACTTGTAGGTCAACAAATATTTGTAATGAACATTTGATACGATATTCAGTAAACTTGGCATTACAACACTTAATAGCTACAAGCTTTTTTTTCACTTTAAGTTTGGAAAATATATGCTGATGGTTGTTGGTTTAGTGGTTTGGGTTTTGCTTCAATCTTCTACTGACGGTTTGTAGTACTTCTCAATGTTGCTGGTGGCAAGATTTATATAATAAAACAGTTCTGAGAGCAAACTGTTCTCATATCTACAAGCCTATTGCATACACAGGCACAGTTGGCTAAGTTGTACAGCAGAGGTATCTCATTTGCTTCAAAATGAACATCTACTGTATTTCAATTTGCCTGATGTTTTTTGTTTGTTTGTTTTGTTGTGTTTTGTTTTCCTCAGCAGCACTTTTTAAAAGGTTTTCAGTTCTTACTCATTTGATTTTGGGGGCAAGAATATGAGCTAAGATCAGAGGAGTAATTTTTCTAGACCACTCAGGAATGGAAACGAAGAATTCCTTGCTGGGGCAATGTTGTCCTAGTGGGGGAGAGGGATGGCGGGATATGACACAAAGCAATACTCTACGAAGTCCACTTTCCAAAATGGTGGGGAACAGCAACACACAGCACGACATGCTAGAGGATGCAGGCTGCAACAGGTAGTTCAGTGATTTCAAAAAGTAGTTTAACATAATCTGTCTGAATTCTTCCTCATAATTTTGGTCTTGTTTAATTTTTTAATTACTGACTTTACAGAAAGAACAGCTGTTCAGTGCCAGTGTATGTCACCATGGTTGCATATTATGTGACTTTTTAACTTTTTCTCTTTAGGAAATTGTCCTAAATACCATGTAGTAGTCACATGTCACTCATTTTATGTAGCAAATGTCTAATAAGTGTCCGGTGACTTCTCCAGATCATTTAAACATATCTGTGGAGATGTGTGCAGACGAAAGGTACAAAAGAAAAGCAGGATTACTTACAGTACATTCTTGGTGCATGAAGCTACATGTTCAGGAAAATTTGCCTGCCAAAATAATTAAATACTTCTACTGTCATGCATTTCTAATTGAATATAATTTTCAAAATCTTAACTTGTCTGCAGTTCTTGACAAGTTGCTGCTACATATAATGTAGAAAATATATGACTTTAAGACTTGCTCAGCATTATGGTAAATATTTCATTCTATTGTTTGATTCTTTGAGGTCAAGGTGTCAAGAATTTGGGTTATTTTTATTCCTAAATTCTCTGAGTACCTTAAAAAATCTGGCAGATAAAGATCACTTATTATTCTTCTTCTTAAAAATAAATAAATAAATAAATCAGTCCATCCAAGTGTTAAAGCAAGTAGACGCAGTTAGCAACCTGATCCTTTCATTGTCAACTTCCAAAAAATCTTCATTTTGTTTAGCCTGCTAAGATGAACACCCAGCTTCCAAGGATAGATTTCTTTATTACTCTGACAGTCCATCAGTAAATGCCCATTCTATTATGCAATTTCTTTCTTCCTCTGCTCAGATATGTGATACAAATGGTCTATATTGTCTCAAGCTGTGTTTAGGATATTAGCTGTGTCAGGAAAGAAAAAGTTAGTTGTTATAATTATATATTTTTTTTCAGGGGCAGAAGGAGGCATGTTCTTTTACAGGTGCAAAAATCTTAGAATAGACCCATTGTTTTAAACATATTTTCAATGACACAGGTTATTTCATTTAAGGGAATCTTAGAAAATAGCAGAAAAAAAGCATGATGTTTTGCTGTAATATGTAAGCAGATCTTTGGTGTTACAGGATAGCTCTCACATCAGTTCCATAAATCATTGTATTCTAATGTCTTATGCAGGTATAAAATGAAAAAATTAAGAATATGTCCAGAGTGCTCTCCCAGTTAGGTTGTTTGAGTTAAGCACTATTTCCCTCAAAATATGTTGGCTAGCCTACTGCTGAATTAGTATTGCTCAAAAATTTATATCTGGGTGAGCAGATATAAACCCTGTGAAGTACATTGGATGCAGAAGTCTTGCTAAACTGTACATTTCTTTTTTACCCTGAAGAAACCTCTGTTGGTGACAGAAACCTTTAGTCACTTGGGATCTCATCTGCCTAAACCGGTGCTGAGAGAAGCATGATGAAAGGTAATGGTATCGAACTTGGATCTCAACTGTCAAGTTACAATGTTTATTTGAAAAGTGAGAAAACTGGCTTGTAGGCCCCATTCAATGTACATGTGAGTCAAGCTACACCTTCCACCTGGCAGACAACTGTTCCAGTCCTTGACCTTGAGGCATCTTCAATACGTACATTCCAGAGAAGTCATCATCCTGAACTTGATGCACTGCACAGCTGGAATTGGAAGTCTGTGATCCCAGATTGAGTGACAAGAACAGTAAATTCCTCAGTAGTGAATTCTAGTCATAATTCCAAGATCTTTCAGTCTGTGTGACACCTTCCCCACATCCACACTCTTCCACCTCCTCCCCCCAAGCAGCGCAGGGCAACAGGGAAATGGAAGTTGTGGTCAATCTATAGCACTTCATCTCTGCAGCTCCTTCTCAGTCACTCTCTTCCCCTGCTTCAACATGAGAAGGAGTTGGAAGAGGGTGGATGAGGGGAGGGTGTTTTTGATATCTTTCCCTTGTTTCTCACTTCTTTAGCTTGTTAGTAATAGCCAATAAATTTTACTAATCTCCCTGTTCTGAGTCTGTTTTGCCTGTCACAGTAATTGTTGAGTGATCTCCCTGCCCATACCTCAACCCTTGAGTCCTTTGCATTGTGTTTTCTTCCTCTTTCTTTTGGGGAGGTGGAGTGAGAGAGAGGTTGTGGTGGAGCTCAGCTGCCCACCTGGGTAAAACCACCACACACCTGTACAATAAAAAGAAATCGTAAGATAATTTGATTCAAAGTTGTTCAGTCACTACTGTACTAACAGGGGAAATAAAATCCTAGCACATACTGAAAATCTCCAGAGAAGCAGTCAACTTCTCTTGTTGACTGCTTGTTGTTGTTCAACTTCTGTTGGCACTGCCAACAGTGCCTCAGCTAGCTACTTTCGGTACAAGAAAAGCTACACTTAGAGCGTTTGTCTCTGCCATTTTATTCAAGGTCAGATTGAAATAGCTCACTTGATGTTCCAGTCGAGTAAAATCAGTCTTGTGTGGCACTGCTGCCTCTTTGCATCTTGAGGAGTGAAAAAAAGATTGTGTACTTGTTTGTCTTGTAAGTGTAGTGGCTGAGTGAAATTGGGTACCTCTCAACAGCAGGATTCAGCAGGATTGGTTAATACTCATTCTCACAAACACGCTTTGATGCAAAGAAGCTTAAAGTGTCTTTCAGAATCTGTGTTTGCAGTAGAAATTATAGAACTTCTGTTTCAGAGGTGACTTTTCACAGATTTGGTGGTTCAATTTCTTCTGTCTACAGTTTTGATTCAGTAAGTACACAATGTCAATTAGAAGTTTCCTATGTTTAAGCATTAATAACATAATCTACTGCCAAAAGTGTGTGAATCTTTAAATAATATGCTGAATTGAGCACATACGTACATCATATGCTATAAATTGTGCTATAAAATGTTTTATACATATTTTCTATATACTTATACATAATTGTGCTATAAAATATATATTTATATTTATATATTTATATATATATATAAATATATTTATATAAATATATTTATATATTTTATATAAAATATATAAAATATATTTTATAGCACAAAGAAAAGTAACTTTCTTCTTTGCAGGAAATCTGCAATCCAAAGTTGCCTATTACCTCTTTCCATCATTTGCGGTCATAAGATGAACATAAAATGTTAGTTCTCTTCTGAGTATTTTGAACTGGGTATGTCTGTTACAACTGTTTCTACTCATATTTTTCTTTCATTTCCCCTGCAACACAATGAGTTAATCATTTTCAGATGGTATATCCACAAGAAAACATTATTCTTTAGGAGATATTTTAGAGTGTTCTCCTAAGGTCATATTAATAATTCTTCATTTGCAGTGTGGATATTCACATGATGTTACACATTCTTCTAAGAGACCACAATTTAAGCTCTCCCATTTGCTCCTTCACGCCCTTTTGAAGTATTTATCTTTTGCAGTCATACAGGAAGGTTGAACATATGTGATCTCGTGAGATTTTAGTAATGTATACATATGAGAATGAATAAAAAAAAATCATAGTATGCAGAACCCATTTGTAAGATACAGAGCTAACATTTTCAAGTGATATCTTACTGTTCAGTCTTTAAAGAAGTGATTATTTGTATTTAAAGTAGATACAAAATTGTTATATTCTTGGTAATCTTCATAGCTGAATGCCATTCTTCTGTCTAAGGTCTTCTGATGTTGTCTGCATGCAGTGACACAGTTCAAGGAGGTCAACCAAACAGCTGGACACAATTGCTCAGCATATATGTTTGGTTTGTATCCTGGACAAAGGAGAGCTTCCATACTGTACACAGGAGATAGCCTGCTTCTGTTGCCAGTCATCAGATGCCATATAAGAAAATGTTATGAAGTTGTATGTTATATAGTAAAATAGAAGTCATGAGAAACATATGTAGACAGTCTCTATTTTTTGTAATCAAAAGCCACATCTCCAAGGATATTTTAAACTACCTCTTTTAAGAAGTGATTTTCAGTTAGTGAAAATGAAATCCAATTGCATTATAAGATTTATTCTTAATACTTAGCTAATATAAACTATTTCTGTCAGGTCTCCTTGTACAGCCTGAGCGGCTCAGACATAGCCACAAAAAAATCCCTTTTGGAGACTAATTTATAATCTGCTCTGGTGTGTGCATATGCATCTGTCAAAGGGTATTTGTCACCTGATTACCAGTTTTCAGCAAGAAATTAAGAATCAGACTTTCAGTTCTGACTGGAAAGCTAAAGATATATTTATGTCAACATAATTTTGCTGCATAATTTGTGAATTATGAAGTCAAAAATCAAGGAAGGCATTGAAAACAGTATTTAAATGGAAGGTGATTAAAAATCAAGTGATTACTATGTTATAACTTTGGCAGCAGTAACAGATCCTCTAACTAAACAGCGTTATAGCAATTTATGAAGCTGAATTGTCTCAAGGTATCTCAACAGTGTGGGCAAAATAGACTTTCACAACTTCAAAAAAGAGGGACACAGGTATGAGTAGGGGGAGGCTTCTTATGAGGAGAGGTAAAAGAAAAAGTGTAAGGGCAGGAATAGGTGCAGGCACATATATCATGCTCTTGGAAACAGTGAACTTCTCAGCTCCAGCATGTTTCCTCAGCAATATCTCATCCCACCTCTTCCTTTTGTAGCTGTGCAGACCAGTAGAGAAAAAGTAAAGATGGTTTTGTGGCAATTGCAGTAAATCTTGGTCATATGAAAGAAAGAAAAAAAAAAAAAAAAAAAAAAAACAAACAACGACAAATCCCAAAGGTTATATATGAGAAAATAATTTAGGAAATCTACATTCTGGAGTATTCCCAGGGAAATAGAATATTTTGTGGTCCTGTTCTACTCCCAGTAGAACTCAAATGGAATAATTCCCACTGGCTTCATGGGAAACAGAACTAGAGACTATGAAAAGAATAAGTACGTTGCATTGGAATTTCATGATTCATTTTCAAATTCAACTTCAAAAATTAGTTTTGCTATGTAGATTTTAAGGTTATATAAACACAGAAAAATTAAGAAGAGATTATTGGAAAGTTTTGAATAAGATAATTTTATTACCATGTATTTATACTCTTATGCTAAGGAGAAAACAAATGCATCAGTATTGTAATTATTGACACATGGGAAGACACAGATACATCTCCTTCGTAAAGCCAGGGTACAATAAAAAGTTGCTCTTTCTTCTCTTAGCAACATAATTCCTTGATATCTGAAACAAAGAATGCCTTCAGAGAATTTTTCAGCAATATCGGAAGGAGTCAACAAGTCATTTTTTCACAGCGGCTGTCTGGACTAGGAACATACAAGCAAAATATGGTGAAATATTGTGTTCAGAGTGGACTTAAATTGTAATCTGAAATTTAAACTCTTACTGTTCAAATGAGTTAGAAATAGGAAAAAAAAATGTTCTTTCATCTGCTGGCTATAGGTCGTTCTTGAGAATGTCTTTGTCTTTCTTGCTAAAGCATTCACAACCGAGCCTCATTTTCTTCTCTAAGTAGAAATAGCAAAAGTAATAACGAATAATAATCTGATCAGTGTCTGACAGCAAGGTTGGACTGCATGAGCCTTTCATACAAAGATTAAGAATTTTGACTCTTTGATCTAGAGTCTTGCCTGTAGCAATTGGCCAGTTGCCAAAAGTACCTTGACAACACTTTGTGTCCACTCAGTGCTTATATTCTGTAGCTTCTGTGAAACTGTGCCATAATTAAATCTGTCTCTTTCAACAATTGTAAGAGATTTTCTTATCCTATGGAGTGGGATTAAATATATCTAGTTTCTGGCCCATTTACATGATCACTACAGGCTGAAATCTGAAGCTTTGAGGTCTTACCTTTTTTCTTGCTTATTCATTATACTATATTTACTATAAAACAAAACAGAATATAGCAGATATGAATCAAAACGAATACAACATCAACAAATAAAAAGAATATACAAAAAAAAAAAAAGTCAAATCTCAGTCCTACTACAGACAAATGCAAGACTTTTAGGTACTAGAGTTCATATTAAAAACAGTAGGAATGAAAATTCATTCTGTCAATCTGTACCATTGTAAGATATCTTTTTATTTTATTGCAGGTGCTTGAGATATTTTTCCTTAGAATGAAAAGCTAAAGGAAAATAATGATTCAATGTATTCAGATTATAATCTTTGCGAGCAATTGAGCAATTTCTATTTTATTCTGTAACTTTTGCTCCATGAAGTGACCATATGAAGAAGGATATTTTATACATATCAATTTTCATCTTTATGAAAGAACAGTTTGCCATCCTTTCTCTCTCTCTCTCTCTCTCTCTCTTTTTCTTGAACACAATTTTCTACAAGCTTACAAGAACATAAAGTTGTTTGGGAAGTAACAAGAAATATTTGTAGAGCTGATTGGGTGGAGTATTAGTTTTAATTTCTCAGGCACATATGTGATTTGCACTGAGAGGGATACTGATCATAGGATCCTGGGAAGTAAGACAGGTTCGTGTCCTTTTTTCAAATCATTAAACCAAGACTTAAACTTATATTTCTTATTTCTTAGTTAAGTACCTTTAGTACAAAGCAATGAGTTATAGGCTATAAGTATTTCACAGTATTTCTCAGTCAGGTCTAGACAGGACCTTATTACTTGAATGGCTCTGTCTTCCCCTGTGATCCATCAAAGCAAAAGGGAAGTACCGTTAGCTGCAGTAAACAGAACAGTATGCTTGTCACTTGGACAAGTTGTTCTTCTATCTCTGGTCATTAAATGTTGAAGTTACAGACAATATTCATATAATTAAATTATTTAATAAGTCTTTTCTAGTATATTTTTTTACTACGCTGTCCTGGTTTCAGATAGGATAGAGTTAATTTTCCTCCTAGTAGCTGGTAGGGTGCTATGTTTTAGATTTAGGATGAGAATAATGTTGATAACACATTGATGTTTTAATTGTTGAAGATCAGTGTTTACACTAACCTAAGGTCTTTTCAGTTTCTGGTTCTGTCCTGCTAGTTGGTAGGGTGGGGGTGCAGCGGGAGCTGGGAGGGACAGACCCAGGACAGCTGACCCAAACTGGCCAAAGGGGTATTCCATACCATCTGATGTCATGCTATAGGGGTGGCAGGCCGGGGTGGGAGGACCGGCTGCTCAAGGATCCTGGCAATATACACAACAACATACACTTTACAGAGTTCTGGCAACATACACAACAACATACACTTTCCAGAGTTCTACCCATAAATGCTAACTGCATAATTCTGCTCTTCAGAATTTGGAAGGTTAAAATCCTTCCTTCAGGAAGTCCAACTCATAATATTTGCTGTGCTAATTAGATTTATCTATGACTTATTATACATATCATAGTGATATGGTGTGAAACAGAATATACAGGAAACCCTACAAAGAATAGATAAGTAAGTTTCCTTAGCAGAAATCCTAGATATTTGATGATATTTGATTCTGTAGGGAACATTCAACAGTGTCAGAGAAAAAGTCTCAGCACCTATAAAATCTTAGGTCTTTCACCATACATTCCTATGAATTTTACCGGTTATTTTCCTGTAATTGATATTGGCAAGAAAAAAGATAATGTAGAATGAGATAAGAGTGAAGAGTAAAATAAATACAGATCAGAACCTGCCATCTCTGTTATCTTGCTTAAGCCCAAAAGTAATTTCTTTAACTGAGTTATTAAAGGCCTTCTGAAAATATTAACCTCAGTTCTTATCAATGGACCATCTTGATAAGGAAATGGAATAACTTCTATAAAATCAAACATGGAAGAACTCTATAAAACAGCTGGACTTCTGATAATACAAAGTTCATTGTGGGTGGTTAATTACAGACAGTGGATTTTCTTTCTATCTTTATCTTTTGTTCTTTTTTATTAGGAGGTTGCTGACTGAAATGGGAGGGAAAAAAAAAAAAAAAAGGAGAGAGAGAGAGAGAAAAAAAAAGATTTAATGTTATTCAGCAGTAATGATTAAAAAGACAAACATTTACCCCACAGATTCTCTGCATTTTAGAGAAAGCAATAAATTCTATTGGCTTGTTTGATTGTTTGTTTTCGCTCTAAAACTGCTGTTAGGACTTAATTCTGAGTTTCTAAAACTATTTAACATTTTTCTACATTTGGTTTAAAGTTAAAGAAAAAAACCCTTTATACATATTCCCCCCTGGGTAAGTATACATATTCTGTAAAGTTCAAATACATAGATAAGAATAGGTGAGACACTTTTAAAATTTGTGAAATTAGATGACTGTAACATTTCAGTGTGGAAGTCTTCCTGTCGTAGGCATACCATTCTTACTTGTAGCCATGCAGAGACTCAACTCTATACTGACACTTCAACCAATAGATTTGCAAAAGATGTTAATAATCTGAAGTATAAGGGCTACCTTGTGGTAATTAAAAGCTGTGATGAACTATGATAAGCAGTTCTGCTGAACTGATATGCAACATTTCTTGAAACGTGGTTGCACATTCAGAAGATACTTAATGTTTCTTGAAATCAAAGTAGAATTTAAAAAATATTAACCCCAAAAGAAGTATTATTTCTGGTGCCTGCACTGTTCTTGAGGACTTCAGCATCTGTGTTCAGTCTCCTGACCAAAACCCCACAAATAAAGCTGCCAGCAGTCCCTATCATCATAAGTCTGAGGTAGACTCATTTTTTTTTTGTCCTACAGATGGAGAGCCAGACACCATATCAGAAGTCACCTGATAAGAGCTGGCAGTGGATTTGATGAAAGTTTGTGAACCTGGAAATATTTTGAATAAAACATTTCAAGTAAGCTGAAATTAACAAATGAAACTTAATTTAATAGAAAATACTTCACTGACTGAAACAGTAAAAGTATATTTATTGATATATCTGATTGATGTCTTTTACATAGGTACTTATACCTTGGTAAGGAAAGTAAGAATGTAAATCTGAGAATACATATATGTATATATATATTACAGCGATATTCACTGTAATTTTCATGGTAATGAATGACAGAAGTTCATTTCAGAACTGGGTCTTGCATTTCTGCAAAGTGCAGCATGCTTGACCTCCAATACCCTTGCTATTCCAGTCCTAAGCCTTCCCTGAACAAATTCTGAGTCATGCAAACTATGGCAATGTAGATCTGTAGAGAGTTAGCAGGAAAATAACAACAATAAATTCATTTCCACTTTTGACTTGAGGCAATTCTCCAGGTAAAATAGCTTAGAGAAGTAACCCACTTCTCCCTGACCTAAAACACCATTGTCTAATAACTGGTGTTCAGTTGGCTGTAATTCTGAAGCAATTACCACAGAAATATAACTTGATGATAAAATCAAATTTGAGAAATCTTCACAACATGAACGAAGAGATTCAAATACACTTTCATTAACCATTTACCCCTTCTGTGTAGCCGAAAATTCAGGCATGTGTTGTGCAAGTCTATCACAATAATAAAGAATAAATAATTTTATTTCTGACTGTCACTGCTTTAGTTCATGTGTTCTCAACATCAGCTTAAGGAATTCAAGGAGAGGCCATCTAAACCCAGGGTATGCTGCAACATGCCATGTGATGTGCAGGGACCACACTGTTGCCCATAGGAACATGGAAGCCTATGATGGCTCCTGTAGGCCAGAGCCAATCAGCAGCAGCCAGGGCTCAGCTTTCAGCAAGAGGGATAGAGAGATGGATTTGGACAGCTGGAGTTCTCCAGTGCATTGTAATAATCCACAATAATGTGGATTGGTAATTCTGGTGGAAAAGGGGACAGGTATCTAAAAAGCCCAGTGGGCAGAAGTGCCAATTAATTTTCTAAGATATATCTCCAATAAAGATTTATTATTATTATTATTAATAATAACAACAACACGTAGCAGAAAAGAAGAAGAAGGAGAAGGAGAAGGAGAAGGAGAAGGAGAAGGAGAAGGAGAAGGAGAAGGAGAAGGAGAAGGAGAAGGAGAAGGAGAAGGAGAAGGAGAAGGAGAAGGAGAAGGAGAAGGAGAAGGAGAAGGAGAAGGAGAAGGAGAAGGAGAAGGAGAAGGAGAAGGAGAAGGAGAAGGAGAGAAAGAACAAGAACAATAAAAAAATATATCACTTGGTTGTGTTTTTATTTATGTCTACTATATTATAATGTAAGGGGAAAAAATGGCCAAGATATTAGCAGAAGAATTATCTTATATTCAGTAATGAAAATAAAGAATGAAGTAGAATATACAAGGCTTTAATGGGACAAGGTAAGACTTATTCATTTTCCAGAGTTCTTTTAACCCCAAGAATTACAGAATCACAGAACTGTAGGGTGTTAAGGGTGGATAGAAAACTACTAGAATGAGGCAAAGCTACAATATATACCTGTACAGATATTTCACCAATTACTGATCTGAACAGTATAGCCTGTCAAATTGGTTTGACAAAAGATTATGAAAATAGTAAATTGATTTACAAAATCACACAACTGCAGGTGTTGGAAGGGACCTCCAGATATCATAGAGTCCACCCCCCCCTGCCAAAGCAGGTTCCCTAGAACAGGCTGCACAGGTAGGTATCCAGACGGACCTTGAATATCTCCAGAAATGGAGACTCAACAACCTCCCTGGGCAGCCTGTTCCAGTGCTCTGTCACTCTCACTGTGAAGAAGTTCTTCCTCATATTGGTGTGGAACTTCCTGTGCTCCATTTTGTGGCCATTGCCCCTTGTCCTGTTCCCACAGACCACCGAAAAGAGGTTTGCCATGTCCCTTTGTCTCCCACCCTTCAGGTATTTATAAACATTGATAAGATCCCCCCTCAGTCTTCTTTTCTCAAGGCTGAACAGGCTCAGGTCCCTCAGCCTTCCTCATAGAGAAGATGCTCCAGGCCCCATATCATCTTTGTGGCTTTCCGCTGGACTTTTTCCAGAAGATCCCTGTCTTTTTTTGTACTGGGGAGCCCAGAACTGGACACAGTACTCCAGGTGAGGCCTGACCAGGACAGAGTAGAGGGGGAAGATACCTCCCTTGATCTGCTGGCCATGCTCCTTTTAATGCACGCCAGGATCCCATTGGCCTTCTTGGCCACAGGGGCACACTGCTGGCTCATGGTCAACCTGTCGTACACCAGGACCCCCAGGTCCTTGTCCTAAGAGCTCCTCTCCAGCAGGTCATCCCCTAGGCTGTACTGATACACGTGGTTGTTCCTTCCCAGGTGCAGGACTCTACACTTGCTTTTGTTAAACCTCATTTGATTTCTTCCTGCCCAGCTCTCCAGCCTGTCCAGGTCTCGCTGAATGGCAGCACAACCTTCTGGTGTGCTGGCCATTTCTCCCAGCTTTGTATCATTGGCATACTAGCTGGGGGTGGACACTATTGCCTCATCAAGGTTGTTGATATTGAACAAGATCAGACCTAGCACTGACTCCTGGGGAACACCACTTGTCACAGGTCTCCATCCAGACTCTGTGCCCCCAATCAGCACCATCTGATCTCGGCCAGTCAGACAGTTCTCAACCCACCTTACTGTCCACTCATCTATTCCAAACTTTCTCAGCTTTGTTAGCAGGATGTTGTTGGAGACAATATCAAAAGCTTTGCTAACATCGAGGTAGATGACATCCACTGCTCTCCCCCCATCTTACCCAGCTGGTGATCTTCATAGAAGGGAATGAGGTTGGTCGAGTATAATTGCCCCTTGGTGAATCCATGCTGACTACTCCTCATAACCTTCTTCTCTTCCAATTGCTTGGAGGTGGCATCCAGAACAAACTGTTCCAGCACTTTTCCACGGACAGAGATGAGACAGACTGTCCTGTAGTTTCCCAGATCCTCTTTCTTGTCCTTTTGAAGACTGGAGTGACATTGACTATCCTCCAGTCTTCAGGCACCTCTCCTGTTTTCCAAGACCTTTCAAAGATGATAGCAGTTTGGTGATCACCTCTGCCAGCTCCCTTAGCACACATAGATTCATCCCATCAGGCCCCACGGATTTGTGTGCATTGATCCCTCCCAGACTCTCCCATACCACCCTTCCTGAAGCAGAGGGGAGCTCTCTATTTGCAGACTCTTTGACCTCCCTCCAGGGTCCAGGAGTCCCAATGGAGAGTCTTTAAAGCAAAGACCAAAGGAAAGAAGGCATTCAGTATCTCGGCATCCCCCATTACCAGGACACCCCCCTTGTTCATCAGGGGACCCACATTATCCCTAGTCTTCCTTTTACTGTTTACATACTTAAAGAATCCTGTCTTACTGTCTTTTATCTCTTTTTCCAGCTTCGTCTCCAGGTGGGCTTTAGTTTCCCTCATCGCATCTTTGCAGGCCCTGACAACACTCCTATACTCCTCCCAAGAGGACGGGCCCTTTTTCCACATTTCACAGACCTTCTTCCTTTTGATCTTGTCGATAAACTCCTTTATCATCCACACAGGTCTCCTGCCCTTATTCCATGAATTCCTACTCTTAGGAATGCACCAAACCTTAAGCTTGGAAGAAGTTCTGTTTAAATGTTGCCCAGCTCTCACAAGCACCCTTACCTTCTAGCAATCTGCCCCATGAGACTCCCCCAAGTAGGTCCCAGAAGAGGTTGAAGTTGGCTCTCCAAAAGTACAGGGTAGCAATCTTACTTTTTGCCTTACTTCTTCCACCACATTCCATCTTGAACTCCACCATCTCATGATCGCTGCATCCCACGCTGCCCTCAACCTTTACATACCTAACAAGCCCATTCCTGTTGGTAAGAACAAGGTCCAGAAGCACCCCCCACCTCATCGGCTCCTCCACCACCTGCATCAGAAAATTATCTTCAATGCACTATAGGAACCCTTCAGACTGTGCGTGCTTGGCCAAGTTGCTTACCCAACAGATGTCTAGATGATTAAAGACCCTGTGAGAACCAGCACCTGGGATCACGAGGCTACTTCCAGCTGCTTGTAGAAGATGTCATCAACCTTCTCCACCTGATCTGGTAGTACAACCCCACAACAGTGTCATTCATACCAGCCTGCCCCTTCTCACCCACAAGCTCTCCACTTGTTCTTCACCCTCCCCCAAGTGGAGCTGGGTACATTCTAATTTCTCTTTCACATAAAGGGCAACTCCTCCCCCTTGCTTCCCCAGCCTGTCTTTCCTATAAAGCTCCATCACAGCATTTCAGTCATGTGAGCTGTCCCACCACATCTCCATGATTGCAATGAGATCATGGCCCTACGACTGCATGCAGATCTCGAGCTCATCCTGTTTATTTCCCACACTTTCCGCATTGGTATACAGGCACTTTAGGGAAGCAGCAGGCACAGTTACCCCTAGAGCTTAGGGATATGGTTTAGTGGGGACTGTTAGCGTTAGGTCAGAGGTTGGACTCAATGATCTTGAGGTCTCTTCCAACCTAGAAATTCTGTGATTCTGTAACTTCCTCCCCAGGGATGCAAAGTCCTTTCTAATATTACTAATTTTTTCTTATCGCAGCATCCCAGGACCCAGTCTGAATGATGACAAGAGGACAATAGTCCTCTGGTTTAATGAGCTGCAGCAGAGGCTTCCTAAAGTCTCTGACACGTGCTTCAGGAAGACAGCACACCTCTCTGGAGAGGTTATCTGGATTTGAAACAATGAGGAAAGAAAACAATGAGGGAAGGGAAGGGAATAAAATTTCATTAATTTTAATTCCAGTAGATATCTAGAAACATTATGTAAAGCAAGTTAAAAACTTGCAAGTGGAATTTTGCCGTCAGAGAGTTGAACACAATAAATTTTGATTAGATACCATTTTCAATATAACAACTCAGGGTAGCCCAACATACTAGAAATCTTTCAATATTGCACGTTTCAATGCCTTTTATTAATCTTCATTTGTTTTTGTTTTTATTAATTTAATTTTTTAATCATATTTTGGGTAATACATTACCTTTGTTGTTTATGCAAAATGCTTTTTATATATTTGGGTAACGCAAAAATAATTTTGAAAATAACTTCATATAAAGTTATTTTATTTTTTCTTTTTCTAAACACACACACAAAAAGACATATATTTGCAGAAGTTGAAATCCTCTTTTGTTCATAGTGTTATATTTACAGCAAAAATGTACTCACCAGGTTACACAGAAGGTTAAAACCTTGTTATCTTTTTGCCTTATTCTTTCTGAAAATGTATGTGTTTGTCAAAGATACCTAAACTCCATATCTATGCAGTTGATAAGAATATATGCCAGTGAGTATTTGTTATAATAATTTGTTATAGGCAGTGTTCAAGAAAAAACAGTAACAAAAATCACACAGATAATGGCATGTTGGATAAGGTATTTAGAGTAAAATTCTCTATTGTTATTCATTAGAACTATATTGCTAATACTAATGGCTTAATTGTGATACAATTATTTTGTTTTAAAGTAGAAATAATATATTTTTTTCCAAGAAGAGAATTACATGCAAATCATAGAAACTTTTGCCATCTGACCATCACATTGCACCAGTATTCAACAGCTTGATTGCAGGAGGATCTTTCCCTTAGACTGAATAAAGGGAGTAATGTACATAAGATGAACTTTGGCAGATCGGAGATGACTGAAATAAAAAATCCCCTCACATGCCCAGTACCTAACCCTGGAGGCTGTTAAAATAAATCGTTTCCTCCCTGTTTGATTTTAAGGTTCTGTAAACTCTTAAAATTTGTTTCAGTGCATGCCCAGGGCTTCCCCAGCCCCAGCAGCTTGTTGCTTATCTCCTGCCTAAACCTGATGAAGATCCAGAAATGAAGCATTGCCAGGCTGCTTCAGGGTCTGACACATGCTGACAGGACCTCACAAAGATGTTGTGGCTGCTTTCTTTACAGTTGCAGCAGAGGGGAGGAGGCAGTAGCCATACAGATTTCAGCATTTAAGGAGGAAACAGGCTATCTGGATCGAGCACTCTCCTTAGCCTGAGGGATGCAAACCCACACCACCTACCTTCAAGAGAGTCATGTATGAACGAAACCATAGGTTATTTGAGGGAACAGAAATAAAACAGGTATGTGAAGGGGTGCTCTTTGCATATACTGCCTATATTTTACTTCTGTGGGGAAAAGCAGAAGTTAGTTTTTGTTTGTTTGTTTGTTTGTCTTTAGCAGAGCATCAACCTGAGAATGGAGAGTGTGGGTCATCTGTTTGCTTTAAAACAGTTATCTGTTGTATCTGTTACAGAAACAGTTGTAGAAGAAGGAACCCAGAAAATATTCCAACACTGTTCATGTCCTGGCCACCAGCTTAAGACTGTCTTCCACCTGCCTCATGAAAACATATCAGCTATTCAGCAGCTGTTCCTACTACTTTATGAGAGAGATACAATTAAGTGGCTTTGTGAGATCCATTTCCATGACCTTTTTGCTAAGAGAAACATACAGTAGTAAGATACAGCTGACTGTAATAACTCAGAAGATAATTACTTTGCTTAATCAACAGAATTATGTCAAGCCCAGGTGGTGTGAACTAGTTATTTATTGAATTAGCTTCCTCTTAAGAGTGACTTCAGAACATTTGGATTGCTTGGGATCACAAACAATAACTAGCAAGTACACAATGATGTCTCCTATCTGTGCCAACCAGAGAACAGTGCAAAGCTGCATCCCAATTTGTACAGAAATTTTGTGTATCAAGATTAACATAACAATGGACTCCACATATCCTGGATATCCTTTCCTATGGATTCTTTTCTATTCTTTTCTTATTCTTTTCTATTAACCTTCAATTGTGCTTATTATTGTAGGATTTTTTATTATTTTACAAACATACCATAAGTCATGAACAGATTATTTAAAAAATGTGCCCTTTGTGGTTGTTTCTGTTTCCAGCACTCAGACAGGTCACTCTTTATAGTACAATGATAACGTATGACTAACTACTTTAACTAAGTCTTGTTATATATTTGACAAATCTTCCAGAATCTCTGGGTAAGACACCAACTACTATATCATTACTACTATACCTGAAATTTTGGTCCCTGTCCCAAATATCACAGTCCCTGTCCCAAAAAATCAAAACACCTACCTCTTCACAAGAGTTAATTTTGTCTTGGGTCCATAATTGATCTCTACTTGCTCTGTCATCCAAAGGTGGTCATCTCCCCTTGGCACACAGGATTCTGAATGAATAAGCATAAGATGAATAATTTTTCGTATAAACTGCAACTAACTCATTTTTTCTCCACAAAAGAGACCAGAATACTGTTGGATGTGTGCTTCCATGTGTATCATAGAAGTTATTAGCTTGGAGACATGACCTAAGCCCTTCAACAGCATATTGTTGCATAGATGTAGAAAATTATACACTATAGAACTAGCAGGCAAACAATGATTTTAAGTGCATAGAATGATAAAATTTCTTGGAAAGTAGGTAGTGTAGATGATTGCAGTCTAGATTTATCCTTTTGCACGTTTAGCACAGTAGTCCTAAATGTTGGAGTTTTCTCTTGAAGCAACTAGTGAGTAACTAGTGAGCCCTCAGTGGCTGTAACAGAGATGCACCCATTGCTCTAAGCCAGGCAGTGGGAAAAGGCTGGCATTAACTGCATCTTTGATGAAGCATGGTCACCTTCTGCTCCTGGCTGGCTGCCTTAGATCATGTATACACCAAAGAATTCAGTGAGCACAGGAGAATCTAATGGAAAGAGGTTCATAGGGTTCTAATGGATAGAGGTTCAAGGGCTCATAGGTAATAATTTAAATATATATATATATATATATATATATATATATATATATATATATATAAAAGAGCAAAACTGGGCATTTATCATTCACTTGTTTTGTTCACAAGGAAAATTTTAAAACACCAATTCATTACAGCCGGGAAAGCATAGTATATTGCTCATGTGGAACTAGTCCATAGCATTTAACACTACTCATTTCCAAAATTTGGAATAGTGCTATACAAATGGGAGAAATAAAAAGAAGTTCTAACTGTTATTGAAAAAAATAGTTTTAATTTCAGTGTAAAGTTTCTGTTTTTCTTGGGAAGTGGAGTCAAAACTTCTTTGATAAATAAAAATTCATAAAATATCTTTCACTCTTACCTGTAACTTTGAGAGACAGAAAGGGAAAACAGTCTCCACTGATTGAGATAGAGCTTTAAAAACACTTTGTAAGCCTAAGAATTGTAAAATTGTTGCCTAAAATCTTTTCAGCCTTCAGAAAAAAAAAAAAAAAAAAAAAGTAATTTCATTAGCAATTACCTTATGTTGTATCAGATAATTAAATTATAGAAGACTAAGAAACATTTGAGAAACAGACTTATAATTCAAACACCACCTTTGACATTACAACAGTCACAGCTGGGTTTTGCCTGTTTTTATTGAATAATGGTAGCTATTTATTGTATGTGCCCATATGACATGTAACTGTCAGAGGTTAATTAAATGAAAGAAATAGGTGTTTTTGACAGTACTTGGGTTATCCATAAATCACAATACCACTCTATATCAATAAGAAATTCAGATTGACTTTATTATACAGACACTTTCATTCAGAACATAGAAATAGCTAAAAATAAGTTCTCAGAGGTATTTCTATGTTGTCCCACCACACAGTTTTGGAGAGTTTGATATTGGGAGATTTAGTGCATGCATACATGACTGTCAGAAGGATAAAGAACTTTTTTTTTTTTTTTTTTTTTTTTTTTTTTTTTTTTTTCCCAGAAAGTGACATAAGGAGAGCTGGAGTGGAGGACTCGGTGTGAATTTCCCCACCTAGGTTGTCTCTCCAAAAGAAACAAAGCTGATTACTAATATCTTTCCTTCAATCTCCAGGGCAAGAGGGAAATCATATATGATTCTGTAAGAATTGAACGCATATGTGTTGATTGACTGGCTTCTGGAGCTGTGTTACCCTGTGATTTTATTTGTAGCATGGCTGGGACTGGGCAGGGAATCAGGACACTGATATTTGGTATATGACTGGAAAGCTGCAGAATAGTTATTTAATGATATATGAACCATTTTCTGGATTACTGGTTGTATGTTTGACAATTCCTTTTCCTATTTAAGTCTAAATAGGATGAAATACTAAATTATATGTGTGCTTCTATTGATACAGTGGAGAGCAGAAAGGACAAAAAGAAGAGTTTATCTGACCATTTGTGCAAGGAATCGAATCATAAGTCTCCAAAATGGGTATTTATGTTTTTTGTTATGAAATGGATCCTGTTTGAAATGTCATCTTTTATTTAGGTGATTTAAAGACATACTGAGAGTTCCCAGAATAAATACCCTGGTATCTACTATGGGTTTTCTAGTGGTGGAGTTTTTTTTCTATCCACATGGATGATTACCTAGATTTAACATAGAAGTTAATTGTCAGGAATAATTTTTAATAAACATAAAGTAATATATGTATATTTAAAATGTCCAGATGTATTAGAAAATTTCCTGAACACCTTTTAATTTACAGGAAGAAACTGATTGCTGATTTATGTCTTCAAATTTATTCTGTGTGTCATCTTTGACTTATGTCCATGAAAGCATGATTAAGATAGAAAATATGCAAATAGCATTTGCACATGTAAAACATAAGACTTGCATCTTTAAATGCATCTTTAAAATTTGTCATATCTGCTATATGTCATAGCTTTAATATATCTTTAAAACATTGTAAATTCATTGAGATTTCTGTATGCAGTAACATGTATTCTCTGTACAAAGTATCTTGTTCTGATTTGTCTTTTTTTCCACTCTAACCATAGAATCATAAAAAACGTTGTCTGGAAGGGACCATAGAGGTTCACAGTGCTTCCTGAAGCAAGGCTAATGCTGAAGTTAGCTAAGTTAGTTCAGGATCTTGTCCAGATGAATTCTGAAAATCTCAAAGACTGGAGATCTCACAACTTCTTGGAGAGCATGTTCCAATTTTTCACCAAAGTGGCTTTGTTTCACTAAAGATGGCCTTGATTTCCAAACCTTCTTTTTAGGCAGTCAGTTTAAATAAGTACCTCTGGTCAGCAAATATAATTAAAGTTATTATTCAACCTAGTTCTTGTGCTTAATTTTGAATACTTAAGTAGTTGTTTTCAACTGTCAGATATCAGAGACAAGAGTAGTTCCACTGGGATTTCAGGTCCTACATCAGCATTTTTCAGTTGGTTTAACTGAAAAATCAGTACACTGCAGATTTAATAAAATGTGAAAAAAAAAAAAAATATATATATATATATATATATATATATATATATATATATATATATATATATGAAGATATGTCTCTTCAGTCAACTCCTGGCATCCTCTAGCTCAGTTGTATTTTCAGGAACACTTTTTAACTTTCAGGCAAAAAATAACTAGTTCAGGAAAAGAAAACAGGGAGAAAACAAACAAAAAAAATCTCTGGGTCTATTATACTTACTAGTTTATTTTTTTCCAGAACAATGAGAAGCCAGTGAACTAAATCTCATGGACATAAGACCACAGACAGAAATAAGTTTTGGATGTAGGTTAGACAGAGGTTTCTGCAACAATTTTCCAAATACAGTAGTAGAAGTAAAGAGCATATCTACTTTTAATACAGAACAAAAGATCCATGCCTTCCTTCAATAGATATGATGACACAAAACATGGCTCATTAGCATTTGTTTGCTCTTAGATATATTCTATAACAGGTTCATGAGTGACAGAATAGACATAATATGGTTAATCCAGAAAATAAAACCATTTTATGTGTCTATATATATCCCTATGCAAGTGTGTATGTGTATTTATTGCCCAAAGACATGTACAACAAGTTTCTATAGAAAATGTATCTAAAATGTTACTCTTCTAACCCTAATATTCAATCAAGAATAATTTCCTGGAATGCAACGCATTGTGAAATTTTTAAAAGACCTCTTAAAAATATTTTACGACCTTTTAAAATTCATTTATTGATCTTTTGTTATTTGTTGCCAATGAACAAAAGTGTTGAAATTTGTCCTCATTTGCAATATTTTAAGTTATTAAACTTCCAGTAAACCTAAATATTGAAAAAAGACTTGTGTTAATACAATGCATGACAACATAAAATCATATAGTGCAATTGGGTAACTGAGTTTGTTTGAGCCTACAGAGTTTGTTTGTTTTGTGTTGTTTTGTTGTTTTTTTTTTTTTTAATAATGTTTTTGTAGGCAAGTTGTGTTTAGTGTTGCTTTATTTTTTTGTATTTATTTACTTTTCATCCATGTTCATACATATAAGAATTATCTATCCATATGAATAAGAAGATGAAATTTTAACAGATTTTATGAAGAGTTTATAAAGATCAGACTCACAGTCTCTGTATTAGATTAATGAATCTAAGAACTTGGTAATTTAGGAACTAAAAGTTCTGATTCTGAAGTGTGACAAGGTACTTCTTCAAGGCTCCTCTGCACTCTCAAATCTCACTGAAAGCAGCAGTACTTAAAGATACTCAGCGTCCTTAAGAAACAAGTTTAAATTCATATTATACACTTACAATCCATACACACCCACGCTTAAACCATGTTTGAATAGTGTTGCTTATATTAGTAATGACACAATTAACTAGCTGAGCCCTCTCATCCTATTCAGGAATTGATACAAAGTCGGACAATATTGATGAACCCAGACATTTTCATAGCAGTTAAAAATTCAGATAATGTGTTGCAGATTATAATCCTATTAAAGGAATAAGAGCAAACCTTGGGAAAAAAAACGGAGGACTGTGAAAGAGATTGCTTTATAGAAGGTGACTGTTACATTTCATGCATTTTTAAGACTTGAGAAGTATTAACCGGTCAATAACCTGAGATGTAGTGTAGTGGCTCACAGCTTAAATGCAAACTATGTAAATTTTTAAATGACCTTCCCAGCAAAAGTATTAAGGAGGGGATTAATGTCTGGGATTAACACAATTATAATTCTCTACTGAGTTATGGCTAAAATTGACTGAAATTCCATGAATCTAATTGAAAATTAAATGTTCCTTTAGAAAAAACACTACAAATGCACAAAATAAGATTACACTGTGTGAAAACAAACATGGGGACACCCTTCTCGGTTCATTTAGTGGTTTGTATATTTGATTAAGACAAATAATTTGTAATATCTGATAAAATATTGTTATATTTTCTTTCCCTGTCCTGCTGCTCCACTCCATGACTCTAATAGATCTCCAGAGGTACTTCTTGTCTTAGTATAGAGCTCAGGTATTTCAGTGGAAGAGCATAGCATGGGATGGAAGCTGATGGCCCATGAAGTGCTCTAAAGAAAACACATGAAGAGAGAAACTCATGAACTATATAAGGAATATTCTTGGGATATCATAAGAAAAATTTGGGATTTAGGACATTATCATTCACAATGTTGGAACGAGTTAATACTGGTTAGGAAAGGGTAAGAATAACAAATAACTCTTTAGAGATGAAGGAAGGTTGAAAGACCTTGGGAAATAGTATGTGTATGCACTCCCCCAGTCCCAAGCAGTGCCTAAAGTATCTGCCAAAAGTACAGACACAACAAAAAAGATCAGGACACCCCCACTACTTTCATATTCAGAAACAGGTTTTCTAAATCTTTAAGAAGCTATTGGTTTAAAAACTCATTCTTTCTTCCTCAGTGAGATACTTTTTTTTTTTTTTTGTAACACAATTTTCCTGATTTGTGTTGTTATGAAACAAAATGGAGAAGATATCTATTATCTGTCTAGAATACATCTATATGGAAGATATAGAAAATAGAAATATAGAAGATATATATGTATATCAATTTTAAGCTACTCTTTAACACAACAGTTTGTATTTTTCAAGTCATTATTACAATCATTATTACATGGAGTTAAGAAGAACATTTTAATATAAAGGTAATTTTTATCTGGATCAATATATTGTGCTTCTCCAAAATTTTAAGTGTTTTTAGAACTATGCTTTTAGATTCATAACATGAATTAGATCAATCTGTAATTTAGATACAAATTGCAAGTCCAAATGCCTCCTAAACTAGAATTTCTTTCAAGGATTAATCTGAGATAATCTTTAGTTTAAGATAAATATATCCTATTTTCTTTTTTTTAGAAGGGTTTCAGAAATGCCTTGGGCAAAGCCACTTACATGTATAAGATATTAGTAGCTTAATGCAGAAACCTATCACAAGCCTTTTCTAAGAACAATACTTCTATCTTTGAATTTTGTTGCTTTTCCACAATTCTTTTTACATCTAATCTATGTTGCACTTTCTGTCTTTGGAGTGTTCTTTTGCAAAGAAGGTCCTGGAGGACCTTTTGAGCTATTGATATCATCCACTGGGTATAACTACTAAATCTCATTTTTATGGAATTCAATCACTAATTTTACTTTTTAACGCCAATGACTCCTTTGCTGTTATGACTACGTGAAGATTATCCACAGTGAATACATCAACTTCCGTTTGCAGGTACAGGCAGGGTGTAAAAGAAATATGATTCTTCTTCAATCTAATGTACCAACCATTACAGCTCAGTCAAGAACTAAAATGGGTTGAACTAAAATGATACCACCAATCATATCATATACTTGTGCAATATATGTTTTCTGGAAGGAAACAGGAAATGATACAAATT
This sequence comes from Anas platyrhynchos, assembly GCF_047663525.1. Taxonomy (NCBI): domain Eukaryota; kingdom Metazoa; phylum Chordata; class Aves; order Anseriformes; family Anatidae; genus Anas; species Anas platyrhynchos. The sequence continues at coordinate 50,992,457 of NC_092587.1, read as the reverse complement.
ATAATTTAATCCAAACATAAACATTCAGAACCAGAAATTTTATGTTTTCTCTCATTAGGAGACTGAATACTGAATATTCAAGCCACCTTCATGTTATGAATGTTTTGGACTAAGGACCACATCTTCCTGTGTTTTTGTAATACTTAAACTCACAACAAAGTCAGACTAAAATTCTTCTACAGATGGTAAGGCACTTGAAAATATACATCACTGGATACAATTCTAATTCTTGCACGTGAATATCTTTGTTTACATAAAATTTGTATGCACTCTTATAAGCAAATAATTTTACAAATGTGAATTTTGTTTTGAACACACTCAAAGAAACCTTTGCCTCGTTCAGTGAAAATATATTATGAGAGGAAAGAAGATAGAATGGGATAATTTAAAATAAACCCATAGCCTTTCTGATAATACTGTTTTAATAAAGCTTTCATTAAGAAAAGCAACGTTTTATCACTACATATTTTCTAGTATTGATCAAGTAAGGAAGATTTCTCAAATTAGAATAATGAATAATGTTTTTTCAGGTATTTTTCATGTAAATATGAGAAAAGATACAGCAAAAAAAGTTCAAGTGAATTCTACCCCAGGTTGAATTTGCAGGTGTAAAATATAATTTATCCTGCTGTGTTGCTTCAGCAACTAGGACAGAAGGGAATATGACATATATCTTCCTCTCCTCTGCTCTGGTCTGTGTTAGAGGTACAGAACTGGTTCTTGGTGCCTCAGCTGAAGTGGGTGGAACAACCTCTGAAGGAGAGCAGGAAGTGTGTGGCTCCAGATTCTATGTCCTGGTTTTTGTTGTGTCTGCCATGAGGACAGACAGCTGTAGACATGGGACATGTACCCTTGCTTCAGTAACTCAGCATGAAGGTGCTGATGTCTGACCTATTTTCTGCTGCTACAGCCATGGGAGAAAAAGTTCCTGGAAGAGGAAGGGGGTAAACATCTGGAAGCCAGCTTGTAGCACTGAGCAGAGAGCAGTGACTTTTTTTTTTTTTCTTTTTCTGATGTTGCAGAAATTCCTTTGAGCTTGATAATCATGGCTTTTCACTTTTCCTTCTTACTGAGAGATAGCAATGTACTGTAGTGATGATGAATTTTCCCCTTTTCTTGACTTTTTTTTTTTTTTGGCTAGAAGCCTGTTGCTCCATCATCTCCATGTTGTCAGTTCCTATTGCATTATTGCTTTTTTTTTTTTTTTAAAGTTCTTGCTCCAAAATTATATGATTATGTGAGAATTTAAGTCTTTGATTTATGACAGTGCACTGCTCTAATCCTACCCCATGTGCCCATGTGTGGAAAAAGTTTCAATGTATAACCTGTGTGTAGTCTGGTGGCTCAGAAATCATAAATCAAAAAGAAATGTAAACCTTTTTTTTTTTTTTTTTTTTTTTTTTTTAATCCTGTGAGTTTCACATCAGACACATGATATTTTCAGGCCTCACTCATGATTCTCACATGCTTGGAGCCAGTAAAATTACTGTCTCTTGCCACCCACCCACTTCCTGATGAGCTACTTCAGGAGAAGTAGATATACTGCTACTGTTTACTCCAGGATCCAGCATTATATCGCCTTGCAGGGCCAGCATGAGGTTGATCTTTTCCTGATCCAAGCACATACAGATTTCCTAAGATGCAAGCTACATATAAAACATTCTGATCACAGACGGGGAATACAGTTTAGTAAGAGAACTTGTTTCAAACTGTTGAACATTACTGCTTCTTTGTCTTCACAGGAACAGTTCTTGCCTTGGAAAACATACAAGTCTAATTCTGACTATACTTTTGTAGTGAATAATAGCTCAGAAACATTGTACAGATTAAAAATACTGGGACAAAACTACATTTTATTCCTGTAATTCAAAGTGGAAGGTAAGTACGAAATACAGAAGTCCAATCATCAATGTCAGAAGAGGGATTGAAAGGTTAAAAAAAAATCGCTGCTTTTTTTTTTTTTTTTTTCCTTTTTTCTTTTTCTTCTGAAAAACAGAAAGAATCCTTTGAAAAACAAAGCATAAAGAGATCTGAATAGTTCTGGCTTAACATTATTTGTCAGGAACCTAAACTGCATTCATGTAAATGATAGCTGACCAATAAGTATTTCATAGGTGTCATTTCATTGCTTACTCCCTTGTCAGCCTCTGCAGCCCAGGATGCCTGACTTTCTCACTAATTCTGCTTTAAGGTTTTACTTGGAAATGGGAGACACTGTAAGGCTATAGTTGTAGGTCATTGTCACAGGAAATCTATAGTGTGGCAACACCATCAGTTCCATAAAGATAGCAATTATCTTGTGAACATCCACTGGCTGTAGAGAAAATAAATCCAAGGTATTACCCTTAATGGAATGATTTAATATGACACATTTTGCATAGAGGGAAAAAACAAACAAGTAAACAAATAAAAAACTTCTAATGCTAGTGTTTTACTTGAATATCCTTGTACATGTTAAATCTTTATATATATATACATATACTTATATATACATATTTTTAAAATGGTTTATAAACCAAGTTTTTGGACATAAATATGTACTTCATTCTCACACGTGCATGGAGGGATGATGAGATAAAAACAAAGTACTCAGAGTAAAAAATGTGTGGTGAAAACTGAAGAACTGCTGCAGTCAAAGAAGGCTTTTTACTCACTTCTATGAATTTTCACTTAAATTTTCACTCCAGAGTGTATGTATGCGCTCTGCCAGAATTTCTTATTATAACAGGCAGATTGCACATTTTCTTACTCTGAAAACTATCTGTTCAATTTTATCTGCTGTAACTATCTCCTTAACTTTAAACATGTAAGAAATCTACTTGGGCTTTCTGTATCTCATTTTTCTTTACATCTGTGATAAGTTCAAAAGATTTCATTGTCAACCAAGTGAAGATGAAGCAAAATTAAAACTGCCATCTGCACATGGAAAGCAGACTGAAATACTAATTGTCATTGCAGCGTGTATAAGGAATCTATTTTGCTGTCTTACAATACAATCCTTTCATGATAAAGATACAATGTCTGAGGCTAGTTGTTATAATGTGCATTGTTATCACCCTTGTAGGACATGAGTCAGAACAGATCCAAACATGCAAGGATACGCTTTATCCACAGTGCAAGGATATGCTTTAAATCCCCTCACAGTTGAAGTCTCCAAAGCAAGATGTTGGAAAGTCAGAAGCCTGAGTGGCTATGTTATCACCTTATTTTACACTACCAAAATGCACTTTCTTCCTCATGGGAGAGAGAGATCCTGAATCCTTTCCTAAAGATAGTCGCCTGTGTACTTCTTTCAAAGATGGAACAGAGTTTGTTTCTTCCTCCTAAAAAGCAGCTGTAGATGTCGATAATTCAGTGGTTAGAGCACTTAAACTCACTTGCCTGAGGGTTGTACTATAACCTGCCAATCCTCCAGATGCATCCTACCCACAACTCATTAAGTTTTCCAAGAGTGTGTGGGAGGTCAAATTTCACCCCTGCCTTTGGAAGAGCAATTCTCTGAAAGAAAATAATGCCAGTTTCAGTGGACCACAACAAGCAACAGGCAACAAGTGAAAGCTTGACTGTCTCATCCAGTGACTGGGACACTCCCAAGAGCAGGAAAGCCTAGTCTGATCTTTACCCTAACAGTATATTTCATGATAAAAAGTCTTTGGAGGAGGCTCACCCTCAGATGAGTAGCTGAGCTATGGAGAATTGTTAACTTCTGCTCTAAGGCTCTATGGCCCAGGTAATCTTTGATTATGTTCACAGTAAGAAACAGATTTAATGCATGAATAGAGAATGTTCTTCCTATTTTTTCTTCACAGATAACCTGCTATTAGAGTACTGCTCTGAAGCTGAGAGCTATGGACTTGATTCCCCTGCAACAGCAACAAGATTTGAGCAACTAAGTTAGTTCAAACTGATGTTAAAGCTATAGCTAGTTTCTAAATTGGATGTTAAACCTACTTATTTACTTCCAGCTATCACTGCATCCTATTCCAGTGCTCACCACTTCTGTGTACTGAGTCACATAGGAAACTTCTGTTGTTCTCCTCACTCTTGAAGAATCACAGAATGGCTGAGGTTGGAAGGGACCTCTGGAGGTTATCTGACTTAACCCCCCTGCTCAATCAGGGTCACCTAGGACATGTTGCCTAGGACCATGTCCCAGGCGGATTTGAAGATCTTTAAGGAGGGAGATTCCACAGTCTCAGTGGGTAGCCTATGCCAATGCTTGGTCACCCTCATAGTAAAAAAGTGTTTCCTAATGTTCATGGGGAACCTCCTGTGTTTCAGTTTGTGCCCATTGCCTCTTGTCCTGTCACTGGACACCACTGGAAAGAGCCTGGCTCTCATAGTGAGAAAACACAAAACCAACTGTTTAGAGTGTTGAAAATTCTTTGGCTAGAAATGAGATAATCGTTTTTATTTTTCCCTTTCCTTATTTGAACTCTGTCAGTCTTGGCTTGCATCTACTTACTCCCTGAGTTCAATCTGAGCTTATTCATTCCTTTCCCTTTTCAGTTGCCAAAAATGATAATGCCATGGTAAAAGCAGCAGCAAAATGGAGGAAGGACAAAGTCACTTATTTGGCACTTAACATACCCATAAGCTCACTACTTTTCTCTCACCTGCTATGCAGAACTCTGCTCCTTGATCTTGTCTCCACAGCATCCAGTTTGAAAACACATGCAAATCATTCACGTGCTGGGTGAGTGTATGGCTGCACCTGCAAATTTGCTTGGCAAGAGCCCGACATTATAAGGGAGCTCTGAGGACACTGGCTGGGTTGTACCCCTCAAGGGACAAGACCTAGCTGATGAATTCTGATCAGACTTATAGGCTTGTATACAAGCAACAATCTGAGCTTTGGTTGTCTGAGCTCGCAAGACAGAGTTTAAATATAGATATATATATATAGATATATATATATATAGTTAAAAATAAGGCGAGAAATTTCTAGTGATTTTTCAGACCCACAGCTTTGGTTTCCCAAAGTGTCAGCGCTTGTTTCATTTTTTTTCCTGACCTTAGCTTTACTTAAATGTAGATTTTTTTTAAGTTTGTATTATCATGCTATTTGTTAACCTGAGGGCACTCAGCTGATCCCTGGTTATTGCTTGATCTGTTTAATAACAAGACTCTTCCTGTACTTACAAGTGTTACAACTGTCAATTATGAAATGGTATGTTGAACCATTGTGAAACTATGTGTCTCATGACACATCTGTCAGTGGGCATATTATAGTACGTATTTTTTTAACAGTTTGGGGCTTTTTTTTTTGCCTTTTTTTTTTTTTCTTAATAAATTGCATTTCCTAGTGCTATTCTTTATAACTGAAACTACATTAATGATAATTAAAACTCATCAAGCTAGTACAGGCACAGATATTAAGAGACTTACACAACACTACTGATAAAAAGATAGAAAACACAGTAAGAATTCATTATGTGTGCTGTCATCCAATCTTTCAAAAACATGAATATAAGAAGCTACTGAAGTTATGATCTTCCTCTTTGAAATTCAGAAGTTAAACTCATATTTCATTTGAACTCCTAAATCAATTGTAAATAAATTTGTGAACGAATTTAGGAAAGTATTTTCTAGAGAATATTTTCTTGATTTTGTTTTTAGTTTTAATACTCAAGATCTAAAGATTTTTTAAGCATTTTCTCCATGAGACAGCATAATTTATGATTTTTGACTTGTTTCAACTCTGTTTTAAATATTCTGCCTTACTGAGACCAAAACAGAACTCTTCCTCAGTTAAATGGTCTGTGATTCTCCCTCTCAGCTATTTATAAAATTACCTTTTACAACGTTAGGTAAGCATATTTTTTTGCCATCTTTAAATCCCCAAAGATGAGGAAGATTGTTGTTGACCCCTGATGGTGAACAAAGAGAAAAATGTCCCAGAGCTTCATTAAGATCTCCAGGTGGACAGAGAGATTTTAGGTAAGCAAACCATCCACGTATTTCTGCTGATGAAAAACAAAACAAAACAAAACAAAACAAAAACTACAGAAATGGGACAAGTATTTGACAGCTTGGTGTCACTGTTGCTGTTATTTTTAAAATCCATAAAGAATAATGAAAAATGGAAGGAAAGAAAAACGGATAGACAAAAAATTCTGTTGCGGTAGTCTTTCATTTTGGTAAGTTATCATTCTGGATTCCTGTTGTCTAAAACCAGTAGTTCAGTGGGTAGACTCCAGTGAGCCTTTCCAAGCTAGCTATGATTGATCATGTGGGCCATGTAGTAAAATGTTGTAAAATCTTCAGAGGTAACAGTTGGATCACCTCACTATCAGCATCAGCTAAACCAGGACAACTGCTGGTAGGTGGAAAAAGGAGTGCACTGGATACCTTTTTTGCCATTGCTCCCAGCACCTTTCATGAAGAAAGGACAGGGTCTAGGACTATGGCAGAAGGATCCAGAAGACATCACTCTTTGCATACCTGATTTCAAATTTTTATAAACATAGGGTTTATTTTAGACTCTCTTGGACTCACTGAGGGAAATGCAGTTTACTATACCAGATTTCAGAGATGCTTGGGATTTGAAAATTTTCAGGAGACATCCAGAAACAACAGAAAATCATTGTTTTCATAGCTAAGCAGTTCCTGGGAAAATATCTTTATTTATTGGTGGCCAATACTTTCATCAGTGATTTCAAAATGTCAGTATCCGAAGGCCTCACTGCAAAGGTTGGAAATTACCTCCAAGATCATTTGGTCCAACCATCCCCCTACCACCAATGTCACCTACTAAACCATGTCCCCAAGAACCACGTCCAACATTTCCTTGAATATTTCCAGGGATGGTGACTCCACCACCTCCCTGGGCAACCCGTCCCAATGACTACTCTTTCTGAGAAGAAATTTCTCACAGTTTCCAACCTGAACCTCTCCCAGTTCAACGTGGGGCCATTCCCTCTGGTCCTATCACTAATTATCCACAAGAAGAGGCTGAAACCCAGCTCCCTACAACTTTCTTTCATGTAGTTGGAGAGAGCAAGAAGGTCTCCCCTGAGCCTCCTCTTCTCCAGACTAAACAACCTCAGTTCCCTCAACCATTTCTTATAGGACTTATGTTCCAGGCCCTTCACCAGGTTCTCTGGACACATTCCAGGGCTTTGATGTCCTTCTTGTAGTGAGGGGCTCAAAACTGAACACAGTACTCAAGGTGTGGCCTCACCAGAGCAGAATACAGGGGGATAATCACCTCCCTGGTCCTACTGGCTACACTATTCCTGGTACAAGACAGGATGTCATTGGCCTTCTTGGCCACCTGGGCACTCTTCGGGCTCATGTTCAGGTGAGCATTGACCAACATCCCCAGTTCCTTTTCCTCTGCACAGCTTTCAAGCCACTCTCCCTCAAGCCTGTAGCGTTGCATGGGGTTGTTGTGACCAAAGTGCATTTAGCCATTGTGACCTGGCGTTTAGCCATGTTGAACCTTATCCCATTGGCCTCTGCCCATCGATCAGTTCAGGTCCCTGTGCAGAGCCTTCCTACCCTCCAGCACGATGAATTTAACAGCAAAGGATCCCAAAGCACTGTGGCATGTCTGTCATGTGAAAAAGAGTTGAGTGGGAAACTTATATCTCTACATTACTTAAAGTGAAAGAAAGACAGTTTCCTGTTTAGGAAGATGACTTGAAGCAAGGGAGTAAACATATAAATGTTTGTTTGTTAAGCATGAAACCTTGTCTGAATTTGGCCTCATCTATTCCAGTGGACACGACCTTCTCATCATAGGGTTTGAGTTTGTTCCTATAACTGCTGATGCAAGAAATTCATTAGGAGGTGCTGTTAGTCAGCTGCCCTTAAGGCTAGTTTATAATTATTGAAGACAATTACAAGATATGTTAAATTATTATATGATGTTATTCGAGCAGGTTAAAACTCATTAGAAACCACATAAAACCTTCTTTTCATTAATGGCATGAAACGATCCAGCACCTTATTTTTGTGTCATAGGCAATTTTCTCTGATGTTACAAACACACCCTCTCATGTATAGTACTGGACTACAATCATGGCCAAGTAGATTAAGAATAGATTCAAAATCATTAGATTTAGGTTCCAATTCCTTTCACTACTATTAATGTGTACATTGGGGAGCAATCTATTAGTAGTGATAGCCTAAATCTCTTTTGCTTCTCCAACCTCTGTTCAAACCTGCTTGTTCTTGCTGTCACATTGCTTGCTGTGCTCTGCCAGCTGCAGAAACTCTTGCATAATGTGCACCCACAGCCTGAGTGTCTGCATGTGATCATACAGAAGTCATCTACACTCTCTGAACAACAGCTCATAGCCAGGAAGGAGTGCAGGGAAACTTTTCTTATAATGTCTATTTACAATTTGTCTGCAGGGTTGGTCTTAGTAGATAACTATTGAGTGCTTAGATGAACTGATCTTCCACCACCACTCAATAAACGATTCTGTTGAGTTAGCTACTGACTGATGACTTTTCTCAAATATAGAAGCTTTATTTCATACAAATTTCATGGGTATTTCCCCCCCATTTTGCATGAAGTAAAACTTCTGGGACTACATAAATACAGCTATTCTATGAAATAACACACTTAGGTGCATTTAAATGTCAAAAGACCAACAGAAATTTACAAGGTGTAAAAATAAAAAAAATGATGTCTCTATTTCTTAAAGAGTAGAGTTTAAAAACAAACAAACAAAAAATAAAAATAAACATACAAACACAGAAACAATGACAACAACAACAACAAACAGTCATGCCATGAACTACAGTAAAAACCTGAAACTGCTGAGCTTGGAGATAAAACACAAACACATCTTTGATTTGGGAAATATTTGTCCTGCTCTTGCACAATCAAGTGAGTAAGGAAGGGAAAGAGTATGTAAGTTTATAGGCTGCCATCACTTATGCAAGTCTTTCACCTGAGATTAAGCAGGTTCTAACAGTAAAATTTCAACGGGATTATAGTTCCTATGTCTGCTAGTTACATTCTGAGTGTTTTCTTTGTTCCCACTTTGGATAAGTAAAAAACAAGAAAAATGGCTAATGATTTCTACCTCTTAACTATCAGGGCTGAGCTGCTGGCTTCCATTTCCTTCATGAAACAAGAGAATGGGAGGAAGACAGAAAAGTAACTGCTGGTGTGAGGGTTGTTCTGAGATCATGTATTTTCTAGCTGTGGATAAAAAATAATACTCTGTTCAAGAATTAAGAAAAAAAAAGTCTAGCAAACTTGAAAGATGGGGTAAAAGCTTTTCTGATTTGAACCAGCTGTGGCCATTATGAACGGAATCATCCTAACATGGTTAGCTGAAACATAAAAGAAGGTGCTTCCTAGTTTGTCAGTATTTTATAACCCCAAAGGAGTTCTCACGACTCAGAAGTTGTTTTGAAAAAAATCTGTAATCCTAATTAGTTGCAATGGTCTTAAAAATTTGTACTTTGGACAATTTAGCTGACCTAGTTCTCCAGCCTTTGAGGTTAACTTGTCAAGAATATTCATAATTTCTATGAAACATAACATCACAAGTCTGACTTAAGTTATGAAAATGTAAGGATTCAGATTTAACCTTGAAAAACCCTCGCTCTTGCCTGTATCAGATGTCAGAATTCATAACAAGACTATGATCATGCATCATTTGATATATTGTAGGGTAACTTTTTGAATTACAGACTATAAAAATATGCCTTGTTGATTTGGGCTTTCCTCTTGGTTATTGTTTGAGGGCTAAATTCAATAACAACCAATCTGTATCCCACCCACTGCAAGTAACTTAGTTTAACATTCAAATGATCACATCCATCAGAATCCTCTGTCAGCATGGGAATATTGCTATCAATATGTCTTAATGACAAAAATTTCTTTAAAGGCACTTCTGCATAACAAAGCAAGCAGTTTGTAATAGCAGAGATTCCTACCAGGGAGCACAAATTAATCTTAAAATTTACTCCACTGTCAGTACATATTTTAAAAGAAATTTCTTTTTTACTTTCATAAATTCCATTTTTCTGTGCCAGACACTTATGAAAACGTCTACATACATTTCCCCTAACAATACAATACTAAAATGCAGTTGTTAAAAATACCTTGGTAATATAAACAGAAATGCTATCCAAACTTGTGTCTTTTTGGACTGGATTTACTATTGATGGTATAAGCTTTGTGCAAATCTGTGGATGAAGCTGTCTGGCCCTTGTCTGGATTTAACCAGCTTCAACAAAAGAGCTGAACACCTTTCTCACTGATTGAGAGCAAAAGCACTGATTGTTGCTAATAGGAGCAGACGTAGCCTGCTGATGGCTGGATTTTAAGCAGCTTCACTTGAATTTTATAAATGAGTTTATTATGATCCTAGCATGTGAATTTTGACTTTTACACTTCAAGGATCAGACTCAAGTAACCTTAATAGTAACAGTAGAACTATTTATTAGAGAGCACCCAGTGACTCTCAACAAAAACTACTAAACAAATATCCAGTTAACAAACAGGCCCTATAGCATAAAATTCAAAAAAGATTAAGTCACACAAATGAAAAATAGAAAGTGTTCTTATTCCATTTTACAAAGGGGGATTTGTAAAACTAAGAAATTAGAAGATTTCCCTACAATGACAAAATATGTCAGTGGCAGAAAAGAAAAATGAATCAAGAATTTCTGAGTCTCCATCTATTGCTCTAAGTATAACCCTCCCAAACTGATTTCAATGCTTTACATCTAAATCAAGATCCAAATAATGGTGGTCTCAAGTACCTTTTTAGCTTTAACCTCTCCTTTCTTTCTATATTTTTAATAAACTTCACAATAGTTTATCTTACCTATACATAGCACATTCAGTATGTTAAGCATTATATCAATACAAAATACAATCCAAACCAGTTCTCAACACATTTTGACAGATGAACAAATACTTGTATATTGATATGAAGACGGCAAAAGAAACACACACCTTCAATTCTTTACACATTCCTCTCTTCTCCAAAAAATCTGGGCAAAGCATTGTAATTCAGTCTGTATTCCTGATCACCACAAAACATGGTGGAGTTTGGCCCATGTGAATTGGTATGAAGTAAAGGACCAGGCATTTCTCTTGAAGAATTCCTCCTCAGCTTTTACAGCCAGACATAACACAATGAAATGTGTGCTATGCAAACAAGCCAGTTACAGTATAATATGAAAGATATATTCTTGATGTGCTTAAAATAATTTTGTCTTTGTGATGGAGGAAACTGAAAAGCCTATGAGTACATGTGCAGAAATATTTCAGCTGACCTTTTTCCCTTTGTGTTCAGAGAGATTTACCAACCTTGTAAATGTGTTTACTCTTAGATTTTTTCATTTGTATTTATTACCTTTTCAAAGTATAATAAGTCTGTGTAGAAAATAAACAAACAAACAAACAAACAAATCACCTCCTGGAGGATGTGAGCTGGTGCTTAAAGAACCTAAGAAATCACTAAGAAATCTATGATTTTAGCAGTGGCATGACACAGGACTTTGGAAAGAGCATACCGGTGACTGTGCTATTTGCATTTAGAAATATTTTACTGTCTTTGTTATTTGTTTATTTTCTCGAAAATATAAGTACTTTCTAACATACGGGTCAGACCCATAGCTAGAGTGCATTCCCAGAGACAACTGAATGTTCTAGAGTTAGATTGAGGGTTTGAAAATTATTAGTGCCCACAGCTATCTTTCATAGGTAATGAGAAAGAATGCTTTGCTTTCTAGTAAAGGGAAATATTGTTAGCATTTTGAGCTATTTACATACAGTCATAGTCCAGTGTGGAGATCATATCATTCAGAGCTATAGGGCAACAGATTTAGAAAGTGTGCTGACAGTCTAACAGTGTAACACTTCAGCTGCATTTCTCAGGAAAAAAAAAAAAAAAAGAGAGAGAGAGAGAGAGAGAGAGAGAGAGACCCGATTACATAGTTGTGCTATAATGGTATGTCTGTGTAAGTACACATGGCTACAAATTTGCCCGCAGGGATTTGCAAATATGCCTTGTCTGAGTGTCCATCTTTCATTCTTTCCCCATATTTTTTGCATCTGTTGGACATTCTCAACCAGATTTGCCAGAGGAAGGCTTGAAAAGTTTCAAAGTCTTCAGGTTCCTGCTGTTGTAAATAAAACAGATGACTGAGAAGAGAAGACTCTTAGAGGAAGGACTGCTACATAAACACACCCTTGATCAGAAACATAAGTTAGACATGATACAGAAAATAAATGGTCAGAATGCCTAAGCATGGGAAAAACTTCAACTGAAGCTTTACAGAGAGTAGCAAAATGCATGCAAGACTGAGTCTAACGACATTTAAATTATACTTCTTCTTGCTTTTAGTCTGTGGTGAATGTGGGGATATTACTGAAAGAGTTTTTACTTCAGTCCTTCCTCTGTGAATGATACATAGGTAGCTGTGTCTGAATTAGCTAAGGAAGCAACACGGGTTCACAGAAACATTAGAAGCGTATCTAATCCACGTAAGCACATGCAACATTGCTCAAAATGAGACAGAAAACTTAAAATTTCCATCACACTGCTAGTGATTGATGAATGGAATAACTTATAAATAAGAGTGTGGTGGGTGTGATATGGCAACAGGAATGCCCAGGAATACTGGAGAAGAAAGTAATGAAGGGTGTAGCAGTAATGTTCATCCAATAATTCAGCACTGTGTCCTGGTTCAGACTGAAGAGGCAGTGAGAAATGCTTCATTGACATTCTGCAGCAGTATTTTGTTTCCAAAGACTATAGCTATTAAATAAAACAGTGTTTTGTCAAACTGCAGCAGACTTTCAAGAATTACAATTAGTTTCTACATAGCAATTCAAAAATATATACGTTGCTATCCACATTCAAACTAGAATAACATTCAAAATCATACACTCACTGTCAATTCATGGTGTTAGCAAGCAATCTAAGAATCTAAGTATCTAAGTATCTAAGTATCAAGTATCCAAGAATCACATGCTGTACTAGGCTTTAACACTTTAGGTTGACATTTTCAATTCATATTAAATTAGGACACATAGTAAGGTAGTAAACCTTTAGCTTCCCCTGGATTGGGTAAGTGTGGAACTACAGACACAGATCTAGGTTGGACTACATCTTGAAAGAGGAAACCATCTGCATTTATTTCATACAGTGGAGAGGTTAAGGGTTGTGTCACACAGACATATGGAATGTTATTATATTATTTACCTTACAGTCAACAAAGAGGGGAGAGGTGGGGATTGTCTGATGAACCCTGCAGTTCCCATGGGCCTCATAAATGTCTAATATTAGAAGTCTGTTCCTCCAAAGTTGTCATGACCTTTGCCCTTTCCCTGAGAGGACCTTTAAGTTCCCCTACACTTCATGAGTATTGGGCACATGGGAATGGAACTGAATTTGGATAGGAGTATATGATCTGTGTGATAATCCTACTATAGTTGTTAGAGACAAAGGGGCATAATTAACCATTGATTTCTTGCAGCTTTAATTTTCATTCACTGGATTTGAACTTGCAGTTCAATAGCTGCCCTGTTGAGTGTTGTAATAATGAGATGAGTTGTTCCTGAAAAACATTTGGATGCAGATGGGCACCATAACTAACGCAAATTCAAAATAGCTAGACCAGACTCCAGGGCATGCAGTATTAACAACTCTACCCAAGCTCAGTGCCCAAAAAATACGTGATTTGATCTATCTTTACAAGCTTTTTTTTTTTTTTTTTTTTTTTTTTTTTTTTAATACAGTCTGTTCCTCTCTCCCACATTTGGACATTTTAAGCCTGTATGTCTTGCTGTATTTTTTTATTTTCAGATAGGACGGGTATAAGTGAATCTTTAATGAAAGTTCTCACATGAGAATCTAGAACTTTAAGAAATAAATCAAGTATCACCTCATATTGGACAAACCTTAAGAATTAGCACCACTCTAGGACTATAAAAAGACTCAATCAAAATAAAACCGAAGTGCAAAATGTGTTAACAAAAAAGGCAAAACTTACCATAAGCTAATTTTACGGTTATTTTCCAATAGTTCAAGATTATGAAACTGTCAATATATGTGAAAAGTGATTTTTCACAATAGAAGTATTTGAAAAGATCATTTAATGAGCATCAAATTCCACTAATTTACAGGAGATTTTTTTCCCGTGCCCTTTAAAGAAGTTGAAATACTTTATACATTTGATCTGTAATAAAATATTGATTCTTTGTCTTCGAAAACTCCTTATATAGGACAATATTAAAAAATGTAAGTTTAAAAAAAAAAAAGAAAAAAGTTTGGATTGGGAAAATATAAGCATGTATTACGTCCAAGGGAAGATGGGAATCTAGTTGGGAAGATTATATATATATATATATATATATAAAGAAAATATGAAATATACACATCATTTAAATCATCTTATTGTCACAAGGGATAAATTACATACGTTCTGTGATCAAAGCATGGTGCAGGACTGTCTGCATGTGTATTCAGCTTATGAGGCTTAACAATGTTCTTTAAAGAAAGAAAGGTCACTTTTCATTCTGAAATATCATTGGAGAGCTGGGATCATACATTAATGCTGCTTCCTCTGTTAAAGGAAAACGAATATTATTTACTGTACTCTTTTTGAAATTCTAAACATTTTTACAAGAATGGAGAATAGGAGCTTGGTTAATGATTATTCAAAGAGCTAGAAACTGACTCACTATTAAAAAAATAGGTATTAACAACTTTTTTCATTTACTTTTTCATGCTAGGTGTTCCTATTTTGTTTGTTAATGGATGATAGTGGTCTAACAGTTAGTATTCTTCTATTAAGATGTGGTTCTACTTTTACATTACAACAAGCTTTTCATTTTAAAGAAATTATATTTTTGATCTGTTTTGTTCTTTTGAGCTTAGATGTTCAAATTCTTGGAGGTCATACCTTAAATTTTCACATCCATTCTAGTCCTAACTTGTATTTAAATTATCTGGACCTGTTCCCCAAGACTTTTGTACTGGAGTAGTACAGGGTTTATCTACAGGGTTACAATAGCTTCCCATTCAGAACACAGACATGACATTCACGGAACTGACGCTGACTTAAATTAGCTTTGGATAAGTACCAAAAAATAATTAGAAATGTCCTGTTGGAACTGCATATTCTGTTCCCTTGGGAGCTGAGCAGTATGGTGATAAGTGGAAACAAAACAGTTTTTGTTTGTTTGTTTTCAGAATATGAAATCAGTATAACTACATGGAATTCACACCACTGTTTTTCTAGGATTGCTTAGTCATGTAGGCACATTTGTCATTCGTGCCTCCTTACCTCATCCAGAATTTTGGGGAGAGCCTAACCTCAGTCACTACACAGTTTCAAAGCTCCTGCTTCATTGGTATCCAACATCTAGCTTGTAGCTCTGTCTCTATGAAAATTCAAGTTCAAACTGAGCAATAGAGGATGTATCCAGAGCTCCCAAGAGATACCAAGAGAATCCCAGAAAAATTATTCACTTTTTGTCTATGAGTATGACTGTTACTGCTCCTATGACTAACTTTGTTTGATGTAACACTGACAGTGAATCCAGATCTTTATCTTCTATAGTGGTCTAATAACTGGATACCCATCCATAAAAACATCCATTACAGAGGGAGGAAAAACAAGTTTTCAGGTTTGTTCTCTTCAAGGAGATTGAGCCCACAAATCTCAAGACAACATCCTAGTCATGAGGCATTGGGAGTGTGAGCACTCACTGTTTTTACTGAAGCTGAAACATTGTTCATCTAGGCACATAACATTGTGGGGCAGATACAGAGAAAGAAAGAGGGAGATTTTTATTTTTATTTTTATTTTTTTTTTGCATAAGGGTTAGACCACTTAATGTAGAGACAGACAGAACTAAAATTCAAAGCCCTGAAATTTCTATGTATTTCATACTTGACTAACATTGTCCATGAATACATACATACATACTTACATAAAGAAATAATAATAGTAATAGTAATCATCATCAGCAGCAGCAGCAGCTAAACAGACTGCTTTTTTTTTTTTTGAGGATTATTTTTACACTAGGCAGGGCTGGGAACTAATTCCCAACAAAGCTGTACTGACCAGTGCCAGTGTCAGTGCAAATGCAGGGATGGAAACAGGGCAAAGAATTTGAAGACAGCAAGATAGTCTCTTTAGTAGTAAGGAGCTTTTATGCCACATGAAAGAGCAACCACAGTATGTGTTTCCTCTATTTACTGACTTGTACAGGAAAATTATGTAGTTATGATTTTCCTCTGTGCTCTTCCACCATTTATCCCCTTAAGGACTTATTTTGGTGATACAATTTCTGAATTAGCTGAATTGCATTCACATATTACCTTTCTGAACTTTAACAGCAACAGCAGCAGTGATTCATTTGCTGTGACGCAGTCCTGTGAAGCATACTGTCTCTGAATACTTTTTCTCTAAAAGTGCAGTGTCACATGACTCTAACCTTCTGACTTATTCAATGTATTTTAAAGTGTGGACTATGAATAAGGTATGTACATTATGGCATTATGTGAATGTTGTATTTATTTTTCTATGCCCTGTATAATCCTCTAGCTTCCTGTGTCCTCTAGTGTCCACCTATCAGCATTGCACAAATTAGCAGATAAAACAAATACTCGTTTCCATTTTCTTATCTCAAAACATTTTAAAATAGAACAAAAAACATTATATCCTATAGATTTTATCCTCTGCTCTTTCCAACATTCTTTATTAGATGATGTATTAATAATGATATTTCTATAATTATTCTTGTAAGCACTAACAGCATCTGTGGCGGTACGGCCAATTTTACGTATTATCTTCATGCACAACCATTTTATAACACAAATACATTAGGAACAATTTCAGATTCCATAGGTGACTTTATTTTGGATTTTCTGAATTGACTCTATAATATTAAAATGGCACCCAATTAATCTAGTTTATCTCTTTCAAGTTGTAAACACTATAAACTAGTGAAATGGTTCCCACTCAAACCAGAAAAAAATACAGGTAAATGACATCATTCTAGAGAACTTCAACATATAATGCCTACCTAGGAAAGGTAAGATGAATTAATGGGAATGTCTTACTTTCCACATAGTCATCCAGCTTTTGCTTGGCTGAATTTACCCAGATAATCACTGGGGAGTGGGGAGGGAAGGTTTGCATGAATAACTCTTTCAAGTGTAACAAACCAGTGAAATGTGAAGAGGTGTTTATTAGATCTGGATGGAATTCACTGTACTAGTGAAGAAACATCGTATATGGACTGAATAAAAGTATTTGTACATCTGCAGATGCCATTTCACACTTGCTGAAGTATTCTGTATTTCTGAAAATGTAGCTCTTGGAGGGAAGGAGGCACCCTGCTACCAACTTGACTTGATATTTCGGGAAGAATGCAGAGATCTTTGCCATTAAAAAGATGATTGGTAAGGATCAAAGGGCACACTAAATCAGGTGATATCATAGTAGGTATCTATCAGAGGCTTCCAGACCAAGAAGGTGAAGTCCACAAACCTTTCTGTAACTGGAGGAAGCCTCATGATTGCTGTCCTCTGCACTCAGGGGAACTCTAACCACCAGATGTCTATGTAAAGGGCAATACGGCTTGGTGCTAGTAATCCAGATTTCTGGAGTGTATTGATGATACTGTTTTTATGCAAGTCAAAGAGCCACTGCCTGTGGAGAAACCCACACAGGACCAGCTCAGGAAGGTTGGCACCCCCCAGGAGGGACCCCACACCAAAGCAGAGGAGTGACCGTGAAGGAGCAGTGGAAACAAAGCACCATGGACTGACGGCAGCCCCCACTCCCAGCCCCCCCGCGCCACTCAGGGGAGGGAAGAGGTGGAAGAGTTTCTCACCACTCCAGCCCACCAGCAACAGGTAATAAATTTTATTAATCTTCCTATGCTAAGTCTGTTTTGCCCACAACTATAATTGTAGAGTGATCCCCATATGCTTATCTCTACCCCTGAGGTACACTTTTTCATTTATCAGGGGCTCTCAGTGGGACTAGCTTTCTAAGAAGCCCCAACTTCCCTATTCTGAATTTATAACAGCAATCTCTCCTCCTTCTTCTGCTCCAGATATTCCTACTTAAAGTGGCCAGCCTAACCACATTTAAAACATATTCTCAAAGCCTGTCCCTGTTTAGGTTACAACACAGGTAGCTTTCCTTGCCTGCCAATCCTTTGTCTCTCTTCCTCTCCTGGAATTTTACACTGCAAAAACACCTTCTATTGCAAAGACACAACTTTGTTTCTCACAATTATGTGTTTTGTTTTCATGTTGAACATTGGATGTATGGAAAAAAATAAGTGAAAAATTGCTGTTATTATCCTACTCTGTATCACAGACTTATTCAAGGTAATGGGTCTACTTACCGATGAAAAAGCAGCTTCTGCTATTTTACCAGGTTATTGGGATTTTTAAATGCATTATTTGTTACAATGAAGTCAGTTTATTTTTATATTTTAGATTTATACTTATGAACTAAAATTCAAATTTTTGATCCCAGTTTTCTGAAGTAATCTGTAAACTGCAAAATGATTACTGAAAAATAAAACAAAACAATTTTTATTAATTTATTGGTTATTATTTAAAATCCTCCCCAGATTGTGTTCTCAGACTGAATTGCATCAGTAATACATTTAAAAACTCTCGATCCATCACAGACTTCAAGATAACAGATAGCTGCCATTCTTAAGCTGATAAACTGAAGATTGGCATGACAGACTGAGAGACTTCATCACTCTGTTTTTTAGATTTTTACTGGTGGCAGAAAAAGAGATACAAGTTTGAAATTCAAATGCAGTTCCAAGCACATTCTTCATCTCTGAACTGACACTTTTATTTTAAGTTCTCTAAATAAGAAATTTAGGCTGTGGCAGACACTTGGCATGGAAATTTTTTAGAGTAACTTAATAAAACTTACCAAATTCATAAGCATCAGAAAATGGATTGCTAAATGGCCAACAATAATTAACCATGTTTACCATAATTACCTACACTTGCCTGCATCAGTTTTCCTCAGGATATTCCAGCACCTAACTGCTCAGATGATAAAAAGTGTTTTAGGGTTTCAAGCTTACTCCACCTAAGCCACAGAAGCCATTTGATTAAAGAAATGGTATTCAGCAAGAAGGAACAATTTCTACTACAACACTTCCTGGAAAAGAACTTAGCGATATGGTTTAGTGGAGGACTTGTTAGTATTAGGTCAGAGGTTGGACTCGATGATCTTGAGGTCTCTTCCAACCTAGACAATTCTGTGATTCTGTAACTAGTCAGGGTCAAATATATATGACTCAGTGAAATTCCCAGAAATTAAATTGTACAAGAGCCCACAACAAAATAAAGACAGATTAGAAGAAAAAGTAAAGTTCTAAAGGAACATCAGCAAGACTTACTAAGTATGTTTCTTGACTGAATTCTTCTGTTTCAAGGTGCAGTATACTGTATAGTACTATTTATAATACTCTCAATGATATTCTGGAGACGCAGAAAATTAATATTCAGTTTTTCAGGAAGTTTTAACCACCACCTCGTACATGGCATGCTGCCACAGACTTTTGTAACATACTGTTATATCTATAACTATGAACAATAAGCAAACACATTATAGCCCAAATGTTAATATACTATTGATTACAATACATACAGTCCAATGGACATTTTAGTGGAAGTAATTTTGTTGATGTCACAGGCATGAATGAGATCTTCTTGCACCATAGCAATGCCCAGATATTCATCATTCATCTGATTCATCTGGCCAAATATTATTCTTTCTGATGTTTCTTAACAGCTGCATGGTTAGCTTGATCACAAATATCTAAAAAAGGAGAAATTATGAATTAAAAATAACAAAGAAAGTGTTGATGCTTGCTCATGACTGAGTCAATCTGACTGTTGACCTGGCTCCTATGAATGACAATGCAGAGGGATATAAAGGGGAATGATCAGCACGTGTGCCTGAAGACACAAGCTGGATTCTCTGCCTAGGAACAGACTTGCTATGTGACCTTGAGAAAATCACTTAGGCCCACATTACAGAACTATCTTGGAATCTATTCAAGTGGCACATAATTTAATAAATGCTTTGGTGCCCTATGAATCTTATCATTACCCTCTTGAATTGGCATAACAGTTCTTTCCAAACTGAAAAGAAAGTGTTTTAGATTGAACTGTACCTTGAAGATCATGAGATACTCATACTGTGCTAATGAGGATTAAGTGATTGTGTGTAACAAATATTTTCATCACTGATCTGGTCCACTCTATAGAATGCTTTTACTATATTCGTCTGTAGATAGTAGAGTACTCTGGGTACTACATAGAAGAGGTAAAATAGCTATACATATATCTTTGATTCTCTGAGTAAAAATAAACTAATCTCATTTTCAACCCCATGATTTTAGAAGCTATCAAAAGCATCCTTCTACCTGCTTGATGGCATTGAGCCTTCAGGCTGTGAAGAAATTTTTGTTACCATTATTCCTTTTTATCCAATAAAATTTTCTCATAGATATGTGGGGAGAGAGGTTTCATGATTTTGTACTCTTTGTTTTAGCACATTCATGGGCTAGGCTCTGTCTAAATACAGAAAAGAAAAAAAAAAAAAAGTCTTCCATTCCACAGAACTTTTATTCTCTTAACCATTTCCTGTCCTGTCTTTACAAAGCAGTTTGTTTTCACAAGTCAGGTTGAACATTTCATTCAACAAACTTTGGACACCTCCATCCGTGATGGTGCTTGAATATGAGAGTTGGGGGGAGTGGGGTGTCAATAAACAGTGCAAGATCTTATTTCTAATTAAAATTGATGGAAAGCTTTAAAAAAAATCAGATTTATTATTTTTTTTTGGCTTAAAAATAATCTTACCTGTGTAATTAGCAGGCTGATGTTAATTCCAGTTAAGATCAAAACATTATTTTCAAACCATGTATCTAAATATCTTTCACATCCCTAAGCAAGAACAGATTTCAAGAAAAATCACTTTGACTTTTGAATTCCCATTGCATATTTATAAGAACATGCTGTTAGAATACATGGCATAAAACTTTCTGCAGGTTGAGTTCTGATATTTACTTGCCAGAAATCAAATACAATAGTAATGTATACTACAGAGATAGCTATAAAGTTTTTTAAATGATCTAAACTAAGCAGGTTGTTCTAAAGTAAATCTGTAAATTTTGTATGGAAATGTACCAGAGCTTGTGACTTAATAAAAAGGGATTTATTTTTTTTTATTTTTTTTATTTTTTGTATAGCTAAGAGATTACTTTAAAAGTAGATGAAGTAGATGAAAGTATATGTTCAAGTTTTCAGGAACCTTTTGCGTCCTGATGCAAATTTTGCAGATTACAGTCTATGCTTATTATGGTGTTTATTTTAAGAACTTATAAATTATTATATAGCATAAAATAGATATAAATATAATAAAATTTTCTTATAAATATATAATAATTATTATTAACAATAATATTAATTATTATATATTATAATAATAATATAATAATAGTTGTAGTAGTAGTAGTAGTAGTAGTAGTAGTAGTAGTATTGTTCCTGTAACCTATACCTTGAAATGATCTTTTAAAGACAAGGAACAGTCAAAATTACAAAATTCCAAACTGATGAGTGAAGGAAGAGAAGAGATGTCATTTGGCAACATGCTTTCTATTAATTACAGTCCTGAACTGCCCATTGAATTCGTGTTTCCATTGGACAGTCCTATTAATACTGGAGAGCTTTTGTTACAAGAGTATGCTTCTTGCTCCACATTTCTCTTATCAGGTGATAATAACCTATGCAAATTGGTCCCTTTGTAAATGCCAACATGAACTGGTCCTGGGCAACACATCGCATATTTCAATGTCTAGCTCATTTCTCTTACTGTATACTGAAGATGCTTTGGAAACAAATAATGCAAACAGGTGAAGTAATTGTTGTAATTCTATAAATAATGAATAATAATTACAAGTGGAAAAGGCGCTATATGCTTTTTATATATTGTCACTTTCCATTATCATTATTGATTTGTACAGCATTGATTTTTGAATGCCAGGATGCTTACTACTTCATAAACCGTTAGTAAATATCCCTGATACTGATTCTCTGATATTCACTTCTCTTTTCTTAAAGTATCCTTAATATAAAATTGCCTACATGACTGACACCTAATGAGTAAAAAAAAAAAAAGGTTTCAGTGATAAGTGACAAACTAATGAACATTACTAATATTTTCATATTTGGAAAAAGTGTTTTCAATATTTTTTCCAAAATCCATCTGGTAGCAAAATTTATATTCTTCAAGACAAGTTTTGTTTGTTTGTTTGTTTGTTTTTGTTTTGTTTTTGTTGTTTTATGTCTTACCATACTGTAAGTTGAATTCCTTGGAACATCACAAAACCATTCCTTCAGACTAGATTTGGTGCATGAACATGGGATCTGAGTACTACTTTCCTTGTTTTTATTCTTTTCCCACTGTGTGACATCATATCTTCCACAGCATTCCATCTAGAATATAAATCCCATAATTTGTAATTCCAGTACCTATAAAGCTCTTGCGTTCCTTCACATAGAGGAACTTTCACCCCAACCAGTGCCATATTTGATTTAGTTGATTAAATTAGATAGATATTTTTCCTCTATTTTAAGTAGAGAGAGGCTTCTGCAAAGGATAATTTAACCTTGTGTACATATAGTTTGCAAAGACATACACTGGAAGGTTAAGAAGGGTAGGTTCTTAAAATACAGCTTTGAAAAGAACATTCTTTTAGACACTAAAATGATTCTAGTATACATGTAAATAGAAAAAAAAAAAAAAAAGAAACATTAAATTTTATCAATTACCCTTAACTTTTGCAAACACTGCAGTTTACAATGTTCACAGGTATTTTCAGTGCAGAAACTGTGTAAGCAATTAAGTAAAGTAAGGGCAAGCTCACTGGTAAGTACAGCAAAAGAAGAAAGAATACTATGTTATTGGAAAAATATAATGAATGATGTTCCACAATGAATTCAATAAATACAGACATATTTTATAAAACACATTAAAAAATAATATATATATATATATATATATATAAACAACACTGTTTTACTCTGACCTAGGAACCTAAATAAGGATTGGAATTTGAAATGCTTTTCATTATTCCTTTCTCACTTCTAAGGTCATTTTAAAAAATGAAAGGATTTGCAAAAATCATTTGTTCTTAGCAAGAGGAGATCTTTAGAAAGTCTCCCTATTCAAATCTGTATTTTTGTAGGAATTTATCTCATGTGCAAACACAGCTCAGATATTAAACACTAAACATATACTGTGTGCTGTTCAAAAGTGTCAGCTAACATTTCCCAAGAATATGACACAATATCAGTAAAACTAAACCACAGCAGATCAAAGCATAAAATAACTTGGAGAACAGAATTCTTGCCATGTAGGAAATTCCAGCAATTTTTCATTCTGAATCAGAATGAAATTTCAGAAATGTCTGTGTTGTTTGTTTGTTTGTTTTGTTGTTGTTTGTGCTTTTGTTTGTTTTGTTTTTAATGAAAAGTCTGTCATACATACAATATCCCAAGTTGGAAGGGATCCACAAGGGTCATTGAGTCCAACTCAACCCACATTCATTCTGCAACCATGAGAGGACTGACAGTGTAATTTTCAGCACAGAAGACTGCTAAACAAAAATATCTCCTTGTAGTGTTTTGAAGAATCAGTCCAGAATATTCTACTTTTAAATTTTGAATAAATAAATAAATAAATATTAAATAGATAACTTAGCTAGAACTGTCATTTTTATATAAAAGTTTCGGTTTAAAAAATCACCCTACAATTTTAGTTTCAAAAATCACCAGCTTAACCAGTACTTCATATTTTACGAAGAATAAGTTAAAACTAGTTCTTTAATAATACTCTTAAGCTTTTTTTTTTTTTTCCTCATGGTGGAAATAAATAACACATGACCTGGGGAAGGCAGTATTTCATTCAAAAGCATGATTAAAGTTCATCTTCATCTTGGCTGATTTGTTATCATTTTATTTGGCTTAGACATCAACAGTGAAATATCTACAGGACTCTGAGAACTGCCAAAACATAAACAAGCCCATCAAGTACTTCCTAGGTTATGAAGCTTTGCTGAAATCTGTGAGCCCATAACAGCTCATTGAAGCTGAGCTCAAGTATGAGCCAGAATATAATCCAACTGTACCATTGACATAATGAGGTGACCATTAATCACTATAGAAATCCTGAATCCAATGAGAAAAGACTTGGTTTTCAAAGAACAGATTTTAAATGTACATTACAAATGCATTCCATAATCTTGAGTCTAGGTGTACATGCTTTGTGAGTTATCTGGAATCATAAATTATATTCAACATTTGTCAAGAACCATGTAACTCATCTCTGCAGGAAGTCATATTAAGGGACTCACAGCTGATCTATAAAAATGTATTAAACCATGCTAAACTGTAAAGCTGTAGTGTTTGTAACTAGAAGCTCACAGTTCAGAATTAATTTGAAGACAGGTCAAAAACTTTGTTAACAATTTCTAAAATAATTGATCCCATAAAAATGCTTAAAAGGACTTCTTCTGAAAAAGGAACCAAATTACATGCTGCCAGGCCACAGAAATGATTATGATTAACAGTTAAATGTGTGTGCTGAAAGTATTGATTTGCAAGCTAATTTGAGGCTTTAAGCATTATTTCTAAAAGGCTCACTGAAAGGCAGAATCTATCTATTCAGATACCCTCGCAGTAGGAGCTCTGCTTTGACCTCATAACATTGCTACTTGCCAATGGTTCAGGTCAGCCTTCAGATATAAACAGACCATGTGTTTTATATTATCACACACTGCTGAAGATGTTAGGAAACTCATACATTTCTTCAGCTGCTGTAAAGTTCAGTGACTAGAACTGCTTCTGCTTCTACATACACGGACAGCCTGACATATGGCTAATCTCATCCATGCCACTGTAACAGCAAGGAATCTGCACACTCTCCCAACCCCCACCACATATTACCAGCAGATCCTGAAAAAGGAATCCTTTATTAATGGTGTGTATTTATTATATTTGTTAAGTCAATTCTGATTGGTGATATTTTATCTGTGAATTTTTTTCTCCTTACATTGTGCTGCACAGCATTCAGAATGTTCCACTCGAGTTCCTTCTCAGCCAGACTCTTATTTCCATATTCAGAAATAACTTCATCAATTCTCTTGTTCCATTGATGATGAACCTGTTCATAAATATTTATAGCATTTGTTACATGCATATTGATGACTGTGGATGGATAATCCTTGATCTTTTCCTGATATTCAGATTTCTTCATGGTCAATTGCAAGCAGTATCACTTCAACCAATTTGCTAAATATGATCTAAGACATGTCATAGCCATTGGACTAATAGTAAAGTTGAAAGCAGAAGGGGAAGAAAAGTGACCCAAAGCACATACACAGTGCAGGCAGACACAAGGCGACTAGCCCAAATGGAGTCAGAAAAGCCAGGGAACACAGTTTAGATGCACATTAGCTGTACTGAAATAGTAAATATTGTCTATCATATTTGTTAATAAGCACAGTTCCACATAATAATAAGCAGGGGAAAAAAATGGATTCGATACCTAATGTGATGCAAACTTGTGTAAGAACAAGTTTTGTGCTTATTTGGCCTGGATATGTATTGCTTTGAGGTAGAGGAGTTAGCAGCTCATGTTGGCCCTAGATCAAGAATCTTTGTAGAGACTGTTAAAGTATACCTTCAACAGTCATTGAAGTAGATAAGCTGATCACAAAGAGTGTGATTATACAGAGTGTAGCGGGGAATAGATGCATGTGAGAACTCCTAGACCATCGAAAGGTTTGATTACAAAATCAAATAACAACAAAAGGCTTCTCCAATTCATTCCAATTGCTACAGCCATTTAACAGCAAAGTTTAAAAGCTGGCACAGTGAATGATGATGTTTCTATCATTTATTATACTTCAGCAGCACTTTAATTATGGTAGAGATCTAGTGGCATTACAGTTGATGCAAAATAAATTTAACTGCAATCTTTCAACCAATTTTCCTAGCACAACTGACTCCAGACTGCATCATTCCTGACAGTTCAAATCTTTCAATATATAAAAATACAATATAAAACTGGGAGGACTCCATCATTATAAGTTAACATTTAATGAAGAAATCTTGATTATACATATTCACTTGGATGGAGAAAAGCTATTTGTGCTGTGCTGAACAGCAGTGGGATTTAGAGAACCTCATAAAGTTTATGAGACCAGTGTCATGGGGTTTTTCTCAAACCACAGATTGTTGAATTGCAGAAGAGGGAAAAGGCCTCCTGTACCTTACAAATTTGGTACAGATTCCATTCATTACTGTGAGGAGTGCCTAAACTACTGGTATTGTTATTTATTGAAAAATGAATGACTGAACAAAGTTTTAAGGAAGTACAGTTACTAGTGATAGCAGCTATGTTTGTATTTGTTATCGCTTTCTCTTGTTAAAAGCAAAGGTAAATATTCAATGTAATAGATCTCTATTTGGATATCAAAAAGACTCAAACAAGAAAAATCATAGTATTCATAATTCATTAGTATACTTTAAATGTCATGATACCAATAACTTCTATCAATTGCAAAATGGACTATTATTATATGATACTTGACATATTATCATATCATAATTACACTATATTATATTTGATATATGATAATATTATTATATGATAATATTATTATATGATAATAGACTATCATCTGCTAGCAGACATGGATTGGCATCTGATACTTTCTCCTAAGTCTGCTAATGTCCAGGAAAGAGGGACTTTTTTGGTCATTCCTCAAAATCATAGAAAAATGTAATAATAAAAATCTATCCCTGTATCCCTGCCACTGATGATTCTACATTCCTGAACAGGAAGAGTATGTTTTGTGGAAAATCAGAACAGGAAGAATTGGAAATGTTATTTCCATGTATTCCCTTGTACAACTATTCAACCATGCTGAATTTCTCAAATTGTTTTCCAAGTCCTCTGCTATGCCTGGTGGACATGTAGAATGTTCATGTTCAAACTAAAAGTGATATAGAATGCAGTGCAGACTATTTATTTATTTATTTTTAAATCAACTGCAAGAAAGTATTTTGAAATTAACTGCAGTCCCATGTAGCAATTTATTTACATACCACTTCTTTCTTCAGAAATACCAGCACTGGCATTGTGATCTGGGTGACAAATACCAGGACTTGAAAACACATATACTAAAAAATAAAAATAGAAATAAATTATGGATTATGGATAAATGTAATATTGAATAAGTAAGCAGTGCATAAAGTATTCCAGAAGCTCCTTCATGACTATTACACAGTTTTACACAGTTTTTCCAACAAAAGTAAAATATTTCTTTTCTTGAAAGCCCTCAGAAAATGACATCATAGTTACTGCATTTTTGACTGAGTCAGGCTTCAAGTAAAGCACAACTCAGTGTTTTGGGGTTGATGACAAAGCCACAACTTCCATGGAAGTGAAGAACAAAATATATTGGTAAGCAGCAAGCAGCTTTGATCCAGTGAAGAAAACTCTTCTTTCATTATTTCCTTTTTGAATTATCATGGTGAGACCTAACAAGAACTCCTTTAAACTAGAGGGTGCAAAACAAAACAATAATTTCATGGATTTTATTCATTTTCAATGCGACCAAATTCTCATCCACATTGTTTAATTCATGGAAGTTAGAAATTAGACATTTCTGTCTCTATCATCATCTAATAGATTGTGAGGCAAACAGTAAATGTCTAGGGTAATAGCCAAAAGGAACAAGATTCCTGGGTTCCTGTCACTGCTGTGCCCATTGATACTTGTAGTGCTTAGCACATGACTTGATATAAAAGTTCTCTGAGTTCTCTGCTTCAGCATAGTCTAAAAGAGATTGTTCAAAAATTGTGATAATAAACAAAAGAGAAGGGAAAAATGTAATCAAAGTGATCATAAGAATGCATAGTTAAAATATAATTTTGCAGAAATGAAAATGTCTTTCCCTTAGAAAGCATGAATAATATAGAAATATGAAGTATACCTGCAGGTCTACAGAGGTAACAGCTGTTCCTGTTTTGTTTAAATTCTGCTTTTTAATCATACTGTCCTTTTTGATATTACAGCCACACTGCAGACACTTGTACCTTCAACCTGCAATATTTTGGGGTAAGCTTTTCTTTACTTCTTCAGCACATCCCAGCATGTGAGCATATACTGAGAGATAGTTACTCTCAGTAAGTTCAATGCCAAATTAATTTTAAAGCTCCTAGTTTAATAAATACAAAAATCTTTGCTTCAACAAAATGCAATTGTTTTTCTCACTGAAAACATTCATGCAGTGATATCAGATTTGATCTGATTTGTTTGGAGCCAGGATTTTATAAAAAAATATCTAACAGCCGATTATAGAAACACTGGAAAACATCAGTACAGGATCACACAGGTTTCACTCACATTTTCACATATTTTACTAGAAAGCTGGAGTCTGGTTTTCACTTACTGTAGCTAGTAGACATTTGGTTTCTTGAACGCTTCCAATGAATCCCATGGCTGATGTAAAAGTAATAAGAGATCCAGCTCCAAGTAACATAAAAGAAATATATGACACTGGTTGGTTTTCACCTGAAGAAACTGTAACACAGGGCATTCACATTGTCAATTCAATTTATTCAATACTTCTACTTAAAAAACTTACTCCAGAAAAAAACAATAAACCTTTGCAATTCCATTAATGAAAAGATGGAACTACCCATAATGAGAACAGAGAACAATTAAAAGTTATAGATGTTTTAGTTTTAGTTACAGTTTTTGTTCACTAAAAATTATTATGACATACAAATCCTGTGTGGACACAGAATTCTCATTTAATTGACTCCATTCCATTGCTATCCTCCTTCTTTGTGACTGGCCACTTTTCCCTTTCCATTTTACTTCGTTTTGATGTAAAATTTTTTTTTACTGATATTCTTACTGATATAGAAAGTAGCAGGTGTTCTCATTGCTCCCATCTCAAATGTTTCATCTCACAGTTTCCTCATTGGAAGGGTGCACTGGTGCTCCTTGGCATAATCAAGAAAGACAGCTCCTTAAGAGGACAGCTATTGTTATGTGGCTCAAAACTTACTTCTCTGTGAAATAATTTGATAGATGCTCTGAGAAAATGGAGAGCACAAGTGCCAACTGGTGTTTATTCCAGCCAAATACCCACTTAAATAATATTGCCAAATGCTGGCCAAATGCATTCTGAAATTATATAAAGAAAAGATAAATAGAGCTGATTTATATTTCAGTGATTCTTCTACAAGCCATACAGCAAGTGAGATAAATTGTATAAATTGTACTCATATATAAATTATAGATGTACAAATACATACTATATTTTCTCTTATTTTAATAATCATATTATCTAATGGTGGAAAATATACACAACAGAATAAATAAACTATACATTTCAGTTCAACACTGCCACCTTGTGAAAAAAAAAAAAAAATCACTATATTGATGCATCTTAGAATTATTTGGAAAACAAAAACAAGAACAACAACAACAACAACAACAAAAAAAACACAACTATTTATACTCACACAACACACTGAATAAATTGTTTCTGTCAAATAAAAGCCACAAGCCAAATGTCAAAAGCATAATACCCAGAGCCTGGAAAACAAACAAACAAACAAACAAACAAACAAAAAACAAGGATTAATTTTTTAAATTCAAACCATTTTTAAATAATTAATTTGAAGTTGCTAAATAAGAAAAAAAAAACTTTTTTTTACCAAGAAAATTCCATTGAAGACATTTAAGTAATATTTCCATGCTAATACTTTATTTCTTGTTTTCATTTTTCTGTTTTCTGTTTTGAATTGTAGCTGAAAATATAATCATATATTCAGTCAATATGAAACATATAACTAAGCCTATCAATTACTAAGGGATTTATTTCCTTCAGATACTGCTTTAGAAATTTAAACAGTCACCTGATACATTGAACAAAAAAAGATCAGCAGAAGTATCAACATGGTATCTGGTCTCAATTGCCTCTAATGTTATATTGTGCACTTTAAAAACAAACAAACAAACGAACAAACAAAAAACAACACTTTTTTATTAACTATTGAAGACATTTGGAGGCAACATGTATACAGAAAGATTTATATTGAAGAGCAAGCAAGAATTACAAAGGCTGTCATACACTTGTCCCAGAACTGCTGAATACACTATTAACTATTATATAGTTAACTATTTATTAATGATGCTAAGCAAAATTAAGATGGTGAAGCAGTAAAAATACAAGCTCCCTTCATCTACACATCTTGATTCAAAGTTTGTTGAAAACAGCAGATAAAGACTAATGATTTCAGTAAGATCCAGCGCACAATTCTAGCACAGGTCTCTAGCACATGAGACCTGTCAAACGATGTAACTAGCTCTTGTGTCCTAACTCCTTAGTATGATTTTCATTTTAGAAGTGAATCTCTCAGTCATCCCCACTTACTTCTAATCACGTGGAATGTAATGGGATGTGAAAAGTTGAATTTCTTTCAAAGGAAATCAAGAGATGCACTCTGTCATCAGTCAGATATGGGCACTCAGTGGAAGGACAAGCCTAGACCGTGACCATAGCAACCTGCCTTTAAATACATATAAAATGTACATTAGGACCCATGTACCACCTGAATCACTCCACTGATCAGATTAGTATGCTGCTGTACTTGCAAACATAAACAAAACCTTAGGGAAACCACATAAGCATTGATGTTTTGAGCATACTCCAGGATAGTTGAGCAGGAAAGACCCTCAGCACTGTAAAGTCCCTGATGAAAGACTTCTATTTCTAAATATCATCATTATTATTATTATCATTATTGGATAACATATGTTAGTGTTAGGTCAGAGGTTGGACTTGATGATCTTCCAACCTAGACAATTTTGTGATTCTGTGATTATGGGTCTATCAAGATTCTTGCACTGAGAGTGAAACTCATACATTTGCCCCCCACCAGTTCCTTTTCACCTGTCTTGTATCTTCTGTAGACATACTCCAGCATTCTGGTCTGTCTGGCTTGGTGACAGAAGCTGAAAAGAGTCCAAGAGCAGTGTTAAGAGATGGCTTCTGCAATGGCAGCCCACTGGGACTGTCCTGCTCCTCTCACTTGTACGGTAGGCAGGCACACAAACATGCACAGACTTGTGTGCATAACCAGCATGTGCATTCTCTTTGGGAAGTATTTTCTAATCCAAAGGCATGTGTTTAAAATGAATTCTGCAAGGTTCTTGTCTTTTGTCTGAATTACTGCAGATTGATTACTGTTTGATTGTAAAATCAAAGAAAATGATACAGATGAAGCTTTTATGGTCAAAAACTATCCTGCATTATTACTAATATTACGTACAAAACGTTATATACATATCAAATCCGTTGACTAGAACAAAAGATTCAGCAAACACCATGTTTTCTTTTCTTGGTAAGATTCTCATTGCCTGCATTATAAAAATATAGTTGCTGAATCACAAAACAAAGAAATCTAAAAGATTCTCAAACAAACTTCACATTGGGCTTGGGTCTATAATACACCATGTAAACTTACAAACAATATTAGACAAATTAGGTAAATGTTTTTTGCATTTTTCCTGAAGAAGATCCACTGCTTTTAATTAAATTAAATTTCCTAAGAATTTTCAAAGCTGGAAGTATTGAAACATTGTCATGGTGCACTGTTCTAATGAATAAAAAGAAAAAAGGTTACAAACTGAATGTGAAAACAGGTATCTGAAATTGTTCTCTTGTAATAATTATGTGGTTGCAATTCTTTATTTTGAGATACCTTAACAGTAATTCAATTTCTCTTAAATCATTTATCTGGAAAATATAAACATTATCTTTATAAAATTATATACACTTTAATTTCAATGGCTACAAGAAAATCTTTACCACCTCTGAATATTTCTGTCTTACCTTTGGGAGCACAATTTCATAATGATATGTTTCTTCCTTATTTATGCGCATTGTAACGACATATTTACCCTATGGATGTTTTCTTCTGTTTATCATCCATTATTTCCTGGTTGCAGAAGGCAGGCCTACAGAAACTTCTTTTTTTGTTGGTAAAGTTGTTGGCCAAATGCAGGAAACAAAGTTCTGTGGTTCAGTCACCATGATCACAACAGAACTCACATTACAAAACAAGTATCAAGTGTGCATTCAACTTACTGCTTGAAAATTCTTTTTAACATGATTATCCTGAGAAGTTTACTGGTTTACATGAGTCTGCAAAGAATCAGACCAAATGGATGAGTTTTCATAGCTTTAAGATTTGAATATCATAGTGATCCGTAACACTGGTAAGAAAAAGTTTGATGCCCTTGAATCCAGTATCTTGAGTTTAACTGACATAGGTCTTTCAGAAAGGTACTCAGTCTATTTTAAAGATACTGGGAGCTGGAAGAATTTTCTGTGCAAAATCTGTCTAACTTTCAGCTCTCGTTTCCATGTTATACATGTCTCTGCTCCTTGGCATTCCTAACCAAGCATTAGGAACAAACTGTAAATACTTCCCTGTAAATACGACTCTGAACACTAGAACTATATTGTCTGTACTCTCCCTGACCTAAATTACTTCTGCTTGATGGAATGACATGGATGTGCTGGGTCTGGCAGGCATGGAGTTAATTTTCCCTGAAGCAGCCCATACAGTGCTGTGCTCTGCACTTGCAGCTAGAACAGCCCTGGTATCACATCAGTGTTTTGTCTGTTGCTGAGCAGTGCTGGCACAGCACCAAGACTTCCTCCAAACCCCACAAAGCCAGTAGGCTGGGTGTGGGCAAGAAGTGGGGAGAGGACATCACTAGGGCAGCTGACCTAAACCAACCAAGGGGATATTCCCTACCATATGGTATACCACTCAGCAATAAAAGGTGGGAAAGGGGAAAGAGCGGGATGGGCTCTCGTTATGAAGATATCTGTCATCTCCAACAACCACTATGCGTATTGAGGTCCTGCTTCCCAGGACATGGCCAAACACCGCTTGTTGATTGGAAGTAGGGATTTCTTTTTCTCTCCGTGATTCCGCGCAGCCTTTGCTTTTGTTTTATTTTCCTTTTCCCTTTAATTATTAAATTATTATCTCAATCTGTAAGCCTTTTTTTTCTTTTTCTTTTCTTTTTTTTTCTTTCCAGCATACTGTCTTATGCTCTTCTGAGAGGAAATGAGAGAGCAGTTCTTGTGGAACTAAGCTGTCAAAAACCACCCCAGTGGACTCCTGAATTCTGTGACTGGATGTTTTCTCCAGCTCTCAAGTAATTTGTATGCAAGCTTTTATTTTTTTTTCTTTTCTTTTTTTTTTTTCTATCAATTTTTTTTTTTTTTTTAACCTCAACCTCGGCCTCAACCGGTGAGCCAGGCCAGCGTCCCCAACCAAGGTGGGACCCCAGCACAACACCTCTGAAGCGCAGCTGTCTGACTGGTCTCATTTGCCGTATCGATAGAGTTCTCAAGATAAAATGGAAGGAAAAATACAAACTGAAATTCGTCTTTGCTAAACTTTTTTTTTTTTTTTTTTTTGTCTTTGGTCTGCTTTTATTCTAATTTATTCTCAAAACCAAGTTCCTGTCCACGATTATAAAAACAACGACACGACGGAAATGGTGGCGGGGTGTTTCGTCCCTCGCAGACGACCCCGGCACGGCTGAATTCCGAGGGGGTGCCCCCACACCCTGGGCGCGAATCGCCGAATGCTGGCGAAGTTTGGGCCCTCCCGCTTGTCTTCCGAGCGTCTGTTTCCCGTTGCCGTGGTGACGCTCCCAGGGCAGCGGCGGCGTTGCGGCGCTCTCGCCTATTGCCGCAGTTCGTGGCTGCGGGACCTCCAGGTGGAGGGCCGATCGGCCTGCCTCCGCGGCGACCGGGAAGGTGTTGGCTCCGGTAGAAGGGTGGCTGCACGAGGAGTGAGTAGCCACTCGGAGCAGGTCGCGGAGACCCGCGGGCAACGAGTGCGCAGAGGGGCGGACTACAGCTCCCAGCATGTAGAGGGGTGGCTCGCTCCCCCGCCCTCCCGTGGAGCAGCGGCGGCAGTTGGCAGGTGCTCTTCCGCGGTGCCCTCTGGGAGTTGTAGTATCGGGGAGGCTGAGGCGCGCTCAGCGTGTCCCATCCGTCCCATCCCCGGCGAGCGGCGGGGATGCTCGGTGCCTGCGAAGGAGCGGGCGTGAGCTGCTTCCCCTCCCCGAGCTTAGGGTTGGACTATGCTCCAGACATTCTCTTACCACAAACTAACGTTTTTCTTACATTTTGCTTGTTTACTCAGTAGTCTGAAGTGTTCAGAACAAAGTTATGCTATTTCTTTTCATATTCTAAGTCTAATGTTCAATATCTATATCTCAATAAATTTGTGCTAAATGAGCACCCTCTTTACTTTGGTTCATGCAGTTCTAGAAGTTGATATTTTCTTTGTGTAGCTTTGAAAGCAGATAACATGCTATGGAAAGCAGAACGTCAGAAGACATTGAAAGAATTGAAAAAGAAATAGAAATCGAATTAGATGGAATCAGTGTTTCTTCCTTTGAAGCGGATGATCCTAACGCAGAGGTATCAGAGAAAGCTTTGAGTGACTCTGACACAGTAAGTATTTTATGAGCTTTTATTTATGCTTGAAAGTAATACAGGCTTCAGGAGGCCTGACTAGTGAATGAACTTTTTCCTGACATACCAAGCCTGAGGATTTCTCCTCAGAAGCAGTCTAAGTAGTACGGCTTCGTGAAAAATGTAACCTTCAGTGGTGACAAGAAAATAAAAGAGATGAGCATCAACATTCTGCTTAAGTGAGAAAACAGTCCATTTTCCCCACTCCTTGCAAAGACTTTTGAAATTTGAAATTTTGAAATTTTTGAAATTTGAATAGAAAGTATCTATGTAATAAAGTAATTTGAAACATCTGGTGTATATGCATACTGTAAATGTTTATATCACCAATTTTGAAATTGATTTGTTTTTTGAAAGAGTTGTAATATCTTTATGAAGAAGATTCTATGTGTCATGTGTATTGGTTAATTTTTACCTTGATGCTTTTCTTAATTTCTTGGTCCAAGCTGGTTACAAAGAAAATGTTAATTGAACAATGTTTCTGGTGATAGCAGAAGATAAGTAACTAATATGTGTTCTGATTTTATTTTAATTAAAATGTAAGTAAAAATGAAAATTATTGATTGTTGATTGGATGACAAGGCAATGGGAAGAGTGGGAATTCCCAGTACAGAAACTGGGAAAAATTTTGGTAGCAGCTACTAGTAAATTTTCATCAGTGCTTTAAAGGAGAAGTCTGTAGGAGTCGACATTCTTGTATATTATGTATTTACATATAGTTGTGGCAGTCAGTTGAAAATGTAGAATTTATGTGAAACATCATGCTTTTCTAGATTTCAGATGACTTGCCTGAATTGATTGTCTCCTACTTAGACTTCATAAAAAACAGAAATCAAGATGCTGAAAATGTTATACTGCAAGACTTAGAAGATGATGAAACTACAGGTAAGCAGGGATCAGAGTTAAAATACGTATGCACCTCATATTGCCCATGGAAGTTATATTATCAATATACAATCATCAGTAAAACAATACAAGCTTTTAAGTAGAACAGGTAGTGAAACCTATACAAACTTTTAAGTAGAGCAAGTAGTGAAACCTATCGCATCAGCTTCTGAAAGCATACTGAATCTCTAGAAATAGAATCATGCAATGCTGTCTTCTCAGGTTAACCTTTCAGTATGAATTTATTTTTTTCCTAAAAGTTCATCTGATGCTAATCTATAGATCAAGGCAAGTTATGGGATCATTTTCTGAAACAGGACCTAGGCCAGGTTCTTCACGAGAATCTGAGATGCAGTCACTATGAGCTGAAATTAAAAGCGCAGATACAATTGAGCCCCAAAGGATGTTTAAAATCTGTCTGTAGAGATATTCAAGCCATCACTGAATGAAAAGGCTTTGTAATTGGGACCAATCTTCCGGTGCCTGCTGTGTGACTGAAGCCAAGCTCGTAGTTATATTAGACACCTGGAATTGTCTGGTCCGTTTTAGTTATTCACAGCATCATGGGTTTCAAAATTATTTAGTGTAGTGGTCTTTGTGAACAAAAGTTCAATGTTGTCTCTACGGTTTGGTATTTGGGGAATGTTTCTTTTCATCCTTTTTGTAATAGGCAGTTATTCTTTTTCATTACTTTTGCATTTTTTTGTCAGTTTTTGACCTGTCTGTTTTAAGTTCTCCTGTATTTTTCTACCCAGCCTATGTTCCACCATTTTATGCTGTAGAATTTTTTTGCAGATAGTTTGCACACATTAGGTTCGTACAGAATCATTGTGCGTGTTCCAGTTACATGTATCTGCTGCTTTTAATCTGTAAGAGTGACTCCCACATATGTTTGATCAATGCTTTGTGGTTTTGTTTTTTTTTAAAGAAAAAAAGTAAAGAAAAAAATATGCTTTATTTCTTTATAATGTAAGCTTAGTGTAAGTACACTAAGCAGTGTAGCTAGAGCAGAACTGGGTACTGCTACGCGATTTCTCTCAGTGTACTAGATTATATATTTTTATTCTTTAGGTAACAATTATGACATAGTTCCTTGCCATGCTTCAGATCACTTGTCAGAGTTGGCTGCTGAATATAAAGAAGATCTTGAAAAAAATAAAGAAAGGGTATTCTCTATTTAATTTAATTAATATTTATAGTGAACAAAGTTCTATTCATTAATTTAGATAATTTAAGCTCGGTTAGTTGGCCTCCTGAAGAGACATAGATGTGTTAAGTTTTATTCCTATTAGACTAACCATATGGTATTGAGTTTGTGTATGTTATTCTTCAGAATTGGGATTCAATTGTAATACACCGTATCTATAAGATTTAAAATTTGGAATCAATTTTCTTTATCAGTGCTTGAAATGCTGAGCACAAAAATCAACAAAATTAAAACAAACAAACAACTAAATAATCCTTTGCTATTGATTCCCAGAATATTATCTTAATAGTATTAGAATAGTTTTAAACTTCTCTAACCTTATTATTTTTATGATGACTGGAGGATGTAATCTTGTACCTAATATATCTCGTTATTTTATAGGAAATGTTAACATAATAAAACCTGTAACTTTCAAGGACAAATCAAGAGTTATGAACTTCATATTTTAATGGTATTAAAGTGAATACCTTGCTGAAGTTTGTAGAAAAACACAAACGTGTGTTTAATTTAATCACTTTTAATTTGTTATAATTATAATTTTTATAATTATAACATTATAATTTTATATTTTATAAATATAAAATATAAAATAAATATCTAAATAAATATCTAAAAATCTAGAAATATCTAATATAAATATAAAAGTGCTCTTTTATAATGTGAGCACTTTTTGTGAAGAAGAATTATTATTCTCAGAGGAACATTGTTTAAAACAGCAAGATTGCTGTAGTGTTTTTTTTTCTAATTACTATAACTTCAGCTGTATTACAAATATATCCCAAGTATATATATATACATATATATATATATATTGTAATATATATATATATATTACAAGTATATCCCAAGCAAAAATAAGCAGGAATAGATTACTTCTTGCAAATAAAAAATAAATAAATGGAAAAAAAATACAGCAAACCTTGTTTCAAATAGACAACTTAAAAATTTAGTAAGTAACTAGTTCTTTGGCTATGTCTAGAACAGCACTGATGCATAAATGTAGTGCTTACTTCCACAGAAAGTAAAACAAAAAATAAAACAAATGCAAAACACATATTTTTCCAGTTCAAAATGCAAAATACATTTTAAAAAATAATAATATTATATATAAACAATGCTGCACAAAATACTGTGATTTTGGGGAATTGCTCCAGTATTTCTTACTCTGGAAAACAATTTTTGACTGATGTGCTTGCATTACTCAGTTTTTAAGGATGCTATTCATCAGAAAGTTTGATATTATTATACTTGTCATATGATGGGAAGATTATTCTTGTTCTGGAGGATTTTAATAATGTTCTGTTTTAAATTTCATTGCTTGTTTATTAATGACAATATTAAACCCTATTAGGTATTATTTGAAATTGAAAATGAAGATTTGCAGATTGCTACAACACCTAGGTATAACAGTCAGTCCACCAATGAAGAAGTGGTCACTGATGACCATTTTGTTGCAGGTAAGCAAATGCATTATTTGTTTGTGTTGATCTTTAGCATCATATCACTATTTTCTGCTTTTCTGTTTTCATGAGCATCATAATATTCTTTGTAAAGAATTTAATGTTACAATATGCAACAGACTTCAGGGATTGGATGTACATGACATATTCTTGTGCTTTTATCTAATTTAAGGATCACAATACAATCTTTCTTTTCAATGTCTTAATAGAAACCTGTTTCAAAAAATACTACCCCAGAATGATTGAAATAATTATTAAAAAAAATAAATACAAGTGATAGCTGGATTGGCAGCACTAAGCATGTTGTGCTTTGGCTGCAACTTGTTTTATTTTTTATAGTCTCATTGCAATGTTTCCCTTCACCATGGCCATTGTATATTTTGGGGTAGAGTGGATCAGTTATAAAAAAAAACAAAAAAAAAACAACAACCAAATAAAAAAAACTTCTGATAGCCACAGAAGGCATTTATCCTGAAGCCAATGTGTAATCCTGATATATGCATTGGTGGAATAGGCATGATTGTGGCAGAATCTGAGGTTGCAATAGTAAGTGTACATCATGATTATACATCATGACATCACTAATAGAAAAGACTTGTAGTTCCAATTTCCATGGGGATATACATTGCTGGCTATATCAGCACAAGATCGTTTTTGTTGTATTTTCTTGTTAATGCATAAGTACCATTTATTCTTCTCCAATGCATAAGTACTATTTATTCTCTTCTTGAATTATTAAATTAAATTAAATGTTTGCTTGGTTGATTTCAAATTTGTAGCTGATGTTGAAATGGGCATAAGCGTTACTTACCCTGAAATAGAAGAAAAATATAGACAAGAATTTGAGCAGTGGGAGAAAAGACAAAGTGAGCTTGAAGATGAGAAGAGGAAAAAGTGGAAAGCTGAGAGGGAAGCACAGGAAAAAGAGAATGAAGAAGAACATGCCAGAAGGGTGCAGCGTCTGGAGGAATTTGAGGCTGAAAGAATGGAGTTAGAGCTTCTGCACAAGGTAATTAATGATACTTAAGCCAATATGTTGTTGCTGCCTAGATTAATTGAATTCAAGATTTAGTGCAAAAAAAGAGTATTATCACAAAGTCTATGACCATCCTAAACTATCAGCTTGTGTTCTTGTGATACCAAAGGAAGGCATAAGACGTAAGTACCATCATCTGTTGGGATTCCTTTTTTTTTTTTTTCTTTTCTGTTTTCTTTGATAAACAGTGAATTGATTTACTGTGTTAAATAGTAAATTATTCTTTAGGCTTTGCCTGTACTGAATTTTTACTATATGATACCAGCGAAAGTACTGGAAATGTGCTAAATTACTCACAAACAGTGGTCGCAGTGCCTTATTGGAAAATACTTTTGACCTCTACCCCTGATTTCATGTTTTAGATAAAAAATCTGAATCTTGAAGTAATCTGAACAAAAATCATTCAATTTAGCTCAGGTTGTTCTTCATCTGGGTACAAGTTCCCATACTCCCTTTTCTTGTCTATGTCTGGAAGGCTGAGTCAAAGTTCATCTACTGAGTTCCATCAAAACAGAATATGACTCCCATTTTGACTTGTTTATCTCTTTGGTCGGTTTAGGTCAGCGGCCCTGGTGGTGTCCCCTCCCTACTTCTTGCCCACCTCCAGCCTACTGGCTTTGGTGGGGGGGATAAGGGGGTGGGGGGTGGGGTGGAGGGAGGGGTTAGAGGAAGTCTTGTTGCTGCCAGCACTGCTCAGCAATAGACAAAACATTGGTGTGGTATCAGGGCAAAGTACAGTACTGTATGGGTCACTACAGGGAAAGTTAACTTCCTGCCAGCCAGACCCAGTACATTCACTGAACAAAATTCCTGTTTGAAAGATTGTAGGATTATCAGTAACATACCATCACAGAGTGATTTTTCATGCTACTTTCAGAACTTCTGTTTCTGTTCTGTTGCTGTAATGTACCTGTTCTTTGAATGTTCATTTCATTACCATGGTTTTCATTTTCAATAATAGGGCAAAATTTGAAGTAGTACAATATAGAGGAAGGTGGCAGTTGTTTGGGCCAAATACCAAGACACTAACTCTCTGATGTTACGCATCTTTCAGTACATGACCAACTGTGCTATTATTGATCAGAGTGTTAGTTTTATTTTGAGACTCACACACCTGAGTTTCTCATCTGAATTCAGACATTCACTGAAGTGGATGATTGTAAAGTCAAGTTATGGGAGTTTGAAGAGAGGATGTTTTGTACAATAAGTTTTATACAGTGTTTATTTTAATTGATTTATTGTACAGAAACAACAAACTGTGATGGAAGATGAGTTACAGAAGGAAAAGAAAGCTTGGAGAGACAAAATAATGCAACATGAGGTAAGGTTGTACAATGAGATTTTGTCAAATACTGTGAAGCTACTGTCATATTTGAGAACGAATGTTATTCTGTAACAGTTAATAAACCAGATGCTGTTTATTAATAGTAAAACTATGCTAATACATGTCTTATTTCAAAAGTGTTTGAAGTCCTTCCCAGTTGTTGTTTTGTCATAGGAATTGATCATGAAGCTACAGTTGCAAATGGAAGAGGAGAAAAAGGCCTCTGAAGAGCAGAAAGAAAAAGAAAGAAAACGCCTGGCAGAACAAAGGAATACAGCGGCTGTGAAAATCCAAGCTAGATTCAGAACACTTTTAGTCCATAAAAAATATGGTCCTATCTTAAAAGAGTGGAAAGATAAAATACAAAAGGCAAAGAAAACACAAGAAGAAATTGAGAGAGAAGTTAAGGTAAAAGAGGAAAAAATGAAAAGGCAAATGGAAGAAAGGAGTCAAAAAAAAGAAGAGGAAAAAAGGAGACGAGGAGAACTAGAAAGAGAGAAATATTTGGAACAGGTAAGGAGGCGTGAGGAATATGAGAAAAAGAAAGCAAGTCTGAGACTTGAAAGAGAAAAACAGCTGCAAATAAGA
The DNA here is from genome assembly GCF_047663525.1 of Anas platyrhynchos. NCBI lineage: Eukaryota > Metazoa > Chordata > Aves > Anseriformes > Anatidae > Anas > Anas platyrhynchos. Next base: position 50,951,309 of record NC_092587.1, on the reverse strand, counting down.
AGAGAAGAACAGAGAAGATCAAGAGAAAAAATAGCAAAAGCCATGATGACTGAAACTGGAGAAGACAACAAAGAAAGCATAAAAGAGGAACAGACAGAAAATAGGAAAGTAATAATAGAAGAGAAAAAGGAACTAAAAAAGCAAATAGAGGAACAAAAAGAAAAACAGACTGAACTGATGGATGAAACAAATAATTGGATGATTCCTACAGAAGGAAAATTGACACCAACAAATATGCTGAGCTCTGAGAAGAAGGAAGACTCTTCTCAAGTAAATAATGAAAACATATATATGAATTCAGTAATAGGCATAGAAGAAAATTACTCACAAACTGGGGAACTTGATAAAGCTTCAAGTATGAACACTTTGAAGCATGAATCTGTTAATTTTGGAGCTACTGACATGGTAGGAAATACACACAGCAATTCATCAAATACCCAGTCAAATGCTGGTAATAGAGAAGTCAAAGATAAAATTTATCAGTCTGGAACAACAAAGAAATCTGTGTTTCTAGTGGAAGATGCTAATAAGGAAGTCAGGGAGATCTGGGACAGAATTCAAGAGGTCACTGATCATTCCAATAAACTAATTCTGCCTGATGATATTGAAAAAAAGAGAATAAATTGGATGAACACATGTAAATCATGGTCTAAAATATATGAGGGAAACAAAAGAAAGAAATCGAATATTAAAAAACGACCAAGGAAAACTTCAGTTAGCAAGATGCCTCCATTAAGTATACAGAAGATAATGCATAGTGGCCCTTGGAGTACTCTGCAGCAGGTAACTATACAGATTTAGAATGAAATGGGAAGTTAAGCTTTCACTACATTTTGGTATTTTTAGTTTTTGTGTGTGTCATTGTTGTTTGTTTTGGTTTGGTTTGTTTGTTTTTTACAGCAGAATGCTGTTTTGGAAGAATAGAAAATTATTGTTGGGTAGGATGTAGTGGGAGTTGTTCCTCTGCACAAATGCAAGATAAGGGCAATGAGAATGATGTTTGAGTTCCTGTGAGCACAGTGGAGCAGACTGATGTGTCTTCAGATGACTGACAGCATCTTAAGACTGTAAATGGCAGGAGCTTCCAGCTCCTATCTTCAGCTAAACTAAAATGGTTTTGCCGTTGTATAAGGCTCTGTATTTCATCTCTTGCTCATTTATCTTCAGCGTTTTGAGAAGACTATAGCCTCTTCCAGAAGCAAGACATTGCTGATCAGCTTACAGATGGTGTTTTGCTGTAAAGAACACCTGTTGCTTTCCAGCACTGAGTATCCCTGTATGCTTACTTTGTGCTCTCCTTTTCACATCTAGTCTGAGATGACATACCGGACTACACACTCTTTCTGACTGAACTATTTTCATCTGTTCTTGCACACTCTCTCTTTATGTATGGTAGCATGATGTGAAGCAATTCATACTATTATTTTTTTTTCTTAGTTTCTATCCATTCAAATTCAAAATCTTTAGTAGAACATCAGTTTTATTTGTCTTAGTGTGGATATTAAAATCAAACATTGTTTTTATAATATATTTTCCTATTTAACAGATCAGACCCATCTGTATGAAAGAGTTAACATATTTGTTGTTTGCATTTTCTAAAGTTCTAGTAAAAAGTAGTTTTCGTCTCTCTTTTTAAAGACATGTGACATTGTATAATGATATGTTCCATATAGCAACAATTAATCTTATTTATCATCAAATACATGTAGGTCACAGAACTAACACTTGAAGATTTGCCTGCTTGTAGCCTCTCAACGTTGTCTGAGTGTTCAAATCTTCAAGTTTTGACTCTGAGACGCTGTGGTCTAGTTGCGCTGGAAGGACTAAGTAGCTGCAAAGACCTGAAGTATATCAACGTGGAGGTATCAAGCATAATTGATTCTTTATTATAACTGGAGTGAAAACTGTTGATTTTACTGCTCAGGTGGTTATGATCATTTCTACCTCAAAAAGGTCAAAGTCTGTGATTTGGTCCTGCTGCAGCAAATAAAAGCTGTAAAAGCCTTTAGTGCTTTAAAAGCATAGGAGTATCAACAACTGTTCCCAAAAGTGAACAGTTACAGCAGCAGATTTGTGTTTTATATAGCAATATGCATTACTAAAACAACATCCCACAAAAGAGCCAAAGTATACTAAGAAAAGTGCATGATAGTATCAGTCTAGAATTAGTATGGCTTGGTGATCTATCTTCATTATCTCATTCTGTCTGATTAATTAATGGATAGGTGCTGTTCACCATAGCACAGCTTAGGGAGGAGTATGTAGGAGAGAGTCCTTTGCAATACACACCATGGATATTAGTGAAAATTATATAGATGCTCAAGGAATGAAATGACATATTACTAGAGGCATAATCTCTGGGTACTTTTTACTGTACATTGTCTTATCAAGGCATTGTAAATTTAACTTCTAATGACTAAGGAAAACACTTTGATATATGACATACCTTGGCTCTGGAACTTTATGATTTATATGGAACAATTCTTTTTACATTTTTTCTTGTCTTTTAACACCAATTCATAAGAAAGTTAGTTATTATTAACTTATTTATCTGTTATCTATAATAGTCTTGAATGTTTCTACTTGCCCAGCCACTGCTGTTCTTTCCACTATATTTTTGTTTATTTATCTATCTATTTATATAATATAATTCTGAGAAGAGAGCTGATAATAAATGTAATTAAAAGCAGTGTTGTCTGTCCAGTGATTAGAGCTGGGCAACAGGGTAGGTTGAAATACTTGTGTCCTTTTCCCGATTTGCTTATCTATTCAGAATGTAAAATTTGAGATCTCTTAATTTGGGATACCTCAAAACATAAAATACTAATATGAGAGCATAATATGTATGTCTAAACTTTCAGTCTTTCTAATTCGGTATTTATAAGCAAAAAAAAATCTAGATAAAATATCTAGATAAAATATTGCCTCTTCCAAAACTGTTTTTTTGTTTTGTTTGTTTGTTTTTAATGTTATACTTTAAATAATAAACAGAATTACCTCCCTGAGCATTTTCAGAGCCAGAATGCAGTGCAAAATATATCTTTGTTCAATCCCAGTAGAACGCAAAATAACCACATTATTGTTTTAATGGAAAAAAATAGAAATGTTCTTGCGCCTAGCTAGAAGTTTGGGATAAAAATAAACACTGGTGATAATCTACCATATTTTTACACTTTAATTCCATTGCTTCACTTCAGATGATATTAATACTCTTATTTTCCTTTGTTTCAGGAAAACAGCATTGAGATGGTTGACTGTGAAAATCTAGAAAATCTCTGTATTCTAATTCTGAATAAGAACCATATTTCATCAGTTTGTGGCTTAGATGGCTGCATAAATCTTCAAAATCTTGAACTTTCCTACAATAGAATCACTCGAATTGGTAAGAAAATTAATGAAAAATTATTCCAATTTGTATAGCAGAATATTTGTGCTGTTTATAATCAGGATTGTGCTTCCTTTAGATTCGGGCCAGCCAGGTGCTAAGCCCAAGGAGAATGATGAAATGGATTAGAAAACTCCTGCATTTTAAATCACACTCAAATTCACATTTATTTGTAGTATGGCTTAGCTACTGCCATGCATTCCATCCCCCAGATCCAATAAGTATGGTCAAAAAAAAAGAAAAAATATGAGAAATAAATGGTCAAAAGCTGAGAAAAGAATGAGTTTAGCATAAAGCTAAGCAAATCGTATAGGCATAGCAAGTATGCCAACACCTGCTATATTTACAGATGCAGTTAGTTATATTTTTTAGGCTCAACAGATGGCAGGCAACAGGTATACCGTTTATCTGCAGTCAACCAGGTAGAATTCATATAACTGCAGACACCTCAACAGATGCATCAGTACATAAAAACTTTGGACTAGGAGTTACCTGTTGGTCATACAGGAATTTTTCATAAGTGAACAGCTATTTGCCTTTCTACCTGTTTTATTCCCTGTCTGCCTGTGAAGTGCCTTTCGGTAGATATTGTGGGTCAGCTTCTGGCAAGCCATAAATACTGTATGGTGAGCCTTTTGTCAAGTAGATTTGGTATAAATGTAACGAGGATCCAGAACCTTTTCAACTGACAAAAGGTCAGGAAATTGCAGTGCAGTGAGAATAACTGAGATCCTTGCTGTACCTCAGTGGAGAAGTTACTTTTATTGTTATTTGAGAATCATATACATAGGGAAGGCCATTAGGGGTCCCTCAAAAGCAACATTAACAGTTGGGAAAAGCTAGTAGTAAATTACTAGATCATTACTTGAAAGGGAGCTCTCAAGAAAGACAGTAGTAAATTTTCTCTAGGAAGATAGAGCAGCAGATAGAATGGAACAAGATTTAGCAGCCTCCCTGTGGCTATAGGGACTTGGGTTTTAGTACATGATATACTGTGGAATTTGTAAAAGCCAACAAAATACAGATCACTATCATTTGAGGATTATAATATTAACAGAAGTAAATCTTCAGAGATTCATTAATTGAAATAAAATTGTATTTTCTTATGATGAAGAAAATGCATGTGATGAAACAATTTTGTATGAATTGCAAAATGTTTTGGGAAGACTAAAAAGGTGAATTTCTAGTTGTATTTTTGGTCTGTGCAGAGTTTGAAGATATTATTTGGAAAGAAGTCTGAGCTGGAAGTGGAAGGGAGATAAATAGACTGTAATTTTTGATTTCTTTTGTCCTGATTTAGACTGTTAATTCTCTTTAAAGTATGTGTAGTAGAGAGCTACCTGGACAGTGGGAAAACAACATAAAACAGTTTTTAAGCTAATGAATGAAACACATTCACATGAAATATTTTAATAAAGTGGTTTCCATTGCATTAAAAACCCACAAACATAAAACACAAAATTGGATCAGTGTGAAGATGAATAGTGCAATTCAGTGATAAATGGCAATGGTATAGAAAAGAGAAATAGGAAATTTTGGGGAAGAAAAAGCCAACCCATACAAACAGTCTGGAAATTTAGCAGGTTTTATATTGATATTTTGAATATTTTTTGCTAATCTGTGAAACATTCAAAACACGTGAAACATTAATACTCATGAAGAATTTATATTACCCATGAATAAGGGTGCTGGAATATCAGTGCTTGCTACAAAAGCATATCAATATTCCAACAGGGAAAGATGAAACAAAGTGAATATAAATATTGGCTTTGTATCCTTGTGGCCAACAATGCTGGGTAAGATTCTTTCAGATGTACCATATAATATGTAAAGATGTATATATGTACATATAAATGTACATATGTAAATATGTACATATAAAGATGTACCATTGATAGAAATGTCTGCAAGATTACTCTAATAATTATTAGTAATAGTAATTAGTAGTATTGGTGGATGAATTTAGGACTGTGGCATCTGTGTGGAATGTAGTATCTTCCTGTGGAAGTCTTGTAAAAATACTTTTGTACTTTCTGTTTTGTGCAATGTGGTGCTATTTGAACTAAGTTTCTAATGATTTTGAGTGGCTAAATAAATGTTTACAAAAATCAGCTTGGAATCTACCTTTCACAGTTGCAATGGTGTACAGTGTTGTCTGTTCATTCAGCTTCCACAAAGGGCTTGCTTGTGCTGTTTGTTTGTGGTTTTTTTTTTTTGTTTATTTGTTTTTTTGTTTGGTTGTTGTTTTTTGAGTGTGATTTTGTTTCCCCTAAAAAAAAAATTTGTATTTTTTGTAATACTTGTGATTTATTAACTTATTGTTGGAAACATCAAGCACATTCTGATTTTTTTTTTGATTTTTTTTTTTTGTCCTCATTTAAAATATAGCATCAGTAGAGGGAAAAATGAGAGTTGCCAGAAAACCCTTAACATAACAGTAAAAGTATAATAAATATGTCTGTTATGATTTTCCACTTAAGGTTGCATGCTCACAAACTTAAGTGGAAAAATCGTGTCAGCAATATACTTAATTTCAGTGCATTTATATTTGGAAGATGGATGCTTTGTGTACAAATTTTCTTACACAAAAAACTAGCATTTTGACTTTAATTATAGAACATGCTTTCTCAGGATGTCTGTTGTAGTATGTAGGCTAAAATCCTAGTAGTTCTAAGAATAGCAATGAGTAACTCTTAAATACTCTTAAATGCCACTTTGGAATTATTATTTTTAAGAAAGCACATCGTTATCGCACCTAGAAGTTACTTTAGAACTGCTTTCACAGAATCACAGAATTGAAGGGGTTGGAAGAGACCTCGAAAGATCAATAGCTAATAGACAGGAGCTGTGCACAGCAATTTGTAACCACTGTATGCAGCCACTGTATGTAGTCTGGGCATGTCTGTTTAGAATTACTTCTAGTCTAATTAAACAAGACAGGAGATGTAAAAAAAGGTGCTCAGTGCAGTATGCAGAATATGAAATTTCCAGATCCTCTATTAACTCTGACTCTTCTTACTCTGTGTGTAGTTTGTCCTCGGTCCCACTCCATGGCAATTCAGTGCTTTTAAAGTTACCAGTACTCCTATGCTGTTAACTTAATAGTGGAAATGTAAAGACTGCTGTTCTGAGGAAGTCTTGGAAGCTGTTAATACTGTCTGAAAGGAAATTGTTTTGAGACCACTAGATGGTGCTAGTTCCCTTTTTGTTTTTATCCAAGGGGGGGCGGGGAAAGTGGACGAGAAAATACAAACACGATCTTACAATCAGGATAGTATGTCCTGTATGTTTGAAATTCTTTCAGAATAATTAAAGATTTGTATATTTATTTCCTGAAGCACCGTTTTGAAGTTAGAATATATAACATTTGTTTTAGGAATAGGATGTTATCTCTTTAATATTCAATGCTTTTTCAGGTGAATATGTTATTCAAACTATGTGCTATGGGCAGGGATGTCTCCTACTGGATCAGTTGCTCAGGGCCTCGTCCAACTTGGTCTTGAACACTACCAGGGATGGGGCATCCACAGATTTTCTGGGCAACCTGTTCCAGTGCCTCACCACTCTGAGTAAAGAATTTCCTCAGTGGCAATGTGGTCTTTAGTTTTATAATCTAATTGATTCTCAGAGGATAATCACAAAGACGTTCACTTCTGCAAAGTTTGCCCAACTTGCTTATGGGAACTTGGGAAGCTTTTGTTGACATAAAGCTGAGGTGAAGTATTACATAAAACAATCCTATGAGGAATACCTGAAAGAAGTGTAAAATCAGCAATTCCTTTTTTTTTTTTTTTTTTTAAATACGTTTTTTAAAGGCATACCCCCTCACAGAAGTTTTACTACTATACTTTACTATATAGGAAAAAACTGCTTTGACCTGTAGCAAGTCAGACACATTGGTACTCCAAAAAGGCAGCCATCACAGAACATCTAGCATATAGTAAGACCATGGAATGAGTATGATTTTACCATTGTAAGAGAACGATTTGTGAGAAACTCTGAAATAAATATGGGTAAAAGAGCTTTTTCCTTTGCATCTTTTTGTAGGAGAGATCACACATTCTTGCTCTTTAGCTGGTAAGAGTAAGTTTGTTGTGAGTATAATGGCTGTAGAAGTGTAGGTTTATACTTAAAGGTACTTCATAAAGGTTCTTTATTCATTTATTTGTTAAAAAAATACTTAAACAGGAGGCATTTATATTAATAATGCTGGCCTGCCCTAGGTATTAATACAATTTATTCTCACCTTGCTGATAGCTTTCTAAAAACATTTTAAAATTAATTATTTAAAATTAACTTTTAAAGAAATACTGTTTCCATTTTGGGGGGTGATCTTAAGAGAGCTGTCAGTGTTTCATAGAGCTGATGGATTCTGGATAGGTTATAAAGTCCTCAAGCACAGTAAGCATAGTTTATAATTTAAAGAATGTTCTGTTCCAACAGAAGTACTAAAGGGGTTGTGAACTATTATTATTGCTTAGTTAATTGGATCAGAAGTTTATCACCTGTACGCGCTGCATATTTGATCGTGTCAAAATAGAGTATTTTTTTTAAAGTATAGGATTAATATTGTTACTATATATAATATGAATATGTTGAAACTTAAGAATTTTCTTAGTACTTGAAAACCAGATTTTTCTTTTATATATTATTATTTCAGGATGGTTTAACTCAGCTAACACCTTTAATTTTCAGGTGGTTTGGAGTCACTGAAAAACCTTCAGCAATTAAATGTGGATCATAATCAATTAATCAACACAAAAGGTCTTTGTGAAGCACCTACTCTCATACACCTAGACTGCTCTTTTAATCATCTCACACAAATTGAAGGCATTGAGAGTTGTGGACTACTTCAAATTCTGAAGTTACAAGGCAATAATCTACAGGAGGTAAAAGCTTTGAATTAAGTGGATGTTTATTGTACATACATCTTTGTTAACAGTAGTGTTATTCAGAATGTTCAGAATGCTCTGTTTGCCTGGGGTGCTTTTGTTTGTTTGTTTTGTGTTGTGTTTTTTTTTTTTTTTTTGACTTGTTATGTTTTCCTTTCAGAGAGAGATTTTTCAAAGGTAAAAATGGCTAGCAGTGGTAAAGTTTTTTGTTGTTCCTAAGTCCTTGGAAAATTGACCCTTCAATTATTATATTTCCCTCCTTGTTTTATGTGTTATTCTCTGTTTAAAATGATGTGAAGTACTATTGTCATTAAAGATAAGTAGTAATTTAGGTTAATCTCATGAATGCTGATTCTCCAGACGTTGAAATTTTTGCTGCAACATATATAATAGAAAAGTAGTTTGCTAAATGGACAAATAATAATCTTTACTGCCAAGGATTCTTTTATGCATATGGGAGCTGAAAACTATTTTCAATAATCAGCACAAATAAAGTAGTAAGATTGTGGCTCTTGACTCCCCACTTTTTTTTTTTTAATTTATATTGACTATTCAGACTACATAGAGGACATTGAAAAATATTTAACACATAATATGCATAATAAGAAGATGATACATATATACAAAATGTGTTTTTTTACTTACATTTAATAATGATTGATGAAAAGCAGATGGTAAGCATTCCATTGTTGTTTCTCTAATTTACATTAATTTTAAATAACCTTCTCTTCTCTATTTAGCTTCCAAGGCTGGAAAATCATGTTCTGCTAAGAGAACTATATTTGGATGACAATAGCATTTGTGCTATGAAAATGCTTCCTTTGTATTGGTTGCCTCTGTTGCAGATTCTTTCACTGTCTCAAAATAGGTAATCAAGAAATCTTTTCCCTTTATGAAGTTGATACAGAGGAATTTCATACACTTATCTAAAAAGTATAATTCTCAGTATGCTTAAAATATCACCATCTTTTCCATACTTTGAAAGTATGTGGTTGACAAGTAATAGCATCGGCCACCTTCAGCTAAGAAAATTTGAAACAGCAGTAACTATGAAAAGTAATTTTTTCTATTAGAGGTTATATGAAAATAATTTTTGAGCATTGCAGCATTATTAAAACCATGGTGTTTCTTTAGCAATTGTTTCTAGAGTTTGTCTGTCAAACTTCATATTTCTCATCTAGTTTATTCAAAACAGACTTTGAAGGCTATTTTAAGTATAACTGCTAGACCTAAATACTACAAGTTTGAATGTTCATTAGGCTGTTTTTTATTTCATATACATGATATATTAATGTCCCCAAAACCAAATGTCAGTACTGCATATCTGCTTTCATTCTTAACTGTTACGGTTCAGTTCGAAGATACAGAAAAATAAAGTGAGGTCAAGACAAGCAGTATAAAACCAGATCATGTGTTGAAGTACTATATAATCAGCTTTCTTTTTCATTTTATAAAATATTTTGTACATCTGTAGAATTAGAATGATGGTATTTTCAGGAGTCAAAATCTTGATTTTTATTTTATTTTGCCTACCAACCCTTTCCTACACTTACATTGAGCTAACAAAAAAATAAATTAAAAAGGTACAATTATAGTTTACTTTGTGTTGGTAGTGAAATGAATTTTGCTAGTAAATTACTGTTTTTTTCCATATTGCAATGTGTTCACTCTGAAAGGGATTTCTCACCTAAACACACAAAATATACCATTGCACACATGCTACACTGAATATACACTCTGAACTAATCATTCAGCACTCGAGTTAATGAAGAGGAGTTGTTTTAGCATGTGATTCATCTACCATTTCTAGACATTTTCTTTGAGACAAACCACACCCTACAAGTGACTGTACATCTTCACTGACTATTGACAGAGCCTGGACCATTAGCTCACATGTTGGTTTGTCTACATATGAACAGAAGAATCCCATCCTTGGTGACAGTAGTTCAGCAGTCAACTATATCTGTGAGCCTGTGGTATAACAGATCTATAAGTCTGAGTCCTTTTTACAAGGAATGCCCTTTATGGAAAATTAATGCTATTTAAGAAAATGCAACCTATATTTTTATAACTTTTTATAAACAGGTTGTTTTCAATCATCTCTAACGAAGTAGAATGCAAGTAAGTTCATACATGGAAATATAACACCTAGTTATTTATATTTACAGAATCTAGTCCTTGAGTTTTAAAGCTCTTTAGATTTTTTAAGTTCCTCTGGAGTTTGGAGAAACTTCATGGCTGTGCCTAGCAAGGTCATTATCTGTTAAGTGTAAAACTCCAAATCACACGTATTGATTTCATTCTTTTTTCTTTTTTTTTAGTTTGTTTGTTCTTGTTGCTTTTTCTTTCGTTTTCATTGTGTTTTTTTTTTTTTTTTGTCTTTTTGTTGTTTTTTTTTCCTGACCTGTTCAGCTTTTTATGGAACAGGCAGGAATGTGGAATTCCTGTATAATATGGAATGTGGCTCTTACCTTCTTGTAGTTTTCTTTTTTTTCTTTTTTTTTTTTTTTTTTTCCTCCCACATTAAGATGTGACTGCTGGAACACCCAATGTGCCTGCTGGTGAGACAGCAGACCTAAGAGCCCAGTTTCAGCCATAGCTTGAATTCAGCCTCAAGATCTAGGTCGTGCTGGGCTGGCCATGTAGATGTACCACTTGCCCATTCTGTGATCTTAATGTTTTTTATTCTCCATTCCAATGCTTACTTTGTTTTTCCAGTGCCTGCATTGAGATGTTGAATGTCGTCTGCTGAAATAGGAGAAAGCATGTATTTATGCATGAGCAAACTGGATGTGATACAAATAACAACAACAAAAAAATCCATTTCTTTCCTTTTGGTATCTATACCTTATCTCAAATCTTTGGGACAAACAGGACAAGACAGCCTTAAATGCACATTAAAGGCCTCTAGATTCCTGGGATTTCAGTAGCATGCTTTGTTGCACTGACTTTATGTACACTTCTAAGCATCTCCGTATGTGTGTGCTATAACATAAGTAAATTGATGTTCTATATAGCAACAGTGAATATAATGGTGCAAGCTGTTGAAAGAAAAACTGTTTTTTTACTTTTATCCTATAGCTAGTGCAGTTTTATGGGTTTTGGATTTTTTTGTTTGTTTTTATTTTTGTTTTTAAAGTGTACATTGAGAGCCATTTCCTTTTTACTAGTTACAGGAAGCCCATATAGTGCTAATACTGTGAATCTGTTTTTTGTTGTTTTTTTTTTTTTTTTAAATGTAGTACTATAAAAAGAAAATTTTTATGCTAATTTAATAAATAAATAAACAATATTTTTTGTTTCTGAGATATTTTGTCTGTGTCATAAACCCTAAAATTGCTAAAGATAAAACTCCAAATTAATTGTTTTAAACCTACAATATAGCAACAAGGAATTATGGCATGTAGTGATGTTCATCAAATATAAAAATGTTCATCTACATGTTCATCAAATATAAAAATGGCAGCCATATTACCACCCCTGCTTTTATTAAGTGTTTTGCTGTGGTTTTCATGTATGAAGCTTATAGCAGGTCAATGTACAAGGTGAATACCCTCTTGACTTGATTACTGCAGAATTGGGACTATGAAGATCTGTGCTCTCTTTTGGAGCAGCTGGAGAACACAAACAATAAGTTAGTATAAATAGGATTATTTTTTATACGGTAGATAAAGGTTTCGGTGTAGGAGAGAAAAATATTTCCACTGGAACTAACATTTTTACATATTTAATATGCAGTAAGAATTCATGTGAGATTTATATTTACATGTATTTACAATTATGTAGCTTACTCATTAATTTCTTCATATAAAACTTTTACAGTGAGACACCAAATCAATCTACTGTTCAAGTAGTCCTTACAGTTTTTGTGCAACTTGAGAATGGACAAATGTATCCCTCTTAGTTTCTGTTATAATATTCCAAAGGTTTATTATTATTGTTTTGTTTTCTAACCTAAGTGTGGAAGATAAGAAGTTAATATTAAAAAAAAAAAATGCAGGCAGCTGCAAAAATTCCTTTTCTGGGAAAACTGGTTTGACCAGGATCAAATTCTTTGTGAACTTGTTGCTCACATTTTTGCAACTAAATACATGCCATTTTTAATAGGCTTATTATAGAAATGCTTAAAAGCAGCTGAATTTTGAATTCTTGATACATGTTGTTCTCACCACTTCAATATACATGGTATGTGTGTTTTTAACTTAATTTCTTACAGTGACAGTAAGCCATTCTGTTTTCAAAATTTGACAGATTTTCCAGAGCTGTCACAATACATATAAGTGTCATTGGATGTTGAATTCAGTCAATCATGAACAAACTGTCCTGTATTTATATTGTATGTATACTGTATTTATATTGTCATCATCCACATACATCCCTTATTGGTCTAGATTTGTTTATCATTTTCAGTAATTCTTCACTGGTCATGTGTTTATTTCTAAGAGTGTAGCACCATGGACAATACTGATGAAGTATACTGCCTAACAGAGTATTCAGGAAACAAGTGACTTGTAGATTTCCTGTATTATGTTTGATTCAACATCAAATATGTTGCAAATATTGCAACATATTTGCAATATTTGTAAATAATTTGTATTGCAAGTTAAAAAATAATAACATTTTAAAGTATGAAAGAGGAATAAACATTACTTAAAGATCTAGATTAACATAAGTTTGTTTTAATTATCTTTCCCTCCTTATTGCTCATTAACATCAGTGATAACTTTCTGGGAAAAAACTGATGCACAGCAAGATTTGGACCATCCTTAAGAGTTTGTGTTTAAAAAATTTTTGTTTAAAAAAGCAATCTTTATTTTCTCTGGTGTATACTTACAACTATTCTAGGCTCTTAAATCTTGTTTTCTGACATATAGTTTCTGTGGCTATCTGTGTCCTGTCCTGCTACAGTCTTAAATGGGAGCAGAAAGAGGAAGCTATAGCTTTCTTTTTTGCAAATATCTTTTACTTTTGTGTCTTCTTTGTAATTTATATCTCTCTTATGCCCTGGGCTAATGTGACAAGGTCAAGTAGTATTAAGTTTTCAGTAATGTCCTTTGTCTTTCTGGTTTGAATTTTCTTAGGAAAAAAATTAACAAAGAATGTCAGTAAAAGGAAAGCTATAGAATGACGGGGAAATGTTTTAACTCTCATAATGCCAACGGCAGGCAAGGATAGTCCAGTAGTCAAATAGAATTTCTAATTCACCACAGCGTATACAGACAAAAATCCCCTGAACCAACTCACTTTAAAAATAAAATAAAAAATCCATTATGACTTGTAGAAAGACAGGCTTTTTAGTGTGCAAGTCCCTCATACTTGTTATGTCATTTATTTCCCTGATATTCCTAAATATGTGAATCTTTAATATGTATTATGGATTTTAGTCTTTTAGTCAGTGTTTGCCACTGTTATCTATAATGATATTTGTTACAAATATTAAAAATATTTATGTGCTATTGACTTGTCTTAAGAACCTAAAATGCTGATACTTTTTGCAGTGTGTACAAGAGTATTTGATGCTTAATGGTTTTTAGAGTTAATGCTTCTTCACATTTATTTGATACTTTGGAAAACTGACAGGGAGGTAATTGAACTAAATAGCATTAGAACAAGGACAACTTTAAAATATGGAGTGAGAGGGAAATGAAAGTATACTGGCACATACTCAATTGACTTTATATCCATTTCTCTGAATTTACTATTAGAATGTTTTTTGTTTTTTGGCATATAGTAGGGAAAACAAACAATTTCCATCAAGAATAAAGAATCCACAACCGAATCTGGACCAGACTTGGTCCAGAATTTGTTAACCAGAATTAAATCCAACTTTGTCTTTCAGTTGTAATGTTTTCCAGCCTGTGCTGGAGAACAGATTTCAACAACAGAATAGTATTTTTGGCTCTGGTCAATTGTAAATTTGTGAAGTGAGTAAGTTTGGGATTTTTAATGGTTATATTTGCGACCATTTGAACCCTGTTCTATAGCTTTCAAAGGTAATAAATATTACCCTCAGAAAATACTGCTTTCCATGAAAATTAAGTTACAAAGTGAACACATGCATTGCCATGTGTGATGCCATTCTCCTGTTATGCTTAGGCCTTGTCCTTACAGAATTGAAATAAATTACTTAAAAGTAAGTTTTTCAGCAGATATAGTTTGTTTATTGTATGTCTATACATAAACATTCTAGTTTTAGTTTAACACAATTTCAACATCTTTATTTTATTTTTTTTCCTCCTCCATTTATATTTAACATAAAAGTAACTTTTAAATCTGAAAGGCAATATTTGGAAACAGCTGACTGAATAGCTTAACATTTACTGGTAGTTACACCAATGCAAGTTTGTAACTAAACAAAATTTTAATAATAATGGATAATAAAGATTTTAATAGTTATGGTAATACACATCTCACAGTCCGTATCATTTGTACGGATGAATGTCATCTGTTTTCTCTCATCTATTCTTCAATACTACAAATAGGAATTTTATAGTGGCTTTAGCCCTGCTTTGCTGCTTTATTCCACAAGAAAAACTCTGATAGGCAAGAAGTGCAATTTTGTAGCTGTCTGTATAACTGACACTTCTGTGACACTGTCTTACTTCTGTACTCAGACAGAGGAAGTGCTAAAAATCTTTTACAGGACAGTGCAGCTTTGAATGGTTAAGAAATACAACTTTGGCAACAATTATGTTGATTTTAGGGTCTAGGCAGTGGAGAGTGCTGAGTGGAGAAGAGAAACAAACTGACAAGAAGTATGATAAATGAAGAAAAAGGAAAGGGGAAAAGCAGATTTTATTTTTGTCTCCAAAATCAGGGCCTTCTGTTTTATTCTAGTCAAGTTGACTAAAGAAAAGCCAATTGAACTTGTAAATTTTACAATACTTTGGATCCTCAGAACTAAATTTAAGAGAAATAGAATGAAATATTTACCAATTGAACAAAACCAGTAACACATACAAACAAAAAGTGACCTCCTGAGAAGAATAAGAAATGCTTTGAAGATAAAGGAGGAATTTCAGTAATTAATACTAGCACCTTGGATAGCTAAATGAGTATTTTCTCATGTAAATAAATAAGTTGATATAACTGTAAAAGATTCTAGTGCCTGTTTATGAGCTGCTGCTTTTCTTTAATTAAAAATAAACTTTTCTGTTTTGTTCTTAGTCTAACTGAGCTTGTGCCTTTAAATTCGTTTGTATCTTTGGAAAAGCTGGACATCAAAAATAACTGCTTGTCAGGTGAGTTGTATAGAAAACATAAATCAAATGCCCATCCAAACTAGAAGTTCTTAAATAAATTATAAATTCATTTGAATTTGGATTGTTCCAAATATATTTATAAAATTCAAATATTATTTATGAGACATACAGAAAACATAAATATTTTTCAAATATGGATGTTATACGTATTGATAATAACTGTAGTGTACATGTAATAGAGTTGCTCATAATTCTACATGGTTTTGGTACTATTTGTGATTTTAAGTAAAATAATATGGTTCTACATTCAAATTGATATTTAATTTTGTTTTCTATTACAATACAGACCTTAAAAGTGTCATTGCATGGTTAAGTGGCTGCAATAATCTAAGGGAGTTGTTGCTCAGTGGAAATCCTCTTCTCCAAGAAAGGAATTGCAAGTAAGAAAATAAATTGATTTGCTGAATAAAAATAAATAAATAAATAAAAAGCCGGTTAGAAAATATTTTTTTGTTTTGTTTTGTCAAAATAACCTAAATTTATAGTTCACTAAATAAATGTTCAGATCGCTCTTCAGTTATATGCACTATGAAAATAGTTCTAGTGTAATTTTTCCAGGCCTCTGACAATAGTGACAATGCACAATGTAGGTAGTTATATAGGTGCACTAACATTTTTTTAAATGTAAATACAATTTTAATTGAAAGGATTGATATTTTTTCATGTGAATCTCTGAGGATAAAATTGCCCTAATATTTTTTCACATGAAAATATTTTTTTTCATATTTTCACATGAAAATATTTTTTTTCATGTGAAAAAATATTAGGGCAATTTTATCCTCAGAGATTTTTATTTGAGCTGTACTTCTGTGAATGAGGGAAAAACTATCAGTTGTAAATTTCCATCTTTTCTTCTGTCTCCTTAATAAAAGAATCATATGTAAATATGTGGCCATAAGAATGGCTAGAGACCCAGTATTGCATGCCATCTTGGAGAAATATACATTATTTTAAGTATGAACCATTCTAATAATTGATTATGAACCATTCTAGGAATTAATTTCAATCTTTAGTTATTTTCTATGTGAATAGTGACCAGAGATTCTTCCAGAACTGTGGAAAAACGCCACCCGACTGTGGGGCTAATAATGTTGGGTCGCATTTCTGTAGTAGAAATGAACAGTGCCAGTAGCAAAGGAGTTAAGACTGTATCTTCAGTTGCAAACTGTTGTTATTCCCTTCAAACTGTTTGCCATCATCTACTTGCTTTCTTTCTCATGTTTTCAAATGCGTTTTAGGACAAGAAAATACCTGCACCATATTTAATGTTATGTATTGTTTAAAGGGCTCCCTTTGCCTTTTCTTGATCCCTCTCTTCCCTTCTTAGCATACAAATGCTTAAAGAGCAGTCTGAGTACAATTAAGATTATCCAGTTGCATACAGTGAGTGCTCTGAGAGAGCAAAAGAGGTGGATAAAAATAGTGCTTTCTGCAGCTAAAGGAAGAAAAATCATTCAGTTTGATACTCAGCCTGTAGAGATTTGTTGATCTAAAGTGCATAGTTTCATGATAAGCTCTACCATCATCCACTGGATTTTTTGCAGCATGAGCAAAAGGGAGAGAAATCTGTTCTGCTGTCTGAGCAGTTGCCTGCCATATTCTAGAACCAGTAGAGAAATTAGAAAGTCTATAGCCTATTTGGTCACAATGTAAGATAAGATGTAAATTGACCACAGCTTGTTCTGTTCACTAAAAGGGTCCATCTCTTAGCATTAGAGGGTTTGTTGTTTGGTGGTGGTGGTGTTTTTTGTTTGTTTGTTTTTCCTTTTTTTCTTGCATCAGGCATCAAATGTCAGCCACAGTCATTACTTTGATTTTACTTCATGATGGGTAACAAAGAAATGAAATTTAAATGAGAAAAGGTATGTATTTGTTCACTGTCTGGGAGAAACTGGAGAAGAATCACAAAATGGTCCAGGTTGTTGGGATAGCTACATTTGTTTGGTATTAATTTGAGGGAATAAGTCACTACATTATATATAAATTTACATTTCTTTTACAAAGTATATACCAGCCTAATAATATTTTAATTATTATTTAAAAATAAACTCTATGTAAGCAATAGATGAACATTTCCATTTACTTTGATGTATATAAAGGATATCCTTTTTTCTTTACTGTATGCAGGGTCAAATTTACTCCATTCCATTGTGTGCAAGGATTTGGTTGAAAATTGAGCTGCTCCAGGTCTAATGTTTTTCAAAACTATTTCACCACAATTCTTCCTCCTTTCCCTAATTCCTTTTTCAGAGCTTAAATGCAAAACACACAATCATTTAAATTAAAAATGAGTCCTCATGGCAATCAAGTGTAAAAGCACAAGAAACTTCTATCATGAAGAAGTTTCATGATGCAGTCCTTTTATATTCAAAGATTTGTAATGCAAGAAAACAGGTTAGATTTATAAAAACAAAACAAAACAGAAAACTACTTTTGCAGTCACCATTTTTACAGATTTAAGAGTATAGATTAATATTAACACATGGAGATATAGTTTCATTCCTTCCCATTCCCATAATGACAAGAAATAACTTGGAAAAAAATAATCTTCGAAGTGTCCAGCGAATGAACAACTGAATTTTTTACTCTGATGAAATAGGTCCCTGTGTCTTTAGATTCTTGGTTTTGGTCAGATATAGGTTCATCCTGGAGAAGAGAAGGCTTTGGGGTGACCTTATAGCAGTTTTCCAGTGCCTTAGGGGAGCCTACAAGAAAGCAGGAGAGGAGCTATTTGTCAGGGAGTGTAGTGACAGGAGTAGGATTAGTGGTTTTAAACTGAAAAATGGTAGATTTCGATTAGATATTAGGAAGAAATTCTTTAACATGAAGATGGTGAGACACTGGAACAGGTTGCCCAGAGATGGCGTGGATGCTCCATCCCTGGAAGTGTTCAAGGCCAGTTTCAATGGGGGCTTTGAGCAACTTGGTCTAGTGGGAGGTGTCCCTACCTATGGCAGGGAAATTTGAATTAGACAATCTTTAAGGTCTTTAGAATCTTTAGAACCATTCTATGATTCTATGATTATCCATGCCAAGCAAATCTATTTTTGGAAGCTTTGTAACCAGTAAAATTTGGCACTTAAAAATAAGTGAAAATGAACAGTGAAAGTATATACAAAAGAAATGAGGTATGGACAAACACTACCACAAGCTGGAAGAAAATTATATGAAAAGAAAAAATGGAATTGAATTCTGTGATCTTTTTTTTTTCTTGAGAATTCTAGTTTGTAGTTTTGTTTAAAAAAAAAAAAAAAACTTGAAATTTGGCCAAGCATTTGGAGCTTCAGTATGAAGTGGTTTGTTCCAAAACTCTGTGCTTTTTCACTGCTATCCTAAAGTATTTTTTCATATGACAATTTCTTTAGACAAATGTAGAAATTATATAAATAAATGCCTTCTTTGTGGTGCTAATTTGTAACTTCTTTGTCCATTGACTTATCCAGAATATTGTTGTTTTCAGCATGAATTCTACTTGTCATATTTATTGACAAGTCACCTTTGGTGACTTTAACTTTCTGAATGAGCTTTTGTCTCACCTTTATTATCAATTTTTATATTTCATTAAAACATTTGCGCAGATGTGACCATCCATTCATCCTTCTTCACCTTCTCTTACATCTGCACTATTTTAAATCTTTACTATTCTCTTTCTGATTACTTATACTTACACTACTTACTTGCCCTTCTCAGAAACACCAGTTCCTGACTATCCATCACATAGCTTCTTAGAGTGTTTCTCTTCCTCTTTGCTGTTTTGAAAAATAATTGTATTATTTCATAATATAATATATATAATATAATATGTAAACAATGTATTGAAAAATAATTTTCTTATTTACTCCCTTTCACCGTTTCATAAATCCTCTGCTTAACAGACTTGCTGATGTGGTAGGTTCACACTGCACATGTGAACCTACACGTGAACAAAGGATGATGTCTTTAATTAGGAATAATCTGTATAAAGGAATCCTTGACTTAGCAACTTTAAAGGAAGAGTTTTTGGAATAAAAAATTGGGATGAATGGTTGATTTCTTTTCAGTAGTCATTGTGATCTCTTTTCCTGTTCTGAGAATTCCTTATATTTACACCAAAAGTTAATTGCTTTTATGTTACTGAAAGAGATGCAGATGTAAAAATAATGCTGTTCTTTGCCTTCTAGTGATCTATAATACATAATTGTAATTGAAGGACTGGTCTTAGAGACTTATTATATGTGTTTATGTAAGAACTGGTTGGGGTAGAAAGAAAACTTAACATGTGTAATGTGATATGGTCATTACAATCCCACAATGAGTAGTTGTGATAGGATTGCATTTGGAATCCTTACTAAGAAAATTACACATGGATAGGTTGTTAGTATGCTATGGTTGTGTTTTTTTTTTGTTTTGTGTTTTGTTTTGTTTTTTTAAAGTCTTCTGGATTCTTGGTAATCATATTGTTTGAAACCATATATGTAGACCAGTCTATGAATACTTAGTTTTCTAGAAGAACTGTTTAGCAAAAGTACAGTACCTGTTTTGTTTGAATGTAAAGTTTATCTATCTTCTCTAGAATTAATGTTTCCTAGTCCACAGATATTGGAGAGCAGTAAGAAAAGTTGCAAATGCAATTTCAGATTTTTAGGTGATAATCCAGAATTCATATATTGAAATGGTAGAATGTCTGTCTGATAGTGAACTGTTACAGTGGTTCCATTAAATGTACAAAGTTTTTAATCAATATGAATTTAAATTATTACCAATTGTTTCAGATAAGGAAATCAAGTAATAGTATAGGAAAGTACTAACATAGTAAAATGCTTAAAGATATGAAATAGAACATAACCTTTTATTTCAGATGTAATTAAAACAGGTGACTGAGATTTTGATTAAAACTATGCTTTTTTTAAGCATTCAAAATATATTTCAGCCCATTTTTATCAAAAATGCTATCAGTTTGTACTCTATAAAATTATTATTATTTACCAATATGTGATCAGATCCTTTTCTTAAATTCTCAGATCTGAACAATTTCTGTTCAAACTATGGAAATGTGTCCCTAGTAGTTTTAAGGTATATGTGATAAATACCACATTCATGGTTCCATGTCATTGTGTATAGGAGTATATAAGGATCACTTTTACAAACAATTACTTTACTGTTCATTTCTGCAACAATTTTTTTTAGAATCAAAATTGGTCCTTCTTTAATTTCAAGTCAGTTAAATGTGAGGTCTTACATTGCAGTGTTACACAAGAATGTGTTTAATTTGGTACTTTAGATTACCTGAGCAGAACAGCAGTTTTTAAGGGTACATGTTTGATAGCTGTACAAATAAATTCCTCTGTTTTCTCTTTTTTCCTTTCAGTGAACAGACTTATTTGGATTCCCATTGTTCATGCACATAATTTTATGAATAAAGTTCAGTGTCTGTGACAATATCTTAAATTCCCATTTGCACTGTTTTAATTCCTCCTATTTTATACAACTAACTGGTACTTCACTTGTAACCTTAAGGGGAAAAGCTTTCTGAATTCCTATTTAACTACATGTACGGACACTTTAGCTTGCTTGACCCAATACAACTTTTATGATTAGACAAGAGATTCATTTGTCTAAAGGATTTGAAGTATGGGATACGATAAGATGTGGGTTTACTGAATATAGCATTGACCGTAACTTCAGGCAATATGAAGGCAAAATTCCAGTGAACTTTACATAACCCATTGATACCAACAAAGGAATTGGTTGTAAAATTTCCCAATCGGTTTTGTGCTTTCATGTCCAGCCAGCGATAACACCAACAAAAGTGAAGTAGTAAGAAATTGCTTTTAAAAAATTAAACTCTTGGATCAGTCTGAGCACTCCTAAGGGAATGTGTTTCAATGCTGTAATGATTAATAGAGCCTTGTAAGTGACAGAATATTCACCAGGAAGTTTTCACTAAATGAAATATTGACTCAGCCCTTCACCAGGAGAAACCCAGCTGGAAAAACTAGTGTTGTGATCCCATAGCTCTAAGACACAATGCTTCCAGCATCCATCAACTTTGATATGGCACTTTTTTAATGTATCACTATTAAACATTAGCTTTGGTAATTCCTCCGTGTGTGTTGAGGGAGGAATTAATGGAATCCATCTAAACCCATCATTTCATTTGAAATGCATTTCAGGCAGTGTTGTTCTTACATTAATGGGCAACAGAAAAGGAAAGTGTTCTGCTTGCAAAAAACTAACTTTCTGTTCTGTTGAACCACATTTTGGAATATTCAAATTGAGTAATAAAAACTTTCACTAATTTTAAACTTACTATATAATATACGAGCTAAGTATTAGTCCTTTACCATCACAGAGAATAGTCAGGGAGTTCTCAAATTTTGAAAACTTTTTTTTTTTTCTTAATACCAAGTGGACCTATAGCCTATAATAAGTGTTCTTTCATGTGTGTTACAAACATAATGAAAATACTGAGTATTGATATATTGATTTAAATACTTTCACAGTCTTAAAACTTTAAAGAAACTTGGACTGCTATAAGAAATATGTGAAACAAGGTTGCAGTTTTAGATTATGTTTTGCAGTAACTTAAAAGAGAGCTCATTGATAACACTTTTTTAAAACAGTAGTTATGTTTTTCATGCATATTTATTCTTACATAAGTGGCCTTGAACATCCTTGTCATAAAAAGGAAGGTTATCTCTATTGTCATCCCTTGCACAGACTCAAATTCAATAATTCAAAAGTAGATTTTTTTTCCCATCTGTGAAGCTGAATATCGTATTACTTTATGCGGTATATGCAGGTAGCGATGGTATGAAGATTGGCAATGTTTTGTATTCTATGCAGTTTTTAAATCTAGGCCTTTAAATGCATCACCAAAACCTGTTCTGTATGATCCTAAGACTTAGTTTGCTGTGTTGCCTACTAATTAAATGCATTGCAGGTCAGATTTTCCTGTTCAAGTAGGTGAACTACTAGACGTAGTGAACTGAGAATGTTATTGACCTCCCTTTGTCTGGTATTTCAGCAGTGGTCTGTATACCAACAATGTATTACGAAATGTTGCTACGAAAGTGACGTTTTCATACCAGTTCTGTGGTTTATTAAGAAAAAAAGTTTTCATTAGTATACTAACATATGAAGTAAGAACAAATATATGCAAATACTGTGAGAACTATCATAATATTATGTCTTGTTATAGTAAAGTTGGAGTTACAGCATTGGGATTTTTTCATAAAACTAATGATGACTTTTTCTTTTCTAAGGCCTTACCTATGCAAGGAACTTCCTAGTTTACAATTTGTTGATGGTGAAGACTTAAACTATCATACTTTACCCACAACTGAAAGAATCAAAAGATCAGAATCAAGAACTTTTCTGGAACTTTGTCAAGTTCAAATTGAAGAAAATCTTATACTGAAAAACAAGGCTTTTGAACTTGGGTAGGTATTTTAGATGAATATAAATTGCTTTCAGAAATATGTTCTAATATACCCTTAGTGTAGTTCTTTATGTTTTTCTTATGAATTTTACTTAGCTTTTTGCCTGGAAACATTATTATGTTAAGAAAGAGATCAGAATCATTGACTTCAGTGCAAGGAATACTTCAGACAGATATTAAAATATCTGTGGGCCTTGACTTCTGTTGTTTTAAGTTTGGGAAAACAGGTGGTTCAAATCCAAAAATTCTTGAGGTAGTAGTAGTTGGATGAATTCATACATACAACATGGTACAGTGGCATGTCGAGATAATAGCTTAAATCCCCAAAGTGGTATAATCATATCATTAATTTCCAATTAATTAAGTTTCAGCTTAATTTCCAGTTTCAGCTTAATCAAACCTAGTTTGGCAAACAGTGCTCTATTTTTTTTCCTGCCTTTTTTTTTCCATATCTATCTATATTATTCACATTCTAAATGACTGGAAAACTGCAAAAGGTGTCCTCTCTCCTCTTAAAGACGTGGATTATATGGCTCTGTTTATATGGCTCTGTTTATAGGTCTTTGATCTTGTCATAAATGCTGCTTCATTATTATGATTAGTTGTCCAGTGACTTAGATATTGAAAGTTGTCCAGAACTTAGATACTACAAGTGGTAATTTTTAATTTATAACTCCTATTTTTTATCACTTTGCAGTACCTATATATACCAAACCTCTCATATTTTTGCACTTGGGAATATTGCCCATTTTCTTCTTTCTTAATTCCTTTTCATTTCCTAGCAGGTTTTACAATATCCCCGTAGTCCTTTTAATATCCGATTTGTCTGCTGGTGTTTGAAAAGATAGTTTTCTTGATCCTGCCAGGTATTGAACGTTATCCCAGAACAAGTGAAGCACGTAATATTTTATGATACTTTAGTCTGAATTTCTGGTTGTGTACTTTGTTGGGTCAGAAGAAATACCCACATTGTTTCAGAATCTAGCTATTTTTTGTTTACATATTAGCCTCTATGTTTATGGGGTCTTGTTAATACCTAAAGGTATTAAAGGTTATTACTTTCATTTATTATTTGATGTTCCAATAGAATCTTCATTGCTCGCAGAACTGAGATTTATTTGAAAAGATGTTTGTTTTAAGTATTATATTGAAATTAGTTTTGGGAGAAGTTATATCATGGAGTTTTTTTCAACAGATGTAGTATTTAGGGGGTTCCTGGAACTCATACATTTCTCCATTAAACCCTCAAGAACACTTTTTATCTACTTCTGTAATTTTTGGTTTCTGGTTTGCAGATGGAAAGCTGACACTTCTAATCTATTTGAAAATTTACCATTTGAAATAATGTTCTTTCTTAAAAGGAAAACAGGAAAGGCAAAAAAAAAAAAAGTCTTACTTTTCCTTTATGGTAGAGAAATTTTTCTTACATCCAGAATTTAGGACCTGTTTCATTGAAAACCTTTGCAGAAAAAATGGTAATCTCTAATTATGATATGACCATCATAGAGCTGTAGTAGAATATCGTACTTCTACGTGCACTTCTATAAGATAATAAAAAGTGGGAGAGAAAAGTAATATCCACAAAATGGAATTGTTTATGTAACTAGGGTCTGTAAGAATGTACAGCTAGGCAGGTAAAAATTTGTTGGATTGTCAGGCTCAGACCATCCATTATTAGTAGTTGATGCTACTTTCTGGACACTGAGACTTGTCCCTCTAACATCTTTATCAATGACATGGAGATGGAGTGTGCCCTTACCATGCTTGCAGGTGACATCAAATTTGGGGGAAATTATTTATATATCTGAGTGCAGGGCTACCATTCAGAAGGACCTAGACAAATTGGAGAGAGACACCAACAGGAGTCTGTGAATTCAACAAGGACAAGTGCAAAGTTGTGTTTGTTTGTTTGCTTGTTTTTAATTTTGAAGGAGTGACCTCTTTTTGCAGTACAGGTTGGGACTGGCTGGCTGGGGAGTATCACTGCTGAAAAGGACCTTTGGGTCTGGATGGATAAGAAAGTGATTGTGAGACAGCAGTCTGCCCTGATACCAAAGAAGTTTAACAACATCCTGGGCTGTATCTGGAGGAACATGGACAGTAGATTGTGGGAAGTGATTATCCCCCTGTATTTAGCCCTTGCATCTAAAATAGCCTCCAGTATCTGGTGTCATCAAAGCACAAAACCAAGCACAGCTACAGGCTGGGAGATGAGTGGTTGGAAAGTTGCCAGGCAGAGAAGGACCTGGGAGTGATGGTGGACAGTCGGCTGAATATGAGCCAGCCATGTGCTCAGGTGGCCAAGAAGGCCAACAGCAACCTGGCTTGCATAAGAAACAGTATGGCCAGCAGGGCTAGGGAGGTGATCGTCCCCCTGTACTCGGCTCTGGTGAGGCTGCACCTCGAGTACTGTGTTCAGTTTTGGGCCCCTTGCTACAAGAAGGACATCGAGGCACTTGAGCGGGTCCAGAGAAGGGCGATGAAGCTGGTGCGGGGCCTGGAGAACAAGTCCTACGAGGAGCGGCTGAAGGAGCTGGGCTTGTTCAGCCTGGAGAAGAGGAGGCTCAGGGGCGACCTTAGTGCTCTTTACAGATACCTTAAAGGAGGCTGTAGTGAGGTGGAGGTTGGCCTGTTCTCCCACATGCCTGGTGACAGAACGAGGGGGAATGGGCTAAAGTTGCGCCAGGGGAGTTTTAGGTTAGATGTTAGGAAGAACTTCTTTACTGAAAGGGTTGTTAGGCACTGGAACAGGCTGCCCAGGGAGGTGGTGGAGTCACCATCCCTGGAAGTCTTTAAAAGACGTTTAGATGTAGAGCTTAGGGATATGGTTTAGTGGGGACTGTTAGCGTTAGGTCAGAGGTTGGACTCGATGATCTTGAGGTCTCTTCCAACCTAGAAATTCTGTGATTCTGTGATGAATGAACTGGAACAATTTCAGTGCATTGCCCCTGAGATGGTCAGGAGTTTTGAGCAAGTGCCTGAGAAGACAGATCCAAGCTCTTTGCAGTGGTGCATAGCAGGAGGATGGACCTGAGCTGATAAAACGGAAGTTCAGACTGGTATGGTGGGTTGATCCTAGCCAGTAACTAAGAACACAGTAACTGCTTGTTTGCTCTTTCCCACTCCCTGCAGAAAGATAGGGGAGAGAATCAAAGAAGTGAGAAAATCCCATGGACTGAGATAAAAACAGTTTAAGTGAAATAAAGGGGCCCAGGGCGGAGAAGAAAACAAAAACAAAACACCCAATTGATGGAAAAACAATCATTCAGCACCTCCCACCAAAAGGCCAATTCCTAGCCATTCTCCAAACAATGGCTGCCTTGGATAGACTACACCCCACTTTTATTGCTTAGCAAGACATCATATAGGAAGAAGTCTCATTTTGGTCATTTCAGGTCAGCTGGCCTGGCTACTTCCAGCTCATCCACTAAGGGTGACAGAGTGAGAAACAGAGAAGGCCGTGATGGTGTACAAACATTTTTCAGCAATGGTTTTGATAGCACACTATTTACAGGTGTACTATCAAAACAGTTGTAGCCACAGCACCATACAGGCTGCTATAAAGAGAATGAACTCCATTCCAACCAGACCCCATACAACTGGGCATAAGGAAAAACCTTTTCACCATTAGGAAAACCTTTTCACCATTAGGATAGGCATTGCAACAGTTTGCTCAGAAAGGTTGTGCAGTCTCCACTCATGGAGATTTTCAAGACATGACTGGAAAAAGCCCTGAGCAACCTGGTCTGATCTCAGAGCTAACATTGCTCTGAAACAGGAGATTGGACCAGAGACCTACTGGGTTTCTTGCAGTGAGAATTTGTCTATGATTCTGTGTAAGTTTTGGTAGAAGGAGTTTGCAGATGTTTGAGAAGAGCAACAGTGGGAAGAAGAAGAGATGGTATAAATGTATTTTCTTTCCTGAGTGTATGTTTCTTTTTTGTTATTTTTTTGTTTATTTTTTTTTTGTTGTTTTGTTATTTTTTTTAAGTTTGTTGTTTTGGTGTGTTGTTTGTTGTTTTTTTGTGTATTTTTTTAGGTTTCAATAATTCGTCCACAAAAACTTCTGAATTTATAACTTTGAGATAGTTGAAGCATATTGCATCAAATTTAGTGTCAAAATGATTTTTTGTGTGTGTGTTAAAGACCTCTGTGTTTCATTTTGATTAAAAATACCTTTTCTGGATGATTTAATAACCATTGAAAACTGCAGTTTGTGAAAGCAACTAAACAATAAGTTTGTATATAAGCCTTAAAAGCACAGCTATTATATGTACATACGGCAATACTTTCTCCAAACAGACTGAATTAATGTGAAGTTGCTAAAGAACAGGCCAAAAATAGAGCAAACTTCTGTCTGTTTCACATCTTGCTAAGTTATGAGCCCCTGTAGGTGCGACCTCAAGTATGTAAGCTGCCAAAAGTAATCACTGCTTGCTTCCCTAATCCATGTTTCATACACCACTGCTGCTCAGTTCAATTGTTTGTGCTGTTTCTGCATGCAAGTTCACTGTTCTTAGCATGCTTGTCTTGTAATGAGTAATCATTTAAAAAACTAACACAATACCTTGGCTACAGTAATTTGTTTTCATTAATCAGGTGTCTGGCTACTGGAACTTTATAAATACTTGTATGTATAATATAGTGAAAATGACAGGAATTTCATAAGCAGGTTTGCAGGAGAGAATATGTAAACAATGGTCTTTTTCCATGTGTTTGTAAAGTTCTTACAAACATGATTGAATGACAATTTGTATTTTAACAAAAGTTAACTAACTGACTAATGAAAATCACAATAGAGCTGCAAAGTGACATTAAGCATAATTTTAACTAGCACACAGTTAGGGGTAGAATAATCACAGAATCGCAGAATGGCTGAGGTTGGAAGGGACCTCCGAAGATCATCTAGTCCAATCCCCTGCTGGGCAGGACACCTAGAACACATTGCACAGGATGGCATTCAGGTGGGTTTTGAGTATGTCTAGAGATGAAGACTCCACAAACTCTTTTGGCATCCTGTGCCAGTGCTCTGTCACCCTCACAGTAAGGAAGTGCTCTCTCGTATTCAGCTGGAATCTCTTGTCCTGTTGCTGAGCACAACTGAAAAGACTGGCTCTATCCTCTCTACACCCTCCCCTCAGATATTTATACACATTGATGAAGTCTCTCCTCAGTCTTCTCTTTTCCAAGCTACACAGGCCCAGTTCTCTCAGTCTGTCCTTTTATTACAGGTGCTTCAGTTTTAATCATCTTAGTAGCCCTCCTCTGCACTTGCTCCAGTAGTTCTATGTCCCTCTTGTACTGGAGAACCCAGAACTGAACAAAATACCAGGTGTGGCCTCACCAGGACAGCAGTGACCAGGAGATAACTGCCAGTGCTCGGTAGAACTGGCTTTTTTGTCAACTGACTTTTTTGCCTCCAAAAGGTTTGTTCTACTGACTTTTCCGTATCATTTTTACTGTCTCATTCTGACAAAATGATGATCTTTGAATAACATAGTGGTCATTGCAGGATGAAATTATATGTAAAATATGGTCTTCTAACAGTTCTGTAGGCAAGCTTTCAAAGCTTAAACTTCCATGTGGATTACAATCTGATTCTAGTGCTTTTATCTTTCCTTGAAGTCTCTGGAAAACCTTAACTCAAGTTGAGAGATGTCTTTTTCGTTAGAAGGCTACAGGTAGCTTTCTGTTTGTAGCATTTTTTTGTGAAAGTAGTATCTTGGTCCTGAAGTATGAGCAAGGCTGCTGTATGAGTACAGTCAAATCTTGTGATCTTGTGATGAAGATCAAATCTTGTGAATCTTATGATGAAGACCCATCTTCTTCTGTTCTAGTATTCCCTTCTCCCAGTGCAGAAGCAGTGCAGAAGCTTTGTGGCTGTTCTAAAATTTACATGGGATATAATATGCTTTCACTGGTTAAGATCTGATCAAGACTCTGGGTGACTGGCCACTTAACACAAGGCAATGTGCTCATCAAAGCTGGAAGTGGAAGTTGTAAAACTTGCTGCAGTTAGTCTGCTGTATTCAACATTACATGACTTAGTAAGCATCCTGAGAGTAGGGACACTGGTGCTTCTGTCAGGGTGATCACAGTTCTTGTTTTGTCTAGATGCCAACTTACACTTAAAATGTTGTTTGTATTTTAACTAAGAAGCAATTCCAGAAGAGTTAGTGTGACGAGACCCCTTGATCTATAAAGCCAAAAAGGTCTCAAAGGCAAATTTACAGTAACTATAACGGAAATATTATGGTATCAAAAGTCTTAATACTTACATATTTCTTTCTTTGTTTTTTTCTCCTCCCTAGTACCCTAGTATGTGGTTGTCTTTTCTTTTGTTGTTTTTTCTTTATTTTTTCCTGAGTAAAAAAGTAAATCATTCCTGCATATTTTCCATGATAGCTGCTTCCTTTTTGTGGTTTGAGTAAGTGGTCTTCAGGACCCAGTCTCTGGTATCAAGAATGCAGTCGAGATACTGAGAAATCTGCAGTGCTTTGATAGGATGATCCTGCCACAACCCTCCTGAACAGTGTTTTGTCTTCCCTCTTCTCCCCTCCCCTTTTTACTTTTTCTTTTATTTGTTTATAGTTGTTGTTGTCTGCCCTTTGGAGTTTAATTTTGCAGGAGAATCCCAAATACAGTTACAGTTATTTAGTAACCTCCCAAAAGCTGCTTGTGGAAAAATCAAACAAACAAACAAAAAACATATGATCCCTGGTGACCACAGTTATTTCCCACCTGAATTTCCTGTTGTCTTCAACCTCCCCTGCTGTTCCTACTTGCCATATGCATAGACACTGAAAGAGTGAAAGAGTTCAAGGTGCTGCTAGACCTGACAAGGGAGAAGATGCACAAGCATCCTGTTCTGTTAACAGTTTCCTCCCTTCCCCCTTCTCCCCCTCCCTTCTTTCCGTCCTTCCTGTTTGTTTTGTTGTTTTTTCTGTTGGTTGAGAATGAACAAGTATACTTAGGATAATAGTATAGGAGTGTACTTTTCATGATACAAAAGCTTATTTTGCCTATTATGTAAAAGATCATGTTTGTTTGTTTTTTTTTCCCATGTTATTTTTTTCTTCTTCTAACCAAATTTCTGAAATATTTTACTAGTATTTCTTATTGAATAAGTTACTGTACTTACTGTGTGGGAGGAGACAGGTAGAACTTTTTAGATCCTCAAGCAAATATTTGTGATGGTTTAAATCTTTTGAGGAAATGTTACTGTATTTGTGGAATTAACAGGAAAGAAAATACTGTGTAATGGACAATCCACTGTACAGCTAATGCATGAGTTGTATAATTACGCTGTGTGGATTTGGCTTCAAATTTAGCTGTTCATATTTTACATGACAGTAGTGAACTTGCACTAACAGAGAAAGAGTGCCTGTTTTCCTCCGGTAAGATCTATGTGTTCTAAAAAAACTACAAAATTCTTAGTTAAACTTTACTAGAGGAAATAGTTATTTAGTTAAATAGACTTTTCACATTAAAATATTATAAAAACTTTGCCTTTTAAGAATGATGAACAGGAAATTCTGTTATTCAAGCTATTATCTTAGGACCTAATTTTTCTAGACCCCCAAGAGAACTGATCTTATTTCAACTTTTTTATCTTGTGTTGCTGACCTAGAATTGACTTTTTGGTCCTCTGAAAATAGCTCCAGATTACAGATCTCTGCATCTATCTGTGGTATCAAAGGAAAACATTTTGCGGGTTCCAAAATTATCTGCTACCTATTACAATAGATAAACACTGTCCAAATACAGGCAGCCTTCTGTATCTGTAACAATTAGTTCATATTTGCCCTAGTCACTTGGATGATGTAGCACAACTAATCAGAGCCAGACTTGGTTAACATTGGTTAATGTTGCTGGGCTCATTCTGACAATCAGATGGGAAATCAGATGCTTTGTATGGCTCTATTACTCTATTATTATTATGTTGCTCTACTGTTGCTCTACTGTTGCTCTACTGTTGCTCTACTGTTGCTCTACTGTTGCTCTATTGTTATACTATTATTATTATTATTATATTACTCTATTATTAGTATTACTCTATTCCATAGGTATACCAGGCTTATACAGCTTATTATAAAATTGTAAGTCAAGTGAACAAAGATCTGCAGGAACTCCACTAGTATTTAGCCAGGGAAAAAATTGCAGAGAATTTTAACTCTTCCTGAAGTTCAGTGTGGCGTCTTCCTATATATTAATAAAAGTATTGACATTTAAAAGTTTCTATTCTTGTAAATTCTCTTTAGACATTGTGGTTTGTTGGTTTGAATCTAAGTTTGGGTTTTCTTGTTGTAGTTCTAATGTAAATTTAAAAGTTACTGTTATTTTTATACTAGATACCATAGTTCCCAAATTTAAAAAAAAAAAAAAAAAAGATTACATCAAATCCTCTAAAATTTTTGGCTTTGTAACCACATAGAAAATGAACAGTGAAATGCATGCCATAATGCCTATTTCAGACTGAAGCCATTAAAAAACAAAAAGACATAAATTAAAATAAGAAAGCTAATATGTCTTAGTATATTTGAGATACTACCAAAAAAGTGTAGTTAAGATTTTTAAATGCTGAAACTAATTTTTAGAGTAATTACTGTTAACTGTAAGGATACATGAAAATATAGAGTAGTGTAGGAATTAATAGAGGAAATATATATTTTTGAAGTGTTCTTACAGCCTGAAATATGTGATAACATTTTTATCTTTCTTCAGAATTGCCTCTTCCATTGATGCTGCACAGAGACAATGCTGGTATTTTAATCAGTTAATGAAACTTAGCATTGAACATCGATGTGCGCATGAGTATGGTGAACTAAACATTACTGACAGAGATAGACCAGAAGCACTGCAAAATCATTTAAAGCAAACATCCACTGGCTGCCTACAGGAAAATAACCTCTTTATCACGGGTGCGACAGAAAATAAACAGGTCTTGTTGGATTCTTCTGAAAGATGGATTACTACTGACCATATTAAGGCCACATTCATTAACTCCTCCATACCTGTGCACCAAAAGGAAAATAAAGAAGATCATAGAGTGAAGCAGAAGAACATGGAATCTTGTATTAATTACAGTGAGGAGAGCAAAGGCAACAATAACATGTCAGCCCAGCTCACATTGCAACAGTCAGTTATATCAAGTAATGTGAGAAGAGATCTTAAGCATTTTGATAATGATACAGAAAGGTAAGACATGGGTGTTGGACTGATTTCAGATATATTAGATGTATAGGCAATAAGTGAGAATTTCTTGTTTATCAGATCACACATCTATGTTTTAGTGTGGAAGTAATGTTCTGAAGCTTATTAGACAGCAAAGTACTTTAAGGTGATGCAGACTGGACTATTAGATACTGTCTAATAAGAGAATTTTGAAACTTCCACTTGGCCTCCTAACTTTTCCTTCTTTTTTGCAATACTGTCATGACACCAACTCTTAAATGCACAAGTAATTTACAACATTAAGGATGAAAAGGCTTGGTGGTTTGTTGGAATTTTGAGGGAGTTTGAACTACAAACCAGTGTAAGTTTTTTGCTGTATTGTTCGTTAGGCACTCAAGATTCGTCTGTGTAAAATTTACAGTTGGTATCATTTAGAAAGCAAGATGGAAAAGTTGCTTAAATCTACTATCTGACTCCCTTGACCTTAGGCCAGGCTCCTGCTGTTGTGATGACTGAAGAGCTAACAGTCTGCCCTGCCCTTGGTACTCCTCCAACATGCCTCAACCCACTTCTTACAAGTAGAGGCAGGGGTGAAGGGCCAGTTCAACTTGTTCTGTGCCCCTAAATTCTCTCTTGCATAAAACAGACTGGTTTATTACCTCTTCAGAATGTATCTGTTGCTGGTATATGTTTCTGGATGTACAGTCAGGGAAAATAGAAGCTATTTTGCCCAGAAATTTTGCCCTGGAGATACAAACTTTTAGTTACAGCTTCATAAGTATTCAGTTTCAAAAGTATGCATCTTGAATACAGTGTGAGAATCAAGCATGGGAAGGTGTGCTTCTTCATGCTGGTTAGACTTATTGTAAATGGGCAGTAGTGGTTAGTTGGTTGATTTTTAAGACACTAACAATATGTCATAAAAATTATTATTCAGGAAGACCATAGAATTCATCATTGCCTCTCAGAAATTAGAAAATCAGACTACAGTAGTCTATTATGGCAGTTGAGTGCCTCAAAAAAAATCTTTTTGAAAAGTGTATTTAGAGTTCTTAGAATTTTAAATTCATTCTGTAGCCAGTTGTTGAACAGTTCTCTTCAATGCAGAATATAAACTTAAATATTTTTTTTTTTTAAACTCAGATTATTTTTTATGGTTGCAAAGCTTATAAATAAACCATGTTTTGAGGTTGGTAAACTTAATAAACACATTTTAAGGAAAAAATACTTAGAAAAAGGAATATTAAATATTAAATATTAATATTTAACCTCTGAAGTGTGCTGTGACTTGTGCTGGATTGTCTTTTTCACTGAAGAGTACTCTATTATTTAAATAAATGCACTACAGATTGTAAAGTGTAAAATGTGTGAAGTCTGGGGGAAATTTAGACACATTTTATTAAACCCACGAGAAAGCTGAAATGAGAATTTTGTGGAGAGAAGGATTCCAAGATAATAATATCAAAATGCAAAGCTCCCATTAAACTTTTTCTCCATCAGAAAAAAATTAATTAATTAACCTTATGTTTAGGGATCTCAATCAGTTAGAAAATCTAAGTAACCTGTAATCAGTGCTTTTTAAACAATAAGTAACTTAGAAAACGTTCCTATCTTAGAAAACGTTTTCCCATCTGCTCTATTGGAATTATTCTTATCGTGCAGCTTTCAGCATTCACCTTATTTCACTTTAGTATTTTTCTATATAGACTGTGGAGATAAGTGGATCTTTCCAATCTTTCAGTCATTATTAACTACTTCTGCTCCTGATAACTACTTTGAAGAGACACTTCTTCTCTAGTTAATGTGAAGGGAACAATACCCAGTAGAGAGTAGTTCTCTTAGATAAATTGGTCTTCCAAATGTTGTAAATATCCTCCTGTGTTTCTGTACACGTGCATCACATCTGTGCTGTAATTTCTTTACAGTTTAATGTTAGAGCATTCTATTTTTCTCAGTGCATAACACTATTCTTTCAGTTTTTTTTTTTGGTTATAGTTAGGCAGCTATGATAATCTATTTTTGCTGGTGAGGTTATGTTATCCAAAAAGGTACTTATTCCTTACTAGGCTGCATATGGCAGCATCAACGATCCAGTCCCTTTGGAAGAAGTACCATGCCAGGAGGAAAAATAACTGTACCAAAACAAGGAATGATCATTTTACAGAGGTTTCAAGACGGAAGAATGAAGCTGCCACACTAATCCAGGTTAGTTCGTGGCATTCTGTACTTATTTTCCAATTAAATAAGAAAGAATCTAATTTTGTGTATTTTTCATCTTCTATCTATTATTACTTATGATAATGATATTATCAATAGCTTTGGAATTAAATTTTTTGTGTGCTTTATTTAAAAATTGTAAGATCGAAGTTTCTGAAAGCTTTCTTTACAAAAAAATGTTCTGTAGAAGCATAAAAATATTTGCCCTTTATTCAACAAATATTTTCCCTGAATTAGCTTTTTTATTATTATTACTATTATTTTAATACCGTGTTTTAGAGCATATTGGGCCTGTGTTCTTACTGGTGTGTGTCTATGCTACTAAAACGACAGACACTGGCTGCATAAGTGGTAGAACGTATCTCGTATCTATACAACTAACTGCTCTTCCTTTCTCTCCCATCCAACCTACTCATGCTTTTCCTTCTCTTCCCATCTCTCAGAAGATAGGACTGCCACATTCATACTGCCATTGAGAACACACCAGGGCCTATGTTGTACCATACCAGATACTGGACTAATGGTTAAACAGAATGGATTACTGTGTGTGTGAACTCAAGACCATGCCTTGGCTCTGCTTAGTTTGCTAAACAGATATAGCGTCTATATGACAAGTTGCCAGGGTTCATGGATTTTTCTACATTTTTAAGTTAATGTAGCTAGCTAGTATCACTAAGTTTGTTTCTGGAGTATAGTCTGTAGCTAGTGTATTAAATTTATTACATTAAAATATATTAGTATGTTAGTATATATTAGTATAATATATTAGCATTTTAATGAGTACATATTGCTATATTAGCATATAAATATATATAAATATAAAAGCATATGTTTGTAAAATAGAAAAAATATATAAAAATATATAAAAATAGAATGATATAATAAAACATTAATAATATTAATAATTATTAATATATTGAACATTTTATTAAAATCGATTATATTAATATACTATCAATAAAATATATGTAAATATTAATATAATATGTACTATTATATTACTAGTATATTAAAATATATTTCTGAACCTATTTGGCCTCTACTTTATATTGAAGTGTTGAGTTCTACAAAATTATATACTGAATAAAATGTTTTTAGTTTGTTTTTTTTTTTTTTTTTCCAAACCTTTTCCAAATTTGATTTCCAAAGTTTATATGGAAATAAATACACTTTCACTATTTGCGTTCTGTGCACTTTATGGATTTGTGTGTCTCTTACATCCATCACCATTATTCACACTTTCCTTAATAAAACCTCAGTCAATTTAGTCTCTTTTCACATTACTCTGTGCTTCTTATCCTTTTATCCCTATATCTTTATCTTATTCTTATATATCCTATTTTAAAGAAGTGACTAGCACTGAATTCCAGAGGTAGGTATATCATGAATTTTCATCTCATTTCTTAAAAATTGCTGTAATATAATTTGTCATTTTTTATCTCAACTGAGCACTGAGCTCGTGAATTCATAGATTTGTGTTAACAGATGGCTTACAGTTTATCCTTCTGTATGTACCATTACAACTTGTTTTCTCCTTTGCATCTGTAAAAACTAATTGTATTTATTGAATGAAATGTATTTCTCAGTTGATCGCTCTGTAATATCAGATATTCTTTCTGAATGGTTATGAAGATCTGTAGGAAAATAACACCAATAAAATGATTAGAAGGCAGATCTAATACATTTAATCGTTTGTATATAAATCAGGAATTTTACGTGTAAAGACAGCAATGTTTTCAATAATTTATGTAATTATGAAATCATGTATTAAAAATGAATAAGCTAAATTTTAAGTCTGAATATGAGATTTACCCTTCCTGTTTTAGTGCCTTCATTGCAAAGCCTTTAAATGTCGCCAACACTACTCTGACAACACTACTCTTCAGGAGAGTGTTTTGCACAGTATTTAAATGCTTACGGCATCTTGAATTCTAATTACATCAAACCATTTGGGGGGTAATTGAATTTAGTATTCTTAATTCCATTTATTTAATTTTGATCTCTTGGAATTTTTTCTTTTGTATGATTCTACAGCTTGTCATGTGTTTGTAACACCTTGCTTTTTTTTCTAGCATTTAATTCCTAATGTCCTTCTTTTTCATAGTTATAGTTATTCCTACCAGTAGTATTTTTAAAATAAAGATCTTAGACAGTTAAGAGAAAGTGACTGACCTAGGTCAATTGCATGAGATATCTCCCAGAATAGCTACTTGTAAACTATAAAGCATTTAGTATAAGTGTATTTTTATTCTCAGTAATTTGAAAGTTAACACTCAGCTTTTTTGTATGTAGTCATTCCTTTCAGTTTATAATAGTCCCTGAAGGAATTGTCAAATAATTAATTAGTTGACCCAGGTTTGTAGTTGAGGGAGTTGCAGGATTCCTTTCTGCTTACTTGTGGAGAGCCTCCTGAGTACTCTAAGCTTTAGACATGTGCTGGCATTTAATTTGTCTTGTAGTTTTAAATGTCACATAAAGTTCAAAAAACAGATCATTGAGCTATTAAACCAGGGCCCAAGATGTTTTATCTTCGTAATGGGATAACATAGAGAATCTGGAGTTGGGTTTGATCTATGACTTTATATAACATGCTTTAAATTTTTTGTTTAGGCATCTTGGAAGGGTTTTCTTTTGCGAAGGAAACTGGCCAGTGCTCTTGCAGCTGTTAAAAGTGATGAAGTGGAGGCCGAATATGAAGAAATAAATGTGGATGATTTCATGTTTTATGAAGTAAGCATAGTCATTAGCGTAAAAATTTACATGTGATGTAAAAAATATTATTCTCAAACAATCATGTAAGTTTGGAAAATAAAAGAAATTGAAAAGACTACCAGGACAAGAATTAACATATTGGATGTCCAGAAATAAAGAAGCATTTGGTACATATAACTCATTTAAATGTGTTTGTCATGGATTGATTGCTTCCTGCTCTTTGAGATGCTCTCATAGTTACTGTTTTATTAATGTCACAACTATAGAAATCCATATATTTCTACAGTTAAAGGACAAGCAAATGAGAATAAGGAAACAACTACTTTTGTTCTAAAATGTTTAGCTTTTTAGTATTTTAGTAACTGATTATAATGCCAACAATGTATTAATACCTATTTTGTTCATTTTCATGAGAGAATGAGAACAATAATATAGCTGAAAATACAGAAAATATAGCTGAGATTCAGTGTTGTAGGATTCCAGTAAAAAGGAGGTAAAAAACAGAGGTGAAGCGGGCTTATTAGTTCTTCATTTATCTCTGAAGTGCAAGTGCTAAAACGAGCATAAGTCTGAATACAGTGGTAAAAAAAAAAAAAAAAAAGCTAAATCAATAGAAAAAAAAGGTGAAAAAAATTCAGAAATGTTTACTTTTTTTTTTTTTTGCAAATTATATAGAGTTAATAATGTCCTTTAAATTTCAAAGCATTTAAATTGAGTCAGAAGTTTCAGTTCTAAGAAATAAAAACTAGCTTCAAATTATTAATTTTGTAATTATTCAGTAATAATTAGGTAGAAAATAAAATTGTTCACAAGATAAATATCATTCAGTAAGCAAGGAAAAGAAAAAAGAATCTTTAGGCTAATTTTGTCCCTTGTAGCCTTAATAGATACTTTCTCCATTGGTTCTGGACTAGTTCTGCATAGTAAGGCAGCTGTTATTCACCTATTCATCTGTCTGTTTTCTAATTGTTCACATTTGTTCTTTTTTATTTGTGGTTTCTGGTAAAGCAAAGCAAACTGATATCATTTGAGACCTAAGTGGATATGACTGCGGATTTTTTTTTAATGAATCTTTGTGTGCTTATAGTTGCTCATTCAGCTGCTGCATCTTTGCAAGGGTCCAGGCTAGTTTGCAATAGAGATTGATGTGATAGCCCTCCTACTGGCAGGATTAGATCCTATTTATTATCACATGCTTCTGTGGCTCATAGACAGTTATGAAAATCAAGTATGTTTTTAGTTGAAGCAGCACAATTTAAAGTTCATCAGTCTTTGGTCATCTGAGTATCAACCTTATGTCCCATTTCCCTGTCCCCATTAGAAAATAGTTGGACTTTGTACCAACTAATTTCTGGTGACTTGATAGCTTAGAATATTATTTTTTCTTCCCTCTTCCAGCATCTACATGTATTTTAAGATGGATTTTCAGAATTACTATCCTATTGTAAGATAATGCAAAATGCTGGAGAGTCCCCATTTGTAGACAGGAAATGTGTGTGTGTAAATGTAGAGATCTGGCTTAAATTTTAGGGTTGATTTATTTTTTTAATTTTAATTTAAAATAAATATGTAGAGTTCAACAATAAATAAAGTTCAACAAGGCCAAGTGCCGGGTCCTGCAGCTGGGGCGCAATAACCCCAAGCAGAGCTACAGGCTGGGAGAGGAATGGTTGGAAAGCTGCCAGGCAGAGAAGGACCTGGGAGTGATGGTTGATAGTCGGCTGAATATGAGCCAGCAGTGTGCTCAGGTGGCCAAGAAGGCCAACAGCATCCTGGCTTGTATAAGAAGCAGTGTGGCCAGCAGGGCTAGGAAAGCGATTGTCCCCCTGTACTCGGCTCTGGTGAGGCCGCATCTCGAGTACTGTGTTCAGTTTTGGGCCCCTCGCTACAAGAAGGACATCGAGGTGCTTGAGCAAGTCCAGAGAAGGGCGACGAAGCTGGTGAGGGGCCTGGAGAACAAGTCCTACGAGGTGCGGCTGAAGGAGCTGGGCTTGTTCAGCCTGGAGAAGAGGAGGCTCAGGGGCGACCTTATTGCTCTCTACAGATACCTTAAAGGAGGCTGTAGCGAGGTGGGGGTTGGTCTGTTCTCCCATGTGCCTGGTGACAGGACAAGGGGGAATGGGCTAAAGTTGCGCCAGGGGAGTTTTAGGTTAGATGTTAGGAAGAACTTCTTCACCAAAAGGGTTGTTAGACATTGGAACAGGCTGCCCAGGGAAGTGGTGGAGTCACCATCCCTGGAGGTTTTTAAAAGATGTTTAGATGTAGAGCTTAGGGATATGGTTTAGTGGAGGACTTGTTAGTGTTAGGTCAGAGGTTGGACTCGATGATCTTGAGGTCTCTTCCAACCTAGAAATTCTGTGATTCTGTGATATACAAAAAAGAAGAGTCTCATTAGCTGATGTTCTCTGATCCTTGGCTTCTTTCTAGAATAATAAAAAGCAGAAAGTGGAAGATTTTAGTTTTTCACACAGTAAAGAAATATCTGTTCTTATCTACAAAAGAAGGAAAACATCCTGTTTTGAATTACTCAGCCTGTAGTCCAGAGTCTCATATGCCATGTGTCAGTTGAGGTTGTTTCACTCTGTCCTGTCAATAATCTTGTGACTTTGTTTTTGACTTGTTTTGTTTTGTAGAACTACATGGGTAGTCTTATTCCATCTGTCTGTTGGCAAGGTAATCACATATGGACAGGTGCTTCTGCTGAGGCCAGGGAGAAAAGGAAGAATTCAGGGAGGCATGAAAAGAGAAAGGCTAGGTCATTCCAGAGAGCCTTGCACTGTATCACCCTCTGGCGTGATTTTTTTCCAAATCGTAGTTTAGTTTACTAAGAAAGAAGTAAAACATGTTTTTAGGGAACAGTGCTTGAATAAAATTATTTTGTTCAGATCATGATAGGAGAACCATGAACTGACATTTTAATTTGCACACCAGGCTCAAAGGCTGAACTGGAGATTCTTGTCAAATAAATTACTCAAAACCTTAGCATCTTGTGATGAAAAATATAAGAATATATCTTTTTCTACAGAGCTGTGTATGTGATAAATTTTAAATGTATAGGCCCATAAAGGTTATCCTTTGTTCAGTGATTAAGTGTTTAGATTTTTAAGATTGGCTGTAACTGAATTCAGAAGTTTCGTATGTCCTGTGATGTTTGTCATAATTTTTCCTTTGTTTGTTTGTTTCAAGCATGTATCTTGTGTTCACTGAAGAGATTGTAAGAAATATATGGCATAACTATAAAAGACCTACTGAAAATGTATTATGAAATCGGGATGGGCGATCTTTTCTGGCCCATGTTATAACAAAAACAAGTGTTGGGCTTCAAACAAGTGTGTAGGAAGGAGTACATATTGCTGGACAAAGAGATCCCATATAATAGGATGCGAAGGAGGAGAAAAATGGATGGAAACCATTTTGTGTTGCAGATTTCACTATTGGATAGGATGAGTGAATTGGGAAAAAAATATTTTTTTATCACAAGTTAATGCAAACATAGTAAATCTTGTCCCAGTGTTTTTTGAATAGTTCAGTATTTTGTCATGTTGTCATTATTTTTATACCAGCGTTATGAAAGATTTCAGTTGTAATGATTTCATTTTGTATTATCTAACAATTTACAAAGCCACTAGTGTGCAAGCTTCTGTTTAAACCATTTAAAATATCACTATGCTGATGAAGACTGGTCACTCATTAGGTACCAGTCTTCATTAAAGGACTGTTTAATATCTTTATGACAAGTTCAGTAGACATAGTGCTTTGTGGAAGTTGAGGTTACAAAACAGCATGGGGAAAACTGCAGTCTTTTCCAAAGACCTGTTTACTCCAGTTCAGTGCATTGAGCAGTGATATATTGCTACAAGTCTCTGGCACCATATCATGTGAAAAATGAATTGTGTGTGACTGAGCTGGAGGAAAGGCCTTTATCTAGCTCACAACAGCATGAATAGTAATCGTTTCACCTTTACAATTACTGGTATCTTCTTGTAGCCATATCAGCTCCCATATATTGCCAAAGGTATTCAGAGCCTACTGAAAGCAGTAATGTTTTGTCTGTTGTATTGTGCAATGTCAAACAGGCTATTCCAGATGAGATGAAAGATCTGGCCAGCAGATGTCTCTGAAAGTATGAGCCTGGTATTCAGTGATATTTTCATGTCTTTCATGTGGACTTTGCAGAATTCCAGCCTGTAATGCTCCAGAAGGCTGATCTTAAGACAACCTTTCATCAGCACTCCATCCATGTAGCAAATGTTGAACTCTACAGGCAGAGCTCTTTACCTCTGGTGGATGAAATCTGACAACACATTTTCTTGACACAGCTCTTACTTTTTGTAACCATGTACCATGTATGGTTATAAGCATTGTTACTTTTTTGATGAGAATATGATTCAAGTAAAATGCAAAATGTTGGTGTCAGTAGGTTGAACTAATTGAGTATGATCAATTTTAAGACAATTATTTGCTGAGAACAGTGTTTGTGGCCATATATCTTATTCTCCTCAAGATGTCAATACTGACAGTTACATGACACAGAAATTGGGTAAAATATTTTACAAAACCATTTTTTTGATTTTTTTTTTTTTTTTGTTAGGGATATCTAGTAATACTTTTTGAAAAAGAAAGTAACTTTATATGTTGCAACCAAACTAAAGAGAAATCCATCACAGCTTCCTTCATCAAAAGGAATAGATCCATTGCCCTGAGACAAAGGGTTGTTCTACTTTTGAGTTTGCTTAAATAGAATTTTTAAATCCCATTCCATTTGACAGCTTTTGAAATTCATGACCGGGAGTTTTCTTCACATTTTTTATATAACCACACTCAGCC
Source organism: Anas platyrhynchos (assembly GCF_047663525.1). NCBI lineage: Eukaryota > Metazoa > Chordata > Aves > Anseriformes > Anatidae > Anas > Anas platyrhynchos. The sequence goes on along the minus strand of NC_092587.1, from coordinate 50,909,420 downwards.
ACACAGCCTTTTTTTGCTTGCCTGCCAGAGCAGCTGGGTATCAATTATCTGTGTTCCTAGAGTATATAGTTGCCTCTATAATGTATTTGCATAAGGTGATGAATCCTTACTGTATTGCGATTTATTGTTCAGGCAGTCTGACTGCTCAAAGATCTTCTCAAGAGCCCAGTCAACTGGGTTTGAGGTGAGCTGAGGCGGATTTGTATAATTTCTCGAAACACGCAATATGTTTTTTTTTTTTTTTTCTTTTCAGATAATGAATGCTTCATGATGTGGTTTGTCTCAGACCATGAGCTTGTGACTGTGTGCTTGTGTCAATGATTTCTGTTTTCTGGTTTATGCCAGAAAATAGTTATCCTATAGATTATAAGGTCCCCATATTTCTTGTAGCTTTTAGGAATGTGGCTTATAAATACAGATCAGAATCAAGCCTTCCTATGTTTTATGCTGCAAAGGATATGATCCCTTTTTTATATGAAATTTGTTATGAAGTTACAGTGTAGCAGAAAAGCAAAAAAGTGTCTGATGATTTGCTCAGATTCATCCTTTTCATTAAAAAACAGAGAAAAAAAGACTGTCTTGAGTAACATATTGGGAGATCAGTCTTTTCAATCAATGTATACAAAGAATCTCTTGATATGATTCTGTTTCTTCAGCTGCTACATTAATGAATGACATGTTAGTCTGTGGCATCATCAGATACATAAGGTTTCTTTCCTACCTGTTTCAGTAATGATGCTTACATAAAACCTTGAAATGTTTTCCAGTTATCCAGTAGATATCGTTAGCCCTGGAAGTAGCTTGTTGCTGAGTCAGGTTCTGATGAACACAAACACTGATATAAGGAGTTGTAACCATGTCTAACACCCTGCCTTCACAGCTGGTGCAAAATATGCTCTCATTGCTTTCTGGCCTTCTACCATGAGATCTCAGTTCTATTAGACCACTGAAATACTTTTAATTTTTAAATAGAATCTGTCCTCATGGCTTGTCTCTATCTAATTAATGGTCAAATAGCCAGATTCAAAAAAATACTTTCCAGAGGAAAACCCACTCATGATATATGACACTAAAGATATAATTTGGAATCTGTGTTTAGCTAAATTATATAATTTTTTCTAAGTTATTTTTGGCTTCCCTTTCTTTGACAAAACTGCAAATTGAAATATAGCTTTCTCTTGTATTGTGGTTTGAGAATTCCTTCACAAAACTTGATAGAACAATTTGGGTTATCTTCCTTTGAAAATGTGTTCTTTCAGCATACATTATTTAAGGGGTGGAAATGAGGATTTCCCTGGCTTTGTAGATTTTGTTTGTGTAAATTCATTGTCTTTTTGATTTTATTTTTGTATTTTATTTTATTTCTTCAGAGGTAGGAGGATTTAGAAAAAAGCTTCTAGGGACTTTGTAGCTAAAGTCCATAGATAAGGTGGACGTTTGTGTAATGTGGCAGAATCAGGAAGGGGAAGACCTGGAGCTTGTTGTAATTTTAATAGGGGAAGAGTGTGCTTGGGGTCTGAGAGCCATTTCAGGAGTGACCTGAAGGTGCCAGGAGCCTGATACTTGTTGAGGTAGGTTGGGATATACATCTGAAAAGATTTTTGAAGCATTCATTTCTGGTCCTTACTTGAACCATGTAACCTCTGAAGCTGAGGTTACTGTGGTTATTGTTTACCCATCTGTACTTTATATTTGTGTATTCAAAAAAAAAAAAAAAAAAAAAAGTAGGGACAACTTAAGCTTCCTTTAAAAACTGTCAGGCTTAAGGCAGAAATGCTATTCTGGAAAAAATGTGAGTCATGTAGGTCCTGAATGAGTTTGATAAACTACAATGAAATTCAGGATTGTGGAGAGTTAAAAAAGTTATATATCTACATACATACTTACGTGAAAGAAAACTTTCTGGGACCATGAAGTTTTAATTATTAATTTGTTTGTGTATAGTTCCAAATCAATTATTTGTATGGCCTTACTCATACGTAGAGAAATCACATCTGTGCATATATGCACATATTTTATATATAAATTATATATATATATATATATATGTATATATATATTATATATATATATAGGAATTTAAGTGAACAGTTAGTTATCTGACCTTCTTAAACATTTTGGAAAAAAATACACTCAGAGAAGACATTCTTCAATAAAATTGGGCTAAATGTTTTTCTTTAAAGAATATTGTGACTTTTCCAGTAATTTCTAACACATCCTTTTTATAAATGGACAACTACACAACTCTTCTTGTCCTCTAACTTTCTTTAAAGAATGTACTCTAATAATCAACCTGCTTTCTTAAGTCTTTAAAATCTCTTGGAGTTAATTCATTGTTGTGATGTTTCTTTGGAATCCATAGGATAAGCACCACTATTTTTTTGGCTTGCGGCGCTGTTTGGTTTTAGCAATCATGAGAATGCAGCAATGCCCAACTTCCCTTACCTCTTGTCCTTCATAGAGACAGAGTTGAAAAAGAAGCATTGCCAGAGGTTAAAATAACCTTTATTAGGGTACTGCCCTATTTATCTTCACCATATAATATATGTGAAAAAACATGAAAAACAAACCAAGAGAAAAAGGCTATTTTTCCTACTACTTGCAGTTCAACGATATGTTCTCTATAAAATATATCTGTATTTAGCTGGACTGATCTGTCTAGCTAAGAAGCCTGTATACATTTCTTATGTAAAGTTCGTTAAATCAACACATTTAAATGCAGTTTTAAAGTGGCAGAATTCAGGCTGCATTTGAGTTATTTTGGAAATGGAAAAATAATTCAACGAATAGACAGTTCAGTTAAGACAGTATCAAATAAGAACATCCTTATGTTTTGTAATTTTTTAGAAAGTCACACTGTGAACTGACAACTTTCTAATGTTGAACTAAGCTTTACATATGAATTCAAGTTGCTCAGAAAAACTAGCCCATAGTGTAATCTGATTCCCAAGACTGGATGAAAGAAAAGGCTAAATGCACAAAATATTCAGATCTTCAATTTCAAAGGCAGTTTTCAATCACAGTCTATCAAGCATACATAAATAAGCAGAGAAAACTGACGTGGTCCTTCTATGTCAGCTATAAGAGCTAAAAATTTATAATTCCCTAACAGGTTTTTCTAAAATCATTTATGCTTTTAGAGGATAAAGTTTTAGCAAGGAACACGTAGGACTTTACTTCTGCCTTTACTTAGGCAGAAATTAAGTTTAGTGTGATAGAAATTAAATATGTTGTCCTAGAGTGGCATGATGTTTGAATGAAATGTACCACAGAGTGAAATGTACCACAGAGTGACAGGAATCAACAGAGACAGTTACAACTTTTGGCCAGACTGTAGTACTTGCTCTCATATGCCCTTTTATATTGAGAGTATCCACAGGGTTAACATTCAGCACATGATGCCTTCTTCCTCACAACTCATCCCCCACTCCCACCACCCAAAATTCCTGAGCAATCATTTAACCTAAAAGATGTTGAACAGTAGGAAAAGTATTTCTTCTTGTGGCACACATTGCTCAAAAGGAGACTTTGTCAGCCTATTTGAAATAATCATAGAATGCTATCGAACATTCTACCTTGGATTAAAGTAGTGTTTCATTTGTCTTTTTATTTTAAGTTTCTGATTAACTTTCTTGGAGCATACAAGCCCTTAACTGCACTATACAAATATAAAAAAAATAAACCTGAAAACTAACAAAGTAGAAAGCAAAGATATCACTTGTATTCTATAAAGAAAACAAATCAAAAGATTAATTCTAAGTGTTTATTTATTTACTCTTATTGCATATTGTCTTAATCTTCAAAAACTATTTGGAATGTAGACAGTGGAGCTATTTTGTAAAATCTGTTGGAAAAGGGGCCATTTATAGAATCATAGAAACTGCTGTGTTCCTCTCATAGAATCATAGAATCATTAAGGTTGGAAGAGACCTTCAAGATCATCTGGTCCAACCATCACCCTACTACCAATGTCCCCCACTAAACCATTTACCTAAGTGCCAGGTCCAACCTTTCCTTCTTTACTGATGATGTTAAAGACCGAGAATGACATAAATTGCCTGCATCACTAAAGGTAGCAGAAGTCTGGAGAAACAAGTTAGACAAATCCAGGCAGGTGATCTGCTGGGTGAATCTTTTTTTAAATGCAAAGAATTCCACACACTATTTCTGTGAAATTGTAATGTGGAAATATTTTTGAAAATAAAATTGTTGATTTTTTTTTTTTTTTTATCCTCCCATTCTCCATATTCTATTGTCATTTCCAGGGGCTAGTCATGAGTCCATTGAGTTTTTTATATTAATTTTCTTTTGTTTATTTATATCCTGTTGGCTATTTTTGCTATTTTATCTTGGAATACAATATGAATAAAAGCACTATATATATACCAATAGAACAGTTATTCTGGCTAAACTGTTGGAGTCCTTCAAACAGTAAGTGAATTAATGATGAAATGAAAGAAAAAAGGAAAGAGGTATAAACAGTAAGTTTTATGTAATTCATAATTTTGTCAGGTGATTATTGATCTTGTGATTCTGAGGTCCACCACGTTTGGAAATGTGGGTTAGCTTCAACCCCCATGACAGCCAACATATTGGCCTTTCAGAGTTAAACTAGTTCTTTGACTAAGAAATAAATATAGTAATATGCCTATATGACGTCTATAATTTACATAGAACATAAAAGCAAGCATTATCATCTTATTTGTTTCGTAATTCATCTCAGATTGCTTTTTTTTTTTTCTGTTATAATATAAGTGGATAATCTCAATAGAAATTGATCTCATTTTTAGCCTTAGTTTTTGTTAAATCTGTTACAGTCTTTGCATTATTTATAATTTAGGACTGTATTTATGGGAAAATATGGACAGAAGCTCCCTGAGTTAGTACTGTCAAAATCTCTAGGCATAAACATAGTGGAAGAGCATATGTTCAAAAATCAATTATGCATTTATTTTTGTTGGCCAAAGCAAAAGACAATGTGGTATATTTTTATAATATGCTACATACATGTATATGCATACAAGTGCCAAATGTGCTTTATATCAGCAGATATAATCTTAATGATAAATCATTGTTTTGTTTGTTTTGGTCTTGAATATTTATTGTCGATGGTCAGAGGCCAAAGAGATGAGATTCAACATGGCTAAGTCCTGCACTCTGATCACAACAACCCCATGCAACGCTACAGGCCTGGTGCAGAGTGGTTGGAAAGCTGTACAGAGGAAAGGGATCAGGGGGTGTTAGTTGACGCTCACCTGAACATGAGCCGGCAGTGTGCCCAGGTGGCCAAGAAGGCCAGTGGAATCCTGGCTTGTATCAGGAATAATGTAGCCAGCAAAATCTGCAAGGTGATCCTTGCATTCTGCTCTGGTGAGGTCCCACCTTGAGTACTGTGTTCAGTTTTGGGCCCCTCATAGACACTGAGACTCTGGAGTGTGTCCAGAGAAGGGCTATGAAGCTGGTGAAGGGCCTGGAACACAAGTCCTGTGAGGAGTGGCTGAGGGAACTGGGGTTGTTTAGTCTGGAGAAGAGGAGGCTCAGGGGAGACCTCATTGCTCTCTCCAATTATGTGAAAGGAAGTTTTGGGGAGCTGGGGTTGGCCTCTTCTTGCAGATAATTAGCGATAGGACAAGAGGGAATGGCCTCAAGTTGAACCAGAGGAGGTTCAGGTTGGAAATTAGGCAACATTTCTTCTCAGAAAGAGTAGTCAGGCATTGGGACGTGTTGCCCAGGGAGGTGGTGGAGTCACCATCCCTGGGGGTGTTTAAGGAAAGTTTGGACCTGGTTCCTAGGGAAATGGTTTAGTGGGTGACATTGGTGGACAATTAGACCAGATGATTTTGGAGGTCTTTTCCAACCTTAATGATTCTATGATTCTATATTCACTATTAATGTAAGATATTTAAATACCCAAATCATTCTTGGACACATTGTATAACAGACATTAATTTGACTAATATTTGCAAGAAGTGCTAAACTACTGCTCTTCCAGATCTATTGATTCTTTTGCAAATAGAGGAGGAGAAAAATCACAGAATCACATAGAATCACAGAATTGAAGGGATTGGAAAGGACCTCAAAAGATCATCGGGTCCAACCCCCTTACCAAAGCAGTTTCCTTAGAGCAGGCTGCCCACGTTGGCGTCCAGACGGGCCTTGAGTATCTCCAGAGAAGGAGACTCCACAACCTCCCTGGGCAGCCTGTTCCAGTGCTCCATCACCCTCACCGTGAAGAAGTTCTTTCACATGTTGGTGTGGAACTTCCTGTGCTCTATCTTGTGACCATTACCCCTTGTCCTGTCCCCGCAAACCACTGAAAAGAGGTTGGCCAAATCCCTCTGTCTCCTAGACCTCAGGTATTTAAACACATTGATGAGATCCCCTCTCAGTCTTCTTTTCTCCAGGCTAAACAGACACAGGTCTCTCAGCCTTTCCTCATAGGAAAGTAGCTCCAGGCCCTGTATCATCTTTGTGGCCCTCCACTGGACTCTTTTCAGGAGAAAATACTTAAGAAATGTTCCATTTTCATATACCTTTATATACCAGCAAAGATGAAGACCAATCTTTCACAGACTGAGTTTACTTGCAGCTTGATTAAATGCCCATGCTTAGAAAATAAATTAAAAACTATTACATGAAAATAGAATATGATTTGTATAGTGCAAATGAAGAGTAACTTCAAAGAGAACTAGATGGAATAATGTCTAATTTCACTGATTTTCACTGGTTTGTGTCAGACTTTCTTCTTTTTTCATAGTTACTCATTTCAACCATTCTACCCACAGACCCCAGGCAACTGCAGAATTCTGATATTTAATAGTTTTGTCTCTGCAGAGATACAAACTTATCAGTTTTCTGTATCTGATTTGTACAAATTCACAACTTCACAATCTTAAATGGTTGCCTTTGGAATTCAACTTGCTACAGTATACTTCTGGAAAAAACTTTACCGTGACTTTTTTTTTTTAATCAAGTATGTAGTGGTTATCAGCATGAAAATAATCACTGCAGTGAGATATGATAGTAGTTTGTAGGCATGTATAACAGATAGTGATACATCTAATTTGTTGCATGCCTCTGAAGTTTGTTTGCGTAGATAATTCCTCAACATGTGCAACTGTCTGAAAGAGGAGATGGGGTAAAAAGGATAACATATATCTTAATCATGAAACAATAATAGAAAGATTGGTAAAGAGACACCAACTTTCAATTAAAACCAAAATACTATAAACAAAGAACAGAGAATTCTAGAAGCAAGGAATGAAACATGTAAAAATTAATCCTTTTTAAGACATGAAAATGAAATCAAATTTTATTTGAATGCAAGAAGAATAACTCTGGTTCACAGTTCACTTATAAATAAGAAGATTGGTTTTAGAATCACCAAATGATGTGACCACTACCCAAAGTAAGCTTTTCAAAATAACTGAAATACCATCCTTTTGTCTCTCAGAATTTCAAAGGTTATGGAAGGCCTTCTTGTTTGGTAGTCTAAGGCTGTGCAAAGTCCTCTTTACTCAAGCTGCACAGTAAGTTATCCAGATTTAGGATAACTGCTTCAGATTTTCAAGGTCAGAAATCAGTGCAATCTGAAATAGTCTGTGAATTGGAAAAGATAGTCTGGTTTTATAAATTTTGAAAAGAATGAACACCAGGCTCTTTGCTAATGAAGTATACAAACAGCCTAAATGACTGAGCCCTGTATAAGTGAAGCTGAATTCTTCAGAGGTATTTACTTACTGTGTGGCAGTAAAGTACTATTCTCATTTATCAGAATGTATTGAACACGTGGTCAAAGAACTCATGGATGTATAAGAAAAATAGGTTATCTGTATATTATCTGTATATTATAGGTTGTCTGTAGGTTGAGTTTGAAACATAATCTAAATTTTGTTTTCATGAGAGAAAACTGAATTCTGTCTTAAAGAATTAAGAGACATCAAGTAAAAGCTAATTCTGGCATCCTTCTTCAGTCCAAGCTATTAATTTAGTTTGTGAATAGTTCTATTATATCAAAAATAAAATTGATTAACTGAAGAATAATTTCATATAGCCTTGAGTTTTTCAACCCCAGATTTCAATGAAGAATATTTATCTATTCATCTGTTCAACTCAGCAAAAACAAGTTTGACAGAATCTGGCACCTGGACATAAAATACTCATTGACTAAAAACCAGAAAATGAGACTATTTGTGATCTTTAGGCCTTTAATCTGTATTTTTTTCAGAGTTTCACAGTCATTCTTAATAACTTGGGTTATAACAAAACAACATGCTTAATGTGATTTATTTTAAATAAAATTAGACAACATAGCATCTCCAAAGGTGTTTTGAGTGTGATTGCTCTGCAGGTGGCAGTTCTGATATACGACTTGAAAACACTTGAAACAGTATCTAAGACAGTTTAAAAGAGACTTTTTTAAAGTTATCAAAACTAAACTGATTTTATCAGTGCACTATTTGACTTTACTCATTTATACAGGCTGCATTAGAAAAGGAATGGCTAACTCTAGATTCCACCCGTTTCCCTTCAAAAACACTCCTGTTCTCAAACCAGCTGCACTGGCCAAAGGTAATGTGTCACAGCAACTTCTTACTATTCTGTCTTTATTCATTCCTTAAGGATATGCTATTCTGGGGCGATTAATAAGACAACCTATTGACTTGAAAAACACAATTGCTTTTAGAAGTCTCGGACTTCCTCCTCACCCCCAGATGCAATTTTTCTTCCTGAAAAATTTCTTTCTTGAAGATTTTCTTTCATTTGCTTAATTTTTTCTTTGTTTTGGACTTATTTCAACACTTTACTTCACAGTAGCAGAAAAAAAAAAGATGATGTTCTTCATATGTACATTTGGCAATGGATTAAAAATTGCTAGTTGACACACTACTTTAAAAATTACTGAGATATGACTACAGCTGAATGTTTTCAGAACAGCTAAAGATCATTGAGTTGTAATGTCTGCTAGTTACTTGATAAACTTTGAAGTTTTAGTTTTTGTTTTGGAAGTTTTTTTGTTGGTGGTGTTTTGTTTTGTTTGTTTTTGTTTTTTCCCTTAAACAGTATTTCACTTAAACAGTATTTCGTAATGTCCTAATGTTTTTATTTCCTACAATTAAAAAGAGAGAAATGCATAATTCTTGATATTTAAAGACTTTAAGTATAATTAAAGTCACCTTTTTGCCCTGTTTATATAACTGAAGGTAAGGTTTCTAATGAGCATAGCACTGTTAAGAATCCTGTTACAGGACTACAAACCCTTTTAGGTTTATCTGCATGTTTTGAAATTCTAGAGGTGCAGTATTGGTGATGCTCAAAAGTCTGTTCATATGCATAATTCATGTTTTTTTGAATAATTGTTTTCATGGTTTATTGTAGGAATTATCTTGTAGGAATTAAAAACTACTTTTTAATTTTAATTTTAATTTTTATTTTATTTCTCTTACTGAGAAGTATTCCAGGCCCTTAAATTCCAGTGAACATTCAAACAATTTGCAGTTGTCACCACAAGCACTTTGGCAGCATGTTGACAGACCACATTTATATTCACCAGAAAATCTCCACTTTCATGGAAGGTAAGTCAAATAATTTGGGGGAGGTGGGGAGGAAGAGGTATTTGTTTGTTTTGTGGGAGCATTTTTTTTGTGTATGTGTTTTCCCCAATTATGTTTAGTTGATTTGGATTTGACAAAAATCAAAAGGGAGATAAATGTTTTCTGCTGCTTTTGTAGCTGTTGATTAAAGTGACATTATTAGAGTTAAAATGTATTCACTGGTTAAAACCAGGTATACTAAAAACAGTTATTATTTTTCATTTATTAAGAGTATATGAATATATACATGTATTTTATGAATGTATATTTGATGATATAAAAATTTTTTTTCACATACATCATAACAATGTAGATGTTGAAATATATTTCTAAGACTAGATAAAGATTAAAAAGGATTTCTTACACAGCTGCATTCTTTTGGAGAGAAAGAACTGAAATATGCTTTGAGTAATTGAAATGTAAACATTTCAAATTAATTGCAGACTTTTATTAATCTCTGAGATAAAGTCTTCCTGGAGTATTGAAATAGATTTATATATATATATATATATATATATATATAATTTTCAAGCTTCAAAAGGCACAAACAACTTCCAGAATAATAAAGGCTTCAGAACAGTTTCCCAAGACCCTACCTTTCAGTACTGTTCCTATACTTTGGTTTCAGTTCAGAGAAGGGAACAGTGTCACAGCTCTTTGACTTGAAAGAAAAAAATAAATTTTCATTCAGATCTGGAAAAGAAGAAAAAATTTCAGAAGAATGGTATGTTAAGCTTCAGTATTCTGCTTGTTCCAGAAATAGGTACAGTATATTTAGTTGTTGTAGCTTGCTTCTTTTTAACTTCCAATTTTCAGTAATCTCTGCTTTATATCAAAGTAAAAATTATTGTTACTTTTACAAATATCTGAGAGACCAGCTTAATATATTATAATATTGTAATTTTAAGTTTCATGTTGCAGGTCTCTGTGTAATTCAGAATGTTTCATACCTTGCAGTTAAGAAAAAAATAAACACTTCTATTCTCTTTGAAAAGTGCATTATATGATACTATGCAGATGATCTAATACTATCTGAAATTTTTAGTGAGCTATTCTCTTGCCCTAGGGGTTTTAAAGACATTTCTACTGCACAGCTAATGCTGAAGAGGGCTCATAAAATGAAGCCCAGAAAGTACAGTAATAAAAAAGTAGGTAAGTCAACAGATAAGAAATATTCTAGTGATGTCATATAATGATGTAATTCTTAAATCTCAAAATAGACTTTCTCTTTTAAGAAGTTTGCTTGCCCAAAAGTAAACGTTTATTTAAATAAAGGTGGAGTGTGATTCAGTGAAAACAAATCGCACTTTAAGTTTCCATAAAGACCTCAATTTGTTTCAGGAATCAAAAAAAATCAGACTTTTAAAAACTCTGTGGTGGATTTTCAAATGAGCATTCGACAGCTATATTAGACAAAAACATTGTTTCTTTTTGTTCATGTATCTCATTTTCTAGTTGTGGAATATTTATTTCTGTATTCTGTGTTTCTTATGTTCTTATTTTGGTGGAATCAGATTAAAATTATTGATTTAGGTTAGTTTTAATTTTAGTTCCTAGGACTAAAATTTTGTCCTTAGAATAAAATTTGTGTAGTGTTATTCACATCTCCATAACTAGCTTGCTTTATTATGCAAGAACTACTTATGAAAATGGCAGTTTGATACATATGAAATGAAATAGTATTTTTTTTTTGTTTTTAAATATTCACTAGAGAAATAAATAGTACTTATGCAGCTTTTTGCAATTGTCTTTTGGTTCTTCTCAGATTCTTCTTATGTCAATGAACCTTTCTTAGAATATGCTACAAATATATATATTATGATATGCTAATACAAATGTCAATGGACTGTGTTAAGAACAATAATTAATACAATACCACTACTATAAGAAATGTTGAAATATTTAAGAGCCTGGATGACAATAGGACTGAACTCTAAATTAATGATCATGTTAAATGTCCTTTGGAAAGTGTACTTTTATTTATGTTTATTTTTTTAAGTGTTCATTTATTTGTTAAAACTTTATCAGAAGCTACAGTTGCTTTTTCCTCTTTTGTATAACTGCAAATCTCTTCTGTGTTTGGTTTTGAAAGTGCTCAAAGACATTTCACTCTTGGAAGGGAAAAAGTTCAGCATACAAATAAAGTTATTAAAAGTGTTTCTATGTACATTTTTTTGCAATTTAAATATCATGCCTAAGACTAATTAGATAAAAACAAATCCAGTTAAAAAAATGCAATGAACAAGCCATGCTTTATTGCTATGGAAAGTGAAAAAAATGAATAAAAATTTAAAATGATTCTATTTCAATCTTGAGAGCTTCCCATGATGCCTTGCCACTTTAACCTGAAAAAAAAAAAAAAAGGTAGTGAATATGTTGCATGCAGATGACTTTCTGACATGTTCCACTTGGTGGCCTGTGTATAATTTTTTTAATGAAAAGAGCTTATTGGGTTAAATAATCTTTTCTCCATATGCTCTCTGGTTTATGTTAGTAGTAATTAATCCAGTCATAAATGTTTGATCGACCAGAGCAAATTTACTATCCTATTTTTGTTGTAATTTGTGTGTTTTGTTGTGTTTTGAATATGTTTACTTTCACTTTGTTCAGATTATTCAGTATGGCATGTGCTGAATTTTTTAATGTATCACTTGGAATATTCTTGAAGTATATGAATAGTGTTGGAAAAAATTAAAAAAAAACAACCTTTTTCATAATGTTCTTACAGGTTCAAATATTCTTTTCCTGACACAAACTCATAAAGAATATTTTTGTGTATTACATCTAGCACAAAAAATAACCTTTTTATATAATTTTCCTGTATAGAATTCTCTGACAGTCATTGAAATAACATTCTTTTTCTCAGATAAGCAGGAAGTGTAATTTCCAGAACCAGGAAACATGACTGAAATGTTGCACTCTCAAGCCCTTTTCAGTACAAAGAATATCAGTCCAACCATTCTATGTCATACAGCACACTAACTTGTTTGGTCAGTAAGGACCAAATAGGATATTAACAATTAAAACTAGTGTTTTTTTCTTAAAGTGATGCTAAAACTCAGCTATTACACTAGAAAATGATCCTGATGGGACAATCCCATGTGAGAAGGATCTCCACATATACAGTTTTACATCAGCGTCAACTACCTCTTCTGAAGCAGTGAGAGCAGGGAGCATCATAGTCTCATGGAGAGTCTGGGGACTTTACAAAGGTAGAGTAGATACACCTTATCCTTAAGCTAGACAGCTCTAGATCAGGAAATTTCCAATATTTCCTGATAACTGGCATCTTATCAGCTTCATCTGCTATGAAGTGAGCTTCTTCCTTATTGAAGCGTCATATTAAATCTTGTGGGTTTTCTTATTATTATTATTAATGCTGTTCTTTCTTTTAAATTTACAGTTCTTCTGTGTTATATTACAATCATTTGCTTCTTAGCTTTTTGTTTAAAAATTCTTAAAGTTATGTTTCCTGCACTCTTAAACATAGGTAACCAGAACCCACTTAAGTGTGAATTAAAAGGTAAAAAGGCAATTTTCCATGCAATATCCATTTACTGGTATATATGTTTGACTCAAAAGCAAAATTTGAAGTTCAGAGAAGCAAAAATTTATCAACTAATAACAAATAAACTTATAGCTTTTATGCTAAGATTTTAGGATCATTCCACGCATCTTTTAAGTGTGACTGAGCTCTTCTGTGGTAATGATCTTATTAATATCAGCAGATGTATCAGATGCTGATAGATTTTGTAGGAATACACGGCCTGTCAGAGTGTGTTGTCTGATTCCAAATGCTATCAAACTCCTTCGCCTGAAATTCACAAATGCAATGTATTGAATTAGTCTCCATTCAGTGTGTTTTGCCATTCCTCTTTCATATGGCCAGACATCTGCTGGTTTGAAACTTAAATCAGACAGTCATGAACAACTTGGACTCTGAAAATCCTCAGGTGTGGGTATTTATTCCTTTATCCTGGTAATTTTCCATCTTCTCTTAGTACAACAGTGCTAAATACAATGGGATTCATTTGGTTAATTATAGAAGTTCACATCTGCTTTCCTTTATGGAAACAAATAGCCACATTAAAGACTGTTAATTTCCTTCCAAATCAGCATTCAAAAATAGGCTACTTGAATCTCACTGTGAAAGAATTTATAATTCTCCACTGTCTATACGCAAAACCTAGAGTGTCTGGCTGGAATACAGAGTCTAAACTGTAGAGATGTAAAAGTAACTGAGAAGTATCTTACCTCATATGTCTGGCAATGCACCTTTTCAGTAATGAAAAAATAAGAATACTAGCAAGTGCGCTGAATCCTGTGGTTTGTATTACAAGGAAGAGCTTAAAGTAGCCTAACCTTATAATAGGCAGTGATTCAGGCAATGATTATATTACAGCAGGCCCGTCCCTACAACTAATGGCTTTAAGGCCTGTTATACCCTAATCCACTACAGTTATGTATGCTTGTTTGTGTAGTTAAATAAAGTTGTGGCCTGTGTTTTAACCATACCAAATGTACACTGTGTCTACTTCAACTACTTTTACTCTACAGTAATATAATACAAAAAGTGTGGGGAAGAAACTAGGAACTTGGCAGTCAAGTAAAACTGGTATGATGTCAGAAATATTCCTGTTTATCATGGGTGCATAAAATTCCAAAGAAATTCTAATTAAAAATGTAAACACAGCAGTTTTTAATTAATGGACTTCACTGTGATTAAAAAATCTCTAATAACAATTGTAGCTTCCCAAAGGTGCATTAGCACAGCAGTACAAAAATTCTTGCTTAACTTTGAATTTCTTTGGTTATGTGGATTTTGTATTAGCATCCGAATATTAACTTCTTTTTCTTTTAAGATAGCTGGAAGCCTTGTCTGGTTTTCAACTTGTCACTACTACAGTGCCGTATTCATTCTTGTTTAACCTTTCCCTCTCCAAAGGAAACTCTCTTGGGAGAGACTGACAGCATGATATGATAATTCTTGCTGTCATATAATTATTAAAAAAAAAAAAAAAAGGCAAAAAGCAGATGAAGTGTGCCTTGACTCCCAGAACAAGAGAAAAATTAAGATATTTTATAGAGGTTAGCAAATAATTTTTAATTTCTAGTTTAGAATTTAAGACAGCAATGCAATACCAATACAAAACAAACAAACAAAACAACAACCAACCACCACAAAAACACAAAGCCCACAGCCCCAAAACAGATTGTACAACATAATTTTTTAAATTAACAACAATCAAAATAAAAACCTACAGGATATTATTATTCCTTATTACACATTAAGTAAATGGCCATTGATCCATATTTTCCTAGTAGCAGAAGGAAAGCCACTTTTGTTATTGCTTTGTGTTCCATATAGCAGAATAATCTGGGAGCTCCAACCAGGGATGAGAATCCCATTGTTCTAATTGTTGTTCAATTAGGGAACAAAATGTGGTCTTTCTTCCAAGTGAATTTACAAATTGAATTATCTCATAGATGCACATCTGTCACCGTGCTACTTTAATTTATCAACTCTTTTAAAGTTGGCACAGATACGTGTTTATGTTTTTCTAATTACAGATATTGCACAACAAAAAATGAACGTCAAACATTTAACTTTTTTCAGTTTAACATATTATCATGAAGTTGTTTAGCAAATGTGATGCTAGATCAGGCAGTAACTATTCCTTCCATATTGTTTCTATAACATATCTTGGGTTTGCCCAACTTATCTTCTATATTTGGAGTCTGCCAAGCAATGTGCATTAAATTACATCCCTGGTTCTTAGATTGCCAGCACAGATCATTGTCTAATAAGTCACATTTAAATGAGTGTGCCAGAATCCAAGAAGATGTTTGTATGATTTTGAGCTATTGGACTCTTTCACAGTTCTCTGTGTGAAATCTAAAACATTTGATTGCTTGTCATCAAAGCATACATACAGTTCATTTCCCTGTCTCTCTCAAAGACTGAAAAGTACTGGTATTATAAACTAATCTTTATAATATTGCCTACATTTGGATCTAGGTAGATAAAAAGACTCATTTTTAATAACAAAAGAGCTGTAGGCAATAGTTGAGGTGATCCAGGTAGGTAGAAATTGAAGTAGTCTGGCACTGTGTTAAATCCCAGCAGATTACTTAATCATTTTGCAAAGACGTGAAGATAAATCTTGTGACAGAAATCTCCTAGTAGAATAATTTCTATTATATCCCTCTTTTCCGAGGGGGGAGGGGAGGAGAGGAGAGGAGCGGAGAGGAGAGGAGCGGAGAGGAGAGGAGAGGAGAGGAGAGGAGAGGAGAGGAGAGGAGAGGAGAGGAGAGGAGAGGAGAGGAGAGGAGAGGAGAGATTTTTAAAACATATTGGAAAAACTTGAATAACCCACATAGGAAAATAGTGTGCTTTTGAAGAAATTATTTTGTTACTTGAAAATAGTTTGGAAATCTTCAATTATTTTGTCTTAAGAGGTTTTAATCAATTTTAACACTTTGTCTTTGGTTGTCCATTGAAGAAAGTTGTTATTGCAACTACCTTTGTAAGTTAGAAGTATTTTTGTCAACTCTGTATCTGATCGACATTGTATCATGAGTGTTAGAAAAACTGTACTAACAAAAAATATTTTGTATACTTTCATCTATGTATAGTGCTCATACTGCCACGTATCTTGCAAGTGTAGAAAACACAATAGTAACTTATAGTTTAGTTACAATATATTTATAACTTTTGTTATTTAAAAGTTCAGACAGAACTTTTAAAATGCGGTATATTATTATTATTTCAAGATATTTTCATCACATATCTTATTGTGATCTATTTTCCCACACATTTTCTCCCCTGAAGAACACCAGGTTACTACAATTTTATTTTTTATTTATTGTCATGCCAACATAGACATCCTTAGTCCATCTACATGAAATGAATGTATCTACAAACCTGATAATCCACTTCATAAATCATTCTAATGATCTACCTGTAAATTTAGTGGAACTATTTACTGGACCTTTAATATTTAGTGGACCTTATTTATTGTGCTTCGTTAGTTATTTCACTGAACTTATATCTGATATAGTTAGAAAAAGTAGAGGAAAATGACTTAAAATCTGGCATCCTCTGGATTGATCGGGAAGCTATAAACGTACACAAAGATGAGGGATTTTCTCCTAGACAAATGGAGATAACAAATGTAAGGTATTGCTGATTCTGCCTTGGAAAGAAGACATGGACATCCATATTTTCCATTATTCTTTGATTAGTCCAGTGTGTTGATTGATGAGAGGTTAGCATCATCAAGAGCATTCAGTCAACCAAAAGTTGCTACAATGTGGACTGACCAATACCATCATTTTTTGACATGTTTTGTCAATGCATTATCTCTAGAAGTGTCTATACCCCTTTAGAGTTCTTACGCAGGATTATAAGGTAAAGATGTAGTATGTCTCCATCTTCATTATTTGTGTCAAGAGGGCAATTTTCTGAAGGAAAAAAAAAAAAAAAGTGGAACTCTCCACTTTTTTAAAGGATCATTTTTTAAAAAAGGATCTCTTTGTTACATTACTTTGTAACTGAAATGTGTTCTAGAAATGCAGAGATCTGTTCAAAAACAACTTTTAAAATTGTTAAATTTCATAAGAAACTGACTTAACAGAGCAATCCAATTCTTTATTTCCATAAATAAGGAAACAAAAACCAAACCAAAACAAAACACTATTGACTTTGCTGCAGTATTATGGACCATGACATATCCATATAGAGATGCTCTTATAACCTCTCTCAATAAACATAGATGATCTGCTACAAGGTCATAACAAGCTCATCAACAAGCTCATGGTAACAAGCTCAAAATGGAGCATCAGATACAATTAGTCTTGTAAATTTATTCTGTCTGAATGCTCTTTCAGTCTTCCCATCTCCTCTGGTTTCCTGCTCTCTCTTCTGGCAGCGTCTCACATATTCAGTTTTGCTACATTTGCAGTCTTAGTGAAAATTTAGATCCTTTCCTTAACATGTCTACTTCTTGCTTAATTCTGTTGCTAGGCTTTCACTTGTTATTATGTTCTAGTCTTTTTGAAAGTTTGCAGTCACCTTTGTAGACAAATTACTTCAACCTCATTGTTTCTCAGATAGTATGGAGTGTGTATTTGTCTGCTTGTGCTATCATCTTCTTTTAACCATTGGAAACATTTTTCAGTTTTCCTTTGTCTTTCTGTCACTCATGTCATCCACAGTGCCTTACCTACAAAACCCCATATGCTTTTGCTCCTTGTTATATATCTGCTTTTCTTCCCAGTCCTATTTTTTCTTACTTTTTTTTTTTTCTTAAACTGACTGATTTCTTCTGCTCAGCATAGAATTCTCACATTCTTTATAAACCACTGTTTGCCTTAAACTCTTACCTTCTCTCAAAGCAAACAATTCTTCTTTCACGTAGGAAATTCATGGAAGTTGCCTTTCCTGATATGTGTGATTTTGCATTAGTTCAGCTTTTGTTAGTTACTCTTTTTATATTTTTACAGTTTAGGAACCTGTATTATTTGAATTTATATACATTCTGTGCTCAACTTTGCAACGTTTTCAAAATAACACATGAAACTAATCAAGATTTTGTTCTGTGTCATGTAGATGAGCCTATAGACTTTTGGAGTCTTTATTTTGGTAAGGAGGGGACATGGAAGAAACTTGGTTTATTATCTGCTAGTTTAGCCTCAAAAAATTAACTAATAAACTGTCTCATGGTTAGGTGCAAATAACATTTTTAGCTGCAAATAACTTGATTTGAATGCTTATGAAAAAAAAACTTCTAGAAACAATCCTTGGCATATACTCTGTTAATATTTCTGATTGAGTTTCAAGCTCTAAAAACAGATTTTTTAAATATTTTATGCAAATATATGCTTTAGAAATTACTTTAGTTTGGAGATGAGCTAGCTAGCTAAATAATGGTCAATTGTGTTAAAAACTGAAGAATAGTAACTTTGCTTCTCGGTTACACATGTATTTATGTTTCTTTATTTTAGAAAATGTAATCCTTTGTGAATATAAAACCTACTTTTAAAGGTCTTTTCACTTATTAAGTGGCTAAAAGGTGAAAAACTGCTTGAAGGAATGAATGAGCCAGGTCTGACCTTTGATTTTAACTTGTTCTTGTCGTCTAGACCCAGCTGTGCGCCTGGCGTTGTTCAAAAACAATGAAAATAAACATCTCCATGTGAAACCACCAAGGAAGACATGGCCTGCAAATGCTGCTTACTTTGAAGGTATGAACAAGAATTTCATTTTGTCTGTACGCATATAAGCATATATATCTCCCAATGTCTTTTAAGCAAGCCTACTTGAAATGTACAATACGAAGAAATTGAAGCAGGCAGGAATTTAAGGTCCTTATCTGTACCTCAGTGTCTCAAGTTACAGCAGTGAAGCTTTTCAATTTCAATTCATTTGAGGGGGTGTGCTCCTTGAAATTAATTCATAATGAACTGGTGCCTAATTATTTTTTTATTATTATTTTTATTAATTTACTTTCAAGAACATATAAGCATATAAGCAGAAGTATAAAATAGCTAGAATAATTTTTTTTAAAATGAAATATCAATTCAAATTCTTCATTTCATAGTCACTTTTTCTCAAACTACCTATTAATTCCTTATGATTGATAATGTTATTTAAAGGAATTTACTTTAATAAATATTCTCTAAAAGTCCAACATTTGACAGAATACAAAAAACATTTGACAGAATACAAAACTTCAGCAAGCAAATATAAGATTCTAGAAGTCCATAAATACTGTTTTAGTCCTTTTACTGTTGAGATTGATGGTAAAACTCTCCTTGATTTCAATATGGGTAGGATAAGGCCAAGTTTGACTATTTAAAATACCTTCTGGAGACATTTTTTTTTGACTGTTTTAGTTTCTTTTGCAACTCAATCCTGTGCTCAGAAAGCTATCACCTCTGTCACTGTATCTTTTTCAATGACATAGCCATACAATGCCTCATTATTCCCAACCCCACAAGGTAAAAGAGAAAATGATAATACTCTATTAACATTGTCTAAACGGTGATCGAATTTAGAACTTTACTTAGGCAGGTGTGCAATTGAGCCAAGTATACCTAAACTGGAATCTTGTCAATTAACCTAGCCATATGTAAGTCCAAATTTGCCTCACATTCATGAGTCCATGCTCAGATTTGGCTGGAAGCAATTCTTGGGAAATTTTGAAAGGGAAAAATGAGTTTGCACCTGTTTGCCTTGCATTCAAGCTCACCATCTCTGGGGGTGTTCAAGGAAACATTGTACCTGGCGCTTAGGGACATGGTTTACTGGGGGACATTTGTAGGAGGGTGATGGTTAGACCAGATGATCTTGAAGGTCTCTTCCAACCTTAATGATTCTATGAATTTACATACAATATGAAGAGTCTGTGTACATGTATTTGGTACCTTATTTAGTATTTCCATTTTATCATATCTGTTCCAGTGGCATATCCTCATATGCCACCATATGCAAAAGCCATCATATACTGAATAAATAGAACATACAGACTGCGTGGAAACAAACAAACAAAAACATGGATGTCCAAAGCTTAGAAGCAGTAGTGTGACTGTTCAAAGCCGTATCAAAGAAAGAAACTTAATCTCAGGTTCAGTACCCTGAAGTTAGTGCAGGTTTAGCCTACTTTTCCTGCCACTATTTTATCTGTTTCTGCCTTTAGACATTTGGTTCATTGTGGAAAGCAAGTGTATGTATGCAAAATATTATTGAAATTTACATCAAAATGCAAGCACTGTAGTGCCATGCTTTGTTTTTCATGTTAAGGAAGATTGTACTCCTTTGGCCAGCTAATAAACATTATTTTTTGTCAGTAATTTTATGTTGGGAGCTTACATGCGATCTGCAGAGCCTTCAAGAAGACAAGCAATGCTATTCTGCTTGATCAGAATACAAAATTGTTCTTCTACCTGAGGTATTGATACTATAGATGACATAGCCAGAAAACACTAGGTTGTGAATTAGAATCAAGGGTGCAGCACAGGGT
This sequence comes from Anas platyrhynchos, assembly GCF_047663525.1. NCBI lineage: Eukaryota > Metazoa > Chordata > Aves > Anseriformes > Anatidae > Anas > Anas platyrhynchos. The sequence goes on along the minus strand of NC_092587.1, from coordinate 50,888,803 downwards.
GTTTACTAATATGTAGATACTGTCAACCTGAGATACTGTTGACCAGAATTCAGAGCTTCTATATTTAGAATTTGGATTAACATTCTGTATGTTATCCACTGTATACCTGCATGGTGATTTCACAGTTGTGTTACCAGTCATTTCTGCCCTCATTCACAGAAAAATTCATTTCCTATTTCCCCTCTCTCACCTTTTGACCATTTCTTCCTCTCTTGCCTGGAAAAAACTGTGCTGTGTCTGTTCCAGAGTGGGAGTTATTTCTGTAACAAGAAGTTGAAGTGATTTTACTCTGTATTCATAAATTTTGTGGACAACATATTCTAAATCAACAGAGAATACAGACCAGTTCATTGCATGTCGGAAATAAACTTCCTCTATTTAAGCCCTTTACCTTTACAGACAGGTAGCTAGTACTTTGGCAGAACTCCACTCCATCTCCTTCATAAATTACTAAACAAATATATATATATATTAAAAAAAAAAAAGTTTAAAGTTTCCCACTTTATTTCTTTAAAGAGGGAAATGAGAGGAGAAACCTTAGCATCAATAGTAAGTACACATGTGTTATCTGTTAAATAGCAGAATCACTACTTTTGAAAGGGGATGCCCTCGGAAGTGAAACAATTAGAACAGTTTTAGGTTTTCAAACTGGAACACATCATGGTAATGAATATTTAGGACATAATCTAGTTAAAGTGTAGGATGAATGTCTTTCGTCTTTATTGTGTCTTCAGTTTGTGTTTAACTATACAAATAGAAAAAAAAAAGAATTAAAAAATAGAAGGTATAAATTAAAGGGTAGAAAGCAATAAGCTTAATATCTGATTTTTTTGTGCAAAGCGTCTTTATGGCTTAATTAAACAGTAGGTATCATTTATATTTTCTTATACGTTATCTTGAGGAAGTAATTAAAATATCAGCTGCAAATATAACTATTGTATTTGTACAGGTATGATTTTCTGATGTTTATTGTTTTAGACATTAATGAATGGTATACACTTATTAGACAATGGGAGTGTAGCAAATGAAAACCTAGATTTTGTCTGAATATGGATCTATTGAACATAAAAAGAAAACCTTGTAATTCAATAATGTCATCCTCTCCTGAACTTATTAAAATGAATCAATTCTGAGATAAAGGATATGTTCTATCATAATTTGCCTTTTCATCTAGCCTACAGGGTTGTATAATATACCTGCAATATCTAAACATAGTGAAGATACAGTGTTGATGTAATATGCAACATTCTTAGGTTCAAATGAAATGAGTAACTGTTTAATTATCATTTTATTTTATTTTTTTTTAGTTCTTGAAAATACTCTCTAGAAATACAAATTTTCTTTCTCCAAATCTTGATACAGATAAGACAATATTAAACCTAAAATATAGTGATGCTATATGAAATATTTTAAACAGGCTTTCTGATTGTTCACAGCATGTTGATAATTTATGTATTTTCTTCTTATATTTTTTAATTAAAAATATATATTCAGGAGCTTTAGTTCTAAGTCTCTTGCTTCAAATCTAATTTTGATTTCTGAGAAAATAATAACAATAGGTGAAAGAAATAACCACATAGACTTATTTGGCTAATGTTTTACAAAATAGGCTTGAAGAATTATTTCTTTATGAAGATCATCCTGTTTCAAAAATCAGGAGGAACTGATATGCAAAATAAATGTTGACATCAAATTTTGAAAACTTGTGGAAAGCTTTGATCCCATGGGACAATTCATATCTTTAATTTGACATATGCATTGTAGGAAAACAGTATGGTTGAAGAGATATATGAAAATACATCTTTCAAAATTTGAGTGACATCATACATTTTTATTAAATTTTGCAAGTCCTCATGTTTTGCTTACAGATGTTATGATAATCCCAAAAGGGAACCATTATTTCACATTCTAGTCCAATAGCACACAAGTTAGTCAGAGACAAACTGCTTTGCATTACATGCTTCATCAGCACATAAGGAAATGTTCCTACAGACAATATACAATTTAAAAATACAAGCAACATGTGAAGGCACAGGCATTGGGATGGTATTTAAATATGTTTATATGTATGTGTGTAGATGTATGTATGCATTAATATATGTACATAAATGTGTTTATACACACATGCATATATTCTGAATATGAATAAATATGAATTGAATAGTGTAGTAAATTATTAACAATTACTCTTTAATATCATTTGCAGTGTCAACATGCATTTTGTAATGTGATTGCTTTCTCTCAAGCTACTGTTTCGGTTTCTTTAAAATTAATTTATTGTATGTAGTCATACAGATTTGTGAAAACTTCTATTTAAATAAATAACATTTTTGGACCATAGTTATATATTGTGATATTAGTTTTATTAGGTTATAATGTAAGTCATGGAATATGCGAGTGTGCTTACTATTTCTCTTAAGAAACTATGTCTTGATCAAAAAAAAAAAAAAAAAAAGACTTGATATACTGAAAACCTCATTTCCGATGATTTGGTGGACATTTCCTGGGATTATATGTATTACATTGCTTCTTTTGGAGTGATGGGGTTAAGCTTCCAGACAGGTTGTTAAGTTTCAGATAGCACTAGTTAGCTGAGTAAAAAAATACATGTCTGTTTACTATTGTGATGAACATGCTTGGGTATTTTTTTTATTTCTTATTTTTTTTGATAATGACATTTCAAAGATCTCAAAATTTTGGAAAAGTTACGAGGAACACAGAAAATGTTCATCATTTCCTATTTCTCAGCAAAACATGTTTTTAGAGAGCTTTCTAACTGCTTCTTTTGTTATCTGGAGGCTATTTCAGTCATTGATATAATGTAAAATACAAAGTATTTTGGACAAAGTAGATTAGAAATTAAAGGAAGGATCTGTCTTTGACTGCTCTTTTCTTGGGAAGTTCCAATTAGTCCTGGCTGAATGTGTAACAGAGCATCTCTACCAGCTGTGGGTCTGTAATTATGGGGTGTGTAATTCCATTCATACAAAGGACAGATATCTACTTTTACCAACCAACAGTGTTGACTGCTTTGTCCTGGCGCAGCAGTATAAAACTAAAGAAGGAGCCCCTGGGCCTAGCACTTTTTTTTTTTTTTTTTTTTGCTACAAGCTTTGGAAACAGTATACATCTTTTAGAGTAATCTTTATTCCTTATACCTCAACTATTTTGGTGGGTTATCCAAATAATTCCTGTTCAGTGAAACTGGAAGGTGGATTCCAATCTTGAGAGCAAGTTGGAAGAATGCAGTTGATCGCCTGGGAGTCCAGTCAAGTTACCTAAATCGTGTATTATTTGTATATGATTCACTTACAGTTTCTCAGAATTTCATGAACTATGTTCTAATTAATTTTGTAGGTAAAGTGATTTATTAGCACATATATTTATTTTTAGTCATAGCCATATTCATATCCATCAGTGGCACATCTATACCATACAGTTCAAAGAAGTGGAAAGAATATAACTTGGTTTCACTCAGGAATGTACACAGTGACCATTGCCAGGAACTTTAACTTTTTAAAAAATGCATTGGATTATATTATCAGGATGTGTTTACTGTAATTTGGGAGCCTGCGGTTCTAATTGTCAATAATGTATTTTCTGTCATTCTATTCTTACTGATGACTAACCATTAAAAAGTAAAAAACATAATGGATATTGTGTATATAACATATTTCACAAATATGACTTTGATAATGAACCTTTTCAGGTGACTTTTAATTATTTGTTTCTCTTCAGATTGTCAGTAGAAATAATACTTATTTTTTCATACCGTTACAAGAAGAAGAGGTAAAATGATCTTCTGGTTATGTCATATAATTGAAAGATAAATATCAAGAATCCATTTAAAATTGTCTGTTTTACAGCTTTCTGAGCTGTAATAGCTCACAATTATGAAATTCTTTGCAGTTTCATGTGAAAAAAATGTAGCAAAGGATTCTTATAGTTTGTTATTACTAGTGCTCATTGAAGAATAGAACTTGAGGCTTTGGGGTGTGGTAGTTTAAGTGGTAATTTGAGTTAATTAAATGAGCTTATTAAAATATGTCTATGTAATGATAAACACAATTTCTTAGATATTCTGTATTACCAACACTGAAGAAAAAAATTGAATTGATACTGCTTCTAATCACTGATGCTTTTAAATATATGTGTGAGAGTTAAGAGAAAGCACTGAGAGTGAAATGATAATATTAATCTTTTTGTATGTTTTAAATATTTTGTTATTTGTTATTTAAGGACATTTAAATGTACATTGAACTGTAGTTAATAGGCATTTGTTAGCTGTTTTCATCTTTTTTAAATGAGCCATTTTCAATGGAAAAATGGCATCCGCTCCCAGGAAGCACACATTATTTGTAAACAGACATTTTTTAAGTTTCGTCATCATTAATTTAGCAGTGGTCTGAAAAGGATCAATAACCACGTTCTAAAAACAGTCTTTCTGTGGTTCTACTGACTGTATTGCCATGTTTACAGTAAAATGCACTTATTACACATCTCCCAGGCTTCAAATTTGTATGCGAGATTAGGGAAGCAGTTTCTAAGCCATGTGGCACTGACAAAAATGACAGAATAATGCATTTCCAGAGAATCTAAGGTCTATCCCAAAATGTGATGAAAAAGCATAACAGAAACCTGTACTGTGGAAGGGAATCTGTCTTTTAAAATCAAAACTCTATGGCTTTGTTTCTTATTATTTAGTGTGAGCTCACACAACAGAACTCTCACATTGAAATATTTTCTCATTTTAAGGAATTAATGGCTCTCCACCAGCCCTTTAACATGTAAAATGAGTAGGTTACTTATGTCCAGTACATCCAAAAAGAGCCAGGATAAAATAAACATAAGGAGTTGGATATCTTGGAAAAAATCTGTCATGGGTTTGGGTTAATCATCTCCAGAAGAAATTCAACTTGATGCCTGAAATGTAAGACTTCTTGGAGAAAGCAGTAAAGCCTGAGGCAGTGTTGATCTGAAGGAGTGCTCTCCATGGGTCAGAGCTGCTCTGCTGGCAGAGTGCAAATCCAGTTCACAGCAGCGGTACACTGAAAAGTTGTAAAAGACTGCCGGGGCCTTACAGTGCACGCACTCAAGCTTCAGTTACATAGTTTTAGTGGCCCAGTTTCTTATTATAAAACAAAACTAAAAAATAAAAGCTGTGCCTAATTTTCCAGCCTCCTGTCCATCAATGATAATGTAGGCTTTTTCTCTGTTCCTGGAATGAAGCAATCCTGAAGTACTGTAAGTTTAAAAATGAATAAATAAAATGTCATTTATGTGCATTCATGCAGTAAACTTCAGCATTTGGATATTTATAAATGATCTAGGCATAGAACATTTCTATTACAATTTTTGCTTTTCACATTCAATTAAAAAAAAAAATGAAGAGAGAGAAAAAGATTTTCTCTTTGCCTGAAGTTCCTAAAGAGGAAGTTCAGGAATACATTCCAATTTAGTATTATATGATCTCAGTGTAGTTCTAGTCTTCAGGATTCCACTATTCTACTGTTAAATATTTCTGATTTTGACCACATATTTCACCTGCTCATGTATTATCTCTTTGTTCATGCCTCTACTGTTTTGCAGAGTTGCAACTTGTGGTGGTATCAGGACTTTATTAATGCATTGGAAATAAATGTGTTTGTTCCAAAAATCTTCTGAAACTTGAAATTTATACAACATGTAAGCTATGTCACCTGTGCTTTCCTAGCACAGCAGTTAAAAGGAAGTGCGCATTAGGGGAAAAAAATATTAAAAATCTTACTGCTATTTTGCTAATGACTAACTACCTCGTGATGACTTCAGTAGGAATGAGATTTCGCCCAGAATTTCATCAGAGGTTGAGAACTAGTTTATGGCATTGTTGAATAAGAAAGCACAATATTTCTGATAGTTTCATTTGCGTCTTCTGAGATCTTAGCTCTCCTTTTCTTGAAGTGTATGTGCAAAAGCTAGGTAGTGTCTGCTCAGATAAGTTATCTTATATAGATAAGTTGACTCCATTTCAGATCCACAACATTTTATAATACATAAGGCAATCATTTTGGATGAAAAGACCCCTGAGTCCTGAAGCATTTCAAATCCTTTTCCATTTGACCATTCAGTGACCTGATAACTATTTCCTGTCCCTAAGTAAGGTTGTGACCCAGGTCTTAGAGTGCAAAAGACAGATAATTTTAGAAACAAGTTAAATCCAAATGGATTTGGTTGGAGGGGGTGAGGGAGAGTAAGTTTGGCTAAACTCCTCTAAAATAAAATGTTAAAGCACTTGGATTTAGTAAGTATAGGTAAAAGTAATTGTAGAATTTGTTGTCATTTGTTTGGATGCCTGGGGACTGCAGTCAATATTGGGATGGTTTGTTTATTCATCTTGCTTCTGATATAAATAGCCAAATGCAAAGGTGTTCATTTTACATGGAAAAAAAATACTAATGATGAGATCATTAAAAGTGCATTTTCAGAGACATTCCAAGTATTATCCAAAATGAATATTTCAAACATTACATTTATCTTGGTAAGTGAATGGTATTTGAACATAACCCATGGGAAGTGTGCTCTGTGTCCATAGAAATATCACAACTGTTGCACTACACAACGGCTCATCTTGCAGAAGTATAACCATTTTGTATGGAACTCAGAACAAGGAATAAAATGGATTCTTACAAACATTTTATAGGAACAAATACTTGTTTCAATTGAACAACATGATTCATATTAAATCATGATTAAAGAAATATTTCCCATAGTTATGTTTAATAGCAGTATCTTTGTATACTTCAAGTACTCTCAAAGGTGGACTTAAGGAAGGCCTTTATCCCAGAGCATTTAATTAATTTGAAAATGTAGTTGATTAAAGTTTCTTATAAAGGAATTATTTTTATCCTATTCTATAAGGTGAGCAATGGTGTTATGGAGAACTGGTGGCATGAATGAGGTCAGAGATCTACAGCTATCCAAAAATGCTATTTTTCATATGATAATGTATTTAATATTGAATGTACAACTTAGTCTTTCTGTTTTTTTACAGCTATTAATGTTGTGGATCACACAGATAATATATTTCAATAACGTGTAACATTTTTTTCAGGCAAAATATTAAAATCACTCAAGTCGAAATCAGGTTATTAAAAAAATTATATTGTTCAGGTCTAATAGTATAGGTAAGTCCTATACCTTTCATGTAATCTATAAAAGGAGACAGTATATATGGTTGACTTTGATGATTTTATGAGGAACTGTATGAGCACCTCAAATGTTGTAATAAAAATCTACAATCATTCAGTGATATCTGTATAAATTCTGTGATATGCTGTGTATTTCTCTCATGTACATCTTCCAAATTTATACTTTTATGGTTCAACTCTTACCATTTACAATACAGACCCATTTTAGCAGTTGTTTCACATTCTTAGGTTTGCGGTATTTTGGTGTATGCACTGCAGATATTTTACCTGGCTTATGTGTATAAAGAAAGGTGGAAATAATGTATTTTCTAGTTATTTTATGTGTGTGTGTGTGTGTGTGTGTATACTTGTATTCTCTCAAATTCCTAAGAAAGGATGGATGCAGAGATAATATTTTTATTTATTTATTTATTTATTTATTTATTTTAAATGACAGTCTAGAATAGTTCTTCTGTTGTAGATTTCCTGTCAGTTTAACAAATTTGATGTATGACTATAATTTTATATTTTACTACATTTTTAGAATCTTAGAGATAACCCAGTCCAGGTAACCAAATAAACAAATTTAAGTCGCCAGACAAAAAAAAGAAATATATTTTATTTTCACAATCATTATTAAAGAAGGAGATTTTGAATAACTAAATTTTATAAATGTATTTAAGACCATTAAGTTTAAAAGTTACTAAGAAACTGAATGTGAAACTGAAGTCAGTACCAGAAACTCATGTTTCTGTTTTGTTTTGTTTTGTTTTTCTCATATGAAGCAAGCTCAGTAATTTTCAGTTTATGATGAGAACAGGGATTTATTTTGTCAAAGCCAGATTTTTTTTTTTAATATCAAAGTTAAATTTACTGAGAATTTGCTTTAGTATCTCATGGGTGTATATTTTGTAATTGAGAAATTAGTAGTGAATGTAAAAAGAAAAGAAACTATGTGCTACTAAGGCAGAAAGTTCTGATTTAACCTACCAATGACCTGGCTTTGTTTGTTCAGATGACAGTTCTAAAAGTGTGCAGAGAATATTCCCTTTTAATACAGTTATTTGCCGCAAGCCCTGACCTCACTGCCTGTCAGGGAGCAGGTCTGAATTGGCCCTTTCTCTGATATCGTGACATTGCTTCTGTTGCCTCGATTGTGACCTCTGATTGCATGATACCCCTGAGAGTTCAATTTAATAAGCGTGACTCCTGACTCTTAGCCAGGTCTGCCTTCTTAGGTTTTGTCAGACTCTACTTGTACTCTGGTCTACATATGCTAAAACATTGCATAGGCTGTCATCATACCATGTGAGTTGTGTGCACTGTATTCAAAATTCTCTTTCAAACATCTTTCATTTATTGCAAATGGAAATATTTATAAAAACTTACCTGTAATAAATTTTAATAATTGGTTCTTCCATAGCTATGACTGTTCAGTTTTGTTTTGTTTTACTTTTGTACAAATAATTACTACTATTTCACTTTATTAACAACATGCATGTTATCATGCTAATTCCTGACTTTAAACTTTGTTTTATTTCCCCAAAGAGAGTGTTATATCTTTTTGTGATTTCCCATCAACAATGTTCATTATAGAAATGGTAGGGATGAATTCCCTTTTTTCATTGCATAGTTAATACAGTTGCACAAGGAGACAGTACTGATGTCACAGAGCACTATGAGAAGTAGTTAAGTTTTTCAGGACTAGTCAAGTGAAAACTGAAGAATCTGTTTGGAATTTGGGAACAGGTAAGTAAAATTAAGACTTTTTAAGTACTAAGGAAAATTTAATATATTGGTTTTAGTGACTGTTTTGCTACCTCATTGCATTCTATTCTCCTCTTTTTATTCTCCTATTCTAACCAGAATCCTGAGGGAAAGTTTGTTCAGAGATGTGGCTGCCTTGAGGATGGTGATGCTATTCAGACATTTCTCCAGTTTTAGTATACCTTGATGTGTTCACTGAACCAGACTTTGGAGAAGTTCAAAGATTTCAGAATTTCAAGAACTGTGTTACAAGATACAGAAAAAAATTTACTCATGTATTTACTTATGTATATTTTTTGTATTCTTATTGCTAATTCGTATACCATTTTCCAGTTGCTGTACCAGTACCTCTAATGTACTGCTTTTCATGTACTGTATTTAGCTTTACTGATCTGAAAAGAAGAAAAATCTTGCTACATCATACAAATGTTATATATTTTATAATTAAAAGATTTTCTGTCTATTAATATTTCTCCATTGTTTTAAAGGATTCTGTTCACCTTTTTTGGTCAGATTATTTTGTGTTACAATTTATCTATCTTGTATGAAAAAAAAAAAAAGAAACTATATTAGAGTCTTTCTTACAAAACATTCTCTTATTAGAGAGAGGTAAAAAGCAGACATTGTCCTGTTACTTTAAAACTTGCTAAAAATATGATGTTCGTTCTCCATGACAGTGACTGTTACAAATCCTAACTGCTTTGTTCAGTTAATTTTTTATTTATATATTTTTTAAGAATTCCCATGCAAGGTACTATAATTTTAATAGAGTAGTTTAGTCTGTAAGATTGTAAAACTTATCTGTTTCATTATTCTGATGTAAAATGTATAAAGTTATCTACTGAAGTTCTTTAATTTCAAGTGTGAGTTCACTTATATAATTGGACTTTATGTGCTTATTGTCCTTTTTGAATCCTGTGCTAATTGCAGAAGCTTAAATAAGTGGCTACGAATAAGCAAAGTTAGGAATGGACAACTGTTTTACCTGTTGTTGAACATCAGGCAAAACAAACTATACTTTTAAGTTTATTATTTATGGCAAATATAAATAGAATGCACATGAGGCAAATTCAATGATTCAGAATCATCATGGTATTTAACTTATGTATATGTCAGCAAGGTGGAGGGTTTAGTGAAAAATTTAGCTTAGAGGTTTAGTAAGAAATAAACTAATTTAAACCCACCTACTCCAATAATAAAATATTAACAATCAAGCATGTTCATTTTCTCATTAAAAAATGATTTAAATAAAGGTCAAAACAAAATTCCCTGACAGAACAGGAGGATCCAGGGTAAAATTAGTCCTTTTTCATTATTCAGTGAAATAAATCATTCAGATCTTCTTTGCATAGAAAAAAATATGCAGTTGTAACAATAACTGATTCAACATCAATATAATTAAGTTCAATTCCCCTAGGGCTAAATACTCTTGAATGTGTGTTGATGTAACTAAAATGATGTGCTATGTTTAAATTATTGCACTTTTCAAGTGTTTATAAGCTGAAAATTTCAATCTAGTTTGTAAAGAACTCTATAAAAGTACTAAGCTCTTTGAAGAACACCAATTAAGAATTAGTCTGGGGAAACTTGCCAGCAAATCATGTTTTTGTGTTTTTGCTTTTGTTTTCACCTGTACTTTACAAAGGGAATTCCCTTTTTTTGAATAGATCTGGAATTTAATATTGTTTATTTTCTTCTGTGATGTATAAACCAAATAAATAAATAAATAAATAAAACTTCTTAAGAAGAATTGGTGTTTTTATATCTATCTGTGTTTATTGCCTATGTAAGTCCCTGGTATTTACAGTTATTTTTAAGATGAAGATAAATACATAAGAATTGTATCTGCTTGGGGTTTGCCTCTCTTTAGATGTTGAGTCTGAGACTTTTTGTTTCCCTGTTGAATTCAATAAGCATTAAATCAAGCCATGTTTACGTTTGACATAATGGCAGACCTGATCTTCGGTGATACCTCTGCATTTGACTATGAAGTAAATTAATCAGCCACCTTGAACTTAATCTCTGTAGATTTTGTGTGTGTATTTGACAATGTAAAGTTGTTCTACTGTTATTCTTTACCTCACTGAGAAAACTATGAAGTGTTGTCACCGTACCCTCATGCCAACAGGTATTTCCAGTCTACATCAGAAAGTAAGCCAGAAATAGTTTCACCCACACTTTTAAATCCAAAATTATATGTATCCATAATAGATAGAGTACACGACCAATTCACATGTATTCAAAATTGAACTACATTAACAGAAAATTGTTTCAGTGTTACTCTGCGCTGATAAGTACCAATGAGTGAAACTCACGTTGTGTACATCACATGTGTTGATGAACATAAGATCTTAAAAATAAGTTCATACATTATTCAGATAACTATCTAGAGAAAACGTTTATTCTCAAGGGTAAACATAATTAAGACTTTTTAAAACATACATTCCTGTGATACACTGTTACATGTTTTTTGTTTACAGTATTTAATTTACATTAATTACTTGCTCATAAAATTATGAGATAATTATTAATGTGGTTTAAATCAGCTTTACTAACTTTGTGTTGCTCCTGATTAATGATTTATGTATTTATTTTTAATACTTGACATAGGTGTCTTCTTGTTACATATCAGTCCCAAATTGTTATTTTGAACCAATCTTTCATTGGGTTTGAATTTTTCTGTCCCAATCTTCTACTTGTAAGTCCTTCAGTACAAACAAAACCTACCTTAATAGTTGTCACACTCAATAAAATTTACTGTTTTATTGTGGGGTTTTTTGCCCACCTCATAGGGAGCAACACAGTAGTTAAAACCTCCTACACTCATAGAAAATGTTCTTTTGTATTTATCTATTTTTATTTATTTTGAGAATTTCTTTGGAAAATCTGATATCTTAAATCATATTGGTTGGTTTATTTAACGTAGGAAAGGTAATCCTCTTGTTTGCACTCCATACAAAGTGATAATCTTTTCTTGCTTGAAAATTCTGTTTCATTAATGAGCAGCTAAGCACTTCTGTTCCTGTTCTTGATTGTTTCTGTCAGTTAATTTTAAAAACTGGGAATGTATAGAATTAAAATCTATCAAAAGAATTATTTAAAAAAAAAAATGTTTATACATTCCTTAATTTTCTCTTGAGCAATTTCCATTTTCTGTAGAAAGCATTCTTCATTAGTGCATTTAATAATTCCAAAAGAACACGAGAAAAACTAGAGGTGGATTCTTTACGAGTTAGATTTGGGTGAACAGATAGAAGGTGAATGTAGGCAGTAACTATAAACATAACAGGCTCAATCTACTTCTATCCTATTTAGTCATAGTTAACTGAGTGTGGAAATGCTGGACATATCATTTCAAAGTAGTTTTTACTTCTTAATTTCTTTGTTTCTTCAAGGGACTTGACTCCCGAAGATATTTTCGTAACATACTCAAAATTTACTCCTCAGCACACCTGTTGAAATTTGCTTATGCTGAGTGGCTGAAGCAGTTAGTATATAGTTTACAGAACACACTATTCATAGAAGAATATAAACAAGAATAATGTGAAGATACAGTGTAATGCTGTAAGTGTATGTATTTTCAGAACTCATAAAAACCCAAGTGGATCTTGAAGAGTGCTGTTTGCAGGAGGCAGCAGTTTACATCAGGAATTCACCTTATTGTGTTCATATGGCTAATATCATGCTTATAGTTCTCATTTTCTTTAGAATTCTTTTCTATTTTTTAGCAAGAACCAATCTAGTCTATCAAACATGAAACTGATGAAACTGTTTCATGTTACTTCCAAACCTATATATAAAAGAAATCTTTAGTGTGGCTGGGCTGAAAAATGTTGAAATGTTAATCTGTTGGTTTTTTTTGGTTGGTTGGTTGGTTGGTTGGTTTGGTTTATTGTTGTTGTTTTAAGATGTAATGTGACTTTTTTTACCTTTTATTTTTTGGGGGGGTAACCTGATAAAGCAAGGATCATTAGTGGGTGTGGCAGTGGGTATTCAGATAGTCAGCTTTTCTTTCTGTATACTCTCCATCTTATCCATCAGCTGTTGTTTTACACTTACTACAGAAGAAGTTCATCTTCACTATCACCACACCTTCTAAAATACAGCACTAATATGAAATTTTCTGGCTACAAAGATAATAATAATACTGTTTGTTATATTAATATCACAACTATAATTGTCCAGATCAGAAGAGTATGATGTTTGGAGAGCCTTCAGTGCCTCTTCTAGTACAAACAAAAATACCCAGAACAACTGATATATTTCAACTGAGTGGAGTCAGTAATTATATGGCATTTCATTCAAAACTTAAATGGCAAAACATAGTAACCAGAATTAAATATCAATCAATATTGATCAGAAATACACATAACCTCACAATTTTTGATTGTTGACTAACTAAAACAGTGGCCAGGTCATGTGTTGTTTTGCTTTGTTTTGTCCTGCTTTTTCTATGCTCTAAAATTCAGATGGCCTTTATCATTGACTGAAGTTAAAATAACCTTAATCGTATATTTGGTTCCAGTGTTAATTGACAGTTGTAGTATTTTGAGTTTGCTACTACCTTGATACTAATATGTAAGAACGGTAGTCTACATAACTGTAAATGCAGAGGCTTTAATGGTAGAAAATTAGTCAATTGGCAGAATTTGGTTCTGGTTTTTGAGTTAATTTTAAAGAAATAATACTTTTGTGGACAAGGGAATGTCATTAAATGTATTAGAGGCTGTAGGCCTTCATTAAACAACCGCTTTAATATTCCTTTATGTTTTCTTCCTTACTTTTCTAATTGACCCAATTAGCGTATTCCTATATTACTATATTTATTTGTCCTCCACTATTTGGTCACAATCTTTTTCCCACTGACATCTTCAGGTCACAAGATCATCACAAGATTCAGTGCCTGAATCAGATCAGAACAGTAATAAATTCTGCAAAAAATAAAATCAGCAATTGCATGTGTGACATCTTCCTGTACACACCTCAGATTAAATATTTCTTTATGCTTATAAATCAACTCAGAAAGGTGTTGTATGTCTTAAGGAACGGCATGATATGAAACCAATTTTGTTACAAGGGAAATTAGAGAAGATAAATGAGAAATCATATTTAACATAAATGATGGAGTAGAGAAAATAATGGCAGCCCATATCATTGTGAAAGTTGGATAAATTGCAAGGAACAGAGTTCATTCTACCTTGAAGTTGATGGCAGGTCAGTGAAGCATATGAAAAAAAAAAAAAAAAAAGAAAGAAAAAAAAAAAAAGGAAATTAAGGGAGTGTTCCATGTCCACAAAAAAAGTGAAAGAGTTAAGCAATTTTATATAGAATGAAATTTTGTAGTTTTCAATAAATCTGTGTGATAGTGGGTTGCTGTGAGAGAGATTAAATGATCAGAAGATACCAGGAGAACCTAATCAGTAATATTGTAATACGAATAAATAACTTTAAATGAAGCATTTTAAAAGCATTTTGTTGAAGGTTAAGTAAGACTTGAATTTGTTTCAAGGTTGGGAAAGGAAGAAACTGAGAATAACCAATAAGCTGTGTATAAAGACTAATATAAATCACTACTGACAAATAGTGGTGGTGGTGTATTATGCAGAGACAGGAACAAGCAGTGAAATAGACAAGAATGTGTGGGAAGTCCTAAGTATAAAATTCTGTTTTCCTTGAATTCAGAAGCTGAAATTTGTACAATTTCAGTGGTTTAGGAATCTCAGTGAAAGTATTCAGCTTTTGCATAATCTAATATTAAGAGTTCAGAAAGATAACACGGGTGGGAGAGGCTGAAATATATTGAGTGAAACAGAATAAACTAAGGAGGTGAAGCTTTATTAGTGGTGCGAATCACCCTGAAATAGACCATAGTGTAGAACATAACAAAAAATAGAAATGAAAACATGGAGAAAAAGGGCAGTCCAAAACCAGATTATGGTCTAATTATATTCATGATTAGGAGTGTGGTAAATACCTGGATTTCAGAAAGGAAGAACGAGTGTTAGCGTGAGGTCAAGAACAGTTGCGTGGTGAAAAGGAGATAATTACTATAGCAGATGAAGAGGTTAGAGAGGAGAAGGAGGTTTGCAGATTGAAGAGTGATATATTAGACCTTAATTATTGTCTGAAAGAATCTGAAATATCTGGTAAAACAGGGAAAAATATAAAAAGTTTTTTTTTTTTAATGTATTTCTTCCTTTCTATATTTGTTTTTATGATTTTTGAAGCATGTGCTCCTGTGGCTTGATCAGCACTCCTATATTCAAAACTCTTTGTGACATAAATGATAATGCATTTGTAGCATCAAGAATTTTTTCAGGTTGTAACCTCGTGGTATTTTGAAAAAATGTCTGTTTCATCTTTTACTCATCTGTGCACTCAGGCACTGCTATAAATATTCTCCGTTTTTCATTCATTATGCCCCCAGATATACTAATTACATTAGTCAAAAGTTACTCAGATGGAAAGTAAAATCTAAAATTAATCTGTCTATGTCGCAGACAAGATTCTTTATTTTTAAGGTAGAAAGGTGTTTGACTGTCTGAAAATTCCAGACCTGAGTTGTAGATAAAGAAACATGATGTGGTGATATTATTTTAATTCATATATTTATTTCTTTTATATATATATATATTTTATATGTTTATTTTAATTTATATATTTAATTTTAAGTGAAGCAAACTCCACATCAGTTACTGCTACATGATACTAACAACTGTCTGGAAATTTTATTAATATTACTAATGTATACACTGAATAGCTGTGTACATACTAAAGACCACTCTAACTACCATCTATTTTCTTAAAACAGTATTACAGGCATGTAGTGGTAGCTATGTAATACGTAAGTGAATGTAGTAACTTCTGACAAAGTAAACTTCAGAGAAATGCATTAAGTTTTGTGTTGGTAAAGAAATTCTCTTTACCTACATTTCTCTTATGTTCCAGTATAAATTTATGAGTGTTTATGTTTGGTTATTTGTTCTGTTGTTTGTTTGTTTGTTTTTTAAGTATTTTGTGGTCTGTTTCCAAATTCTTCAGTTTCTTGCCTTAGTATCAGAGTTATTGCTTGTCTTCTAGCTTTCTGTTCTGTATGTATTATACAGATTGTGACAGTAATAATATATTTTTTTTTAATTATTATTTTAAAGTATGGAGAGGATGAGATTAAAAGATGGATTTTAGGTCTAGGAATTTGAGATTTTTTATTATTATTTATTAAAACATTATAGAAGCTATGAGAAATAATAAAAATCCTCAGTGGGTATGCATCATTTTAATTTTCATTTGGAATAATGTATTTATAGTTAGTACATTTGCATATAGGCTCACATGCATGCACTCCCAGAATTTATATTGCTGACTGCTGCTAATCTATACCAGAATACTGACAGATAAGAAAAAAAATCAATGTATTAATAGCATTGACATTAATTTTATATCCAACTCAACTACTTAATTCCCATATTAAGAGCACCATTTCCAGAATACGTATTGAGAAAATTAAGTCTGGTCACAGATTTTTTATATTAAGGGAGGAAAACGTAGAATGCTGAAGAAATTCCAAGACCTTTTTTTCACATTATGGGTCATAGTTTCATAGTCTATAACTTTATATGTACTGTACTCTGTATGAAGCAAATTTTGAAGTGAATTAAATAACCCTCTAAACTCAAAATTTAACTGTAGATGGTTAGCTACAGTGCAGACTTCACATGCTTCTCTGTTTCAAGAAATGTATGTCGTATTAAAAGTAGAATATTTATCTTCCCATCATCAACAAATATATTTGAACAAAAGTCAATGCTGAATTAGATGCCTCAGCACCCCTTTGCATAAAAATAACAAAGAGTTTGGGATTGAGAACAGTGAGGATCATTTTTTTCTAAAAATAGAATCTGAAAATGCAGAATCTGAAAAATTTCTCTGAGTGTAGACATTGTGTCACTATCTTTGGTATACTGGTTTGCTGTTAATAGCACACGGCCTTGCAGTGGGGAACATGAGTATGAGGGCCTCCTTAGGCAGTGGGAAACATGGGTTTGGGCCTCATGAGATTTGAATCTCCAGCTTTTGCATCCCGAACTATTCTCTTTGGGGATGTTGCAACCCCCTTTTTAAAGCTGACTGCTACAGCTGAGGGCACAATATACATCAAACTTGAAGAAAATCCTGTGAGGAAAAAAGCCTGACTTTATCTAGAACTTAGGGCACTTCACCAGCAGTAGTTCACAGATTCTTAGCCCTTCTATAACTAACTTAATAGATTATCCAGAGATAGTCTAACATAATATATGTAAACAGTATCTATATTTTAAACTGAACATGAGACGTGCTGTCTCAGAGCACGCCAAGCAAACAGAATTTGACAGACTGAGGTTGACATTTTTCTGGATCCAAAAGTTCAGTTTATTATGGGTTGAATAATATTCATGTGGATTTGGAGACCTTGGAAATAATTTGTTATTTTCCTCTAATATTTAGTTTCAAGGACATTTCAGATGCCCAGGTTCTTCTGAATAGGTTCTCTCTACTTAGGTACTCAAATTCTGCAAGAAAATGGCAGCAGGTTCCCCTGAAAACTGGTGGAGTCTGACCTAAGTGCACAGCATGTGTGTGGATTAATTGGTAACACTTAAAAGTCATTATTGCACAAATGCCAAATGTAAGACTATTCCAATTGTAAATTACTAACTTGTGTTGTTTAAAAAAAAAAAGTTTGAAAGCTTAGAAATAATAATCTAATGTGTGTACACTAATTTAAATACCTCTGAGATGATTTTTTTTTCTTTATGGGGTTCTTCCTTCTTTGATGTATTCCTTTTTTCTTTGATATTCTAAGAGTTGTCTGGGTTTAACAATTAAAGATTATAGGTCTGATCCATTTCAAAGTTGCAGAATGCTTACAGCTCTTATGAACTTCTGTGTAATTTGTGTTAGTACTTCTACAAAATCATGTCCAGGTTTAAAAAAACAAAAACAAAAACAGAGCCCTAATTTAAGAAAGCTATCAAGCAAATGCCTGTTAATGATAATGATTCCCAAGATCCTCCAACACATGATGTTCATAAGTGGAACAGGAAAGTGGTAATGTTGTGTTTTAATGCATAACAGTATTTTTTCATAAGATTTATGTTGTTATTAAAATATAAGACTATGGATATGTTCCAAATAAGAAAATAGAATACTGTTTTCTACGTTTTTGGTGCACTTTTCTCTTGATCACTTTCTCATTTCAATATTTTTTTTAATTTTAGTATGAATATATATAATAAAATTTTAATTAAAAAAATTTCAAACAGAATTCCATTAGAAATTCAAACTGCAACAAAGGTGAGTTATATGCAATCATTTGAGAAAAATAACTTCCCAAGTTAAATATATATTTTAGTAAGTTTTATTGTAGATTATTTCATGTACATTCTCTTTTGGCTGCCATTGATACACAGACTTGGACTCTGGCCCCAGGAGGCCGGAGCTGCATGCAGAGCTCCTGTGCAAGGCACCTGGCGGGCCAAGTGTTGGACTCGATGATCCATGTGGGACCAATATTCTACTGGGATATATTCTATCATTCATATATATATATATATATATATATATATATAATATTATATATATATATAAAAATATTTGTATAATATTTATATAATATTATATATTATGTATAGATTATATGTAATATCCCAATATTCTATTGGGATAATCTATGTTTCTATGATTCTAATATTGGTTTTAAATCCCTATGTAGATTTGCCTTATAATAGAGGAAAAGGGCAATGTTTTAGCAAATGCTTAGTTAGTACAGGAAGAAATAATTCTCCTGAGAAATATGGGTAATACTGAACCAAACTTTTCTGTAAATATAAATTAAGAAGGAACGTAAAGCTAATGTCTTGGGGAATTATTTCTCACTAGAAAACAAATGTGCACTACAAATGTTCAAAATTTAAAGGTCAGAAAGCTGTACTGCTGAACTAGGAACACAGGAAAAGAATATCATAAACCTAGGAAAGAAGTGGCTCTTGCTGTATTCAAGGAAGGTGATGAACTCTGTTATTATGACTCTCTATTTTAATATTTGACAGTGATCCAGCAGGTCACTGCTTGATCTTTCTTAGGCAGACCTCACAACCATATTTGGATAATTCAGTGATGCTCCATCTAAGTTTTTAATTTTCTGTCTTCCTGATAGTGTATCAGGAGGTACATGAGAGTCCTTTACAACAGCAAAGAATATATTCTTCTATCTAACTTCTAGACTGTCTAACTACTAAGACATCTATGACTATGTATTATGGATTAGACAATTGAACAAGTTCAGCCGAAGGAATGGATTTCATTCAAATAGACATTCCCTATACAGATATAAATGAAGAGCTCAACCAAAAGACATTTTTATTTCAAGCTTTTATAAGCAGCTATGATACTTCAACACTATTCCTTTAAAGCTAAAAGATGAAAGCAGTGAGCATACTGCAGAGCCAGGTAAAAGAGAACTTAGAAACAACAGTTTGCAGCTCGTGCAAATGAAATTATAATTTCTATGGAAGAAAAGAATAAAAATATTACAGATAATATAGCAGTCCTCTGACAAAGTCTATGAATAGCCTGTATCTGCAGTTCATATTGTCAAAACATGAACGGCAATAAAAGCTTAAAATAAAGAGTATAAGGAAACCATTCACCTTAATTGTGATACTCTATGCCATTATAGTGATTGATAGTTAAATCATTCCTAGTGAGTAAATGGGCTTTATACAAAGTGGAATAACTTACATACTTTGCTGGTTCAAGTGCAAGAGATCCACCCCTACAGTTTACTAAATAACTTCTAATCGCTGCTAAATTCACTTGTCAGGAAGAGTAAGGAAAATCTTTGAAAGGGAAAAAAGCAATAATCATCAGAAAGCAGTAAGGTAATGTCTTCCAAAGTGAGATTAAAGAGGGAAAAAAGGCAAAAACAAACATTAAATAAAAAAAATAATAAAAAATAAGTGTTCTGATGTCTCATAAATTATGTCTCTTGAGTCAAAGGTACCAGGCAGAAAATAAAAAGTTGTTCATGAATGTCCACATGCAGCAATGATGCTTCCTCTGCAGGTTCTTCCAATTCTGACATACTCTTCCTTATGCTTCAAAACATGTCAGGTACCCACCAGAGTGTTCCCAAAGACTGAAGATCTTCCAGTGTTGTGCAGCTTTTTGTTGTAATGTTGATGTTTTATTCTCTTGGAATCTCTTTCATGTGCCAAAATATATGTAATAATAAGATATGCAATTGCTTTGAAATACAATATTGGAAGCTGTCATTAAAGTATCACTAAAAGATCAGAGAAATAGGATTGCCATGCATCCACTTTTACATATAATGGCAAGTTTTTACCTTATGTATTGGTAAATAGAATTGTAATTGTAAATTAATGTGTATTTTTATCCATAGAGACAGTAGAGTGAGCAGCATTCATAGATGTTTTGACAAGCAATTTATCTATATTTTTCTATATACATTTCATTAAGAAGATATTTATTTCCCAGTAAAAATAAATTTATTCAGAAGGCCTCTGTTCAATCCTAAAAAAGAAAATAAACTATGTAATGCACAATTAATTTTAAAATATTTCTTAAATATATTTGAAGAGTAAAATATTGTGGAGTCAGTTGGACTCTGTAATAAAATGAAGTAATTGTGGCTTTTCTTTTGTAAAAAGCAGTATTCTTTGTGTTTTTCAGGGGAATCATTTACAATCTGATATTTTAAAATAACAGCAAAAGACAAGAGTATCTTTTTTCCTCCCCAGGTGAAAAAGAAGAATTTTCTCAACTGGATACTACTTTAGATGAAAAATTGCAAAGGAGAAAAGACTTTACATACCAATGGCTTCATACACAGCTTTCAGATTATGAAGCAGCCAGTTCAAAAAATACTAAGAGGTGAGGTAATTGCCTTTTAATTAGATTTATTTTTTTTTTTATTGTAAATTTATCTTGTAAAGTGAAACCTACGTTAATAGTTCTAAAACAAACATGACTTTGTAGATAGCATACAGTACACCATACTTCCGGGTCCCAAACACAGTACCTTTTAGAATTATTTTAGTCATTGAATAGATACTTCTTCTACAGTGATAGTGGTATGATAAACAGTGCAGGACTTTATGATAAAGTATAAACATAGGTTTATGCAAGCAAAGTTTTTGTATTGTAACTAGTATAGGAAAAAGTGCTTGTTCTTTATATATCTTGTAACTTTATTGGTATGTATTACAGTTTTATGTAATTACATCAACTGTAACATTACCTATGTTGTTTGATTCAATTAAGGAAGTAAAACACCCACTTTTTAACTATATGCCATGTATTAATATTTTGTCTTGAAAACCTTCTTTTACATTGTCATGGTATGTATACTTCAGTAAAATACAGTAAATATGCTCTCAATTTTATTTCGGTAATTAAACATGTAAAATATCAATACAGTTAAAGAAAAAGGTAATTTTATTCCCTAAATGAATGTTAAAAGACTGAGTATATGTTTCTCATATACTTGTCAATAAGTGCTCATAAGCTTGTCAGTACAAGTTACTGATACCTTAGTGAAACCATTAATGGGCAGAACAGACACAGGCATCTGTAATAGGACTAAAGAAGGGGTCGATAAGCAAGCAATGGATTTACTATAAGAATTTTAACTTGACTTTCATTAAAAATGTATTTAATTCATAATGAAATGGACTGCATATTGTTACATTTTACATGGAAAAATATTCCACATTTCTAAACTATATCGATGACTGAAGGAAGTCTATGCAGCAAATATTCTTCAGAAAATATGTCAGTTACGTTCCATAATAGGGAAACACTACAAGAGCTTGTTTAAGATATCTGTCATGACTTTTAATTCGAATGAAAACACTGGAGCAGAACATGTAATGATGTTTGAAAGTAAGAAGACACAGAAATTTGTAAAGGCTTTTTTTTTTAAATGTTATTTAAATATTACTTTGTTACCTCTGTGGGTGTGTGCTATGCACTAATATTTGTACTGGTATTTTTAGGATTATGATACCATTTATGCATGTGGCAAAATTCCCACTGACCTACACTGGTAGACTATTTAGAACAGCCGATACATTTATGCAACTGAAAACAGACTAGTGTGACAACTGATTTAGTCAGAATTTATGTCAGTACATGCAAACAGACATGTATTGTATTTATTGATATCTACAGTTTGAAATTAGTGTTTTATGATTAATAAATTAATATTACAATAGTAGTTGTTAATAATTTATTAATTTTAATATTATGTACTATTAATTGTAATATTAGTTACCCTGATACTTTAACATGTTTTAACCATGGAATCATTTTAAATGATGTCATTGCTACTTAGCTACATCTGAACAGGAATGTTTCCAGGATCAGATCCTCACAGGTGTTTTAATGGTATACAGCGATATTTATTAAAACTTCCATTTTACATTTTTCCCAGCTGTTCTTTTTTGCCTGAGTTGGATCCTGTGATCTGCAACGGTGGACAAGTACAACTTGTGGTAAGAACTTGTTTCCATGTGGAATTTTGCAGAATTCAGCTAAGCCTTGATAGTGTTTTCAAATGCATATTTGGTATAAAAACAACCAGGAGCTTTTTTTGATTGAATATAATTCTTTAATGTCGTCTCTATTTGGCAATCAAGTCAACCATTGATGGAGATCACAGGAAGATTCAGGCACAAGAACCCATATGTGTACATAGGGTTCTGATTTCATAACTTGATACTTTTCTTTGTTTGTTTGTTTAAGATATCAAATATAACTGTTTTTAAAGCTTCTAAATCAACCTTTAAAAATATTTTAAAGCAATAAATATGGTTCAGCACCAATTACATTATTGACTGAAAATGTATTTTTGTCAATCAGACAAGTTTAAATGTTGTTAAATTCTATGTCATATACCTAAATCATTCTAATATGCCCACAGTGTCATTTACCAAAATCAAGTTACTTCTTTATTAATATAGTAACATTATTAAAAATAGTGTAAAGTCAGATTTATTTCTACAATGTCTTTACTATTTTTTTTCATAAAATGGTCTCTAGTCTTCTTGTGATTCATTCTTTTCTTTGCAGCATTAAAAAAAAAAAAAAAGTATTTTCTAAAATGGGTAATTCTGTTGGCTGGCAGGAGGGGGAATACAAATGATTTAACAATCTGAAGATTTACTAGTTGAAAAGACTTAGTGTTAGAAAGATCCAAATGTTCCTTTGGTAGTGAGCAGTGGTATGATACCAATTTATAGTGTATGACTTCATATCTTATTATCAAGTTAGCAATATTCTTGTTGACGTAATTATGTGGGGGTGAAAAAAATAAAATAAAAAACAATATAGAATTTAGCTTTATATGGAATATCAATTGTAATTTTAGTTATGATAGAGCTGTATTTGATTCTAATGTGTTGGTTGCAAGTATCTGTTTACACATTCCTTGTGTCCATCTGTATCTGAGGAACAATGAAAACCTGAATTTTATTGTATTTATATAGATACATTTTCATCTATTGATTTATGTTTGTACCAAGTATGAGAACACAAGTCTTGTGTATTTATTTTATGTCTATTTATAAAGTATGGCAACATGCTTTTTTGGTGTGTTTGTTTATACTGCTGGTATTGTACTGATGCTCATATTGAACTGCATTGAGCTACTTCCAAATTAATTCACATCAGGAACTGACAAGGTCTGTGTCTTCTATTCACATACAAAATATAATATATATAAATATATTATATTATTAAATATATATGTATATAATTATATTATTAAATATATATATATATATAACATATAAAACAAATTTCTTAGTTCCATGATGTGACATGTGCCTCTAAGATTACATACCTTACATACCTGTACTTGAAGCAATCTTGGCCCTCTCCAGCACCTATATTCCTTGGTTTCACCAACTATGCAATAGGTGTGTTTTGGAAATGCTTCTTTAAACCCTTCTAAAATTCGTGATTGAACAAATGCTCTTAAGAGTTAGACATTACTATTGCTATTTTCTTTAAGTCGGGTTTTTAAAGCTGAGATTTCTTTAAGTCAGGTTTTTCAAGTCTAAGAGTTTTCTTTGGTAACTGTGCAATTCTTAGGGTTTTTTTTTGATTGTTTTGTTTTGTTTTGTTTTTTTTGAATGTTCAGTGGCTGAAATCATGAACTGGGTGACTTCTGATGGGATTTAGATGCAGCAGAACTAATAGTTATTTGTTAGATAAAGTCTAAAAAAGTAATTGCTCTGATTTGAACAAATCATAATCTAGTAATGTTATCTAAATTACACATTATATAATTATCAATAAGCATATATGTACATAGGTAGATTGTATCCTATTTACAGTAAGCAGTTCTGTCCACAAAATTCTACACCAATCCCACAACAGTATTATGTGGTGTACCCACATAACAAGCAATGTTATGGGATTGTCTCAGCCTGTGCCATGTTACACAGCTGTTACACATAAATGAAATACTGTGAAAAATGCAATAGGTCAAAAAATAGAAATAAAGGAATAAAATATATCTCTAATGTAGAAAGCAGCTTTATATAGGCAGTGAAATAATAATGTAGTTTATACACATAGATGGATGGAGAATTATGTTTTTAAAATTTATATATATTTTGTTAGCTTTTGAAGTTTGAAATGTGAAATCTGAACATAATCCTAATGCTTCTGCAAAGTAACTCAGTTAAAAGCTACAAAATCATGACAATAATTAAGTTAACATTCATCAGTAATCATTACCAAAAAAGTAGGAAAAGTGCTGGTAATTTGAAAGAAAGATGAAAATATACATTCACCAAATCAAACACAGAGAGAGAGAGAGAGAGGGAGGGAGGGAGAGAGAGAAGAAAAGGGAGGGAGAAGCGGAGAGGGAATTAGAACAGGAAAACATTCCTGGGCATTTCCAGTCATTTATTGTCATATGCTCGTTTATAGAGTTTCTTGGTGTGTAATAGCATCCCTAACTTGTATGTGCTACATAAGTCTGGATTCTGAACATACTAGATTAATGTAGTTTTCTAACTGATATCTGTATGCATTCCAAGAGTTAAGACTTTGTTTTTAGCTGACACAAAATAGTATTTCTGTGTTTGCATATTAACAATAAAGTCATAGAAGTCTTAGCCCTTTTCATTGGAGAATAAACCCTATTTAGTAAATTTAAGATCTTGTTTTATTAATCTTGATAATTTGGTTAATACTACCACATAAGTGGTAGTAGAAGGCACGCTGGCTTACAATTTAAGAAGGGCACATTAAATTAAATATAATTTTCCTGAATTAGAAGTAGAATAGACTTCCCTATTCATCTTTGTTGCATATTTACTTGAGGTTACCTACATAATTAACCACTTCACTTCTGATCAGCCTCTCAAAATTTATGTAACTTGAAATTAGCAGCAATTTTTTACCTCAGAAGATTACAGAATACCTTGATAATTTAATGTAAGAATAGGTGAATATTTGTATGCAGAACTGTATTCAGGACAAATATTCCTCCTGATAAAAATAATTTCCAACTAACAGGAAAAAAAAATATTTTGTAATAATAAAGCTAAGGGCAAAATATCCAAAATTTTAAATGCACTACAGACTGAAGTCCAATATTGTACTCTGAAAAATTGTACCAGGATCTTAAATTTTTCTAAATTTTGGCTCTAAGCTATAGAAGTAAAAGGGAAGGTTTTAATTACTTTCAGAGGACATTTAATCAGGTTCTTTACAAACCTTAATTAATTAAGTTTGCTCCAGAGATTAATACAGTTTTAAGATTTACTTTGATTGTAATTGGCTGAAAACGCTTGTCTTTATTTGAAAGAATATAACAAATATTTTATATAAGAGAGCCAGACAGCCAAATTAAAATCTAGCATATGACCCTGAATAATGTAGTCTATAAGGTGATGAAACCTCAGCTTCTATGATGGTAGGTAGATAATAATTCCATGTAAAAGTAAGTTGCTTAAAATGCTGTGGCCTTCTGTGTCTTTGCAAACTGTGACATAACTTCTGCTATGCACTGAAACACTTTAGATGAAATAAGAATGATCAATTCCATTGTTTAGAATCTCTCTGAGAATCACATTGATTGAATTATTTCAATTCAAGAGAAACTAAAAGTTTTAATTTTAAAATTTTAAACATGCAAAGCTTGCAAGCCTAAGAGGATTGTATAAAGGTAAGGCCAAAAATATGGAGAATTGCCAAGATAAAACTATTATTCCCTTGAAAAATTCTTAATATTGCTATGGAAAAGCAAATAAAATTGATATTAACAACAATAATGAATCCCGCTACCTGTGCAAAGTGAAACTTTAAAATAATGGTCATTAAATATATAAAAGACAGAAGGAAGCAACAAATAAACTTTGTGCTGACACAAAGGGTACACAGTCACTAAGGAAGAGCATAAAATCTCTGTATCTTTGGAGTTGTTGGTTTGAAAATGGCATGAAGTTTTTAATGAATTTTACATTAAACAGTGCCTGGATAAAGACAAAGAAATGAAACAGGTCTCCATTTCATTTGAGTTCTCTGTTAGACTGGACTACAAAGCTTGTCTACATTGGAGCAATGCTTCTCTTGGTACAGTGAGCTGGTTTGAACAGGAAGTCTGGAGATTGTCTCCTCCAGAATAACCTACAACTTTACAGTCATGGCATTTTCCTGAGAAAAAGGGAGCTGCGGGCCTTAGCTGCCTGAGGAAGGAATTGAGACCCAGTCTCCCAAAGCCTGATCAAGCAGTGTAACTACTAGCATATTGTGTGAAAGTTTTGTTGCATTGCTACCAGAATTTTCTTTCTCTTTCTCTCTCTCCGGTTTTGTTTGTTTTTCTGTTTGTTTGTTTAAGTTGAAAAAATGGACTCTACTCAGACACCTAGGTTCTTACAGGATTTGTGGCTTTTCAACACAGATGGAGGAAAGGCTTAATCTGCATTCTGGAGTCCGCTTTTGAAGTGCCAGAGAATATTTAAGTGTATACCTATAGTCAGTACTTTGGCTGACTAGGTCTATACTGGGGATTTTGTAGATCGCTCTTCTCGTGTCTGATTTTTCCTGGTCATTGTTGCTGGTCCTCAATATCTAATGAATAGTATTCTTGGATAACTGCTTTAGACATTGAATAGCTTTTAATTTCAAGGAAAGAGAGTTCTTGTTGAGTAAATATGTAGTATTTGCTAGGAAAAAAAAAAAAAAAAAGCCTCTCGACAATTTACAGTGTGTGATGTCTTCCAGGTCAATATTTTTAACCGTTACCATACATGGTGCCAAAACAAGGACCTCTGGCTAATCTAAAAGATGATTTTCTTTTCTATTTTGCCATATTGAGGTGCAGGTAACATGCCTCATGCCAAAATGTAGGAGTTCCTAATTAATAAAATACTCTTACCTAAACTATAATTTAAATGCTAACTGATGGATATGGTTAAGTAGCAAAAAACTAAAAGATTAAATTACTTACTGGGTCTTTGATTGATTGAAGTGATACATGTCCTGGATAAAACATAAATATTGCAGAAAATAATCCAATATGACATCTCTGACATTCAGCTATAACTTAAATTATAGACTGGTCAGTAAATGATCTTAAGCTGTTTAAGGTTTCATCAACCATCTGCAAGATTGATTTTCTTCAAAATTACTGTACTAAAATGTTTTCTTTTGTTGCTGCATTGACTCAGATCACAAACCACAATTTTAAGATCGGCTCCTATTTACAAAAATGCTTTGACATAGTGCATTTGTTCAGCCTAGGCAACAATAAAGGATTGTGGTATCATTTTGAAGAAGGTTGTTTGACAGGCCCTGTTTGTTTATTTGGGGTAATGTGAGCTGCATTCAGAAAATGTTACATTTTGTTTCATGATTGTGTACATTCTCTCCCACTGCTTCCAGGCAAGCCCTGTAAGCAGAGAAGACACGGATTTAGATCTTGTTTCCATGGCCAGTGGAAGTGCTTTGACTAAGAACAGAGAAAAAAATAAGCAGCCACACAGACACTCAGCAAGATCTTCAAGTAAGTTATGGGTTTTTTCAATACCAGTTTTAAAGGTCACTTTAAAATACTTTTGTGGAACTAAGCATGCTTGGAATCCCTAATAGCATATGCTAATTATTCTTCTGTTGCTTACCTGAAACCTTTTCATATGTTTTCTATGGTTCTGTGTAAAAAATGCATCATTAATATCAATGGACTTTCCTCTTGTAATTTTAACCCACAGGCAGTGTGACATATACTAGGTCTTCCGATGCCCAAGTTCATAAAATATTGTTTCTTTATATTACAAACAGAATATTTTATGCTAAAAATATTATTGTTTTATGTTCTCCTTCATTTTTTTTTCCCAAAATAGATTTGGAAAATACAACTTCTGTTAACTAAATACCATAACACATATCTTAATCAAGCCATAGATTTCTGTCATACTAGTTACCAATAATGCTGTAGTATATACATCCTACAGAATTTACTGTAGCTCAGTGGCAGAGGATCCCTTTATTTTTATCAATCTTTAATATCATACAAATTAAAAGAAGAACATGTATATGAAAAAGTAGAATAATGCTTGAAAGTCATAAAATGATACCATTTTCAGATTCATGTTTTATTTTGCATAATGTAGCTGAAGAATATGTTAGCATATTTCTAATACGATGTACTGTATTTTGTCATTTGTGTACAAACTGAATTATTCAAATAAATTTAATTCAAAGGCCCCAAATTTTCATTTTCATATAAGCATTATTAAATAACTCTGGAAAAATTATTAGAATTCATAAATCCATTTAGGCAATGCAGTTTCTTGAAATTATTTGTGTCAAAGTTTACATTCCTAAAATTAGATTAGATAAAATGTAGCATCCTAGTCTCAGTTAAGTGCAGCCATCAGGAAAGAATAAAATTCTTTGTCTGCCTACCATGTTAGAAAAACTTGAATTGCATCCTGAATTTTCCAGTTTCTCTCCGTTGGCTACTAATGAAGCCCCACCATTTAAATTAGATGAGATTGCTGACTACTAGGATCCTGAATTTAGTAGCTGAGCTGCAAATGTCAACAGCAAAATTATCATTATATTCATATGTTCAGAATAGAATGTATGCATATCTGGAATAATTGAGTTAGGTAGTATACACCACTTACATATTAATGTATAACTGCTGTCTAGATTGTAACCTGCACTATCCTGCCATCCAGAAAAATAAATAAGAATCAGCTCTTTCTCTGAAGAGAGAACCGTTATGCAGAACTTGCCTTAGGAGCTTTAGTACAGTAAATAAAAAAGTGCCATTGTATTATGCCTTCAAAAAGAAGAGTCTAGGAAAGAAGCAGAGAACAATCCAACTGGCAGAGTCATAAGTGTCAGAGACAGACAGTCTACTGTGTTTGGTAATATATGTATTTTCGCAAAAGACTTATCTATATAAGCACGTTTACATGTTCATTCTCCTTTCTGTAGTCGAGGAACTAAGGAAAAAAGGGCAGACGATTTATGTTTTTCTATATATGTTTCTGTATGTATTATTGTCTATACATTTTTTTTCGTTGTGGATATGAGAAGGCTAAACAGTGATGATACATTAAACTGAAATGCATATTACTTATAAAACCAGATATTACTGTTATCTTTCTACAATTAATATCAAGTAAATAAGCATGTTTATTATATTAGTTCAGTTTGCTGAATACTGTTGCTCTTCAATAATTTACAATAAATTATTAGCTCAATGGGGACCTTA
The DNA here is from genome assembly GCF_047663525.1 of Anas platyrhynchos. Taxonomy (NCBI): domain Eukaryota; kingdom Metazoa; phylum Chordata; class Aves; order Anseriformes; family Anatidae; genus Anas; species Anas platyrhynchos. Next base: position 50,859,064 of record NC_092587.1, on the reverse strand, counting down.
ATCTTTAATCATTAAATCATAATCATAAATCATAATCTTTAATCATTAAATGTTTGCCTCTTTTTTATATGAAAAATATATTAATTATATAATACTTTCCTGCTGTATTCCCTCTTGGTTTTGCATTCTGAAATATTTAATGAAGAAGCCTGGAAAGTGTTTTAGTGATTCAGTAGGTGTATTCATTTTGAATTAACAATGAATTGATATTACTGAAGAGATTAGAAAAGGGACTGTGACTTTGGACATGTTTCCATTTTAACTAATTATTAAATCAAGTCCTTACACCACTTTTCAGGAGAATTTGACCTCAATGATCTGACAAGATTTAATCAACAAAACATAGCTACACTACCACTTTACATCCTAATTATTGGTAGGGAGTCTTCGGCAAACTGTGCTGTACAGCTGAGAGATGTTACTAAATTTAAGAGATGTTATGGATATCATATATGTTTCTTATAAATAATTTGTAATTCAGTTAATGCATCAATAAATCATTGAGGTCCTCCAGATTGAAAAAGCAGGTCTAAAAATACAGAATAAATTATTTTAGGTACATTTACTGAAAAAAAAATAATAAAAAAAAATTGTGTGATACTGAAAAAAATACCTTTCATATATTGCTGGGTCATGACTGTAGATCATGTTTTTGTAAAGACAAAACATGTAGACTGCTTCACTGCTTTAATTCAGAGGTGTTTTTAGAAAGGCTAAGTCAACATTTTCAGAAGTATTTTGGGGAACTGCCAATTTTCAATGTACTTTTTGTAGGCCTTATTTGCTGAGGATAGGTTCTTAGCATTTCTGAAGTTAAGGTTAAAGATTTTAAAGATTGTTATCACCAGAAATTACTAGGTGTTTCTGAAAAAAAAAATGGATGGAATGAATTAATCCCAAACTAACTTAATTCTGTTCTTTGACACAAAAATAATTTTAATAATAAAGGAAATGCTGTGGACCTAGTACATCTTAGGTAAAGGAAAGCATTTCCGTATAGCACTTAGGATATTTGATGTGCTTCTCTGTTATATGTTCAAAGGGAAAATTGACTGATATGGGTTAAATTATATCAACAAAAAAAAAAAAAAAAAAGTAAGTAAAAGATATAACATCAAGAAAGGATAAAAAGTGCTCGGTCAGACTAGTTATCTATCCAATTTGGGACCTTGCCTGGATTGACGGCCAGTACATTATGTTCTCAAAAATACCACCTTGTATTCCTTCCAAAAATCATAGTTATTTCTTTCTGCTCTCTGGTTATTTTTTCTTTTCTATTTCTTGATGTTTGGGGGCTTTTATTTTTATTTTTTCATTTTTTGTCCATTCTCGTCAAACTGCTAAGGTCTTGATCTTTCTGATACTTTGTGCCAATGAGTTGCAAAAGAAAGCAAGTTTTAAAGACTTTTGCTGACTGTATTTTCTGCCTTTAAGTTTTTTACATTAACTCACCTTGCTTTCTTTAAAAAAAGGGCAGAAAAGAAAGATATTTTTATCTGATGTGTACCTTCTCTGTAACACATACCCATGGTCTGTGATGTGGTTAGTGCCTTACAGAGTTTTATTAAAATCTTTATTAGCTCTGTGAATACTGGTGTGAATTACTGGTTATAAAATTTGTTAGTGAATAATTTCCTGAGCAAAAATAGTGTAGGTAACACTAAGGTGCAAGATGGGCAATGAATTTTTTTGCAAGAATTAGAAATTGAGTAATTATTTTTTGATAACAAGCTAGATGTTTGTGGGTTTTTTTATGCTAATCCAGAGTTTGTGAGTAGGTTATGACAATCATAAACTCCATTCTATCATCCCAGACTGGTTACATACAATCAATGTTGTACATTGAGATGAGATATAAAACTACATTGTCTACCTATCATCAGTATTTTGTGTTTTTCTATACTCTACAAATCTTAAAGTTTATTCTCTTTTACTTTCTTGTTTTGTGACCTGCAATCTGCCTGGACTTCCCAGAAGCACTAGAATTTGAAAGTAGAATGTAATGGGAGCTGGGCCACTCATTGTTACTTAAAATGCTACCTGTTATTCTCAATTCTTTTCTTCCTTAGTCTTTCAGAGAGTCTCTGATTTCCGTAAAATATTATTTTTTGTGAAACAAAATTTAAAAAAAAAAACAAACAAACACACAAAACAAACAAACAAACAAAAATGCTTGGAGCTCAACCTTGTAACTCCTTAATCACCCCTAGTTCTAAACATGACCTTTAATTGCTATCTCCACTGCAGACATGTATTGGTTTCATTTCTCAGATAAATTTCAACTCTACTGTTCTCATACTCTGTGAAATTAAATTAATGAAGTTCATTAAAGCTGTTCTTACAGTGGAAAGACTTCCAACTCAGTAGAGAAAAAAAAAAAAAAACAACCAACCAACCAACCAATAAATAAATAAATAAAAACCTCCCTTAACTTTGTTCATTTTTTTCACTTTCCTTATTACACCTTTCAATTCTTATTCTTCTTCTTGAGAGAATCCCACTTTTTTTTTTCCTTTTTTTTTTCTTATTGCCTCCCTTTCTCTTGATAAATCAGAATCCCTAACAAAATTTTCAGCTTTGTTTTAAGGAGTATGATACATCTTTACTTCTTAAAAAATGCCTGCTTTCCTGCTCCTTTCCCCTTTCCATTATAATTGTCTATATATTCCAGTTCCATAACTGCTGTCTTTCATTTAGGAACTGTAAACTCTTTGTGTGCAGTAAACATTTCATTTTTAAGATCCCTCTTCATCCTTTACTCTCATTTATGTTTTACTCAGAAACTTCAGCTGGTATTCTTCCTTCCTTCCTTCCCTCCTTCCTTCCTTCCTTCCTTCCTTCCTTCCTTCCTTCCTTCCTTCCTTCCTTCCTTCCTTCCTTCCTTCCTTCCTTCCCTCCTTCCTTCCTTCCTTCCCTCCTTCCTTCCTTCCCTCCTTCCTTCCTTCCTTCCTTCCTTCCTTCCTTCCTTCCTTCCTTCCTTCCTTCCTTCCCTCCTTCCTTCCTTCCTTCCCTCCTTCCTTCCTTCCCTCCTTCCCTCCTTCCTTCCTTCCCTCCTTCCTTCCCTCCTTCCTTCCCTCCTTCCCTCCTTCCTTCTGCTCTTTCTTTTTTCTCATGCAGTCTCCATTAGAAGTTTGCCATGTTACAGAAACTGAGTAAGGAACATTTTAGAAACATATGATCAAACATGGAAGTACTTATTTAGTAGTCCTTTCAGTTTCCTGCTATTTACCTGCTTAGTAGAATTTCTAGAAGATAACAGTAAAATTTATGCTTTCTCCTTAGAAACATGTAGAAATGCTGTAAGTGTATAAGGGATATTTACAGTACTAATTACTTGCCCCAATTAAAAAATGATGAACCCAATTTACTTGAGAAAATCACAACTGCTATCACTATATTAGGAATAAAGCTATCTCTTCTGTAAGCCACATCTGGTAGTATGACCACATGAATGTTAAGATACGCATTTTGTCCAGTAAAAGATTATGGGATAATTCCATACTATGAATATTTTTGTTCTCAGGAAATGAATGTATAGAATGGATGAAAAAGGGTTCCACAGTTCTGAAGTATTTAAATTTACCAGGTTTTGAATCGTACTAGAGAATTATGATTATTGCTGTGAACATCATTTCAATATATTTTTTCCACTGAGATTCCTCTGTACATCTTACCAGAATACAAAATATGAAAAGAGATTATATTCCACCACTTTTTTGCATAACATATATATATATTGTCAGAGGAAAACAGTTAGAAATGGATTAAGCCTATGTTGTATGCTGAAAAAAAAATACAAAATAACCTGAGTCTGGAAACTCTTAGCCACATTAGGGTAGGATGGTGCTTAGGCAAGAAGCTGTAAAAAGGAAGTGAATTAAAAAAAAAAAAAAAAAAAAAGTGAATAAATCCAATATTATATATTGGATTTATAAATACAATAAATATCCAATTATAATGGATTTATAATCCAATATTATAAATCCATACAATATTCTTCATTATATTTTAAGAATCCTTCAGTATACTGAACTTTACTTGATGTCCTATATGCAAAAATACACAGCACAAGGGAACTTGTTCATGCATAGACAGATATTTTAAAAAGTACTTTTTTGTGGGTATGGTAAATGAATGGTTCTGATAGTATACATTTATCCACATGAGAGTAAATATTTAACAGCAGATTCAAGAATTTTGGCTTTTTTTTTTTTCCTGGTTCTGAAAGTAGCCTGTTAGTTGATATTAGGTATGTCATTTTGACTTGCCAGTTCTTCTAACTGCTGAAATGAAAATTGAGATATGTACTATACTTCTATACTTATGTAAAGTTTATATACCCACTGTTGAAAGGATCATTATATATTTAACTGTTAGGAAAGGCAAAGGGCCTCCTCCTCATTTGTGAACTGTGTAGACTATTTGGAAGCTGTCATGTTAACAAAGGAGTAATGTTACAGATGGATATACACAGGTACAACCATGCAAACCACAGATTAGTTAAAATAGACTGATAAAATCAAGGGCTGTGTCAAATGAGGAATTGATTGATTCACAAAATAAATTAATTAGTGACAGCATATGTATAGCTATCATTCTTTGAGAGCATCTTACATTCAGTTATTGTTTTATTTTTTTTTTCCTGACTGGGAAGATGTTTGATTAAGTAATACAGAAGTGCAGTACTCCTTCTAGAAAAGTTATTAAAAATGGAACAAGCAGTTTACAATTCTAAAACCAGGAAAATAAATAAGCAAAACAAAAACAATAAAAAGACGTGCCATAAATTTCTTTCCAGTATAGATTTTTAAGTCCTGAATTTGCAAGTAAAGTGAATCAGCATAAGTGTCACCATTCATTTTCAGAGAGCTATTTATCAATATTATCTGTTTGGGAGGAAGGCTCATAAATGGACAGAATGATCATGATGTCTATGATCATGAAGGTAAAATGAATTTCTAAGGTGAAGTCCTGTCTTAATCAAACCCAGTAAGCCAGACTAGTAAACCAGATTTCAGTATGATACATGTATCTAAGACACAAAGAAAAAAATAAATCATTTTTCCTGCTTTTCCTCTATCCACAGATAAAACATCCAAGTGTTTCCCTGTTCTTGCAGTATGCCATCTTCATAACTAAATAACCCCCTGCCTTTCTCTCACTTTCATTCCTGCTTCTTCTCTATTGCTCCTGTAGCTAGACTCCGTCACAGAGAGCAAGTAGGCTCTTAAGCTCCCTGACCTACCATGACTTAATTTTAACATTGTTTTTAGAAACAGATATGCTTAGCTCCCTGTAACATCATGATAAAGCATGTTTCCTGTTGCCTGATGTTTTAAGGAACATAACCAAAATCACCTCCAACCATGTAGGAACAATTTTTATATACTTGATCAAATTTGGACAGATTCAAAAAACAAAGCTGTGTTGCTTGGCAAATTTCAAGTCATTTCTGCAATGGGCAACATAAATACCTCATGTATTTTTTTCTTAGAAGAGCCTTCTGAAAACTTCAGGAAAGCCAATAAGTCAGCCTGTAAAATTTCATCCTAAATGGACAAAATTTGGGAAATAGATAAGAAGCTGGAATACAAAGGAAATATTGGTCTTTAATAGATTTGCTAAAGTCCTGTTTATGGTTAGGAAAACGTTATATTTTAAAGGAACATCTTTGGAGCGTTATGTTTTTTATGTTATTTTATCTCTATGTGTAGAAAGGTGATTAATAACTTTTTATAACACATCATTATTCTTGTAAATCTGTATGAATTCCTTTATGTGTCTGAGTTTCATGTTAAGAGTTGAAGAGCTGAGATTAATCAAATATGTAGTTGCTGGTATGATCTGGTTAGAATAGCATCAATGTTTGATAAACAAATTAAATTCATTAAATTAATTACCCCCTCCCCCTCACCCCTCCAAAAAATGTTTTAGTTTCAGATCTCTATAGGGAAAGGAAATATATCTTTACATATAAGATGCTCCTGTGGCTTCTCAATACTATTCAAATATACGTGTGAAATATAAAAACATAATGTAAATTTATAATACAATATTTTGTTTGTTTTAATGTAAACAATGCAACTTAAAAAAAAAAAAAGAAAAAGAGAACATTTGTGATTTGACTTCAGTATAGCCATAAATACCATAAATAACAATATTAAAAAGTAACTCTTCTGAGATTGTTGCATTCACCTTTTCATAGACCTGCTGAACCTAGCTTCTTTCTAGAGCTTAAATTGATGTAAACGCTTTGCTGCTAAGGATTCGTTCTGGTCACTTTCATTAAAATGTTGATTTTTTTTTTTTTCCATGCCTTCTTATGCTGTATTTGCTCTTAAGTAATACAATATGGTAAAGACTTTGAAATAAATTTTCTCTCCAGACACACAATGTTAGGTGGATCAATAAATGCCCTATGATGTCTACTATGCATCATAAAATTCTTACCATAACCTGTTTAACCAAGCTTTTCTTTTTGGACACCAAGAATTTTATTCAAAGCATTTTACATATTGCATTACTTATCAAAACAGAGGATATGTAAACCTTGACATTTGTTAAAAGACCCAGGTTTTAACCAAAAAAGACCAGAACAAATCAATAGCAGAAAACAGATTAAACAACAGAAAAGTAACTGCTTAGAAATAGAAACTTGTTAACCAAACCCAAGACAAGCTTTCAGCACGTAGTCAAAGGAAATAGTTATTTGATATATACAGGCACCTGAATATATTTCAGAATATACTCGAGCTTCATAGAGTTGAAAGTTACAATTAAATGAAAGTACAGTAAATTACTTTTACAACCTGAATCTTCCAAACCTTTGCAAGATAGGAGAAATTAAATTGTTTTTCTTGGCTACCAATTTGTTCCCATATGAGGGGGTATTAGAATAACTATATATCATGTTAAATTATACTTAATACCAGGTTCTATTTCATTCTAGTACCCATAAATGGTAAAAATGTTGTCATTGTTGCTATTGTTATTTATTGTTACAGTTGCAAAATTATCATTGCATTATAGAATAAAAACAATGTATTTCTTCTAATTTCTGTTTAGTAAAGATACGTACATATGGGCTTGAAAGAATATGAATCTTTTTGTTATTGCCTTTTGCTTAATCCCATTACATTTATGGAATATAACATTAAAAAAATATATTATATGCATGTTTACAACTCTTCATAAATCACAAATATACATGTGCATACCTGTGTATGTATGTACACTTACTAAATGAAAGATATGCCTTACAGATTTGTTTATAACAAACTAAGACTCTAAATTTTATCTTTTATTTTTCCAATCAAGTTCTGATAATATTAATTTTATTTGTTAATATATACTTATACCCAAAACATTCATTTGCAAGACACATATTGTAATTTAGGGAAGAAATAAGGTATTTCAAATCTAAGCTTCCTGTGAAAGCCATTTATCTATATTACTATTACTAATGCTGTAAAAGAGAACTATAAAGATCTCAACAACAACAACAAAAAATGTATTGGATTGTAAAGTAAGACTTCCAAATAAACTATGCTCTGAAGAACATGTACATTATCTCACAGTTTTAAAGTATTTTAATAATTCATGAATATCTGGTCTTGCAGCATTTTAGATACTTTGGGTAGAACATGCAAAATGTTTACATTTGCAAGCCATCATTGTTGTTTAGTGAACTCTTGTTTTATTCTTCTGTTCATTGAACCAAGTATCTTCCCAACTTTTTGTTATTTTCTCACCTGTTCTTAAAGTAAAGAATCTCACAAAGCAGTAAATTTGTAAAACTTCTCCTGAGCAAGTATAATCTCCAAGGAGAAGTATAACAAGCATAACTATAAATAAATGGAACAAATATAATAAGGTTTCAGTTAACTGTTCACTTTAATGATTTTTAAAAATAAAACAATAAAACAAGGCTGTATTTGTAAGGAACATTTGGAGGTTCAGTCTCTTAGTTCAAAATGGCATCATCATCCCCAAATTCTTGTCTTCCCTCATCCCCTTTATTTAGACAAAATTTTAACCATTTTATATGGACCTGTCTTTATTGAATATTTCTGAAGGGAAAAAAAAAGACTGTTTTAATATTATAGAATTAGAAGACCTGTTGTAACACAGGCATAAAAATACAGTAGAGTTAGTTTTAATTTACATGTGATATTTTTATTTCTTGCAACACTCAACCTAGACACTTGCTTTATACTTATTAGAAATGCTTCTCTTAGTTTCCCTCAAGAGTGGATTCTTGCCTGGATTCTCAATGAAACAGGAGAAGATATGACTTAAAAATAAGCACAGAAATTTAATGGCACATGTATGATAAATCAGTTAAGTCCTATATTTGCAATGCATTCCATTTGTATATTTTCATTTTCCTTTCTGGTTATTCCATTAAGCTCTAGGAGGAAGATGCAATAAAAAGATGTCTTATATTTGACTTATGCCTTCATCATAAATGAGCTGTTTCTTTGCTTTACAACACTCAATCATAATTAACATTTAAGCAACCAGTAGTTCTGTAATTACAAAGTCTGAAAATTAGGTATAACATAAATAGGAGTAAGCAAACCTCATTATGCTTCTATACCAGTCTGGCACATAACTATTTGAGAATTCTTCTGTAGGGAATAGGTTGTTTTGTCTCAATGGAAGTTTTTCATCACTCCAATTAGACCAATAACTAGAACAGCAATGCTGATAATAATACCCATCTCTCAGTTCAATTGAGTTGATATCAGGAGTACATTCTCAAAAGAGCAAGCATGTTTATATCCACTTCAAAGACATGAAGGTGGGACATACAAAGGGAGCGAGCAGCTGAAGGAACTGGACTTGTTTAATCTGGAGCAAAGGAGGCTGAGGAGGTGACAAAGCACTGTTCTCTTTAAGTACCTGAAAGAAGCTTGTAATGAGGAAGGTGTCAATCTCTCTTCTCAGACTCAAGGCAGTGGCCTCAGGTTGTGCCAGGGGATGTTTAGACTTGATATCAGGAAGCATTTCTTCATGGGAAGAGTGATTAGACAAGCAGCCAGGAAGTTACCATCCCTGGAGGTATTTAAGAGATATGTGGATGTGTCACTTAGGGACATGGTTTAGCGGTGGACTTGTAGTGTTAGATGAATGGTTGGACCTGACAGTCTTTTCCAACCAAAATGATTCTATGCTTTGCACTTTACAGGCCTAACATGGTGATATTTTCATTCTAAATTTGTTGTTCATTCCCTGCAATTATTTCATTTTATTTGTCTGAAAATGCTAAAAATCCTATGAATGATGGGAAGGAAGGATATAGAGTAGCCTATGCTTTGATTAACTTTCTCTAGATCAATACTGTAGGTAAAGCTTAAAGCAGACAGTAGAAAGTCTAACCAACACTACAGACTGCATAGAGAAAAAGAGCGTCATGACCACCAGACTTTGGGGTATCCTCTGATTTGTTAAACCCAGATTCAAGGGAGCAGTGAGTATCTGGAATTTTACAAAAATACCTTCAGGCTGAGGAAATTGTCCTGCCCTGCTACTGAGACCACAGGGTCTAGAAATTCTGAGCTATGATTCTCACATAGAAGGTTATTTTGTCAGACAGATTATATACACTCAAAATTAATAAATTGTTACATTTTACTTACAAAATATTTGACTATGCTACCCTCTAAGCAATGTACAAATCAATTACAATTAAAAATAAAAAATAAATATGTGAACTATTGACCATGAAGTTTAGACAAGTACAATTTATGCTATGACAGATACTGCCATCATTCTGCCAAAATAAAAGGGTATATTACTAATTTGTAAAGACTTCTCACAAGTATCTTATAGCGAATTACAGCAAGTCTTTAGGGATTGTTTTATGGAATAATATACCTTTCACAGCAATGTTGAGACAATATATCCCTTGCAATGAATTGTGTATAGTTTTAAGTGGAAAGCCAGAAAACTATATTTATAGATTTCTGAAATCCATCATGAAAATAATATTTATCAGTACAGATAAGTTCATAAACAAGTGTGGTTGTTAGTCCAGGAATAATCCAGGCTAGGCAATTAGGATATGTTTGACTTTCTTTTTTCTGTATTCATTGGGCTCTGTCACTTTTAAACTAATTTTCGAATTTATTATTATTGGTTTTGTTCTGACATTTGTCTTTTTTTCAAAATAATTCAATATTAATTCAAAAGGTAATTCAAATATTTCTTTCATCAAAATATAGAAATAACTGCTATCTTTAATATACCTTTATCATTAATATAATCTTGAAGATGAATGTATGAAAGAGTCAGTCTCAAGCATACACTAGCCCAAAATATTTTTCCAGTTTAAACATGTAATAGATCCTTCCTTCCTTCCTTCCTTCCTTCCTTCCTTCCTTCCTTCCTTCCTTCCTTCCTTCCTTCCTTCTGATGTCATATTCCACAGTATTAAATCTTTTTATGGGTTAACAACATTTCCAAATTCAGAAAAAAAAATAAAAATCTTTCATGGAGGAACACATTTTTTTTAGACCTCTATCAAGTAGACCTGGAGTAAATTATATATCTCAAGAAAAAAAAGAAAAAAAAAAAAAGAAAAAAAAAAAAAAAATCAATTGACTATAGCCATAGAGCCATAAGTAAACAGACAGGTATCACATTAAAGCTACTAGAAAAGAAAAAGAGAGAACTATTTATAAGATGCATTTGCAATAATTAAAAAATTCATAAAAGGCAACACAAAGCTGGTAAAAGCTCCTGACATTTAGATCTAGCTGACTACAGAAAGGTATCCACAAGAAAACAGAAAAGTTCTGTTTGAAAATGTATCACTATTGTTACCTATATTTCTAAATAAGCATGTTCAATCATATAATTTAAGCATTTTATTATTATTATTTTGGGGTGGCTATTATGAGAAATTTAGTTTTGTTGTTTCAAAGCACCAAGAAGTTGACATATCAAAAATGTTTACTAAAGATATGTAAATGGTAATCTTTTCCTTTGATAGGTGGCAAAAAAAAGTTTGTAAATTTTGTATTTGATAATCCATCACACTAATTATATATATAACTGCTATACTGTGAACATCGTATCATCCTCTTGGCAAGTTTAATTTGTTTTCAGACACCATGCTAATAGGTGTCTAAGAAAGACATTTACATCTGTTAAATGTTGTTTTGTATAAATACAATAATTTGAATCAATAGTTGTTTAGTTTATTAAATTAGTATATAGCCAGTATATAACCAGTATATTTTATAATATATATATGTAGTATTATATAATAGTATATGATATATAGATAAATTATTCAGTCATCTATATATATGACAATTATTTTTATTTAATACATTTATGTGTGTGCTTAAACTTGCTTTGGCATCATTCATCTTTCTCAGAGTCCAAGTATTCATGGGCTTTGAAAGAAGAAATGCTTTCATTTGGTCTAAAATATTAAAACAAGAACTTGATAAATTGATAAGTCTTCTGAACTGGACCTTCTTCAATTTGGAAAATGCTAATTTATCTGTGTAAATTATACTCAAAACGGACACATAATGGCCCTATTAAAGATAGGGTAATTTTGTTTAGTAATTTTACTGTTTATTTTCATAAAGGCTTTTTTTTCATAAATTACTGCTTTATGAAAGTACTTCAACTTTTAAAACAGAGAGGAATACAGAGTTAGAAAACATGTTTGCTATCAATTTTAGACATAGCAATATATTTTGTGATATTAAAAGAAACATGAAGCAGTGAAATTTAGTGTTTGCTGTTGTTTAATTTCATATATTTGTTTGTTGCTTAGAAAAGAATGTATCTACACCAGATAAATCACATCTGGGTCCATCTTGTAGAGAACGGATATCATTTCGAGACCATCCAGTGCAGCTCAGCGGAGGATGGGGAACAGGAAAAAAGAGGCAAAAGGTTAAAAATGTTAGTTGAATATTGGAGATTTTTTGTGACTAGTTGATTTAATCAAATTTTTGTTTTCCAAAGCATGTGGAGAACTGTTTCCTTTTAAGCCTATGAATATATATATATATTCACAAACATATATACGTATATATATGTATATTATTCACATATATATACATGTATATATAAACATATATATATATTCACATATAATAAACCTATATATATATATTCACATATATATGTGTGAATATATATATATAGGTTTATTATCAGCATAATAAGTTTCAGTTAACTAAATGTGACATTTTATTATACATAGTTATAGTGTTTTTTGGTTGTTTGTTAGTTTTGTTTTGTTTTTGGTCAAATTACTTTATACCTGTCAGTACATTGTCATACTTAGTGTTTTCAATTGCTTATATGTTTGTGTGGTTTAGAACACAGAATCAATCAACTCTACAAGAATGAATTGTACAGTGAGCAAGTTTAGGCTTGTTTATAAGAAGTGGTTGAGATGTGCAAATGTAGTTAGTAATAGTTCATGTTAATATGATGTATGCTGTATATCAAGTCTCTAAATACTCATTTTTCACAAATAAAATACATGCTTATAAACTGTGTTATGGACTATGACATCCAATAATGTCATTCTTAAAGTCCGTTTAGAATATTTTACTGAAGCAGCAAAAACTCATGGCAGGCTGGAAACATACAAATAGTGGGGATGCATTTTTTTTTAACAATGTGAGAAATCCTCTTGAACTTTCACCCTAAATTATTGTAATAATATGATAAAGCAACCTGCTAACCTTTTATACTTTCAAATATTTCTAACCTTTTCCTAGATGGTTAAAGAAAAATAAATTTACTACGATCTTATTTGTGCTGGGGTAGTATAACCCTACGTCTACAAGACACTGTTAACTCAACTCTATTTGTTCATGTAGCCAGAGTCCTTCAGACCCATGTGTAGAAGTTCTGTGGTACAAAGAGATCTAGAGAAAGAAACAAAATAAATTATTTAGTTTATATAATAAACTATTAATACTACTTTGAGGTAGAAAACTTGAGATGGATATCTAACTCATTACTTCTAGTGAATTCTTTGCCCATTGGTATACACAACAGAAAAGTTTTTTTTTTTTTTAATTTAATTTAATTTTATTTATTTTATTTATTTCAAAGCCTAACATTTTAATGTTTTCCACTTTGAGTGTTGAAGTTGCTAACCGGATCTAGAGAAGTCTGTCTTTGGATTTCCTCATCTGTTTTTGTCCAATATTCTGAATCCTTAATTCCTTACAGGCTGAGAGCGAGTTGGGAAGGATAATGTGGCTTGAAAATTCAGTCATTACAGAAGATAAGTTCTTATGTTGTGTCTTCAAAATGTACTTAAATTTCATTATATTATTTTGTGAGTTGCTTTTATATGCTAACACATACATGTGACTGATGTTTCAAAGAAATTATCTCAATTTTTGTGAATATTCACATCCATTTTCACATTCAAGGACAGCTGATACCATACAAAACATTGCAGCATTGCTGTCGATACCATTCAATAACTTTGCTCATTCTTATCACAGTCTCATTGAATATATTGAGTTGGAAGAGACCCACAAGGATCACTGAATCCAACTCATCATGACTCCACACAGGACAACCTAAGAATTGAAACATATTTCTGAATGTTATCCATACACTTCTTGAACTCTGTCAGGCCCAGTGCCATGACCACTTCCCTGGGGAGCCTGTTCCAGTACCTGACCATCCTCTTGGTAAAGAACTTTTTCCTGATACCCAATGTGAACATCTGCATCTTTAAACCATTCCCTTTGATCTTTGTCACTGGTGAGCAAAGCAAAGACATGAGCACCTCCTTCCCCGCTTCCCTTCATGAGGAAGCTGTAGACTATAATGAGGTCACCCCTCGGTCTCCTCTAAGCTGGATAAACTAAGTATTCTTACTGACTCCTCATAAGTCATACCCCCTGGTTCTTTTGTTGCCATTCTTTGGACACATCCTTCTTATATCCTATTAAGGTACTTTTTTTTTTGTTATCACTTTATTTTGAAAAGCCAGTGCAGCCTATTTCAGAGAAGATTTCATTCACTTTTAGAGGAATGATGATCAGCACAGTTCCTTGTCCTGACTGTGGAAATGCTGTTGTCTTCAGCAGAGTATAAAATGTCATTAGATGGTTCTACAGTCTAGTTAGTTTCCCAATGTATGTAGCAAGTGTACTGCATACTTTCAGTATTCTAAATTTCTAAATATATTGTATAATACCTTTTAAAAATCACCCCCAAAGACCGCAGCAATTGTATCATTAAGGATATTAGTTTTGAAAGAAAGCTTTGTTAGTTCAAAATATTTGTCATTGTATGTGGCAGTATGATCAGTAAATAGATCCACCACTATTACGGGTACTAACTGGAGATCAAAATGCAAAATCAAGCAGTTTACAATTCAGCACTCCTTGCAGAATGTTCCCTCTATTTAGACTGTGCATAATATACTGCACATCAATGCAACTGATGCAAAGTAAAACAAGGATATTTGTTATTCAGATTTCATAAATGTTAGATGCTATAATAAAAATATACTTTAGAAAAGTTTTCATACCTGATCTCTTTTGCTTTCCAGCTGTTTCTGAATTAGAAATACCAAGCCTAAGTAAAATGTTTTGGCAACATTTTTAAAGGCATTTTATTTTGTAAGGAAAAGGTAGTAGCTTTATAACATACAACTTACTAAATTACATGTTGGAGTGACAAGATTTGCTGACATGCCTTTTGAGTTTCATAATATGCTTAGTCTGCTATTCCATAAATTGATATTGTCATGAATATGTTAAGTAGCGTACCTAACAGAAATTAAGTTACAAAATATGCCAAAATACATTGTTGTTTTCATTAGATAATATTGCAATACGTAATAGGACGTCTTGTTATTATATCCAGTACATTTTTAAGAATTGCAATGTTGAAAGTACAGTGTGTCTGGTCAAATATGGGTAAAAGTCCAAGGCACAATTTCTGTTTAAGCTAGCAGAAAGACCATTATTGTTTTCAGGACCAAGGTGAAATCTGGGCAAATGTCTGTTGCTCTTACACCTTACAAAATGTAGGGTCAGAAGTAACATGAATACTACATCTGGTAACATATTTACGACATGACTACTTCAAGCAGCAGAAAGCTGTTTCATGCTTTCTTTTTGTCTCCCTCGTATTTTCTATTTTCTTTCTTTCTGGTAGTTTTTTTGTTTGTTTGTTTGTTTGTTTGTTTGTTTTTCCCCTCTATCTCCACTCTATCAAATACAGCAATTCCTATTCAGGACAAAAACACATAATTAAAAGTTCCTCTCAAAATCTATTTCGATATGTTTGGGTGGCTGTGAGTAGTGCTTGGAACTTGAGTTCAGAGCAAGTCCATGTGATGGCCCAGGAAAACATGAACCCCGAATACCTCAAACTGCATATTTCTAAATGTGCTGCTGCCTTTGTGGTGCTCTAAACGTCTTCATGGTTAACTAGCATAATCTGCTCAGCACATTTTTCTTTTCCCTGTATATCCTTTAGTAGGAAGGAAGAAGGACTTCATGTGAAAAACAAACAAACAAACAAAAACACTTCAGAAAATCTTCCTTTCCTTGCCTATATGAGTCTCGATTCTTGAAAGAATCTCATTCTGTAGAAAAAAAAAAATCAAAATCAAGGATGAAACAACACAAGTGAGTTTAATCATTTACCCTTTAGTAGGTGTCGTTTACCAAACCCAATCGAACAGCTTTTTTTGACCTTTCCTCAGGACGGATCACTGAGATTGCTTTCGCCGTATAATTTATGTGAACATGAACTCTGATCGCCAGTATATTCTTTCAACGCTCCTTTGTTCGAAAGATGTCATTAGGAGCATCGTTACCTGCTGCAACAGAGAAGTGCATTCTGAATCAGAAGGAGGTGTTAATGGTACTCAGATCGTCCATATTTGAATGACAAAACACGATGACGAAATATTTCTAGCTGAATAACAGGCCAGTTTTCTTGCTTACATCTTTAGATACTTTTCAGACAGTAGCTGTGTTTACTCAAATGATTACTGCTCAAGTAGATTTCTTATTTTAAGAGATCTGCAAATAATGGGTACCCAATGTGCCTTTAGGATAGACATTGCTGTGGTCCAGGATGAGCTGGTATTGCATTTTGGTTTAGTAAATCATTATAATTAAGTACTAATAATCTAGTACTAATAATCTAGTACTAATAATATAGTACTCAATCATACATTCATTAAATGAGGGTCTGCTGTACGAAATGTTTATATTTTTCAAAAATATGCCACAGGTTACATCCAAATCTCACTTCAGACACATGGTTGCAAAGCAGCCACTTGGTCTCCAACTACAGCTATTATACCCACAGTGAGGAATTTATTTAATATCTTTTTTTTTTTTTTTTTTTTTAATCATGATAACGGAAATGTATTTTTCTGGAGGCACAGCCTTTCCTTGATATACACTGAAGTTAATTCTATTAACATTAATGGAAACCAAGCTAATATTCTGGGACACTGCAATATCTTAATACTGTTTCCTGTAATGAGAAAAACACATTAGAAAAGTGGTTATTACTGGATGGCCCCAAGAAGGCAGGAAAGGAACACAACCATGTAAAAGTCTGACTAGCCTGATTTCACATCTGAGATCCAAGCTGTTTGTACTTAACTGTACTAGCTAAAAATAAATAAATAAATAAATAAATAAATAAATAAATAAGTTTTCCTCTCTTATTTCTTTTTACAGTCCTAAGTGAAAAACTAATTATCTAATTTTATTTTTATAAGATTTGTGGAAAGTATTAGTCCAGCATAGGAATTTGGATCTTTGGCTGTTAGTCTGTAGGAAGCAGATGAATGACAGTCACTTCTGAGTTCATTGTTGAATAAGGTCTTAGAGAATGGAAATCTCATGGCCCACAGTGAACTTCATCACTTGTAAGATCTTGTGTGATAAGTGTGAAAGTCGTACAGTTCATGGATGTACCATAGTTAAGTAGGAATGGGGGGCCACTGTCTTCTCACAGAGGCAGAGAAATTTGATTAGAGTAGGAAAGAAACATAGGTATGGCCTGGAAGTAACAATATAGTCTAAATAAATAATCTAAACCAGCCTATGTATTTCAATGGATAAATGATAAATTGTTCCTCAAGGTAGATAATGGGCAGGAAAGTGCTGATCATACCTCCTTGGATCCACCCTCAAGATACCTTCAAGGTGCCAAATTGGGCTGAGTTTTTTTTCAGTTAGCACTGAAAAAACTACTGGAGAGTTGTTTATGAAGTCCCATGATGGCCAAAGTGCAGGGACCAGGTTTTCCAGGAGGTTTTTAGAAGAAATATTTTGTATCTGCCTCAGACTGACAAATTGTTGAAGGCTGGAAGTAGAAATGAATGGCATTATGAACTATATTGTTATTCGTGAGCAGATAGACAGAGATTGTTCTTCATGAGCACAGAAGGACTTCCTCTGCTATTTCGGTGACATGGATGCTGATGGAACGGGTTATCATTTACCTAGCTGCCAAGAAGGACTAGAATTTGTTCCTCTCCTGGTCTTCACTTGAATGACCGATGGATTTGTTTAGAATTAGCATCCTCTACTTAGTTTCTTAGCTGACTGATTGCTGTCTACATAGCTAGTTGTTTTTGTTTGTTTTGTTTGTTTTTCATCCAAACACTAAAGAAGACCAAATACCCAGGTAGATGTAAAATGACCCCTGGCTGAAATGCAGTTTTAATCGCAGTAATAAAAGAGAAAGACGAAGAGTATTTTATGTTCGTAACAACCAATGATGATTTGACAAAGTTAAGATATGATCAGAAATGTTTGTTAATAATAGCTGAAGGTTGCATTTTCTGTATTCCTAGCTTATTCATTTGGTAAATTACTCTTAGGCAAAGAAACCAAAGGTGGTGGTGGTGGTTGTTGTTGTTATTTAGACATTACTTCAGGGAGTCTGAGCGCAAATAAGCACTATTAATCAGCTGTGCCAAAGGCAAAACAATTTTTAGTGGAGATCGCTATAGCTATCAGGTATATTTCTAATAAAGAATAAATGTTTCTATTTCAAGTGAGAGCCGTTTACTATTCCTGTGAACAACGCTCTACAAAGGAAAAAGTAAGAGAAAAAAAAAGGGGGGGGGAATAAAAAGGCTTTATTTTCCTGCTAAATTTGTATCATTAAATGAGAGTTGTCCATTCAAAACTGCATGTCTTCTGCTACCATCACCATGTGTAGGAGGTCTAGAGGTTATTAATTGCAAGAACCCAAGTCAGCCATAAATTTGACCCTAATCTGACTAATACGTTGTAATTTGCGCGATTTAATTAGGTTCTCCAGTAATTTTCCTTTAAACAACAACTTGCTTAATGTGAGAAAAGAAGTCGTGCCACAAAAAAAAAAAAAAGTGTTTTCTCCAGCGCCAGGTGAGAAGAGAATACTTAGTCTCGTCTAAGTGATAATTTCTGGTGTTTTTTCTTCCGTCGCAGTTTATTCATAATTTACAGCTTCTGTGAAAGCCATCTTGATGCAACCAAGTGCGCTTCCTGCTGCTAATTTCAGTGTCGGTCCCTGAAACCGTAGCGCTGTGCACCAGCTCCAGAAAGAGCACAGAGAAATCTGTGTTTGTGTAAGGATTTCCTTAAATAAATTCGTTTTCCATTTTACGAGCAGTGCGTTCATTCTTCGTTACGAGCTCAGTCCCATTGATGTCTGTGCGAGTTTTGCCTGAGTAAAAGCCAATAGCGACAAGCTGTGTTTTATACCATTCTCAATTGCAGGTAGCATCTCGGGGGGCTGCCGAGCCCATGCAGTGTACAGCTGGGCCATGAGCCGGCGTAAAGTCCGGTCCTCGTGTCGCTGGTGGGGAGGGATGCTCTGGATGGGGTGCCATGCGGTCGAGAGGGCAATTTGCTTTCTCTTCGCGGATACCTCTTGCTCTGCAAGCAGGAGGCGAAGAGAGGCATCGCGCTTACAGCACCTCTGCTTTAGCTGATTGATACTTGACGAACAAACCCGTCACCACCACCACCCCCACCACCCCGGCCCCCGTGCTTGCTCCGGTACAAATGCAGGCAGAAATAAGGGACTTTCTTGCTGGGTCAGGTCCCCGACGCCCATTACTCCCCGATACCCTCTGGAAGCAAGCACCGCACGTCTCAGGGAAAAGGTCTCTCGCGGTGACATATCCCAGGTACGGGTTTTGTCAGGAAAAGTGAAATACTCCGAAGCAATTTGTAATACAGTGGATTAATTTTGATTGCCTGGGGTAGAAACAAAAAGAATACTGTCTCTAACCATAGACTGGGGGCTGACTTTATTTGCCAATATCAATATTTGTGTGGAAAGCTTAAAATATGTTGTTTTTCCAAGAGCTGAAGTTTTAAGAGGGGAGGAGGGGGAGGCCCATGAATGAAATATTAGCAGCATATCGGTTAACCACTAAGTCCTTTTTTGTATTCATCTAGCCGTTTCTGGTAAGAAGGGCGGAGAGTTTAAAGGCTCGGGGATAGATGCTCCTTAATGCACACTAAGGTTTCGAAAGATACAAGCAGCTCTCAGCAAAGGACAAAATAAGGCTGAGACTGTACAGAGCCGAGTGCTGAAAGACGGGAACAAAATTGCTCTGTGGCTTTCAGCATCGCTGAGTTACACATTTTAAAATCAGATCTAGCACACATCGCATTGAAGAGAAAAAAAAAAAAAAAAGCAACGGTTCTTTCAGACGAGCCAGTCCTGAAAACCAGCAGTCCCTGTCAAAGTTAGCTCAATGCATCCATTTGTTAGTGCTTCCAACCTGAACAGGGATCTATTTCTTAGACCCTGTCCCTTCTGTCTCACACCTTCCTTCAGCTTCGTGCTTAGAAACCAGAATGTCGACCCATATTTCATGCCTTAAAAGAAATCAATTCATCTGAAATGACAAGAGAGCCCCCCACACATTCTCCAGGCCCCTCGATACATTCAGAGCCTCGGGGTCGCTCCGGTAATGTAGCCCGTATATTTTCGGAATTGTCCTAATATTAATCAAACTGCCAGCAGGGAAGACTGCGTAGCTTGCAAAGAAGGGCTTTTCTTCTGGCTTGCTCGTTTGCAAAGGTGCGTTAATGCTCAGTGCTCCATAGTCAGAGCCGGGCTGGTTCGCTATGGTAGATCGAGGAGTTGTTGGTAAAACATCAGCGTTAGTTACTTAGACGTCTCCTGCACTTAAAATTCACAATGAGGTCATTTTGGGGAAACAAACAAACAAAACAAAACACATAGGAAATCAATTCCCGGGAGGGGGAGGAGGTTAAAAGCAGGAATTTTCAGCCATAACATGCTAGAGAGTTTCTTTTTCACGTTTGCATTTTGCTCCTAAGGCGTCTATTTCTTTGATGTGCAGAACGCTGTTTGTATTTTGCACTGCGTGTATCTCTATAATTTGCTGGAAAGCACAGCGGAGCGGGAGAAGGGGGTCGGTGGGACGGGATTTGGATTTCAAAGAGCACATCCAGCTGCTGGAGCAATCCCCACCCCCACCCCCACCCCGGCCTTTGTAGCCAGCAGGTTTGTCCTCGCGTGAAGGAGGTGGGACAGACGCCCCCTCCAGCAGCCCCCCGTCTCCGACTGAAGGAAGGACCGTGACTGTCTTTTCTATGATCCCGAGTGGGAATCAGGACGCTATTCTTACACGAAATGCTGAGCAACTAGCAGATCCGAGAAACGTCGATAGAGCAAATCTCTCCCCTCCCCCGACAGTGCTAAGGTGCATGGGGCTTGAGTCCCACAGCCCAACTTTCAAAATCCTTTCTAAACTTGATAAAGGGCTGTAATAGCAGCCAGATAAAGCACAGATTAAATTCGTGTTGGGTTTGTTTTTATAGTCCATATGTAAGTAGGTTCCATTATAATTTGAACTAGATCAAGATAAAAGATTAATCTGTTTTTATAGAGCATCTCTGCTGAGATTTCCTATGGGGCTAAGATTAGATCCACACACTAAATATTATCTCGTTCCATTTTGTGTTGAGAGAAACGTTAGATGGCTTAAGAAGATTCATTACGTGTTGCAAGAAGAAAATTGTCGAAGTTCGTCCAGTTCTGACAGCAATCCGTCTCTCTTAAGGGGAGAAGAGGGACGGGAGAACCTTCCCGTTCACTAGTTGCTTGTCTTCCCACTGCATATGCCTTTGAGGCACATGAAATCTTCATTTTATCTGTGCAGGTGTCGTGCAGGAAACCTCCCAAACAGCTGAGGTATTGTCAAAGCGCCAAACTGCAGGAACCGTGAAATGATCGCTGTCATTACGTTTTGGCTGGTTTGTGGATAAAATCTGGGAGCGTCTGAACCTCGAGTCTGGCTGGGAAAGGCTCCAGGCTCGGGCCCGGTGTAATGAGAACCGACACTTCACTTTCTCTGCGCACTGCCCGGGGACGGACGCAACTCAGCGGTCCCTTGCCCTGCCCATGTAGTGAATTAACCAGCAGAAGAGCCGTCGATTTGCTCCTATGCCTTCAGTTATCTGCGAAGCTACATATCCCAGGCTTTTGGTAAAGTCACTCCAAACAAAGTCAATTAAACACTTCCCCTCCGAGCGGAAAATCTGAAGGCTACCCTCCTACACCAGAACCGATTTTTGTTTTCTTAGGTGAACAAAAACTGCCCTTTAGTAAGAAAGTTTATTAAACGGGATTCAGATCGGGCCCTTTTTGCAGCTTGGCTGCTGAGACCCGAAGCACAGTCGTTACTTTTACTCATTAGAATAGGATGCTCAATTAAAAAAAAAAAAAAAAGAAAAAAAAAAAAGAAAAAAAAAGAAAGCTTAAAAAGCCCAACAGCCCTCAAAGCCCAACTTGTTTTAGTATGCATTGAAATTTATTGCAGATTTTTTGCTTGCAGTAATAATGCTGCAAGTGATTCTTTCTCACAAACAGGATGTCTGGAAAATTATAACTCAGCCGAGCTAGATTTTGAATCTGTAACTTGCGATTGCCTTCATCCCCCCGGGGGGGGGGGGGGGGGGGGAGGGTTTAGAGTGAGCGTGGAGGGTCTTACACTTTCTGCCGCCTCCGCGGATAGGATCGCTCATTCCCAGGACCGGGCAAGAGTTCCCGAGCAATGGGGACCGGGGCACTCATTGCTTGGTGGGTTTTGCTCTAGCCTACTCCCGAGCTGATAATAATAACAACAACAATAATAATAATAGTGGTAGTAGTAATAATACTTGCATTTGAACGTGAAATGAGTGACTAGGTGAAGCCTCGGCAAAGAAAGAGGTGGCTTCTGGAAACGCAGCACCATTTGGGCACCTGTCCTCTGAGAGCTTCCTTTCCCTTTGTATTTCTCTATTTGGACCCTCCTTCCCCCCCGCAGCTCTTGTCATATACGGACCCATTCGAGGAAACACATAGCTCTGCTTTTTCCCCTACTAGCCCTCAGCTGCCCTGTATAAAAAAACTCCTCTGAAATATCCCGCTCTCATCTTCACAGCTTCTCCTTCCCACTTTCCCGGATAACTGGGAGAGAACATCGGAAAGAAGCGAATAATACCCCCTAAATTCGTTTAGTCCGGTCCCAGGTAATGTTGATTTCTTCCCATTCCCCTCTCGTGTTGTAACTTTTCTGGACGGAAGAGAAGTGTCGGTACAAAATAAATTCAAAAATAAAAACTCCTTCTCTGTGTCCAGATATCCATAGCTAAAACGCGGTACTAGGATGGGAATAAGGACCCGGGATGCGGGCTCCTGGGCATTCGGAAGGGAGATCCTCGCCCGCATTGGTGCCGTGGCATTCTCACTTTATTTAAGTAGATGCAACAGTATGACTAGATCCCATGGCTATGCAAGGGCATCGTTTCGGCTGGGACCCGGCACCCAGAGCAGCAGAGGCAGCCTGAACTGAGGAGCCCAGGACGACCACCCCGCGCAGGGCGTGGGTCCCGCACCGTGCAGGTCCGCCACCGAGCTCGCGTTTCTTTCCCCAAAACGCTCATTTTTCAGCAGCGAGACGCTTGTACTTTGTGCGATTTATGCGGGATCCTCATTTCTCCATTCGGGTCAGTAACTTCTGATCTCAGGAAGGGCAGGAATGTGAGAGCGGAGGGGGGAGGCAGCCGTGGCTCCCGCGGGAGAGCCCGCGAGTACCGGGCAGGGAAGCCTCCCGCGGTGCGCGCCCCCCGGCTTATCCCAGGGGACAGGCTTCCCTCGAGGAGCCCCGAGGCACTGCAGGGGCGAGCTCCTTCACACCACCTCTGGCCACGAAACGTCTCTCCATCACATATAACACCCTTTCACAGAAGGTTTAGGAGATACTCCATCTCTGGAAACACAGCGGCACATCTGCACGCTGCTCTTAATAACCGGACTGCCTGGCGGAGGGAATCAGTCCCTGAAGAAAGATGCTTTTCAAAGCTGTCTCACCTCAGCACACGATTTTTTTAAATCTTTTTTTTTTTTTTTCTTTTCTGCCTTGTCTCCAGGGACCTGTCCAACCCTTTTTAAATGGTTTTAGCCAGCTGAAGTCAGCTTTCTGCTTCCAAGCTTTTAAGGAGAACGATTGCCATACGTGGCGCCAATTCTCCCCTAGGTTACATCTCTCCTTCCCTTTGAAGTCAGCTGGGTTGCAAAGAGGTAAATGAGAGCAGGATTTGGCCCCTGTAGCTAACAATGCTGTGAAACCGCTCTGTGGTTTACTTACTTACTTACTCATTTTTCCTGGGGTGGCGGGAGACTGTTTTTAAGACCCGGTTATAATTTGCGACGGTCCCTATTTTTAATACTCGGGGCGATGACCGTGCAAACGTCGGTGTAACGACGGCGCTGCCCTCGCAGGGGAGCGCTTCACGGCGACAGGCCGACATCGAGCGGAGCCGCCACCGGGGCGAAGGCGCTGCGGGAGGGGACTGCGGGGGGTTGCTTGCTCTGCCGAGGCGGGGGAGCGGAGGGGCAGCCGCTCCCCAGCCCGATCCCCGTCGCTGCAGGCGCTGCCACCGGCCGGGAGGTACAAGGGAGTACGGGGGGGGGAGGGGGAAAGAGGAGGTGGCGGGGGGTCGGGGGATTGAAGGCTCTGGGTGCGCTCCGGCCGAGGCCGCCGGGCAGGGAGCGAGCCCCGTCGCCGTCGGGCCGGCTGTTCTCCGCCGGCTGGACACGGGTGGCCCCCGGACGGGCACCCGCACTTCCTTCAGCCTGCCTTGAAAATGCCCCGCTGCTGCTGCTGGGATCTGGGGCTTTCACGGGCACAGGAGATGCTCCTCGTCCTCGGCTCCCCTAGAGTTTACTAGCTGCCGTTAAAGAGGGACATTTATTGGGATAAAAGTGGATTGCAGGCTGCAACAAAATTGCATGTGTCTTTCATTTAAAAGACACCGAGAGCTCTTTTTTTTTTTTTTTTTTTCTTTTTCCCTCCCCTAAGGCATTTAGTGCTTTTAAGGCATAGTTATAAACAAGCTGCCGAAACGCCAGCACACGGAGATGCGGGCGGTAGGGCCGGGGGGCAGGGAGAGGATCTGTTTCCTTGGGTCTGGAGCAGGCGTAGCTCCAAAAGGTGCAAGGGGGAAACGTGCCGCTTCTGCAAGGACACGCAGAGCTCACACCGCCTCCGAGCAGGCCGCCGGAACGGTTCCGAGCACCGGGGCCTGCCCCTCGCTCGGGCAATGCCGCCGTGCTGACCCCCACCACGGGCCTCCCTCGGCGCCCCTTCCCCTTCTCCAGGCTCCTACCTCCCCCTCCACCCCCTCGGTGCAGCCCCCCTCCGTCCCCAAAGCACCCGCAAGCAGCCCCAAATCCTCCAGCGGCCGTCTCTGCGCTCCCCCGCGCATCCCTCGGCGGGTCGGTCGCGGGCCGGGGGGGCCGAAGGGCGGCCGCCGGGGGTGTCGGAGGAGGCCGCAGCGCCGCGAAACGGGGCGGAGGGGCGGGGGTGGCCGCCGGCGCTGCGGGCTCATTGGGAAGCAAGGGCAGGTTGTGCCTGTGCGTGTGCGCGCCGGGCGATGCCTGCAGCTGCTTGATGGGGCGGTGGGGAGAAATCGCTCAAGCACGCACGTCTAGCTTTGCTCTTTCTCCAGAAAACAAAACAAAACAAAACAAAAACAACAAAACAAAACAAAAACAACAAAACAAAACAAAAACAACAAAACAGGCTAAAGATCACCTGAAGAAGGAGCTGGGAAGTACACAAGACCTGAACTGGCCTTCTCTTCACCTTTGGCTGGGTTCACAGGAAAGGTCTCTAAGAGTCTCAGCAGCCCTGGCTGGCCATTACCGCACCTACACTTGTACACTTCAACTGCTCATTAAAGCTTCGTTTCTTCTTCCACCACATGGGGGAAGGGCCCTTCAAACTCATTTCTGAAATAGCTTTCTTAGGACAAACTCGGGCCCACGATGCTGTAATACTGATCTGGACAGATCGCAGAACTGTTTTTTACCTTACTCTAATGAATATGAGAGTAAGCTTTCTTTCACCAGGAAGCATGAAGCAAGTCTTTTGTGTAACTTGGGACTTTTCTAAACGTTCCTCCTCTCTCATCTGTGTTTTAAATCCTGTCCATGTGCAAAAGGATCAAGGAATTTAACATTTCAAAGCTCATACTTTGGGTGAAAACCACCCACTTTTTCAATATCCATAGAAATGCACGCATATACGGTTCATTTCTTTTTATTAGTTAAGATTCTGTTTTGTTACTTTCTGTTTTAACCGCCTCATGCACACACGCACACAACACACACACATGCACACACGCACATGCACACAGAGGAGGACTGGAGGTCTTTTCGATAGCAGACACATTCCCACATTCTCCTTCAGGCCAGCTTGTGAAGTGAGCGACTTTTGCTTTTAAGTTCCTCTATTCTCCATTCCCACTACACGAACAACACCCTCCAAATTTCTTTCTCTCTTCTAATTTAGGACCAAACTTCTGAGTTTAATAAAGAAGGAAAGCTGGTTCTTAATTTTACAGTTTCAGAGAGCAGGACTGCAGTTACCAGTTGGATCGATTAAAGAAAATTCTTTATTTGAGGGTATGTGCCCCAGAAATTACCTTGACATGATCCTCCCGGGGATTTGGGGGAAGAGGGAGGGCAACCCGGGATTACTCTCTTTTCAGGATCCCTAGAGAAATGCGTATACGTTGCAGAAGGGAAATGTCCTTTCCGTGTGCCGTCCCTCCTCCCTCCTTGTCTCCCCTCACCCTCCCCGCACGCCTGTGTGTGTCTGTCCGTCTGAAACGGATCTGTCTGTCGAAAATGGGCCTGGAACTCCCTCCTGTGTTGGGATTAGGTCTTGGGGGACCTGGGGTGGAGTTACAATGCTTGCCTATTTTCATATTCATTAGAAATGGGAGGTTGCATAAGGATCCCTGCTGAGCTTCAAGATATAAAAGCAACTTCGGGTTCCCCCTTTCAAGACAAGACAAATCAAAGGTTCAGAGGCAAAACAGCTCCCTGAGCTCTGAAAGTCTTTCCCTCCCTCCTTCCTTCCCTCCTATCCACTCACCCGCTCTCCCTCCCCTCCTCACAGTCCAGCCTCTGTCTAGGGAAGAGGCTCTCAAGCAGCCTTAGATGATTATGGATTTTCTGAGCGAGAAGTTTGCCCTGAAGAGTCAGCCGAGCAAAAACAGTGACTTTTACATGGGAGCAGGAGGTACTTTGGAGCACGTTATGGAAACTTTGGACAATGAGTCCTTTTATAGCAAAACGTCAGGCAGCAAATGTGTGCAGGCCTTCAACCCTCTGCAAAGGGCTGAGCATCATGTGAGGCTGGACAGGACATCACCCTGCCAGGACAATAACGGTAAGTCTTCACCCCAGGGTTATTCTCGCTCCTCTGCTTCGCCCTTCCTGGAGATGTGCTGGACAGTCTGGGGGTTCTCCTGCCCGAGGAGACCAGAGGCAGCCATGCAGTGCTGGCATGGTGCTGGCATGTGAGGCGCTACCAGGTAAATGATACTAATAACATATAAGGGCAATGGCAATGATGATGATAATAACAGAATTATGATAATAATAATCGTGATAACAACAATAACAGAAATGATCTAAAAGCAGGAAAAGGCGACCGCTCGCTCGGAAGCCTTCTTTGCCGCTCAGTGCCGCCCCCCTGGCTGCTGCCCTCCCTCTCTGCCGGCCCCGGGCAGGGTCCCTCGGCTGTGCCCCCGGAGCACCTCGGCGCTGGGAGTGCAGCGCCGAGCAAGGGGCACGGCTCGCCGGCGGGGAGGAAAGGGACGGGAAGGAAAAGAGACCGAGATCGGGATCGGGATCAGGATCGGGACCGGGATCGGGCTTCCCGCCCGTGCCGCTCCGGGGCTCGGGGCCGGCGTGCGGTGATCCCAGCTCCGGCTACAAACAGCGGCCGGGCGGGCTCCGCTTCCCCCCGGCAAAACTCCGGAAAACGCAGCCCTGGGGCTCGGGGACGGCGGCGTCGCGAGCACGGAACGCGCTGTCTCGGTGCGGTACCGGCACGGGATGAAACCCGAGGGTCGTTTGGTCACGTCTGGTTCTGCCCAGTAACGCTCCGCGGTTATAGGATTTACCTCTGTTATTGATATGATTTTTTTTGCTGAGCTACCGAATAATGCACAACCGACATAACGTATGATTCTTCATACTGACTGAAAACGATTGTGATAATTCAAACGTCAGTGTATTGTTACTATAATAATAATAATAATAATAATAATAATAATAATAATAATAATAATAATAATAATAATAAATTTTCTAACTGTTCGACAAAGGAGAACGTGGAATATTTTATTTTATATAGTTTATAAATCCTCCCATTATTCCACCATGATGTCATTCATGTTTAGAAAAAAAATAATAATTTTAAAAGTTCATCCCAGCAGAGTCGGAAATACGGTTAAAATCAGCTGCAATAATGAGACTAACAATAGACTAACAATACCTTACATTTTTTGACTTCATATAGGTATTGATTTTTTATATATATTTTTTTGAGAACATCCTTTTTGGATGAAACAGTCTGTAAGAAATAATGACAGATTTCTGCAAGTGCAACTTCGAAAAACTGCAGAAAATTGATTTGCCCATTGAAGTTTTTCTTAATTAGCTCATTTAATGTGTGCCTTGGGGGCTTTGGGGCATTTACTACCTATGTATGTATTGATGGTAAGTGTATAAAATTTCTGTTTTGTTCAAATCACCTCTGAGTGAAAGTAAATAAATTATTAAGAATGCGAGAAAAACAAACAAACAAAAAAACCCTCCAAAGCAAGCCCCTTATCGCATGTTATATGACATCTTTGTAAATTTTGGTTTCATTTTTTTTTGTCTGTTTCTGGGATTAAAAAGAAAAAAAAAAAGCCCATTTGAATCTTGTAATTTACTGCATGATTTTTTTTTTCACTGATGTGAGATACGTAAAAATAGAAAAATAGAAAACATTTTCATTTCGTATTAAAAAGCTACCGAGAAATATTTCTTATCTCTACGACTCAGATTTTACATAAAGAGAAAAAGTTCCTGCGATCCCTATGCAAAGTATTTGAAACGATCTCTTTTAACAAGTTAACATTTTGCAGAAACTCTCTGCATTTTCTAACCATAACAAACTTAATTGGAAACAATTCCACTTTACAAATCCAGGAGAAGATATGTGGAATCTATTGAGTTTGTAAAGTGAGGTTGATTTTCAGTTTCATTTGCTTCTTAATTTGTCAGTTTCCAGCTATTTAGTTTACTCTAAAGTTATTCTGCATTTTCATAGAAATAGAGCAAGCCTTGTTTATCTGCTTCCAAGCTTAAAGGTACATTTGCCAATAGCTTTGTACCACTTATATGAAAATTTGTTTTGGGCTAAGGCATCTTATCTGTGCAACTCAAGTTGAATCTGATTTCATGGATTATTACCTACTTTACTGGCAGAGTAATATATTCAAGTAGTCTCTTTATACTGAAAGATTTTATATGATATTTTTAGACACATTTTTTTAGTTTAAATTTAGTGATTTAGTACTTTTATTCTATTTGTCATTAATGCAGAGTCCTTTTCCTCCATCTCATATGGGAATACACGTAGATACAGGATCTGGTACTTGATGACACTGTTTTGTATGAAACCTTCAACCTAAAGCTCCCCTTTTAACCAGTTATTTCCCTCCCCCACCTTGTATACAGTGAACTATGGGATTACTAAAGTGGAAGGACAGCCTCTTCATGCAGAGCTGAACAGTCCCTTGGACAATTGCAACAATCTCAGGATGTCTCCGGTGAAAGGGATGCAGGAGAAGGGGGAACTGGATGAACTTGGTGATAAATGTGACAGCAATGTCTCCAGCAGTAAGAAGAGGAGACACAGAACAACTTTCACCAGTTTGCAGCTGGAGGAACTGGAGAAAGTATTCCAGAAAACCCATTACCCTGATGTCTATGTAAGGGAACAACTAGCTCTGAGAACAGAGCTCACTGAGGCCAGAGTACAGGTAGGAACCAAATTCCAGCATTTCCATGGCAAGTTCTTCATTGTAAGAAGTGATAAGTGGCATTCTTGGGGATTGTGCAAAAGCCCATAAAGCTAATGTAAATAGATGATTTTGCTTTATTTCTTTTAGACATAAGCTGCTATATTACTGTGCTAAAATAATTTGTTCTTCTTATTATTTTTAATAGTTTGTGTTGCTGTTCTAGAAATTTGTTTAAAAGATGAGAAAATGATATCAACATGAAAGTAGTCTTCATCTTTGGTTGTTCTTTACTGTCAGAATTTTATGTAGTTTATGCATTCAGTGAATGCATAGTGTTAATGCGTAAAAATCCCATTAAAGAGATATGTTTTATGTAGTTCAGATGGTTAATGATGCAGAACTCTGCTGCAGAGTTTGTGTTGCAGTATGAAAAACAGAAATTTAAAAAGCAATCAAATTCCTTGTTTATTCCAAAGAGTAAGCAATGAAGCTGCACATATATAAATGTATGTGTGTGTGAGTGCTTGTGTATGCGATTGCATGCGATGTCTGTGTATGACAGAGACATAATCCTCTCATCTCATGTGAATGCTTAAAGCTAGCAAAATTGGGAAATGCGTTTGCTTGTTTTTAAACTTGAATACTCAACAAATAATGTTATTCTAATTTTTGGATCAATACATGTTGGTGTACATTAATTTCAGTGTTTGAGCTTTCTAACTGAAAGATGATTCATTCATTATGCATATGACTTTGACGTTTATGATTTATGACTTTGGGTGTTTAATGGTGATAAAAGAAGCTAGAATACCCAGGAAAAGCAACCCTTCCCCCATTAAGAGAATCTCCCTTAGAAAAAGGTGTTAACTGCATTTTGCAAGTTCATCATATTTTAAGAGATCTTCCCTGTTCTGTTAATACTCATCACTTCAGTTTAGGGAATAGGAGTCCTGTAGATTCATACCAACTGAGATTAATTCTTTTAATTTAGTGACTTGAATATGATAACAACTTCACAAGTTGTAATTAAATGCATACATGCATATAGAGAAATAGACATTAGCGCACATACATACAACTGAAATTAAACCAGGATCACTTTCAGAAAGAAATCCCATTACTTAATTTTATAAATAAGTGTCCTTTTCATGTCTGTTCAACCAGATGGCATACACACTGTTGTCATCTGAAAACAGTCCAAAATCATCTGTCAGTTACATCGATACAACATCAGTGATGCCAATGGAACTTAGTTCAATAGCATTTTAACTCTTCGGGCTCTGTGCAATCCCTCTCCCTCTGAATTTGGGACAATTTTCCAAATATGACTTCTATTCATTAGGCTTTACTCATGACTTAAAAAAAAAAAAAAAGAACAAACAAACAAAACCAACCTTGCATAATATTAAATTTCTGCTCTTACAATTGCATAATTCTGTAATCATGAGAAATACTTCAAGAATAAGTTAATAGGCAGAACAGGGAGAGGAGAATAAGACTTAAATTTGTCTTTTTTTTTTTTTTTTTTTTCCCCTCACATTGTTCTCAAAGTTTTAGAATCCTCATATGCTAAAAGTATTAGAAACAAGAGGGTAAATATTAAAACATAAATGTCTGCTCCAGTCTTTCATATAATATCTACTTCTATTTCATTTACATATTTTCCCCTTTCTTAAAATATAACCGATCTTTGCATTTCTCATACACTAAATATGAAGGGAAATGGTGATCATTTTTATCCAGAGTAGCAACAGTATTCCATCACAAGATTAAGCAATTTTAAAGGCCTTACATCATTAGAGGCAAGCATCTGGCAATGCAAGGATAACAAGCAGCAGATTTTTACATTACTTTGTGGAGGCAAATGGTTACTTTATCTCTGCCAAGAGTCAGTTTCTAGTAAAGTGATGTAAACAGAAACATTTTGGGGGATTGTCAAAGGAAAAAAAAAAAAGTGCTTTTCTCCTTTAGTCCCTATAAATTCAAGCAAATTGTTTGATTTAGTTTAGCAGAGTGATCAGCTGGATGCCTTACCCACATTTCCCTTCACTGCCATTTCATCAATATCCAGTTTAATATTTATTCTGCATACATGCAGAGAGAGCCAACCTGAACCTAATTTATCTAACTTGTTCCCTTTCCTGCTTCATGTCAGTGAAGTAATTGGCACCCATTTTAAGGAGATTGTCAAGGTCTTTTTTCAATGAAAGAGCCTCATTACTAAATTCCCTTAGTGTGTTCTTGGTGCCTCCTGTGGAGACAGGAGATTTTTTTCCCCTTTTCTTTTTGCTGAGCCTCAGGCATAATAAATAATACAAATTTACCAACAAGGTCCTTAACAATATATACTCAGCAGTTACATGCATGGGCCTTGCTTGGATTGCTGAGTGCATTTTAAAAGATTGCACGTACTAAATTTGCCATGAGTCCTTGAGAATTAAAATAAACAAAATTATGCTCTGGTTGCTTAAGGAGCATCAAAATAAAGTTCTCCAAGAGATCAAGATAAAAAGTGAATTATAAAACAAATAGTGTTATTTTTAATATTCTACCATCAAGGATCAGAAACTCCCTCAAAATGATGTTCACAGGTGCTGTTTACCAAAAAATAATAATAATAAAAAAAATCCATTAATATAGGCATCTGTTCAAATGGGTTCACCATTCATTTAAAAGGGAGACTAGTCAATGATAATGTTTCCATAAAAAAAAATGTTAATAGTGTGACTTCTTTTAAAAAAATCAAAATTAATTTGCTGAGCACTAAAGACTTAGTTATATATTACTTTCATAAAGGAACAGGTACTTGTCTTAGCAGTTTATTTAATTCAAGATGAGTCTTGAATTAAGACTCATCAAACTAAACTGTTTGAAATAAAAAAATGTTGAAGACCATTGGATGATGACAGATACCAGTCAAAGCAAGAAATGTGCATATAATAAATTTTCAAATAACACACAATACCTAATTTATTATAGAACAGTTCAAAGGTTATATAAGCATCAAGAAGGCAACTTTTAGTTGACATGTAGACATTGTTTCAAAATGAAATTATGTTGTAATCTAAATGTAAAGTGTAATCTAAATGGAAGTGTTTCTTCCATTGTTGGAAACATAGATATTTCCTAATACAAATGTGAAAAATGTCACAGTAGTTTTAAACTGTCTATGATATCATGATTCTTCATCTTTCTTCACTGTTAGCTGTAACCTTTGGTTACAGAAACTCTTCTGTAGCATTGACTTGTGCTAGCATTTCCTGCCTTTTCATTATAGCCTTTGATAAAGTCTACATGTACCTCTAGGAGACAGAGCACAGGTAGTCATATCAAGTCAGTGGTCTTGTGAAATTAAGAGAAAGTCTCTTTACAATGCAACTTACTACTACTTTCAGATTTTTCATTAAAGAGCTGACTGGCAAAATTAGCACTACCTGGTCATCTGATTATTCTTTTGCCTATTTTTTTTTCAAAGACAGTAGATAGGAAGTAACATATTTTAACATATTTTTTTTCAATATCTAGAGATAACTTAACACTGAGAAGATTAAATTTTAACAGGAACTACAGGAAATTCATGAACTTTTTTTTTTTTTTTAATGACTCTGCAAACTATGTAAATAAGTTTATCTTCATAATTATCTTCTTGTTTACTCTAGGTTTGGTTCCAGAATCGAAGAGCAAAATGGAGGAAAAGAGAACGTTATGGTCAGATCCAGCAAGCTAAGAGCCATTTTGCTGCCACTTATGATATATCTGTTCTTCCAAGGACTGACAGCTACCCTCAGGTATGGTGAAGACCAAGTATTATTTTTGTTCTCTATTTATCTTCTCTTCCATTCCTAGGCATATATCTACACAGAGGATTGAAGAAGACTTTTCTGTGTTTAGTTTTTACTGTTCTTTAGACTCGTTGCTGGGAGATGAAATTGTGAACAACAGCTTTGACACCTAATATGAGTAACTAACTCTTAAAATACAAGTATTTTTTAAGGAATGATCTTAGGAGCTGCAGTTTCACATAAGCTATGTACTAAAAATGTTTGTCAATATGGTTGTGTAGCTAATTATATTCTGCACATAAAATTACATGTGGATTTGATCTAGGTCTACATACACATTCTGGATGTAGGATAAACCCACTGAGATTGACAGGTGATCTCTAGGTACCTTTCTTCTGATGTATTAAACACACACCATTTCTTTACAGACCTCAATAGACCATAGAATGTAACAAGTAACTAGCATTAAATTTTTTATGGTCACAAATGATCAGAATTGAATCTATACAGCTGGGAGAGGGAAGTGAGGAGACAATAAAGCTCTCCTGAACAATAGTAATTTGATGACTTTGTTCTTCCTCTTCCTCTTCCTCTTCCTCTTCCTCTTCTTCCTCTTCTTCCTCTTCTTCTTTCTCAGTTCTCCTTCATTATATAGTAATGTATTATTGTGTAATAAGATCTTAACCTTCTGTTTCTGTTCTCCAGTTCATTTTTCTGTCTCGCGTTACAATCTGTCATTGTTTTCCTGCTTGTTTATTTCATTACATTGAATAGTTTTGTTTTGAAGCCATTGCTTTTCATGTCTCTTGCTTCCCATTGTTTTTACCATACAATTTAAAAAGAAAAGGCTCCAAAGTAAAATTCTTTTATGTGTCCCTGTGGCAAAGTAATTCCACTACTGTTGTCTTGGTTTTCAAGTTCATCAGGTAATAGGGTCTCTGTTAGCCTTAGGAATACACTCATATTCAAAAACATTATTGGTTCTGTCTATGTGGGCTTGTTTTATTCATGCTCTGCATTGGCTGAGTATGATTAGCTTTGGATCAAAGGTTTCAGGCCCATGTCTCCTCTATCCTACTTAATGTGCTTTACTTAGGAGGTTGAACACTAGGTTCAGTGTCTAAACCAGATCTGGCTTGTGTTCTAGTAGCTCAGAGTATGGTCACAAACATTTCAAACAGGGTGGAACGCATCATTCTACTTGTTAATACTTATAATGTAACAGTGTATTAATGAAACTTACATCAAAAACTGTTGAATGATACTTGGAACTGTTCAGCCTGGAGAAGAGGAGGCTCAGAGTAGATCTTACCAACGTTTATAAATACATGAAGGGAGGGTGCAAAGAGGACATACCCAGGATCTTTTCAGTGGTGCCATGACAGAACAAGAAGCAATGGGCACAGACTAGAACACAAGACGTTCCATCTAAACATCAGGAAACACTTCTTCACTGTGCAGATGATGCAACGCTGACATAGGTTGTCCAGAGAGGCTATGGTGTCTCCCTTCCAGGAAATCTTCAAAAACCACCTGGACATGGTGCTGGGCAATCTTCACTGGGTGTCTCTGCTTGAGAAGAGGTGTTCAGACCAGATGATGACCTCCAGTGGTCCCTTCCAACCTCAACCACTATGTGATTCTATGATTCTATAATATACTTTATGTTTAAGAAGGAGGACATAGTATGAGACCTACCTAAGTGGAAGTGTGTGTAAAAAACAAAAACAAACAAACAAAACAAAAACAAAACACCACAACACCAACAACCCAAATCACATGTAGGTGGATTCACAAAGACACAGATGCACAGACACTGGTAGATCTCACTTAAGGTGTCCAAATATCTTTAGAAGAAACTTCTGGCTTCTCTATGACATCATAACAGGTGAACAGTGATTTGGCATTCCCATCTCTGACTCAGTTTTCTAGACTGGATTGGCTGTTTCCAAGCTCTTGTATTTTTAACAAGACTTCATCTACAAATGTTCATAACAGTCAAAAGTTTTATTAGCAAAAAATAAGAAAATAAATAAGTCATTGGTAAGCACTTAAAATTGTTGTCCAAAACTAAAAGTTCTTTTAAAAATAAACATTTTCAAAAGATAGGAGAATATCACTAAAAAAAATCTACACCCAATGAAACATCTATTCTGTACTTTCAGATTGTTAAAAATATGAGTGAATTCACAGCATTTTTTATTTTTTTTTAATTTGTTAATGAATATCTTCCCTGGGCTGATGACACATCTAAGTTTCAGGCTGGCAAAACTTTCTATCACTGATTTATAAATTCTTAAATATAGGAGATTGAAATGGAAATGTTGATAACATAATCTATATAAAGCATCTCTTATATATATAGAAATATAAAATGTATACTCATTTATAAATATAGATGTGTATTACTCACCTACAATGACAGACTGTAGATAAACAGATAGGCTCAAACATAATTAACTCTAGTCACCTGCAAGAGAAAGTTGTATTGTACCATAATGTATAAATAGGAACAAGGAGCTAAATGAAGTCCTCTGTATATTGTCTGTTTCAGTTGGATGCTTATATGCATAGTTTTGCTACATGATAAAAACAAGCCATTTTACTCCTCAATAAAGAATGTGGCTACCTTTCTGTATACTGCAATAAGAATTAGTATCAAGGCAAAAATCACAGAACAGCCAATGCAATTTCATGTTCTTGCTAACCTACTGGTAATTCTTTGTAGTTTCACATTCTTAAATCATCATGATCAGTAAAACCACATATATGGTTTATCATGAATATATAGCTTATTTCCAGTGAGAATACTTTATACTTGAGAATACAATGAAAATCCATATTAAAAACACAATAGCCCTAAATTAAAATCTTTTGAACTAGAACAATTATAAGTGTTTTACTCACAGGAAATTAATATATGATACATGATTTACCTATAAGTTCATTAATCTATTCCACAGAAAGAGGTACTCTGACAGAAAGGGATATTTAAAATTGTGGCCTGCATGTTTGGTCTTAGCATTACACATTGATCTCCCAGATCAATTCCATTACTTCAGTGCTCTGAGTATGCTCACAAGTGGAAAAAATAGTGCAAGAATGTAAAGCAAACCCTTTTTTTTTTTTTTTAATTAATAATTATTTTTTAAATTTGTACTGTGTACAAGCTCTCTTATTGTGACACTGACATCACTAGACAGATTTTAGACAGATTTTTCCATACTTTCAAATAACCAGATTTTCCTGAGGACTGTGGGATACAGGTTACTCAAGCTTGATTATGAGTCCCTTCCTAACATGGAGGAAAACAGACTTTTTTCTTGGCAAAAAATATAGGATGATGTTGAAAAAATGATAAAATCAAGCTGGGATATTTATTTACTGCTGTGTGGCAGAAGAAAAAAGAATAAATGTGAATTTCTGGTGTGCATTATATGAATTTGCAGTCTGAAGATTTCTGCTTTGAGCCCCACCATGGATATGTTCCCAAAATAGACATCCAGCTTGCATTCCAGCAGAAACATCAGTCTCTTTTGCAGCCAACAGAGGGTGTGGAGACCCCTGCTTAGTCTCTTCATCAATTATCTTCATCAAGTACAAATTAACAACATGATGCTGCTCTACAGTGTATGACTATATAAACCTGAAAGGTTTTCTATGAGAAAATTATCTTTTCAACTTATTTCAGAGAGAAGGCTGGCTGTGAATTTTCTATAAGCCAATCTAATTTTGCTATTAAATTACAATTTTTTATCTTCAAAAATAGTAATAAACATTTTTTTTCCTAGATCATATTTGTTTGTGTTGCTAATTCAGTTGCCCATTAATTATTTTTACAGCATGTGGACTTAAGGTGCTGCTTATTGTGCAAAATTATTGCTTAGTTGTCTGTCAAGAACTTAACTAAATTGTCCAAATTCTGCACAAAAATATCTCCCATTAATTGTATTGGCAACACCTGGATTGCAGGGGAGGACAGTTGGCAGACTATTTTGGGACAATCATCTGTTATTCACCTGAAATTTCCAGGCCTTCTGTAACTACTGTTGGAAAATATAATAATGGAAGAACCAAATAGAATTAAGTTAAATGGCAAGAGGTAAAGCAAGCATTAGTTGACAATTTCTAAACGCTAGATGTTTTAATGTCAGAAATATCATAAAGTTTATAAGACTTCCCTCAGAAAAGCTATTTAACTTATGACAAAATTATGCTGAAAAATAGATTTTCTAGCACAATGCTTTTCATTAATTTTAATTTTTAAAAATTAAAAAAATTTTAATTAGTTTCAAGTTTCTCTTTTGGATATTATACATTGTAGTCTAAATAATTTATTGGTTAAAACCATTATCCAAGATGCTTTGTACCTCATTAGTCAGCAATATTCTTCTGATGGTATGAAAGCTAAGAGAAAGCATCCTAAGAAGAGGAAAATGAATGCAGATTCAACTTGCCTAAGTAAATATTAGTAAACAAGTGATAATTAATTTGGTCAGCTAAGTGTAATGTCTAGTATTACTTAAGATGTCTTGGGATATCTGAGACACTGTTATGGTGTTGACAAACAAGACTTAAAAGAAACAAGCACCATTCAGGGGAGGTAGTTGCTGGTCAGATAGATCTAGACACTTGTGTTTAGGAAATTTAATCAAAGAGACTTTTATAACAGAACTTGGTTCCATTCAGAAGTAGGTGAAAATCTGGTCAATGAAGTAGTCTATTCCTAAAGTAGGTATAAAATAAGTAAGGCAATCTCTAAATATGTATTTTTTTTCTCTGTTGCCTAGTTCAGATGCAGACATCTACAGATGTCTTTGATGGACATATGTATTTTGTGTTGGGAAAGGAACAACAAAATGGTTGCTTCTTACTTTATTGGTTTTGACCACTTTTGGTGTACTGTGCCCTGTGAGAAGGCTAATGCTACAAAGGCTGACTTTGTCAGGTTCAAGACTTCAGTATGAGAAGTACAAAGGTACCAGCAAACCTGAGATAAACTAATTTTTATCCCCTCCTTATTTGTCTGAGTGGAATTTGATCAAAAGCCTATATTATTATCTGTAGACCTCTAGCTTTCCCTGTAAAAGTTAAATTTAATTTATAGTTGTTATACTTATATATATGTAAGTGAAACATCATGTAAATAAACAGCTGCATTAATTTGTGCCCTTGAAAAGCAGACATAAGGGGCAACATTATCTATCTCCACCCCACTTGTTCCCTTCCTACACTTCGCATCTTTTCCTCTTGTTCTCTGAATCTGGTTCACCTGTCATTGTCCCTCAAAGTTCCTCTGAAATGTTTTATCTTTTCAAACTGTTATACTTTTCATGCACTATCACATGTGAAATTTGTTTGTTCATTCAAATTTACTTGATAATGTAGGCAAGAGTTGGACAGAACTTAACTTACTTTCATGGAAAATCCAGCGTAGTGTAGATGGGAATCCTAAAAGAAGGCAAAAACATTTCAAAGATATTGGAACTGCAGAGATACAGGATGGAGGGTGCAGAAAGAAGGGAGAATGTTGAAATCACACACACACACACACACACACAAAAGAGTGAAGATTCTGAAGTTTACATTCCATCCATGATAAAGATAAATCAAATTAAATATGTTGAAGAGCATGGCATCACATGATTTGTTTTGGCAGCAGAAGTGTGTAGAAGTGGTATCAATATACATGTGTTTTATACT
Organism: Anas platyrhynchos; assembly: GCF_047663525.1. Lineage (NCBI taxonomy): Eukaryota > Metazoa > Chordata > Aves > Anseriformes > Anatidae > Anas > Anas platyrhynchos. The sequence continues at coordinate 50,820,201 of NC_092587.1, read as the reverse complement.
AAGCCCTTGGATCATCATTACAGTTCTGCTCTAGCCTTAGTACATATGGGTAATTCTCATTAGCAATAATCAAAGTTACATGCACCAATTAAATTTTTCATATGGCATGCATTAGACACCACATGTTATTTGACTTAAAAATTCTTTTAACTGTAGTAGACATAAATGACAGTTAATCACAATAGTTCATTAAGGCTATGGGTACACTGATTAAGTAGGAGTAGATGTGGTAGACATATCTCAGCTATCTTCAAAGAAGCTTTACAATATACTCATGCTGTCTAGCTGTGACAGCATGGAGCTCAGGCTGGGCCACCACCTTGGTAGTATGTTTCTTGCCACAAATGTGCTGACTATTGCACTGCTGTGGCTGATCTTTCAACAAGAGTAACACTTCTCATCTTTTTGGGTGGTGTCTGTTCCACACAAAGTAGTTTGTGCAGAGTGCTTTTATTTTTTCTTGATTCTAAACCACTGTATGTTGTGAGACTCCTCAGAGTCTCAACTTTGAGTGACTTTAGCTGGGGGTTATTTATTTACAAGGCAAATTCTTTTTTTTTTTTTTTTTTTTTTTTTTTAATAAGACAAAAACTTCTTTTTAATGTTATTTTTCAAGTATGAAGTATTGTGTTTAACTGTATCATAGATGTGAAATGTAACTAATTCTTATTGTAACTGACCCTAAGACTGCAGTAGCAAGAGGTTACAGTTTATCTACAAAACCTCTTGTACTAGAATTAAAACTTGATAACTTTTCAAATCCTGCATTATTTTGCTTTTTTGGCAAACTGGTTAAACAGTGAAGATTTTATTTATTTATTTATTTATTTATTTAGATATTTAGTTATTTAGTTTACCATATGCAAGGCTGATGTGAACTGAACAGAAATATATTTTATAGCTGTATCATTAAGCTTCTGGCTTCCAAGATCCAACTTGTATTTTATGGACTTATTTGAAAATGGTGTGCTGCAGTTCTCATATGAACCTGAACCCAACAGAGTACAGCTGATCTTCACATGCTCACTAGGTCCAGTGGCTCTGCTAATGTAAAGAGGATCACAATTTACACCAAGAAGTATTTTGTCTAGATCAAAATTAAAAAGTCAGTGTGAGTGTGGTGGTTCCAAAGCTAGTCATTGAATCTCTGTAGCTGGAGATATTAAAAATTTGACTGGATAGGACTTGAATAACCTGATCTAAATTCAGTTAGCTGTAGGCAGGTGTTTGGAATAATAATACCAGAGGCTCTTTTCAGCCTAAATTGTTCTATGAATTGATGATTCTGCAAACTCAGGATGTACAGGCAAATCTCTGCCCATACTTTCAGTATTTCAAAAACAAACAAATAATAATAAAAAAATGTAGTAAGTGACAGGCCAAATTAATTGTGCTGATGGACTGGGAACAGCCTACAGATTATAAATTGTAAACTAATAGTTTTGAGCAGTTTTAATGGCTATTGAATTTAATCTGCCTAAGTAGCCCCCTGTGCAAAACCAGGTTTCAGATTTTCTGTCAGGGCAAGGATTGTTTTTTCACATGAAGAAAGAAGGAGCGACACAAGTTTACCATTCATACATTATTTTTGTTTCTATCGTCTACATGTTTTCTATAGTTAGATGGATCCTTAACTGTTGTCTTCCTTGCTATGTCCAGGAACATCCTAAAAACAGAGCCAATGGGTATTATCTAATTAGTATAATAATAACAGTAATAAACTATTGGAATGGTAATCTAATAACATAATATAGCACAAATAATATATATTTATTGTGTCATACAATAATAACAATTTAATATCTAGAGATCTTAATAGTGATGCCTCTTATTTATTTATTTTTTTTAATCATGTGAAGCACTAAAACATATCCACTCAAATAGTAGCTGTGTATGGTTATGTGTGGTTGTCTGTTGGGAGGAGACTCTGGTCTGGATAGGCATGGGAATAAAACACCAGAAAATTAAAATATAATGCAGCACCAAAACAAACAAACAAACAAACAAACAAAAATAAATATAATACATTTGGTAATGGGAGAAACAAAACTAGGTAAGTGATAATAAAAGTCAGAAAATTTGAAAACTGAGTTTATGTGACTTCTCTGCATGATGTATAAGAAGACCAAAGTTCTAGGAACTTGGCATTTTAGAAGAAAAAAGCAATGAAACTAAGAAGGATGACCTATTACCTCAGCTAATTTTCCTCTTCAGTGTCAAGCAGAAGGTCATATGCTTAGGAAGTGACATCATAAGTATGTTAACAGCCATAACTCTCCAGTTATATTTTTGTCACAACTTTGAAATCCTACTTTTTTTTTTTTTAGTTCCTATTGCGAAGGGTGCATGCGTGTATGTGTGTGTGTATAAAATATACAGTAGGTAAATATATTGAAGGGTTCTGGTAATTTCATGGTAACCACAAGAGCAAAGCTCAAGTTGTTTGTGATGTTAACAGAAACCAGAGATGTGCTGCATGTATAGGCTCATTCACAGTCTCTGAATTGCCTTTTATATAGTTCATGGATCACACAAGAGCTTAAGAGGAAAAATATTTTCTTTAAATTCATGTACATAATGTTCTTTTTCCTTCCAACATACCAGAAGAAGGCCTGATAATTTTGACTTATTGTAAAGCATTACTATATTTATTTTTAATACAGGAATATCTTTTGCACCTAGATTTCTCTGTAAGTCATTTATCCTTGCTGAGAAATGAAAATCTAATATCAAAAATGAAGTCACTCAACTACTAAAATTAATGGAAATTTAATATGACTGAAACATAGTTCTGAAAACCATAACTGTCTCTTGAAAGAAGATGTAAAACTCTTCTAGCATCTTAAATAATTTCTGAAGTTCTGAAGTTAACTAATTTGGATTCCCTCCTCTAATGAAGAAACCCATGGCACCACTTTGAAAGTTTTAGCAATGAAAGCTGCTCACATATTTCTTTAACAAGACATTGATATATTTTAGGATTTGTGGCTGAATTCTGTTCTCATTTATACCTGTGCAAGCACATGGAAGTTAAATTAAAAGAGATTTGTCTAGGATAAAAATATCAGAATAACTGGTGGTACTAAACTTAGTTTGTTGCCAAAAAAATTAATAGAAATATGTAAAGAAAGGGTGATTTTGTGATACCTCCAGACCACATAGGTTATTGAGCACTTCCAAAATGAGCCTCTGAACCTTCTGAAGTCTTCCCACCATGACCACATTAAAAGTAAAATCATGTGGGCTTCCATTTGAACAGTTTATTTTTTAGTTTTAAAAATATTCTTCCTATAATTTTATCTCTGCAATCTGGGCAACTGCAGAATTTCGGATAGGGTTTCTTAAGAAGAAATCTGAGTATGTCAGGTAAATAAAACTTTTTCCCTTGTGAGTTAGCTCTGGGGGTGATGATCTCCTTCAGAATTAGCTCCTGTATTAGAAGCTGCATAGATGCATTAGTCTCTCTCTGGACAAATTCATCCTGTTGGGAATGTTTTTAGACTAATAATTTGGCCTGAAAACACCATCAGAAAGAATAGTGTTTTATGTGCATCTGTTTGAAATGTATGTTTTATATATATATATATATATATATATATATATATATATATATATATATTTCCTGGATTCATTTTAAAATGTATCAACTCTGTTTTCCAATTCAGCAAAGCAAACTGGAGGGAAACAGCATGGATATAAGAATGGGTGATTTGTTCTGTAAAAAGAAAGGGAAAGAAAACCCCAACAGTTGCTTAATATGTCACTGCTGCTGCAAGAAATGTACATATAACCACAAAATACAAAAAAGTACAACTAAAAGATTCTAGTGTTCCTGTACAAAAGAAAGACACTATTTTTGAATGGATGGCTGTGTTTCTGCTTTTGTCAGTTCATGATTGAAACAGAGTACGCGCAGTTTGGGCTTTCAAGAAAAGTGAAAGATATTCTCAATCTTATAGGTTGTCACCTGCTATCTTCTTGATTACTTTTCTTTGTACTCTAATCATGTGCCATATGGCTCCAAAATCCCTCCTTCAAAAAAAATTTGCAAAGGCAGTAATCCTTGGATGATCTCTCAGTTGCCATACACTTAACTAACATGTTTTCCAACTCTTTCAGGGTACTTATTTTCTTTTTGTCAGCATCTGTAAATTCTACACTCTGCAAAGGATGTGAGAAAACTTCCAGGCAAAAGGATACTCAGGAATCCTTGAATCCTGAGCCATAAAACATGTACTGCTGTCTTTGGGAATATTGTGTGTGACTGAATGCAACAAACAAGGAGTCGCTGAGGGAGCTGGGTTTGTTCAGCCTGGAGAAAAGGAGGCTCAGGAGCGACTTTATTGCTCTTTATAAGTACATTAATGGAGGCTGTAGTGAGGTGGGGGTTGGTCTATTCTCCCATGTGCTTGGTGACAAGATGAGGGGGAACGGGCTGAAGTTGCACCAGGGGTGTTTTAAGTTGGATATTAGGAAGAACTTCTTTACTGAGAGGGTTGTGAGGCATTGGAATGGGCTGCCCAGGGAAGTGGTGGAGTCACCATCCCTGGAGGTCTTTAAAAAATGTTTAGATGTTGAACTTAGTGATATGGTTTAGTGGAGGACTTTTAGTGTTAGGAAGCTGGACTTGATGATCTTGAAGTCTCTTCCAACCTAGAAAATTCTGTGATTCTGTGAAACTTTCATAACCAAGGCAATGGTTTAAATAGGTCCAGACGCTATATGTACTCCTGAGATAAACCATCTGTTCTCCGAGAACTAAAATAAAAAATAACATTTCTGATTATAAGTCAAAACAGACTGAGGTAGCTAAGGAGTACTGAGGCAGCTGAAGATCATGTCAAGCTGTGGAGGGTCTCTTCTGAGCCAATGTTTGAGAGTGTTCTAGAAGTTGTTGAAGCTAGGAGGCAAGGATGGGAATGTTATTTCTTTTTTTTTTTTTTTTTTTTTTCAGCCTAGAGAAGAGGAAACTGAGGGGATGTCTTATATTGGTCTGTAGATTCCTCACAAGGGGAGCAGAGGGGCAGACTGATCTCTGCTCTCTGTGGATAGCGAAAGGACCCGATGGAATGACATGGAGCTGCAACAGGGGAGGTTCAGTCTGGGTGTTAGGAAAAGGTTCTTCACCAGGACGGTGGTTAGGCACTGGAACAGGTTCCCCAGGGCAGTGGTCACAACACTGGGCCTGTTCAATAAGTGTTTGGAAAATGCTCTCAGACATAGGGTCTGATTTTTGGGTGGTCCTATGAGGACCACGCAGTTGGACTCACTGATACTTTTGGGACCCTTCCAGCTTGGGATATTCTATGGTTCTGTGATTCTATGAAGAGTTCTGAAACTCTCACTGGAGTCTCCCTCCTCCTGTAGATCTCAGGAGGCCCAAAGGAAGGAGGAAAAATTCTCGGTCACCTCCCCCAGACACCTTATTCACTCCATTACCTCCCATGAGATCACTTAAAATGTGCAGAAGATGCCAGAGGTGCGCCCAATTTGCTGTGTGTATGTGTATGTTTAGAAAGGAAAGCTGTATTTATGTGAGTGGGTATGTTAGTGTGTTTATGCATGTATGTGTAAACAAGGAGACTGGGCAGACCAAGAGTTTGGGAAGACATTGCTACCCTGACTTTCCTTCAGTCCTCTTCAGGAAACCAAGATGAAGCATTTGCTGGTTCTTTTCTACTGCCGGAACTGCCAATGAGCCCAAATTAATTTGCCAGCTCCTGATGACCTCTACTAATGCAACAGTTTGAAGTACTAACTTTTAAAATAAGACTCTAATTACCTCATCCTTTCTATCTGCACTAGATCTGAGCTAGATGAGTTCAGTGAACTATAATTTATCTCTTTACTTGTTGGTGGTTTGGTGGGCATGTGTTCCAAAGTAATAGGACAATGGGAAAATAACCCTCAGAATTAGAAACATTTTTTTCAGTCTTTGTGTGACTCATAATTTATTACTTCCACTGACCTCAAATTTGGCAGGAAAAAAAAATCAGCTACAGTGATAACCTACGCATATTAAAGCCAAAATTCATTTTTTTTATGCATTTGGAATGTGACGACAAAATTAAGTCTGAAGTGAGAGTTCACTTTATAGTGTTAGCCGAAGAATAATTGCAATTACTCCAGTGTATAGGAGAGAAAAAAGACGTGGGCTCTATCCCAATGCAGCAGAGCAATGGCATACTCAACAGACAACAAATTTTTCAGAAAAAAAAAATCACAAAAGAAAAGGATATAGAATATCGTATAGGATATAGAAAAAGGATTCTGAACTGCAAATGATGGTTACAAATGCCTTGCATCATGATGTTTTCTGGTCTACTGCAGTTTGTAGTTTTTTTTTTTTTTTTTTTAAAGTCAATATTTAGGAAAGAGATATAAGTAAAAGCGGAGAAGAAATAAATAATTAAAAAAAAAAACTACATAGAAAATTGGTGAGTGCATGTGAGAAGTGACTGAAGAAGTCACAGTTTGCCAGAAAGTATATCCATACAGTTGTGATGTAGAAATATAAAGAGCAGAGAATTAAAAAAGATAGTGTAGCTGCTGTGTGTGAAGTATGATTAAAGCCAAGTGATGAGGACGGAAGAAAAAGTGCACAGTCTAAGATAATGATGGGAACTTACTTGTGCCAGGCCTTGAAAATCTTTTTGTATGTTCATCTAGTAATAAACATGTGAAAAATACCTATGTATAGTATCTATTCATAGATGATAGAAGTCCGGAGACTCAGAATGAAGCTTTAAGTGCCTGCCAAGTATAGAAGGCATTACACATCAAAGCATGAATACATGGTTACTCCAGATCTTCAGCAGACATTGCTGGTAACCACAAAGTTTGTCTCCTAGACTGTCATGGAATATTTTCCAGGGATGTACAGCACAGCCTGTTAAGTCTGAGAGCTGAAAAAAAAATGTCCTCAAGTATAATTTCATATAAAACTATTATGAAAAGAATTTTTGTCTTAAAGCTATCTTTGAAACAACTTCAGGAAAAAAACTCTTGGATATATTATTAACAACCATGCTTAGATCTTATGGTTTAATTTGCTTTAAAGTCATTATGCAGTGCTACACAAGATTTAATATTATTTTATTATTATTTTAATATTAATTTAATATTAATTTAATACTTATTGGGATTTGTAGCTAAAGAAAGCCTACTTTGTTTTGTTCACAATTTTACACTGTTTCCTACCATTATATTAAAAATGAATTCTGTTGAGGGGAAATTTTTATCATGAATACAGCTATGGTACTGTATACTCTTGACACCTTTTCTTCAATGGCAATTGTATGCCTTCCCTAATTCCACTGACTGGCTGGGCTGATGGCATCCTGAGGTTCAATGGTAAATATGCAGGACAGTCTCACAGAGAAAATGGATGACAGAGTAGGGAATATGATTTAGCAACCCCAGCTCCCAGGTGATGATTTTGATCCATATAGTGTCTTCATAGTATGTTTTTAACAAAATTGCAGAGAACTAGATACGTAGTTGCATGTTTTTGAACAGAACTAGTTATGGATGTACTAAATGAAGCCAAGTAATGCAGAAAACAAAAGGTGAAATATCTAAATTTAACCTTGTTCATTTTATATGTTCCAGATTCAGAACAATCTGTGGGCAGGGAATACAGCTAGCGGTTCTGTGGTTACTTCCTGCATGCTACCACGAGATACTTCCTCCTGTATGACACCTTATTCCCATTCACCCCGGACAGATTCTGGATACACAGGCTTTTCAAACCACCAGAACCAATTCAGCCATGTGCCCCTCAATAATTTTTTCACTGACTCTTTACTTTCTGGGACAACCAATGGACATGCTTTCGAAACCAAGCCGGAATTTGAAAGGAGGTCCTCCAGCATTGCAGTTCTACGGATGAAAGCCAAAGAGCATGCTGCCAATATTTCCTGGGCCATGTAAAATAGCAGTAACTTTTGGTTTTCTTTTTACTTAATTTTTTTTTTTTTGCTTTTGCTTTTTTTTTTTGTTTGTTTTGTTTATAGCAAACTGAAAACAATTTAATTTTGCATATTTAAAGGACACAAAAATAAGCTGCTGTGTGTGGAATGATAGAAATCACAATATACATGGTCTGCTTTAAAAAAAAAAAAAAAAAAGCAATATAATATTTAACAATAAAACATAAGAATAAACCAAATAGATCTACCATGCATCAAGCTCAACAAGCCATTTTATATATATATATATATATATAAACATGTTTTGTTTTACCAGTTGATGAAATGTGATTATAGAACCTCAAAAAAGAATAAACCTATTAAGAAAACTTGTCTACTCCATTGTTTTTTATCAGTCCTCTAGGCAAAATTAATACTTTAGAAATGAATACTCCATCAGGGAAGAACTCTGTAAAGGAAAATAAATTTATTAGACAAAAGCCATGAGGTAAATCTCTAAGCACTCCATGCAGAGAAGGAAATATATGATCATCTATGTTGTAGGTGAAATCTGTAGACCTGACTCTCTCAGCACTGTGCTGCTGCTCTTAGCTCACTGGACAATTGTTGTATTAGTGCACAATGAAAAGAGAAAGTTTTTATTCTCTTTATTTTATGAACCTGAATGTATTCCTATTAAAGATAACAAGATTTTTAATGAAGATATCACTAAAAGCAGTATCACACTGATTAATGGAGCTTCAAGGAAATGCACAGGTTGTGTAGATCAATTAGTGTTTGAATAAAATCTTTAACATTGCAGATAGAGTATCTTGAAACTTAGGTGACCAAGGAGGGCATGGAAAAGTACTGCAACACTTTCAAGAGAATCCAGATTTAGAAACAAAACACAACAGCAAAGTTTTGCTTCTATTTCAGTTTTTTTTTTTTTTTTTTTTTTTGTTATCCTACAGTCAAATTGAAAAGGAAAAACTCCAACAAGACTTTCCAGTTTGTCTGTAACTAATCTCAAGATGTTATAAGAGTACATTTCATTTAATTTTAGTAACAGTTTGTTGATACTTTGCTTATTTTTATTATTTTTTTCATAGTGTAAGACTGACTTGCTCCCTTTAAAGTCCACAGGAAAAATCTTTGTGACTGCAGTGACAGCAGAATTTGGCTCTCAGCTCCCAGCCTATCACAAAGGAATTAAAATGTCAGCAGACTTTCTGACATTTCTGGTGGAAAAAAAAATAGAGGAGAAGAAAAATACTTTACATCTGGAGAATTGCTATCTGCTTTGATTTACTTCTCCTCCCTTTCCCCTGTCACATTCCAAGCTCCTTCAGATGAGTGAAATGTCAGCCTCTTTGAAAGCAACAGTCAGTCTCTCAGGTTCATAAAGGCAAAGTAAATTAATTGAAATAAAGAAGGACTCGCATGGCTGTGATTAGAACAGGATACAACTCTCTGGGCACCCCATGCTCCTTCTTACTTTTCTCTCTGGCCATTAGTTACAAAGGGAGGGCGGGTGAGGGGAGAAGGGAAGATCAGGGAAGCACATTTCATCACTGCAAAAGCAGAACTACCAGAACTCATAAGAATGTACTCAGAAGAACTCCCAGATTGTCTCTGCTCCTACTCATGAGGCTAAACTTGAAAATAAAAATAGGAGATGTGTTGGAGATGTGTCCATTCTTCAGTCTTTCAGTGAAATAAATAAACTTCACTTTGAAACTATTAGGATCAGTTGAAAATGAGAATTTCACAACTAATTCTTAGCTGATTGAAACTAAGGTTGTCATATTTGCTACTAGTAATAAACTCAATGTTTAACACATACATACACTTCAATTTGTGGTTTCCTAACTTTATTCTCCTTCTAAAAATGAACGTCAACTTTGGCCTGAAGAACTGGGAAAGAGCATTCTGGTTAGAACTTACCTTTTCCTTTTTATAGTCTGTTTAGACAGTAATAAAATGAGTCTTATGATTTAAAGTAAAAAGATTTTTATTAGTACAGGTAAAGACACCACTTTTATATAGATACTTGCTCTACATACAGAAGTGGAAATACAAGTGCATTCCTTTATTTTTATTTATTTTTATTTTTTATTTTTTCTTGTAAGCAGGTCAAACTATTTCTAGTTCTAAAATATGTTTTTTCTTTTTCTTTTTTCTTTTTTTTTTCAGTTTCCTCATAATCTTTTTTTTTTTTTTTTTTTTTTTTTTTTTTTTTTTTTTTTTAGTATAGTATATAGAACATGTCAAATTGTTTTCCAGATAATATTTATTAGATCATCATTACTGGATAAAGAAGCAAAAGCTGGCAAACTTTGAGCCATTTTTAATTGTTGCCTGTCATTCAGCTTGCTTATTTATTTTGATAGCAGAATTTGTAATTATTGTCTTGTGAAATCTGGAAAAAAGTTAATTGTTGCAAGGCATTTTATGTCAAGAATAAAATTAAACAATTCCTAGGAATTTATTGCACTGACAGAATGCTTGGGGAAAATTAAAATCAATTTTCAAAACTACAAAATTTTTAGATGCTTGAAGACTTCAAAATCAAAGGGGAAAATAAAAGACTGTCATCTTCCTGCTGATTTTAATTAAGTAAAAGGGATAGAGTTCTAGTTAAATTTTCTTCCTCAGTTTTAGGAATGGAAATTATTTGTTACATGTTGCTAGCATAACTTTATGCATTAGGCAAACAGGTATTCAACCCTTCATTAAACCTGAGGTGTGATAAGTTGCAGACCTGCATTTAGCTTGTCATGCTCTTGCATCAGCCTCGTCTCGAAGAATGAATGATAGCCTGTTGGTTGCAACATTTCATTTAGCCAATGAAAAAGTATCTTCGTGTTAGATGTCAAGTACTACAACAGGGTCACATTCTGCCACTTTTATTCAGCAGTGCTTTACTCCATGAGTAGGTGCATTGATATGAGTGAGATTACTCACATAGGCCAAATTGTGAATCACTTGTAACTGTTTATTCACAATGGCTCTATTCATGCAAAGGGCTGCTCACCACAACATGAGTAATCGGTTCATAATCAAGCCCAACTTAAGGTACTATTCAGCTTTGGTAAGGATGGCAGAATCTGGCCTACACTGGCTGAAGTCCAGACTCAGACTTTTTAACCAAGATGAGTAGCTCCTTATTCCAGAAATAGTGCAAATAAAGTCAACAAGGCTATTTGTAGGGTTCTCTTATAAGAAAATTCTAGAAAAGAGACATTTCAGTAAATGCAAGTTATTCCAGCAAGTTTCAATTCAAGGTAGATTATTTTATTTCCCACTCTCACATTTGACAGGACTTGTGTTCTTATGCTTTGATTTTATCCACTTAATGATTTCTTAGCATGAGCAACTAATGTTTTTATTGCTCCTTCAACATGTGGCAGATGCACTAAAAACAAAAGGAGGTGATTTACATAGCCTTCCTGCCAAGTACTTTAACTAATGTTTGAGATATGTGATCATCATGTAATGCTGAGCAGTAAATTTATAGAACTTCTGGGCAAAGAGTCCCTATCCTGTTAAAAGAGAAAGTGAAATATTGTTGTAATTATTACTGTGAAGAATTTGTGATGACATAGTGCTGAGCTCTTTTTCCTCCTATGATTGATTCATCAACAATTTGAAAATGTTAAGCCTGTGTTTGAATTTTATATTTTTTTTCCCCCACAGGTGTAAATTCATCTATGAAAATTAAAAGTGCTTTTTAAGATTTGTACAGACTCATGTCAGTAATGGACAACACTGCAATTAGCAGCTAAAGACCCTGTCTGCTTACCATAAAGGTGGTCAGAAGAGTTTGACACCACTGATTTCTACCTAAAGTTTAATTGGCAGTGTTACATACCACAGAAATGTATCAATGAAGGCAACATTTGTTGCTGAGAATAAACTGAAATGAACTGTAATTCTTACTTTCCTTCTTTACTGTCATAATATTTTATGCTGTCAAGTGTTGAAAAATTCCAGTTCAATATAATAAAAGCATTTTGTTTTGACTGTAAACTTTATGGTAAGGCCCTGAAGTATATCATTTAACAAATACAAGCAATGCAGTGTATTTAATATTGTGATTTTTTAAATGATAGAAATAAATGCTTTTGTTTGCAAATAATAAAATTCAGTATTTTCAAAATGACAGAGATGAACTAATGCTTTCTTGATACATTTCTAAATATTTGCCTGTCTGATCAAAGGTAAAAACCAATTTTGGAACACTTAAACTGCTAAAATTCAAGGTGTTTCCAGGGAAAGTTCTTTCTTTGATAAGGCAATGATTTTTATTTTTTTTTTTTTCCCAGCACTTCCATACCCAAGTTACAAGTGGTCAACTCATGCAATCTTCAGAATACACCCTTCCTATCCCTCTGCAGTGATCTAGAACAGGTTTGTCTGTTATCAGAAGGATAGTATGTGTAAGGTACACAAAGCTCATTCCAATGGCTACTTATTTATCCCAGTTATTTTGTATCAGTCTTGAGCAGCCCAAAGAAGCTGAAATACATATATGGTTAAACTTGGTTTACAGCTGCTTTGTATTGCCAGTGCAACACAAAACAGCTGTGGTAAACTGGTGAATTATTATTTGAAATATTGGCAACATAAGCAAACTTATTAAGTAAATATCCAGAACGTAAAGTTGGAATAGTTGGAAGAACATATTTCAGATTTAAATTGTGTAAAATAAGCAGTAGACTGGGCAAACCCTGAATGTGAAGTATATGTATGAGAGGTGCAGTGTGCAGTGAGTGAATGTGGAGGTATGATGATTGGAAATGGCAGAATAATCTTCTGTGAGGAGAGTCAGTGTGCAGTGACAGAGTAAGGAGAAAACCTAAACACATGTCCTGCCCTTCCTTCTCTTGTGTAAATTCCGTTACCTAAATTTCACCAGGACCTATAAAAATAAGAATTATTTCATTGCTGCCTTCCTTATCTCCATTTGTAAGAATGGCGTGGGTTTAGGGAAGGATATACTGAATCCAAAAATTTACTCGAAAGGACTTGTAGGTGCATGACTGTCACTGCTAATAAAAACATATTGGTAAGTTAAAGGATTATTCTGGGGAGAGAAATCTGGTCTCTACATTCACTAATCATGCATTTTAGATTTTTTTTTCCCCTGCATTTTCAAGGCAGCATGAGGGCAGAACATTAAAGCACAGTGACAGTCAGACCAGTGAATCCACCAACTTTCTGGAGCACAGCCAGTTTCCCTTGCACCACAAAGCTGTGACATGCAGGTTGTTCTGGTTTTGGCTAGGATAGAATTAATTTTCCTCCTAGTAGCTGGTATGGTGCTGTGTTTTTGATTTACAATGAGCATAATGTTGATAACACACTGATGTTTTAATTGTTGCAGAGCAGAGTTTGCACTAAGCCAAGGACTTTTCAGCTTCTCACACCACCCATGCTGCTCAGGGCCGGGCTGGGCATCAGTCAGTGGGTGGTGAGCAATTGCATTATTCATCGCTTGATTTTCTTCTTCTTCTTCTTCTTCTTCTTCTTCTTCTTCTTCTTCTTCTTCTTCTTCTTCTTCTTCTTCTTCTTCTTCTTCTTCTTCTTCTTCTTCTTCTTTTTCCCTTCCCTTCCCTTCCCTTCCCTTCCCTTCCCTTCCCTTCCCTTCCCTTCCCTTCCCTTCCCTTCCCTTCCCTTCCCTTCCCTTCCCTTCCCTTCCCTTCCCTTCCCTTCCCTTCCCTTCCCTTCCCTTCCCTTCCCTTCCCTTCCCTTCCCTTCCCTTCCCTTCCCTTCCCTTCCCTTCCCTTCCCTTCCCTTCCCTTCCCTTCCCTTCCCTTCCCTTCCCTTCCCTTCCCTTCCCTTCCCCTTTCTTCTTTTCTTTTTTCTTTTCTTTTATTTTCTTTTTTCTTTTCTTTTCTTTTCTTTTCTTTTCTTTTCTTTTCTTTTCTTTTCTTTTCTTTTCTTTTCTTTTCTTTTCTTTTCTTTTCTTTTCTTTTCTTTTCTTTTCTTTTCTTTTCTTTTCTTTTCTTTTCTTTTCTTTTCTTTTCTTTTCTTTTCTTTTCTTTTCTTTTCTTTTCTTTTCTTTTCTTCTTTTCTCTTTTCGTCTTTATATCAACCCACAAGCTTTTGCTTTTTTCTGATTCTATACCCCTACCCCACTGAGTGGAGGAGAGGGTGAGTGAATGTCAGTGTGGTGCTTAGCTACCATCTAGGTTAAACTACAACACAAGTGAAGGACATATCACAACACTCTCACATAAGATGTGTTTGAGATGACCTGTTTCTTTCTGTTGTTTTTGTTCTTCTAAAAAATAATAGAAAGATTATATTGTTCTTGACCAACTCAGTTTCTTCAAATACTGTCCACACATGAGATGTCATTGATTTTTCAACATATGAAAAAAAAACAGCAGTGGATTTTTTCACAATATGTTATTTTCTCAAACAGCTGTTGTGAGTCCTCATAATAAACAAGTCAAAACTTAGCTCATGCTGCCCACCTTCATTACGATGATTATTCCCATAGGAATAAGCAGTAGTCTAGACTAATAAATCCATCAATGTATAGGCAATAATATTTATCAAAGTGAATAACTCTTACAACCCCTCCCCCCCCAAAAAAAAAGTAAAACGTAGTACTTTTTGATTGGCTCACAATTTAATGTTATGTGAGCATTTTTCCATGTTCTTATCTCAACTATAGCAAGCTTTCATATTCCATCAGCAACTAGCCACTTCATCTCTCAGAAGCTGGGGAGATTAATGATGATCTCTGCATCCTTTAATTAATAAAAATAAAGGAAATAGGCTTGATCCTGCCTGCCTTGTACTCCTGTGAGAATATCCATATATACTTACCAACCACAGTTTTGTCCCACTGTGCCAAGTCTTCTGCTATAATCCAATAGTTGCAAGGGATTAGACTCTTGCCCGCAAAATTGTTCTGTGAATGAGCACTTACTTTATTGATATGGAGAGGGATATCCAAGAGAGTTAAAAGCCTGTTATGTTAAAAACAGAGCAAAATCCACTCTGATAATGATTAACAAACTGTTTGTAGGTGGTATAAAGTCCTAGTTAACACTTTCATGATTTTCCCTTCTCAGAAAGAGTTAAATTAAAACGGAAGCTTTGTTAAACAGTGTCCTCAAAGAGAGGTAGGAGTATCTGAATCTCTATAAGACTATATTTACTCCGGTACATTTAGTCATTCTTTTTATTTATTTATTTATTTTAAACTATTAAAAATGTAAAACAAATGAGATCTTTAAGAGTGAAATAGACAATACAAAGCATGCTCATCACATACTTCTTTCAAAGTGGGAACAACTCAGCTTCCAGAGTACTGTAAGTGATTTTTTCATTAGTCTTCATAAACATACTAATATATAATGAAATACATATTTACATATTGAAAAATGTCAGATGTCACTTAAACAGATAGGGTAAATAAAATACTGAATAACTTTGGGAACCTTTTAGAAAAAATAAAATAAAAAAGGATTGGATTAAAGATCTGAGTTAGTGAGTATTATTTAGCAAATGCTTAGGTAATATATACAATGAGAAAGGAGAATGCAGTCATTAACTGGGAGTTTATTGAAAATTTGGAGCCAGAGCATTCAGTGTTGGCAAAGAGGGATGAAATTTTCCTAACTCTACTCAAAAATCTCCTTATGATCAAATACTAATTGAAGTTAGTGGGAACCTTTCCAGGGACTTGACTTGAGAACAGAATATGATCTTTAATAAATACATAATACATTTACAACTCTAAATCAAATTGTCCTGGAACAACATTATTAGTTTATATTTATACAAATGGTTTCTTGTTAGGTAGTCCATTCAGCTATTTTAAAAACACTGAACTTTATTAAATCATTGTTTTACATCAAATTGACTACATTATTTTCCATATTTTTTTCTATTATTGTTATCATTTTGTTTTTGTAAGCATTGGAGAGAAAGGGATGGACTGGACCATTTTTTCCATTTTTTTTTTTTTTTTTTTTTAGGGAGACCTACTCTAAGTGTTTTAATTTGAAAACAGTTCTGCAGTTCTACACATATGCTAAACTGATAGTCCAGAGGCAGAGCATTAACCCTTATATAAACTAATCGGGCTAATTCTCTTCAGGAATTTAGGCAAATATTGTAACTGAGATAAACAGAGAGTCACTTATATGTCCACATTTATCTACACTTCCTATTTGTGCTGCTAAATGCTTAAAAAAACACTGGCTCATAAATTTACTTTTTAATTCTCATTCTTTTGGCAGTGTTTCCTACATACTGCACTTTTAAGAATGCAGCTTGGTCTCCTCTCAAATAAATAAGAGCCACGGAAGGAAAAAACTGCAGCTACAAAGTAGTTCTAACCCATTAAATGCAGATGGCCCACAGGGGGTTTAATCATAAGAGAGAGAACACACATCATGCTGAAATATAGAGCTGTTTTCTATCACTTGTTACCATTTGAATGTCTGTCCCAGGAAAGTGAATTCAATATATCTTCCTGGCCATCAGTTGCCCTCTGAATACTCCTTCTCTCTCTGATGTAGCAAGATTTCCCTTTAGAACATACAGAGATGAATGAGCTCTTACCACACGTAGAAGTGAAAGAAAACATTTCTTTCTGCACCAGAACAGATGAGATTCATCATTAAGAGAATGGATTTGACCTTGTCAAGTGGACCAAAGCAATTTATAAACAAACTCCTGCAGGGGAGGCTACTTTTGGCCAAGTACTATATTTGCAGTGTTTTACTTATGCCCGCTGCTACCTTACAATAACTTCACAAACAGGCTGACTTCCTGAAATATAGGGTGCTGAGAGATATCACAGATGTACCTAGAAACACTGGGATAGCACAGGGTTACCTCCCTAGGGGCTGTATAGAAATAAATCCACCCACCTTGCTATCTTGTTCTTACCAAAAGTTACTGATCAGTTGTTCACTACTCATATTAAAAGTTCACTTGATGTTTAGCATATGTATCAAACACCATATTTATACTTAAATATGACACTATCATATAGTTGTTTGGGGCCATTTTGGAAGACAAATATGTAATTTGTTCAATATATAATTGAGTGGAATCTACTTTTCAGAATACTAACATAATACATGATAACAAAAACAGTTGAGTGTGTGTGTTTATTTTGTTTCCAGGCTTGGAAAAGAGTATGAAGAGTCAACGGCTTGTTACAAAGTTGTTTAGACCATACTCCCTTTTTCCCATTTGTATTTTATTTTTTTTTCTCTTTGATAGAATTCTTTCTGATAGGATTCTTAAATTGCAGGTCAGAATTTTAAGTTTGCAAGTCTGAGCCACATATGCTATTTTAGTGGGAGCAGCATTTTAATGGGTACAAAAGCAAAATGGCTCTCATCCTGTCCTATCCAATAAGAAGAAAGAAAGCAAGGATATGCAGTGACTCAAAGACAGATATTTTGTGTAGGAAGAGAAGACTGAGCCAATCCAAGGGAGTTGCTGCATGATGAAGTGAAGGAAAGGCTCACTGGATGTATAAGCTACATATCATTGTTTAGACTATGCTATGACTTCTAGGACATATTTCTGTACCTACATCGACCCTAGTCAAGACAGCAGAGCCAGATGGCATCATCATTTCCACCTTGGCTCTAAAAAGGGAATCATGGAACGTTTATAGAAGACAACTGACTAAAATGCTCATTGTTCAATTAGACCCACTTTTCCTGTGTCATGTATCATATGGCAGCTGGTGCCCAAAGCTCTTCAACTGTTTCTCTCTCTTCTGGCTGTTATTTTTGAGGAAATTGTGGAGAATGGTATCAAGTGTGGTGGACTTTACTTCTTTGTGATCATAAACAAGGTGAAGTTACTACTTACCTCAAAGTCTGTGGTAATGGACCTGTATGCAGTGACAATGTTTTGTTGTAATTTTTGTTCATACTGCCTTAAAAGACATAATTATGGTCAATGACAGTGAGAAGGAGCTCTTTCTTCTGATAATTAGAAGCTCAAGTAAATTATATGAGGAATCCTTCAGGCCATTAAGTCTCCCAAAATTTTCAGGAAGTATGGAAAATAGCATCCATCATTTATGAGTCTTATGTGAGTAACTAGGATCTTGATACATATTTTAGCTAGGGAAAAAGTCTATTCTGTCCAAGTCTTGACTGCTTCATCTTAGATGCCCTTTAATGTTCAAAAAACAAGAAAACAGTTAACAATGTTTCATTTCCAGGAGATCAGAGTATTGACCCTTTAAGGTCAGAACAATGAAAAGAATTTCCCAAGTCCTTAGATGCCACTATATTGAATATATTCATAGCTGCTTAGCAGATTTATGCCTTATTCATCAATGGGTCAAGTTCTCAGGGTCTTCCAACATGAGGCAGTGGAAAAAAACAAAACCAAACAAATAAAAACTTATTTCTTATAATTGTTCTTTCTTAATGCACCTTTCAATGTGTGCTAGGTGTTTCTAAGTCATATATGGAGATGAGGGACACAGTTCTGATGCTGATTTCCTTAGTTATATAATCATATCCCCACTCTGATTTCCAAAAGTGTAAAGAAGAACAGAGTCAGGGCCTTGTGCCGTGGATTCATTATTCTTGCAATGTAAATATATGTCATACAGAAATAGGAGAAGATCACAGCAAAGAAGAAGTGTTTGTGTATTACTGTGTAACATTTATCTTGACAATTTTTTTTACAAGTATACATCTGTTTACAGTCTTTAAGATGAATATCAGGGTTCACAGAGAATTTTTATTACTTTTTTTTTTTTTTTTTTGAAGATACTGTAGTTTATTATTTGCCTTTTATGAAACAAAAACAAATCTGTCACTCTCTTCACTTTTACTTCCAAGATGGGATAAAAGGTATTCTGCTCTGTCTCTGAATTTCTCTTAAAACACTAATTCATCCTGAAATCAACCCTCACAGTTTTGCTCTACCTGAAAATTCATTAGGATATTTGTAGAGACATTTTGCTATGTTAAGTTTGGTCCTGTAAATATCTAGATTAATCACATTTCTATCATTCTTTAGCATTATTGATTGTGTTGGAAACTGCAACCTATGATAGCAAGTGATATTTTCTATTTATTTTGTGTGTCCATATTCAGCTGAGAAACCTTGGAAAATTGTCGGGGCAAGAATTCTATGAACTGCAATAGCTTGTTACAGAAGACATTTTATTTATATTAACTTCACCACTTCCATTCTTTTTTGGCATTCAAAATACATACATAAAGTGTTGCTGTTACTTTCCAGTTTAAGCTTAGAGTTCTTTGTTTTTACATAAAATAGTTCAGTTAGGTATCTATAGTATGTCAAATTTTTGTAAGTCTTCAAGGCTTTGCACATCTGCTTTTCTTTTTTTAAATATACAGGCTGGCTGTCAACTATTGTCTCTGTTTCACCATGTTTGTAAAGTTGTTGTGTAGCCATTTATATGCCTTCTTTTAGCCTTGATAGACTGTTAGAGTCTTCCCATTGAATTATTTGACTGACCTACTAATTAGTTCTTTTGAATTTTCTTCCTTGTTTTTGTAGGACAATATGGATTTCTACCAAAATGTATTTATTGTTACCACTCCCATTTATTCAGCTACTTGATTCTCATACATTAGTCCTCTTAATCATTATAAAGACTCCATTTAATTTCTTAGCTTCATCCCATCCTTCTCTTCATTAGTACAGAATTATTTATTTATTTATTCATTTATTTATTTTTCTGACAGGAGCCTTAATATAGCTTTTACTGTACTGGCCAACAAGTTTTTCTTCATAAGTGTGTAATCGTTGCTCCTGCTGATGCTGTTACATATGTGATTCATACCCAAAGGTTTCTTCCATTTAG
Organism: Anas platyrhynchos; assembly: GCF_047663525.1. Classification (NCBI taxonomy): domain Eukaryota; kingdom Metazoa; phylum Chordata; class Aves; order Anseriformes; family Anatidae; genus Anas; species Anas platyrhynchos. The sequence continues at coordinate 50,800,446 of NC_092587.1, read as the reverse complement.
CATTTACTACAGAAGTGCTGTCAGCCTCTTAGCTTTTATTAGTATCATAATCTGGTTGTAAATACACTGGTGGTGGGAAAACCATGGTAAAAGTGAATTAACCATAAGTTATATATTTTTCCATTATGAGTATATTCTTGGATGTGGCCATTCCTTTTATCTTCTGACCATCTGAAAAGTTCAAGGGGAGTGAAGAATGAGTATTTGATTCTTTCTCACTGTGGAAGTATCTCATGAGGAGATCTTTTAAATGTACCTTTATCTTTGACTGACCACCACATGAAAAAAAATTATATATTGAATATAGGGAGGAGATTAATGGAAAGGGAAGAACATACATGAACTATACACTATCAGGGGAATTTGTTTTTTAATATGTTATTCATATAGAACAAATTGATTTTGCATGTCACAGAATACAACAGATTTACTGTTACTTTAATAGCTATGAGGTACTCTCTCTCTCTCTCTCTCTTTTTTTTTTTTTTCTTTTTGAAATTTTAAATAAAGATTCCAGCCAACCCACATCTTTTGCCTTATCCTAAAGATACATTAGGCTGTATTGTCCTGTCTTTCTAAAAAATACAGGTAAGGCTTTTCAAGGTAGAAATAGTGGCCAGTGATAATCCCACTTGCATGAGGTTTTGACATGCTCTGAAAATTCAAATACTCCATTTGCAAAAAAGTTTTCAAATCCTGAAAGGTTTATCTGTGAGCTTTCCTTTGTGTTGCTGAGATCTAGGGTGAAGAAAGCCTTTAAGATCAAGGTCAGAAAAGAATTCTCACCTGGAGTGCTTTAAAGTTGAAGACATAAGTACCTCTTGGGTTAGGCTTCATCTTAGCTAGGGTGTTGAAGTTGTAACGTTTTTTTTTTTTTTTTTTTTTTTTTTTTAAACATCATAACAGGCTTGTTTGAATTCTTTGACTTATATTTTAAACTGTATGTGAAATTCTTTGCAGAAAGTTTTGTGAAATACATTAAAATGTAGAAAGTATATATCTGTTTCAAAGTGGGTGATATTAACAGAAAATTGTTCAGTCAAAAAAAAAGGTGTCTTCCCCTCCCTCCCCTCCAAGTCTGCAACATTTACAAAAATTGATATTTGTATCCAATTTTTTTGACTTTCATAAAAATATGATTTACATATTTTCTGATTTAAAAGAGGTTACAGATAAATGGTGTAAGCAACTGCAAGTGCTGTGTAGAAAATACTGATACTTAGATGTACTTAGATTGAAAACACTTCATTTTGCATACATTTTATTAACAGAAACAAATATTAACAGTTAATAATTTAATATTATAACATCAGTTCTGAAACTCTGTAGTACCAGCCACTGGATTTTACTCCCTTCCCTTGTTGATAACTGTAAGGGACATGAGCGCCCAACTGCTGTCAGAGAGCCACAGGGCTGCCCCGTGCTGGACATCGCTCTCATTGTGAAACATTTTAATTTGTTTCTCAAAACAGTTCACCAGACTTAGACTGCAGAAGTGCCTACCAATCTCATAGAGGAGTTACTCTACATTGGACACCCAGTTATAATGCTTTGGATAAGAAAGAGTTTTTACAAGTCTGAGTCAGAATCTGGAGAAAGGGTCTTTCAAGTTTAATGTCATATCTTGAAAAGATCATCTCACATTTTTACTTTTTACCTCTGTTTGTAATATACTGGAAATCACTGACAACAGTTATAAATATTTATGTTGCAAAGCACTTGTATAGCGTGCTCCAAAATTAATGTGCTCCAAAAATTTACCAGGGTTGATGCAGGTAAGAATACTGAAGAACCATTTGTTTGATGAGTAGAATGCACTAGTTTAAATATCCTATTAACCACAGAAAATAAGTATAGTATCACCACAGGTGCTGTTGAAAAAATTATCCGAGTAAAGGAACTAAGGAGCTGAGTAAAGGAACTAAGGAGCAAAATACACACTGTAAAAGCAGCAGCCATGTCCAAGAAGGAGTATGCAGAACTATCCCTTTCATGGATGCTATTTTTTTACCCTACTACTACCCTCTAAATATTTTCTGTATATCTTAACTGCATGCATCTGAGAATGTATGTAAAGACATTTTTCTGATACATTTTCAAGTATGGAAATGTAGGTGATTTATGTGATGTTTTCCGGTTCCTGTGATGGCTAGTCCGTGGAGGTGTATCAGCTTGATTCACCTGATATTGCTCCTGACTGTTACTGCAGGAAATAAGTGTGGAAAGATAGAGAAAGGGTGCTCTATAGTAATATGAAAGAGTATTTCTGCCCAAGAAACTTGCATATTAATGAAAAGCGATGATCTCCGCAGATCAACTAAAACAAGCTATTAACCTACCTTTTTTACCTCACTGGCTGCAGAAAAAGCCAAGGGAACCTGGCCTTCTTATCTGAAATCAGTCTTTGTGAACGCTTTATGGAAGAGATGTTTCTATGAAAGTATCCCCACTGGCGTACTAGAGAGAAGGTACATATATCTGCCTGGCTTTAAGGCATGGGAACCAAAAGTGATTGCAAGAATTGCTTCTGGTACAAATTAAAACCATCCTAGGTTTGTATTGGTTTATTGCAGCTCATCTAATGGATATTGTCAACAGGAAAGAACATAAGGTAAACTGTATGCTGCCTATGTCTGAGTACTCAAATGAAGCCAAGTTGGGATTTATTACTCTGATTCTCTATCAAGAGTCATTGCAGATCTAGCACTACTCATTGCACATGGATCTGTCTCCTTTAGATCTGTCTGATGTAGTGATAGTGCCTGTATTTGGTGAAACCTCACATAAAGATTGAGATAAGCAAAGGGAAGAATATTATTTAAAATATGCACAGGTCTGCACATACATGTCATATCTCAGAAAAGTTGTGGAAGATTACAAGTTGTGGGGGTTATAGCCTCTAAAGGTCTTTATGTACTTCTGTGGTAAGAAAGTTTTCTTTCCTATATCTTTTAAGAGGAAGGGAAACCTCGATGGGGAGGTCATCTGTGATATATGTTATCTTTGAAATGTGACTATTTTATATACCAGGTTCAAACAATGTGCAGTACACAAATGTATGGAAACCTCTGAGGACAAGTATGTGTAATGGTTCCTCCCTCTTCCTACTTCCTTCCCCCTCCCCACAAGTAAGGCTTGCAGATGTTTTCTTCTGCTCTTTATTCTTTTGTTCCTGTTTGTCTGTGACCCTTACTCTCAAATGATTCTTTTTTGTCAAACTTTGTTTTTTCCTGAGCCTTTGATCCTGTGCTTTGACTCTTGCAATAATGAACATGACACTGTTAGTTTGTTAGATTTGTTTTATGATTGCTTATCTCTCAAAGTTCCTGTGAACAATCATACACAGTTTTGCCAGTGTCTTTCAGAAATGGGGGCTTCCACAAAAATTGCCACCTGGGCCTAAAGACAGGTGAAATATAAGCTTGTGTATGTAGATTAAATACTTAGGATTACATATTACAATTTTACATTTTATTATCTATCCTTCCTTTGTTTATATGTATATATTTCAGTTTTCCAGCTGTCAAAGATTAAAAACTATCTAAGTTATCGAACCAAATTGAGAAGACACAGAACAGACTAGAGTCTAGGGCTCCAGTGCTGGGTCAGGATAAACAGTTCCTTGTTCTCAGAAAGTAGTATTTCCTTATCTTGATGCTTTTGTTTCCCCTTATTTCTTTGCCCAGACTTCTCAATTCAACTGAGAGAACCTCTGTCTGCTTCAAGGAAAATAAATATGCCTACAATTATGGTTGTTGTAACAGAGTATTAGGCATAGTATCTGACATATGCTGTGAAGATACTGTAAACCATGAATCTAGATTAACAACTACCAAACTTGTAAGGTTTTCCTCCATGCAACTGTGAATCAGATACATATATAGAGTAGCATACATGTGTAACAATAAAAGGACAGCTTGAGAGAAACTACAATCATGACTTTTCATACACCTCCTTTCAACTGTTCCATTGATTTACTAGAATCTTAAGGTTGGTGGATCTCCTTTGAAGTAAGGTGACTCTCTAGTCAACACAAAGCTGATCAAGGATGCCACTTCTTTGCAACAGCAGTGGAGGAAGTTATCTAACATTACTATTGTCAGCTGCACAGAGACCTTCAGGTTATTTTAATTTCTGCCATAGGCAGACAGGCCCCAAGCTGTGTTCAGATAATCAGAAGCAGCAGTAATAATTTGGAAACAATTTTTTTTTTTTTTCTCAAATATATGTGCTAAGTACAGCTTAGCTGGAACAGAAGCAATCAAATGCAACTTCTGTAAAATGATTGGGTGAAATGAGCAATCTGTGGGAAGAACGATAAGCAAGAAGATAATGGCTTGAACAGTAAATAATTGATCTTATTTTCCTGTTTTTTCTTCTTCAATATGTACTTTTTAAAAGCAAAAAAAAAAAAAAAAAAGTTAATAATTATTACACAATGTCAGAAGAAATAAGTCTAGATAAGAGAAAAAGGTTCAACAAAGACAGGTAATTAGAATAGAAAGAAACAAGTTCCTGCTATTTTTTTTTTTTTTTTTTTTTTTGTAAAATATCTTCACAGGCAAGCAATATAAAAGGAAAACTAAAATGCTCCAAAGGATCAAACTAGTATGAAAATTTGGCAGTCAATAAACCAAAATTATCTACACTGATTCTCTCTGAGAGTAGCTGTTTACAAAGTTACCTAGAATGAAAGGAAATGCTGGTGAGATCTCTTCTTTCAAGAGTTCACATTGGTTACACTTAGAAAAATCAAAAATAATTCTGCTACTCTTGACCCATTACAAGTGACATCCCCCAGCTATCAGTGCTGGGAAAGGCATCTTATGATTTTCTACTGATTATCTCGTAATTTCTTATTTGTATTTTCTAGATATATGCAACAGGAAACAGTAGTTGTTGCTGGAGGGCTGCTGGCAGAAAACAATTATTTATAAACAGTATAAATAAAATCCTGAACTGCTAGTAAATCGGCTAAAAGCTGGCAACCCTGATTGGGCTTAATGAAAGGTTTTTGTTAGGTAATAAATTTAAGAGACATGTATACTTAAATAACAAATTTGAACCAGTTCCATACTATAAGACAAACATATATGTTTGTTATAATTTAAAAACAAGAGTGGCCAAGGTTTGGATCAAATCCTGAACTTCCCCAAAGTCTAGAAATATTCTGAGAATTTGTGGAGAAAGTGACATAAAGCAAGTGGAGATAAAAAACTGTCAAAACTTCATATTTGTAAGTAAACTTCAACAAAACGTTGACATGTTTTAGTCTGGGATTACTTTTTTATAAAGAATAAATGGCTTGGTTAAAATGCTTACATAGGTTAGTGCCAGATTGTAAGTCATCAATGGGTCTTTGTTGTACCTCTAAAAAATCTTAAACACAAGAATATGGAATAGAGTATGCCTGAATTTTTCAGTACTTCTTAATCGAGATATTATTACAAAATATATACAGAAACAGTGAAGGTTAAATCCTGATACAAATGAAATCAAAGAAAAAGCTCCCCCAAATCCTAATATATTTATTTTTCTTCTGTGTCATCTTTACTATGCTAATGTTTACTTTGTTTCCCACAGGCCAAGTGCAAAAAGTTATTAATTTCTCTTCTACATAGGCTGAGTTGTTCTCATGCCCAGAATCTCTTTTTGGTGTTTCTGGATGCAGATTTATAGTTCAATCAACTTTGTAGTATCCTCTCTTATGAGTGGGCTTTCTCTGGACGCTATGAAATACATATACTTCCTCCATCCCTTTTGTTTGGAACTTCTTTTTAAATCTCACAATTTTTTTCCTGAAGGTCTACAGAACACGGATTGTATTTCACTGCTGAATTTAGATTATATGCAAACTACTTACCATGCCCAGATGAGACTCAGTTTACAGTTCTTCAGGATATGACCATGTGTTTAATGCTCAGCTCTGAAACAACCAATAATCGTTAGCAGAAGTACTGGAGTTCAGAGGTAGCAGCTTGTTACAAAGAACCACATAATACCACTTTATGTACATTTCTCTTCAAAATCTACAGTTTGATGATATCCAGGTTTTGAGCTCTTAGAACTGGGTCAAAAGCATCATGATCAGACAATACAAAATATTTATCTGATTTGAAATTTAATTTATTTTAGTTTTATTTTATTTATTTAAATCTCAATGATTATATATATATATATATATTTCTTTCTCTTTTTTCTTCTCCTTGGTTAGCCTGTTGCAGAGGGTTGTCATGAGCTGGAACAGGCTCCCCAGGGATGTAATCACGGCACCAAACTTATTGGAGTTTAAGAAGCATTTGGACTCTGCTCTTAGCACAATCTGAATGACCTGTGTGGAGCCAGGAGTTGGACTCGATGATCCTTGTGTGTCCCTTCCAACTCAAGATATTACATGATTCTGTGATTTTATGATTTAGTTCATATAGGACAATTTTTGTGTAAATGTTACGCTCTTTTCCCAAACAGGCCCAAGCTCTGTGAAAGCCTGAAGGTGTCATATATAGCTCTGCATCCACAGTGATTCATAGCTTCTTTCTATGCAGACAATTTTCTTAAAAGTTTTTCATGTTGATGAGTGCTGGGTAGATATTTTAGTAGAACTGAGAATACTAGCCAAGGATTTAAGCATTTGCCTCAGTGCTAGGCAGATTAACTCAGAGATGCATGTTTATTATCCAGAATATTTTCTTTAAGGACACAAACTTCGTGATATATGATTCACACCAGGAATGTAAAGCAGCTCTGGCTATATGCAGGCTTTTCCTCTCATAACACTCTCACATATTCATTCTGAAGTAACAACAGAAACAGAATAAATAATACATCATAAAGCCACATTCTAAATTTTTTAAAATTATAACTTGTTAAGGTGAATATATCATGAATTTTACTTTTTTTTTTTTTTTTTTTTTTACTTTTTGTTGTTGTTGTTGTTGTTGTTTATAATTACTTTTACCTAAATAGAAGATTTTCTTCAGATGATTCTTGTGTGTCAGCAAGTATATTTATTGGCACCCTGGAATTAAACTGGAGCTCATGGAGCTAGATGTAGAAATCCAGGGTTCTTAGTCTGACCTATAACAGACACATGTCATTTGGTAGAGGCAAGACAATCTGGTAACACTTATTCATCTCTAATTTACACTTACTTGTTCTGAGTGCTGGAAAGCAATTTTTATATTCTTCTTTCAAAATTGTGATCCATGATTTTTCTTTTTGGGGAAGGGATTTGAGAACCTGTGTGTAAGTTTAAAGGTTCAAGATGTATGGACAACTTGCACTCTAAATGGAATGCTTATGAAACTGTCAGCTTGAGAGCAGAGGTGAAAGAAAACACATCCAGTTCTGATCCAAACTGGAAATCCCATGCCTAGAAATACAATTTGGAACTTGCACTTCCTTGACTTACACCCATTAAGCTTTCCACTATTTATTTGATAGTAAATTTTTTAGGTAGAGCTATATACTATTATGCTGTATATTTATATGTTTATCACTCATTTTTTATTAGGTTATCATTAGTAAACATATCAAATTAATGCTGAAAAATTATATTTGCCAATTTTGTATTCTTAGAACGAATCAAGTTATTTATCTACTGTTTACCTTGTTTTCAGTACTGATGTAAATTTAGTTTAGAAAGGGAGAGGAAGAAATACAAGTGAAAATCTGCCTTTTTCATGGTGAGAGGCACTCAAGGATAGGTGCAGTGCTCATTTTGGGCTGCTACAGGAGTCATCCAATAGCTATACAATAACTGAATTGTGCATATTTTCCCTCTATCTTCTCCTACTGGTAGTAAGAATTCAGTAGCACTTTTACATGCATATACACTTTTAAAACTTCACAAAGGTGAAGGAATGCTTTTGTGAACTGCTGTTTCAGATATAAACAAAACCAGTAACTCCTGATCAGTATAAAGCAGGAGGCAATAAAGGTAAAGCAATCATGAACATCATTATGGATGGACTTGGCTGGCCTTTTTGAGCATCAGATATAAACAGGTCTAATTTAGGTTGATCAAATTTTAAGGAAGTAGAGTAGCGTCTTAAATTGATCTTATACTTTTATTATAAAATACCTGAAACTATCATTTAACCTGAGAGATAATCTTATATATGAAATTAAAAACAGACAGTATGTTGCCAAAAACTGTTCCTTTAGGAACAGTCAAAAAAGAGAAGCTGGAGGGAAGGAAAATTTCTTATATCAAGGATGAAAATGAGGCAGAGCCATTGCAAGAGCTGTGGTGAGTACCAAGTGGTATTATTTCAGTACATGAATCTCTGGTTTCACTATAGCATATGTAAACATGAGTGTTTCTACTCTTTGACTTACTCTGGAACATTGGAGAGACTGCTGCATCCATGTAAGGAATGTGCTGTTGGTGACACACTGTGATGCTCCAGGTTCAGCTAAGCCACTTCATGAAAGGCAAATGGCTGTGCCACTCTCTAGGCTGCATTTTGAATTCTTGCTGTATCTGAGCAGAGTGTGATTGATGAACTGTGTGCAAGAAATAGTGTAAACACCTCTTAAAAAAACCACAGCTGCACTTACATCAGAGTTCTAAAAGGCAAACAAAGCTGGGGTGTGTGTGTGGGGGGAATCACTAAAAACTGAAGAAAGAAGAAAAATGGGAGCATTTATATTTGCAGAGAAAATAAAAAGTACATATAGAATGCTAAAGTAAACCACAAACTATTAGGAGTCCTCTCTCTATTTTTGCAATATTTCTGAAGGGTCTGCATGTATTTTTATTGTGACATCACTCTTGTTGTGAATGCATTTCTTACATGGTTTTCTGTGGAATGGTGAAGTTGACATTAGGATTCTCTTCTATTTGGCTCCCATGTAACAGGAAAGTTCTTGTACTAAAGATTTTACACTTAAAAGAGATCCATCTTGTACAGGTAATGCACAAACAAATTGATGTATGATATATATGATGTATGATGTCTATGATATTACTATAATCTCAAGTATTATGTTTTGTTTAAATGATACCCATAAAATTTCATTGCTTCAAGCACATTTTTAATTGCATCCTTCACTAATTCACACATAAAAAAATGTTTTTAACAGAAGACAGATACCAACTGGAACAATTTTCTTGGGGATATGATAGATTCTGATTATATTCCTAAAAACTGCTGTAACTTAGCTAGAAGTTACACATTCAGGACAAGTTAGTAAGTTATGTTCTATTGTCTGTATTTTTGTGATCATACTGATCAGCATAAGTGATAGTAAACATTAAGACATATGTGTTTGAATATTAAAAGAAGAAATGAAAGGAAAAGTGGTATTTCTGAGGTTTTATTCATTAATAATTCTGTATGTATAAAAATTTGGAAACATAATGTTCAAAACTACCAGATCAAATAAAAAAAAATGATTTGATATTTTAAAATTTTCTCTAATGATATCTGCTATTGAGTCAGTGTCATGAATGAAAACACGTACATTTCTAATAGCCCAAGATACTTGGTCAGTTCAGCAAAACCAAAAAAATAACAACCCAGAAATGCCTACACAATTTGCCTCACTGAGTTCTTAGTGTTTCTGTCCTTTGGTGAAGATTGGACCAGGGGAAGATCCTGGAGAAAAACTCATCTTATGCTTCCTAGGAGGCCCAAAATATAGAACAATCTTAGAAAGAAATATATTGTTTGAACTGGGTTTGTGGACACCATGTTGGCTTCCTCTGGATTGCTGCTGCCTGCTTTACACCTGTAAAATCTATAATACTCCTCAGTTATTTTTCTGTGAAACAATCCAACAGTTATATTCACTTCCCACAGATTTTTATCATAATTTTATACATACCTACAGAAAAGAGAAGAGAAGAGAAGAGAAGAGAAGAGAAGAGAAGAGAAGAGAAGAGAAGAGAAGAGAAGAGAAGAGAAGAGAAGAGAAGAGAAGAGAAGAGAAGAGAAGAGAAGAGAAGAGAAGAGAAGAGAAGAGAAGAAGAGAAAAGAAGAGAAAAGAAGAGAAGAGAAAAGAAGAGAAAAGAAGAGAAAAGAAGAGAAGAGAAAAGAAGAGAAAAGAAAAGAAAAGAAAAGAAAAGAAAAGAAAAGAAAAGAAAAGAAAAGAAAAGAAAAGAAAAGAAAAGAAAAGAAAAGAAAAGAAAAATCTCAGAGGAGAATGCTTGAAGCATGGATGCAACTTAAATTTCATTTTTTTTTCAGTATGTTCATATTTATGAAACCTGATTGTTACATGTTCCATGTACCTCTGTGCCTCACGAGTAGAGAAGATAATACAGATTATTTGTAATTAAGATCATGTTTTTCCTCCTTTTATCACTCTGACTTGGTTTACCTTTTTATACAGTAGTGTCTATACAGGATAACCTAAAAATAATGGGTAGCCTAAATATTTTACAAGATAAGCGTAGCTATTCAATCAATTTCTTTTGTTAACTTAGTTTAAATTCATTGCCTTTTAACCCACTTGTTTCTGTACCAAGAATTTAGGCACACCCACCCACACCCAAACATACATATACTACACAAAGACAGAAGTTTTCATTTCATGTGCAGAAACATCCATCTTGCTGGTAGTGGAAGGGAAAGGAAGTCTCCCAGGAGCTCATTCCAAATGCAATGTCAAGTTTACAATAAACAGAATAATTAAACAGTTTACAGTATTTATTTTATTACTATCCTTGTGATTGCTGAAATTGTAAATAAATGCTCTCCTTGCAACAAATTTATTTTGTTTTCCAGAAGGACAGATTTGCTTCCTTTCCCTGCAATTATAATAATGGCCAATACATGTTTGTATTTAGGTTTCCGTAGCCAATGTAAGCCAGACAGACAGGCAGCTGTTGATCTTAAAGGATTATCACAAAACAAGTTCACTTAATTTTAGAATGTAATTTATCATTCAAGACAAAATTCTGATTGTGTTTTTAAAACAATTGCATTTAAAAAATTGCAAGTACAAAGTATATACAAGATATGAAAAATGATGTACTCTTCTGTGAGAAATGGTACTACTTCATGGTGATCATGTCTAAATGCTTAGTTAGGCTATCAAGATAAGAGTCATGCTTATATCAGCCATACAGTAATTGAATACAAAAGGCCAAAATGTGCTGACAAGAAAACAGATTTCCTCCTGAAATCTTTGGTCTCCTTGACTCAGCCAAATTCATTTTGCACCACCCTTTTCCTTAAAAGATGGAGGCAGGATTAAGGCCATGCTTGAAGGACGTTCCCAGAGACTTGGCAGCTTCTGAATGTCAGCAATATAACTGTATTTTTCTAAGAGTCTAATTCAAGTCTGAATTGACCTCTATATAAATGTACCATTAATGTAGATAGACATATAATCTGCTTCATGAACAGATAATACATTCCTTTTCTGGTCAATTCTTTAGGTAGTAGTTTCTCAGGTGGGTAAGAACACACACAAGAGTAATGTCATGGCAGTAGTTTTTCTGAGCACAAGGAATTAAAAAAAAATTATATGGAAGGTTCTAGTACAGTTTCAAGATGTAGACAGAAATGTCTTATCTGAACTTATATAAGGTCTAGAGATCTTAATATTTTATTGCCTCTGGAGCCAAATTTTGACTTAAAACTTTGAAATATTTTCAGATAATTAGTCTCCTATCAACAAATAATAAATTAGATAAGCATTGGCAGAACCATGAAACTTCACTTGATTGCAGCAAACAATTTAATAAAATACAAGAACCTGACTAGAAACAAACAACCCTGAATTAAAATTGACAAAACTCTAGTATTTTTATTAATTCTAAGATACATATTTCAGTATCTTGGTTAGAAGTAGGTTTTAATAGAGGAAACATGCCCATTTAAATTAAACTGTCAAAGATTTCAAAGCTCTCCAAAAGTTTTGTTTGTCATTATTATTTCTTAGTCTGAGCTGAAAATATTTTTTCTATATTTGCATTCTTTCAGTCAATAAGAAACTAAATTTTTCTTCAAATACATTCTGACATTAACTTTATTATTTTTATTAATTTTTTTAATATAAATTTCTTGTCATAGAATTCTAATGGATGAATAAAAAGGAGGAACAACTCAAAAAGCGTAGCTGGATTTTTTAGGCTGAACTTATGAAGTATACATTATACCAAACATTTTGTTTTGAATGATTGTTCTCTTTCCTGTGCAGAAAACATGAGCAATGCTCTTATTCTGCTTCTTCTATACATCCATCAATCTGTATGTCTTAAACCTTTATATGTATCTGTCAACACTTTCCTCTGAAAAAAAAACTTTACAAACAAACCATTTGGTATTTTGTTATTTGATAATGGGTAAATCCTTTGGTATTATACTCATATACAACACGGGACATCACTACCAGAGGAAAGGAGTCAGCAATAAAATCAACTGGAGATTAAGCTCATTCACAAGTGTTCAGTCCCCATTGAGCATAATGTTAAATATGCGTGACTACTTCATTCAATAGGAGGGCTATTGATGGGGTCCCAAAACCCTAGTTAAGTTTTTATAAGCCTTTTCACTAGAGAACATAATTGCTATTTCCACATACCTACATTCAATTTTCAGGGATTACTCTAAGTGTGAATTCTCAGGTATTTCTTCCAGCTGTCTCCTGTCAACCTATAATCCCACATACAGAGCTCTGTCCCTGCAGGGTAAGCACTTGATCCTAGGGTCAAAGGTCCTTTAGCTCTTGACTAATGCACCTCATTAGAAGAGGAAAGCAGAATGTCTCCAGCAATTCAAATGTCATGAGAAGTAACAGAGCTATATATTTTTAATCATGTTAAACAGGTTTGTTTTATTGTAGATGCTGGGAAAAAAAAAAAAAAAAAGCAAAGGCTTTTCATATATAACCAGTGGAAATGCCGTATGTCTAGTTCTGTGCATCCAATTGATATAGAAGTATGGAACTAAACTGAGAGGAAATAAAATACTGAATAATATATATACAGTAACTACAGTAACATTTTTTTTTGTTATGTTGGAAGACAGGACATAAATGAACAACTATGATTACTCAAGTATTTGAACTAAAATGAATGTATAAATTTAGTCAGCTGCTGGGTTCTTTAGTACTTTGTTTTAATGTTATGTAATGGTTTTATCTTATTCTGAAAAAGTAATCACCTCATAAAACAATAGATTTTGATTAAGCAATGAAACTGGAACAACTGAATTCCTAAGAAAATGTAAACTACTACATTTTCCACAAAGGTATTTTATCTGTTCATTCTAGTCTTGAACAAATTTCCTTTGCTTTATAAATTGAACACAGTTATTTGCATTCTGAAAAGATGTTACTTTGAATGCTTTTTTACTGTAAACTGACACCAACAATTCTAACTATTTGTCATCCTTTCTTTCTAAAGGAGATTTACAAGCTAATTATATGAGCTAACTTGTTTGTCAAATTTGAACCGTAATTATTCAATTGTTGAACCTCATTTATCGCAGTAAGTTAACTTACACACTGGTATCCAAACAATTGCAAAGAAAGAAATGTCAACTATAGTTGTAGAATGTGTATTTAAACAAACAAATAAAACCTCAGACATTTTGTGTATTCATTGAATGGAGATATATAAGATGAAATCCTCATGTGACTGAAGACACTCTCCCACAGATCTCAAAATGGTTTGTTTTACCAGGCTTCTGCTGGACAGATGTCCTGGGACTGTGTCAGATTTTCTAGATTTTCTAGACATTTTCTGGAGTACTGGTAATCTTCAAATACGTGACACTATCATTAGATGGGACAAAAACAGAGAAAGATATGATGTCACAATCCAAGTTTTTATATCATGACCAAAAATGTTATTCTGGTACTACTTTAATGTCAGAAAAATACTGTCTTTTTTTTTTTTTCTGTGTCATTTCTTCTAATGGAATTATGAAACATAAATGTGAGACAAGGCACAGTTATTAGATTGACTTATACATTTGGAAAATATTGGACAATTCAGACACAATTCTTTATTTTGAGATTGTAACAATTATAACAGCAGTACATCTATACTTTATTTAAATTCTCTCTTTCTGAATAAAATATAACTTCACACAGTAGTTTAGAGATGTATCAGTAAGTATTTTTAATATCACTGTATAACAAATAAATATTGAAGATTTTTGCAACCTGCTGGTTTGCCACCATTGTGGATGATCCATATCATATTGTTTTAACTTTTGAGTAAAATGACCACACAAATTGAGGTTTTATTCCATTTGGAGACAGGGGAATTACATAGTGATTTTTTTTCTTTGCTTGTGTTCCATGTATTAACATAAAAGGTACAAATTTCAGCTTTCTTAAAGGAAGATGTCTGTGGAAGACAGGTGGTTTCACTACCCACAGCAGCTACTTTCAGCCAGCATTCCAATCCAAAAAGATGACTTTCTAAGCCAAATACAATTTTAAGCTGTGCAACATTTATCTCTCAGTCTCTATTTTAGAGTGTACAGCTACGACTTTCTACCTGACTTTCTAGCTGAGTTCACAACTCAGCATATTAACAGTGTGTACACTATTATCTATTAAACACTTGGCTCCAATTGTCCACTTCTCTGAGCAGCCATCCACTTATGTCTTTCTTCCAAAAACCACTATAAATTAAAAACAGTGAAACTTAACAGCTCAAGGAAACTAAATCATCCTGCAGCAATAACACAGTTTAATTTGGACTGTAGCAGTGAGAATGGAGTTACTGGACAACTTCATGTTAGTCTTACCAATACATGATTTCAAAGTGTCATTTACTACAGCTGTAAACTCTAGCCTTCTGGTTTGTAAGAGTTGTATTAAACCCATCCTGCTCATTGAAGAAAAACAGTTACAGCTGAGGTAGCTGTCGCTACTAAATTGTTTTGTACATTTATTTTCCTGCTGGCTGTTAACTGCTACAATCCTCTTTATAATAGAATGAAACAACCCTGCTGGCCCTCAACCCTTTTTCTACTGTCCTACTTATCATAGCCATGTTTTCAGTTTTACAAACTAGTTCATACATAAAAAGCTCAATATTGACAGAAGAAGATCTTCTCTCAAACTATTTTAATGCTGGCAATTGGTTACAGTGAAAGATGCAACATACTGTGATAATTATGTGCTTTAGGAGAAATTCAGTTATATATACCTAACAGGCCTATTTGAAAATAACCCACAAAAGTACTTGCTTCCTCTGGACTTAGGAATGTTATATATCTTATGGTGCCTGAAGATAACAGTAATTTTACCCTTCATTTCCATGGCATTGTCTCCAAAGTATCACTGCTGATGGTCCCATTTCACAACTTGCACACTGTTGAAAAGTTGACAGCTAACAATATAATAAAAACGTAAATGGCAACTTGAGAACTAACCATGCTTTTCTGTTTCTCTTGTAATACCAGGTGGCTAACTGTATTTCTGGTGGGTGCGTCCCTTGTCTCTTCATCAAGAAGGGCCAGACATTTCACAATAGCAATGGTATTCAGGTTTATTCAGATTGTTCACAAAGGAATAAGACACTATCTTCCTACATAGGATACAGACGTAAAAGCAATGCAGACTTTGACAGAACAAGTAGAATTGGAAACATACCTGGATTTACAGAATACCTTCTCTCCTTCAAAGATGTTGAAGGGCATATAACTCTACTTCATTTCCATTGCTGTAGTGAGAAAAAGCTTACGGGGACAGTTAAAAGCTATAATTTCAATGTTAATGCTATATATTTCATAATGCTACTGTTCTGCATCTGCAGGCTGTCCTTTTTTGTGAACAATATGTATGCTTTTGATTTAGTAACCAATTACGTTTTAAGCTCTAACATTAAAAGGAAAAGAAAAAAAAAAAGTAAAAAGTGGGGAAATGATTGAATTACATAGAACATATTTTTCTTTTAAAATGCAGTAAAGGATTCAACAGTTCAAATTGCTCAGGGCTGATCACATTTCTTTCAAAAGGTGCTCTGTATCTTGGGGGCAGTGTACATATCAATTCCTGCTGATAGTTCAGCAGATGCTTTTTTATTGAAAGTCACAGAAAAGAGTTGCAATAAAACTTGCATTAACAGCCAGAGCTCAAACTGAGGCTGCCTCTTGATTTATGCACTCTCCTTTGGTTTTGATCTTTTAATGAATGTGACTTGCCACATTATATACTCTCCTGGGATTTTCTCACTTACCAGTCTCATTACTATATTCTCACAGTTGATCTGAACATGCAGTTTCTTATAATCAGGAAAAAGAAAATCAACAGACAGCAGTCAACTCTGCATGATTTTGTGATTTTTTGTGGCTAAGGATCCAATTCACAATTCAATCAGATGAGTGTGAGGATTCTGTTTTTATGAGGCTTTGGATCAGGCTATGAGTTAAATGCCTTTTCAAGGCATATCATTTTAGGTTATTCCTTGTGCATCTAATTGTTCAAGCGCCCTTCATCTCTATCTAATGTAAGTCACAGCAAAGAAGATAAAGACAAAAAACCTTGCAGTTTCTCTATTGTTCATAACAACCAAATTCAATTTTTTTTCCCTAAATTTTAAGGAATACAATTATTTATGAACTATCTTAATCAGAGAATATGACATATGGAAAGATCTTCAAGTACCATCCATAGCTCTTATTTAATTCTAAGAAGCTGTACAAAATTTTACATTATACTTGCCTCATGAAAATAACTTAGGAGGAAGAATCATTTTTCAAATGTTATTAATAGATAAAAGTAATCCAAGTATAAATGCTTCCAGACTGCAGCTACTGTGTGTATCTAGACTAGACATATATATCTCAGTGTTTTGTTTTTTTTAGTCTGACTAATTGTCTTTGTCTTTAATGAGTCTCCTTTAAAAGTCTGCTTTATGTTTCGCAAATACTTAATCATCACTTTGCTTCATCTTTTTATTGGTAGAGCTTAAACATACACATGCAAACTGAAGTGGCATTACCTGAGGAAATGCTGGGCAGAAATCTTTTTTCCATTATTCAGATCAAATCTTTTCTCCCAGCTAACAAAAACAATGATACATTTGCTTTTTGCTGTAAATAGAAATGAAAAAGACTGTGAAAATGGGAATTGTTCCAGTGTGCATAAAATACACTTAAAAGGGGACCACAGGAGAAAACATCCCTACTCAGGACGCCATCCTGGCCCTTATGAACTGTATCAAGAAGACTAGTAACCCTACTCATGTAAGTAAACATTACACACGTGTTAAAGAGTAGGTGAATGGTGTCTCATAGATGGAAGCTTTTACACTCTAATGAAACACCTTTGTGTATGATGTTATGTCAGTGGAACAGCATGTGGCTTTGGTACATATAAAAGCAATTATGGAAGCAATATTGCAATCTAACTTGCCTTTTTCCATTGGTTTCAGAATTTCAAGCTCCCTAATAGCTCTAACCCATGTCAGAATGACTTTCTTATCATTTCAGAATAAAACTTACCATTCCTTTAACGGCCCAAGAGCTTCTCTGTTTTTTTTTTTTTTATTTTATTTTTATTTTATTTTTTTTAACTGCAAATAATTTGAGATATTTTAAATATAATAGTGTTATGGCTTCTGGTTATTTATTGACTTTTCACACATGTTGTGTCTTGAAACTATAGTATAGCACATGTCCAGATTTCAGAGAAAACCCAAAATGCAGTGTCAGATAATGTAACTACAAAGAGCATGTTATAGCACTAGCTTGCATTGGCCACTGATAACCTGCACCATCTGTCTTGCCTCTGACATGTTAACTGGATGAGGAGAGATGGGGCAGCCTCTAAAAACAGGAGCCATTATGAGAAGAAACAGCAGCCTAGGAGCAATCAGGTATTTTGTTGAACAGTTCAAGAGATCTTTTTGTTTGTTTGTTTGTTTGTTTCCTTCTTCTTTTACCTGCTTTAATGTTCAGTATCACAGCAAACACGGTGTTTTGTAAGTAATTTAGAGAGAATGACTCAAAATTTTCTACCTTAATCAATACAGTATTATGGGTAAGGATTCTTGAAGCCCACTGAGCCAGACAAGTATCCTTCTTTCCCCTTTTCTGTAGTTTAGGACTTGAAACCTGGTAAGCTCTGGCACAGTTGCACTGCTTCAACACTTCATGCCTATCCTCTTGCTGTATCATCAAGATAAGTTATCCTGTAAGTAATAAAAGATTCCTTTCTTTGTTTCACCTGCAAAGAGCTTTGAATATGTCAAGTCTGTTAATATAAAAATAGTCTGACACACTGTTATTCATTATCTTATACTGTATGCATACTATATGATCATATATACATATATGTACATATATTTACATATATGTACATACATATAGAGTCAGTTAAGAAAGATTAGTATCATTTGTTTATGCATACAGAGGAAGTACTTATTTTTTGAAGATTGTGTGACCCATACAATAGGTCACATGGTGGCATGTGGCAGACTTCACTGCCTATGGAAATACATGTATGTTTCTTCGGCACAAATATTGTGAAAATGCATACAACCTCTAATGTTCTAGTAGAGCTGGAAGAGCAGTTCACAACCATTGTTTTATTGGAAATTTTAATATAAGCAGCTCACTTCATACTTGTGAGCTGTACAGAATGTTTCTGGCTACTGACTAGATGGACTGGGAATTTGAAACAACAGAGTAACTGTCTCAGCATTTCAGAGCTCAGTATAAAAACCTGGGGAGGGATGAGGTGGCAAGGAAGACTCTTAGTGTACAAAAAAGGGGAAAAGCTAAAAGAAAAATTAAATACGGTATGCATGTCAACTACTGACCACTCATTCTTATCATGCTGTGTTTTTAAGTGGTTCTTCATTTTGTTTAGACAATAAAACTACTCCATGTATAAAGGAAGTCCAGCCTTCCCTTTCATGGAGGAAACTTGTATGAATAATAAATTTTACCTCTTCCCAGACTTAATTTCATTTTTTTTTCCTTTCTTCTTGAAGTGATATTGAACTGAACTATAATTGTTGGTAGCCTGCAGGACTCATGCTGAGCTGAATACAATTCCAGCTCCGCTGTTGATTTCTTTGCTTCCTTAGGCCCTTCTGTGAACAGAGCTGGAAACTTTGGTGTATTGTTTTCTGCTTGTTTAGAAGTATTTAGTTTTATTTCTTATCCCTCTGGTTTGAAAACTAGCACTGGCACAGTAGATGGAAGGGTTCCGAAATCTGAACATAAGCTCCTGAAAGCCATGATTATAGCCTTATGATATCACTTGCTGTGGCAAATACCAGACACACCTAATACGACATGCCAATTATGATGCCATTTTCTTTATAAGAAGCATGAAAATTTGCATCCTAATCACAGCCAAAGTCCCTGTTCTGACCCTTCCCAAATGTCTGGGGATGCTTTGATAGTTCCCAAAAGCTAAATACAAGAGATTCAAGAAGACAACCCAAATGGTACTCTGGTTCCCATATAGAAACTGTAGCAATTTTCTTGCCTTAGTAAATAATCTCTGCCACTTTTATCTATGGTCTCATAAAGACCTCAATGAGGTCTTTGGTACAAGTATTGTATAGCAGCTTTTACTGGTCCTCTGTGTTGCGTTTCTTTCTTAGTATGAACTTTGTTTGCTTAAAGACTGTCTACCCATGAACGTTAACCATTTGTGATCACATAACACCCTCCCACAAAATGTGTGTCTAAAATTAAACTACAGATGGTGTTCTCAAAGGTTAACCTTAGCCTAGGGTGCCAAATACCCTTAGAATCTCTCCACAGTCAATGGAAAAAGGAAATGTCTCCTTTAAAGCAGTATTCCTCAATCTGTGTTCTGGGAACCAGTAGTGGTCTGGAAGACATCTGATGGTAGTTCATGAAAATGTTGGAAACATTTAACCTTCCCCTGCAGAAAACACCTCCAAACTATACACAGAAATTCCTAAACATGCACACAAGCAAACAATCAATTTGATCGAATTTAAAACTAATAAACAAACCTTGAAAGGGCACTTGGCTGTAAATGAAAACCATTATGACAACACTTCATAATACATTACTAAGTTTTTTTTGTTTGTTTGTTTGTCATTTTTGTTTTTAAAGGTTTGGTAGACCATCAATTAGAAAAGAACTAAAGCTTAATTTTGAGTCTCTCTATCCCAAGTGCCTACATGAAGTAGCTAAGGAAACTAATTTTCCTTGGATAAAAATTGATTCTTATCTTAAAATAACAAAATATGAAAATTAATGTCCATGGGATTGTGCATCCACAGTAGTATCCTAATGACTAAATGTTCATTTTTGAAAGCTTTGGATAATTATCATCCATATGATAGATGATATAATCTATTTATCAAAAAGATGGTTTGAAGAAAGTATCTTAAAAAACAATAAATTCTCAAACTGAGCAGAAGAGTCTTTACTTTTTAAAAATAAGCTTGGTGATGTTTGTTTGTAAAGCAGAGTTAGTATCAGAAGCATTATTAAAGGTCAAACAGACCATATCAAATAAAAATATTCTAAATTGCAGCTTGTAAAAGTATAATCTAATAAGAAAATGTTTTAATTTGTTATTTTGTCTGACTAAAGATTTTGCTAATTACAATATCTCTATGGTTATTTGTATCAAGAGAAACTCATTCCCATGTGTAAGGCACCATAAGGATTTCTGCCTAACAGATGGGCTTCTCATGGCTTTAATTCCATTTGGAAATTTTAGCTTTGTTGTGCATGAAACAAAGATGAAGAAACCCTTGTGAAGGACTTTCTGTGCAATCCTTATCTATATTGAGCTGCACCAGGAAACAAATCTGATGGTATGCACAGCAAAGAGATGAAGTTAAAAAAAAAATCTTTTTCAATCCATCATTTGGAATGTTTAATAGTTTTATTTTGGAGTTAAATACATTTATTTTGGAGTGTTTTTTTTTTTTTTTTTTTTTTTTTTTTTTTTTTTTCCTCAAATTAGCAGTCTAGGTCCTCTGTCAGTAAATTATAATAATCTGTATTATGATCATATGATCATAAATCACATCCTAGTTAAGAGTTTATTTCCAAATAAACTGTGGCTAACAGTTTTGGGATCCCATCCCAAAAGTTGCTGTTAGGACATTTGTTTCTTTTCATTTGAACTATGCCAACTTTTTTCGTGAAGTATATTTCTTACATGTCTCAACAGATTTCCCAACATAAGCACACAGAATATTCATTGTTCCAGGAAAAAATAGAAGATAAAAAATAGAGTTCTATGTATGAACAAAATAGTATCTAATAGAAGGCTGAGTTGGCTGATTTCTCCAGCCTTCTAGGTTTTGTTAAAGATCAGTGAAGTGTTTAATTAACCTATTAAACATCAAAGAAAGAGAGACATAATCAGCTGCTAATTATTTTGTAAGTTTTAAAGTTTTTTTTTTGCATGATTTTTTTTTTTTGTTTTAACTTTTTTTTTTTTTTAGTTTTTTTTTTTTTTAGTTTTGAGGAACTGATCTGTCTGACCAGAATTTTAGGATAAAAACAAACATAAATAGTGTGGCATATACATCTCAATCCATGATGCCAAGTCAGTCACATTTTGTAGTACACTAGTATCTACTAGGCAGCAAGTCCAGAAAGAACATCCCAGGGGAATTAGGGAGTAAGCAAAGGCTGCTGTTTCACATCTCACTCTTGTCCCAGTATGGAGTCTAGCTGTAGCTGAGGTCTTCACCAGGACCAAGGAATTGTAAATGGTTTCCCACTGCTTAACTATAACTAAAGAAAACTAGATCCAAAACATAGGTTTGTGAAGTTCCATTATGTTCTGTGTTTCAATATATTATTTCTGCCTACATTTCTATTCAAAATGTTCCTCACATTATATCTATCCAAAACTATCTTGGAGGCAGTAACAAGGCAGCCCATTTCAGAAAAGAAGCAGTAAAAAGGCAGCCCATTTCAGAAGGCAAAAAGTTGAAACCAGAGAATTATATTACAGAGGGCTGACTTAAACTCAGTAATTTCTTACTGTGATTTCCTTAATGTGTTTACCTATATTTGCAAACTGAACAATAATTTTAATAAATGTGTTCAAGTCATCAGAGAAAAGTCAGACATAGCTTCATTTGTTTTTATGCACAATTTACAAAATGTATATTTTCAAAAATAAAAAAGAATGTATATGAATATATATATATTTAGAATATATATAACAGAAATTACGTTATTTTTTGTTACTGTGAATATTTGTGGAAGAATTTCCAGGTATCAATTAAGTTTTTGGACACAATCAGAAGCTGGAAAGAGAATGAAAATATCATCTGGCAAATGATTCTTTTGTGGTTGTTCTGACTAAAGACAAACTCAGCACTTCCATATTCTCCACAAAAAAAAAAGAAATGGTTAGGAGGAGGTGAATTTTGTTGTCATTCAGTCAAAATATTTGATTTCAATGTGTCTTCTATGTTCCATCACAACATGAAGAGCATTCAGGAAGGAAAAAAAAGTCAAAAAAATGCTTTCTAAAATAAAAGTGTAGGATATTTTGACAAAAGTTAAAAAAAAAAATATTATTTCTTGAGTTTCATCTGCTTTTTCTACAGAATTAACACAATTCTATAAAATATATTTAATCCAAAGATGTAATTTGTTAATGTAAAAATGCCTGAAGTTTTAAAAAATAGTTCAGAATTTAAGGCTTTCTAGTTTGAAATATCTTTTTTTCCTCAAAGATTTTGAAGTTATAACTGCAGAGTAATCTTTATCCTGACCATAAATTGCCTCCTAATTAAGAATTTGTTTCTTAACACACTGAACACACTTTCTGGGCCAGTAAACCAGCATAGGAAAAAAAAATTAGAAATATTAATTATCAGAGAAGTTGGACTAAGAGATAAAATAGATTCACTCCTTCACTCCATTATACAGTGCAGTGCTATGTAGAAATACATGAGTTAATTCTCAATGAGAAACAGTGAAATGAAAAATCAATGCTTTGATGAATTCCCAACTGGTTCTACAGTAAAGTCACAGAGTTCACTTATCATAATGCTGTTATAAGTACCTTTTTCTAAATGAAGGTTAATAGCAACATGCTGTGTTTGTTCCTAAATACAATGATGTCCATTTAATAACCTTACCATGAATTATATCCTCAATGCAGCCATTTTCCCCATCTCCTGCAAAAATATCTATCTTTATTGGTTTTTAGTTGTAATCCAGAGCAATGCCTCTCTCACAGACTGCATACATTTTACAAAACCATGTCAACATACACTCCTTGAGGAAGACATTGTTTACTTTGGATAAACCTGCCTTATGAAGGATAAAAACATTCTTTGTGCATGCTTATGAAGGACAAGAGTGAGTGTGCTACTTATGAAATGTTTCATTATGCAGTATGTGGTCTCCTTTATATAAATAATTCCTTTCCCCTTTTCTGTGAGAATACTGAACAAATAATTAAATGAAAAAAAAAGGCTAGGAAGAAATTAGTATAAACAATTTGAAAGATGATTCATAAGTTGAATTGTTGAATTATGGTAAGTATATTTCCTACTGAGACATCAAAGTGCATTTGGAAATGTGACAGACACGTATCTTTCCCAGATTTTGTATTTTAGCTTTCTTTAGGGTGCTGATAATTATATGCAATAACTTCATAGAATACATCCTTTTTTTTTTTTTTTTTTTTTTTAAGGGTTTTGTCTTTGTTATGGCAGTCCTGTGAGAGAGGCTGTAGAGTTCACAGTCAGAATATATAAGTGCTTATCTGTTTGCTGTCTTTATGAAGCTTGTCAGCCACAAGGGAAAACAAAAACAAAATAAAATAAAAAGATCAAACAATCAAAAAAACAACAAGAACAACAACAAAAAAACAAGTGGCAAAGAACTAATAAAATTATGTTTTTTTGTATTTCAATTGCAGTAATATCTTGTGGACCTGATCAGACATTCAGGGTATTGTTTTCTAAAGTAAGCAATGCAGAACTTAGGTTTATAAAAGAACAAGGGCAACTAATTTACCTTTTAGGTGTCTAAGTCAATGAGCTACTTTTAGTATAGATCAGATATTTTGTTACCTTGCTATACCTTGTTTGAATGTATATCTGCAGCTGGATGTTCACAGAACTTCCCTAGACTTACCAACACAGAGAAAATAATGTATACTTAAGCGTACCAGGAGTCCTGATGTAGACTTTCTACCACCTGTGTGTCCTGTTGGGCCTTCCTTATCAAATAAGAGAAGCATTCTTATCAAATCTGGACTGAACCAAAGAACTAAAACCAAGACTAAGAAAGCAATATTCTTCTCCCTTTTCTTTTGATAGTGCCATTGTCAAACAGTCAAATGTCAATTTCAAATTAAATGCATCCTTGAGGTTGAACTGGAACTGAGGTCTTCTCACTTGGTCTAATGACCAAGCAAGGCAGACTCATTCCTATGCTTTATTTCCCTCCACCTAATGAAACGTTATTTTTATGGAAAATTTAATATAAATGCAGTAAGAGTATGCCATTCATCTTCTCTTTTGAGTAGCTTTTATAGTGATGCAACATTTTCTGTGGAAGTAGAAACTTTCCTACCCTCTCAAGTTGATGCTGGAACTGAAGCCTTTCAGGGAAGGGCTTTCAGCACTAAGTTAAAAGAGAATTCAATTATTTTGAAGGGAAAGCTATAAGTATGTTCATTTTAAATGAAAATCTGTAATTATGAACCCCAAGGAAGGTGTCTACTTGTGGTGCAGTTAAGATCTAAAGACAAAGATAGAGACTGTTTTGGTTACTGTTATGCTGAGAATTTTCTGTTGGAACATTTTAGTGAGTATTTCTTCCGTGTTCTGACTTTCATAGCTAACTGGTTCAGGACCCATTTTGCTTCTTCATAGTTTTTGTTTACAGCAGCAAATATTTAAGAACTGGGTAATATTGTAGTCTTATAAGTTTAATTTTTTCCCTTCTATAATTAAGAATTATGTTTAGTTTCTTCAAAGCTCTGTTGTATTGAGAAATCTGTAGAAAGAGAGAATGAGCTCATATTTGATCTTCATCAGTTACCCCATAGACAGTTTTCACAGCACAACAGAGCATATCATATGTACAAATTCTGTGTGAATTTATGTAAAACACCCCTGCAGCTTCCTAAAACAGTGGAAAGCTGCAAAGTTCAGAAAACTATTATGTATAAATCAGACATAATTGTCTTTTCAATTTCAATTTCAATTTCAATTTCAATTTCAATTTCAATTTCAATCAAATAAGCTTCAAATCAACAGGATGGAATTATACACTTTTTTGCACTTCTTGTCAGTGCTGCTTTCACACTCATAGAACGAACTTCTTTGACATTTTCTGGAACTGCCTGGTAAAGAGCAACAGATATATTTTAAGGTTTTAACCATTGATTTTGCTTTTCACTAAGACGTCTCAAAAAAGAGAATTTCTAAGACAAGGAAAGATGATTGTAGACTTGAAGGAAGCCAATAGACACTCACTTGAGTTGTAGCAGATCCACTGAGGTTAATGGTCAAATACAGTGTGGTTCAGAGGAAGTTCTTGAGTATGTCTGCTGTGTAGTGTTGAGTTCTTGATCAATAACTGATAGATTAAATATTTTTAACATTTTTAATAGAGCAAAATATTTTCAATTAGAGTACTTTTAAGACAGATAAATTCACTTGCCAAATCAGGGTAAAAAATATATGAGGCAAGAGGGATGGATTTCACATCAAAATGAAATCTGAAACAGACTGTGCTTTTTCCTAGAATATTAAGTTTAGAAAAATGTACAAGCCTGATTCTTTAGGAAAAAATCTCTAACTTGTAGGGTTACTGGCTATTTTGAGATTTCGTAAAAGTAAATTTCATTTACTTTCTGGCTTCCTTATAAGGAAGATAATTGACAAATGACATTGCCGAGAAAAGTATTGTAAGCCATTGTTTCTCTAAAGAAAACCTCCTATCTGGCCAAACCATGCAACAGAATTTCTATTGGCAAGAGTATTGTCTTAAAGATTGAAGTTTTTTTTTTGTTTTTTTTTTTTTTTTTGTTTTTTTTTTTTTTTTTCCAACAGGAATTGGCCTGGTTAGTTATTTTTTCAGTGAATAACATTCACAGAATCACAGGATGGGCGGTGTTGAAAGGCATGTCTGAAGATCATCTTGTCTAAACCCCTGCTGAGCAGAATCAGCCAGAGCATGTTACACAGGATGTAATCCAGGTGGGTTTTGAGTATCTCCAGAGAAGGAGAATCCACAACCTCTGGGGAACCTGTTCCATTTGCTCCTTCTTTTAATCTAAACTTTGGTGTTTGTTTTTCATGTAATAAAAGCATGAGATTTATGAACAGTAATCATAGACTTCTGAGATGGTCTACAATAGCAACCAAGATTTTCATGAGTAATAAGCATCTGTATCTCTTTCAGGCCACTGAACTTTATGTTGAGCATTATCTATCATCTACAAAGAAGACAAAACAGAAGAAATAGGTAAGACAAGAAAAATGGAAATGCATGGAAGACAAGCAGATAGCTGATAGACCTTAACAGGTCTCATCAATCACAACTCTATGTTGAGTGATAAATAAATTCTTCAGTTAATAATATGGACAGTGAATGTCTTAGGTAGATAATGAAAGTACTTAGAACTTATGAAAGTTCTGCTGCATCCATATTGGTAAATTATATTTTTATTATCTTAGAGTTTTCTACTAGTAATGTGAGTACTATAACTTGAAATATCAGGTCTTAGCATCCGTTTAAGTGGTAAGCATATAAGTGGTCAGATTTGATTTAAAAATGCCACCATCACCACCACCAATGAAAAGATCATAGTCTCTTTTCTTTCATTTTTTTTTTTTTTTCTTACATTTCATCTATGGTTGATGAAGTGGTTCTTGTTATCAGTAATGCAACATAATGGAAAAACTACACTATATCAAACATATACTTTTTTTTTTTTCCCCACAGTCTAATTGTTTCCAAAATCATCACAGAAAATTAATATGTCAAGTACAATGGATCAGAAAGAGTTTTAGATGGAAAGAAGCCAAAATATATTTTCAAGAAAAATATGGAGCTGCAGGTTTCATGAAATCATAAAGATCCACCCTTTTGGCAGGCTAGGAGTCAATCTTATTTAAATTCCTCCTGCTCTTAATATCAGTTCTTGGCAAAATTCCCCTAATAAGGTAAAGGGACCATGATTTCAAAATGCTGTAAACTATTTATGTTACCTTATAACATGGCTCATTTGACTCCTCTTTCCCCACCCACTCCAGAGGGAATAGTATATAACTTTATGGAGAGAGAACCTGGGCTATTTTGGCAGTCCTTCAAAACAGAAATAGTTTGAACAAAAAAATGCATGTAGGGAAAAGATATAGTTATGTCCTCTGATTATAGAATTATAATATTTTGTTTTATTTTATTTGGTTTCTATTGCCTCTGGGAAAGTATTTTCCATCCATGAACTAATTTCTGGTGTTCTTCATGTACATAATCCTCTTGTTTTCCCACAACATTTAAAAGAAAATTATTATTTTAGAGCTTACTGTACATATTACATTGGATTCTTCAGCTCCTCAAAGAACCACCATGAAACTTCTGGAGTCTGTTGAATCTGTCTGCACGGAGTCAGTGTTGTACACTGACAGTGAGTGTATCCTGCACAAAGGATGTGCAGTGCAGGCATCCTGAACAGGGAATGTAAGTGTATTGGAACAGGAATGTTCAGGTACAGAGTTAGATGACACAGTCCTGAAGAGTGATCGTGACAGTTTCATCAGTGCTTCCTACACAACAACAGAACATACCTGTGTGCTTTTTATTCATTTGGAAACAAATGATATTATTCACTAAGTTAAAGAAATGCTTGGCTTTATGTTTATATCAATTTTTCCAACAGGCTTTTTCACTGTAGCACAATAGCTAAATAATAAATATGCTGGAAAACTTCGTACAGATTTATCTAGTCTCTAAAATTACCAACTTGAGAATGAAAACAAAAATACATTCATGCCAAAGTACTGATTAATAATATATACCTAGGACCTCACCAGACTGTTCCTACCACATATGTAGTCGAGAAATATATTTTATCATTCACCTTTGCTTGTCCTATTCCATCTCTGCCTGGAATACCTTAAGCATTCCAAGTCCTGAGCTGCATCAAAGTCTCTGTCAAAAGCGCAAAGAAAAGAGTTCATTCTCCTACCCCTCAAGGTGATAGAACATTCATATTTCCCCCACTTGCTGCTGGTCAATTTTGAGGTAAACAGCAACAACATATTTACTTCTGTTATTTAATATCTAGATAGTCAACTCCTAGACCACTTCACCTACTTAAGAAAGAGATGGGCCAGTTTTCTGCTTTGTTGTTGTTTGTTTGTTTCAAACTATATATATATATATTTTTCCATATTCTAGATGAAGAAATCAGGAGAAAAAACTAGATCTGTCAGGAGCTTGATAGGTTATCTAATTCATCCCATCTGGTAATATCCTTGCTGTGTCTTGCCATGCCTTGCTTTGCTTTGTTGTGACTTGCCTTACTGTGCTGTGCTATGCCTTGCTGTACCTTGCCTTGCATTGCCTATTCCTGAAAACCTACAGAATATTCATTCTTATCTTCCTGTCTTGATTTGCTCTTTAAAAGCAATTTCAGTTTGATATCAGATGCTTTTTATGTTGGAAAATATTTTTTTTCCCTTGCCTTCCCTTTCCTTGCCTTCCTTCATTCCCTTCCTTCCTGTCTGAATAATGATGTATAAGGGATACAGGATTCTACTGTCAGATTAAAGTGATCAATTAAGAACCTCTGAAGAGTGAGAAAGACTTCAAGTCAGGTCCTTCATGAACAGCAAAATATTTTGATCATCATGTGGGCAATTGGCTTAAGTTATAAGTAAGGGATCATTAATGGGTAAGGGATATATTAATAAGATCATTTTGTCTGAATTTTTGAGAGCTGAAACAAAGAACTATCTAGAATGGGACAAATATAAAAATTCAAGAGGTTATATCTCTATGCTATGTAACATCCTTCCATGTCTGAAAAATAGGAAGAATATGAAAGACAGCAGCTTGTGGTGGAAACTGAGAAACAGGAAGAGTTTAATAGGGTTGTTAATAAATATAGTTGAAGATTTCAATTCTTTGCTGATTTTGCTACAACTGACATTTTAGAAGAGTGTAGGCTTTGTGTGAAAACAACTGTCTGGAGATGATAAATTAACTGTTGAATGGTCAGAGCACAAAGAGTAGCATTTACTGAAGATGTAACCCTGCCAGCTTGTAGTTCCTCTTTCTTGACTCTTTAATTGGCCTCCACTGTCCTGCTGACATGGTAGTCTCTTTGGCATGTTTTCTCTTTGTTCTCCCAGGGCAAGAACAACCCAGGATGGGGAGCACAAATGCCTTGTTCCATCTTTGTTCTTCAAAGCAGTCAGATACACATATGGAGGCCATCATAGATCCACTAGTGCTGAAGCCAACGTTCTGATACTTCAGGTAAAAGTAAATAAGCATTTTGGATGTCGTTGAGGAAGGGTATCTGTTTAATACCTAAATTAAGATTAAGTACCATACTAGTTGAATCATTAATTTTAAAGAACCATTAAATCACTAATTACTAAAGCTAAAATCACAAGCAATGTCTGACCTCATCATTTTTTGATAAAGACATATCTAAACTCAAACTCAGAACTAGTGCTCAGAAAAGGCTTCACAGAATGTTTGTCCTTATAACATTAAAATATGCAAATCTCTTTGGAAATTGAGAGCAATTCTAGTTTCTGGAAAGCTGAATTAGTGTAATGTATGTTAAAGGACTGTGAGTTACTTGAGAGTGTTTTGATAATCTGAGTGTGTATGCCATTCCCTGAGTGTTAGATGCAGATACTTTTAAGGCATTTTGCACAAGAAAGTAGGGTGGGAATTCAGTCAACAAGCAACAGAGACACCCTTAGCATTGGATATCCAATCACACAACTTCAAATAGCACTTTTCTGTAGTTCTAACCAAGAAATAAAGGGTAAATAGCTTTAAATCACTACTTCATAACTACCGCTTAAAATGGATTAGAGTAATGCAGTGAGAATGCATTTATGGACTATCTGAAAAATTAAATTAGTCATTTGAGTAATTTGCATTTGTCAAAGGCAAATCACCTCTGCAAGTCTATGGGAATTTTGCCTGTGTAAGTCATAAGTAACCTCAAGAAGACAGAGCCCATGATGTTGCTATTATCATAAAATACCCTTTGGATTTTTTACAAGCAGAAACCAGGATTTATAAAAAAAAATGGACCCCATGTCCTATTCTTTGTGGTATTGAAAGCACAGAAGTTGGGTTAAAAGAGGTATTTCTAATAAAGTTTCAACTGTAGCCTGTTATGAGACTTGAGAATGTTCAGGCTGAATCCTACTGGGAGCTTCTACGTGGACCTAGAACCCCTCTGGGGAGACTTCTACCTTTGCTCAAAGCTAATTAGAATTCATGTTTTCTTAGTGAGTTAAGAGCAGTGATAGCCATTCACCCTTAAATTGCAATTAAGCTTAATGAGCAGCCCAGGCTGCTTTGAGTAAGTATCCATCCAGCAAATATTTTGACACTTTCCTTCATTTTGGGTTTACCACTGAGCACTCAGCAGGCACTCCCATTTTAGCAAGGAAGTGCTAATGCCTTCAGTCCATCCTTTTATTCTGGTTAGTATGCATCTAATTGATAGCTCACCTCTGGGAAAACAAAACCAACAAATTCGGGTTAATGATCTGGCAGACTGAGAGGTATGGCTAAGTGTATTAGTCAACCCAAAACACCAACACCTATAATAATACAAGGAGAAATTAAAAGATTCCTTAGCAATACCATCACACATCACAAGTACTTTCCAAATGGTATCAGAAAAGCTAAGAATAATGTTTGCAATGACTTAATTTGTTTTCAAAGGATATTCAGTTTATAAAATAAAAATAAACATATCTTGTGGTAGAAGTCTAAGTAAAGAACCAAAGGTTAATGCCAGAGGACTGATGCAAATATAAGTTCTTACTATTACTTTAGATTCCTTCACTGAAGCACAGCACCTCTACAAAACTAGATTAAGGGTGCTGCATTCTCATCACACTGAGCTCATCACATCTTCTCTAACTGTAGGCGTCCACATTTCAGGTGCTGGTATGTATCTGGGTTATTTGTACTTGTTTCTTGCCATGAGAAGCATGAAAAGGGATTTATATGATATGACTGATCATACTGTTTCACGTATGTCCCCTAGAATGAGATGCTCCACACCTTGGATATTGTTGTTCCTCTCTATTGATTATAACAGTCTGGACAAAAATTTCATCTGTGTCTCTCAGTCATTATTTCTAACCTATTACCAGATTTCCTTATGAAAGATGGTACGTAAATAAAGGTAAGAGGCATATACAGACAACTGTTATTCAAAATATAGCTGTAGAGCTAAATATTCAGCTGGTGAAGTGTGCTTTACTGTAGTTGCTGAAGCCTTTTGAATTTATACCAGCTAAGAAAAAGTTCCAAGATGATCCTCACAACTCAGATCCTCAAAAATTAGTGGTCCTTGTGAGAATGGACACCTTAATACTTCTGTAAAGTACAAGGCTATTATTCAGAGACATCTTTTGCACTTAGTAGCTTATTCCTTTACAATGGATTTCAGAAGTTACTAATTCATTGTACTCTAGAACCTAGAGCCAGCTGGGAAGATAAAAGCATGAAATCATATTTATTAGCTATACTGAATTGCCTCTTTATAAAATAAAGTTACAGTTTTTCTAAAGACAGATGTTCAACATTGCATTTCTAAGTGGTTCAGATCTCAAAATGGATTTACTGATTTATGTCGTTCAAGGTTAAAGAAATTATTTAGTATTAATCAAGCATTAATAGAAAAAAAAAAAGGAATGGACTAACACTGATCTTTGTACCATATGTTTAAAAAAAAAAAAAAAGAAACAAGAATAAAAAAAAACTCTGCCACAGTTAAATTCAGTAAACTTACACAAAAGGTTCTCAGAATCTTTTTTCTGTTTTTTGTTTGTTTGTATGTTTGTTTTTTTTTTTTTTTTTTAAATGTGAAAAAGAAAAATGTAGCTAATCTCACAAGATGAAGATATCTGATACTTCAGAAATATTTACTCTCTTGGTTTTCTATCACTCCAAGTCTGGTTCTAACCTTATTGAACATAATACTGGCTTTTTATATTAATTCTGGGGAAGATTATGAAATACTGTAATACACTGGTAATAAACTGAATGTCAGTAACGTTCAGCTTTTGGGAAATGGATAATGCAAAAATGAAAATGTTATTTCATATTAGGGTAGGAATGATCACTTTCTGCAATCTAATCAAATTTTGTATTTTTTTGCAATCCTCCATATAATAAAAAGGTAAATATATTTTGAGTGAAAACTTGTTTACTCTACACTCAAAAAATCACACTTTTTTTTTTTTTTTTTATTGGCTAGAGAGGTATTACATCTAGGTGAGGTTGTTTTTGTTTAGTTTTGTTTTTTCATTTTGCACAAGCAAAAATTAAACAGTTACACTATATTTATTGAATATTTATGAGTGGCATTTGACAATAAGGTGAAAAAATGTGTTGCGACAAGATATCTCCTATCTCTACTCAGAGGGAGTCTATTTAGATGTTCTTTAGCCTTGAATGATTAAAAGAAAGCTACACAAAATCTGGAGAGGGACTCTATCACTATGTAATGTAGCGATAGGACAAAGAGTAATGGTTTTAAACTAAAAGAGGGTTGATTTAGATATCAGGAAGAAATTGTTTACTCGGAGGGTGGTAAGGTACTGGAATGGGTTGCTTAGTGAAGTTGTGGATGCCCTGTATCTGGAGGTGTTCAAGGCCAGGTTGGATGAGGCTTTGAGCAACCTATTCTATTGGATCGTGTTCCTGTCCATGGTGGGAGGTGGGGTGGGAGTGGAACTAGATGATCTTTAAGGTCTCTTCCAACACAAACCATTCTATGATTCTATGAAAGAGTGATTCAGTGCACACTTCAGAGCTACATAAACTTACTGAAAGGAGCATTCCCATCATCTGCCCTCTCTTACTAACTCAATTTCTTGCAAATACTTGGATTGAAAATATGGTAGCTGAAGATTTTGGATGGAAAATCAATGCTTCATTAATTTCAGCATATGATTTTTCAGATTTTGTTCTGTAAGAAACAATATTTGAGCCCAAAATAAATGAAAAGTTCAAGTAATGATGAACCAAGGAATAGATGTAGTTTAAAGATAAACATGGGGGGGGGGGGAAGAAGAGGGGAAGGGTGAACAAAACAAAACAAAAACAAAACTCCTGACACGCCTACTTTTTCTTGTATGTTTTTGATTATAGTGAACAAATATTCATAGTTTGGGTTATATTCCAGAAAAAATAAATAAATAAATAAATAAATAAATAGAGAGACCCAGGAAACCTTTTAGTAATCTATGTTATGTCTAAAACATTCAAAGACATCTCAATAGAATTCAGAAAGAGTAAAACACTAATTAAGGACAATCCTTCAATAAGCAAAACTGTTTCTTGCAGTGCATTTGGATAACCATATAAAAAGCTGGTTTATATTCATTTTTTCCAAAGAAAATGTACATTGATATTCAGGCATATTTATTTAACATCTCACACACAAGTATACATACAAATGGGAAACACCATCCTGTTTACATAGACGCTGTGTTGTGTTACTCAGCCCACAGGGATGTAATTGTGATGACAAGTAAATAGTGATGAATGACTGAGGTCTTGATATGACAGCTGGCATGATTTTGCATGAACTGATACTGGACCTTAAAATGATGTTGAACACTTCGTACCTAGGCAAAAAATCACAAGAAAACCCTCATGCGTAATAGGTAAAAATATGAGAAATACAGAAATGGCCTCACAAGGGCTGTCTTTTTACTTCAGTTACAGGTGAGAATAGAATAGGTGGGTACAGAAGAGAAATCATTACCACACAAAAATTTATGTAGTTGTGCACTGGCCAGAAAAGTAGAACAAATGAGTTTATCCATGAAGGTCACTAGTGCCAAATTAGCTAAAAAAAAATAAACAAATGACTAAAACTGAAAGAGGTGTTTAAAAGTTTTTGGCAAATTTTGCAAAGTGTAAAACAAAACAAAACAAAGCAAAATAAAAACAACCCTAAAACTTGAAATTCCTGCCTCCACCCAAAAATATCCAGTCAATTTTCAAATAATAAAAAGATATTTTGAAATAAATTAATTTTAATTGCACTTAATTTGCAATATGTCTCAAGAACGTTTTGGAATACCAGAAAGAAACATTTGAAACAAAATGACATTTTACTGTTTTCAGGTATTTCTCATTCCTCTTTTAGCCATCCTAATTAGCCAGTTCCTTAATACCTATACGAGCAGCCTGAGCTCCCCAGAAACTTAGCTTTCAGAGATAGATTTATTTTTTCTTTGAAAAAAGCAGTTTCTGCTGTTGAATCTGGATCACATCTAAAGATCTAATGATTGTAAATTAGATGTTATAACCCTGCAATATTCCTTGTATTCATTCAGTAGGAAAGAAAACTGAGCCAAAAAAAAAGTATATATTTTAGTTTAAAATAAACTGGTACATAGCTAACATAGAGCAATGATCTGATTTTATTTTGCATTTCATCCCACGTCTTGTTAGGAATGATTTGACAAACTTATTGATAGCAGATTATTAGTTGTTTCTTCCAAATATAACTTTGTATATCTCAAAAACTTGGCAACAAATCTATTACACTAAATGACTTATGGTACCTTAAGAGGATGTCATTACACAAAATTGACTCAACAAAAGATGACACAGCTCATCGACTACTTTAATGCATGAAGGCAATTCCTAACTGGATATTCAGTGAGGAAAGTCACAATTAAAAATTTCAAATTTTTATTCCCATTATCATCCTTTAATAGTCACTGAACACTATACTTAAAAAATAATAATTTGTTAGAATAAGCACAAAGCATGTATAAAAACATGATGCTTATGATTTCTGATGACAGCTATACAAGCTCTTCTCAGTGTTTAGAAAAGATGCTGTAAATGTAGAAAGGCACTTTCAGCCAACCAGTAATCCATGACTATACACACTGTTGCCTAAATATACTGAAATTTTTTTCCATTCCATCTTTGGACGGAATAAATATAATCTTCACACTTCTGGCCAGTAAGCTTTATTTTCAATGAACATTCTCTTCAAATTTGTCATATTCATATTAAATATTGAAAGAGAAATCATTTATCAGAAAGGCCCATTTAACACTAAAATGAAATAATTTAATAAAGAAAATATTTTCTGTAAATAAGCAGTCACATAAAATTATAGAGGATAGGTACTTTCCTGCTATGAAGAATGGAGGAAAATAAATATATATTTTTTTCACAGATGTAGTAAGAGGTCACATGTCACCATGTAAAAAGGTCACACAGATATGTATGTATTAGGATACATATATTTAACATTAATTTATGCACAGACTTCAACCAAGTTGTTAATAAAGATTTGCAATGCACTTCTACATATAAACTGTCCACATGGAAATAATTCCAACCTATGGTTAAGATATTTTTGTCATGAAAACGGAAGAAATATATTCCTGAGCTGGCTCAAGATAGTACTGTAGAAGGTCAACTGACAGCTTACAGGGTGGAGTGGGTTGTCTGTTTCACCTCCCCCTGAAGAGATATGGATAGGATGCTGTAGCCTAAATGATCTGTCTCTACTGCTCATTTTTCTGCTGTAAGGGTACTGATCAGTCTGTCTGTGAATGCCACTGGAGAACAGACAAAAGACAATAAGTGGGGTAGAGTGCTGTTATCTGTGGGAACTGAAATGTACTAAGCTAAGGTTGTTGAGGTCTCAGCAATAAAGTCTCTCTGAATAAGGCAG
Source organism: Anas platyrhynchos (assembly GCF_047663525.1). Lineage (NCBI taxonomy): Eukaryota > Metazoa > Chordata > Aves > Anseriformes > Anatidae > Anas > Anas platyrhynchos. Next base: position 50,764,605 of record NC_092587.1, on the reverse strand, counting down.
AATGATTTAATCTATGCAAATCCCTCTGAAGCCTTTCCTTACCTCCTGCTCAAAATGATGCTGAATCTTTCACCTCTTTTATAACCACTTATCACTCCCATCCTTTCACTACCACACAGCCCCATCCCAAAGTTCAGTGATCTAGACTATTTGCAGCATTGAGATCTTTTATTTATTTATTTATTTATTTATTTATTATTTTATTTTAGTGCAAAGTTATTTTATTTTAGTGCAGATAGCACTCTGAAAGGGAAATCTTGGTTAACCTGAAATTAATGGCAAATGTTCCATGTCCTTCACTGAAGCTGAATTTCATCCTGCAGACTACATTGAGTCCTCCTTTTGTCTGGGACCACATAAGCTATAACTCTTGGCAAGAAATAGTCTTCTCTTTCTCGCTTCTCATCGTCATGTAAACATGTAATATATATTTCATATTTATTACTGGTTTACATGCATATAGAGAATGCAGTCCTAACATTATAGTATTTTAAGCACATTTTTAAACTTAATCCAGAATGCAGCCAATTCTCAAACATTTTGCTGAACTGAGACCAACATCTTTAAACACAATACTGTGGTTATTTCTTCTTTTGGATCCAATTTGGCATGTTTTGGGTTGGAGAAAGACAAATTTCAACTGTACTGTTACATTTCCCTCCTTTAGAGCAAAATTATTTTCCTGAAGTCTTAATGCACAAAAGAACTAAGACTGTATTTTAGGACAAAATTTATTTAAAATCAAAATTAATTAGATTTGGCAGAGTTTGGCTTGATATGAAAATCTGGATGGTTGGATAAGACAATAATATTTAAAGGAATTTCTATTCTGAGTTTTCTTCTGCCATTCATCTAAATCCCATAAAACACAGGCTTTTTTTGCATGTGGAAGTGTTTGGGAAGGAAGCAAGAATGTGAATATTGCAACAGCATGATTGTTATCTATTTTATGAAAATAAAAGAAATAATGAGAAATAAGGACACCCTTATTTCTGTTCCTAGGTGTAATTTACCTGAATTCATCTCCAAAAGGAAGGAGAGAGAGCATAAGAAAATTTACTTAAGGGCATCATCTGGTGTGGAACTGCTATTATGGAATAGACATTCTAAGCTGTTTTGCTTTGCCCAAAAGACAGTCTCTGTTTTCTATATATTAGAATAAAAATGGTTTTATTTCACATTTCCTCTGTTGATTGAGCTTTTTGTGCAGAGTGGTAGGATGTTATCTATGTGAATCTACAGCACTGAAATGTTCAAGGCTTCAGGAAAGCTTGGGACTAGGAAATCTGTGTGTCTTTTATCCTCTGAATATGATTAATGATGCTTTGTGTTTTGCAAGACATTATTAAAAACAGAAGCCTATGACTTCATTGTCTCTGACAATGACTTTGAACATAGGGTCAGTTATTCCACTTTTACATTTCTTTGCAAGATTAAAAGAAAGTAAAAACAATTGCATTGGGAGGGGGAAACTTTACACAGATGTGACAAAGCAGGATACACACACGTTTTCAATATGCTTCTTCCAATGAAAATTCACCTCATTCATATGATACTGCTGGTAAGCAAACACTAGTGACAGGCAAATCTAGCCATCAGGAAAACATACTGGGTTCAGGATTATCTCAAGTACCACATGCTAGAATTGTTGAAAACATTAAGCAAAGAGTTCAGAGACTGATTGGGAAAATTACAAGTAACAGATGCAATTTCTTATTTTCATTCCTGAACATTCAGTGATTGACAAGAAAGTTATCATTATGCAGAACCGAAACATGTGCAATAGCAAATATGTATATTAAAATACTATTGACCTATTAAATATCAGTGCTTTTTTATTATTATTTATTTTCACATAAAATACACTACTTTCACAAGTAGAATATGCTGTATATTTATACAGTTTATATACAGTATTGTTTAAAGTGCTGGAAATCCTAGATCTTCCTCCAATATCTAAACAGGAAATTATTTGCTCTTTTTGAGCTATTCCACTCAGCTGTGATGCATTCTTTTATTGAATTTCTGCAATATAAGGGTTATTTTTTTTACTGATATCTTCACCTTTTGTGAATGTCAACAAGATTCCCATTGTACAAAAAGCCCAAAGGGGAAACTTAAGTCCCCACAGAAGTTAGTAGGAAAATTAGAAATGCTTTCAGCAAAGTTGAGGATGAGAATTGTTTTGAGGCTTCCTTGTTTCCCCCAGGAATTTACAAATTCTGACATAAATATTATTATTTATCTCAATGACTTTACAAGAAATTTGGTTCATTGAAGATTTGAGATTAGTTTCTGCACCATGAGTCTTAATATTTCTACTGAGGGTCCCCACTAGCCTCTGGAAATTCCTACAACTTAGACTCAGAACTGTATTACTACACTGTTGCAGCAATAGTAGACAGAAAGTAGACTTTGACAAGTCCTATTCCATTATTCAAACAGCTTTTCTGTCAATGCAGGTATGACTCCGGAAAGCAAGCAAGCAAATAAACAAACAAACAAACCAACAAAAATACACACACACACAAACAACACTAAAACATACAAGAATATTTTGCTCTGACACATGTATTTTCTCAAACAGGAGATATGTAAATATGTGAACAAAGAACAAGCATGGAGAGGTCTTGCATTTAACAAATAAAGGTAAAAAACAAAGGTAGCTCTTTTAAGTGTCTATTTATTGATATTTATGCTTTTGCTTGTGTAAATAACTTTTCAAATATAAACAATGATTTTATTACATAGTCTGAAATATGTGATGTGTCATATTAACATGCTTTTATATATCTGTCTTTTTTTATACACAAGCACACACATATATATGTAAAATATATAAAAAATGCATATACATGTACATAAAATTGTTTTCTTGAAAGTATGATCAAACTGTGTCATAATTATCTACTGATGGATTCGGCATTTATTAACAATAGTATAAATCTGAAGAAGTCCATTACTCTATACAGTAATAGAGCTAATCTAATTTTAGTTTAACCAATAGCAGTTTCTTGTCCATTCTCCTTGGTTTCTCTTTATAATCAGTTTCAGAGAATTACTGTTCTAATGTTACATACACCTCACTGGACACCAGGCCACAACCTGACCTTAAATTTATATGAAAAATTAAGTGGAAGGCAAACGATTGAGCTGTGGTTTCTCCTCTCAGTTCATATCATTGCCCTTGCATCTGGCTGAGGGTAAAAAAAAAAAAAAAAAAAAAAAAAAATAGCAGCTGCCTGATACCTTAATGTCACTTTTAAGTTTTACACTGAAAAAGCACTAAGCAGGACTTACTCAGAGTCATTTTTCAGCCAATTCTTCTTCCTGGAAATGTGATGATGTGAAGACAGACAGAACTGAGGGAAGAAACAGTCCAAAAACCGTCTCCCTCACTCTATTATTACGAATCACCCCTGTTATAGAAGGAAAACTACACATACCCAGCATGCTTCAAAGAAGGAAAATGATGTGACAAAGCTATAAGGTTAAATTAAACAGATCTGATCTACACAACCAATTTCATGTCTGCATATTTTTCCTTTTAATTAAAAAGTAGTTTGATATTGTTCTTACAACACATGATATCAAGTTAATGTAGTAAATCAGATCATAGTGTAGTTATGCACATCTGTCTAAAAGAACTGCATGAGTGTGGTTGTCACAAGTTAAATGAATTGGGGATTTCTTTTGTAATAGGGAAGGTAAAACTAACTTCTAACAACATGCACTTTGAAGTGAAGTTTGTGCTATGTTTCAAATACATATTTCAACAACCATCATTTTAGGCTTTAAAAACCTTTCACATTTCAGCTAATAACAAGTACATTTTCAGGTTAACCAGTTACTCATTCTAACATGCATAGGTTCTGGAATTAGATGACGTAAGTTTAAAAATGAGACTTCTTGATTCTCAGTTCATATTTTTTTATCTTTTTTTTTTTTTTTTTTTTTTTTTTTGTAAAAAGCAAATCTTGCACACCATAAATAAGTGCAGCAAAGTCATTTAATAACATATTTCCTCTATGCCTTCACTGAGGCAGATGATGTCAAATAAATCACGTGGTAGCTATAAAAATGTGGGAAACTAGCGGGACAAAATATCCAGTGCTGTATTGCCAATGAATTAAAAAGTCCTTTTCCATGCATAGAGGAGCATGACAGGACACTATCTATTTCAACACATTCTAATTTTGTGAGAATGATAGAACTCTTCTGGAAAGACTATTTGAAGAGAATTACCAGCAGAACAGAACTACAGCAAAGTGGTAGGGATTTCAGACATTGTCAATTGATTTGATAATACGACTTACTTAGAAACCTTATTTAGGAAAAAAAAAAAAAAGAGAGAGAGAGAGAGAGAGAAAGAGAGAGAGAGACCCTGAATTATTGTGGCCTCCTAAAAGACAGGTGGATACTTAGTTGATGGTTGATAGCTAAGTGTAAGAAGTAAGTAACATTGAGCTCTCCTATAGTCAACAGATTAAAACCAGAAATTCTGACAGGTTTTATTTCACCTATTCCTACTTTATGATGGAATGAGTTTGGCCTGTATGCTTCTGCCTTTCTCCGATGATTTGCATGCCTAACATAGACCTAGATATTTGGATTAAGTGACAAGTCATAAAGCTTGACAAAGGCTTGATAAATGTTTGGAGGATAGAGCAGATTATATCAGCAGCTCTTTTCATATTGCTGCTATTAACAGATATTACTGCCCAAATTACAGTGTAATACTGGAAAGTTTGAAGGCTTTTGCAAGACTTATTCTCCATGGTTTTCTACCATGCCAATAGGTCATCTTGATCTTCAGTGGGTGAAAAAGCAATTAGGTCTATTTTTTTCTGCTGACTGCTATCCAACTTCTGATGACTCTCTGGACAAAATATATCTTTGTTAAAAATTCAGCACTCTTTTCACTTCAACTATGACATAAAATTTTACAACACACTTTTGTGATCTTCCCTACCTCACCCCCTCAAGCAAAATAACATACATCTATCAGATATGGTAGTGGTCATAACAGTGGCCATAAAAGGACAAGACAATTCAAGTATTATGATGCAGCAGCCAAACTCAGGCTGCTGGCTAGTTGAAGTGTAATTATTACAGTAGCTATAATCTGACCCAAATCAACTGAATGATTTACCATCTCTGGTCGTGCTCTGTGTTTAATGTCTGAAAACTTGTTTGTTTAATGTCTGAAATCTTGGTTGTGTCAAAAATCGCTCTCCAGACTTTTGATAGTAAAATTTAACTCCCCCCCTCCACCCCGGTGTTATCCACTTCATTGACTTTCAAAACAATGTTGATCTATAGATTTTCTCACATATCAGTTTGGGTAACATTTAACTTATCTGGCTAAAAATACTATAAATGCTGGACTCATGTACTCATGGACTCACGGGCCAGCAGACTACTGAGTTCACCCACAGACCAGGGATCACAGTACAAAAGTGCGAAACCAGTAATATACATTTCTCTATTATTATTATTATTATTATTATTATTATTATTATTATTATTATTATTATTATTATTTTCCCACTCAGGGCAACCAAACTTTGTCCTATAGCCTGCTTTAGCTGGTAATGTACAGATAACTGTGATAAGTGAAAACATGAAACCAACAAAACTTCTTGTTTCAATAAAAATCCACATTCTGTTCCAATCTATGGTGTTACTGAAATTTGAAGAACGTAAAAGGAGATAAAATGTGGCTTAGATTAAAAACAATATTTGTTGTTTTTTTATAGTTTGGGTGTGAAAAGGCCTACATAATCAATAAGTTCCAAAGCAGTGGTAAGTTTTTAAAGCCCTTCAGATGCAGAAAAAATGGGAATATTAATCACCACTGGGCAATAGATCCTTTTTTATTTTCTGGAAAAACAATTCTTAACATTATGTGTTTGGTTTATGTTAGTGTGCTTGCTAATGAGAGATTCAAATTAATTTCAACTGATGCCAGGAAAATAACATGTTCAACATTGTTGGGTTAAACATATGTGTGGAATACCATTGCTGTTTTATTAGACTGTGAAATTACTGATCACTCTTATGGAATAATAAAATATATATTATGCACTCTTATGGAATAATAAAATATATATTATGGAAGAGCTCTTCATTCAATTTCTAGCTATAAACAATAGATATGTTCTATACTGTAAATAGTAATAGTCCTAAATATATACCATCTAGCACTTTAGTTTGAAATGAGAGAATAATCTATTCAGACTCAAAACCATATGCTATGGCTAAAGACCCATGGAATTTACAAGACTTTTAGTATAATTATTCCTACTTAACAGAATTATGGATGAGAATGTAATAGAGGATGACAGGGTTTACAGTACTATAATCTAATGAAATCCCTTGGTAAAGTGTCTCAAGTTTTACCTAGGTTATTCTTGAATTTCACTTTATGTTTATTATTTGCTCTAATGAGAGACCAAATGTTCAGAAGAGAGATACTGGCTTTAATGATTTCAAATCATCTACCTATTTCTCTAGGAAGAATCATAGTAATAAATAAATAAATAAATAAATAAAATTCATATTTGACTTGGGAAAGAAACATACAGAAACACAACTTAAATAATGTTTTATTATGCTCAGTAACTCAATATCCTATATTATAAAGAAATCTTAGTAAGTTTTTGATAATTATGAAGTGGTGAAATATGTATTTCCCTTAAAATAGAAAAATAAATAAAATATTGCATAAATATATTTTAAAATTCAGCACATACAAATCACTAAAATTTATTATTTCTACAGTTTTACTGTTAATCTGCAAAAACACTGATAAATCCTTCAATGTAATTAAAACTTAATGAATATACATACTTTATATATATATATATACACACACACACATACTTTCATTAGCATTATTACACTTACAGATAGGATAAAGAAAATAGCCATAGCAGAACTTTTACATCAGTGCAGAATGAAGGATCTTTAGAGCTCATAGCAAAAGTGTTTTAATGTTGTTATATAAAACTTCATGCAATTCTAAGTTTTGAATAAGATTTTATGGATGAAATAAACCTATTAGGTTATACAAATCTCTTTATGCAATATTATTCATTATTATTATACATAATCTAATGTTTTTTCCTGACTAGTCAAATGTCACAAATGTCAATCTCCCGAACACAGAAATGTCTTCATTACCCACTAAATCCAGAAATGAAAAAAAAAAAAAGCAAAAAAAAAAAAAAGCTGTAATTCATCTTCAAATACAGCCTAACAGCTCTGAATAAGAGATAAGAGGAAGCCACTCTTGATGGGTATGATTTTCACTGTTCTGTGGGGAAAAAAAGTAAATCTAAAATTTTATAGAAGTAAAAATTATCTAAATTACCTAAACCAGTAGGTTTTCTGCCACAAGTTTGAAAGTGGCTTTTAGAAAATACTAATAATTAGTAAAGCTATTTTAAAACTCTCCCTTCTTATTTTTTATATCTTGTATTTATAAATGATATAATATTATATTTGAGGGATCTAATTTATTAGTACTTATTAGATAGAGCAAAACTTATATTCATGCTTTCTGCTATATTTTTTTCTTAGCGTTTTTCTTCAGGTCATTACTTTTCTTCATTTTGTTAGTTGAGTTAGATTCCTCTGCTGAAGTACTGAGTCACAGATAATAACAATGGCAAATGTGCTAGTGTCAAGTCTCTTCTGGCATTTTTACTGGTTTGTGTCATGATGACCTGCTCTGTAAAAGGTGAGATGGCAGAATTTAAAAAAGAAAAAAAAGTTAAAAACCCACCCTTGGGACAGGAGGGGGGGGGGGGGAGGGGGCAGAGAGGGAAGCAATCTTCATTCAGTTATCCCTCTAAGAACATATTGTTAATCTGAAACACTGAGGGGCAGAACCCTAAGTAATTAATAAAATTACTAGGATTAATTAGCAAAGGTATATTTTAGGACATGAAAGAAAATAGATGTAAAAGCCCCCAATCACAGAATCACAGAATGAACCAAGGCAATTTACAATGCGTAAGAAAAAGAGAACTATGGAAATTCAAGGTCCATTAAAAAATATATCTGCAATCTGAATAGTTTTCCTGACCCTATGGACATCCTGTCATGTTACATGTAACACCTTTTTGCCTATAATTACATTAAGTATCAGGGTTTAAGATCCACCCATACCACTAAGTAGACCATTTTCTCCTTTCCCCTCCCCCCCCCAATTTTATTTATTTATTTTTTTTTTTCCCAAGCACAGGTAAAAGTGTTTATTTCTCATTCTGTATTTCTCCATAGACCCCTCCCCCCCCCCTTTTCTTTTTTTTTTTTTTTTTCCTGGAGACACGCTTATTTAAGTTAAAACAAAACAAAAGTTTTGTGCGTGTCTGTGTCTGTGTATTATTAACTTTTGGTTAGAAAATATTCAGTGATCTATTCAGAGTTAAATTTGAGGCCTAGCTTAATGGACTGAAATGTTTCTTTAAAGACACTTATTTAAAAGATTAATTAAAAAAATGTTTCTTTCCCACAATAGAGATTAAACCATATATCAGAATAGTCTGAGTGTCCTGTGGAGCTACTTGTGAACTAGTTAGTGGTGACTGACAGGGCTACCCAGTGTGCCAATGTGTCTCTTGTTTAGGTTTATCAGATAACTGATGAAATGTTAACACTGATGGTGTCAGCTTCCTATTCGCAGTACTGTTAGATAAACAAAAACTGCATAGGATTGTTTGGGATTTTTCACTCATTTGAATTCTTAATTTGTCTTTTCTTGTAAGGTCCCTGTTTCTAATTAGCAGCATTTAAGAGGGGATTAACTCTCTTTTTGCCTTTACCAAGTCTACCATGTCCAGTTTTACATGCAGAACGGAGCTTTCTAGTGTAATTACAGTTTATGCCACAGAAACTTAAAAATAAACATATAACGATACTTTTACCTTTCTTCCAAACTTAGGTTGGCTCCTCAGTTGAATCAGAAAATTTGTGTATGAAAACAGTTTGATACAGTGTGTAATGAAGTTTTTTGCTAATGTAGATGCAATTAAAAAAACCCTTCTTTTCAGAAGTTCAAATAGCTATAATGATAGGAAATGCCAACATAGGATGGGAATTCTGTTTTGGCTTTCCAAAATTAAGAGGGTTTCTAAATTAGTTGTACTGAATCTGGCTGGGATGGAGTTCATTGTCTTCATAGCAGCTTGTATCGTTCTGTTTTAGGTTTGTGACTAAAATGATGCTGATAACACACCGGTGTCATAGCTATGCTAACAGTGCCAACAACATAGAGGCCACTTCTGCTTCTGACTTGCACCCCTCCCCCCAGTGAATAGAATGGGTGGTGCATGACACATGAAATGACATCCACATTACATCCTGATCTCCAATTTGAGAGATGGATTTGAAGGGTGGACCATTCAGTGGATAAGGAATATTGAAGGCTTCACCCAGAGAATGATGGTCAATGGTCTAAGTCCAGGTGGAAGCCAGTGACAAGTGGCATCCCTCAGGGGTCTGTCTTGAGACTGGTATTGTTTAATATTTTTTATCAAAACATAGACAATGGGATCAAGTGCACCCTCAGCAAGTTTTTAAATGACACTAAGCTGAGTGGTGCATATAGTGATATAATGAAAGGAAGAGATGCTATACAAATGACAGGCTAGAAAAGTTGGCCAATGTGAATCTAATGACGTTCAAGTAGCTTCACTTGGATTACTGCATCCAGGTCTGGGGCACCCAACACAAGAACAATGTGGACCTGTTCTAACAGGTCCAGAGGAGGGCCACCAAGATGATCAGAGCACTGGAGCACTTTCTTCCCCTAGGAAGAAAGGTGGACAGAGCTGGGGATGTTCATCCTGAAGAAGAGAAGGCTTTGGGGTGACCTTATTGCAGCTCTTCAACACTTAAAGGGATCTGATAAAAAAGATGGAGAGCAACTTTTTGCTCAGGCAGTTAGTGACCAGACAAGGGGGGATGGCTTTAAACTAAAAGAGGAGAGGGTTAGATTAGATGTTTTTTAGGAGGAAATTCTTCACTCAGAGGGTGGTGAAGTACTGGAACAAGTAGCCCAAAGATGTTGTGGATGAACAACTCCAACATCCCTGGAGTTGTTCAAGACCAGGTTGGATGAGGCCCTGGCAACCTGTTCTGGTGGGTGGCATCCCTGCCCATGGCATGAAGGTTGGAACTAGATGATCTTCCAACCCAAGCTGTTCTACGATTCTCTGATTTGTTCTATGATACATTTGAAACTAAAATTGTTTGCAATGAAATTCCTTATTTTATGTTTTCTACAAAATATAAGGGTTATAACAAAACTCCTCTTTTTATAGTTAAAAAATAAATAAAAATCTATGTATGGTGGAAAATTGTGCTCAAGGAAAAAAATCAGTACCCTAAAAAAGTAGCAGTTAATATTATTGACTGTTTTAAGTCAATTTCCTTCTCAAGGTGGCATTCATTGTCAGTCACCATCTCTCCAACATACAGGAGCTGTCTTTTTGATCTTCTCTACACATCAAATAACAATAGTTTAACTCTGATTGGAAGCAAAGAGACCCAAAGCCATTTTTACCACACTTTTTGAAAAATATATAGTCCTGATTTTATGCTTCTGACAAGCAACAAAATTTCACATTGAATAGCAATCCTAGAAAACAGATGTTAAGAGTATTTCAGACATTTAGGAATTGGAATATACTTAATATTGCATCATTTTGCTTTCCCACGCACTTATGGAACTAGATTTAATTTAAAGAACAGATGGTACAAATCAGTACAACACCACTAATGCAAATTTTAATTAATCTGAAGATCTTTGCCTTCCCACTTTGGAATCAGATATTGTCTGTTGCGGGTTCAAACCTTATTGGCTCTGGTAGTCAGAGACCTGAAGCAACAGTTACTCCAGATTTGCAGAGCTGCTAGCTTTAAGACTGATGAGATACCATTCTTCCAGTGGAGTTGCACAGGTTGACTTCAATAAGAACAAATCAAGATCAGACTCCAGATTTCCTTTCAATTTTAACTGTTAATTTGCCATGTCCAACAAATAGATTGCATATATGGACATGAGGCTCAATAGCTCTGAATCCTTTGAAACATACAAGATGATTGTTAATGGGTTAAAGACTCCCTACCTCTGTAATTAGAAAATCTGCAATTAGAAAAAAGGTCCTGATCTCTGGAAACCATGCCTTGTTAGATTTCCTTAGTAGAAAAGATGGTAATACGTAACATTACATGTGGTTACTGTTAGTCACATCCTTGCTGTAAGTTACCATAGTGTAGCTAAGATAATCATTTGTGACAAATGGCAGCAAGGCAAATCAGTCTAGGTAGTTTCCCTTGGAATATAGATACTATATGAGAAGGGACTTACACTGTTTTTCACTAGCCATTTTCCATGGGTGCAACAAACAACCATTAACTTAACTTTGAACTGCGCTTACAGAGAAAACAAAATGATTGTGTTACTATGTAGTCTTGAACTCTAAAAACGATTGTCAGAGTTAGGTATTTGTTCACACCTTATTTATTTATCTATCTATCTATCTATCTATCTATTTATTTATTTATTTATTTATTTCCCAGCAGAGTTAAACAGTTCAAGTTCTTTGTATTGATTTACTGAATCTGGTAGATTTCATTAATTACCTTAAAAGTTGCTGTTACTCCTAAGTATTCTTGAATTTACGGAGGAGGCTGGATAGTGAGATAAGAAAAATCTTCATTTTCTTACACAGAAAAGGAAAATACATAACACTTTTTAATGAGAAAAATTTAAAAACATTTCAAAGGGCCTTTCACAGCTATCTGGCTTTCAGTTACATGTATGCTGTGGTGTTTTGACATAGCATTGTAGGAGCCATATAAAACCAACTAGTAAGAAATTAGTAGAAAACAGAAATTATTTTGGAAAGTGTTTTTAGAAGAAAAAAAATATTTTGCTAAATTTATTTTCTGACTTGTGTTATAAAACCAAAGCAAACTTGGGTTTTTCAAAACCATAGGATGACGGACATAAAACTTAATAGAAAGATATGAATTTTCATTGATGGTAATAGTGCATTTTATTGAGACTTAATTTCCGAATAAAAATGTTTCATTCCAATTTAACAAACAGTTTTCCAGTTCTACACAGATATACAAGATACTAAGATAAGAGCAGAGATATTCTACATGCTTCAGTTTATTTTCTGGAAAGACAAATGATGATAACTCAAACATAAATGCTACAGAATGGGTCATGTCACTAGTGTTAAAGCTGAAGAGATTTAACAACTTTTTATTGAAAACCTCAGTCTTTTATTTATAATTTTATAATTTTTATAATATAATATTTATAATGAAACCCTTTGACAGGGCGTAATATATAGTAGAAGAGTTTTTTAGATGTTTTCTCATTCATTCATTTCATTAATTTCCTTTTTATTATTATCATTATTTTTGCTAAAGTCATTGCTGAGTATCATTTGTTTAACATATAATTGTGTAAAGAACGCCTCAAAAATCTATACAAAAAATACACTTTACTCATGACTGTGAAGACAAAATAAGTGATAGAAATGGAAATAGGGCAATGCTAAACTTCACCCAATAGATTTTTGTATAGCTTTTTCAGAACTGTCGATGGTAGTGTAAATCTTGTGATAGAATCCAAACTCTTCAGTGACTTCAGTGCCAAAGAATACTTAAAAGGCAACAAACCTCAAGCTCCTAAACTAGACATTTTGTTTTAATTTTACTCTTGCACTCCACAGAAAATCTTTATGTGTAGCAAGTTTTTCTACAGTTCAGATTTGCTCATAGTGTATAAAAAACTATTTAGAAACATGTAAGAAATTATTAAATCCTTAAGCTATGACATACTTTCCTGTTGTCAAACTTGCATTCTAGCTTTCTTTCTACTGCATATTTTTATCTGTCTGTCTGCCTGTCTCTTTCTCTCTTAAAGTAACTTTTAGAATATTTACAGTATCAGTAACTCATGGATCTTTCTCAATGTTACCTTCTAGCTATTTTCAGAAGAACTTTTTAGTCAGTTGGATGTATGTTTACTAGCTTCTCCTTCCCCAGGTAATTCTCATTGTAAAACTCTTTGTAGGAAATATCTTGTAGTTCTAGGATTACAATTTTGTACTTTATTGTCTTTAGGTTTTATAATTCCTTTGCCATCTAGATACATCGTGTTACAAAACAATAAATAAGTGATTATATTATGTGGGTTGTATTATGAAAAAGACGCAACATCATGACCATTAAGAAACATAACATTACCATTGTTGTCATGTAATGTGTACAAACCTTGGAGAACACTATTTTAAAATGACATTTGTTTTTAAATGGTCCCAACAGCATGAAATTCAAATATATATATATGTATATAAATATATATAAATATATAGATGAAAGAGAGAGAAAGAGAAAGAGAGAAAGAGAGAGAGAGAGAGAAAGACAGAAAGACAGAAAGACAGAGAAAGACAGAAAGAAAGAAAGAAAGAAAGACAGAAAGAAAGAAAGAAAGAAAGAACTAACGAACCTTGGGAACCTTGCAATGCTGTTTCCTTTTTCCTTTTTAACTAGTGGTACTAGTAGTTCCTTTTTAACTGAGGCATCCCAAACTAATATAAAGGATGTCACTTTAATAGTGAACCAGTTAAAAGATATGCCACAGACCACACATCATTAGCTCAGATGGTGTGTCTTTGTTATTCAATGGAAGCTGAAATTTTCACAACCTTTTCTCTACTCGTGAATGTCTTGTCCTTTCCAGCACCATACCCTTCTAGCAGTGTATGCCCCAGGGTGTAATCTAGGCTGACACTGAGGTCAGAGCAGACCAGTCTTGTGCCTTGTCTGTCCCTGGCCATTCATGACTTCTTTTTTCCCTAGTCCTACTTCCCACTGAGGTTGTTGCCATCTCTTCTAGTTCTGCCAACTCATGGACAGCTGCTAAATGTATTCATGTTAACCATGCTGACTGGGGAATTAGGACCAGATTAGGGGCACAAACCATTTTACATGGATCAGTGAGAACCACAACAGCATGTCTGACTGTCCTTATTGTACAGAATTGCTGCAGTATGTTCCCATTCACAAGCCTCAGATATTTGCCTTTTGAGTGCTGGTGTACTAATTCTCATGGTTTTACAAAGATTTCCAGCCTCTGGCTAATTTTGCATGTTCTCTTTTCTATGGACTTTTTTTTTTTTTTTTTTTTTTTCCTTTTCAGTTATCTAAAAGCTGTTGATTTTCTCAGTTGCTGAGATGATTCTGAACATCAATAGCCTCATGGACTATTTTATTTATTGCATACAGGAGTTGCTCTGTAATTATGAGCAAGTTACATTGTCTGGAACACGCATGAGCCTTCAGAATGTGAACAAAATATTATAGTAAGGAAAGATGTGAATATGCATTCTTCAAGCTTGTGTGTCATGTTTGCTATAGGTGCATGATGCACATGAAGGGGATTTGGAACCACATTACTTGGGATAGCTGAAAAATACTGAGACATTTGTGTGGCATCCTTGCCCATGGCAGACAGATTGGAACTAGATGATGTTTAAGTTCCCTTCCAACCCAAGCCATTCTGTGATTATATGATTCATAGTGTTAAGAGTATATAGGTGGAGGAATGTGTTCTTTTACAGATCTTTTTGCAAAACAACAAATAGGAATTTGGCCAAGCTATTTTTCTCTTTCCTTATCTAAGAAGTCAGAATTAGTTGTTATCGATTCTGATAATAACTCAATAAATATTATTTTATAGAGCCAGAAATATTGTTGCTAACCAAAAATCTACTGCCAAACACTTCACCTAGAAATTCAACACAGTTTTTGACACGTTACATTTTGGTTTATTTTGGTTTATGTTTCTAAAATTTGAAATAATATAAAACAAAACAACAAAAAACCCACAGATAATTTCATTCTGTTTTCAATTTGGCTCCATGAGAAATTGTTTAAAATATCTCACTAAATGTCATTTACCAGTCTGTACATACACCTGATTAATCTCCACAATAAATACATATTTAAAAAACACTAGGTGCTAAAAGTCAAACTAATATAGAGAAAAAGTATGTATTTTAATCGATTGCTGTAGGCGCTGTCATTTCATAATACGTATCATTATAATATGTACATAAATAATATGCATCATTTTAGATAATACATAGATTTTACATAATATGAATCATTTTAGATATAACATTGAAATGTGTTTTCTAGAGAATTATTTCCAGTATCAGTAACCATATGGAAGAAGAAAACCACTAAAAGAATGAAAATAAGATGGCTTATATCACCTGCATAACTTGTTTTGTTCTCTGCCTTCAGGCTTCAAAATCCACTTCCCATATTTTTTTCCTTTCTTTAAAAATAATGTACATCAGTTTAATTTATCCCAGGTCCCAACAGAAGGATCAGATTTTAAGCATTTAATGCTGTGGTTTCAAATCCAATTTTACAGTGTTCATCATTTCAGAAGTGGTAGAATCCAAACAGAGCTTTTATTTATTTTTTTATGTAAAAAAAAAAAAAGAGAAAAAAAAAAAGAAAAGCTCAAGCATTTCAGTGTGTACACTCTTTTATTATTCTTATTTTAAGATATAGTTTTAGCATGAAGCTGTAACCTAATAAAAGCTTCTCAATTTGTTGTTTACAAATAATTCTGAGATTAAGAATTGTTTCTAATTCAAAATATGTAAAATACTGAAGTAGTAAAAACTTGCGTCTATTTGCACATTTGTGTGTATTTCTTCCTACAAGACCTACTGAAACTAGTGCACAAGAAGACACTATTTCAAACTACCAGGAAAAAAAAAAAGAGCCGTTGAACGATTGTAGAATAATTGCTTTGCATCTGTATGTAAGTACACAGTAGCTGGTATATCACCATTGTTCCTTCCTCCTCTTGGGATCAGTTGAGCAGTTTTGGTTACCTTTAGAACTTGACACTAGTTTGAATGATGCAGTATCATCTTTTATTCTGAGCATGCTGTTAGTAGAACAACCAGAACAAGATTCAAACAATCTCTACTGCTTCTATGATATGTGGTGGGGGCAACCTCTGCCATCTGAGCCAATCTGTATGGATGTGTTCACTATCCTACTAGTCAAGTCTGCCGCCCTTACAGTATTAGTGTCTGTGTTTCCACTGCCTGTAGGGTGCAGACCCTACAATAAAGATCATAAGAATAAGATCAAGGGCTCATGAGCCAGCAGTGTGCCCTCGTGGCCAAGAGGGTCAATGGGATCCTGGCATGCATTAGAGTGTGGCCAGCAGTTCAAGGGAGGTGATCCTCCCCCTCTACTCTGCCCTGGTCAGGCCTCACCTGGAGTACTGTAACCAGTTCTGGGCTCCCCGGTACAAAAAAAGACAGGGATCTCCTGGAAAGAGTCCAATGGAGGGCCACAAAGATGATATGGGCCCTGGAGCATCTTCCTTATGAGGAAAGGCTGAGAAACCTCGGTCTGTTCAGCCTGGAGAAAAGACGACTGAGAGGGGATCTCATCAATGTTTATAAACACCTGAGGTGTGGGAGACAGTGGGATTTGGCCAACCTCTTTTCTGTGGTTGTGGGGACAGGACAAGGGGTAATAGCCACAAGATAGAGCACAGGAATGTCCGCACCAACACGCGAAATAATTTCTTCACAGTAAGGGTGACAGAGCACTGGAACAGGCTGCCCAGGGAGGTTGTGGTGTCTCCTTCTATGGAGACATTCAAAGCCCGTCTGGATGCCTACCTGGGCAGCCTGCTCTAAGGAACCTGCTTTGGCAGGAGGGTTGGACCTGATGATCTTTTGAGGTTCCTTCCAACCCCTTCAATTCTGTGATTCTATGATTCATTAAGCAAGAAATGGCTATGTTATTTCCAGCAAGGAAGATTTGCTTTATACGTTCTTCCCTGCACCTCAGTGCATAACAAGTGCAATTCTGAGGTTCAATCTCATTGACTTCAAAAGTGGGTCTGTTACTCAAAGTCAGTGCTGGGTCTACAGACAAAACAGAAGATTGGAGTGAACAATAATATTTTTGGGGGTCCACACAAATTACAACTGATGGAGACTAGAAGGAATCTTTATTTGCTGAACAATACAAGTCAACACAATACATCAATGCAAAACAGAGGACTAAGGAGAATCTCCACCTTTACTGGATGTGAGGAGGAACTTAGTTATAAAAGGTGAGGAAAAGGCGGAGGTGCTTAATGCTTTCTTTGCCTCAGTCTTTAGCAGCAAAACCAGTTGCTCTCTGGATACCCAGTACTCTGAACTGGTGGAAGGGGATGGGGAGCAGAATGTGGCCCTCACTATCCATGAGGAAATGGTTGGCGAACCGCTACGGCACTTGGATGTATGCAAATCGATGGGCACAGATGGGATCCACCTCAGGATACTGAGAGAACAGGTGGAGGAGCTGGCCAAGCCACTTTCCAACATTTATCAACAGTCCTGGCTATCAAGGGAGGTCCCAGTCGACTGGTGGCTAGCAAATGTGACGCCCATCTACAAGAAGGGCCAGAGGGTCGACCCGAGGAACTATAGGCCTGTCAGTTTGAACTCAGTGCCAGGGAAGCTCATGGAGCAGATTAGCTTGAGTGTCATCATGTGACACTTGCAGGGCAAGCAGCTGATCAGGCCCAGTCAGCATGGGTTTACGAAAGGCAGGTCCTGCTTGGCGAACCTGATCTCCTTCTAGGACAAAGTGACGCGCTTGGTGGATGAGGGAAATGCTGTGGATGTGGTCTACCTTGACTTCAGTAAGGCTTTTTACACCGTTTCCCACAACATTCTCCTCAAGAAACTGTCTGCTCATGGCTTGGACCGGTGTATGCTTCATTGGGTTAAAAACTGGCTAGATAGCTGGTCCCAAATTGTTCTGGTGAATGGAGTCAAATCCAGTTGGAGGCCAGTCACTAGTGGCGTTCCCCAGGGCTTGGTATTGGGGCCAGTCCTCTTTAATATCTTTATTGACAATCTGGATGAGGGGATTGAGAGCATCCTCAGTAAGTTTGCAGACAACACCAAGTTAGGTGTGTGTCGATCTACTCGAGGGTAGGAAGGTTCTGCAGGAGGATCTGGATAGGCTGCACCGATGGGCTGAGGTCAACTGCATGAAGTTCAACAAGGCCAAGTGCCGGGTCCTGCACCTGGGCTGCTACAACCCCAAGCAGAGCTACAGGCTGGGAGATGAGTGGTTGGAAAGCTGCCTGGCAGAGAAGGACCTGGGAGCGATGGTTGATAGTCAGCTGAATATGAGCCAGCAGTGTGCTCAGGTGGCCAAGAAGGCCAACAGCATCCTGGCTTGTATAAGAAGCAGTGTGGCCAGCAGGGCTAGGGAAGTGATTGTCCCCCTGTACTCGGCTCTGGTGATGTCGCGCCTCAAGTACTGTGTTCAGTTTTGGGCCCCTCGCTACAAGAAGGACATCGAGGTGCTCGAGAGAGTTCAGAGAAGGGCGACGAAGCTGGTGAGGGGTCTGGAGAACAAGTCTTACGAGGAGCGGCTGAGGGAGCTGGGCTTATTCAGCCTGGAGAAGAGGAGGCTCAGGGGCGACCTTATTGCTCTCTACAGATACCTTAAAGGAGGCTGTAGTGAGGTGGGGGTTGGTCTGTTCTCCCATGTGCCTGGTGACAGGACGAGGGGCTGAAGTTGCACCAGGGGAGGTTTAGGATGGATATTAGGAGGAACTTTACTGAAAGGGTTGTTAGGCATTGGAATGGGCTGCCCAGGGAAGTGGTGGAGTCACCATCCCTGGAGGTCTTTAAAAGACGTTTAGATTTAGAGCTTAGGGATATGGTTTAGTGGAGGACTTGTTAGTGTTAGGTCAGAGGTTGGACTCGATGATCTTGAGGTCTCTTCCAACCTAGAAATTCTGTGATTCTGTGATTCTGTGAAGTCCTGGCAGTGGGCTTTCATAAGAGCAATAAATGACTACCAAATACAGGACTGTGTCACATATGTTTTTGATAGTAGGAGAAAATATACATGTCAATGTTAACTACCCATCTGACTTTCCCAGAAAATCTTTCTCTTTTTGTGATACTCCCCTTAGGGAAATCTGTAGCTGATTATAAACCAAATATAAATTTAACACATGAAATGGTAATTGTGAACTGAAAATTGGTAAATGAATATTTTTACTGCACAAAATTTGCTGTTGGAGGAAATTTGGTTACAGTATCCTACCAGAGTGTAAACCACTAGTGATGGTACCACTGAGGTTACAGGAATAATGATGTTACAAGCATCTTCTTTGTGATCACTATAAGATTAATTGAATTAACTGTCAGTTCTCAGAGGCTGTGACATAAGACTGTACAAGTAACCAGTGTACGATGTTGGAAAGGAGCCAAAGATTTAATAGACATAGAAAGTGAATTACCTTCACTATGAAGGGGCTCCTGCAGGTCAGGGTTCAGACACATTAGTGAGGTAATGTGGCAGAGCTTACACTGATACTACTTCTTCTAGTGATGGTTGTAGGAGGTTTGTCTGTTGGGCATCACAGATGGCCCTAGACTGACTTCACAGGGTGGAGAACACACATTTTTGACATAAACATAAAATATCAGATATTTTTATCAGATATTTGACATAAAACATAAAATATCAGATACTCTTCCCTTAAAAAAAAAAAAGAAAAAGAAAAAAGAGAGAGAGAGAAAAAAAGGAGAAAAAAAGAGGAAAAAAATGAAAGAAAAAAGAAGAGAGAAGAAAAAAAAAGAAAAAAAAAAAACAAGAAAAAAGGAAAAAAAAGAAAAAAAAGAAAAAAGAACAAAGAAAAAAAAAAAGAGTTGCAGATTATTGCTTATATATAGCTTCCCTGTATTGACTTTTCTTTGGAAGGTATTGTGGAATGATAAAATTCACCCCCTTTTTAAAAAAGTGCAGCCAAAAATAGCCTGGACATATGATACTGAAGTTGCTCTTGTGCTACCCATTTAAGTTATGTATCAAGTCTAAATTTAATCAAGGCCACATTTTATTTATACATTTCATGCATTAAACTCATTTAAACTTTTAGTCAGATTTCATTAGAGGAAATACTACCGCGCACATCATGCAGTAGTAAAGCTAATGTGCTTCAGGAATTTGAAAGGATTTAGAGATTGGAGGGTCTGATTTCCAAATTTCTTCTTCTTTTTCTGCTTAGTGCTTGGAGCAGGTCTGTATGCTGCATGCAGTTTGTTTCCTAGGACACTAATACAGTCAGCATGCTCTGTACAAATGTGTAAACACAGACATTCCCTGTAATCAGTGCTTTTGGTGTCTTAAGGCAAGATTATGTTTTTTTTAGGAAATGTAATTTATGTTCAGGATTAAATTTCTCCTCCAGACTGATAACGTCTTGAATGTTGAATGAGATCATAAATACTGTGTCCTGACTTTTTGTCCTCCATCTTAGATCTTCATTGCCTATTTTAGTGTTTTAGGAACAGGAGACTGAAATAAATGTATCTATAATGACTTACTTTTGCTTATATAGAAATATAGTCTGCAAGGCTTGATAACATATAATAATAATACTTATAACTAAAATTGTGGACATCTACAATAACACTCCTAGTCAATATTCTTGTTTTATTCTGATCACTTCTAAGAGTGAAAGAAAGAGAGAAAGAGAGAAAGAGAGAAAGAAAGGAAGGAAGGAAGGAAGGAAGGAAGGAAGGAAGGAAGGAAGGAAGGAAGGAAGGAAGGAAGGAAGGAAGGAAGGAAGAAAGAAAGAAAGAAAGAAAGAAAGAAAGAAAGAAAGAAAGAAAGAAAGAATATAATAAAATAGTAACATAGTTCTAACTAAATTTCACTCTTCTTGTTTGCCAGATCTATTCTGGTCTGATGATCCCTGATGCTGTTATGCCAACTGTCTATGAAGTTGTATAATCTTCACACTGTCTATTATTTTAACTGAAAAAAAGTGATTATATACATATACATATACATATTGCAGACTCACAAGACAGATTTATTTGTCTTTGCTACATCAATCAATCAATCAATCAATCAATAAATAAATAGTCTGCTTTTACAGGCAAAGCAATCGGATTTTATTGTCATGTGGGGCTTTTTTTTCCTGCAGTTGCAATTGTACCACACACCCCAGGAATGGAATTTTGCCATTCTCGTGTGTATTGTATCATACAGCGCTGAAAAGTCAGTACATGGCAAAGCTTTAGTGACCCAGGGCATATTTGAACTTGTGATCTGGAGATGAAAGACTTCATATTTAATTCCCAGTCCCATGACTCATCCAGTCCCCCAGCATAGTTTTGGTTTGGGAAAGAAGCTTTTGAATTACAAGTGTGTAAAAAGCTTTCTGACAGAGTTGCAATTTTAAAACAAAATGGCCTGATTTACAGTCATGTTGAACCCTCAGAGTCCCACTGAATTAAGAGTATACAACAGTCATAAAAACAGAACTTACTTAGCACCTGTCTTCAAACCACTGCACAAAAGGTAAACATTGTTATAGCATCTAGGGATCATGACTCAAGATGCATATATGAGTCTGGGCTTTGAAAGGAATGGCTTATTCCTTCATTCCTTCTCTCCTCAGACTGTGAGGAAACCACTACAAAAGAGCTTTTGGAGACACTGGACATGTGGTATGTCCTGAAGGGCTAATAAGACTAGGAGTTCTGGTTTTTGACAGCAGAGAGTATGATTGCATCCCTGTTTGTATCCCTTTGTCAAACTAACTTTTTACCTCCATGCCTTTTGAGGAAAAAAAAAAATTTCCTCTAGCAGCAAATTATTCCCCCAAGCTCAAGTACTTTGTTTCTCTGACAGAAAGGTGTTTTTTTTTTTTTTTTTTTTTTTTTTTTGTTTGTTTGTTTGTTTTTTTCAACATGGAGTCAGGCAATCAGAGGGTGTGTGAGTAAACCTGGAGCTGCACAAAAGAACTGAAGTCTCATTGTGTATATTATATTAGTTCAAGTCTCAAGCCAAGTACCTCAATGGTACTCACATTATCAGCTAACCTTCAGTGTAAGACAGTTGTCCAAGTGGATAATTTCAGGCAATCATTCTCAGATCTGTCTCATATTATTTAACATTCTCAGCTCCTGCCTACCTTAGCTGTATGAACACAGATTTTGCAGGCTATGTGCTGTGGTTAACTTAAACCCACACTCATGCACAGCCAACAAAAGCAATGTAAATGTTCTTAGGTCTTACATAACTTCTTAGCAATTGAACTCCCTTGAGAATACATAGACATACCAACCATTATTCCTCACAGAAAAAAAAAATAGAATGTAGTAGCTAAGTTAAAAATAATTTTAACAACAGTATCCAGGAGAAATGTTGCCAAGATAAAGAAATCAGATTAGGAAAGTGACAAAGTAACTTGGGACCTCAATTAAGCAGAAACCTCATGAGATCCTTTTCTTTTGCATTTTTAGCATCTTAAGCATCTTTAACACAGATTGTAGCACTTCTCTGAACAAAACAAAACAAAAAAAAAGAGAGAGGCTTTCTTGCTAATATGAATAATAAATTATTTCTGGCTTTAGCTAGATAAAATATGTGTCATAAAATGGATTAATTTAATAAGTAGAGACATTATAACTAGCATATGAAGCTACAGTGGAAACTTCTGTCTGGTGTTACAGTACCTGTTTTGTGGAAATTTATGTATTATTAAACTCTAATTTAGCCTAGGAAAAAAGCTAAAATGCAAACAGTGAGGAACATACATGTAAACAGGAAATAGAGCTATAGCAGTTACTTTATGCAATTTTGCTGCTCCCTCACTGCCTTTGAATTGGCACAAGATGGTCATACTGATTTCACATGTATCACTTTCCTTGCTAACCAAAAGCCAGCATAGAATCCTGTCTGGAACCAGGAAATTTTCATCCTATGAACATGAAATTGATAGATATCACTTTTCAATGGATGACACAACTAAAGTAACTTTAAAATACAAGGCTTTGAAAACAAAGCAAGGGATTCAACAAATTCTGTGGCTTGCTTCAGCTGCATAGGGATTACGTCTTTGAGCTAAATTACATAAAAAGTTGAAGGTGCTATTTGCTAATCCAGTTTTGGTGCAGGAGATCTATATTTCTGCAGATTTTTTTTTTTTATTATTATTATTTTTTAATTTGTCAGCCAGACTCTGTGAATGCTAGAATTAAGTTCACTTCTTTTTAAGACAGAAAACAAATATAACTGCTAGGTTTACCATGGTTTTAGACAAAACCATTATTCCCTTCCATGGTCCTTGGAGAAGGAAACAGTTCATTTTTAGTTTGCTCTGTATTCAGATATTTCTTGCAATAATATTGTCAGCCATAAAACAACAACAGCAACAACACTTAGGATGAAATCGGAATATAGTTTTTCCTTCTACTGAAATTCAAACTGTCAGGAGTTTTTTGAAAATATATATTTTATATTAATCAGTTTACACTGATTTAATGCATTGCATTTCAAAAACAAACTAAAGGTGATAAAAAATGTTGAAAGCTCTGGTGTTTCTTTCCTCCACTAGGTGTCACCATAAGCCAGTGGCTTTGGATGTGAAAATGTAAGAAAAAAGTTTGTTAGAACAGAGGTTTTATATTCAATCCTGGAGGCTGCAGTGAAATAATTTTACTTGCTAACCACTGAAGAAAGCCCAGTCCAGCTTTGAGATCAACAGAAAGTTCTGCTGATCTACACCGCACTGAATATCAGAGCAGGACTGAAGATGTTCACCAAAAAAACCCACAACAACCAACCAAACAATCAAAAAACAACAACAAAATTCACAATAAACAACAAAACAACATCCTCCCCAAAAAAACAAACAAACAAACAAACAAACCAAGACAAACAAAAAATAAATAGACTGTTTCTATAAAAGTCTGTAAGTGAGTTTTAAGATTCCTTAATGGTGTTTATGAAAAATTGAAAATTTGATTAAAAAAATAATAATTATTTGAGATCAGAGAGTGGAGTTCAACTGTTGCTGGAGCAATTCCTGTAAGGAAGAGCTTTTCACCTGATTTCAGAGAAAAAATATCATTGTTTCACCCATCTATGATTTTAACCTTCCCTTTTCCATTAAAACACCTAACTCCAAGGTCTCACTCATCTGTCATGGAATAACAATTTAATAGAATAGTATAGAATAGTATGAGGTGACTCATACACAGAAATCACAGCATTGCCCCCTTCATCTGCAACAGTTGGATCCCATTGCCACCTAAATGGTCTTTGGCTACGTCTGTGATGGAGGTGAGGGGGGTGGTGGAAAAAGAGAAGAAAGGCAGGTGTTATTATTATTATTTTTCTGGTGCTGTATTCACTTAACTTGTTTTTATTCCTCTTTATTTCTTCTTTTTCACAGTAATACTTGATGCCACAATAAAATTCTAGACACTAATGGGATCTATTGGTTACAATTTTTATTATTATGGATGCTTATTAAGAATTCTTCTAGTCTACTTTACGAAAAAAATATTGAGACTTTTTGTGAAACTTTCTCTACATGTTAATTTTAGCCAGACTGCATTTACAAAAAGTACAGCCTACTTCTGTGATTTGATTCCTTGCTGCACACTTTTAGTCAAATTGGGAAATTCAAAAATAAAAAAAGTCATGAAAACACAAATTTGAAGGCATAACTTGAAAGTTGATCCATCCATCCCACAAGATCACAGCACTTTACTGTTTTGGTTCTTTGTACTGAAGGTGAGTTAACTCTAGAAGTATGAGGATACAAAAATAAAATGTATTTGAACACACTTGAGTACACACAGACTGACTGTAAAGTAGGCAATGTTGCTTTGCTGTTCACCACTCTAAATAGAAATTTCACACTTTCTGTGTAGACTCAGATTTTCTTCAATCTTTGTTTCCAAGGCCACCAGGTAATGGCTCCCCTTAGAACTGTTTTGAAGAATAAGAGAAAATATTTTGTAAAAAGTGTCGACCTTTCATCATAAAGTGACCCAAACAATCTTAAAACAAAATAAAACAAAACAAAAACACATCAATAAACAAAGGAAATGCTGCTAACACCTGGTGAGTCAGGACCCCTACCTGAAAAGCCAATGTCTGAGAATGAAATAACTGTTCTGAAATTTGTGCCTGTCTCCTCCAAACCCCACAAAAGGAGTCATCTATCTATTCCGTTCAGGTATTTTTCATATATCCTACATTTTGTAGCTTTCAGAAGCTGGTGTGTGTATATGCCTTAAGGGATGGCCAAGAAAGAGCGCTGGTCTTGAGCATGGGTAAGGTGGTGTAGAGAGGATTTTACCTTTCTGGTGAACTCTGTAGGTTTGAATTAACCTTTTTTTTTTTTTTTAATTAATTAATTTATTTATTTATTTATTTATTTCCCCATTAATCAACTACAGTCATAAATATTATTTGTATTACTCTAATTAAAAATGTGAGTTAGCTCTTTTCCCTTTGTACTGGAGAAGAACCACACTAGCCAGCTTAAGAGATAAGACAATGACCCTGATATATATATGTTTTTTAAAGGATCCTAACTCACTGAATGAACTAGAGTGGTAGAAGGGTGTCACAATGCTCTGCTACCAGACTTTTCATAGTTGGCATTGGGAAAGATCAAAGGAATCTTACAATATGCACAAACCTCAATTGAGAAATTCATCTGAAAACATCACAGCAATTTGATTTTGATTTCAAATAAAAATATTTTACAGGAAATGCACTGTCAGGAGTATAATTCACAAGACTTTTAGCATAGAAGACAGATCATTACTGGATGTTTGTAAGCACTGTGATTTACACTGCTACTGGTCTGATCTTTTCAGTTATTGGAAAATCCAATGACCTCAAAAATACCACACAATCCATGCAAATGACAAAGAAATGGGATAGTAATGTAGCACAAAGCTCCAAGAAACCCTGAACTAAAAAGAGGTTGTGGGAATTTCCTTTAGTTAACATGAAGTCTGAGAACAAGTAATTGTACTAGGAGGTGGAAAAAGTAGAGAAAACTTAGGCTGCAACAAAGGATTAAATTTCTGGTCACAGGATTCTGGTTCAAAAAATAAAATAACCATATTCCTTTTTATGTTTCATATTTTTAAAGAGTCGCTAGTACTGTTCCCATCTATGAAAATATTTTGAGTAGTGAAGCCTGAAAAGAAAGAAAAGCTGAGTATAGAGTGAAAATTAGGTCTGTTTGTTTGACTTCAGTGAAAACTTGCTTTCTAGATTAAGGGAATAAAAGTCTTCATCATTATTCAGCTTTACAAAGGCACTAATGCTGCTGTGCACTCTTTGCCAATTACTTAGCATCAATCTGAAGAATGTTGACACTCTTTTATTTAATCTGTGTGGGTCTACGTCTTGACTCTCAAAGCCATTATTTAAGATGACCAGATATATTATAGTTCTTGCAATAGTTTTCAGCATCAGACAATGAATTTTGCCTTCAAAACACAAAATAGCATTCTGGGATACTTTACTTTGAATGTCTCATTTATCTTTAAAATAAATTAAGTTTTATAAAATTATTTGGTGTCTTGCTTTGAAATCTTTTGCCAGGTTGTAAGTAGACCAAATAAGACTACTAAATATTTGAAATATAACACAAAATCCTAGCTTCAGTAATTAGTTACTCAGAATTTGATTCACTGTATCACACACACACACACACACTCATAAATATTTATGAATTATTTTGAAAACAAAGACAGGAAGTTTTGCTGCTAAGCGTCTTAACTTTCATAGCAGAGAGTAAGGCTTGAGGTATATTATTTCTAAGATGCCACCACTGAAGGCAGTACAACACATCAGAGTTATGCATTGGTTTTGGTAGCTATTAGAGGTACATACAAGTAATTTTGTCTGATGATAGATTCTCAGTAGAATTTATGGAATGATTACAAATTTTCTACTATTGAAGCCAATGGGATGCTTTCCTGCAATTTCTATGAAGACATTTTATAAACAATATTGGGCCTTCTTCCTAGAGAAGAATCGTTCTGCAAGGTTCTGCCCTTGTTCTGCAAGGCACCGAATGCTGCAAAACTCAAAGAAGGCTGTGTAAAAAACAGATTGAGTCAGGCTGATTGATGATTCCTGGCTACTCCTGGCTATATTGTTTTCCCACAGAGTACAATGATCACAGTCATAGATATTTACATTTTGCCAATGGGCATGATATTTATTAACCGAATTCTGTGACATTGTAGGTGTTGGTTAATAGCAAACATTATACTTGAAAACATATTAGTACTCAGCCCCCCAACCTGGAATTCTGGTATAGGGAACAGAATAAGCCTCCTACACTTCAGGTGGGAGTAATTAGAGACCTGCTGCTCCACCTGGACTGTCAGGAGTTCATGGGGCCAGATGGGACCCACCTGAGGGTGCTGAGGGAACTGGCAGATGTGATTGCTGGGCTGCTTACCATCATCTATCAGCAGTCATGGTCATCTGGAGAGGTCCAGATGACTAGAGACTTGCTGATGTGATGCCTATCTATAAGAAGTGTTGTAAGGAGGACCTAGGGAACTACAGGACTGTCGGCCTGACCTTGGTCCCAGGACAGGTGATGGAATAGGTCATCTTGAATGTAATAACACAGCATTTGTGGGACAAGTGCGGGACCAGGCCCAGCCAGCATGGGCTCATGAAAGGTAAGTCCTGCCTGACCAACCTCATCTCCTTCTATGACCAGGTGACCCAAATGGTGGCTAAGAGAAAGGCTGTTAACTACCTAGACTTCAGCAAGGCCTCTGACATAGTCTCCCACAGTGTTCTCCTGGAGAAGCTAGCAGCCCATGGCTCAGACAAGTACACTCTTTGCTGGGTTAAAAACTGTCTGGATGGTCGGGCCCAGAGAGTGGTGGTGAATGGAGTAAAATCCAGCAGGCAACTGGTCACCAGTGGTGTTCCCCAGGGGTCGGTGCTGGGGCCAATTCTCTTTAATATCTTTATTGATGATTTGGGTTAGGGAATTGAGTGCACCCTCAGTAAGTCTGTAGACAACACCAAGTTGGAGGGAAGTGTCAACCTGCCAGAGGGTAGGAAGGCCCTACAACGGGACCTGGACAGGTTGGATTGATGGGCAGAAGCCAGTGGGATGAGGTTCAACATGGCTAAGTGCTGGGTCTTGCACTTTGGTCACAACAACCTCAAGCAGTGCTACAAGCTTGGGGAACAGTGTCTGGAAAGTTGTGCAGAGGATAAGGATCTGGGGGTGTTGGCCAATGCTTGCCTGAACATGAGCCAGCAGTGTGCCCAGGTGGCCAAGAAGGCCCACAGCATCCTGGCTTGTATCAGGAATAATGTAGCCAGCAGGACCAGGGAGGTGATTGTCTCCTTGTATTCTGCTCTGGTGAGGCTGCACATTGAGTACTGTGTTCAGTTTTGGGCCCCTCACTACAAGAAGGACATTGAGTCCCTGGAGTGTGTCCAGAGAAGGTCTACAAAGCTGGTGAGGGGTCTGGAACACAGGCCTTATGAGGAGCAGCTAAGAGAACTGGGATTGTTTAGTCTGGAGAAGAGGAGGCTCAGGGGAGAGCTTATTGCTCTCTCCATCTACCCAAAAGGAAGTTGTGGGGAGCTGGGGGACAGCCTCTTCTTGCAGAGGAACAATAGGACTAGAGGGATTGGCCTCAAATTGCAGCAGGGAAAGTTTAGGTTGGAAATTTGGAGAAATTTTTTCTCAGAAAATGAGGAGAGGCACTGGAATGTGTTGCCCCAGGGAGATGGTGGAGTTTAAGGAGATGTTGGATGTTTTGCTCAGGGACATGGTCTAGTGGGTGATATTGGTGGGAGGGTGATGGTTGGACCAGATGATCTTGGTGGTAGTTTTCAAACTTAATGATTCTCTGATTCTATTTGAAGATGTAATACTGAACACAGAATTTTCTTTCTACGAAGTGTTCATCTTGTTGGCCCACCATAATAGTCTATGGATGTGCTGTTGTTATTATTTCCAGGGAAAATATCCTCATGGAAGAAAAAAAAAAAAAATGAACCTTGAAAGTAAGTATATTTTTCATCTGGAAATTGGTTCTGGATACAAAAAAGCAACACCTAAAATTTGGTTTGGAAGTCAGTGTAATCTGGGGCAGAATACTGTTATGAACTGCTCTATCGTCCATAAAGTGTGTGTCTATGAAGACAGTGGATACTTTTTTACACTGTGTTAATGTAAACAACTCTAAGCATTTATCCAGCACAAATTTTACAGCTTGACTTTGAGATGGCAAACAAGAAAAGAATGATTTTTAAATAAAATAAAAGTCTATCCCTCTCAAAAAGTCCAGATAAACTACTTAAAATTTCTACCAAGTGTGTATTCATTAACAAAGCAAAATCTGGATCAACAAAACTTCTAAACAAAAACAACAGGATTGATATGGCACTGTGTTAGATGGATTGCTTTCTAGGGCTCTTCACAGTGGTGCCTTACCTGATACAGCAAGCTATTAAAGTTCCTGGAAAATAACCAGTCTTTGCTGGCTGGATCTATTCTTGATTGTCCTATGAGATATTTCTACATGTAGGCTATGGGTTTTCTGCTTGGGGTATCAGATATCACTTGTCTGCTTATCTAATGCTTATTCATGATGTACTAGATGTGGTAGTGATATCACTACCTTGAAGCATCCACACTGGTCTCACCCCAGCAGTATGTTATAGAAAGAGGTAATTGCAAGAGTGTAAGAGTAGACAATGAGTTTTGGTACGCAAAAAAGGGGATATATATGGGATTGCACTATCCTGGTAATCAGTGACAAAATGATCTCTTTGGTGCTAGTTGCTATTTTATAATACAATCTAGCCAGCCACCCTTTTTTGAAATGGTCAAGAAAGACAATATTTTTCATGTAAGTAACACTTATTGAAGTTCTTTCTAATAAGTACAATGATCTAACTAGCCATTCTCCTTCCTTGGGACATTCTTCAAGGATAGGCTAGAGCAATTCCAGACCCATTTGCATTAGAAATTTCATATTAGCTAGATAATAACACGTGATCATCAAGACCTTTTGGATCTCTACTTTCAATATGAATGTGGTCTATGAAGAAAACAAGAGAACTTCAGTAAAGGGGTAACGTAAGATGCTGGATGGCATGTTCTGCTTGGACAAAGGGAATAACTGTGCTCCTCTGAAGGATGTATTTCTGAAAAGAAGGGAGAAGCAATTCCTTCTTCTTCATATAGTTCATGAGAAATAATAAAGTTCAAGGACTCCTGGCCCAGGCCCATGTCCCAGTTAAGAGAAGCCTGTCTATAGCTCACCTCTGTGGTGGGCATCTGATATTAAGAGATGGTTACCAAATAAGCAATGAAAGGGCCTAGGGGAATCCCTTCTGCAGTTGGAAGCTCAGTGTTGCTGCTAAACTCTGTTGTAAACCTAGCTTACTGACTTTGGGTAATGATTTTTGCTAGGCCACAGCCACAGGTCACAGCTATGACCAAGACACAGGAACTTGCTGTTCATGTACCAATGGAGAGAGGATCATCTGACACAGCTGAGTCCATGTGGCAGCTGTTTCACTGCCTCCCTTCATTTTCCTCTCTTCCTTATGAGCAATGGTTTCCCTGTGGTCATTAGTAGTCACATGCTATACAGGAGTTTCTTTGCTGATGACCACCTGCAGAATTTATTTTTTAATCCTCAAAGATTTCCTCTTCTGCATTATGAAAACAGTTTTTTCCACCTAGCCCTAAGCATATATGTACTTTGTCTTTTTCACCACAATCTTTCACTGGCGTTCCGGGCTAAGCAGACTGTACACACAGTAATAATCTGTGCAGAAAGATGGCTGCCATGCTTTGGAGCCAAGCAACTCCAAGATTTTGTCTTCAATATAACAGCTGCTATTAGATGGTGTGGATAGCTAGGGAAATCAGTATCACATGTTTGAGACCTTGTAACAAGAATAGCATAGATGTGGCCTTCACAGCCCTGCCAAACCACATATCTTGCCAGCAAGTTTGCTTCATATGAACCATGTCAAAAATAATTTTAGATAAAAAGTAATGAAAACAGTTGACCATGATATAAACGACTTTAAGAGAGGTCA
The DNA here is from genome assembly GCF_047663525.1 of Anas platyrhynchos. NCBI lineage: Eukaryota > Metazoa > Chordata > Aves > Anseriformes > Anatidae > Anas > Anas platyrhynchos. Next base: position 50,733,576 of record NC_092587.1, on the reverse strand, counting down.
CATCCTAAATATTTGTACCATGCTTCTAGACTGAAAACATGCTGGTCAAAGAATTTTCAGTCAGAAAATGAAAACTTTGGCTATAAATTTCATAGTAGCTGTTTGCCACATGACTGGAAAGAGATAAAAGCACACTCAATGAGGGGTAACAGGGCACCTTGTACTGATGTTCATTCACTCATCTTTCTATCTACTGTTTTTGATTTACCATGACTTTTAGATCTGTGGGTCAGTGTTTTGCTGAACTGAAACCTATATTTCTGGTAATCACAACACACTCCATAAATATATTTCCTGCAAAACAAAGCAATTGTATGTACTCCCTCGACTCTGACACTGTGGGTAGCTCTACAGTTTTTTGGCAAGTTTGTTACTCAGCAATACATTCAGAATCACTACCATCATGAGACCGAAAGGAAAATAAAAGTTTTATATGCACATGGCATACAGTAAGCTCACAGAGCCAAAACTTTGGACAGCTTCTGCAGCTAAGTGAAAACTCAGACTTGCACTAACAAAACAAGAGTTTCTCCTTGTGTTTTGAGAAACTGGTCTGATTTCATAACCCTTAATTACTGTTTGTAAAATGCAAATTCCGGGTTTAGGCCGCAGTTTATTTCTGTTTGTTTGTTTTAAATAGGCACCTGAATGCAGACTCCTAGATGATTTGGTCACCTAATAAGAGCAGTGTGCTGACCTCCTCCAGCTAACAACTCACATCTGCATGGCCGATGGGGCTTTTGTCACATTGCTACCGAGCTGTGCTCCTGCACGTTGGAACACAGCACCATCTAGCGAGCCACAAACACCAGACACGCAGACTACGATCTAAAACATCCATATCAATTACAAAATCTAAAATAAATCTAAGAAAAGCCCCCGTGTTTATGGAAGATCAGCCACTGTTTTCTCTTCCAGTACAAATCTCCCAATATGTTAAATGTAACGATCAATCAGCACTTAATTAAATCGCACAAGCCTTGGTAGACTTGTTATTAATTTAGTCATGCACTATCAAAATCAAAAGTACTTATTAGAAGACTAATTTATCCCGCTGAAGAGTTTTAAATATTTTTACCTTTTACAGAGAACAGGAAGAGAGGATTTGGCTCTCAGAAAAGCTACCACTGCTGTACCTGACCTGGTCTAGTTATTTATTTACATGAACATAACAAGATATTAAAATCAGGCTCTGGAAGTTTAATATTCTATATCACTTTTCTCCCTCACTATGGCAACGTAAGCTCAAATTTTCTCATGCAATATACTTTGCTGTACTAGGAGCTATCTGCAAGACCTTATCTAATTCCATCTCTCTCTTTTTTTTTTTTTTTTTTTCCCCTCTATGTGTGTTATGTGTGTTGCTCTTATGACTTTCCTCTTAACAAGCCCATTGAGTCTTTCTCTTGCACTTGTATATACATGTATGCCATGTCACCTTTATCACTCCTTGAAAATTTATACAGGCAAATCACTTTCTCTTGGCTTAAATAGTTCCTAAATACAATATACCCTTGTGAACTTTCTGAACAAGGAATCAATTATTTGGAAAAAAACAGTACCAGTCAGAGACTTCCCATACAATTAGTAGTATATTCCATATTCTCTCACAAAAAGCAGATAATACTTTCAAACATAGGCAATCTTCTGAATGAAACAAAACAAAACAAAACTTAACAGAAGAAAGGGTAACCTCAGGTTCAGACTTGTATATTTCTTTTTCTTTTTTTTTTTTTTTTTTACTTTTAATGAGAAATTTAAGACAATCCCAAACATTTTTAAAAATACATGTGATTTTAAGGCTCATCAATACAGTGATGAGCCTTTCTTTTGGCAGTACTGCATTTGAAGCATTACAAATGAGAAGGTTTTAGAGACAACATTTTGTAATGAGAATCTAGGAGTACCTGACAAACAAACATATCTAGGTATGGTATAAACTGTTGTCTAATATACATGACAGGATATGAACCAAAAGTTTCAGGAATTTGCAAGTTCCTCTATTAGCAGAAAAGATAAAATACAGTAGGATTTCTTGCAGGAGGTTTTGATTAAAACCAAACAATATTGAGGAATCATCACATCTGTACTGAAATCTTTCCAGAATTACCTGTTCTTTGGAGGCACTGTCTCTACTGAAAATAGTCATTGCTCTTCTCAGGAGTTTAACTGTACCTTGACAGAGTCTCATTCAGTCTGGGTGCATGGACACAGGAGGGAACACAGGAATTTGGCAGCAGCCCAGCTCTTGACATTCTTGTTTTTATTATTAGAAAACTCCACAATGATTCTACAGGTTTATAGAAAATAAACAACCCTGATGCAAGTGAAGTGCAAGCAAACATTATCATCTTCTGCTAGAGAGGTGACATTTTTTTCAGAGCTTATAATGTTGTTATAAAGATATTTCTAGCTTCTATCCAGACATATATAGCTTCAAGTAATAAACTTATGTGTATGTTCTTCATCACAATATAACCTCTTCTTCCTTTCGTTCTTTTGTTCTTTCATTCATTCTTTCATTCATTCTTTCACTCATTCTTTCATTATTTTGTTCTTTTTTTTTCCCTGTAAATATATATTTTTTTCACTTTTAAAAAAGTTTATCTCTTCACCTGTATTTATGCACATGTAGAGATCTTATTAAACTCTGGAAATATTAGGTTTGCACCAGTTGTTCAAGTTGATGGATGGGCTTGTATTTTTTTCAGGAGTGTTTTGGTTAAAAAAATGGGAAACCCAACCAAAAATATTTTGTAAAATACAAAAACAAACAAATAAAACTGATCTTGTGAATTGCTAACGAAATAAATAAACCACTAAAAAAGACTGAAAGAGTGTTCCTACATAGTTTGGATAAAGTAATTTTCATTGGCTTTTTTTTTGGGAGGGGGGGGGTGGGGGGGGGTGGAGGAAGGAGCTGTCCTTGGAAGTGGGGTGGTAAATGTAATGTCATCAAAGTTCTGTAACAATAACAGCTTCACAATACAAGTCTGTATAATCTTAAGTAAAGAGAGTCACAGAACTACTTCTTGAGACCAAGTGAACTCTGGGGCAAACAAAGTGTGGTTTTGATCCAGTTTAGCAGCTCTGACGCTCACAGAATCACACAGAGTAAGCTAAGAAAAAGTGCTGTTACTCTCCTAATATAATTTCTCCAGATCTAGACTCATTCCCTATGACATTCTTTTGATTCACTGTTTAATTAATATCTGTTATCTACTTACTATTAAGCTTCTTTATAACTGTCCTTTTTTTTTTTTTTTTTTTATTTTCTGGTCACATTTTGTATTTACTTTAGTAGGTCTCATCTTTGTTAAAGTTTTCAAGCTTTCTAGATATTACTACTACAATAAAATAATGGCATAATATCCTGTTATTAAATACAGATATAAATGTAAAAGTGATGAGAAAAGGAAAGTTAATAAATGCATTAAAATTGGTTTCCCGGGTTTAAATCCTGAGATTGGATTCTCGTTACTGATGGTAGAAAACAGTTTACAAACAAAACTGGACTATAATGAACAGTAATTACAGTGTTCTGGACAATTTCTGTGTTGCCTCATTCACTTTCCCTTCAATGTCTCCTCTACAGTCTGATAGTGAGAATAAAATAAGTCGATAAACTTTTCTCCCTGATGAGATGCATATGACATTAAATTGAAGTTGTGTCTTTAGCAAGCAATACAACACAGTAGAAGGGGATCCGCAATGAAACAGCTGATCATTATATCTGCTGGATTTCAGGTATATTTATTTCAGATTATCTAATTTATAATGAACTGTTACGCTCATTAATTTTTGGATCATACTATATGTGATACTGAAGGGTATCTTCTTTTATTTAGTATGAAGGGAATCCAGCGATCACACTAAGGACCCTCCAGGACATGAGCCCAAAGCACAGCAGACAGAAACAACTAAGAGATCCATTTTAGAAACACACTGATCTGAAAAAGAATGCTAATACACTCAGAAATATCTGGAGATGTTCCAGTTAAATCTTGGTCTAAGCATGTGAGGAAGCTGCACTGATTTCATAACCGCTTGTGATAGCAAATATTGATAAACATTGTGTTATGCTGTTGGTCTTACTTCTTTGTGTAAGATTCTTGATTTCATAGAACCATAGAACAGTTTAGATTGGATAGAATCTTGAAAACCGTCTAGTTCCAAACCCCAGCCATGGGAAAGACCAGGTTGCTCAAATGCAAATCTGCTTGAAGGCAGGAAGGTTCTGCAGGAGGATCTGGATAGGCTGCACCTATGGGCTGAGGTCAACTGCATGAAGTTCAACAAGGCCAAGTGCCGGGTCCTGCACCTGGGCTGCTACAACCCCAAGCAGAGCTACAGGCTGGGAGATGAGTGGTTGGAAAGCTGCCTGGCAGAGAAGGACCTGGGAGCGATGGTTGATAGTCAGCTGAATATGAGCCAGCAGTGTGCTCAGGTGGCCAAGAAGGCCAACAGCATCCTGGCTTGTATAAGAAGCAGTGTGGCCAGCAGGGCTAGGGAAGTGATTGTCCCCCTGTACTCGGCTCTGGTGATGTTGCGCCTCAAGTACTGTGTTCAGTTTTGGGCCCCTCGCTACAAGAAGGACATCGAGGTGCTCGAGAGAGTTCAGAGAAGGGCGACGAAGCTGGTGAGGGGTCTGGAGAACAAGTCTTACGAGGAGCGGCTGAGGGAGCTGGGCTTATTCAGCCTGGAGAAGAGGAGGCTCAGGGGCGACCTTATTGCTCTCTACAGATACCTTAAAGGAGGCTGTAGTGAGGTGGGGGTTGGTCTGTTCTCCCATGTGCCTGGTGACAGGACGAGGGGCTAAAGTTGCACCAGGGGAGGTTTAGGATGGATATTAGGAGGAACTTTACTGAAAGGGTTGTTAGGCATTGGAATGGGCTGCCCAGGGAAGTGGTGGAGTCACCATCCCTGGAGGTCTTTAAAAGACGTTTAGATTTAGAGCTTAGGGATATGGTTTAGTGGAGGACTTGTTAGTGTTAGGTCAGAGGTTGGACTCGATGATCTTGAGGTCTCTTCCAACCTAGAAATTCTGTGATTCTGTGATTCTGTGAAATTTCCATGCTAGATTATGCAGGATATGAGAAAAACATTCCAACACAGATTTTGTTGAGAAGGGCTTGAGCATAACTGTAATCTTAACTGTAACCAGGGAAGAAATAAAATTCCATAGCAAGAAGAAATTCTGCAAGAAATACTATAGAAACTGTAGTATATATAAGTGTATATGTATATACTACAGAAATAGCATACTTAGGTGTGTTTTCACTTTATGCACTCTAGAACTTAGTTTCTAACTAAATTATATATATGGTGACTCTTAACAGCACCTTGTATCTTGATAAAATGCAGTAAAATGGACCTAAGTCTCACATTGCCAACAAAACATTCTGGTTCTAGTCCATTTTCTACTCCCTTATGTCCAAATTGCTGAATTTATTTACTTTCATAAAGGAGTTTAGATAGAAAAACTAGATATCAATATGATTTACACCTTCATTTTTGAAAGAGTTTAGTCCCTAGTTCAAATTTTGAGGATGTAAATACCAGTAGAAATGAGTATTACTTTTCATTTTTCCTTTTCAAAGGTATTTAGGCAATTTTTTCTTCAAATCCACAGGAGTCAGCTCTATATTACACATCACATCACATAAAACACAGCATTTTAAAGTATCCATTTCAGAGCAGCATTTATATCAGAGGATTAGATTCTTTAGAGAAATGTTAGAAATGATCTCTATGCTTCATATCTATTATGTAATCATCAAAAGGTATGAGAAAAAAACATTCCACCTGCTGTCTTGAAAGCAGGCTGCTTTCCCTGTGGTGTATTCCAGCAATGAGTTGAAGAAATATTATGTTGACAGAGCTAGAGTGAAGAAGAAAATGAAAATTGTTCTTCATCGGCTCTCATATCCAGCTTTGGCAGAAGAGTAAACAGCTACAGTCTAATGACATCTTGTGTAAATGAATTTACAAGTTGTCATTTTTAAGGATCATTTTCCTGTTGTAAAGCACACACGGTAAGTGAGTATTTTTGGAAGCAAAAATATGATTAGTTTTATGCATAGCTCTTATGGTTTCTCTGACAAAATGATTTTCATTAACTTTTCTCCTTTTGGAAATGTGTTCCAATTGTCATAACTGATTTGTGAAAGGGATGGAATGGAAGTATTTCCCCCAAAAGGTCTAGTTTTTTTGTTGTTTTTGTTTTGTGTGTGTGTGTCTAGACAAATAACATTCATCATGCTTAGTGCTGAACAATTATAAAAGAGCTTGATACTAGAAACTGTGTTAGTTCCTAGCAGTCCTAGCAGTAAAGTATGAAAGTATGAAACATTCACTATCTGCAGGATCTGTAGGCCTCCCATGGCAATTTGGACAGAATGTGAATGGTGTACTGCATATGTGTATTTATTAAGAATTATTGTTTTGATAGATTTTAATGGCAAAGCAATGAAAATTAGTTTAACAGCTATTTTCATTCCGGTGGATTCATATAATAAAATGGGTTTAAAATATAGGAAATTGATCTCAACAGCTTTTTGAGATATGTGAGAGGATGTGGTGGCAGAGTAGTTCATGGATCTCTCTCTTTCCCTTTTCCTAGTCTACAGCTGGGAATAGAAGTTACATCGATTAATGAAATAAATTCTGATAGATTTCACCTTTTTGTTGTTGTTGCTAAGGAAACCATTTCCTTGGCATCAATGCATCCAGCAGGTCTGTCTTACTTTCTGCTGAGCTCTAAAAGAGGTATTATTGTGGAAAGGGGAAAAAAAAAAGAATAAAGGCAGAGAGAAACAAGGAGGAAAAGAACAACAGAAGTAGCTGGAAGTTAATACAGGGTTATTACCTAGTTGAATTGAATTAACTCTTGTTTCTGTGTGGGTCATCTTGAGAGTTCTGTGCACAGGTAAGGATTTAAGGCTCCAGCAAGACTACAGCTAAAAGCCAAAAGAGGAACAGAAGCTTCCCCATGAGAAAAACCCAGCCCCTGCTCCTCATTTGCTCAACCCCTCCCTCTCCTCCTCCACAAAAAAAAAAAAAAAAAAAAAAAAAAAAAAAAAAAAAAAAAAGGAAAGGTGGAAGGTGGAATTATGTGGTCTGAACTTGAAGGCAGAGACACTGTCTTACTGCTCTTCTACATTAAAATGGAAAATGGTGTTCTTATTTAATTATCTGCTCCCATCACACAATTTATATGATGCTATGTCAGATTAATTGTTCTGTGAAAACATAGCATTTATTTGTATTTAATATCCTAAATGAACTTTTCGTTGATGTTTTCACAATTGTAATTTATTTTTTATTTCACTTCTGCATGAGGTATCACAAATCCAGGTAAGGAGCATGAGGAGACAGATGAGTGAGGTGAGTGAGTCCACTAACTGTTCTTCCTGGCTGGCTGTACAACATACCATCTGTTTCCATTTCCAGAACTATTCCTTGCAAATAATTTAAACTCTGCTGAAAATGAAGTGAGTGACAAGCAGGATACACCAAACACCACATTTGGCAGGAAGCTGGCTGACATATGAAACCTATCAAGTACATTATATTAGTAAAACTGAAAAACTTCAGGTAGCAAAGTGGTTGGCTATGGTACAGAGTAGCGATATACAATCTCTTAAAAAGAAACAAGCAAACAAAACAAAAAATAAACTGCTACAAACATTTGCCTTCTTAAATTGAAATTTTCAAAATTAATTAGTGGTATGGAAGAATGAAGACACTGAAGATGGTGCCTTCATAAGTGAAGCAAGGAAGTGATATTCCTAATGACCTATTTCTTTCATTATTTTTGTATGTAAGATAGCTTATTTCATGACTGTGAACATATACTAGTATATATCATCAAGAGACGAACACAACTACATACTTTTAGGGAACTTTAAGGGATTTGCAGGAGTGAGACTACTCCACAGGGAGGACAAGCTGTGCCCCCAGCACAGCTTGGCAATGACCCCCTGGCCAGGGTGCGATGTGTATGGGAACACAGCAAGACAGTGTCAGCAATGAGTCTCATTGAGAGGCCAGTGCAATCAAACAAAGTCAAGGTAGCCTCACACAAATGTCCAAGGTCAGTTCAGGAAAGCCAAATAGGAATCTGGCTTTAGATTACCAGTACTGGAACCAGTTCCAGTGGTGATGCAGCTCAGGCCTCCAGGACCAAAGAGCACATGGGGTAAGATCAGTCCAGGGAGCTAGTCCTACAGGTGCAGGCAGGGTCTAATTCTAGAATTATAGGAAAGTTTGTATTTAATCTGCTATCATGGGTGAATGTCACTCAAAATGGTGTCTTGAACATTATTGGACAATAGATGAGAACTAACCATGATATATGACTTAATTGCAAGAGTTTCATTACACACTTATCATAGTTAAAACTCACAGTGGTTTGTTGTTTTTTTTTTTTTTCTTTGATTTGTCCTCACTGACAGAGGATACAAATAGACTTCCATGTCTTCCAATGGATTTCCATTCCATATATGAATTTAAGAGCAATAGTGAAGGCATCATTGACCAAGGGAGCAGAAGCCACAGTAGCATTAAACACTGTCTCACAAACCTACATGTTCAGGAATGCAACACCATATAAGAATGTGGTCTATACCACTGCAAAGTGGATAAGTAAGGCTAGTGAAAATAGTAACAGGTCTTCAAAAATCATATATATGATTTTTGTCATATATATAATTTTACATATAGATATAAAGTTTCCTCAAAGTCTTTCCTTCTATTTATTTTTTTGATCTTTCTTTGTATGACCTCTTGCATAAGTGGAAATGCCAAAATGGGCAAATTCATCCCACAGCAATCCCTGCCATGCAATAAATTGAAAGTACTGGGAAACATTACAGAGTGAAACAAATAATTGTTAGAAGGCTCTGAGAAACAGGACAGCTGGGCTTGCAAGAGTGGTTCCTGGTTACTTTAAAATCAGTTAAATTTCCTTAGGGAATGCACAGTAGAGATGGGTAATCTTGGAGTGTATGATGAGTTTAAATATGCAGTTGATATCTAAGCAGATCAAAATGTCTCAAACTTCAAAATGCATCAATTACTAGTTTTCAGTCCTTATTGAAAAATTAATATTAGTGCTCTAGACTTACACCATCTCTGAATTCATGCAAATGCACTTTCTGTTAAAAATAAATTAATGCCTTTATTATTATTATCATTATTATTGTTATCGACTTTCTTCTCTCTTGCAGTAGCAAATGAAAGTGTTATTCTGTATGCTGTATTCTTTACTTAGTTTAATATGCAAAAAATACAAGTTTTCCATAGGATACATTAAGGATATAGTACAATGAATCTAACTGAGCACTTTTGCTTTTAAAGAAAGAGAAAATTGAGAGAAATAACCTCCAAGATTGCATAAAATTGGCTCGATGATTTCAAAGCCTTAATTATGTCAGGATAGTAAGTTTTCAAAGCACATACAGTGAATAAAAACTCTTGTTTTTGATGGAAGTAACATCTAGTGAGTGGCTAATGTCTGCAGTATAATTAGGATGTATGATAGCCTTACTGACTGGCAGAGAAATTATTATTCTTACTTTTTTTTTTTTTTTTTTAAATAAGCATTTGTGCTTTTACCAAATAGTATGTGAATTTACATAAATAAAGTCATTTGTCATTGTTTATTTGTAGCCTGAATAAAAAACTGCTCTGTTTTATTCCTTCATGTTAATCTTTGGACTTAATTCTACAGAAAAAAAAAAATAAAAAAAAATCTCAGTTTGTCTTCAAATTCAGTTATTTATTTCCTAGAAACAGAACATTTTAATCTTCTAAAAAGAGAATTATATACTACTTTAAAGCATGCAGTATATGAAAATGCAATTCAAAACTGAGTAAACAAGATATGATTCTAAAAATAAATATTTCTATAAAATATATCTCCATAAAATGCCATGGAATTTGATATATTGAGAATTCTCTCAGTCACAAAGTCCAAAAATAAATTTGCTTGCACATAATGTTTACTTCCCACTGAGTTATGCAGAAATGATCTCTGTAGATATAACTGGCACAATGTTTTTTGCATTTTATATGCACAAAATTTTCTTTTTATTTCTCCGAAATCTTGTTTATTTAACTATTTCTAAATGAATATTCTGCTGCTATTGTGGGTACCTGCAACAATCTTTTGAACATAGGAACATGAACACATACCTCAGTTATGCTGAGGGGGGAATAAACAAAAACAAAAAAAATCCACTTTCCACATCATCCCTATCTTTACATGCAAATAAATAAAATTTAGCTTCATAGTATGTTTTACAGTGTTGATGATTAGACATCAGTGATCAATTTTCAGTTCAGGGGGAAATTCTGTTCACCTTTCCTTCTAAACGATATTATGATGTCTTATCTAGTTATGCCCAGCATCTTCCCGAAAAAAAAAAATAAATAAAAAAGAAAGAATAGTATAGTAAAGTATGGCATAGCATAACATAATATAGTATAGTATAATGTAGTTCAGTTGGAAGAGACCTACACAAATCATGAAGCCCAACTGCCTGACCATTTCAGGGCTAACCAAAAGTTAAAGCATATTTAGATCATAACCCTCTTGGACAGACATGGGGCATCAAAAGATCCTCACATGTTGAAAATTCATAATGAAAAGATCTAACAAGAAGAGCAAATTTCCCCATACGTGAGATTCAGGTCATCTTAATGTGAGTAGGATTCAGTTAACACTTAATATGTGTCTATAACATTGAATTGTATAAAGACTGTATCTAAAAATGAGAGACACCAATTAAAAAAAAAATCTAATTTCACATTTGTACAGTGCTGTAGCTATTCAGGTAAGTGTATTTCATTGTCTGCTGTTTATCACTAATCAATCCTTTTTCCTGGTGGCTAATGTGCCAGAGTGTTGTACATTCTTTATATCATAGACAGACAATGTAGAAGTTATCTTCAGAACAGAAGTTTTTATATGAAAGTTAAAAATGTGTGAGGCAGTCATTTCTTTACCTGTCACATGAGAATAAGAAATAACTTAGTGAGAAACAGAAGGTTTGCTGTTGAAGACATTATATGCTATTGCTTCCAACAAAACAACAACAACAACAAAATCCTGGTGTATCTTTCATGCCACCAGTTCTCAGTATTCAAAGAATGTTTCAAGAAGAACAGAACAGAGACCTTCTTTCATATGGGTGGATTTGCTTGGCAGATTTTTGCTCTATATTCCAAAGCACTCCACTGAGCTTTGAAAGACTACAAGATTTATCTGAGGGACCAAGGTAAGTTAGAGAGAATGGACTTTAAAGAAATTAAGAAAAAAAAAAAAAAAGAAATAACTAAGAATTTGGTCTTTAATTCCTAGTTCTATCCAGCTTCTTAATATTTCACTATCCTCCTCATCAATAGAACTGCGAAATTCTGGATTGAAAATGTGAAAATGCTATAATCACTGACTTGTCCATTCCCACAGATCTTTCAGTCCAAAAATGTATGACAACTTATTTTGGCAAATGCATGGTACTTAAAAGCATAATTGAAAACAAACAAACAAACAAACAAAAACCTTTCTGCTACAGTCCTTCAATATATGTGTTCAATGTGTTAACTTGTCTAGTTATTAGAGATGTTTTTGAATATTATAGAGTAAATCACAGAGTGAGGTAAACAGTAGGAATCTGTATTATGCCTTCTGAACTCTTCTACAGTTTTTGAGTATGACTGTTCTTATATTCATAAGAAGTTATGACGTTGTCAATAAAATTGATTAGTAAAATTCAGAGAATCAGAGTATCAGAGAATCATTAAGGTTGGAAAAGACCTCAAAGACTATTTAGTCCAACCATCATCCTACCACCAATATTACCCATGAAACCATATCCCTAAATATCACATTCAAACTTTCCTTAAACTCCCCCAGGGTCAGTGACTCCAGCACCTCCCTGGGCAACCCATTCCAATGCCTAACCAGTATTTCTTAGAAGAAAGAAATGAATCTGAACCTTCCCTGGAGCAACTTGTGGTCATTCCCTCTTGTCCTATCACTAGTTATCTGTGAGAAGAGGCTGACCCCAGTTCACCACAATTTAAATGAGCTCATGGGAAAATCTGATCTAACCTGCCTGTCTGAACATTATTTATCAGCATTGCTACCCAAGGATCAGGCAGCCCAGTGTGGCTGCACCACTGGAAGTCAGTGAAAGCAGCTGTCTCTATTTCAAACTTTCTAACAACTTTTTTAACTTTTTTTTTTTTTTGTTTTTTTCTAATTAAAAGTCATACTCAAGTAGCTGGAGAAAGCGGTAAGGTCTCAGGCTCTCCCCTGAGCCTCTTCTTCTCCAGACTAAACAATCCCAGTTCCCTCAGCCACTCTTTGTGTTCCAGACTGGTCACCAGCTTTGTAGGCCTTCTCTGGACACGCTCCAGGGTCTTGATGTCCCTCTTGTATTGAGAGGCCCAAAACTGAACACAGTACTCAATGTGCAGCCTCACCAGAGCAGAATACAAGGAGACAATCACCTCCCTGGTCCTGCTGGCTACATTATTCCTGATACAAGCCAGGATGTTGTTGGCCTTCCTGGGAACTGTTGTTCCTACCTGCTGTTGTTCCTACCTGGGAAAAATGCCTGTTCATGTTCAGGTGAGCATCGACCAACATCCCTGGATCCTTTTCCTCTGCACTGCTTTCGAGCCATTCTCCCTCAAGCCTATAACATTGCATTGGGTTGTTGTGACCAAAGTGCAGGACCTGGCTCTTAGCCATAATCCCATTGGCTTCTGTTCATTGATCCAATGATCTGCATTTGAATATTTTTGCAATCTTTAAGTCATTCCCTTATGGCTTATCAGTGAGCTAGACTGGTGAAGTAGTCACAATAACAATCAACCAAATTAAAAGAAATTTGTTTCTTACCACTTGAGTTTCCTTCCTGATTCTACTTGATGAAAAGCAGAGACACCAGGCTCAGAATAGAGATGCAGCCATAATTCATATGATTATGCAAGGTAATTCCTAAAACTGCTATTTGTAAGATGGACCCTAGACTGAAGAACTTCTACAATAACTGTGAAGTGGCATTTTGAAAGGGGAGAATGTTATACTCTTCCTGAAGTGGTCATTGCAGGAGATGATACTGAGATAGATATGGATAGATATGCCACAGGCTTGAAGTAGCCTTGACATCCTTATGTAAAAGCATCTGTCACCCTCTTCTCCAAAATCATCACTGGATCATCTGAAAACAAAGAATGAAAACTAATCTCACAAATACTAGAAAAGAATGATGTAGTTAGTCTTGCTTTTTTTTATTATAATTTATTTTTTTTTAAGTGCTTTGGTTATATAAGCATAACATTTTTACATCTCTTACCTGCATAAAAGAGTAAAACAGAGCAACTGTGCCATATAAATGCCTGAGGAACATATCCTAAATCATCTGCTTGTGTTTGTTGTTTTTTTTTTTTTTTTTTTTTTTTTTTTTTCTGTACATTCTACTGAAGCGGTAGTTTTCAAGGAGTAATTACAGAGGCTGGAAATTATTGCTCTCTCCTCATGAAGGGAGTGGAGGAGTGGGTGCTGATCTTTTCTCTCCAGTAACAGCAACAGGACCTGAGGGAGCGGAATGGAGCTATGAGAGTAGAAGGTCAGGCTGGGTGTTAGGAAAAGATTCTTCACTGAGAAGGTGGTCAGGAACTGGAACAGGTTCCCCGGGGAAGTAGTCGCAGCACTGAGCCTGACAGAGTTCAAGAAGCATTTGGACAATGCTCTCAGACATATGATTTGATTTTTGGGTGATCATGTGCAGAACGAGGAACTGGACTCAATGATCATTTTGTGTCCCTTCCAACTTGGGATATTATATGATCCTATGCTTCTATGAATATTCAATAGTTACAGCCTTACCGCAACTACAAGGAGATCAAAACTGAAGAAATAGAGTGGAAAGAAATAGAAGAAAACATCTGTTTTTAAAAATGTTGACTAGTGATTACTTGACTGAATTACAAAGCATGATAATGTAAGATACTGTAAGGGAGAGCAAGCTTGAACACAAAGAATTTTTAAAGAGAATTGCTTTTTTAACAACAAGGTGATCCCAGCAGAATGAAAAATTAGTAATATAAACTATAGCTTATTATAAAAATGTCTAGAACTTTGAATAAGCTGTTGTCTTAATCATCAGTTAAATCAAAACCACTAAGTAAACTAATATGTCTTTGTCAAATAGGAATTTAATTAGAAAACTTTAATCTTGGCAATACCACTCGAAAAGAAACTAAACTGTGACCAGAAGTGTGTGTTCTTATCCTTCCCACTTCCTAATAACACTTCCCTTACTTAAGGGATTTTATTTTCTTAAGTATTTTGTACATTTGACCTTGTATCCATTTTTTCTGCATGCAGTTGAGAGGAATATGCATGCATATGAGCTTGATCCAAAGCTCACGGAAGTCAAAAGATTTTTTTTTTTTCCATTTGTATATTACCAGTTTTGTATGAAGACTTAAGTAAAATTCTATATTACAGGAGACAAATTAAAAAGGGATTGTAAATATTTTCTGTGGACCATGTAGGCATAAAATCCTTTTCTGATAAATTTCTTTAAGACACATAATTTCTTCATTAAAAAGTTATTCTTCTGAGAAATATATAGGGCAGTAGGAATATCATGCCCTTGATATTATCTGCTGTTTTCCTTTATCATATTTTTAATCTTTTGCTCTTTACAATTTGTTTGCAAGAATACTTGATTTTATTATAAAATTTTAATGAAATTAGTACATTGTCATATTGTCATTGATTGTTAAAATTAATATAATGTTTTCATATTTACCTATTTGCTTTATTATACTACATATTTTTGAACTTTTAAATTTTACTTGCATTATTTATTTATCTATTTTTCTCTAAACAAATAAATAGAATTGTTAGAAAGGCTAAAATCCAAACTGATAGTATCTTGAAAGATAATCTCCAAAGCACAGGAAAGTCTGGCTATGCCAAAGCTCCAGTGTTCCTAGAATACTGAAGATCTGAAAAGAGTGTGAATAATTCATGATTGTAGACCAATATCCAAACTGAAGGGAAACAAACAAACAAACAAACAAAAAAACCCACAAACCAACCAACCAACCAACCAAACAAAAAAACACCAAAAACTAAGAACTGTTGATGCAAGAGCCTCCTCCAAATCAAATTCAAGACACAGCTGAAAGTTATCGATAGTTAATATTGATATAGATATAAGTTATAGATAAGTTATAGATATCATGTCTAAAACTTTACCTTAATCTTCAGTGGTACAGTCAGCAAGTTTGTAGAGCTTTCTAAGACCCTGCTTAGTAAGATCTGAAGAACTGATATACTTTTGCTATTGTCCCCAGTGTTTTTGATCAAAAGTACTTATGGACTTATTTATTTATTTATTTATTTATTTATTTATTTATTTATTTTTGTCATTATTTCAGTTCACTTGGAAATATTTCTAGAAAAAAAAAATGTCTAATTCCCTAAGCCTCTTTGCTGTGCTGTAGTCTTGGAAAAAACAAAAACAAAAACAAAAACAAAAACAAAAAACCACATTATTATACAGTAGACAGAAAAAGTTCTAGGCTACTCCAAACAATTTTGTTTTCAGAAAAATGTTCAGAAGGCCTTGCAAATGCCTTGGAGGCCTGCAGAGAAGAGAGAAGGAAGAAAGGAGAGAGAAATACAATTATTTAAGTAGTCCCATAACAAACTGAAACAGCAAGCTGGGACTGATGGAACTCCTGCTTGTATCAAGCCTCTGAATACAATGCAGAAATTCTGGAAGCATGTGCTTTTCACTGGGAGGTGTTCATTCATTAAGATTCCAGTAAGAAAAGCACTTGAAAGGTATCATTTAAGATGCCATTTACTGGAGCTAAGACTGTAAGAATAGAATAGCATGCCTAATCCTATGCACCTTTAGATGTTGGGAGCATTGACAGGACTCCAAACGCACATGTAGCATGCCGTGCAGACCCCGTCCATAGCAGAGATTCTCCTCTTTCAGTCTCTCAAGGTATTACAGGTTTTTCTTATAAGGAAACAACTCTAGCATTTCTACATTCAAAACATAGAGTGTTCTTATGAGAACTTCTTGCAACTGTGTCAGATAAAGGCAAGACCACATGGGTGGTGCAGTCTCTGGCACCAAGTGGGAGCTGCCTGGAGCACCTTACGAGAAGCAGCCAGCTGCAGCCACTGAATTTGTGCAGCACTGGCCTGAATACCAGCCACACTGTAGGTGCATCATGGCACAACATTGGCCTGCTTGCACTCAGGTTAGCTGTGTTGTGGATCACTCAGTCCTGAGTCTACCAGTCAGGATCACTACAGCAGCTTCCATAGCACAGCATGGTTCTGTGCTGACCAGACAGCCCATTCCAAGTTACCATAGAGCTGTTCGAACGGTGTTGCTACTAGGCAGACAGACTGTGCCTAAAGCCTCTTTGAGCATCCATGCTCAGGACTTCCTGATTATGCTACAATATGTGTCATGAGACCATGTGATATAACTTTTCTGTAGAACTGGGTTGTTTTAATGAATGTTTTCCCCTACAGGCCATTGTTTTAAGAATAACTTACATCAGTAGTCACCAATTGGGTTACTACCTGTTGGATATTTGATAGACTGCAAAAACACATTTTGCAGCTTCTGTCACTTTTTAACAGACACATTGAAATGGCAAGGTATAGAAAGTCTTTTGAAAAATGCAAATCCAGCAAACTATGCTGATATTTCCACTGGCTTCAGATCAGACCCAGAAATCCTGTAGGTTATTCAGCCCTGCAAAGTTTCAAAGCATGGACCTGTACTATTATTCCCACAGTGCAAATCAAATTCCAATTTTGCATCAGTTGTAATAGACAGGAATTTATTTATATATTGAATTATTCCAAAGCCTTGGAATATCCTCTAGACCTCCTAGGAGCTTGTGAAGAAGATTTAGGATAGAGGTTCTCTTTATTTATTGAAGAAACTCTGAAACTACATAATCAAAAAGTCAGTAAGGAAAAGATACAAAATAGCTTGAGGTAAAAAAAAAAAAAAAAAAAAAAAAAAAAGAGGGATATTTAGTTCAATAAAGATGTTATTCCTGTCATTCAGAAACTCCTCTCTTCAATTTGGCCAAGCATCCCTGAACTGGAAGGCTGAAAAAAAAAATAGTACAAGAACACAGTAGTTTTATATATTTTTTTTCTGAAAACTGTAATAATGAAAATACTCATCCAGTATCCTAGAGACATGATTCAATTCACTTTCCTGGTCACAGAGTAATTTGTATCTTTCTTTTCTTGGGACACCTTAGCTACCCCACTGAAAACTGTTCTGGCAGATGGTATACTATACTATACCTCTGCTGTAAACTATGCCCCATTTAGTTTAAATACATATTGAAGACTGGATTCTGTATGCTCCATTAACTTGGTAAATGGACACTTTTAAACCAGCAGATATAAGTATCCCTTCTACTTCTGTCCAGAATTATTTGTTTTGAATAAAGTCCAGCCTTTCTGGGGACAATTCAGAATTGTATTTCTATAGTCAGTATCTAGGAAAAAGGTCAGTATCATTATATTATAAAATATATAGTTCCAACTTTCCTCAGGCAGTAGAAGTAAAGAGTATTCAATATTATTTTTCCTCTTTCCTCCTTCTTTCATCTTTTTTTCCCTCTTACTTTTCACCTTACATTCCATTTCAGATTGAATGAAATTTTCATGTTAAACAGAAAAAATAGAGTCAGCTGCTGAATAAAATAATTCATTGAAAAGACAGTTTACACATTTGCATATGTGTTTTTCAAATGATGAAGTCAAGATCAAAAATCCATTTTAGTAAACATTATGCAAACATAGAAATATGTTATACCTTTCCCAAATGATGTAGTCTGAAACTGTTCTCTTCAGACTGTGGATGAAAGAAGATTTAAGCTACAGGAGATTTTTCCTGCATATCATTTTACTACATAAAATGTGAAATTAAAATATATTTGTGGTTACCATATACATAATACATACTGTACACCAGCTCCCTTTTCCCACACTGACTGGCTTATTTAGGAAAATTAGAGGGTAAAGTAAAAACAGTATACCTTTCCCAACATCCTTTTCCTCAAAGCACTGGCTCTCTGAGACTCAAAAGAATGGAGATATCAAAACATCTTTGATATTCCCATGCCTTTGAAGTTTAGGGCAATGAGTGGGTGGCCATTGCATATCAGTGAATAATAATTTTGACCTGACTTGGACTTCAGATAGGCATCTTTCTTCCATGGCACAGCTTTCTGAAAACTTCCATTTTTCATTGTTTTTTGTACCAACTCTGGCACAGGACATTTTTATTTTAGATCTGAACGCATTTTCTACTATAAATCACTTATTCCATAAAAATTGCAATCCAAATTTCATGTTCCCTCTTTCAGTTGCATATCCATCATGATTCTATTTGTGTTTTGCACTGACAACCACATTTTGGATCCTCATTTACTTTGGGTGTACTAATGTTATGAACATTTCCTTTCACATCAATATGTCTGAAGTTATACACATGGTTAAATATTCCAGTTTTCTTTCTTCGTTCCAAGCACATTAATTAGATATTTTTGAATATCATATCCAGATCTAAATATCTACTCTGTAAACTTGTTTTTAGAAGAAAATGTAGATTGTTTTCAAACATTTATCAATTTATTTTACAAGTACTTTGCTTTATCAGCACAACTTCTTTATAAAGATCTTGCAAATTTGAAGCAACTGGATTTTCAAGTGAGAACACTTACTGAAATTAATGTTATATGTAAAACATAACATTTCATAATTTTATTGTTATATGAAAATACTTATTTTCAGTTTTTCTCATTAAACCAAAGTCACTTTAAAAAACATAAAACTCGCTTCTGTCACTCTCCTGTGATGAGTTATGTTCCTAAATTTTAGATAAGATTATCCAACACAGAGTTGTTTAAAAAATCATAGGACCATATAGTCATAGAATCAATCAGGTTGGAAAAACCCTCTAAGATCATCTGGTCCAACCTTCAACCTAGTACTGAGAAGTCCACTACTAAACCATGCTACTAAGTTCTACATCTACCTGTTTCTTGAAGACCTCCAGGGATGGTGACTCAACTACTTCCCTGGGCAGCCTATTCTAATACCACATTACTCTTTCAGTAAAGAAATTTCTCCTAATATCCAGCCTACCCACCTGGTGCAACTTGAGGCCATTTCCCCTTGTCTTATCACTAGGTGTTTGGGAGAAGCACCTTGTCCAGTTCATTAAAATTGTTTTTCATGTAGACAACATAAATAAGCAGTTTTCAGGCAGACAAGTGGGTGTCATGATCATTCTACTAAAACTTTTTTGTCCAGCTCATGCCCAGCCAAGGAGACTTGGATTTCTCGGATGCTTTGTGGAAGGAAATGTTTCCCATACATTCTTTTCTGAATGGCCAAGACCTAACACAGGACTACTGTGTTCTTGTTTGCAAACATAAGAACAAACAAAAAAATGACTGCAACGTAACCCGCTGTTAATGCTATCACTAAGCTTGCTAATAAAATTTGTTTGCTAGTTATTTTAAGATTATTTTCTTGCACTTAAATTCCCTACTTGACATTTTATTCACATTTTTTTACTCTTGGTCCCATTTTCTGGGCTCTCATGTTGCTATTATTTCCTTGTCTCCTTTGTAGTAGTTCCCTGCTTCCAAATCTGTTCCCCATTCTCTTTAGTTTTTGTATACAAACCTAAATAAAAGTGCTGTTTTTCTTTCTCCCCAACAAACAATGGATATGTTAAATAATATGGGTTTTGTTGTAGCTTCCTGTGATACTTCATTGAAGATCTCAGTTCTAATAATTCAGAATGTATATGTATTGCAGTTACACTTATTCTCCAGACGTTTTGCATTTCATATAACTGCTTTTATATCCAGGCTAATATGGTTAATTACTGGTAAAAGTTTTGAAACACTATCAAATGATCTAGCAAAATCTAGGATAAGTCAAACAAATTATTTTACCATTAGTTAATATACAAATAAGCACTTCAAAATTAATGACTGTTTGGAAAACAATATCTTTTAAATGTCTTTGCTTAATTATATAAGAATTCCCAGGTTTCCTACGTTTATTTTCTTTTGCAGAATGCATTACTGTTGAGCAGAATTCTTGCTGGACCATTAGAACAATTTATTTACCCCACAGGTATTCAGAGACCTAAGATATTGCCAAGCTAAAAAGGGCATGATGACTTAAAGAATTGATGATGAATGTTTTTCTCCAGCAGATTATTCCATGCAACAGTTCATAGCAAGAACATATGGAGTCAGAGAATCCTAAACTTAATTGCAAAGTATATCATGATGCAAATTCAGCTCCTTTAAGAACATGCATGTGAAAATATGTTTTATACAACTGATTTTGCATAATATTTCAGATGTTCTAGTCATCTGCTACTTTTTTTGTGCTTTGGATAGAAGACGATATTTTAAGTCTTAACTGAAAGAAATGATTAGAGCTTTTTTGTGCAATATATTAAATAGTTTTAGTATGGTGTTTGATGTGACACTAGATGGAGCTATATCTTTGAAAAGAGCCCACTGTTGGAAATTCAGCTTTTGAAAAGTTAAGTAAAGAAGAAAATAAATGAAGAGAAGAAATCTCACAAGAAATATAATGATTTAAATTATTATGAAACACAGCCCCAAATAATTTCAAGTGAATAGGATGATTTTATATATATGTATATATATATATATACACTGAGAGCTTTCTCCACAGTGGTAACTTTTTATCAAATTACCATTGCGAATATAAAGCCTGAATAAACTTTTACCACTATACATAACAAAAAATTAGCTTAGGCCTATATATAAATGATGCAGGAGAATAATGTAGTACTACTTTTCTATCACTCCTCTGCTCATCACACTTCTATTGGGAATATTGAGCAATGGTAATATTATATATATATATATATAAAATATATATTTACTTATAGTATTACCATTATATATATTATATATAACATATGTATATATATGGTATATCATATATATATATATACATACACCATACATACATACATACATATATATATATATATTCACTGTCGTTCATATTGTGACCCCATTAAAATAAGCTTCTATCCTATGGCTACTGCTCCTTGGAATGAATAACTCAGAAGCCATCTTCTCTGTGCAAGCAATTGTAGTAGTTTGGTTTGTAAAAGATAAAATGACGTGGAAAAACATAATCTAAAGATAGTTCCAATTAGAAGAAAAGCTGTGAGTATTTGTGGATGGAACTTTTCTTGCAATAGGTTACGAAAGTTGATTAATTAAAAATAATTAAGGCTTCTTTGCATTAAGGCTCAAAACAAGTTTTGGAGCCTTGAAAAGAATAACTTTTAGTGAGTCCCGTGTAAAATTTTCCGTAAGGTACTTGAGTTTTACACGATCTTGTCAGAAGTGTAATAATAGAAATAGGAAAGCTGGCTGTGAAACAAAAAGTAAGTACATCTAAATTAACTTTCCTATAAATTACACAATTCCTCTCCTCTCCTCTCCTCTCCTCTCCTCTCCTCTCCTCTCCTCTCCTCTCCTCTCCTCTCCTCTCCTCTCCTCCCTTTTCTGAGGAGAGGAGCTTTTTGTTCACTCAATTGCAAGACCATTCTTGGCTAGCTACAGAGATTGCTAAAGATGTTTTTCAACACAATGAGAAAAGATAAGGAAAGCTCATTTCTTCACATTCTAGCCAAAAACAATTTTCCAAAGTCACCAGTGGGTGGCTAGATTGTAGTGAAATACCATGTAGAGAAATGCTCTGATTTTCATGAAGAGTATTTTTTTTTCCTTTCTGAAACATTTAAATATGTCTCCTTCTTATTTTCCCTGTACATTGCTGTTTTCAAGTAGGCTCCTCATCTCATTAATCCAATTTGTACTGGAAAAGCTTTTGTTGATTAACAAAAATTCATTCATTCAAACATCATTCATTGAATAACAACATTTCATTATCCACCTATGTGGCTGGATGTGATAGCTCTTTGTCCTTGAGACAGAATTATAAGTGACTAAAACAGTGTCTTGAGGGGAGTCCTGTGGGAAAGGTGCTGATGCTAACTGGTGCTCAGTGAGTTTTGTGAACACACCTCAAAAGTCCTTTTAATCTATCTTAGTCTATTTGAATAGTATGGAAGCTTTCTGCAGAAAATAAATAAATAAAATAAACAAATAAATGAACACCCCTCACTCTAAATTTATCTGAAATGAGTAGATTTTGGCTACAGATTTTTGCCAAATTAACAATGGATTAACAGATTAACAATGGATTTAGCTTTCTTCAGTTGAGAAACTTAACTTCAGTTGAGTTAAGTTTTATCTTAACTTTAATATCACTTTTATGCCATTGAGACATCTACTGACAGAAGAAAGTGAACAATAATAATGCTAACATTAGCAGACGTTAGTGTCCTGCTTAATCAATATATAACCTATTCATATAAACCAATAGACCTACTTATATTGTCTATGTTTTTGAAAAACAGAGGGGCCGTGGATTGTAAAATTTACAGTGAATCCATTCATAATGTTGTGCTTTAGGAAAAAAAAAATAAGGGTTTTAATTTTCTATGTTTCGGAGTAAAAAAAAATATAACAAAATATTTATGAAATAATAAACTCCACAGAATTAGGTGGAGACAGTACTGAACATTGCAAAGTTTCAATGCTATGGAAATCATAGAATCACAGAATCACAGAATCACAGAATGGTTGAGGTTGGAAGGGACCTCTGGAGCGCATCTAGTCCAACACCTCTGCCAAGCAGGGTCACCTAGAGCATGTTGCATGAAGTTATTTCTAGAATACACTATTACTTCTTGCATACACCAGTATGAGACACAGAGAAAGTCTGTCCATTTTGCTTCAAATGAATTATCGCTAGCCAAAAGTTACTTGAAAACATAAGGACAAATTCTGTGTTGAAGTTCATGACTAACATTCAAGGAGAGGGGTTATAAAATAAGACGAGGACCAGATTTAAACTTCAAAAACAAGAATTGCTCAAGCTCAGTGTCTCGTATGGGTTGTCCTCCTATTAGAATGCTCACGAGTAGATATTATTAATCAAATTTGTACATTTAAAACATTAAAAAACTGTTCACATCATTGATACTATTGTACTGAAAGCAAAATGCAAACTACTGACAGTTCTACATGTATAAACATATTACATTTATTTGCATTAGTCTGTGTTGCTAAAGATGAGATGAAGTTACAATATAATTTGATGTTAGGGATTATTCTATGTGCCTCAGTTTCAGTAGTGATCATGATTTTGGTTAGTACTTGTTAGCAGATCCTTGGAAGGCAGCCTCTTGAAAGTTGAAAAGAAAAAAAGGTAATGAAGAGGGGTAGGAAAAGCTTAGCTGTACTGGAAACACAAATGAAAGCAGCCTTCTGTTTTGCAAACACGCTTTTTTTCTGAGAGAAGTGAATAGCTCTCTGAGGAAAAAAACATTTGTAAGGGTGCAAAAAGGTGTTTTTTAATTTTTTTTTTTTTTTTTTGCTATAACATTAATGTAACTTAACAAGCTTCAAGCACTAGAAGTAGGTTAACAGGATTAATTTTTAGTTGTAGGTGATAAACAGACTACTTGCAGAGAAGTCTTATTTCTGGTATGTGAGAAAAAAAATGAAAGTATAATAAAGTCTTGCATGAAACTGAATTTCTCCTTGAGGAACTGAATTCATTAACCATTTAAATTGTAAGTGATGATTAAAATACAGAGCAATTTACTCAAAGTATCTGTTGATTTAGTTCCGCTAGATTCATACCTAGAGATTAAATTGGGTGCAAAGAAGAGTGTAGTTATCCCAATGACTGCCACCAGATAAAAATCTAAGAGTACTGATGAAATTATTTTGGTTCAAATTCAAAAATTACATGAGTGGGTATTTCTCACCAGATTTCTGTTACAAGCACCATAAATCAGCCTTGGAGCTAACTTCTCTTCTGAGTATTTGAAGGGCTTTTTATGTAATCAATACAGATTCACACAAGTGTAATGCAAAGTCTTAATGGCAAGTAGAATACAGAATCACAGAATCATCTAGGCTGGAAGAGACCTCCAAGATCACCTAGTCCAACCTCTGACCTAACACTAATAAGTCCTCCATTAAACCATATCACTAAGCTCTACATCTAAACATCCTTGTCATAAGACAAGGAGCACTAAATAAAGTAATGTAACTGGCGTTAATTTTAATTGGCTTAGAGAGGTAAAACATATATTGAACACAGCAAAAGAGAAAGAACATGGAAATCATTTGAACTATTTCAAAATATTTTATTTTTCCTTTGCACATTTCTGTGAATTTCCTCTCCTGAAATGATTATACCACTTATTTCCTCATCAATTTCTTACAATGCATACTGTAGCTAGATGAAAGAATTCCCAGAGGTGCACTGGAACTTTTTTTTTTTAGTTTTATACTTTTATTACCAATTTAAATGAAGGAGGACTCACACTTTTCTTTTTTCCTCACCCAGTCACTAACATGCTGCTTTTAGAAATGTCACCGTAATTGTTTCTAGGTTATCCATAAAAAATGTTGTTCTTTTATTTTTTTTTTCATCTTTTCTTCAGTGACTTTTACATTTCAGTGTCATCCATCCAGTTTATAACAATGAATTAATCTGCTACCTAGGTCCCAAATAATTATCTACAAGTCTTTCTAAAAATCTGTATTATAATTATCTTCCTAATATCCACGGTTTGCTAGATATATAAATGAACAAAAGCTAGACAGAACTGCTAGGTATACACTGTTCCAATGGTATGACAATTTTGGTTAAAAGAAATCTATATTTTACATTGTTTCACAGATTTTTGTGAAGTTCTTCCACTACAGAGTGAGAGGTGTGGTCTTTTCATCCCAGATTTGAGGATATTGCCCAGTTTCTGCACACAAATTTGGTTTTATAAACAGGAAAACATATGATTGAGGATGATTGAAATGACTGAAATAAATGTTTGCTGATTGAAGCTGGTTAATTTTTTAGATCATCCTTAACACAACATGAATCTATGACAGAGCAGGAAAAGAGTACACTAGGGACTTCTTCAGTAACTAGCATGTTTTTAGATGCTGATCCAGACAAGTTCATTTCAGGCTAGTTAGTGGCTGAATCTAGTTTCAAAGCTTATTATATTAAGTTAGTTATTTCTAAGAACTTACAAAAAAGTGTGAAATTCCAGAAGACAGGAAAAAGAAAAGAAAAGAAAAGAAAAGAAAAGAAAAGAAAAGAAAAGAAAAGAAGAGAAAAGAAAAGAAAAGAAAAGAAAAGAAAAGAAGAGAAGAGAAGAGAAGAGAAGAGAAGAGAAGAGAAGAGAAGAGAAGAGAAGAGAAGAGAAGAGAAGAGAAAAGAAAAGAAAAGAAAAGAAAAGAAAAGAAAAGAAAAGAAAAGAAAAGAAAAGAAAAGAAAAGAAAAGAAAAGAAAAGAAAAGAAAAGAAAAGAAAAAAGAAAAGATGGAATGACTGCGCAAAATCTTGGCAGCTCTCCTAGGTAGATGTATGTCATACAAGAGATGTTTCAAATAAGTTTCAAAACAGCTGATGTGACCTGTGTTTATTCCCTATCACAAAAAATAAAATTTGTGGACAGCATGAATTGTTTAGAAAATCAAGCTTTATCTTCCTTGTAGCAATATAAGTGCATAACTTTTTAATTTATCCCCTTGGCTATGGGAAACAGCTAATTCCTTTCTGCAGAACCACATCCATGTATCAACATGGTATTTAGTGTACCTATCCCTTTCACCCTTTCATGTCTAAAGACATATCATCCCAGTTGATTACTGAGTAACTCAAATAACGCAGTTCTTTTAAATTCTCCTTGCCATGTTTTCTTCATTCTCTGTATTATTTGTGTGCCTCTTCCATGAACCACAGCCTTGTTTCTTGAGCGATAATTTTCCTCAAGTCCAAACTTGAGGAAAATCCAAAACTCTATTTTTAGATTGCTCTATTTGCTCTAGATGAAGCCTTTCCACTGCTAACTAGAAGAAAATGTTCATTCTATGTGTCGTACTGATGTTGATCTCATTTAAGCAACCCTTTGCAACATTCACTTTTTCCATCACAGAATGACAGAGGCATGTTCAGAACAGTTCTTGTGTAACCCCTCCCACTACCAGGGACACAGACTTTAAGGTTAACAAGAGACTTTAGCAACTATGCTTTAAACACTGTTTTTCAGTGATTTCCCATTTTTGCAGACTACTTTATAGTAAGCCCATAGTTTCATGGCAGCTTATGAATATGTCATACAGGGCAACATCTAAATATTTACAGGGGTCACAATATATAATGCAATCCTCAAGACGTATTACCTTGTCAGAGAATGAAATAGGATTGATTCATTGTGATTTACTCTTTAAAATCCATGTTGACTGTTTCTTATACATCATTACACTCCAGATACTTGTCTATAATGTTTATTATTTATTCTTATATTGTTATAGAAACCAAATTTAGATTTATAATTCAGTAGTTATTCACGTTCTATCTTTCAGAGGTTGAATAGAATAAGATACAGTCTAAGTTGTTCCTAAATTATATAGGTTATATAGGTTTGTTGCTTACCTAGAGAGAACCTTACTATTATTTAACCTGAAAGCTTTTGGGTTGTGTAAATGTAGACACTTTTGCATGCTCCTAAATGATTCCCTTAAGTCTGATGAAACCTACATATAGTGTTAAAAAGAAACTAATTATTGCAAATATCTGTAGCAATTGTTGGGAAGCATTTTACATTTTTTTTGAATATTCATTACAGTGACTGACTCTGTTGAAGAGCCTAGAAGAGGATGGAATGGTTCTGAATTGCTAGGTCTCTTCCCTTTCCTGGCCTTTTCTGTCTTAGGTCTTAATTTCCAAGTACTGCTCAGGCAAATCCTTTCCACTGTATGTGAATTCCCATCTCATCTGTTCCTTGGCAAAAGACTTCTCCCAAACAAGATATTCTTCCTAAATGGAGAACTGCAGTGGAATATGTACCTTGAAGGAGAGAAGTGATAAATGAATAAATAAACAAATAAATAAAAATAAAAACCTGAACAGTTGCTGGACTGGAAGTTCAAGAAATTCCCAGAAAAATCAAAACCTGGATTATAAACTGTAGTGGGTTTCTGTGGCAAGGTTTTGGTAGTGGAGGGCTGCAGGAATGTCTTCTGTGAGAAGAATCTAGAAGCTGCTTCATGTTAGATAAGGGCCGGTTTCAGATGTCTCCAAAAGGACCCACCACTGTCAAGAGTCAGGCCAATAAGTAATGCTGTTTGCACTTCTTTGAGAGCATATTTAAGAAAGGGGAAAAAAATGCTGCACAACAGGACCTGGGAGAGCAAAGAGTGAGAAACAGCTTTGCAGACACCAAGGTCAGTGAAGAAGAAGGGCAGGAAGTGCTCCAGCTGCCAGAGGTGAAGTTCCCCTTGCAACCTGTGGAAAGAACCATAGTGGAGCAGGTTTTTCCCCTGAAACCCATGTTACCACAGAAGAGCAAATTTCCACGTTGCAGCCTGGAGAGGAGACCAAAAGTGGAGCAAGTAGAGCTGACCCAAAGGAGGCTGCGGCCTGTGGAGAACCCCCATCAGAGCAGATTCCAGGCCAGACATGTAGCCCGTGGAGAGGGGACTATGCAGGAGTAGGTGGCCTGGCAGGAGCTGCTGCCATGGGGGTCCCATGTTGGACCAGTTTACTCCTGATGGATGGACCCCATGGTAAGGACCCATATTTGGAGAAGTTCCTGATCTGCTGCCTATGTGAAGCCCACACGGGATCATTTCGGGAAAGATGTCATCCTGTGGGAGAGACCCCACGCTGGAGCAGGGCCAGAGAGTAACAGAGAAGGGGCATTAAGAACCTCCTCCAGGTTAAACAACTCCAGCTCCCTCAGCTGTTCCTTGTAAGACTTGTTCTCCAGAACCTTCAACAGCTTTGTTGCCCTTCTCTGTACACACTCAAGCACCTTGATGTCCTTCTTGTACTGAGGGGCCCAAAACTGAATGCAGTACTTGAAGTGTGGCCTCACCAGAGCTGGGTACAGGGAGATAATCACTTCCCTAGTCCTTCTGGCTACATTATTCCTGATACAAGCCAGGGTACGGTTGGCCTTCTTGGCCACCTGAGCACACTGCTGGCTCATATTCATATGACTATCAACCAATACTCCCAGGTCCTTCTTTGCCAGGTAGCTTTCCAACCACTCATCTCCCAGCCTTTAGCACTGCTTGGGGTTGTTGTGTCCCAAGTGCAGGACCCAGCATGTGGCCTTGTTGAACTTCATACAGTTGGCCTCAGCCCATCAGTCCAGCCCATCCAGATCCTCCTGCAGAGCCTTCCTACCCTCCATCAAATCAACACATCCACCTAGCTTGGTGTCGTCTGCAAACTTACTGAGGGTGCACTTGATCCCCTCATCCAGATTGTCAATAAAGATATTAAAGAGGACTGACCCCAATACCGAGCCCTGGGGAACGCCACTAGTGACTGGCCTCCAACTGGATTTGACTCCATTCACCAGAACAATTTGGGACCAGCTATCTAGCCAGTTTTTAACCCAATGAAGCATACACCGGTCCAAGCCATGAGCAGACAGTTTCTTGAGGAGAATGTTGTGGGAAACGGTGTAAAAAGCCTTACTGAAGTCAAGGTAGACCACATCCACAGCATTTCCCTCATCCACCAAGCACGTCACTTTGTCCTAGAAGGAGATCAGGTTCGCCAAGCAGGACCTGCCTTTCGTAAACCCATGCTGACTGGGCCTGATCAGCTGCTTGCCCTGCAAGTGTCACATGATGACACTCAAGCTAATCTGCTCCATGAGCTTCCTTGGCACTGAGTTCAAACTGACAGGCCTATAGTTCCCCAGATCTACCCTCTGGCACTTCTTGTAGATAGGCATCATGTTTTCTAGCCACCAGTCAACTGGGACCTCCCTTGATAGCCAAGACTGCTGGTAAGTGATGGAAAGCGTCTTGGTGAGCTCTTCTGCCAGTTCTCTCAGTACCCTTGGGTGGATCCCATTCGGACCCATTGACTTGTGTACATCTAAGTGCTGCAGCAGGTTGCCAAACATTTCTTCGTGGATTATGAGAGCCACATTCTGCTCCCTATCCCCTTCCACCAGCTCAGGGGACTGGGTATCTAGAGACCACCTGGTCTTGCCACTGAAGACTGAGGCAAAGAAAGCATTAAGCACCTCAGCCTTCTCTTCTCATTAATTTTCCCCCCAAATCCAGTAAAGGATGGAGATTCTCCTTAGTCCTCCGTTTTCTGTTTATGTATTTGTAAAAACATTTTTGTTATCTTTAAAAGCAGTAGCCGCATTGAGCTTCAGATGAGCTTTGGCCTTTCTAATTTTGTTCCTGCACAGCCATAGAACATCTTTATAGTCCTCCTAAGAGGCCTGCCCTCTTTTCCGAAGGTCATAAACCCTCTCTTTCTTTCTAAGTTCTAGCACAGCTCCCTGTTCAGCCAGGCTGGTCTTCTTTCATGCCGGCTTGTCTTTGGGCACATGAGCACAGTCTGCTCTTGAGCCTTTAAGATTTCCTTCTTGAAGAGTGCCCAGATTTCCTGGACTCTGCCCTTCAGAACTGTCTCCCAAGGGACTCTGATGACCAGTGTCCTGAACAGCTCAAAGTCTGCCCTCTGGAAGTCCAAGATAACATTTTTACTGATCCCCCTCCGGACTTCCCCAAGAATAGAGAACTCTACCATTTCATGATCACTCTGAACAAGACAGCTCCTGACCACCACATCTCCCACCAGTCCTTCTCTGTGAACAGAAGGTCTAGTGGAGAACCTCCCCTGGTAGGCTTACTAACCACGCGCATCAGGAAGCTATCTTCCACGCTCTCCAGAAACCTCCTAGACTACTTCCTCTGAGCTGTATTGTATTTCCAAGATATGTCTGGGAAGCTGAAGTCTCCCAAAAGAACAAGTGCTGGCAATTGTGCGACTTCTGCCAGCTGCTTGTAGAACAAGCAGCTCATCCATCTCCCCATCCTGGTTTGGCAGTCTATAACAGACCCCCACCAGGATACTTGCCTTGTTGGCCTTTCTGCTGATCCTAACCCATAGGGACTCAACCTTATCATTCCCAGACTCAAGTTCCATGACATCAAAACACCCTTTAATATAGAGAGCCATACCACCACCCCTTCTGTGCTGCCTGTCCCTTCCGAAGAGCCTGTAGTGAGTCATTGCAGTACTCCAGTCATGGGAGTGGTCCCACCACATTTTCGTGATGGCAACCAAGTCATAGCTCGCCTCCCACACAATGGCTTCCAGCTCCTGCTGCTTGTTGCTGATTCTATGTGCATTAGTGTAGATGCACTTCAGTTGGGCCACTGCCCCGGCCCGAACATTGTTCCCCCAGGCTCATCTCTAACGAGCCTCCTTTCATCCCTGTCCCCTTACTTACCTAGTTTAAAGCTCTCTCAATGAGTCCTGCCAGCTTCTGGGCTAGGATCCATTTTCCCCTTAGAGATAGGTGGGACCTGTCTGCACTTATCAGGCTGGGTGCTGAGTAAAGTGCCCTGTGGTCAAAAAAAAATCAAAAAAAAAATCTGTGTTGGCACCAGCCTCTGAGCCATGTATTTATCAGGTGGGCTTTCCAGGTCCTCTCTGTACCCCTCCCTGCCACTGTAGGGATGGAGGAAAACAACACCTGTACCCCTACTCCATCTACTAACCATCCCAGTCCCCTAAAGTCCTGTTTGATAGCCTTCAGGCTTCTCTCAGCAATTTCATTGCTGCCAGCCTGGACTATCAATAGAGGATAGTAATCAGAGGGACGAACCAGGTTGGGAAGGTTTCTGGCAACATCCCTGACCCAGGCCTCAGGGAGGCAGCAGACTTCCCTACTGGTAGGGTCAGGCTGACAAATAGGGTCCTCTGTTCCCCTGAGAAGGAAGTCACCTACAACGATTACCCTTCTTTCTTTCTTGGTGGAGGCAGCCTTGAGGAATGGAGTCAACTTCCTCACCCTAGGCAACCTCCTGTGTGGACTTTCAACCACATCCTCACCTACCAGTCTCTCAACCTCCAAGGCTTCAAACCTGTTGTGTAAGGGCACCTGGGAAGGCAAGGCTGGTAGGGAGGGGGTTTGCTTGCAATGCCAAGCAGGGACATGTTTCCATTCGTCTTCATCTCCTAGGTCTCCTCCCTCTGCCTGACAGCAACAGGGCAGAGGGTCCACCTCTGTTTGGAGTGTCTTACCCCAGTGCCTTTCTTTCAGTCCTGGCAGGGAATTGCTCCACCAGTCTTTCTTCTGCTCACACTCCCTGACAGCCCTTAACCTCTCCACTTCCTCCTTGAGCTCTGCCACCAGGCTGACCAGGTCACCTACCTGCTTACACCTCACACACAATGTCTTTGTCATCCTCAGATGGCAGCAACAGGCTCAAGCACTCCCTGCATCCAGAGACCTGAACTGCTGCATTTTTGAATGGGCACTCAGTCACAGACTTTCCAGAGCAAGGTTTCTGCCTAGTGTAGACCATGGTGGTTTAGCTATAGGTAGACAGCCGGTAGATAAGCTATTCTCATGAGTGGGGAGGGATGCTCTGTGGTGTCCTCTGAGCGCGCCCAACCCGTACAAACCGCCGCACCCCACTGTTTGCCTGTCCTGGTTGCTCATGCTCCCTAGGAGCTACCTTTGAACGGCAGGGGCAGGGGTGCTGCTGGGTCTGCCTACTCCTCGTCAGCCTCCCTCGTGAGGGCTGCAAGGACATGGCGGCTCCCTTGGCTGCCTTGAGTAGCCTTGATGTCGGAAAAAAAAGCCTTGCTGCCTTGATCCCCCCTGCTCCGCTGCAGAATGCGTCTGCCCAGAGCCAATCACCTCGATGAGAGGGGCAGGCGCGTTCACACTGGTGTCTGTGTCTGTAAGGGCTATACTGCATCCATTCACCATTTGGTTCAACAGACTTCTACTTAGAAGGTTACTGTTTATTTGTGATGAAAGACAAATTGTAGAGGAAAAGAGATAATAATAACTTATTTTACAATTACCTATAAAACAGCCCTAGAAACTTATAAGGAAAATATTCTAAACTGCATATAATACAACTACTTGAAATCACATTACATGAAGGAAAACAAATGTTGATTGGAAGATTCACAATTCCCTCAAGCAGAAAATCTGTGTATGCCCTAAGCAAAAAGAGACAAGTGTATATTGCAGTAGTGTTTTCATAACTTGATAAAAATAACAAATCTACTATCTTGAAATTATGTAAAATCAGATACTTTTTGTCATTTATATTCTTAAAGTTGAAATGGTTTTGTTTGTTATTACTCCAAAAGGGACAGCAGATGATAACATGGACTGGGATTCAGTTATTCATTTGCTGACTTTTTTTTGGTGCTCTTAGAATACCAGAAAAGAATTTTACAGCTCCTACAATCCAGTATCTTTTCTGGAACTGAATTCTAATCTTCTTTACACCCTTTTCACAGGACAACAAGTTCTGACTGAAGTAGCTGAAATAAAATGCAGTCGGAGGTTAAAGGCATCTGAAATATAATGTAAAGTTGTCCAACAGATAGAAGTCAACATGAAGGTTCAATCAAATATTCATTGCAGTGCAGTTCGTTATTTATGAAGACTGCTGTCCAGACATGGGAAATAATACCATTGTCTTGCTATTTAACCACATACATTATTTGCATAATTATTTTCTCAGATGAAATAGTTTATGGATTTTGTTTATGAGTTCAATTGTAAATTCCCAATAGGAGCCGTTTAACAAATAAGTTTACCCATGTTTCTGCTTCCTCTATTTATCATGATGAAGTAATGAAATAAATTTGCAATTGTTCAATAGTCATGGAAACATAATTTTCTGTGAACCGTTTTGTTTGATATGTGTTTTACAAGGGAAGGTTGCTGTTAATACTGAAAATTCACCTGAGTTATCGAATTGCTAGTTGAGGAATCACCTAACAAAAGAGGAAGCACTGTTTCTGAGTAATTATCTGACTTTTTAACATATTTGGAAGATAGAACAACATCAAATTTAAAATACTGTGTGCATTAGAAGCTGCAGAGTAGGAATCTTTATGCCTCTCAAAGGTAGTGAGTGCAGCATAGCAATGAATTACTCAGACCAATATGAAGAGAATGGAGAAATAGGTTATCTTAAGTTTTAGCTCTTTTTAAAAGAAACTTGCAAATAAAAAGTACCTTTGTTTCAGGAAAGCTCATTGTCTTTTCTAATTTATTACGAATATGTTAATGAAATTCAAAGAAACTCTTAAATTGTCTGTAAGCCACATGAAATTTGGAAGAGCTTTATAAAATGTTAAGACAAATGCAGCAGATAAATGTCTCTCTCTGTCTCAGTGCATTCGTGTGAGAGGCCATGGGTATTCTGAGAGGAGAATTCAGCCCCAAATCTGATTTTAGATCTATGGAGAAATATCTGAAGTAAAATTATCTTAAAACTAACCTATGTACCAAAAGATTTAATGAGGTATTTATGTGATATCTTGTT
This sequence comes from Anas platyrhynchos, assembly GCF_047663525.1. Taxonomy (NCBI): domain Eukaryota; kingdom Metazoa; phylum Chordata; class Aves; order Anseriformes; family Anatidae; genus Anas; species Anas platyrhynchos. The sequence goes on along the minus strand of NC_092587.1, from coordinate 50,699,980 downwards.
TCTGGAAGACAGTGTGTGCTTGGCCTATGAAAAAAAATAATTCGAGATCTCAGAAACAAAAAGAACTGTGCCGTCTCTAGCTTTTATTTACAGTATTAGAGAATTTGAAAATGTTATCCTTTCTTTTTTAAATTTTTTATTGAATGAATGAAGTTAATAGGGATGAGATCTGTAAAGTATTTTAAGTAAGCAACTATCAACCCCCTCAGAACACTACTTTTGCTGTTGGCCATGTGAAAAGCTGACAGTTCTGTTTTGGTTTCACTTGTGTTACATGCTGAAGACTCTCCATTCACAATGGCTAGAGTCCCCCTTGTTTTTCATCTGGATTCTGAAGTACAACTAGGAGAACTGTCTTTAATTCTCAGTTCAGAAACACCACTGACTGTTATACCAAATTCATAGTTTCTGTGCTCTTTTACACAGACAAGGTAGTTTTTAAGAATACCAGACTAGATATGTGGAGATTGGTGTTTTCTCTGCTTTTTGATTTGCAGTGGAAAACCTCGAAGTCTTGGGAGTGTAGGGATTGCCCTTCTCCTTAATCATAGTCTCAATAAACACATGCACATAGCTAGCAGGAAAATATGCAATTGTTAAAGGAAACAAAGGACATGTGTTGAAACCTCTCTACTTCCAGGGAAGTTTCAACATTCTGGTTTCTTTATTTTCCAAAATACCCTCTTAAGCTCTTTTCAGAGCCAACTGACTGAATGCATGTATTGTGTAAGTAGTAAGTTAGAAAGACATTTTGTGGAGGTGCTTCAAAGAATTTACAAAGGAAGGATATGCAAGTGGGTATGCTATTTGTTTCCTGTCCCTTGTAGGTATGCCAAATGGGTTTGCACAGAGATTAAATTCTCTTCAGTAATTACAGCAATTTAATTGAATTTGTACATACATGCAAAATTGTTCTTCTACCCTGCTGCAATTTGAAACTATTTTATAGAGGCAAAAATTTACTAAAAGCTATTAAGCCAACATAAAATATTTTGTAACAAATGTGACAAAATGTTCCATTGTCTATTTGTTTAAGTCACGCTTCAGCTTAAATTGTCTATGGGGAAATAACCATAAAAAAACAAATGCTAAAAGCTCTCTTTCTGCAAAGTACTGGGTGATATTCTACAATAAAAACATTTGTTGAAGTAGATTACTTTTCCTCACATAAGTGGGAGAGAGTCATAAGCACAAAGCTCTTGGATAGACAAAACAGCGTTTATCTGCTGACTAATCTAAAATGGAAGATGCTAATACACAGTTTGTATCCTGGCAGGTGAGAGCAATTACCCCTAATTGGGATATAAACAATGTATGAGTATTTCTGGGAGCTTGAGGGAACTGAAAGAGTGAGCAATTTATGTGGTGATATTTCTTTTTTCTTATTCCCCCCCCCCCCCCCCCCCCCCCCTTTTGAATATTGGTGCTGGTGCTCAATTTCAGAATTTCAGAATGGAACCTGTAATGATGAAGACAGTCTTGCTGCTGTGAGTACCAATTTCTGTTTAGTAGATCTAAATAATAGATGTTCATTTTGCCATACAGAACAATAATTCACTGAAGCTATTAAATTAGACTAATGATATTTTAAAATACTTAGGAAGCGTTTGTCATCTTTTTTAAAACTTACACTGAATCTTATTTGTCTAAAAGAATGTAGAGTTTCTGGATACTGTTCTGTTGATTACTGAGAGAAAACCTTTGGCTTTAAATTGGAGTTGATTACTGAGGGATTCTAACTAAAATTCACATTTTCACTATTAGATCTAAGAAGTAGAATTGCTGATTCTAAGTGCTGTTCTATAGTGTTGTTTGTCTTGTCACTACTGGGCTGATAGACACCTGAGAACCAAGCATACTCGTGTGTGCTAATTGATGCTGGACTTCTGAGAGTTCTCTTTAAAAGTGCATTTGAGTTTTCTGTCCATCTCCTATATTAGCACTATATTGATTTAATGCTAATACCTAGTTAGAGGCTTTGAGTTCTCTTATAGCCTGTTTCCCATGCCCTTAGCCTTGGAAAAAACAAACAAACAACTTCTGTTGTGCTTGCAACTTATAGCTTATGTTTTCTTTCTAACTTTATTTGAATATACAAAAAAGCTATATCAGAACTCAGGCCAGCACTTTCTATTATTTTATTTCTAGTTCACAATTGTCTACACTGAGACAATCCTGAGGGTGTTGAGGTGGAACCTAAATGTATTTTTCTAAAATTATCTGTCTTACAGGACACGTGGATCATTCACTTCATCTAAAGGCCGGGCACTGATAATGTTCCTACTAGGTAACAAGAAGTCTGTAAGACATTGGGAATGAAGGCCAGCCGGCTGGAGTAATGGTGATGGTGGGTGCTCCCAGCTCCAGGATTCTCCTTGAATAATGTGAAGTCAATGTATACTTCCTGTACTTTGCCCTACATTAGCTTTTTCAAATGAAAGAGATAAAGAAAGAGATGTAGGATTGTGTTGCTGAAGAGTCAGTATAATCCATACGTTTACATGGCTAAAAATTTGGGAAAGACTTTCCCACAATATAACTGATCAGAAACAATTCCTGAATTCAAAGGATGCAGGAATTTCTTTTATAGAGGAGTTAAGCTTTAGATGTGTTTATGAATACACAGATAAAAAGTGGTGGAGATCCATTCAATACAGAAACTTGTGATTTCCTTCCTCTTCAGGAGGATGTTTATTACCATTTAAATATTAAGACACGTCTTCTTATATTTTAAAAAAGCAAACAACCAGGTTAGTAAAAATGGAAATTGTTTTGTAGGTATGGAAAACCATTAAATTTAAATCTTACAATACATATGACTTGTCTAGACAAAAATGATACCACTCACTTCATCAAGTACAGCATCAAAAAATGATGTGCTTAAATATGAATTTATTTCTAGCTGCTTTGGGGGTGAAGTAGTAGTTAAGTAAACAGTTACTGGTGTTTTAAAAAATAAAACCACACACAGAAACAAAAACTATGTTTGTCTTAGACTACTTTATACATTATCTAAATTTGTCTGAAAAGTTACTTAAACTTTGAAAGTATTGTTTTACATCTATATGACTTTTTTTTTTTTTTTGGGGGGGGGCAGGAGGAGGCAGAAGGGAGGAAATATCCTATTATCAAGATATATAAAACAATTATTTTTACTATTTTTTGTTGTATTTCTAGAACAGGAGCACAGTACCACTAATGTCTTCTCCTTGGAAGCTTCACTTTTCTGCGTAAAATTACTATTTGCATAAATAACCATACTGGAAACATGTCATTTTTTATCATTGTCTTGTTGGAAAGAGATACCTTTGTTCATCTAGTGAACAGAAGGTTTTTAATGTAGTGCTTGTAACTTCATTATTGCAGGGGGGCGAGGCAGGGATACTGTCAGTATAATTGTCCCAGTAAATTGTAAATTGTTGACTCAGATTTCCACATAAATATCTTTCTAGAGACTGAAATCTTTTCATGAACAGAAAAGATAACTGGAAAACAAACAAATAGGTATACGTGCTCTTAAAGTGATTTAAATATATTCAAATTTAAAATTACAAATATAATACTGCATAAAAAATGTGATGTTTAAAAATGCCTTTTGCAACTGTACATTAAAAGTAGCTTGACAATTAGCTAAGATAGTCCATAATTTTGTCCATATTTCTTCTCCTTAAAGTACTACACTAATCTTGTCTATAGAAGATGCAAAATGAGTTGCTTGACAATCTTATTCATCATGATGTAAAAGATGGACAAAATAGAGATCCATTACTTAATGCAAAAGGAAACAAACTTTCTGTGATCTCCTGGGAGAGAATTTAGCATCGCATCCATGTGATGGTCAGCATCATCTCTGGAATGGATGTCTTTTTTTTTTTTTTCTTCTCATTACTATTCATCTAAGGTAGTTTCTGAAGATCTTTAAAAGATCTTTCCATTGAGGTTGAGCAGCTTGTGAATTTGATTTGTGAAAGAAAAAATAAAGAATTTGGAATCCATTTTCTTTGTATTTACTTGATTTCAAATTTTAGGTAGAAAGAGAGTTCTTAGAATCCTTATAAGGAGAGCATGAAATGGTTCTGAAATGGTTCTATAGGGGATGTGTACCTGTGTACAACTCCTTTGTAGAGTTATCTGGATCATTTTTTCATTTGCTGTATTTCCAAAAACTTCACTTTTGGGGTCTATCCTATCAGCCTTCTGTACCATCTTTTATATATATATATATATATATATATACGTGTATATATATATATATATATATATATATATTTTTTTTCCCCCATAGGAAACAGTTATGAAATACTAATGCTAGAACAGAATTGGCTTCACAACCTATTCAGCCATTTTCTTCACTGTTGGAAATTTACCTATCCAAAACACCCACTTACACTTGTCATATGCCATATGATTTGTAAGGATGCTTCTAAGACTTGTTTTCAGTAATCAAATACTGCAGTATTCCTGAAGATCTGAGAAATTCTCAGTTACAAAACTTCTTGGCTTTCAATTTCCTAAAGTATCCCTCAAGAATTAGTTTCTGCCTTAAAGTATTAAAGCTAATTTGTATATAAAGCAAACAAACAAAAAAATACAAACAAAAAAAATACAAACAAAAAACACAAACCAACCAGCCAAACAAAAAAAAACAACATGTAACTCCTGACTGAGAGGAAAGAAAAGAGAGAATGGATAAAGTTTAAAAAACAAATGTTTTTGTTGTGGTTGTTGTTTTGTTTTGTTTAACTGTTGCCTATTTTATGTCACTATTCTTTCTGTGGAAGACCTGTAAACTTATAGTAATCTGAATTCCACAGAAAGAATAAATTGTTTATAACTTTGTTAGATTACATAAACTGAGAGCAAGCCTATCATCTGCTAGCTGATTCAGTTAGATAGAGTGACTGTCCTCTAGAGCTTTCTGCTTTGTCTTGGAAAGGCTTTCCATGTTTAGAATATCTCACAAGCTGACTGGAGTACCCACTTTCAGTGACACTCAGTAATAATGATAAGCCTTTATGTATGTATACATATACATACAAAACAGTCATTGTTTATATTTATCTCATGTAAACATCGGGAGATGTTTACAAGAAAAAGTAAGCATATTGCTTAATATTTTGAAAAATAAACAACAAAATACCAACAACACAACAACAACAACCAACAAACAAACAAACAAGGAATTAAAGTCCAGGAAATAGTTCATATGGTGGATTTCAGAGTCAAAGATACCTCTTTAAAGCCTTAACACCTTCAAAGAGAGACAATATGCGTTCATGAGGCCTAGTGAAAACAGAGAAAGCTGCAGATGACCCAGGAGCTCTGAGCTGATGACAATTGGTGACTGAAGTTATCACTTACCCTGTGCTGATGCATAGACATCTCTTCTGTGCACAGCTGGAGACAAAATACTCTGGCTAGCAGTACGGTTGGTTTATCACTGTAGCTTTCCTATATATTATGGGCTCTAATAGTCCTTTGTGTTCAGCATTTCTCTTTAACTTGCTCTAGAAACTCTGTTCAAAATTTTGGGTCTTATTCTATATAGTAAGCCCAGGCACTATTGTTCTAGTTCTGGAAGAAGTAAAGTAAAAGTAAGCTTGGTGTTTTTTTTTTGTTTGTTTTTGTTTTTTTTTTTTTGTTTTTCTTTTCTTTCCCTAGCTATTCAGTTTTCTTGTTGGATTTCCTATTCTTTAAATTTTAATTTAATTATTAAATTAATTATTATTAATTAATTTAATTTAATTGCCTTTACCTAATGTATGACAAGATGCATAGCAGAACAAATGTGAGTTGCAATTAGGAGTATTCATAAAGCTGCTTTGCAGTTATGTATAATTTAGAGGTATTGTCATTTAATAGTTCAAAGATAGTGGCTCTGTTGCTGTGTCATGTGTCACTGTTTACAGCCCACATTTACATATGTAACTAACTTGCTATAGAAATCAGAACAAAATATATATTATATATTATTATTTTAGTTTGATGGTGGTAGTGGTCTGTACCAATGATATATTTGGCTATTTAAAAGTGCGTGTTATGTATTTGCTACTACCTTTCTGATTCTGTACATTCTTAAAATCATTCAGATAATATTTTATTTCTATGCTAAGAATATATGGGATCTATAACATTCTTCTTAATCTCTTCTACTGGACTGAAGATTCACTTTAGAATTACAACACTTCTCAGAAAAAACAAACTGTTAATTTTGTACTGTAGAGTGAGTCATAAGTACTGTGTGATGTAAGCCCAAGCTTCTCACAGTCACTGTCATTAAAAGAGACTTCAGAATTAGTGAATGTGAAGTGTTAAGAAACTTGAGTGCAGTGCACAGGTTGTTAGTCATTTCAATAAACAAAAAGAATGAGAACAGTCACAACAAAAATGAGCAACTTGTTTAATTTAGTAAATTAACTAGTGATGCTGACTAGCACAATATTCTCCCACCTCTGTTACAGAGGCACAGAAACCCAACACAGAAAGTATTCTTTCCCTGGTGTCTTCCTGTTCAGTTTCTGCTAGTCTGTTCAGGCATCTGTTTTATCATTCAGATACTGAATTATCCTCAGTTGTAGATTTGTTATCATTCAGTAATGAAGGACCTTTTGGCACAAGCAGTAAGAGAAGTGTCTGTGGGCAATACATAGAACCATATTTGCTTTCTGTGATGTCATCTTGATTTTATATTGAAGGCCTCCTTGAGCTTCACTAGGTGCTTCTTTCTAATCAAAGTGATCAGTGCATCCATTTTTTTTTCCCACTGAGTCAGTTCCCACCCTTTCACCTTAAAAATCTAATTAATTTTAGCTTTGTATACACACACAAAGTGTTTAACAGGCTCACACTTGTTTTCACTTTGAGTGTTCTTATTTTTGAACACCTTATTTGTCTGTTATAATCCTTGTAAGTGCTTGGGAGATCTTGCTCAGAAGGAAAATCTGAGTGAACAAAGGCACTCTCTCTTCTTAGTTCATTTAATGGGACATAGAAAGAAAAAAAAATAACGTGTCTAAGAGTGGAGGAGGTAGGTCCCATGGAGGGAGCAGGCCTTAAAAAATAACATACCACTGTGAGCATTACAAAATCCTGTAGATTCGTCTGTTGAAATGAGTCCAGAGGAGGGCCACAAAGATGATCAGAGAGCTGTAGTACCTCTCCAGTGAAGACAGGCTAAGAGAGCTGGGTATTTTGAGCCTAGAGAACAGAGGTCTCTGGGGAGATTTTGCAGTGCCCTTCCTGTACCTAAACGGGGCCTACAAGAAAGCTGGAGAGGAACTCTTTATCAGGGGATGTAGTGATATGATACGACAAGGGCTTTAAACTAAAATAGGGCAGATTTAGAATAGATATTAGGAAGAAATTCTTCACTCAGAGGGTGGTGAGGCACTGGAACAGGTTGTGCAGAGAAGCTGTGGATGACCAGTCCCTGGAAGTGTTCAGCACCAGGCTGGATGGGGCTTTGAGCAACCTGGTCTAGTGGAAGGTGTCCCTGCCCATGGCAGGGGGATTCAAATTAGATCACCTTTAAAGTCCTTTCCAAGGCAAACCATTCTATGATTCTGCAAGTTCACTTTGGAGAATTGTGAAAGGAAATGAAGAAAGACATGATCTCCCATTGCTCAGACATAAAGCTATTATTTATTTAAATAAATAAATATATTACAGCACAGCAAGCCCCATTTCCACTGACTTCTGCTCTTTATCATTTATATCTGTGGAGGACTGTGTGAATGCCCTGAGTAAAAGGCATTGTTCTTTGGTTGACTAAACAGGGCAGAGGAGGCTGTTTTCCCTGGCTCTTTGCAGACAGTGATCATTATAGTCCTATGCAGCATGTGGAATCTGGCAAGGTCGTACTACCTGAGGTGCCTGATTGTCTTTATTATGACATGCAAAACTATTTGCGTTGGTCATGCTGGCACTGAGGATGAACTTATGAAAGAGGCCTAGGGGAATTCAGTGACCTACTCCCTGAGTGCAGAGAAGAAATAAACAGAATAGCTTCTGCTGCTTTAAAGTAAAGATAACTTGGAGGAGAGAGAACTTTAATCCTGAGCATAAGAAAACAGAAACTTACTAAAACTTACTAATGTTATGTTTCTCTACACCCAGCCACTCCTCCCCCTCCAATCTATTTGAAAAGACTTGCCCTGGTCTGGAACAAAGTTGTTACCATTCCTGAATACTGGGAAGCAACACAATTAGAACCACAAATCTGACATAATTCCATTCCTTGACTTTTATCAGGAAAGAAATCATGCCCTCCTACAATAACTCGTGCAAGTCTGAGCTCTTGCAAGACAAGTAATCATTTGCATACTTATTAATTCTGACATTTTTCTAATGTTTTCCAACCTTCTCTTGGTTAGCTCTAACAGTGTTAGTAAAATATGTAATGACTACACAAATACCTGAAAAAAAGACCACTCTTGAAAAACAAAAATAATATTTTAATATTAAAATTCATAAATCCTACTCTGTTTTTAGAAACTGAACAGGAGGTTTCAAAAAGGAACTAAATGGATGTTATGGCAGTATCATAATGGAAATTTCACTGAAGTAAACCTAAGTATGGGTGAAGCTTAAAGATTAAAATTTATTTTCCAGACACTTGAGATTTGTAACATGCCGTATGAGAAGAACAGCAGAACTAAGGTTTAGATACTGATTCCTTCCTCAGGAACTGCCTCATTATCTGTTGTATGTTTTTCACTAATCAGGTCTCTGGATGCAATTGAAATGTAAAGAGGAAAAGACATAAATACATCTGTCAGGCATCAAACCTTGAACACCAAGCAATACTTGACCCATACACATAGGATGTTAACTGCAGCTATACAGCAGTCAAAGCTTTTTACAGATCATTGGAAATAGTCAAATATTGAGACTGTTTTCCTCCATAAAAAATTCTTAAAACTGACAAAAAAAAAGTGTTTTAAACGTAGATATATGTTGACTGGGGAAAAACAAACCAACAAAAACCAAAAACAACAAAACACAAAACCAACCAACCAACAAAACAAACTAAAACCCCTGAAATTTAATATTTAGGAATCATTCTTTGCTTGTGAAGTCCAATATGGACTTATTGACACTGAAAGTTTTATTACTTTATGACTTTGTCCTGTCCAGCTTGTTTCAGACTTTTTTTTTCCCTTTTAATTTGAGGCCTCATGACTATACATGTACATTTATTTAAACTTATTGTCTCCATGCTGGAAATGGGAGTGAGAAAGATACTGTGTGTTATGGAAAACAAGCACATTAATGTCAGAGGAAGAACTTAAATAAATTGAGATGGTCCAAGAACCTTGCTTAACTTAATCTTCTCCTGAAAAGCAGATGACAGTCAAATAGCACAACAGGACCCCAAAATTGTTCTTTGATTAACTGTAATATTGACAGCAGTAATAACAATAACAGCAATCATACTGGCAATATTTGGCATCCAATTAAGTATTAGCATGTATACAGTAAACAGTAAAAGGAAGACTAGGGATAATGTGGGTCCCTTGCTGAACGAGGGAGGTGTCCTGGTAACGGGAGATGCTGAGAAGGCGGAGATACTGAATGTTTTCTTTGCTTCAGTCTTTGCTTCCAGGACTCCCCCCCAGGACTCCTCGACTCTGGAGGGAGGAGAAAGAGTCTGGGAAGTGGAGATCTCCCCCCTTGTTGACAAGGGAGTGGTTCATGAGCGTCTGAGTGGGCTCAACACACTCAAATCCATGGGTCCCGTTGGGATGCATCCATGTGTGCTAAGGGATTTGGCAGAGGTGATTGCCAGACTGCTCTCTATCATCTTTGAAAGGTCTTGGAAAACAGGAGAGGTGCCTGAAGACTGGAGGATAGCCAATGTCACTCCAGTCTTCAAAAAGGGCAAGAAGGAGGATCCGGGAAACTACAGACCAGTCAGTCTCACCTCTGACCCTGGAAAGGTGTTGGAACAGCTTGTTCTGGATGCCATCTCCTAGCAATTGGAAGAGAAGGTTATGAGGAGTAGTCAGCATGGATTCACCAAGGAGAAGTTGTGCTTGACCAACCTCATTGCCTTCTATGACGGCATCATCAGCTGGGTAGATGAGGGGAGAGCAGTGGATGTCATCTACCTTGACTTCTGCACGGTTTTCAGTACTGTCTCCCATGACATCCTGATACCAAAGCTGAGAAAGTGTGGGATAGATGACTGGACAGTAAGGTGGGGTTGAGAACTGGCTGACTGGCCGAGCTCAGAGGGTGCTGATCAGTGGTGCAGAGTCTGGTTAGAGACCTGTGACTAGCAGAGTTCCCCAGGGGTCGGTGCTGGGTCCAGTCTTGTTCAACATCTTCAGAGACAACCTTGATGAGGGAATAGTGTTCGCCCTCAGCGAGAGACATGCCAGAAGGCTGTGCTGCCATTCAGTGAGACCTGGACAGGCTGCAGAGCTGGGCAGGAAGAAATAAATGAGGATTAACAAGAGCAAGTGTAGAGTCCTGCACCTGGGAAGGAACAACCGCATGTATCCATACAGGCTGGGGGATGACCTGCTGGAGAGGAGCTCTGTGGGGAAGAACCTAGGGGTCCTGGTGGATGACAGGTTGACCATGAGCCAGCAGTGTGCCCCTGTGGCCAAGAGGGTCAATGGTGTGCATTCAAAGGAATGTGGCCAGCAGGTCAAGGGAGGTGATCCTCCCCCTCTACTCTGCCCTGGTCAGTACCTGGAGTACTGTAACCAGTTCTGGGCTCCCCGATACAAAAAAGACAGGGATCTCCTGGAAAGAGTCCAGCGGAGGGCCACAAAGATGATACGGGCCCTGGAGCATCTTCCTTATGAGGAAAGGCTGAGAGACCTGGGTCTGTTCAGCCTGGAGAAAAGAAGGCTGAGAGGGGATCTCATCAATGTTTATAAACACCTGAGGTGTGGGAGACAGTGGGATTTGGCCAACCTCTTTTCAGTGGTTTGCGGGGACAGGACAAGGAGTAATGGTCACAAGATAGAGCACAGGAATGTCTGCACCAACATATGAAAGAACTTCTTCACAGTGAGGGTGACAGAGCACTGGAACAGGCTGCCCAGGGATGTTGTGGTGTCTCCTTCTCTGGAGATATTTAAGGCCTGTCTGGATTCCTGCTCTATGGATGCCTTCTCTGGGGAACCTGCTCTTGGGAACCTGCTTTGGCAGGTGGGTTGTACCTGATGATCTTTCGAGGTCCTTTCCAAACTCAATTCTGTGATTCTGTGATATATGATTTACACATCATACATGGAATTCAACAGTGTTATGTGACTTAATATTGACTGATAACATATTGCTGTCAGTGCTGATGCAGTTTTAATTCTGATGATGTTTTGTGTTGCAGATGAAGGCATTGGAATGTTTTTCCCAGAGAAGCTGTGGATGTCCCATCCATAGAAGTGTTCAAGGCCAAGTTGGATGGGGCTTTGAGAAACCTACCTGGTCTAGTGGGAGGTGTCCCAGGGGATTGGAATTAGATGATCTTTAAGATCTCTTCCAAACCAAACCATTCTCTGATTACATTTATGTATTTTAATTCGAGAAAGGAGCAATGTGAGAATCCATCTTGATCTCATACATAGCATAGGCTACAGAGATTTTTAACCAATTCTTTTTTTCATCAGAGAGCATCTTCTGAAGGACACAACATTTGAAGTAAAACATAAAACTAGAAAATCTATTGCAGAACACAATAAATTGCTTCTAAGTTAAATTATTCTCAGTGTCAAAAATTAGTTCCTTATTTAATCTTTGAATTTATCTATCTTCAGTTTCCTGTTGCTTGACACTATATCATTGTTTGCTACAAAGAAGTCACAATTTCTAGAAAAGTCTAAGTGAACAGCAGGAAGAAAATATAGATTTGTGAATTCTTTTAGACTTACCAAGGACGTCATGATATTATTTTTTTCAGTATCTGTTTTAATAAAAAACATGAGGTATATATATTTATTATCTGAAAGGAGATTTTATTTTTTTTTTTTAATTTTGAACGAGTTTCAGAAACAAAAAATTTTAAACTGTTTTTTTTTTTTTTTTTTTTTTTTTAAACCGTGGTGTAAAAAGTTTTTAGCTAGTCCTCATTGTAAGATAATGCAAAGCAATAAAACTTTCATGAATTGACTAGAAAACACTCTACTCTGAAATCATCTTACCTTAAGACTTTATCTTGAGTAGGAAGTACTGTATCAAAAGTATTCAAAAAATCCTGAGTTCAAACCATGCTGAAGATTAGGAAAATTTGAACTGAAGCATGATGTTGTGGTTCTAACAACGTTTACCTATTCTATAACAATTTTTGTTTTTAATAACATTTCCAAGTTAATGGTGACTTAACCTCTAATTTATCTGGCTGAACAGATCTAGTTTTACTAATGCAGTTATATTTTTAGGAACTGATAATCTGATGTTATTTCAATACTGCTTACTAAATCTAATTTAGTACTTATGTAGCTTCATGAAAACTTGTTTGTACTTGATTTATTTAAAGTATTAGACTTTTTATAATAGTTTTAAAGAACAAAAAAGAAACACAAGAAAAGGTTCGGGTTTAAGAACAGAATTTATATTATTTTAATAGTAATTATTTTAATGAATTGCTACTTTCAGTGGTAATAAGAACTGGAAACTCAGAAAACCTATGTAACACACTAAAAAGTAATTCTGAATATTAAGATCTTAGGAATTGAAGTATTAACTCAAATTCTTCTCAGACATCTTGAATGCTTATTCAGATCCCAGAACACTGAAGCTAATTAGCATTTTGACAGAAATTTAAATGGATGTAGGAGAAACATCTTTGGCTGTCACTTCAGTATTTTTGAGGTGTGTTATACATAGTAAAAAAAAAAATTAAACATTACTGTTGAACAAGAGAACCCACAAACGAACAGAAAGAGAAGGGTGAGCAAACTCCTCACCAAAGTACTTGTACTGACAGAGTTCATATGAGCTCACAATACCCAAAAAGTAGACAATGCTACATAACACTGAAGGCAGTAAAAGCAGAAGGATACTCTCCAAACTAGAGTCTCCAAAGAGACTCTGTTATTCTAATACAGAGAAAACATCAATTCCTAACTCAAAATTTAGTGACCAAAGGAATCAAAGTGTAGGTTGAAGACGAACTAGCCAGGAAGCTGTGAGGTTTCTCAATGTTACTGGAAGCAGCAGCGTACCTTATCCACTATCTCTTCTCCAGCTAGTCTCAAGTGCCTTGGAGGAAAGTGGGAAAAGGAGCAACCAGGAAGCCCTGATACATGGAATTAATTACCAACAGAATAAACAAATCAAATTAAACAGTGAATAAGTTTCCTTCTCAACCATCTGCTGCTTTCATTCTTAAATAGCAAATTAATTCAAGAATTAAATACTTACAAAAAACAGCCTGGAGACATAACAGTGAATATTGCTGGTACACTCATGTAATTGCTGCAGGACAGGATGTGCCACATTGTTTTATATCTTGTTTTATTTACAACTTTAACTTAAAAAGAAGTGAAGAAGAAAGGGTGACAACTAATTTATTTATTTATTTATTTTATTTACAGAGACCAGGATTGCAACTGCTTACTTTTGTTATTTTTTTTTTTTTTCTTTAAAAGACACAACATATTCCAAGTGCCTCTCACCTTCTGAGATTAGAAACACACATGATCAGAACTAATGTTTAAAATCGGAGGCCTCTAGATATCAGGACAATGAAAATCTGTATGCCAACCACTGCATCCTGTTTCATAGTAATCATAGGTAACATTTTCTTTCAGTGTTTTTTTTTTTGTTGTTGTTGTTTTTTTTCCTATCATTTTTGCCCCATTGTAAATGATATCTTGAAGGCAGTGAAGCTAGAATCAATGTGGATTGAAAAACTAAAAACATGGATCAGTCTTCAACAGGTATTTATTGTTATTAATGGGTAACTAAAGAACTTTCCTGCTGGTACAGTTTTTATCTTTTTATTTAAAAAGAGATGTAGTTTCACCTGGCAGTTAGGAGAAGTCCCTGGTGACTAGAAAAAGGGAAATGTCACTCCCCTTTTAAAAAAGGGTAGAAAGGAAGACCAGGGAATTATGACCAGTGAGCCTCACATCTGTGCCTGCCGAGATGATGGAAAAGATCCTCCTGGAATCAATGTCAAGGCATATGCAAGACAAGGAGGTGATCTGAGGCAGAGAGCACTGCTTCACATAGGGTAAATTGTGCCTGACCAATCTGGTGGCCTTCTACAATGGAGTGACTGCATCAGTTGACAAGGAAAGACCAACTGATGTCATCTCCCTGGAATTCTGTAAGGCCTTTGACACAAGACATAATATCCACAAAGCACCCTGATCTCCAATTTGAGAAAAGATTTGAAGGGTGGGCTATTAAGTAGATAAGGAATTGACTTGAAGGTTGCACCCAGAGAGTGGTAGTCAGTGGCTCTATGTCCAGGAGGCCAGTGATGAGTTTTGTCCCTCAGGGGTCTTTCTTGGGACTGGTCTTGTTTAATATATTTATCAACAACATAGACAATGGGATCAAGTGCACCCTCAGCAAGTTTATAGATGACACTAAGTTGAATGATGCAGTTGATACAACAGAAGGAATGGATGCTATCCAAAGGGATCTGGACAAGCTTTACCCACATGAATGAGGTTTAACAAGTCCAAGTGTAAGGTGCTTCACCTGGGCTAGGGCAATCCCAAACAGGAGTAGACTGGGAGAACTCATTGAGACCAGTCCTGCAGAGAAGAATTTAGGAGTTCTGGTGAACAAAAAGCTCATCGTGAGCTGAAAGTGCATGCTTGCAGCGCAGAAGTCCAACTGCATCCTGGGCTGCATCATGAGAGGAGTGGCCAGAAGGTCAAGAGAGGTGATTGTCCCCCTCTATTCTTCCCTTGTGAAGTTCCACTTGGAGTACTGTGCCCAGGTCTGGAGCCCCCAGCACAAGAAGGATGTGGAGCTGTTAGAGTGGGTCAAGAGGAGGGCCACAAAGATGATCAAGGGGCTGGAGCACCTCTCCTAAGAAAAAAGACTGTGAGAGTTGGGGCATGTTCAGACTGGAGAAGAGAAGGCTCTGGGGTGACCTCATTATGGCTTTTCAGTATTAAAGGAGGCTTATAAAAATGATGGAGAGCAACTCTTTGCTCAATCAGATAATGACTGGACAAGGGAAAATGGTTTTAAAGTAAAAGAGGGGAGACTGAGATTAGAGGTTAGGAGGAAATTCTTCACTCAGAGGATGGTGAGGCACTGAAACAGGTTGCTCAGAGAGACTGTGGACGCCCCATCACTGGAGGTGACCAGGTTGGATGAGCCCCTGAGTAACCTGATCTAGTGTGTGGCATCCCTGCCTATGGCAGGAAGCGTAGCATTAGATTATGTTTAAGGTCCCTCCAACCCAAGCAATTCTATGATCTTTCAATGATTTGGCTCAGTCAAGGATCTGCTTAGCTTGGTCCTGTTCTGAAACTTCTCAGAGTTTTAAATCTGCTCTCCTATGTTTCTGTGGAAATTATAAGAAAGTACACAAAGTTGTTATTTTAATTCTTGAAAGCAGAATTAGAGACAAAGTTAAAAAGGCTCAAATTTGCATGTTCATGTCAAGAAGAAAAAAAAAAAGAAGCTGAGTATGATTCAAAGCAATTCAGTGAATATTAGAGGACATTATTTCACTTTACTGGCTTTACAAAACTTCATATAACTTTCCTACCCACTGTGGTGGTTTTACTCAGGTGGCCAACCTGACCAAGTTCAAACACAGACACTTTCTCACTCCGCCCCCCCCCCCCCCCCCCCCCAAAGGGAAGGGAGAGAAGATACTATGCAAAGGGCTCAGGAGTTGAGATAAGGATGGGGAGATCACTCAACAATTATAGTGACGGGCAAAACAGAATCAGAGTAGGGAGGTAGTAAAATTAATTGTCTATTACTAGCTAGAGAACTAAGAAATAAAGGAAAGAAACCAAAAACACCTTCTGCCAATCCACCCTCTTCTGTCTCCTCCCCCCGAGTGGTGCAGGGGAGTGGTGGAGTGGAGTTTGCGATCAGTCTATAGCACTTCATCTCCACCACTCCTTCTTGGTCTCTCTCTACCCCTGCTCTAACCTGGGGTCCCTCCTACGGGATGCAGTCCATCCCAAACTCATCCATTGTGGATCCCCCACTAGCAAAACCTTGCCACATAAACCCACTACACCCACCAGTTATCTCTCCCCTTTTATTTCTGAAATTTAAAAATGAATATATCTTATTGCATCACCATGATATCAGGTTCATCTCATATTCACAGAATTGTAGAGGTTGGAAGGGACCTCAAAAGATCACTGGGTCCAACCCCTCTGCCAATGCATGTTCCCTAGAGCAAATTGCAAAGGTAGGTGTCCAGATGGGTCTTGAATATCCCCAGAAAAGGAGACACCACAACCTCCCTGGGCAGCCTGTTCCAGTGAAGAAATATTAGCACCATTTAGTTCCCTGCCAAATATTACATTTTTTATTTTAAGCAAGAAAAAATAAAGGAATATTTGTATTACCATCTTCATTGCCCAAATTTTGGTTTTGATAAAGTGGAAAAATGCGTCCAATGGAGTAAGGAAAACAAGATGACATCAAAAGGCCTGATATCAAAACAATCACCGTAGCTGTAGCAACCTACAGAACTTCACCAAGGAAGTAGTTAACTCTGGAGTAATTTCTAACAGTAAGTAAAGAAAATTATCATTACTTACTTTCTAAATTGCTCTTGCAATGATTTGAAATAATATTATGTTATGTAAAGTGAAAGGAAGAAAATATTGGGGAAAATAAGATAAGAAAACAGATAAAAACAATAATAAAAAATAACACAACCCTACTGTAAAGACTTTTTTCCTGTTGGAGATATATGCATAAATAAGGTACACAGTTTGCATATAAGCCATACCAGTAAATATGGAAACATGTTGTCTCTATTGCTTGTAATTGATTGCTGTAGTATGTAGGATAGTTTTTAGCAATCGAAGTGGAAATTTCTAGTTAGATTTCATCAAAACGCTTCAGCACCATAATTCCCCCACTGACAATGAATATTTTAGTAAATTGGTGAAATGTATAAAAGTTAATTAACTTCTTATGGGGACATTAAAACTGTAACATTGAGGAGGGTGAGTCTGGGACATCACGGGTAAGTTCCCAGTATTTCTCTTCTGTCCCTCCCCAGTATTTCCACATTGTGAAATAAAACCATTCTAACATTTAATATAGTGCATGGCTCAAAATAATTAAAATTCAACAGCATTGCTGAAGAATGTTAGTGTGAACTTGCATATTGCTTAACTTGAATGACTAGATACTTGGAATCAGTATCAAGTTGATATCAGCTTATTTAGAAATGCAAATTCCAATAATTCCATTCATGTTATTGCTATTTTAATTTAAATTAGTTTAATTATTGTTGAACAAATGCATGAGCTGTCCTCATCTGTTGGTTTGTTTTGCTTTATTAACGGCCAGGTTTTTTTGTACAAATATTTGTCAATTGTATATACATTAACATCAGTATGAATTAGCTTGTGACTGCAGTGGGAGTAAGAATAGGCTCTACTGGACAACATTTTGATTCTTAAGAAACAAGTCCTTACTCTACTTTTCAAGTAGCACCTGTGTAGTGGGTTTATGTGGCAAGGTTCTGGTAGCCAGGGACCATAGGGTTGGCTTCTGTGAGAAGGATCTAGAAGCTGCCCCATGTTTCTTAAGGGCCCCACTGCTGATCAGAGCCAAGCCAAAAAGTGATGTTATTTTGCGACTCTGTGAGAGCCTATTTAAGACAGGGAAAAAAAAATGCTGCGCCACACAGCAGCTGGGAGAGTGAGAGGAGTGAGGAACAGCCTTTCAGGCGCCAACGTCAGTGAAGAAGGAGGGGGAGAGGTGCTCCAGGCGCTGAAGCAGATGTCCCCTGTGGCCTGTGGTGAGGACCATGGTGAAGCAGGCTGTCCCCCTGCAGCCCATGGAGTACCACAGTGGAGTGGGGTTCCACGCTGCAGCCCATGGAGGAGACCACGGTGGAGCAGGTGGACCTGCACCAACAGAGGCTGAGGCTTGTGGAAAATCCCTGCTGGAGCAGATTTTGGGCCAGACCTGTAGCCCGTGGAGAGGAGATCACGCAGGAGCAGGTGACCTGGCAGGAGCTGCTACCTGTGGGGGATCCAGGTTGGAGCAGTTTGCTCCTGAGGGATGGGCGCTGTGGTACAGACCCATATCTGGAACAATTCTTGGAGAGCTGCTGCCTGTGGAAAGCCCACGCCGGATCAGTTCACCAAGGACTGCATCCCATGGGAGGGACACCACAGCACAGGGGACAAGAGTGACTGAGAAGGAGTGGCAGAGAAGAAGCGCTATATACTGACCATAACCCCCATTCCCCTGTTCCCCTTCACCGCTCGGGGGAAGGAGGTGGAAGAGGGCAGATGGGGGGAAGGTGCTTTTGGTTTCTTTCCTTTGTTTCTCACTTCTCTAGCTTGTTATTAATAGGCAATAAATCTTACTATCTTCCTACGCTGAGTCTGCTTTGCCCATTGTGATAATTACTGTGCGATCTCCTCATCCTTATCTCAACCCTTGAGCCCTTTTCATTGTATTTTCTCCCCATTATTCTTTGAGGAGGGGGAGTGAGAGAGCAGTTGTGGTGGTGGAGCTCAGCCTCCCACCCGAGTAAAACCACCACAACCTTTTTTTTTTTTTTTTTTTTACTTCTCAGTATATCTGACAGCAAATAGTTTCTTGATTTAAAATTGTTTGTGCTGCCTGGTCAGAGCCACAAATCTTGAGTGGAGATAGTTTTATTCCAAACATAGCTGTTTTTATTTAAGTGAGATATATTTTGACCAGATCTTAGTCATCTGGAGCAAGCTTTTGAATTTTAGATGGGCATGTGGTGTTTTAAAGTAAAGCTCTATAAGAAACATTAAGGCCTAGATTCTTTGAGAAAAAAGACATTGAGACAACAATGAAGAAGACAGCAGAGATGACAACTGGAAAGACAGCAGAGATATTATGATGTTTGACTGTTTTCTGTATGAGTTTTAAAGTGGTAAAATAACCCATATTTATGGAAAATAACACTTTTCTGAGATTTCCCACATCTAATGTTTCTCCAGAGCTTTGTGTGAAATGAAGAACTAGGAAGTCTTGAGAGAAGGAAAGTGATCTATAGTCTATTTCCTTCTTCCTGTAGGTCCAAAATACAGAATTTATTAGAGATGAATTATTTGAAAAGTGAATTTTGGGCCTTTCCACCACCTTCACCGGATCACTGGTGAGATCCTGAAACTGTACCCCTCCTCCTAAGTCTTCAGCTGCATAATTTTATTTTTTATTTTTTTTCCTGGAGGAAGTAGAGAAGCAAATAGGGTTTCAAGTATAATCCAGAAGTGGTAGAAAGAAAACATATGAACCTAAGAAAAGTTATTGCTTCTTCCTGTTGAGTCAATGAACAATATAAAAAAAATGTAACTCAATTATGGTACTGCTGTATGAGTAGACATAGGTGTTTTATAGCTATCCCTTCAGTAGATTTATTTCTTTAAAAATGTATAAATTACACTTTGGTTATTACCCTAAATGTATTTTCAAACATAAATAATTAGTATCATTCTATATTAAGATACATGTAATGAGAACTCAACCATCACAAAATCTAAATACTTCTGTTTCCTCTGAGTTGTAGTACTACAGTTATATAGCACACATCTGAAGTGGATATATTTTCAAAGACCAAAATTCGATTTTCTTTAGTGCTGAGGACTTAAGAATTTTGTACAAAATATTTGCAATACCTGATTTGGTTTTAGTTATTTTGAGACACAAGATTATTTCTAATTTCAGGTGACTTTGTAATATAAAGAGAAAAATATCACAGAAAAAATATATGGCATACAAATGGTGGATGGAATTTTGATGCTTCTTAGCAAGAATGTGTGCTTAAATGTGTGCTTTCAGCTCAGAAAGCCAACCATATACTGGGCTGCATCAAAAGAGGAGTGGCCAGCAGATTGAGGGAGGTGATTCTCCCCCTCTACTCTGTTCTTGTGAAACCCAACCTGTAGTACTGCATTAAGCTCTGGGGCCCCCAGCACATGGACATGAAAGTATTACAATGAGTCCAGAGGAGGGCCACAAAGATGATCAAGGCACCTCTCCTATGAAGATGATGAGGGAGTTGGGGTTGTTCAGCCTGGAGAAGAGAAGGCTCCAAGGAGGCCTTATAGCAGCCTTCCAGTATCTAAACGGGGGCTCCCCTGGGGGTGTGTGTCTCTTTGTCAGGGAGTGTAGTGATAGCACAAGGAGTAATGGCTTTAAACTAAAAACTAGTTTAGACTCTTTTAAACTAATCTATGTTTAGATTAGATATAAAGAAGAAATTCTTTACTATGAGGGTAGTTAGGTACCGGAACCGGTTGCCCAGTGAAGCTGTGGATGCCCTGTCCCTGGAATTGTTCAACACTGGGTTGGGTGTGGCTTTGAGCAACCTGGTCTAGTGGAAGGTGTCCCTGATAGGGAAGGGGAGTTGGAATTAGATGATCTTTAAAGATCTTTAAAGTTCTTTAATTGGAATATATTAATGGGTTGGATCTACTAATAATCTAATAATTCTATGGTTATATGATTGTATGAAAGAACTGATGTTTTATGTTAAGAGAACATTATATTTGAACTTGCTAATTTCCCCCACCAAAAACAAACAAACAAACAAACAAAAAAACCTGTTCACCAAAACAATGTGACTGAAAAGCATTCTATTGTTCAACAAACTTACAAAATACCTACCTGTCAGAGTAATCTTTATTTCTTATATCAGTGAACTTGCTCTGTTTACTCTTTTGCAATTGTTATTTCACTCACCGACCTAGGTCTAACGACCTAGAAAATAGCTATACTTGTTTACACCATAATTGCCTTCTAAATAAGGAACAGCTTTACCTCATTATGTGAATGCTGTGTAAGAATAAACTGTGCTGAAACTGTATAGAGAGTGTTTAAATGACAATAATAATAATAATAATAATAATAATATAAAATCAGGCAGACATGGTAGTGTTGCATTCCATGCACTTTTGTATTCTCTGATGAGCCATAACACACGGAATGACTCCAAGAGTCTAGTCATTTAGATCTTAAGTCTTATATTTTAGTTTTAACTATTGTGTTTGCTCTTTTTATTTTTCAAAGTTAATTTTACTTAAGAGTTTTCAAATCATGTTAACTAAATATATCATAACATAAAAATGGAGAAAAGTAAAAACATGAACTAACTCACCAGATTGCAGAGAAGAGCAGGGAAAGAAACTGTATTCAAATAGAGAAGTGGTAACTTTACTATATAGACAATTAACAAGAGACACTGACAAAAAAAAAAGCATATATGTTAGGGTGCTAAATTTGTCCTCCATAAATCAAAAATCTATTACATGTTTCTTTCTGAGTGACTTGGGTCTTAAAGAGAAAATATGAGGTATAACTTGCAGTGAACTCACAGCACAGGTTATAAGCAGAATAAGTTTCATTCTACTTAAAAGACCAATGCAATATGTTTTCCACAAGTTCTTTTTACTTTCTTTAATTCCATGGAAAATTACGCTTTTACAGACTGAATGTTAATTTCAGGGCTGTACATTAAAACAAGATCTGCAAAAGACTCCTTAATATAAATGAATAGCTGAAACATTAGGCACAGATAGACTCTTATTTAGAATCTTAAATCTACTGCCAGCAAATGTATTTCAGCATCAAGTACTCACTCATTATTAAACCATGGAACATCGGAGCTGAATCAACAGCAGTACTGCAACATACAATCAGGCCTACACTTTCAAACTCAGTTTAATGCCTTGCTGAGATCACCTAATTCACCTCACTGGTGATCCACAGAGTAGAGGCAGAATGATCCTGACTGGCAGACTCCCGTATATGAAGGAGGGGATGATCCATATCACAGCTGACCTGAGTGGGTACAAGCCCATTTTGCACTAAGGTGCCTTGCTTTACGCTTCTAGGAGTCCCAGTTACCTCCCTGTCATGGTGGAGCTGCACACCATTTTCACTAAATGTTGATGACCAGCACAGCCTTGCCTTTATCTGACAATGCTGAAAGAACTTCTCGTGAGTGCATTGTTTCAATTTAACTGTAGAAATAATAAATAAAGTTGTTTCCTTGTAAGAAAGTCCTATAACAACTTGAATGAATGAAAAGAATTGGGAGAATCTCTGCTATGGATAGGGTCTGCACAGAATGCTGCAGGTGGGTTTGGAGTCCTGTTGATTCTGTGGCACTCAAGGCTCCCAGCATCTAAAGGGGCATAAGATTTATCAGTGCAATTATTTTCTTGTAGCCTTAAATCTAGTAATTATTATCTTAAATAATACCTTACAGAGTCTGAGTGCCTTTCTTAATGAACCTTCATAATGAACCAGTATCTCCCTGAGCAAAACACAGGCCTATGTGGACTTTTATTTATTTTTTTTCCTGACAGTGTTTCAAAATGTGAATGCCTGTAGGCTGTCCTTTGACTTCTGCCGCAAACATTTTGAAAGCCCTGGGTCAAGAGAATTAATTCTGATTCAGTCTATGTGAGCAATCCAGGGTTTGTTGGTTTCTAACGGCTTCCTGGCAAAGGATGACTATTATTCTATCAGCTCTAAATATTACCTGCTTCCACAAACATTTCCACTTAGCTGCTTTTTCTCCACATAAAACCTAATAAAAGCCAAAGCTGAATTTATGCTTGATTTAAGTTATAAATGAAATCTCTTATTCGCATGGATTATATTCCCTTCACAAAGCAAGTCATAGTATAATTTTATCTCATATACTTAAATGACACTGTTCCAGGCCTACATAAAACCCTCACAGCCACCCCCATATAAAGTTCTGTGGCATCCTGCTTGTACAAACTACAGTGAACATGTTTCATCTCACTAAATTTAAGGGGTCTAACTAAAGCAGCTCAGTGCAATGATAAATAAAAGATATAGGTACTACAGGGCTGCCTGGTATAGTATGTGGATGGTATCATTGCACTGAGCTGCATGTAGGACCTTGTATGAGGACACAGGATCTCTATACCACGATGAATAGTTTGAAGTCCAAAGGTGGTTTCCACACTGACTAGCTTACTGAAGAGGGAGCTTCTTCACCTAGTGAACAATGAATGCCAATGGAACTGGGAACCTCATTTCACTTAGATTCAGAACTATAACCAGTTGAAGAGCTTTTGGGGTCATTTTCCTAAATTTGCCCTGTTAAACAAGACTGTCTCCTGTAAATGAGAAAAGTAGAGATTAAAGAGCTCTAAAGAGGTGAGGAGGCCAAAGATTCCTACAACTTGGTGAAATAACCCAATTCCACATTTCCATCCTTCTGGACAGTGCCTTAACTAGCTATTAGGTATATGAAGATTCTTATATTCAATAATTATTTGTAAAGTCGTTCCATTGTATATTCTATCATTATCTTACATAATGAGGCTGAAGAGAAAGAAACAAGGGAAGCATGAGAACAAGTGGGTGGGATGTTCTTCTGAATGGGGAAAGAACTGCATTTCAGAACCTGTTCAATAAAAAGTAGCTTACACCGAATTGATAGGTTGATCTAGAAAGTCTGAAATTGTCTCTGTGCTTACTAGTATTCTCTTGATATATGAAGATTCAGGTGTTCTCAGGCAGCACCAAGTTTACACCTTTGGTGATTTCGTTAAATACCAGCTTATCTGTATGAAGGTAAAACTACTGCCAGATGTGGATAAAGTTTCTACTTTAGAATTTCTAAGAGGTTGAGTCATGCAAATTTACTCAACACAGATTTAGGAATCTACTTCTGAGTACCTAAGAGGTGGTAGGTACTATATATGTTTGAAGTCAAATAAAGGATCCAAGTAGACTGTGAAATCAGTCCCTTTTATTCTCA
Source organism: Anas platyrhynchos (assembly GCF_047663525.1). NCBI lineage: Eukaryota > Metazoa > Chordata > Aves > Anseriformes > Anatidae > Anas > Anas platyrhynchos. The sequence continues at coordinate 50,676,060 of NC_092587.1, read as the reverse complement.
ATGTTATTAATCTACATAAATTAGAGTATCCAGAATGGAGTAGCAAGGGATAGAACTACAGTTATTATTTCAAGGAATTGTCCTAAAATTTGTAAGTTACACTTGCTTAGTTTATTTGTTTTACACAGAACAGGCTCTCTTTGAACAGAATTTCTTATTCCCAGAAGGATTTTAAAACTATTCTCTCCCAGCTGAGTGAAAACAGTGCCTCAGCTGTTACATCTGCAGGGAACAACAGATGCATAACAATGCATGTTGTACATATTGCATTGCACGCCACTGATTTTAGTCATGTCTTTGCATTTAACGCTTTCTTTCTATATCCATAAGTGATATTTAGATAATTCAGATGAAGTATGTTTCAGATAGCAGTGTTTGTTTATTTATTTATCTGTAAAAAATTCTAGTAAATGCACAGTGATATTTACCAGAAAAAAACACAGAAACTTTCTGGTTTTGGCCTCCCTAGACCATAATTATTAGAGAGATAACACAGCACACATGACAGATGTGACTAACTCTTCCAACCATAAATTGGAATTTGTTAGCATAACCACATGGCAAATATTCCTGAATTAGACACACATGCTGAAGTCAGTGGTGTTCAAACCATTCATGAACAGGAAGAGGCTAATTATTTTAACTGAAATATTCATCCAGCTGCCGATGTAATATGATTTTCAGGTTACTATTTAATTAGTGTTGCAAGCAATTAAGAAAATTTGTCTGAAAAATACCATGTGGAAGTCTGCAATAGTTGATAGCACCGCGTACATTCTTGGCTTTTCAAATGTGTTGGGATCTAGAAGTTTCATACAGGTGGATGGAATATACTGAATTTAATTCAGTTCCAGTCTGTGAACAGTTTTACAGCTTTTAGATAGCTGTAGATTCCTTTTGTGGTCCCCTTATTTCCAAATCAATTATCTGTTTTAGTGTTGTTCAAGATCCTGCCATGTTTGACTTTAGAAATGTCTGTGGGAAAAACAGCTATAAATTTGTTGACTCATAAAGTAGCTTTATTTCTTTAGACATGGAAGGAAGTGCATGGAAAATTATTCTAGACTGTTAAGCAAAAAATATTAATTGCAACAATTGCACCCTTCTTCCTGTCTATATTTCTACTAATGTGTTTGTTTAGCAGATAATTGAGCAAGACATTTTAATACTAAGTTATTCTTATGGATGATTCCTGCTTCATTAATGTCCAATATTTTGCTGGATTTTCCTATAATAGCATTGATAATAGGACAAGAATTTTCAAATAATAGCACTATATTGTCAGTTTCCATTGTCTTGTCATTTCAAACCTGTTTTCAGAAGGCACACTTGGATATTAACATAAGCAATTTTTCAGAACATTCTGAGATCGTATAAAGCAAAAAGTATGAACTATGTAAAAATACGTGGCTTTAGTTTCCATTTCTAGCAAGGAAGGCATGGCAAGAAGCTTTGTCTAGTGTCAGAGGCTTTGTTGTAATTACCTTTTAAGGGAATAGCCAGATTTTCCTAAAGATTTTTCCTAAAAAAAAAAAAAAAAAGTACGATTTCCTAAAAAAAAAAAGTATGGTTTCTATGAACCTCAAAGGATAAGAAGGACACTTTCCAGCAGAACAAACAGAATTGTAGCTGATGTTATCGACAATTTAACATATAGTACCGGTGAAGAACTTACAGCTGTTGAAATATTTGCTGGTTTTTAGCCAGATCTGAATACCATTCAGACTTATTTTGTATCATACATATACATGTATGAACTAAATTACTTATACAAATACAGCATTCTAAATTTTTACTCACGCGTTTTGTCTAATCATAATATTGTCTTACTATTGATACTTTTCTTGTTGTTCATCTTAGGTTAGGTGATCTAAGCTTATATGTTTGGCCACTGCAGTGTTACTCTGAGCAGCCAAAGACATTTCCATTCAAGAGACTTTCTGAATTTTGGCCTTTACAAGCTCTCTTTATCTCTGCTTGAAATTGTTATTAAATGTTCCACCGAGCTGTTCTTCCTATCAGGTAAACTGAAAGAGAATACTTAGAATAGACAATAAAAACAATTGACCTTTTTGCCTTTTCTTAAATACAATACTCACACATCTTTTTGTAATGACGCATCAATGACCATTTAATATTCAAATTGTATTTGATATCAAGGGTGACTTTTTATTTCCTATTACAGTCAATTATTGTGTGGAAAAGGAAAGAAAAAGTATGTCTTAAATATTAAAATTTCTTAAATATTAAAATATTGGTTAATATTAAATACTATTTATTATTATTTAATATTTAATAATATTAAATATTATTTAATAACATAATTGATAATAAAAGTAAGGCTGTCTTTCCAATTCTTGTTTAAAGGTCCATAAATTAGTAAATAAAGTAAATAAAGTATGTAGACATTGACAAACATGTCAAAAACCTGTATTTCATGCTATATGTTAAAGTACATATTCAAAACTTTTGTTGAAGTTCACAGGAGTCTGGGGTAGAACTTTAAAATCATATTATTTGGAATTAGGATATCTTAATCACTGACAAAAAGTTATTTTCCTTTGACTGCTTTGTCCATTTAAAAAAAAAAAAAAAGGAGACATTTTTGCAGTGCATAAAGACACCTTACATCTTTGAGTGACAGCCATGAAAAACTACATGTTAAAATGACAGATCGAATTATGATCCATTCAAATTTTCTGTGAGATTTTCAGGCTGTGCAAAAGTCAAACTCAAAAAGAAAAATCTTGTGACAGGAAAAGGTGTTGATGAACACTAGTTTCACTTAAGACCTTCATTTAAAGGGAGTAAAGAGAAAGAAAAATGAAATAAAAAGAGGAATATTGTTTTCTCACTCTCCAACTGAAAGATAGCTGACCTCCTACTTGAGGTAAGCTGAAATTTGTAGATTGGTGATTTTCTTTCATACCCACTTTTATATAAGGAAATTCAAAATCAAATATTAAATATTCTTTTGGGTCCTTACAGAAAAAAAGCAAACAAACAAAATATAAAATATCTATTTTGTATTTACAGACAAACAAACAAAACTTCTGAAAAATACAGACCATTTTGTTGCAGCCTAACCACTAGATGATGACTTCTGTATGCTTTCTGAAATTTATTGAATGGTTAGGTAATCATCCAGCAGCTTGATACAGAATTCTGCATGTGAAAGAGATCCAGAAATCAAATTAGACAGAACCCTAGTTAATGTTAAGACCGGATCAGAGAATAAAGTAAATAAGATGGCACAGATCCAGTTATTTGAAATCAAACACATGTCTAAAACCTCACTCACTTCAAAAGCAGTTCAAATACTCCATACTTATCCATGGAAGGATGGAAGACTGAAGTCATCCTGCTTAAGAGAAGAAACTGCAATGCATTTGACTTACGTATTCTGTGACTCCACTGAAGCACCAATGGAACAGGAGATACAAAAATCATTTGACCCTGAACCAACTTCTTTCTCAAATTAACTTCCTAAAGAAATCTTGAACATTCTTAAATAAGAATGACAGAAAAGAAAGGGTAGGCACCTATATCCTTGCTGAGTGCCTTCTCCCCATGTTCTTTCTGCTCTCACCTTGCTTCTGAGAGAGTGTCCTGTTCCATTAAAGGCATTTAAAGGCATTTTTTTGCAAAACAGAGTCTGAAAGAAGAACACTTGAGCTGCTACCTAAAAGCCACAAATGGCTACTTCAGATTTTTATAACTAGCTCTTAGCCTTACTCAGTCCTACCAGTAGATAGCACAGCAATTGCAATTTATATTTGCAAGATGTTTTTGCTGTCATGGAAGACATAAAGCAAAAGAGCTTTTACTTCAGATTTGGGAATAGCTTATCAACTTATCATTTTCCTCTCTGTCTTAGCTCCTTAAAATTTCATTTAGAGGCATAATTAGAACAGAAGGTGGTTCTGTTTTCTTTACAACTCACTGTGTCACAAAAGAAGTTAAAAAAAAAGTTCTAGTAAATAATTCATAGACTGCAGATTTTTACATGAACTGCTTCAAAGCTTTCAACAGTAAGCTTTCAATGCTATACATTGACACATAGTTTAGAAACTGTAGAAATAAAAATGGTTTAGGAGATATTAGTATTGGATTCCTTATCTTATTAAATACAAAGGAAAACAAACAAACAAACAAACAAACAAAAACCTCTCCAAACTAGCAATTAAAATTGCATTCCAGTCCATGTGTAGGAAATCTCTGGTAGAAATAAAGATGTAGAAAATTGTACTATCAGTACAATTGGAATGATCAATGATCAATGGGAATCACTAGTCATAAAAAAAAATAAGAAAGGAGAATACATGTAAGTTAAGTTTTTTTTTTCAAGCAAGAGAAATTATTCCAGCCAAAGAGACTGCAGCTGAGAAGTAGTATAAAGCAAAATCCAAATTTTATTTAATCTTTCTTAGTGCCTAATCAATTTTTTTTACATTAAGAAAATTTGTACAGTATTTTACAGTTTTATATCTTATATAACATGAAGTGGAAAAAAATGTTTCTAAAAGTTTCAGATTCTGAGAGCTGTTAAGCACCCACTATTTCTGACATTAACTATAAGCATTTCTATTCTTTAGCACTATACAGCTATGAACCTTGTCATTTCACAACCTATGAGCAATTAAAATTGTATAAAAAGCAATTTAACTGCAACACTTATGAACTTCTATATATAGAAGCAACTACAAGTTTTTCACTTTTGTGGTCTTGTGGGGTAATGGAAGATTCTCCAAGCAAATTCAGTGGGGTAGCTGTTGAAATGCTACTGTTTTGCAGAAATTGTCTCCTAAGGTGAACAATTAATCCTTTTCATAACAGAGGGATAATTTCATGGTTCCAAATCCTAAGTTACATCATTACTTGAAAGCTACAGGGAAAGAAAATTAAAAACTTTAAAATTACATATTAGAATAGAAAATGTTAATGGCTCAGGGTGAAATTCTAAGTCTTTAAGAAAAGATGGTGTTGCAGTTATTTGTGCAGTTTACTTATATTCCCTTGCCACATGTCACAGAAAAGACTGTAAAATATGCCAGAGATTTTCAGAGGATCTTCACGCTTGCCTAAATGTGTGGCCCCTTCTTATTCATAGCACAGTTCAATCAACCTCCAGGCTGAACAAAAACCAAAACAACCACCAGCACAACAACAAAATAACACACCAACAACCAAACAACAACAACAACAACATAAACAACAAACCAGAATCATAAAGCATAAAACACTTTTCAGGTACATGACTATTTTTTCAACATTGTCATAACAACATTTTATTTTTCTTTCTTTCTTTCTTTTTTTTTTTTTTTTTTTTTTTTTTTGTGAGTAGCAGATAACTGCTGCTGAATATTCTTGCAAAAATATAAAGCCAAATCATTAAAACGTACCATATCTTTAGGTAAAACAAACAAATAAATAAATAAAACCTTATAACAGAACCTTGTAATAGTAAATAAGTGCCACCTCTTTATTTTTTTTTTGTGGTCTCAATATCACCTACAGTAACGTAAAGGCAAAGAAGATCAGCTAATTTTATTTTCCTATTATTTTACAAACTCTCTTTACATCAAATAGGCACACATACACTACAATTTGTTAGTCTCCAAATTACTTTTAAACTGGGGACTGGCACATTTATGCTACTTAAATAATTATGCACTTTTGACAAGGAATTTAAAAATGCATGTCAATCAAACAAGGGGAAGTTATTTTTCTCATTTACTTCCACTGTTGACATATGGCGTGGGAAAAACAAGTAGGGTACTTGTCATAAGGCTTCACTTGTTATTTGCTAAGTAACAGAGCCATGGAATATAACTTTCAAAATACTATGAATTTTCTTTGTTTCTCTTTTTGGACCTGTTGATCAGGCAGCTGTCATGCTGTATATACTACTCAGATTAATTTATACCTAAAATTTGGGTAATAATGCACTAATGACAAAACCTTTACAAAGAAAGAAACTTTCCCTCCAACTTTATTGGGGTCAATAGTCTATCTACAAACTTTATTATTAATTTTTTGTGCATATCAGTAGTGTCTGAGAACACAACCATATACTGTTCCTCTGCTGAGAGCACAATGAAAAAAGACTCTCCTAAAAAGCTTGCTATTGGAAACTGTCCATACGGAAGCAGCTTTCCCAAATAAAGTCAGTTTTAACCAAGAACACATTTTTGTCATAAAGAAGCCATGCTGTAAGACACTGACAGAATGAATCAGCCAATTTTGACAACTGTTTTGTTCTGACCAGTGACCACTGGTGTACTGTTATAGGAAAATACAGAAAAATAGTCATGTACAGAGTGGTTCTTACTCCCAGATCTTTGTAATCAGCCGTACAGGTACTTTCAAAGTTGGAAGTTAAACCCACCTAAGTTGTCCAGACCTATTTTGAATCCACATATTTATTAAGTCTATTATAACCTGTAACAACATTCCACAAGTTTATTTCTTTCATAAATAACTTCTTTCAGATTGCTACTTCTTGTAATACAGCTACAGGCACACATAATTAAATGTTTGGTTTCCTTTTATGAGCAAAATTATCCTGTTCCATCCTCTCTACAGACCTAGTGATTTGATAGACTTCTGCCATAACTTTCTCTACATGTTTTACAAAGTGGGGAGTCCTATTTAATCTCTACTTAGATGGAAATAATTTCTTACCTGTGAATATACTTCATACTTTCTCTGCTCTGTCCTGTTGAATTAGGTTAGAAAAAAGTATTCCTGTACAGCTATTCCAGATGCTTCCTATCGAGCAAGCTGAAACATAAGGTAAAACCAAAGGATGAAATGTTAGAGGTAAAGAAAATAAGCATTGCAATACTGGACAGCACCTTGCTGTGGTTTTCCCATCTTTTCTTGCTTTCCCTTCTGTCTACTATAATCCTAAAAGTGTTTATAATTGATACACTCCTATTCTTGGTCATTAAAGGTAACTTAATTACATATACTTATGATAGCTTGAAAATAAATGCTTCAAGGTCTCAAACAAGTTATGAACAAGATCCACTTATGGAAAGGATAGAAGATTCAAGATGCATAATTCATAACTTGATTTCCCGTGGCTGTTAATGCCATTGTTTTGCCTAAGGAAGTATTTTCCCCTGATCTACTAGAAGAATGAGCATGGCTTCTGTGTATACAAAAATGAGCAAATAAGTTCAAGTAAATTCAAAAGGATCCACATGTAAGTCACATTCTAAGTTGCTTGCAGGTGAAAACATTGTCTCCAATTTGTATATAGCCAGGTGTGCAATGATCTTATCTAAAATGATCTTAAATGATCTTAAATGATCTTATGTAGGTCTTATCTAAAAATAAATAAATAAATAAATAGATGTCTATAGCATTAATCTGAAGTGGGTATTAAACCCTTTTACGTCAGGGCTATGTCTGAATTGATTTTATGAGTTATTTTCATCTCTAGGACACCCTACACTTCTAGTTATGACTATCTGAAAGAAACTGAGCTTTCCCAGATGATTGTAGATAAATGTTACTTATTCTTTGGAAGGAATAAATACCTTTTCTATCCTTGAGGAAAACAAACAAACAAACAAGCAAACAACAACAACAAACAAAAGCCCCAACATTATAGTAGTCCTAAAATACATATTTCTGTGGCTTTACAACAGTTGTCAGGACTGGAGATACAAATATACATTCAGATCTTTATGACTATTTTCAGATATATATACTTTTTTGTGCATATAGGTTTCAAAGGCTCTTAACTCCTGAGTGCAATTTACTGTAGTCATAACATTGCTTTAATTTTGGACAACAGGCTACCTAGTCCAGGACTACAAGAAGAGAAAGCTATTTTTCTTCTGCATTTTTTATTGTGGTGCCAACTGTGGCTAAACCAGAACAGATACTTTACCTAATTAAGTGTATTTAAAGAAATGTTTTTCTCTATTAAAGGCTTTAGAGCTAAGCACATAATTAGTCTATGCTATAATTAAGCTGTGAATTATATATCAGTTGGCCATAGCTAAGAGTGCTGAGTATTAATTTATATTTTTATCCACTTTTTTTTTATATGTTTTGTCTACAATGGGATCCACATTTTCATGTGCAGGTACTATGCAGAGAGTCTGAGAAACTGAGGAACATCTTTGTAGACTATTTCATTTTAACTGGATTTTAATTAAATTAGACTTGTCTCTCTGTAGGTGCCAGAATATCACTTGACCAAATTTAATATGTAGTAAATGGGTTTCCTTTGATATCAAAGAACATGCTGGGTTAGATGCCTAGGACCTTTGTAATGTTAGTTAGATTCTATTTTATGTTTCATGTGTTATGAAAAACTCCAAAATTATTTCCTGATATATCTGTAGTAGAGGTACACAAGGAAGGAATATACCATGTGATCCCGAGGTATTAAAAGAATACATTATTTTTTATTTTCCCTAGTATGATGTAATATTTAATGTAAATAAATATATATATATATAATGCAAAAATAGTCCTGGTAGCATAAGCAAGATTCAAAGTCTTCCAAGGCAGCCTACCCACCACACTACAAAGTCAAATTCACTCTGTGCCTTCTCTCTGGTTCAATGAAGCCTGAACTCTTATCCAACTGGGAACATCTTCAAAAGAGTTGCAGACTGTCTTCCTACACTTCAGGAGACAATAACCTGGTGACTGGGACATGCACTTTGAAGGTAGAAGATGCAGATCAGTGTTTTCAGTAAAAGGATGGTACCGAACACGGGAGTCCAACCTGCTCAGTGGGTGCACTAAGTAAGCAGTAAGCTTACATACAGCATACACCCACATACTACATTCAACATACTACATGGGAAACATGCAAAGTACTTCTCATATGTCTTCTCCATCTGTGGTCTAAAACTGACCTACTTTAGATTTGCAGTGTTTGAAGAGAGTGATCCTGCCATATTCTACGTCCTCTGGAAGTGTTTTTACTGGATTAAGCTCTTGGGGTGATTCACTAGTTTCTCAATCTAAACTGAACTCAGACATGATCTAAGTGCTGAACTATGTAAGCCTGCCAAATACAGGACAGCTCTGGGCATGTGCAGTGACTTAATGACTGAAGAGATTTAACATCAAAAGTTGAGAAGCTTATAGAGATTAGTTGTCTCCAGCTCAGGAGGTGAGTCAGGACTTTACAATCACAATTTCCCCTCAGCAGACCAAACTTATTTTCTTCTAGTACTTAAATCTTGTACTAGAACTTGCCTTGAAACCCTATTTACCTAAAATTAAATAATATAAAAGACCCTACGATTATAAAGTAGCAGGATTCTCCCATCCCTCCTTTTTTTTTTTTTTTTTTTTTTTTTTTTTTTTTTTTTTACTAGTCAACTGCAGAAACATCTTTCTTTAGAGAACAAACCATAGTAGCACATGACATGCTCATCAGTAGAGCAACATCTCATCAACCATATTCCTTCACCTCCTTCACCTATGAGCTTTTTCATCTGAGTAATAGCAATACTTAACCCTTGCATTTAAGTAGAGAAAATGTCTATAGAAACAAGCAACATGCACCAGGCACATGACATTGAGAATATGTTTGCCTGGTAGTATGACCAGCATTACTGATACTCAAGCCCCAAGCTAATTCACTTCAGTGCCATTATATTTTGAAGTAATTGGGACATGCAGTAATGTAGAAATATGCCAGAAGATGCTCTCTAATATTGTCACATCATCACATATTCAGTGATCATCATCACTGAATATAGCTAAAGAAGTTTGATCTTTTTAGGATGCTGAATAGTAATCAGAGAGAAACTTCGTAACAAGTTATCACATAATCCTTAAAGCTTCTATATGAAAACTCATTTTCTAAATCAACTCCAAGCGAGCTGGAACACATTTGGATATTAGTTCATATGATCCAGGAGGTATAGACATGATGACTTTTATTATTACCGTCAAAGGTGTCAAAGAAGATACAACTAACCAACTAAAAAAAAAAAAGAAAAAAAGAAGGTAGTTTTGAATTTCATAATTGTTTTTGAATCTTCACCCTGGGAAAAAAATAAATAAAAAGATAAAAGTGTAGTTCTCAGATATCTAGAGTTCTTGCCATTGTCACTGACTTCAGCAATCATTACATCTACCCTGAAATCCATATATCTCTTTAAGTGCTTTATGTCAAAGTCATTCATGTTTGGAAGTGGTGGGTCAAGCTCTTTGTTTTGACAAATATAAAAGTGAACCCTCAGAATGAAACTATTTAAATGAGTCCTCAAATCTTTGTAAATCTGTTTTTACACATGGGAAGAAGAGGTTCCTCAAGCACTGAAGTTACCAGACAAAACAGAGACTGACACAAAATCAATGTGTACATGACTGTGAGTCTGTGGGTTTTCTGTCCTTAGAAGAAAGCTCAGATAGATGGCATATTGTTCTCAGCACACAGGTTCCAAAACTGTCATAGATCAATAGCATGTTAATTAAATTAATTGCATCAATTGTACTTCAGATAAATTTCTTTGCTTATGCTACATTCATCTGAAACTGATAATACTCATTATTCTTTAATTCTTACAATTGATGGTATAGCATTTTAAAACCTACTAATTCTTCTTTCTAAACCTTCTGCCACATTGTTAGTTAGCTTGGGATCAGTCACATATATATATATTTCCATCTTTATTCAAGCTGAAGTCTACTGGGAAGGGAAAATGAAACTTGGAAAATCAAAAGGATCTGAAAGTAGATAAAAGTACATTTTCTTTTTAAGGTGCATTTCTTTTTTGTCTTCTGATTTTTTAAGATCTTTACCACAGACTGATGTTCTCAAGCCACAGGCTATTGAACTTTCTAGTACAAAGATCCAACTGGTACTGAATAATCACACAGAACTTTTGTTTGATCTCAACATAAAGCTTTTAAAGTCATGATGCTGAGCCTGCTGCCTACCATGCTGACCAATACTGTACCACTTCTTCCTTGTACTTCCCTGCCAGTCTGCACACATCTGTTGCCTCTTGCCTTGTCTTTCATTCAATCACAAACTTTTTTGATATAGTTGCTTGTTTCTGAAGTGTTCTCCTAAGTATTACCACAGTGCAAATAGAAAACAAGACTTACATTAAATCATATGCATTACTTTACTGTTTCCTTTTTGCAACAATAGAAAATGTGTATAACATGGTTCTAGCATGGTACTTCAAGATAACATATCTGCATTTGAAGGTAGTTCCAATATGAATGTTTTTAATATAATCAAACAAGTTCTTTAAATATTTAGTACTGTGAAAGTTGGAATCAAGATTTTTTTTTTTTTTTGTATGCGTGTATGAGAAAGTCTCAAATATCAGTGAAATGAGAAATTCATACACAGAAATACTTGCATTACTATGTGATTCTGAAAACTGAGTACAATTAAGAAAAGCAATAATTAAATATTTAGCAATCTCTGTTTCTTATTTAACAAGAGTCCATAGGACTATATTTCCTTAATATATGCTTAATGCTTCTTAGTCTGACCTTTCAAATCATGTAATCACTCACCCAAATATAATCTACATTAGAGAAATGCCTCTCCTAGATTCCAGAAACAGCAAGTACATGATTAGATTCTAAAAATGCTGTATTTTTTTTTTATAGAATCATATAATCATTTAGGTTTGAAAAGACCTTTAAGATCACGAAGTCCAACCATCCACCTAACACTAAAAGTTCACTGCTAAACCATGTCCCTAAGTGACACATCCATACATCTCATAAGTACCTTCAGGAATGGCAACTCTGTGACCTCCCTGAGCAGCTTGTTTCAATGCTTAACCACCCTTTCCAAAAAAGTCCTTCCTGATATCCAATCTAAACTTCCCCTGGTGCAACTTGATTCCATTTCCTCACATCCTATCAATTATCACTGAAAGAAAAGACTAACATCCACCCTGCAACCTCCTTTCAGGTAGTTATAGAGAACAATGAAGTCTCCCCTCAGCCTCCTTTTCTCCAGACTAAACAGCCCCAGTTCCCTCAGCTGCTCCTCATTTATCTTATTTTCTAGTCCTTTCACCATCTTTATTACACTTCTCTACACATGCTCAAGTTACTCAAGTAACTTGTTGTTCTTGTAGTGAGGGCCCCAAATCCGAACAAGGTGTGGTCTCACCAGTGTTGAGTAGAGAGGGACAATCACTTCCCTAGTCCTGCTGACCACACTGTTTTTGACACAAGTCAGGGTGTCATAGGCCTTCTTGGTCACCTGGGCACATGTTCATCTGTCAACCAGCACATCAAGGTCCTTTTCTTCCAGCCAGCTTTGTAACCATTCTTCCCCAAGCCTGTATCTCTGCACAATGTTGCTGTGATCCAAGTGCAGGACCTGGAATTTGACCTTGTTGAATGTCATGTGACTGGATATGGCCCATTGATCCAACCTATCCAGATCCTTATACAGAGGATTCCTATCATTAAGGAGATCAACACTCCCACCCAACTTGGTGCCATCTGCAAACTTGCTGAAGGTGAACTTGATCCCCTCATCAATACCGCCATTAAAGATATTCAACAAAATTGGCCCCTATAGTGAGCTCAGGGGAACACCATTTATGTGACCAGTCACGAAACATATTTAACTCTATTCACAACAACCCTTTGGCCTGGACATCCAGACAGTTTTTTTTTTTTTTACCCAAAAAACATCCATCCAAACCATGAGAAGCCAGTTTCTTCAGAAGAACTCTCTGGAAGACAATATCAAATGCCTTGCTAGTGTCCAAGTGACCAACATCCACAGCCTTTTCCCTCCTCTACTAAACAAGTCATCTAATTGTAGAAGGAGATCAGATTAGTCAAGCAAGACCTCCTTTTCATAAACCCACACTGATAGGATCTGATCACCTGGTTGCCCTGTATGTGTTGTGTGATGGCACTCAAGATGATCTGCTCAATGACCTTCGCTGACACCAAGGTCAGACTGGCATGCCTTTAATTCCCTGGATCCTCTTTCTTGCCCTTTGTGTAGATAGGTATCACATTCATCAGCTTCCAGTCAGATAGTCCTTGGCTATCCAGGACTGCCAATACCTTTTTGAAAGCGGCTTGGTGAATATTTCTGCCAGCTCCTTCAGCACCCTTGGAAGGATCCCATCTGTTTCTGTGGATTTGTGGGTGTTCAAGTGGCTTAGGAGGACACTAAAAATTTCCTCTTGGATTATAAGGGCTTCATTCTGCTCCCTGTCTTTATCTTCTAGCTCTGTGGGATGGATATTCTGATAAGAATTAGTCTTACTAATATAGACCAAGACGAAGAAGTCATTAAGTACCTCAACCTTTTCCTCATCTCTCATTACTATGTTACCCCCTGCATCCAATAAAGGATGCAGATTCTACCTACTCCTCCTTTTCTTTTTTTATGTACTTACAAAAACATTTTTAATTGTCTTTTACTGTGGTGGACAGGTTGTAATCATGAATTGTCACATGTGGCTGTATTAAATCATGTCAAGAGTTGCTGTATTTGTAAAATGAGCTTAGTCTGCTACATAAAGCACTATTACGAATTTAAGTGCTGAAAAAGGTTTAGAAGAATCTGTTTTCTTCAAGTCATCTGCCACTCAGGGACTTCTCATCTGAAACATTATGAATGCCCCATTAAATATATCTGGAATTTACCATCCCAAAGGATAAATGTATGAGAAAAGGGATTTCTGTTTGTTTGTTTTAAACTGTCTGCAGAGATTCTAATTCAATACCTCTATTGACATGACTGTATTAAAGCTGCATTAAATGAAATTACAACCAAAAAATTATCTACTAAGCCACTCATTTCCAGTTAGAGTAGTTAGCAATATAATTATTTTACCATTTGCTTTATTAATACACATAATAAAGATTCTACTAGGATTTATAAAAATACTAGAGTTAAAATGAATGATTCAATTTATTGTAATTTTCTTTTCAACTTATTTAATATTTGCTCTTTGAAAAACTGTGGGTTTACAATCTGCATGAAAACTCAAACCTGCAATCCAAGTGTGAGATAGAGACTCAAATTGGGGATGATAAACAGTTGTCTTGTGTTAATGGAAAATATTACAACATTAAAGAGAAGTTTGTTGCAGAAATTTTAACAGTCTGCCTCCCTTTATTGCTTTCTGTCACATTTTTATGTGACATTTTTTTTTGTTAAAAGTTTATTTATTTATTCATATAGTTTTATTTATTTATTTATTTACAACTTTAGCTATTTATGTTCTGAAAGAATGGTACACATGCATCATGATGTTGTTGGACTTTTTATGTTCATACATGCAAGTTCCTTTACATCCCCTATCTATTATGCCAGAAAACTAACTGTTCCAATCAGGAAGTAACATTTATTTGTGTGCAGAGATGGTACCAGAGAATGGCAATTGTCACTGCATATTATTAATATATGCTTGTTATTCAAATTGAAAATAACAAAACTTTAATTGGAGTAGCATGAAATTTAGTTATGTTATTGTACTAAGGAAATAACTGCATGTTACCCCTTTACCAAATGCCCTGTCCTCTACAGAAACAGTTAACTGGTTGTAGAAGAATACCCTACTAGAGCCATTAGGTATCTAAAAAGAAGGAATGATCAAAAGGAAGGATGCTTGGCTAGAGTTTATATACCTGGCAGTTACAACAAGTATTAGAGCTAATCCTCTTTTTTTTTTTTTTTTTTTTTTTTTTCTATTTTCAAAATCCATTTAACTATATATTGTTTAGTTGCAGTCTTTCATTTTTATCCTGTAGTTCTTAAGCTATGGCCTTAATTATTTATTTTTAATTATAAGTCAAAGCGCTTTTGAGTCAGATGTTCAAAAAGACTCTACAATGCAAGGAGACTGTTGATTTTTGTATTATCTATCATATCTACTTATACTGAGTTAAAAGAAATGGACCACCAAATAGAACATGGCACTTGAACATACACTTCCTGTAGCTTCAGCCATTTAAAAGGCAGATATCGTCTTATATTTTAAGCTCTCTCTGCAGTGAGGGATACCTGTAGAAGGTGTTTCATTCCACTGCAAGGTTCATATCTAACACATTGTAAATCACACTTGCTCTTCTTCATTAAGAAAATCTAGGTGACTGGGTAGGTTAGTGCTTATGTTTTAGGCTGCTAAAATGAGGAGTGATAAATTTCACTTTGCTGATCTGAACCCAGCAAGGATATAAAGACAATCATTTGTATTACTATCTCACATTTATAAAAAGGTACGTAACTATAATCACATTGTTGCTTTACTCAGATTGACTTAGAATACCAAATTTATTTTCTCTTTTGTTCTGTCAGTCCCAGTTTGTCAAACGGAAAACTGTGTGAAACATGGATTACATTTATTCTTGCCCCCTTTGTGACATGATTTATGTTGAAAAAATACTGTTGTTGTTTCTTTTTTTTTCTTTTCATTTTTTTTCTAAGTCTGCAAGAATGAGAAATTTGTACATGATAGCTGTGTTCTTGCATCAGATAATGTGATAACATTTATCTCTCTCACTGCTAAATGACACTCTCCCTATTCTCACCAGCCTTATTTGAGACTATTAAATAGTTCAATAATTTAAAACAGTTTCAGAAAAATGAGAAGAAAGTTGCCAATTTAATGGGATCAAATTTTAAAATATAACTAAGTTGTGAGGTTAAACTGTATATTTAGATTCATTGTAAATTAAAATGGATGAAAAACAAAAGGCTTTGAAAAGACTATTTCAGTCTTTAAAAATTTAGTTAGGGAAGAAGAACTTGCATTGCATATTACTGCTTGGAAATGACACTTGTTTTTCAGCAGTAGCAGGCAGAATTCTTTTGCATTACCTCTAGTCAGAAAATGAGAACACTTCAAGTGAGGGAAAGCTTTTTTCTTCCTTTCTTCTCTTTGTTGTTCACTCATTGTTTTATTCAGAACTGCTGTGAATACAGGATCACCAGTTCATATGTTTGATGACTAAATAGTACATTGCAAACCTTACAATTCATATCATTGTAATCCCATCACTTTGCCAACTTGAACATAGCAAAATAGCATTTTAAAAGTAAGATGAGATAATAAACATCACCCACCCTTCTTGTTTATACTGCAGCAGTCAGTGCTTATTATTGTTCTGTGAAAAACACTAAAAAAACAATCATTTCCAGGCTGCATAAAAGCAGTGTAAATATCAGCAGGTGTATTTAGTGCTATTAACCTGACTGTAAAGAGCTTATTTGCACAGAATGTTCAGGAAGAAACTCTTATTACTTGGCAATGTTACTGGACAATATAGTCTTTAAACAAACCCTGAAATCACTAACTAAAACCTAACTGTGCATGGAATGGAAGCAGTGTTTAAAAGCCTGGTAAAATAGTCTGAAGAGGACCAAGCATCTTTGTGCTACTCAGTTATAATGAAAGCAGCAAACTTCACTTCACAAAATGAGTTTCTTTTGATGAAAACCACATTACTTTTAGACACAAAGATAGGCATTTCTGTATAGAACTCCATTTGTTAGCAAGGCACTTCATAACCTGAAATATAGCTGGAAATCGGGTGAGTGAAGTCAGATTCACTAGATTGCTATCATTACCATTCTAAATTATTGATTGTAATCAATACTTCTTTCTATTATAATCACTAACAATTGGTTTGCAGATAAGATCTTTCACTGTCCATATTTATACAGCTGGAGCTGGCTATAGTTGAGTAACTCAGTCTTGTATAATTCTGCTGTTGCTGCATAAGAAGATCAGAAAGAACCAATGAAGAACAACTGAGTATTTTTCAAAGAACATACAAAATAAGTGTTTTTTGGTTTGCTTTGGCTTGCTTTTTGTTCTTGTTTTTTTCTGTTTTTGTTTTGTTTTCCCTGGCAAAAGTAAACTCAGTTATTTGTGGGCTACAATGAAGCAAAGAAAAAAGAAAAAACAATGAAACAAGTATTGACTAAAGAGATACTAATTTCAGAACTTTTTCTGAGGAAAAAAAAAAAAAAGAGAGAGAGAGAGAGAGAGAGAGAGAGAGAGAGATGAAGATACCACTGTTCTGGATCATGGAAAAATATATATAACAGCAATTTTACCAGTGTTTATATTGGCTACAACTACTAGGGAAGTAAGTCAACAACTGGGAAAATCCACAGGCCACCAACCACTGATCTTTTCTCCCTGATAGCAGAAATAATTGATCACTTGGTATAAACAACTCCAGTTGGAATGTTTTCATACTCAATATTTGAAATGAAGATAGCTAAGAAAAACTGATTTTTTTCCATGAATTACTCAGTCTTGATCTTTTTCTTTTCTCTTTTTTTTTTCTTTTCTTTTTTTTTTTTTCAACAAGACACTCGAGTAAGCTACTCCTCACTCAATTCTAACTCAGATATAAAAACTAAAGTAGTACATGTGACTGAACTATGAGCTACCTTTTATCTTCTGTTTAAATATGTTAGACTAGGGTAAGAGTTTATAAGATCCCTAATATTATCCCTAATATCAACTTTAAAGAGCCAGTGGAAATTGGAAAAGAATGGAAAAAGATTAGGAAAAAGATATTTAAAATCAATTTAAATACAATAAATAAATAAACAAACAAGAAACCAGAAGGCAAGAAAAATAAAATAAGTAAATGATGATAATGTTGATAAACCTAATGTTTTTATCTGTCCTCTCGAAACTGAAAAGACAATCCCAGGGAAGGGACAGAATACTTCAAATTTGAAGAAAAAAACAACTCTCTCAAACAATTGCCACCATCAACAACAACACACCCCAAACTTGCATACTGGAAGCATATCTGCGAACATCAGTTTTCATTCAGTATGTTTAATATTTTTCTAATACATAATAATCATAAAAATCTGATAGTTCTTTCATTCACACAGCAGGATAGTTAAAGCAATCCAATGCCCACTTAAAGGCACAGATTTCTTCACTGTTCCATTTTTTTTGAAGTTGTCAGCTATAATTAAATCAAATATGAGATATCTGCAAGTAATGATGGAAAATTTCATAAGGTGATCCTTATAAGCAGCACAAAGTTGTTAAGACACCTGATAACTTCAAGCACTTTAATCTTCAAATCTGACCGTGAATTTTACAAGAGCAAGTATTTTTTCAATAGCTGAGGCAGTGGAGTATTTAACAAAAAATCAGAGCCTAGATCTTTAGTATCTTTGAGTAATTGATTTTGAACCCCAATCTGAAATGCAGAAAATTATATATAGATATATTTTCTGAAAAAGAAAAAAGGAAAAAAAATAGTCTTCAGTTAGGATCTGAGTATGCATCTAAGTTACTAGATCTATTAGAACATCCTTTTACCTAATAAGAGGTAATATTTATTTGAACAACAGGTAAATACAAAGGGCACAGAAAAGAACTATTTTTATTATCATCAAACATAAGAAGAACATTCAAAAGGAAAAATCCTTGTTCTATCGTAGGAGTCAAGTATAACATTTTGAGGTCAAAGCTACTAAAAAAGACATTGTTAATATGTTGTTACATCTTGACCCTCAGTACACCCAGTTCTGCAAAATACCAGGAGATAATTTTAACATACAGTTACCTTCAAGAGTTTTTTCAAGCAGCTAAATGTGGTTAGAAGCCATTTTCTACTAAAGCATCCACACTTCAGATTTCAGGATGAATTTTGAAAACAAAACCTATGCAACATGATAGAATATTTTGGAATCTCAGACAAACTTTTTATTGCATTCAGTTTTATGAGGAGTTTACATTTAACTGAACAGGTTTCACCTGTTTTAAACTGTAAGGATAGTTTTGTTCTGTGTAATGTACTTCCTTTATTACTATCCTTTCTCTGTACTGAAAAACAAACCACTAATTTCCTGTGCCTTGTGCAGAGCTATTATATATATATATATATATATATATATATATATATATAATATATATACATATATATATTTAAAAGAAAAAAAAAGGCACATAGTAGGACATGGACTTAAAATTGAAGAATTGAATCTGATCTGAAACATATGAAGATAAAGGTTGGGTTATTTATTTATTTATTTGCCAGACTAAGGCTTTTGTATTAGAGCTGAGTCAAGCTACATCTGAGTATACATCCCCTCAGTCTTCAGGAAAGAGAAGCTGAAAAGACTTACAAGTGGGAAGGATATCTACAGAAGAAAATTAGGGAAATAATCATCTTATTTCATGATTTCATGAAATAATCATCTTATTTCATGATATTTTCATCTTATAATTAATAAACCATTCTGACACTCTCTGCTTAAAATTTCAGTGATATTCTTGGCTGTAAATTGAAATCTATTTTCAGTCAATCACGTGTCATCTGCCCTTGTGCTGGTAAGATTTACTGATATTCTAAGAAAGAACCATACCATGAAGGAATTAGTATATAAAAAACTATTATTCTAGTTGATTACCTGCTGGCATGATTGCAATTATTATATATATATATATTTTAAACCAAATAAAGTCAATTATTGATCTAATAAGGAATCAAGTACAGTATTCCATATTTTCTGCTAAAAAATACCATGTTTCTGAGCAGTAATGAAGATGAATTCACTCTTCAGAGGGCCAGATCTTTGTGGTAACAAACAATTTAATTTTACCTCTAAACATAAAAAAGCACATGACTACACAGAGAAGTTAAAAAATTTGTGAGTTGTTTTACAGTAAACGCAAATCCTTTTGGTAAAGATGATACAGCCTTTGGGTACAATATATGGATATATATTTTGCTGTCCCAGAAAACAAATTTATTGTTTTATAAATTAGAATGAAGAATAAACAATCTACCTTTCCAGGTTTTGTCCATTCTGGCAATAGAAATGAGATTTGTAGTGTACTTAATTAAAATGAGAGTTGTTGGTTGTTTTTTTTCCTTTCACCATGACATTAAGCCAATGCACAAAGGCATGGTCATACACAAAACAAACAAACATACAAACAAACAAAAAACAAGTCTATTATTTTCCTCAGGTTTACTGGAATCTTTATGTTAAACAAGTGTGTCCATATCACACATGAAATTTGACTCAGAGGAGACCAATATGTTGCCAAGGTCTCACAGTAAGTGACTATTGCTCTAATTGCTCTAACAGTTATATCCAAGTATTAAAAAAAAAAAAAAAAAAAAAAAAAAAAAAAAAAAAAAAACTTAATGAAAATTAGGTTGGAATAATTACTGAAACTTCTTGGAAGATCTGAACAGAAGCCAGATGGGTATGCAGAAGTTCTACTGGCCAAGGGTAATTAAATAATTCATAGTTTTGGCTCATGATAAGAACAAACCAGGTCAAAACAATTTAATTTCCTCTGTGAAAAAAGAACCATCTTTGATGAAAAAAGGGAAGAATTATATGTCATATATGCATTCGTAAATTTTTGGCTCTCTTTTACGTGACAATTTCATAAACAAGGAAGAAAAACATGTTATAGATAAGACAACATTGAGCTAGTTGGAAAACTGATTTGGAAAAGACAAGTTTGATACATAGTAAATAAATTGTTCATGATGAAACTGAAGTAATTTATCTGATGATCACTACAGAGATTTGTTTTGGACCAGTACCATAATTACCATTATGACAAACAGATTTTTTTTTTTGTCAAAATTATTAGATTATTATATTAGATTTTTATTATATTAGATTTTTTTTAGATATTATTATATTAGATTTTTTTGTTTGTCAAAATTACCATTTTGACAAACAGATTTTCAACATCAGTACAGAAGGTGTTGCAAGTAGAACAGGTTACAAATCTTGATTGATTAGAAACACTGTCAAACCCCCCACAATATCACATAAAATGAGGAATGACAATGACAAGATTTCAAGAAAAAAATAGTTCTACCAGGGAGAAATTTAAAAATGATCTCATGTATATATAAAAATCTAGAGGGAACAGAAAGGGGTGATACTAAAATGATCTGTACTGGGTCCAAAGGTTCCCCTAACTTATCATTCTGTATTTGATACTTGCCAATAAGAACTGCTTAGGAAATGTTTATGGAATAAAATAAGATAGACTGATTTTTCCCTAGTATAGTCTCTGAAATCTTTTATATTAAAACAGTCTTCTAATATGTAATAGGCAGTTTCGTAAATTAATATAATGTTCTCAGTGTCAGCTCTGGATAAAACTTAAAATGTGTGGCACAAATCTTATTTTACAGGTTTAGGTTAAAAGACAAAAATAACCTTTTAATAATTAGTAGAGTTAAGCAAAGTTTCAAATCACTATCAGAAGAGATTTCTGTAACAGTAGGTTAGACAAATATTTATTAGGGATGTTTATTAGCTAATCTTGGAATGAGTCAGGGAATGAACTAAATAAACTCTTGAGATCTCTTTCAGACAAACTATCTATTATTCTATATCTCCCCAGTCATCTCCCAAACATCTTTCAGATGTTTTTTGTTGTTGTTGTTTCTTTGGCAGAAACTGTATGATGTGTTTTATGAATGTGCAATATTTGGCTGAGGGAGATGAAGTGAGGAGGTAAGAGCTCTTCTCAGGAGGAAGATGATTCAGCAACAAAAAAACAGAAATAGACTGAAAAAAAAATCTGTTAAAAACTAGATGAACTTTAATATCTGTGCTGGAGATGCAGTTTGATTAAAATAAATAAATAAATAAATAATGAAGTCATAAGGTGAATTAAATGAAAAATCATACTTCATATGGGAACACAACACAGTGCTATCTCAGTGTAAGCTTAGAAGAAAGATATAGTTTTCATTCAATGAGAATTTTCTTCTCACGGGTATTCAACACAATTCTGCGTTGAACGTATTCTATTATCTTCTATCTATCTACCTACTATGTTATTAAAATCTCTCCCTTTTCTTAACTATGCTGGTATCCCATTTTCTCTGTTGTAGGACCAGACTGTACATTTCTTCTGCATTATATGCCATCTTGTTAATAACTGAATCTTTAGCCATCAAAATTGAAAAAACGTGTGCGCTGGAAGTCAGCTAAACACAATTATTTTTATTGTATTAGAATTATTTCATAAGCATTACCCAGACCACTACTAAAAGTATGAAATAATATATAAAATTAAACTACTAAAGGTTTCATGTAACATTTCTTGAGCAATTGTTGGCAGTCAATGATAGCATACTTACATACTTCTCAATTTACTTGCATTGAAGAAAATTTGAAAAAGAAAATGCTAATGAAATTTAGGGGAAATTTGCCTTTTTAATTCCCTGAGGGAATAAAATAAAATAAAATAAAATAAAATAAAATAAAATAAAATAAAATAAAATAAAATAAAATAAAATAAAATAAAATAAAAAGTGGTAGGTTTTGTTGTTGTTGTTGTTTTTTTTTTTTGTTTTTTTTTTTTTTTGGCTGTCATTACTTTTATAGAAGATTTTTCTCACTTCCTTAATTATGGAAAATCTTATGACAGAAACAGTGAACCCCACCTTGACATTTGTACATTGATGGTAATCAAGGCTAATCAGGGCTGTCCCTGTATCACATAGCAACATGATCGTTTTTCTAAACAAAAGTGCACTCTAAAGGTGTGCACTTTCTTAATTCATCCTTTTATAGTCAGGATTTCCCCTGACAAGTTCAAGTTACACTTTTTTTCCAGCTTGCTTTCTGCAAAATTATTTTTCCTAACTAACTGAATAAAGCCCATATTTACCTTAATTGATCTTGTCATTTTTTTTTTTTTTTTGCTGTGCTTTCCCCATGATTATCAGTGATCCCCATGATTATTTATGTGATCTTATCATTCATGAAGAACAGTCATTTGTGAACACTTCTTCTAGACATAGTTTTTCAACTCCACATCTATGATCTACTTTGTCTCACAGTCCTTAGCCAGCAGACAAGTAATACAAGATTAGCCCTCTCTGACATCTTATGAAAAAACTTGTTGCATATCAAGAAAGTTTCTGTTAGTATTGATCTATCAGTATTGATCTTATTTGACATGTACTAGGCTTATTATACTAATTTTTTTAAAGGTTGACTTCAAAGTTGTTTGTGCTATTCTTCCTTCTATGGTCACAGTTAATAACGCAAGGTTTGAGGAAAAAGATGGTAAGTAACATTACAGAACTTCCATGCCTGTTATTAACATTGCCTACTAAAATTTTCTGTCATATACTATTATCACATGGAAAATGCTGACGTTGAGCTTGATGTTTTTGTTGTTGGTTTGTTTTGACATTTAACTATTCAATTGTAAATACCAGCTTCACAAAATTCTTTGAAGTGGTAACAATTTTTTTTTTTTCTTTCTTTTTTTTTTTCTTTTTCATAACATGTTCATATATTTACCTTGATTCTCTACAATGGGTTTGAACATTGATTAGCTTTGTTTTGTAAATATTGTTTAACTGAGATGATTGTGTTGTTTCACTGAGGTG
Organism: Anas platyrhynchos; assembly: GCF_047663525.1. Lineage (NCBI taxonomy): Eukaryota > Metazoa > Chordata > Aves > Anseriformes > Anatidae > Anas > Anas platyrhynchos. Next base: position 50,652,690 of record NC_092587.1, on the reverse strand, counting down.
ATAAATGTAAGTGAAATATCCTCTGTTGGGTTCAGAGAAATCTAGAAAGGCTCACACTGTGCTCTGTATCAAAAGTTCAGACATCACTTTCCATGGAACTTATGACAAGTTGGTGGAAAATTGTAGCCACATTTTGGCTGTTAAATCAAGGGAAAAGATTGCCATTGCCAAAAACAATTCCCTCTGCAATTCTTTACCTCTGTTATCTGCAACATTCTGCTTGTTATCTGTGTTCTCTTTTCATTGTTCTGATTGGCAAAGGAAGTACAGGTCACACTGCAGTGGCACCTGAACACAGCTGCTCAGGCTTTTCCTTGTAATGAAGAGCTTATTATACAATAGTGAAAAATCAAAATGCACATTTCCTGGCAAGCTGAAAGGTATCACTTTCAACAGAAGGATAACTAATGCAAGGGGGAAAAGGAATCCTTCAAATTCATATCTCTTTATAAAAAGAACTATTGCATAAGTTTTGTCTGCGGTAAAATGTGTTGAGGTTTGATTAATAAAGAAGCTAACACAATGAGAGGAAATTTTTTTTAGTGGATACAAAAAGTGTCCTGATCAAATGGAATACAAGCTATATCAATAATGGCTTGAAAAAGGCTATCTTACTGCCTGCACCAAACGTGTCATTTTTTTTGAAGTCTGCTTAGGTACATTGCTTGTGCATTTAATACATTTTCTGTGTATCACTTGGTAAGGATTACAATACTGGACTGAAAACATAGTAATGGGCATCGGAGGGATATTATCAGTTTCTGGTGAGATATGAATTTGTTTCCTAAGTAGTTGGCTTCTGTGCAAAAGAGGGGTAGATTTTTTTGTACAGTTCCACCTACAACTTGAGGAACATCCTCCATTAGGTCTTGTGACTCATGAAGACAGCTCACATCCAAGGGAAACTTGAGAGCTGGAAACGTGTTCAGGCTACAGTCAACATCCTAAACAGTACAGCCAGTATAGCCTTGAAACTGTTTAGCTGACCAATTACTGCATGTTCACTTTAAGGTGAAGTAGACTTTTCTGTAAATTTTGTTTTGTCTTATTTAATAGAGCTTAGGCATATCAACACACATTCAAACATCCACATTTGTATGTCTTAATTGCAAACTTATTCCCATGTAGATCATTTGTTAAGTGTCAAATTTGAAAGATTTACCATGTCTCTTGTCCTTACAGAATTTGAAACTACATGTATATCCATTAGATACCAATTTTTGGTGACAATAAAAATCCTATTTGTATCTCAGAAGGTAATTTGATCAGCTGTCATATACCAGTGGAGAAATAAAGATATCACATGTATCTTCAGTTTAAAAAGCTCTTTGTAGTTGTTGAGATAAACTGAGAAAATGTGTCTCTTAACAAACAGCTACAGAGAACCACATAGAATTGTGGGTAAAACTTGAAGTTCCAAAAGCTACATAAAATTCTGCCTTCAGGTATAGTAATTTAATAATTTATATATAGTAATAATATAGTATATATAGTAATTTAATAATATATATATTCAATATAGACATAATTTCGGTCTTTCAAGTACTCCATATGTATCTCTATCCTCTAGCCCATGATTCACATCACTACCCCATTTAAAACATTTATAGCAAGAGATCATTTTTGTGTTATGTTGGGTATTATGTTGTGAATTCTTGTCTAGTGCTTATTATCAAAGATCTGAGCATCTTTTCTAGCTAAAAGCACAATCCTTTGGTTACTTTTATCTTCTAGAAAACGTCTCATTACTAGATGCAATGGCATGTATTTGTCAGCTATACTGTCCATAGTTTGTTGCTGCAAACTGTATATACATATATATATATATATTCATCCTAATCACTCCCCAAATTTTTGAGACTTTCCTTGGAGATAGTAAAAGATTAAAAGATTTTAACTGATTTGTTTCTGCAGTTTCACACCTGTTTTACCTCATAACAAGAAAAGAAGTATCAGGTCATTTCATAGGACTTCAGGAAATTAGGAATAGAGATGGAGGGTCCACTCCTGCAAATCTTCCAATCTGATTACATTGCCAAAGACACTAAGCTGGAATGATTTAATAAGTTTTCTCAAATAGTATTCAGTTTCAATAAGACTTTTTCCAATAACCATACTGGAATTAAAACTCCTATAGTTGAATGAAAATATTTTTAAATTTTTATTTAAGTTTCCCCCATTTAAATTATGAAATTCCTGCTCTTTGAAATCTTACCTTTGGTGACTACTTGAGATAAAATAATGCACAACATAATGAATAGAAATTAATAGTATTATTTTTTAAATCATAAGCCAAAATATTAAACTTAGTTCTGAATTATGTAGAGTGCTTAAAGTGTAAAGTTTCATTGATCATTACTGAAGCTTGATTAGATGAGTACTGAAATCAGCAAAGCATTCAGGCAGACTATCTGAAACTACAGAGTATATGTAATAGTCTTCTATTTCAAATCATGTCTCAGACTCTTACAAACTGATATACAATAGATTGAGAGGAAAATTTTACTGTCTTGAAGAGATGATTTCCACTAGGTTCAAATTGGAGACAAAGCATATTTAGGAGGTATTTTGAACAGACAGTAGTAGATCATTGAGTTAATTGCAAGTGATGAAGCTATTTTATGTGCTAGAACAAAATAATCAATATTTATTAACCTCAGGTAGCAAACCAGTTTGAGAAAGCTCCAGAGAAGTGTGATAATCTGATTTGACCATTTCTTGGACATAAAGACTACAACTCTGGACAAATATCCTGTTCACAGTTCTCATTTGTGTTTCACATTATATTTGTTACAGGTTTGTGTCAAACACCACTCCTTCCTCTGGACAATGTATATTCTCAATTCTCAAATAAACAATCAGACAATGAAAAATTTGAATGTATGTCCATCATCAGAGAACAAACATATTAGGTTATTTATATTTCTCATATCATCTCATTATTGTTAACAATGTATAACATTGTAGTTGCTCACTCCTAGAGAATTAGTGAAAAGACAATTACAGAGACATCTATTCCAGAGACACTCTAAAGAGACTATCAATTTCCAGTCACATTTTCCAAACTTCAGCTGACCAGTCCCTGTTCCGTCCACCTGAAGAGAAGTGGCTTTCTTTATCTGCTGCTTTGATCTTTAAATATTAAAAGGAGATAAAAAGTGTAGCCACTGAATTCTATTGTCCATTTTTTACATTTCATATTTTTTTATTTTATTTATTTTATTTTATTTTAGTTTAGTTTAGTTTAGTTTAGTTTAGTTTAGTTTAGTTTAGTTTAGTTTAGTTTAGTTTCCCCTTCAGTTGCATTAGATTACTTACTTCTAGAAGTATTTCTAGAAGTATCTTTTGCTTTGGCTTTTACAATATGCTTATAACTGCCTGTCAACCTTCAGGTCTTCCTTTAAAACAACAGATATTTGAATAGTTCTATATCCCCTACAGCACAAGAAAAGGTAAAATAGCAGTGAATGGATTGAAAGGGCAAAAACATGGTACTAATTGGGTCAGTGTAGTGTTCCACAGTGGCACATAATACAGTTTGAGGTAATAGCCATTTTTTATCTTCAATATTTCAATATCTAAAATAATTATTTCAAAATAAATTCATTAGGACAAAGAAAGAGACAAAATTCAACAAAGGCAAAAGTATGAGGGCTTTCACATTTTCTGATGATCTATCCTGGTTATCATGACTGAAGATATTTTTCTACTACCAAAATAATTTAATATTTACTATGTTATCAAATCTATCAGGTGTACAATTATACTTCCACAGACTGATTTTCAGACAAAGAAGACAATTGGTGAGATGCTCAGGCTTTGTAGACAAACGGTCTACAAATATTTTACCTTGCCACAGGTAGGGTGAATTAGTTTTTGCAGAGCTTTATGATGTTATGTGTAGACTTTCTAAATTTAGTTTAAATCTAAGTGATATTATTATTACTACTATTATTTCAGTCATTGTTCTAAAGATGTTCTACCCTCCTGAGACTGAAGTGTGATTGGGTTCGGTATATACAATGAGTATCCTATAACTTTATCAGCTTTTTTAATGAATTTTTTGCTGACTTTTTAAATTTTTCAATTCTGTTCTGTCTTAGATTGACTTGCAAGCTGTGAACATGACTGTAATGCTCTTACATAAATGTTCTTGGCAGTTCCTAGCAAAATCATTTTAAGTGAATGTTTATATCTTCTTGGAGATGATATGAACAAGCCATAAATTACAGTGTGATTTTTATTTTCACATAGCCTCCTGTATTTTTTTATATATATATATAACTATATATATTTATATATGTGTATAAGGTTTCCTTATAGAACTACAAAACCTCTTTATGGAATCAAGTTATGTTATGAAAAAAAAAATGAGTTAGAGACAAAGCTGGAAATTGGAAGTAGAAAGAGAATATGGAGCCTCACACTGAAGACAGTGAGCATTCACACTGATTTACAGGAGCTCTGGACTACACTTCAAATTTGAGGTGCTGCAGTACACACACACAAACATACACACACACATTATGAATAACAGGAAATTATACAAAAAGAAAGTGTGGAAGTTAATCATAAATAAAAATAGAAAAGTGAGTAGTCTTCAGCTGCATCAGAGAAGAGCTATCTTGCTAAGAAGACTTATTTAGAACTTTGTCACTAAAGTAATCAGGCCTTCAACTAAAATAGATTTCAGAGATGTCATTCCTAGAGATCATCAGATGACTCAAGGTAAGCCATTCAGTAACTGTATGTCCTGGTTTCAGCTAGGACAGAGTTAATTTTCTTCCTAGTAGCTGGTAGGGTGCTATGTTTTGGCTTAGGATGAGAAGAGTGCTGATAACACGCTGATGTTTTAATTGTGGCAGAGCAGTGCTTACACCAAGCCAAGGACGTTTCAGCTTCTCACTCTGTCCTGCCAACGGGCAGGATGGGGGTGCAGCAAGAGCTGGGAGGGGACAGACCCAGAACAGCTGACCCAAACTAGCCAAAGAGCTATTCCATACCATGTCATGGTAAACAATATATAGGGGTGGGAGAGCCAGACTGCTCGGGGTTAGGCTGGGCATCGGTCAGTGGTGCATCACTGCATTATGCATCACTTGTTTCGTACACATTTATTATTATTGTTATTGTCATTGTTATTGTTATTGTTATTAAATTATTCTGTCTTAATAAACTGTCTTTATCTCAACTCACAAGCTTCACTTTCCCGTTTCTCTCTCCCATCCCAGAGAGGGAGTGGGGAGGGTGAGCCAATGGCTGTATGGCGTTTAGCTGCCAGACGGGTTAAACCACAACACCATATCATTTTCCAGAATATTAAATGGTATCATTTTAAACAATAGCCGAGAAGTACAAATGCTTACTTTTCTCCGAATATAACATATAAGGATACTCAAGGTTTTTTTTGGTTTTGTTTGTTTGTTTTGACAAACGTAGCAAGGAAGCTACACATTTTGGATTTGGGTAGAAACATAGACGATGATGACTTTTCAAAAAATACCACACAAAAAAAAAAAAAAAAAAAAAAGGAAGAAATAAACATGTGGTGAGGACCCATTATAATGCAATCTAAAAGAATATTATTAGAATCCAAAAGAATATTATTAGTTTACTGCAAAACTGTAATTCATTGACATCATTCAAAAGCATAAAGAGATATACTTTAGTCAAATGATCTTTTGTAACTAGCAGGTGTCCGAGGTTCTAACTATCAAGTTTCTAACTACCATGCATTCGAGGTTCTTTAGAAAAAATATTTATGGTATATTTAAATATATTTAAAAATATGTTCAAGGCTCTAAGTGTCTCCCAGAACTGCTTGTTATGAGACAAACTTCTGAGATTCTGAGAACAATGTTGTGCTGTGAAGTAACTGACTGTGCTCATAGTCATGGGAGAACTATACATAAGGGAAACATTTCCTAAAATAAATTCTGTTTAAGATAGACTAAGAATAAGAGTATATAACTGTCATTCTAACTTTTGTTATTTTTCAAGTATGTTAGAGTTACATTTTCTTTCCTTCATCAATATCAGAAAATTAGAAAATGAAGCAGTTGACAAAGCATCAAGTATTGATGACATCAATGACTTTGAGTCATTGATATGAAAATCTACTGATTTTCCTTTTCCCAGACATGGAATATGAAAAATATATAGTACTTAATCATTAACTAACAAAATATGTTTATTTTAAAACTTTTACTTTGTTATACATGATATCTCTCTTTTCCAGGAACCGTAGCCACTATGATTTGTCCTTAACAGGGAAATATGCAAGTAAACTGGGAACAGGCACTTAATTGCTACAAGAAATTAAGTCTCATCTGAATGGGGATGGAATAGAAAATGGTTACATCAGCATAATTTTTCTTTTTTTTCTTTAATCTAATACTTGTAAAATTATATTAAATCTGTGTTAGGTGACAGAAAAAGCTCTAAGTACCAGAAGCACAACATGCTTGAAGTGTACCAGGTCTGTAACCTCTAATGATTTGAATCTTTTTATTATAGACAACTACTTTGTCAGATTATAGATGCAATTCATGCATTTTGTTTGAGAAATGCAACCTGAAGGCAAAACATTTTATTTCCTAACATTTGAGTGATCAGTTTTCCTAAGATGTGAAATGACTGCACACAATGCATGCAGACCTGAGCATGATGGTCCTTCTTTGGATTCATTCCACTGCATGAATTCTGTAGGCACACAGTTATCTCAATTACATGAACATGTGAAGAAAGATAAAGAGTAACTTCTCTGCAGAAAAAAAATTAAAAAAATCTCATGTGAAAGAAAACAGTCATTCAGTCATCCCTGGTAGTGCCAGGGTTTCTGAGATTTAAAAACAAGGCCACTGACTAGTGAATATTTTATTTACTGGTTGTTGAATACATACATAAAAAAGTTTTTTCTTCCCACTCTCATGTTAACTGTCAAGACACTTGTGAGCAATATATAACCAGTATATTATCTATTGTTACTTCTCTGATGTTACCTTTCTGATCAGCTTCTTAGGTTTCATAAGTTGATACAGAACAGAAACCTAATATTAGAAGCTAAAGCACTTGCTGAAAACTTTTTTTTTTTTTTTTCCTCATTATATTGTAAGTTTGGTAGGCATATGTAAGAAATCTGAGGCACTTTGTTTGGATTTTACTTTCTGGTTACTCAAAAGGTCTGAGAGAAAGAGTCTGTACAACAGAATGGACACATTAAACAGGTCAGATGGAAGGACAAATGTTTCTGTTTATACTAAAGCTACTATTTAAATTACTTGTGTAGCCTTCTCTTAAGAAGAATTTTATCAGATAAATACAAATCAAGGAACCCTAAAAACATAAAATATTTGTTTCTTTAGTTTTCTGCTATTAAAAACAAACAAATAAACAAATAAACAAATAAAAAACACCACAACAAAACAGCAAACAGATTCTCTGACATTTCTGTATTTCTGTGTTTAAATTAAAATTTAGCTGACATTTACTCAAGCAATTTTTAACAATGCATAAAATTTGTTCTGAGGTTTGATTGAATCAAATAAAGTCTTCTGTATTTCCTGTCCAGATGAAATACCCTCTTGAGAACAGGAAGCAAATCTGAAGTACATTTTAAAACAACATAATAAAAAAGTTCACTAAAAAGTTCAGATACATTATTTTTAGTATTAAAAAACACAAAGTTATTTTTGACCATCATGTCTTTTGTTCACATCAAATTAGCTGTTTTTTTATCCTTTATTGCTGGTTTGTTGTCAAGAAAAATGACAATAAATTTGAACTTTCAATAGATGGCAGTCTTATTCATTCTAAATTCCAGCAGTATATATGGTTTGGCAGTAGACATATATGCGAAGATGGGTTTTATTCTTGCACGAATGCTAGTAGCAACCCAAGAAGAGAGTAAGAATGTGCTATTGAGCAATATGCTGAACTGGCAATTATGTGACCTGGGTCCTTGCTTTAGTTCTACCACCTTACCTGACATATAACTGCTAGCTTAATCATATGGGCTTCATTCACTAATGGGCTTCTTTCAATTATCTAAAATGAAACAAATTTTAAGTATCATTAGCAATTAGAGACATATGCATAAACTCATACCCTAGGCTCCTCTTCTTGTCAAAAAAATGAGCACTTGTAGAGTGTGTCTGAATCAGACTACGTGCTCTAAAAGTGAATAACTTCTAATTTCACTATAAAATCAAACTAAACAGATATTTAATTTTTAAATAGTTAAATTGAATGAACTTAACTTCATCTGTTACTTGTCACTTGCCTAAGTTACTTGTCACATGCTGTGTATACAACACCTATTTTAATTGTTTTTTGAATTTTGGTAATTTTGGTTGGGCCTCTGAAAACTGCTCTCTGGGACATGTTTTAGTCTGGAAAGGTGCACCATTTCCTCTGGAGTAATTTGAAGTCAGCAACCTACTGTAGAACTACAGAGAATGAATGGCAGGGATGTGATCACCAACCGCATGAAGTTCAATGAGAGCAAGTGCCGGGTCCTGCACCTGGGACGGGGAAACCCTGGCTGCACGTACAGACTGGGCGATGAGACGCTGGAGAGCAGCCTAGAAGAGAGGGATCTGGGGGTCGTGGTAGACAGCAAGTTGAATATGAGCCGGCAGTGTGCCCTGGCAGCCAGGAGGGCCAACCGTGTCCTGGGGTGCATCAAGCACAGCATCGCTAGTAGGTCAAGGGAGGTGATTGTCCCGCTCTACTCTGCGCTGGTGAGGCCTCACCTTGAGTACTGTGTGCAGTTCTGGGCACCACAGTATAAAAAGGACATGAAACTGTTGGAGAGTGTCCAGAGGAGGGCTACGAAGATGGTGAAAGGCCTGGAGGGGAAGACGTACAAGGAACGGCTGAGGGCACTGGGCCTGTTCAGCCTGGAGAAGAGGAGGCTGAGGGGAGACCTCCTCACAGTCTACAACTTCCTCGTAAGGGGGTGTCGAGAGGCAGGAGACCTTTTCTCCATTAACACCAGTGACAGGACCCGCGGGAATGGGGTTAAGCTGAGGCAGGGGAAATTTAGGCTTGACATCAGGAGGGGGTTCTTCACAGAGAGGGTGGTTGCACACTGGAACAGGCTCCCCAGGGAAGTGGTCACTGCACCGAGCCTGTCTGAATTTAAGAAGAGATTGGACTGTGCACTTAGTCACATGGTCTGAACTTTTGGGTAGACCTGTGCGGTGTCAAGAGTTGGACTTGATGATCCTTAAGGGTCCCTTCCAACTCAGGATATTCTATGATTCTATGATTCTATGATATATTTTAGGGAGAAAAAAGAAATAAAAATAAAGTTTGAGGTTACTAAAATAACCAGAAACAACTCAATAGAAACGTTTATCTCAACATCGCTAATTTAAGTTATACTGCTCAAAAGGTAAAACATTCTTTTTTTTTTTTTAAGCATGGATTTAGCTAAATGCCAAAAATTGGTTCACAATATCCCTAAAACATATACGTTTCAGAAGTGAGCTAGCAATTTTTATCCGTAGGAAATGCACCTTTGAGGAAACACAAATCTATCCCCACAAGCACAATGGGTAGGCAAAAGTTTTGTTGTAACTTAAACATTTTTATTTTCAAGAATGTCAGTAATTTAGTTTCCATGTTAATTAAGATCTAGTTCTCTTGAATTTTAAAGATCCTTGATGTTTTTTTTGATGTGTTCACTATATAGAAAAGATCTAAACAGATTCACCAAGTGCCTTCATGTCCAACCTTATTATTTTAGAGAAAGTCATTGGTAAATGGAAAGTCATTGCAATGTAGATCAACAAGTGAAAAACTTCAAGATATCAAGATATCAAAATGAAGATTTTAAATTATACTGTTCCTATGGTTTACTGAATTTACCTTCATCATGTGGTGATTGTTCTTCTTTCAGATGATCACTATATACAAATATAGTCTATGATAGTATGAGATATACACAGAAATTGATTTTATAAAGGACTCAAAGTAGCATCCATTACACATAATACAAGAATATGCAGGAATTGGCTCTGTAGGTTCACTCCTTACCCTTCTGTCTTGGGACATGTACAGCTGGAATATTTCTGACTGAATAATAGTCACTGAACTTGTGTGTATCTTCTTGCTCTGAAAACAAGCATCTGATGCATTCCCTGGAACCTTATAAGCTTAATGCAGTCAAGTAAAATTTCCATGTGGATGTGCAGCTGAAAATAATGATTATCTTCAAACAGGTTTGATTCAGATTCTATTGATGTATGATACCACTAAGCAAGATACATTGTTTGGTAGTGCAGACATCAGTATTTTGATACTGGATCAAAGGCATCTAAATTTGGAAAGAACAATTAAAATTAACAGAATTTAAAATAAAAAGTAGACATCAGTAAACATTGAGTAGTACTTAAGTGTAGAGCACTTATTTCTATCATTAACTAATTGTTAAACTTAGGAGAATATAGATATACCAGTCAGTAAACAATGAGAATGGTCTGTTTCGTTAAATTCTACTGTTGCTCATCTGAAATTCTTATCAAGCAGTCATTGATTTAAACAAACAAATAAACAACAAAACTTCTATTATTAATATAACACTAACTTCCTATAAATTTGAGAAAATACATGCTATTTTCATTGAATCATTTTATTTACACTGTCACTTAAACAAAATTGCAATGGGTCAGAAAAAAAAAAATATGTGGCAAACACTTAAAAGATTCTCTGACTCCAAAAAGTGATCTCTTGGTAAGGTTGAGGTGATCTCAACAGTTAAGATTTTCAATGGTGCAACATACCGAAGAAGAATAAAAAAAAAAAAAAATCATGGAGTTATTTTTGAAGCAGTATATTTTTCTTTGGAAAATGCAGTATCAGGCACAAAGGTGTTATCAGTCTGTCTTTTTATGGAGAAAAGTGTTTAACACTGAAGGGCCTTAAGGATATAAACCAAGCAACAAGGATTAAAAGGATAATCTGTTACATTTCTGAAATAAAATAGATAGACAAGATCGACAGTAGAAGAGCATACTGAATAACGTTGTTCCTTAATCCTTTTAGACATTTATCCCTAAAGTTTGTATCTTATAATTCTACATAATTTGCCACCTAGCACTTTCCTGAGTACAAATGCTTGCAGGCAGTATACGTGCAAAAGTGTGATAAATACCTGACGCTGCGTGAGTGAATCAGAACACTTTGAGAAAGGAAGGATATTTTCTGACATGATTTTAGAGATGCGATAGTGATTCAAAAATATATTAAATTACCCATAGGAAAAATACAATATAAGTCAAATGCACCATCACTGAAATAAAAAAGGTCTGATATGATTGTCTAGGTAAAAATGAAGAAAGAAAGCTGTAACTTCATCATTTCCAAAATAAATAAATAAATAAACAGCTCCTGGCTCTACCTCTGTCACTTTTGACCACTCTAATGGCTTTTTGTTTTTATAAATGTATCCTTGGCTTGAATCTTCATCTCCAAAAAATAATAATAATAAAAATAAATAAATAAATAAATAACAGTTTATATCCTATATACCCAGGCTTTTCAAATTTCCGTGACAGTATTTGTTTCTGGTAAAACCAATATGTCTCTAGTAAGATGAAATATGATTTAAAAGTAGACCTAGAATCTATGTGATTTTAGTTAAGCCTTTTATAAACAATCTAGCTTGTCTTAGGTCAAGTAGCAACATGCTTAATACTAAACTCCAATACCCATTTCAGCAGACAGCTTTTTGACAGAACAATTTATTAACTTAAGGGAACCTCAAATCTAATCCAACCTTTTGTTCAACCTCCAGGAATATTACAGAAGTGCCTCTAGTACATCATGCAAACGTTGTATGGCCTACTTTGTTCTCCCTTTTACACAGCTCCAGATCAGATGACCTTTTCTTTTACCTTAAAGCGCATATTCAATTTCTTTTCTCAATACTGTTTTTACAAGTCAATTTACCATTATGATCTACCTACCTTTGTTTTTGCCCAAGATAAAGTCACTGACAAGTGATTATAGCTTATTTGTTTCCTTATCTACATTATAACAAAATGAATATAGACATAGTCTAAAAAAAAACATGCTTGTAAGTATTTGATAACTGAAAGTAAACTCAGCACAAGCCATTTCCAACTACAGTTCAGAAAAGAGTGAAGGCAATGAAATTAAATACTTTGGAAAAGCTATAAAGAGACAGAGCCTTGTAATTGAGTAAAGTGGTTTGCCACAAGAACATTAGTGCAGACTGACACTGTTTTTTAGTTCAGTAAAAGACATTCTAATCAAACTTATTATCAAACAAGCATTATTTAGAGATATTATAGAAAGAAAGATAATTATATGGTTCATTGAGATGCATCATCAAAAGATTTCAATATGATTTTAAAGCTAGTTAACAATTGTCACATGCTATCATTGCAAATATTTAAAAGCAAAAGCCCAATTAGTAGTGCAAAAGCCCAGCAAATGAAATCATACCCTCAGTTGTTTTTGTTCCTTGCTCTTATATGGAATTGTATCCAATTTTGATTATGACATTTTGATCACCAATTTTTGTCCCAAATGTATTTTCTTTCCTGAAAAACAAAACAAAACAAAACAAACAAACAAACAAAAAAAACCACCAATTAATCACTTAATCACCTCTGAAACTTACACAAAGTATTTCTTTCCAACAAGGCTTTACCTATTCTTGAGCACCATTTCAGTGTTTATGAGCTGTGATTCTGAAACCAAATGGAATTTGATTTCATGGAGACTCTATAAAACACCAGTGACCCAACTACTTCTCTTGACTGTCACTCTTGATGTAAAAACTCATTTATTTCAAAACAACAACGACAACAACAACAATTGAAAGACTATAAGTGAAGTTTTAAAAATATGATGCCAGAAAAGAAACAATACTTTAGTATGTTATCTGCATAGCTTACATTTCCACAGGCTTTGCCAAAGACACTATAATAAATCAGGTTAAACTAAGAACAGAAATTCTGTTCATATTACCAATTTATTTTGAATATACACTTAAAAAAACAAACAAACAAACAAAAACAACTAAACAAGACAAAACAAACAAACAAACAAACAACAAAAAAAAACAAGCTAATTTAAGACACTACATTGTTAAAAATAGCTGCTTATGTATATTTTAGAGTAGATAAACATGTATCTGATGGCTCAAGGCTTCTCAGAATCACCCTTACTAAGTAAATTTTCCACAGCATTAAACAAACTTCTTCATAACAATTTAAAATGGAAAAATTCTTTTGTTACAAAACTCCAGTGGAACTCCACAATAAAATTCAAGGTAGAAATAAGTTCTGTCTGAAACACGACCCTTGATATTTTTACAACATTAAGCTGAGAAGACAGATTTTTCACCTGAATTTGGAAGCTGGTCATTGGAAAGCTGTTGCACAGTTGAGTTAATAAACATTCATTCTGATACTAGTTTCAGTCAGAGAAGCCCTACTTCTATATATTAAATAAAATGTTAAAATAAAATCTATATATTAAAAAAGTGTTTAAAAATAAAAAAAATAATCATAGAATTATACCATAGAATGGCTTGAGTTGGAAGGGGCCTTAGAGTTCCATCCCATTGCCACAGGCAAGGATGACACCCACTATATGAGGTTACCGAAAGCCTCCTCCAACCTGGTCTTGAACGCCTCCAGGAATGGGGCATCCAAAGCCTCTCTGAGCAACATGTTCCAGTGCCTCACCAGCCTCTGAGTGAAGAATGAGGTCACCCCAAAGCCTTCTCTTCTTCAGGATGAACATGCCCAGGTCTCTCAGCCTTTCTTCATAGGAGAGGTGTTCAGTTTCTCTCCTTGCCTCGCCTCGCCTCGCCTCCCCCTCCGCCTCCCCCTCCCCCTCCTCTTCCCCCTCTCCCTCTCCCTCTCCCTCTCCCTCTCCCTCTCCCTCTCCCTCTCCCTCTCCCTCTCCCTCTCCCTCTCCCTCTCCCTCTCCCTCTCCCTCTCCTTCTCTTCTTCTTCTCTTTCTGTTTCAAGGAGACCTTAAAAACACAAATCACCTATTTTTAAATCTGTACTCTTAATGGGTCCATATGTAGACCCATAAAGACTCTGATGACAAACAGTATCTCATCATCATTCATCACAATTAGCAGCTGACCAGGGAAACCTGCAGATTCATGTCTACAAATGTTGTTAAACTACTTCCTGGAATTAAAACTTGTTCTCCAAGATATATATATTGTCAATGATCTCAGAGAATGAAATGTCGGGAAAGATCTAAGACATGTTACCAACTATAATTGGAAAATATATAGTTATATATCTATCTTCAAAAAGTTTTAAGAGTTACTTGTTTAAAGAGGTCCAAAAAAGCTCACATAGTATTATAAATTTGGAAAACTTTATTCTGCTTCTTAGAAGAGAAACTTCTAAGTTCAACATGGTTGACTCATGATTACTACAAAAGTCTATATGCGAGCTGAAAGTGTTCACATTATTAAAGTCATCTGCCACATAGTTTAGCTTAATTTTCAGTAATTTATTAACTACTCCTGAAAAATGAGATGGCTGTAGTCACGCTACAAATATTTCACGAATAAAACCTTATAAGATTTAAAAGACTATGCAACTTACTACGAGAAACAAAACAAAACAATAATGCTATGCAAAATCATGTATTTATTTACTTCATAGCAAATCAATCATCTTAAATAAGAACACTTGAATTAGTTTCTATGGGTTTATTAAATCTGTGGTAGATTTCATGTAAAAAGAACACACTGACATGAGATATGCTGCTTTGAATTATATAGGAAAAAAATGCATTGATCTCATGAGTTAAGATCTTTATTGTGCTTTTGCTAAAGTAAGCTGTAGCTTACTAATAAAATAGAATTACACCCAAGTTGAACACTAATGTGCTAATAATAAGATTTTTTTCTTTTGTCTCTCACCAATCACATCTCTGTTTTGCTTTCCATAGTTTCCAGGAAGATCTGCTCTATGATCTTGTCAGGCACAGAGGTCAGAAACTACCTTGTAGTTCACCAGATTTTCTTTTCCCCCTTTTAGAAATGAGAGATATGTTTGTCCTGTTCCAGACAATGGGAGTTGGAGTTATACTGGTGAAGTCACTCCCTGCCATGCTTGAGAGAAAGACTCCGGGGTGACACACCCGAAATAGTGACGAAGCCCTGCCCTGTAACTTGGGCAGAAGGAGGGGACCTGAGAAATGGAGAGGAATGGAAACAGGTCCTTGCTCAATGTCACAGGTGAGCTCCCTTCCTACCCATCCTACCTCCCGAGGTTCACTTACACAATAGGCTTGAGGTTCTGGAGCTCAAGGGGTAGGGTGATAAGGATGTGGGGCAAAATCCGCACAGGAAGCTGTCTAAAGCAAAGAAGTTGACTCTACACTTCAAGACTTCCTCCACCAAGAAGCAAAGAAGGATAATGGTCATAGGTGACTACCTTGTAAGGGAAACAGAGGGTCCCATATGTTGGCCAGACCCTACCCATAGGGAAGTCTGCTGCTTACCTGGGGCCTGTGTCATGAATATCACCAGGAAACTTCCTAACCTTGTTTGCCCCTCTGATTATAACACTTTTGTGATAATTCAGGCTGGTAGCAAAGAAATTGCTGAGAGAAGACTGAAGGTTATCAAAAGGGACTTCAGGGGACTGGGGCAGTTACTGGATGGAGTGGGTGCACAGGTGGTGTTTCCCTCTATCCCTACAGTCATGGGGAGGGATACTGAGTGGACCTAGAAGGCCCAGAGGATAAATACATGGCTGAGAGTCTGGTGCCATTGCAGGAATGTTGGGGGTTTTAATCATGGGGATATTTACTCAGCATGTGGCATGTTGGCTGCAGATGGGTCCCACCTGTCTTAAAGGGAGAAATGGACTCTAGCACAGGAGCTGGAAGGGTTCATTGAGAGGGCTTTAAATGAGGTATGAAGGGGGATGGGGAGGAAATGAGGCTCAGTAGAGTTGTGCCTCGGGGAGCAGTCCCAGGGTTGGGAGTGAGGGCAATGGCGCAACTGAAGTGCATCTACACCAATGCACGCAGCATGGGCAACAAAAAGGAAGAGCAGGAAGCCATTGAGCAACAGGCAAACTACGACCTACTTGCCATCACTAAAATGTGGTGGGATGACTCCCATGACTGGAGTGCTGCAACGGATGGCTATGAGGTCTTCAGAAAGATCTGGAAACTAAGGAGCAGTGGGCAGCATGGCTCTCTATATTAGAGAGTGTTTCAGTGTTGTTGAGATCGGGGTTGGGCATGATAAGGTAGAGTCCCTGTGGATGAGGATCGGGGGGATGGCCAACAAGGTGGACACCCTCGTGAGAGTCTGTTATAGACTGCCAAACCAGGATGAAGAGACGGATGAGACATTCTATAAGCAGCTGGCAGAAGTCGTGTAATCACCAGCACTTGTTCTCATGGGGGACTTTAACTTCTCTGACATGCTGGAAAAAAAAGTACAGCCCAAAGGAAGCAGTCTAGAGGTTTCCTGAAGTATGTGGAAGACAGCTTCCCGACTCAGCTGCTTAGTAAGCTTACAAGATGGGGTGCCCTGCTAGACCTGCTGCTCACAAACTGAGAAGGACTGGTGAGAGATGTGGTGGTTGGGAACTGTCTTGGGCAGAGTATAAAACTGCATCCTTGGAGTTTCAGAGGGCTGACTTTGAATTGCTCAGAACACTGACAGGGAGGGTCCCTTGGGGGTCTTTCCTGAAGGGCAGAGGGGTCTAGGAACGCTGGATGCTCCTCAAGAAGGAAGTCTTAAAGGTGCAGGAGCAGTCTGTTCCCATGTACAATAAAATGAGCCATCAGGGAACACCAGCATGACGAACAGGGAACTTCACTCAGTGTCCAGGGGGAAAATACAGTTTATGTCTGGTGAAAGAAGGGGCAGACAACTTGGAGAGTACAAGGAAGTTGCCAGCAGATGCAGAGATAAAATCAGGAAGGCCAAAACCCACTGTGAGCTCAACCTGGCCACATTGGTCAAGGATAACAAAAAAATGTTTTTAGAAATAAATTAATGGTAAGAGGAGGGCCAAGAAGAATCTCCATTCTTTACTGGACGCAAGGGGGAAACATGACTACTGAGGATAAGTAAAAGGCTGAGGTTCTTAATGCCTTATTTACTTCTGTCTTCAGTAGTCAGACCACTTATCTTTGGGGTACTCAGACTCCTGACCTGGAAGTCTGGGACAAAGAGCAGAAGAAACACCCCACAGTTCAGGTGGAAACAGTTAGAGGCCAGCTGCTCCACCTGGACTGCCACAAGTCCAGGGGGCCAGATGGGATCCACACGAGGGTGCTGAGGGAGTTGGCGGTTGTGATTACTGACTTTCCACTTTCCATCATCTGTCAGCAGTCATGGTCATCTGGAGAGGTCCCAGATGACTGGAGACTTGCTAATGTGACACCCATCTATAAGAAGGGTCATAAGGAGGGCCTGGGGAACTACAAACCTGTCAGCTTGACCTTGGTGCCAGGAAAGGTGATGGAACAGGTCATCTTGAATGCAATCATGCAGCATATGCAGGACAAACAGAGGATCAGGCCCAGTCACCATGGGTTCATGAAAGACAAGTCCTGCCCGACCAACCTCATCTCCTTCTATGTCTGGCTGACCCACCTGGTGAATGAGGGAAAGGCTGTTGACGTAGTGTACCTAGACTTCAGCATGGTCTTTGACACAGTCTCCCATAGTGTTCTCTTGGAGAAGCTGGCAGTCTGTGTCTTGGACCAGTACAGTCCTTGCTGAGGTAAAAACTGGCTGGATGGCTGAGCCCAGAGAGTAGTGTTGAACATAGTGAAATCACAAGTGGTCTTCCCCAGGGGTCGGTGTTGGGGCCCGTCCTCTTTAATATCTCTTTTGATGATTTTGATGAGGGAATGGTGTGCACCCTCAGTAAGTCTGCAGACAACACCAAGTTGGAAGGAAGTGTTGATCTGCCAGAAGATAGGAAGGCGATGCAGAGGGACCAGTGGTCAATGGGCCAATGGGATGAGGTTCAGCATGGCTAAGTGGAGGGTCCTGCACTTTGGCCATGAAAACCCTATGTAGAGCTACAGGCTTGGGGAAGAGTGACTCAAAAGCTGTGCAGAGGAAAAAGATCTGGGGGTGCTGATTGGTGCTCCCCTGAATATGAATGAGCAGTGTTCCCAGGTGGCCAAGAGGCCAACAGCATCCTGGCATGTATCAGGAATAGTGTAGCCAGCAGGACCAGGGAGGTGATTGTCTCCTTGTATTCTGCTCTGGTGAGGTCACACCTCGAATACTGTGTTCAGCTTTGGGCATCTCATTATAAGAAAGACATTAAGGCCCTAGAGTGTGTCTGAGAAGGGCTATGGAGCTGGTGAAGGGCCGAAAACACAAGTGCTGTGAGGAATGGCTGAGGAAACTGGGGTTGTTTAGTCTGGAGAAGAGGACGCTCAGGGAAGACCTTATTGGTCTCTACAACTGCCAGAAAGGAAGTTGTGGGGAGCTGGAGGTCAGCCTCTTCTCACAGATAAGTAGTGACAGGATGAGAGGGAATGGCCTCAAGTTGTGCCCAGGGAGGTTTACTCTGGAAATTAGTAGACATTTCTTCTCAGAAAGAGTAGTCAGGCATTGGAACGGGTTGCCCAGGGTGGAGTCACTGTCCCGGGGAGTGTTTTAGTAAAGGTGGACTTGGTGCTTAGGAACATGGTTCAGTGGGTGATATTGGTAGTAGAGTGATGATTGGACCAGATGATCTTTGAGGTCTTTTCCAACCTCAATGATTCTGTGAACTTCATTCAGCAGTTCCCTTAGGACCTGCAGATGCATCTCATCACATCCCACAGACTTGTTCACATTCAGGTTCTCTAGGCAGACACAGGGGAAGACAGAGCTTCTTAACCACAGGAACACTGAAAACAAAGACACCAAGCATTCAAGTTGTTAAATATTAGCCAGCTTTAAGTTGTTTTCAACATTTGGATAAAACAATGAATCACATATAAAAGCTTGAATCACAGAACCTTAAAGTCATAGGCTGTGAGCTATGTGACATATACTAACTCAAGCTAAAACCTTCTAGCAGATTAACCATGAAGGTATTTCCATTTAGATAAGATGTTTTGAACAGTACATTTCAAACACTAATAAGTTGCAACTACTGAAGAAATCACACAATGTTTCACTGAGACCAGGTCAGACTACCAAAGACATTATAAATTTTAGTAAAGTAAAGCTAGCATGAAATATACAGTTGCCAGATACAATCTGAACTAATAGCTGTTTTGGAAGAAAATAATTGCAGTCTCATAGTCTTTCATCTTCCAAGTCTTTGGGGGACAGGTGGGGTGCAATCATGTGAGGGAGAGAGGGGGTTATTACAGTAATGTCCTTCAAACTATGGGTGTTACTTAAGACAGTTACAAATATATACATTCCAACTTCTACAACCATTTCCCACATAAAATGGTTTCTGGAGTCAGCTCTATAGTGCCTGTAAAAACTATGAGCTAAAATGAAATACGCAGTGTGGAATCATCTCAGGAAAATTTAGAAATACTTCATTATTGCCAATAACTTTATTTTGATTTCTTTGATATACAGTGAAAATATTGAGCTTACTCAAGGTCTTTTCTTTTAAGTAGAAAAGCATACAACACAGAATAAATTGCATAATTGTTTAAGTTACAATAATGCTGAAAACATTTAAGCTGAGAATGCACATTAAAAATGTTTTTATGTTTCACACAGACATTAAAATAAGAATGGTTTCTTTATAGGCTACATTTTTTTAGTACAATAAATGTTTGGGATTGTTCTCTGACACTGAGGTTAGCTTGAATACATCGACTTACACTCATGCCATTAAATTCATTTACCCTGTGAATTCACTGACTTGTCCTATCTCCCAAATAATTCAAGAACTCTTTGGGAAAGTTATAACTGATCAGGATAAAAAGGAGGCAGAGTATAGTCAAACAAATGTGTACAATAGAGAAAGAAGGGAAAAAAAATAAATCTTCCATTATTGTAAATATATACAGAAGACATGTTTCAAAACAATAGACATTAGAGAAACATATACTGAAGTAAGTTTGTTTCAGTGCTTTAGGTAGCAATATCTACCCAGAGAAGTACACAATCTACTGTTGTGAAAAATTATTTTCCTGTTATTAAGACATATCTGTAAGATTATTTTATTTCTAAAAGGTTCTCCACATAGTGATTGGGATACTTAAATTTTATGTTGAGCTTTATCAAATAAGGTTCCCTTCTCAACCTGCGGTATATATGGGTCTGCCCGGAGTCTACACTAAGACAGAGTGGGAAGGGAAGGGAAGGGAAGGGAAGGGAAGGGAAGGGAAGGGAAGGGAAGGGAAGGGAAGGGAAGGGAAGGGAAGGGAAGGGAAGGGAAGGGAAGGGAAGGGAAGGGAAGGGAAGGGAAGGGAAGGGAAGGGAAGGGAAGGGAAGGGAAGGGAAGGGAAGGGAAGGGAAGGGAAGGGAAGGGAAGGGAAGGGAAGGGAAGGGAAGGGAAGGGAAGGGAAGGGAAGGGAAGGGAAGGGAAGGGAAGGGAAGGGAAAGGACCACAACTGGATTTAAGAAGGAGTCCCTATTTACTTTTACTTTTTCCTCATCAACTTCATCATCAGTGATACCTGAAGTTAAAAATATCTTCTGATTGTCCATTAGTCCCACTATATCTAGTAAGAAGGAAAAAAAAAATCAAGATAAAGCATGTCTAGTAGATATCATTAACAGGATGTTTCATCATATGTCCTAGATAACTTATTCTATGCCCCGCTGTTTATTTAGAATGATCTCACTGTTAAAATAGTATATATTAAAGTAATGTGATTTAATTACTTTATAGCTTTTATATATTTATTCATTCATTTATTTACTTTTACTTTTATTAATATCATTATAAAAGGAGCTACGACTATTTTCATGGTGGTTTTTTAGTTCCAGTTGACTTTCTTCAGACTGCATCAGACCTGTGCACAAGTAAATGAATATCTTCTTTTCTTGCAGCTAAAGCAAACCTACTGCAGCAAAAATAGCTAGATTAATTGGAAATGAGTTTAATTCCTTTAATCCCAATTCTCAGACCTAGATTTATTATCATTAATATTTATTTATTTTATCTGAACAGATTGGCTTTAGGGCTTTTCATATCCAGGGTAGTGCTTCTGTTTCCTTGTTATGATATTGTCAGAGAACACACCTGAATTATCCTACAGCAGTCCTGCTACCCATCCAGACTAAAAAGCCAAGATTTGTTTATCACAGAGAATTCTTTACAATTTTTTTTAAAATATTGTTTTAATTTTTGTATGAAGAACAAAGTAAAAACGGAAATATAATATTCCAGAGATATAACCTGAAAACAATAACCTCAAAATTAGAGATTTTCTTGTAAAATGTACTCCAGTCTTAGTTTTGAAATTAGTTGAGACTGAGCTTCTCAGAGGAATATTCTTCAGAGCAGACTTTGTCAAGATTTTTAGTTAATAAATTTTCCTCTGCTGATTAATACATTGAACATTTTTAGCTCAAACACAGGTAATTAAGATAATTAGTATCATGCTTATGATCTGATAACTCAGAGGTAATGCAAGAAGCTAGCATGAGTAATGAAAGGGCAAGCAGTAATAACCTAATGATGACATTTATTATCTACGCCATCATCCCATATACTGAAAATTTCAAAAGCCACTTTGCTGACAGATTTGTCCTGGCCTATATTCCTTCTTTTGCTGCCCTGATGTAAGCTACATGTTAATGGAAGTGAATAGCAACACGGTGTGGTTAATCCAGAGAAATCCATGAGCAGGCATACAAAAGGTTTTGAAACAGATAATTTCAGAACATCAAATTTTTACCAGTAATTATTTTGCCAGAAGAAACTTTATAGCCTTGAGTTAGCACAGTGCTGCTGAGAGCACAAGCATCCCTATGTTATCACTCATAAGAATTATTTCCTTGGAAATGGATTCACTACTTCCAAACACATAAAAGTTCACCTCCAGTTCTATTTCAATCTACTGTTCAAAACAAAGTCTGAACTTGAGATTCCAATTGTCTCAACAGACAATTGACAGAATAAATAAATAAATAAAAATTGAGCCTTTAAACAGTGAGATCTTGAAGTCAAAAACACACAGCAGACAAATGGTTGTTGAAAATACAAAATACATCAGTTTTGCTAAACAAATTCTTAAGGTAAAAATCTGTACTGAAGTATATATATCATATGAACCGAATAGTTCATAGTTCAGTAAACTATGTCATATATCAAATGAAGCACGAGGCCTTTTAGACAGGACCACCACCTCCATTTTACTAGTGAAACCACTCAAGTACAAAGGAAATGGAAGACTGTCACTGACAAAATGAACCTTCTCTGAAAATAAATTCATGAGTATACTTACTATATGGACTTGTTTATGAAAAAGCAAAGAATAAAGGAGGAATAAAAGAAAGCAAAATACCAAAAGTCAGATATGGAAACTGCAACTCACTTTGCTGTAAGAAAGGAAATAGCAAATATTCAAATTTTCCAGAAGATATTTTTAAAGTATTTTCTAGTTTAAACTTCACTTTTTTTCTTTTTTCTTTTTTTTTTTTTTTTCCTAATACATTTCAATTTCAGAGAATAAAATATGGAAAAATGTTTTATAGTTCTATAGAGCTGCAATTTATGCAATTATGATATTTATAAGCATAATTACAAAAAGGGAGCCATAAATGGGAAACTGAAAATTCAGAATTGGAAGACACAATAAACAACCTTCAATAGGAGATTTAATTATAAAAACAGGCCTATTAAAATAAGTCTAATACTTATTTACTAGACTAGTACTTATCTAGTACTAAGTCTACTTATTATTCTTATATACTTATTATATACTTATTATATACTTATCTAGACTAGCTCACTACTAGATTAGTACTTATTTACTAGTCTAGTACACTTTCTTACTTTTTAAACAACAAAATAATTTCATTAATCCTACTGAGAAAAATAATTGAAGTTTATTGTCAGTGTTGCCCACATAATTAGAAAGGTTTAATCATATTTACTGCATAGTAAGACACGTAAACCAAGATATTTGCAGGAAAGTAAGCCTTCACAACTTCAGAAAGACTGCCTATTAGAATAACTTCACAAAAGTTATCAATTTTATAAAAATTAGCATTTCATTGAAAAATATTAACAATCTATTAGAGGTAAAAGAAATAAGTTTTCCAAACAGTTTCTTCTAAAGGATAATGTAAAGATGTTTGTTTCCATTTTCTTTTCTTAATAACTTGACTTAGCAATAACTTGTTAATTTCTCCTTGAATCATTTTTCAGTATTTTTGTTTTCATTGACTACTCAATTTTTGTCAACCATGCTCAAAATAAGAAATAAAGAATTCTCATTATAACATACATGGTTAAAAAAATACGCACAGTTTTAGCAGTGTAGATCCTGTGTGAAAATATTATCTGTATGGGAAACTGGAAAGAATTAAAATTATGAAAGCAATTGAGAACAATTATAAGAAAGTACAAAGTATGTGAGCATTATTTTGAAGTTCAGACACAAAATATGTATGTTGATGTACATATTTTTATAAATCTTTGTAAATCAGAGTGCAAATGAAGCATATAAAGCACACAAAATATATTATTCTTAATTTCAGCCTAAAAAAAAACATTTCCAATTATGCTTGTTTCAAATAGTATTTTTGAAACAAAATTTCAACAAAAAATGCAACGCTGAAAGTGCTTTTATTTGAAAAAATCTTTTTGTTCCCTTAAAAGTTGCACTATTTCCTGAAATTGTACTGGAAAACTTGAAAAGAAAACTAACTGCAGGATTGAGTTCTACATTTTTCTGGGCCAAATCTTGATCTTATGGAATGCTGAGCTTGCTGTCACTGATCCAACAAAATAATTAGGCCCAGAAATTACAACCATGGGTCAGCCTCAAGGATGAGAGGGATGTTTCATTGGATTCAGCTGGACAGTTACAGTGTTAGAGTCCAAAACTACTTGTTCTGCTGGAATGAGTCCAGAGCACTTAGCATATTGTTAGATAGACACTTAAATGAGCCACAGATTGATCTTGTCCTCAGGTTTAGGGCTGTGCAACTCATTTATTAGCATAGGCTGAAGTGGTGGCAGATAATTACAGAGAAGTTACTGCAATGAACTCTGTACATTGCATGTGTGACAAGACACAAGGAGGAGCAGGATTCCCAAAGTCTGTTGGCAGAAACCTGGCATAGAGGTAGTTAGGCCAGAAAATGTCAGACCACACCCTTCTCAGTGAGAACAGCACATCCATACAAAAGTATTTCAGCTGTGTGCTGAAAGAAGTATTAAGTACCATCTGTTGCTTACCTAGCAGAGAAAGTAAAGATTAAATAATTTCTTTCTTATGATTTTATATGTATCTTGTATTCAATTAGTCATTCTCTCTAAGAAATATACAGCATGTACATTCTCAATTGCTAACGATACTTTATTTATTTAAACAGGAAGTAGAATAAGAATGACAGGGAATAATTAAAATAGCTCAGAATTTAAATGGTAAATGGACAAGCTAGTGATGAAGTATATCTGATTCAGACTTCAAGAGTTTGCAAAGACATATATCATAGAATAGAATCATAGAGTGGCTTGGGTTGGAAGGGACCTTAAAGATCATCTAGTTCCAACCTCCCCACCATGGGCAGGGATGTTTTACAGAATAATTTTTTTTCATTATGTTCTATAGTTCTATTCACACTTCTTTGGGTATTTGAAAAGAATTGCATTTTTTCACATCTCTTCATTGATGCATTTTCTACTCTCATAATTACTCTCAAGATCTTTTCTTGAGCTTCTGTGGTGGTTTTACTCAGGTGGGCAGCCGAGCTCCACCACAACCCCTCAGTGGTAACAAGGAAAGGGGAAGGATCTAAAAAGTGTTAAGGTTGTTGTGGTTATGTCCATCTCATTAATTCTACTCAATATTATGCCTATGGTATAAGGCATATGATGCTACTGTGAATATTTTGTCCCTTCCACCTTTCAAGTTTTCTTCTCCCTTTGCACAGAAGTTGAAGAATATCCTTCCTTACTTGCCTCTTTTTTTTTTTTTTTTTTTTTTTGCCTTTATTTCTTTTTCCTTCTTTTCCTCCTTTTTCCATATCTTATTTGAGTATATTATCCATTATACAAGATTAACTAAATACGTTTTGACTTAAGCTATCCAACTGTCTTATGTATTTGACTTTCAATATCCAACTGTATATCATTACAGCACAAATTATTGGGTTTTACAAGCACAAAAGAGTCTTGAACCATTAGGTCAATGTTCCCACAGATGCAGAACATTAGGTTACTGTTTCAAAAAGCATTGCCTACCATTCAGTAGTCTCAGACAGTTGTGTGTACATAAATTGGTAACCAGTGTTTGACTTGGTTTACAATAGTGATCAAAATTGCTCGTTCAGTCCATTTCCTGGCAACTACAGTGATTCAATAGTAGATTGTCTGCCTATAAGCAATCTATAAGCATTGTACTTTCCTCAAATTATTTGCACTGTCGAGATAAACTTCAAACTGTAATAGGCATTTCATGAGATACCAAGAACTTACTCAGGTTTATTAGGTTAATCACAAGATACTATATTTTTATGGCTGCATATTCCAGGGCATCAAAAGACTGACCCATTTTATGTCCTGCAGAGAAAAAGAGCTTCATACAGTTGTTTGTTTGTTTCTTTGTTTGTTTGTTTTCCATTAATCTACAAATCTCTTTCTCTGGGTAGATATAGGTAAAAGGTCCTGTAGAGACACACTTCCAGATGAAGCAGACAGCATTGTGAACTCATAGATGTTCATCAGGACACTTGTCTCCAGAATATTAAAACTCTGTAATTGTTCATGTTCTTAGGAAACATTGAACCTAACTATTGTGCTAACAAGCATTTTGGCGTGATGCTTGTTCAGAATAATTTCTGGCAGTTCTTCATGTATAATTAATTTTCAGTAGGTAATAGATAAGGATGCTTATGAACTATTCTTCTGAAATACACTTACCTTTCAAACACAACTTTAATAAAATGAAAACATTTTCATGAAGATGGACACGGTAGAAATCTGATGAAATTATAGCATAGTAATAGTAATTGTCTGAAAAGGATGCCACAGTTTTGCCAATTTATAAGAAGAAAGTGATCAAAAGAAAACCTTTCTTTCTAGTATTTCTAGTATTGTTATCCAGATTAAGTAGGCAAGTTTGTTGATGGTACTAAACATGAAAAAAAAAAAAAAAAAAAAAAGAGAGAGAGAGAAAAAACAAAACAGAATGAATTACTGCTTCATTGCCATATATTGATTTCAAGAGCCACTTTCAATATGATGTACATAAGCCTTACATGCTCATTCTCTGATTTTCAACCTTGCCCAAATAAGGCTCATACACTGAAGCTGGAATGAAGGGACAGACCACTTGGGTAGAATACAGAAACATTGTCAGATAAAGCAAGGATTCCAAGGCCCGTTTAGAATGAAATTTAGCAAGAGACATCAAGGATAACAAGGATAGCATTTTTCAAATACATCAGCAGCAAATGGAAGACTAAGGAAAATGTGACTGTGCAGCTAAATGAGTCTGGTGCCTTGCTGACAGTGGATACAGAGAAGGTGGAGTCACTGAATGCCTTCTTTGCTTCAGTGTTCACTGCTAAGGCAAGCCCCCATGTGCTACCGAGCCTGGAAATAAGAGAGAAAACCAGGAGAGAGGAAAACTTTCCCCTGGTTGAAGAGGATTGGGTAAGAGGCTATTTAAGCAAACTAGACACCCACAAATCTATGGGCCCCAATTGGATGCATCCAAGTGTGCTGAGAAAACTGGCAAGCATTATTTCTAAGCTTCTGTCTATCATCTTCCAAAGGTCTTGGAGAACAGGAGATGTGCCTGAGGACTGGACGAAAGCCAACATTACTCCAGTCTTTAAGAAGGGCAAGAAGGAAGACCCAGGAAACTACAAGCCAGTCAGCTTCAACTCCATCCCTGGAAAGGTGGTGGAACATCTCATCCTTGAGGCCATCTCTAAGCATGTGGAGGAAAAGAAGGAGATCAGAAGCAGTCAACATGGATTCATCAAGGGGAAGTCATGTTTAACCAACCTGATAGCCTTCTACAGTGAGATGACTGGATGGATGGATGAGAGGACAGCAGTGGATCTTGTCTACCTTGACTTCAGCAAGGCTTTTGACACTGTCTCCCATAACATTCTCCTGGGCAAGTTCTGGAATTGTGGGATACATGAGTGGACAGTGGGGTGGATTGAGAACTGACTGGATGGCAGAGCTCAGAGGGTTGTGCTCAATGATGCCAAGTCTAGTTGGAGGCCTGTGGCTAGTGGTGTCCCCCAGGGGTCAGTACTAGGTCCAGTGCTATTCAATTTATTCATCAGTGACCTAGATGAAGGAACAGAGAGCATCCTCAACAAGTTTGCAGATAATACAAAGTTTGACAGAGTGGTTGACACACCAGAGGCCTGTGCAGCCATTCAGAGGGACCTGGACAGGCTGGAGAGCTGGGCAGAGAGGAACCTCATGAGGTTCAACAAGGACAAGTGCAGGGTCCTGCACCTAGGGAAGAACAACCCCAGGCACTAATACAGTTTGGGAGCTGACCTGCTGGAGAGCAGCTCTGCAGAGAAGGACCTGGGGGTTGTGATGGGCAAGTTAACCATGAGCCAGTAGTGCACCCTGGTGGCCAAGAAGGCCAGGGTGATCCTAGCCTACATCAGGAGGAATGTGGACCGCAGGTTGACAGAGGTGATCTTCCCCCTCTACTCAGCACTGGTGAGGTCATACATGGAATATTGTGTCCCATTCTGGGCTCCCCAGCACAAGAGGGATGTAGAACTTCTAGAGATGGTCCAGTGTAGAGCAACAAAGAAGATTAAGGGATTGGAGCATCGGTTTTATGAGGGAAGACTAAGTGAGCTGGGCCTGTTTAGCCTAGAGAAGAGGAGATTTAGAGGGGATCTTATCAACCTCTATAAATACCTGAGGGGACAATGTGAAGTGGATGGGGTCAAACTTCTCAGTAGTGGCCCGTGATAGGACAACAAGTAATGGGTAGAAATTGAACCCAGGAGGTTTCAGTGCTATATGAGGATAAACTTTATGGTTCAGGTGACAGAGCATTAGAACAGGCTGCTTAGAGAGACTGTGGAGATATTCAAAACCCACCTGGATGCAATCCTGTGTAACATTCTGTAGGTAACCCTGCTTGAGTAGGGGGGTTGGACTAGATGATCTCTGGAGGTCCCTTTCAACCTCAACCATTCTGTGATTCTGTGAACACAGTGTTCAAAACACACTTCTGTGTTATACAGTTAGCGTGGAAAACTGGGGGATTGAAAAGATCTGAAGGAAGGCAAAACTGTCAACAAGGTAAAGTCTATGTGTTAGACAGCTTTTCCAAATACCCTGAAATTCCAGCCCTAAACATATATATATATATATTTTGTCACAGTAACATATAAAATCTATATTTTCTTACCTGCCTGCATAATTTAACCAGTCTTAATACTGTTCTTAAAATTCTGAGGTCCAGACTTTTCATTTCCTTTTTTTCTTTTTCTCTTAGTTCTCCACAATAAATCCAAGTTCCCATAAATAGTCCAGTGTTCAGTCTAGTTTTACCTGCATTTTACCAGGCTCAGCTGATCTGTTTGAGTCAGAGCTGAAACTATTTTCATGAGCAATTTCTTTAAAAAGACAAGGAAGTGAAATTAAAAAACTAAATTAATTTTCTCCATTGCCTGTTTCTTTTATCCCCAAATCATAAAAGCATAGAATCATAGTTTTGGATTGGAAAGGACCTCAACAATTGTCTAGTTCCACCCCTTCTGCCATGGGCCACCCACTAGACCAGGTTGCTCAGGGCCTCATCCAACCTGATCTTGAACACCTCTGGAGATGGAGCATCCACAACTACTCTGGGCAACCTGTTCCAGTGCCTCAACATCCTCTGAGTAAAGAATTTCCTTCTCACACCTAATTTAAATCTCCCCCCCCCACTTTTTAGTTTTAAACAGTTCCCCCTTGCCCAAGCAAAAATTTTCTCTCCATCTTTTTTATCAGCCCCCTTTAAATATTGAAAAGCTGTAATAAGGTCACCCTGAAGCCTTCTCTTCTTCAGGATGAATATCCCCAGCTCTCTCAGCTTTTCTTCATAGGAGAAATGTACCCCTAAATAAATATATTATTCCCCGATTAAAAAAAAAAAGTCTTAAAATATAATTGTATCTAAAACTTTTCAACCAGATGATTAAGTGTGAAAGGAAATGAAACAAACAAACAAACAAACAGTAACAACAACAAAAACACTAATCTTTTGTTCCAGATTTTAGTAGTACTTCTACATAGTCCTTTGTAAAATGTGTTCTGCTTGCCATATCTGGGCTCACAGTTGTTTCAAAATAATAAATGTCTTAGACCACAGACTCTCATTTTACTACAAATTTATTTGTGACTAGACAGACCATTATTGCAAGGAGAAACAAACAAAAAAACTCCTCTTTCCTAATACACCTGGTATGTGACCATACGGATCAGGAACCACAGAAATAGGAAAATACATAAAAATATAATTCTGTAGGCCTTACCCAAATGCCAGCGCTGGGATTGGGCCAGTTTCTGTTGGAAGTGGGCCTCCCTCCCTGCAGTTCCTTGTGCTTTGGAAGGAGTGCCAGCACATCATGACACTCCTACTAATGTTGCAAGAGGAGGAGGCTGTTGAATTGGAGACTCAGTGGCAATCAGGCAGCTGATGAAGTCTGCCATGTTCTTGTCTAAGCCCAGAAAAAAAGGTGTTGCCACTGCAAGTGACCTGCAGTCCTAAACCACCACATTGATCCTATATTTTCTTCCTTTCCTGAGCTCCATATCAGGCAGAGAAATATTGCCTTTCTCTTGTCCTTACTAAGACCAGCTAAGAAAAAATTATCTTAAGAATCAGAAGATTTTTTCATG
This sequence comes from Anas platyrhynchos, assembly GCF_047663525.1. Classification (NCBI taxonomy): domain Eukaryota; kingdom Metazoa; phylum Chordata; class Aves; order Anseriformes; family Anatidae; genus Anas; species Anas platyrhynchos. Next base: position 50,622,673 of record NC_092587.1, on the reverse strand, counting down.
ACAAAAAATTATACTGTTTATTAATATTTTGCAAAGCTAAGTCAATCACCCAAATTCTGAACTTTAGACATTTCTGTTCTTATGTATCAGAAGGAAAACAACAACAACAATAACAACTGCTGAAGAGCAAATATTTGAGAGTCCTATTTTCACTGATAAAAATCTTCAAAGATGCAGTCTGAATGAGAAAGAGTTTAGATGTCTGTTTAAATGAGTACCACACATATAGACCTATTGATAAAGGGTTTTTGAAGTTTGATTATTTAATAATCTTATTGACAGACAATAATGGTATGACTACACAGTCAGAGTCAGAACTTTGAGAAATTTTGTGAAATCCACCTTCTGATAAATTCTAATAACTTTCAAATAGAATAAAATATCACTAAAAAATCTAGATATGTTTTGAAATCCATGAATTGCATGCAGTAGTCTTTAATTATTTTAAAAATATTTTTGTTGTAAATTCTTTGCTAAGGAAGAGAAATCCAATGCTGGATTTCTGAAGAAGAAGGAAAAAAAAAAAAAAAAAAAAGGTTATGGCCATCTCATTAATTCTACTCAATATTATGCCTATGGTATAAGGCATATGATGCTACTGTGAATATTTTGTCCCTTCCACCTTTCAAGTTTTCTTCTCCCTTTGCACAGAAGTTGAAGAATATCCTTCCTTACTTGCCTCTTTTTTTTTTTTTTTTTTGCCTTTATTTCTTTTTCCTTCTTTTCCTCCTTTTTCCATATCTTATTTGAGTATATTATCCATTATACAAGATTAACTAAATACGTTTTGACTTAAGCTATCCAACTGTCTTATGTATTTGACTTTCAATATCCAACTGTATATCATTACAGCACAAATTATTGGGTTTTACAAGCACAAAAGAGTCTTGAACCATTAGGTCAATGTTCCCACAGATGCAGAACATTAGGTTACTGTTTCAAAAAGCATTGCCTACCATTCAGTAGTCTCAGACAGTTGTGTGTACATAAATTGGTAACCAGTGTTTGACTTGGTTTACAAAAGTAATCAAAATTGCTCGTTCAGTCCATTTCCTGGCAACTACAGTGATTCAATAGTGGATTGTCATTAGTAGATTGTTCATTAGTAGTTTATCTATTCAAACAAAATAAAATATCACTACAAAATCTAATCCAGTTATGTTTTGAAATCCATGAAGTGTACACAGTAGCTTTTTATTATTTTGGCAATATTTTTCTAAGAAATTCTTCACTGAGAAATAGAAATTCAATGCTCAGAAGATGAAAAAAATAATCAAAAAAAAAATCAGAAGCTCAGGTATTGTAAGACCTGTTGTGATATACGTTTTCTACAGGATTGTTCTATATTCTGTTTTTTTGTTTGTTTGCTTGTTTGTTTTGTTTTTCAGATCTGATTTTAAAACTGATAACAGAACATTAACTGCATAGAGACAGACTTTTCTACAATTTATTCAATACTATTATCAGGAAATATTCCTTTAAATGTATCAAGATCTCTTTTCCCTTTCTCAAGTGATAGTTCAATTTCATATGTGATTACAGTACTCTGTGTTCTATGACTACCCAAAACTATCCCTGTGCCCTCATACCTCCAATCTTCAAATAGTCAGGAAGTTATTATATATAATAATTATTGAGTTTGAGTGGGGTGAGTGTGGCTACTTCAAACATCCAGTTGAAAGTAAAAAAGTTCATACAATTGTATTCTGCATTTATGAAGTTTATAATATCAACATATCTCTGTGCATCTCAAAAACAAACAAACAAACATGATCATAACATTTTATTTAAGATATTTTCTCCTTTCAGTGTGCTCCATCTTACAAATGTGTTATTCTCTAAATCTGTTTCTGGACATAGTTTCCTACTGTAGGCAAAGATATAAAAAAATGACTCAACTGACAAATAAGATTTTCTGTATCCACTCTTACATAATGAAACAAAAAATGTTGAAGTTTTTAATCTCCAAATTTAAAAGCTTGTTAATAGGGTTTCATTTTAGATCTTTGCTGAATGTCATGTGACTAGAAGGATCTTCTAAAAGTCTTTTCTTTACAGCCTTTGAACCACATATGCCCAACATGACTATTTAAAATCTTAATAGAGCACAAACACTGTTGCTGTAGCACATTCATCAGACTGGATATTAGGAAAAGGTTCTTCACTGAGAGGGTGCTTGGGCACTGGAACAGGCCCACCGGAGATATGGTCACATGCCAGCCTCTTGGAGTTCACGAAGAGTTTAGACAACACTCTCAGGCATGTAGTTTAATTTTTAGGTAGCCCTCTGTGGAGCCAGGAGTCATAGTCAATGACCTTTGTGTGTCCCTTCCAACTCAGGATGTTGTATGATTCTGTGATTCAGAAAGAATCAGGTCTGAAGACCTATCTGAGTTGAACCATCATCACTTCTTGAGGGGAACAACATTTCCATGCAACATTCTCCCATTCTCCCTTTTTTTCTTTTACAACCTTCTTACTATTTTTCTTTCCTCTCTGCCTCTCTCTATCTCTTTTTTTTTTTTTCTTTTTTTTTCCCAGTTAAATCACAGCCTTCATAGATCTTCTTTAATTCACTGAAACTGATGATTTGTACATCTTTATGTATGTAAGTTACAAGCACCAAACTCGTTACATTTAAGTGTCGGAAGTTAAGCTTCAATGAATAAAACAGGCCAAGCACAATGGCTGATCTTAAACTAAACTGGTTAAACACTTCAAAACAGAGTGCATTATGCTTTTTGTGAAGCACTGTTCCTTGCAGGACTCCAGACTATGTTCATGCACTTCCTGAGAGAACACTAACAGACCTATGTGTTTTATTTTTTTTCCCCATTTCTTTTTTTTAAGATACTGCAAGAGCAACAAATTCTAAAATATTTCAACCTGTTCTGAAACTGGAAAAGCTAGGTTGACACATACAGACTTTAAATGAAAGGATAGTGTAACAGTCTGGGTGCTCAGAAGGCATGTGTTTAACACCCTGTTCCGTTACATTTTCTGTGAGACTTGGCTTGTCTACATTTCATTCCCACCGCTTCAGAGTTGTACTTTCCATTCTTCCCAGGGGTATTGTTAAAGATTATAAGGCTGGTTGACTTTCTGGCAACTGCAACTCTGTCACAGTGCACAAATAAATAGGGAATGATTGTTCCTATCTCTGATCATTAGAACAAGTTTAGTCTATAACTATCTTGACTATTTTGGAGTTCAAAAGCTATTACCATAGAAACATTTTTAATAACTTCCAAAGTGCACAAAATACACTAGAATTAGGTTAATTCTGTGGTTAGGCACTGCACATAATATGCAACTACCTGGGTCCCCATGGAGACTGCAAATAATGCACATTCTAAATAGGAGCTTAATCACCAGATCAAAGCACCATACCTGCCTATGATTTTTTTCCCCTTGTTTACAAAATGCCTTTATTATCTGCAATGTTTCTTTAAAAGGAGATTCTCAGTTTTAAAATGTTAGTGAAAACAATACTGCATACAGAAACCCTTGGCACAGAAACTCTATCCCATATCTGGAAAATATTTATTATGCCTTAGGATTAAATAAAAGGTTCTTATTTTTCTACATTTTATATACCACTAAATACTTGCACCTGTGTGCAAGTGTCTTTATAGCATTTGTATATCAGGAAAACAAAAGGCTCTCTAATAAGAAGTGAAATCAGATTTAATTGAAGCACCTTTAAAGGCTTCCTTCCTCTCAATTTATACAAATGTATATGTAGGATACAACATACTTCTACACTTTTCCCCTCCCATTCTGTGATTTGTAGAATCCAGTTTCATCCAGTTTCTAGCAATGTGGATTTTCTTTTTTTTCTTGTAAAAGTTCTTCTACCAACTACAGAATCAGTTTAGTGAGGAACACAAAATGGCATCTTAAAAATTCTTCATGTACATGAAATGTACATGAAGAATGTCTTCATGACATTCTTGTCATGAAAATTCTTCATGTACATGAAATGTCTTCATGACAATCCATATGACTAATCTCACATTCAATTTCAGGTAAAATAGCAGAAAAAGTGTAACACGTGGCTGTATCAGTAAGTACAGAATATGTGCAGACTGCCTTGTTAAAAATGCTAAATTCTTAGACTAGACTTCAAATATTGAGAGTAACTATATTACTTGCAGGTTATACAATTACACTTAATAAAACCTGAAACTCAAAACTTCATCTTGTAAACATGGCATATTACCTCCTTCCTTTTAATTTTATTTCATTAGCCTCATGATATGTAATATCAATATGAAAAGAGGCTTAAGGGCTTACCTTATCAGTCCTTCTGCTGTGCCAAAGAGTTGACATACAATTTCATACTATTTCACAAAATCACAGAGTGGTTAAGGCTGGAAGGGACCTCTGGAGGTCATCTGGTCTAACCCAACTCAGGCAGGGAAAACTAGAGTAGGTAAACCAGGACCATGTCCAGGTCAGTTTTGAAGAGCTTCAAGGATGAAGACTCCATAACCTCTGTGGGCAACCTGTTCCACTGCTCCATCACCCACACAGTGAAGTGCTTCCTGATTTCCATCAAGATAGTCTGCACTGCAAGGTGGGGAAGAGAATATTGTCATGTATACCTCATGGGATCTACAGCTTTTATCTGAAATGTTGGTAGACTGTTTTGATGGTTGAACATACATGAGGAACAGAACCCAGAACTCAAGTTTGAAGTTATGGGATGTGTAAATATTGAATTGCATTTCAATAACTATAATGACATATTTAAATGTTAACACACACACACACACATATATATATAAGATTTATTTATGAGAACAGCCCAGCTGCTGAGAAGACAAATTCCACTGTGTATCTCACCAAAGTTCTGCCACATTACATTGTCTATGTCAAACTAGTTATTCAAAGAGTAAACCTAGTTTTGAGCTCATGATTTGGAGGGCTGGAAGCAGGAGAGCCACTTGGAAAATGTTCAGTCTTCAAAGAGGTCACTTTTACACTGGTTACTTTCTATAAATGAGGGTATCCTTTTTTTCTAAATCTGTGCTGAGTTTACCGTCTCAGGCTGCAACTGTATGAAACCGTATTTTTTTCTTTTAATGAACTTGATTGAGATTTTCATGAAAATACTGGCCTGACAAGCCATAACAATACAAAAATTTCCTAAGCTAGTGCACCACCCACTAAGAATATTGCTCTATATCTGAATCAGACATGAGTCAACGTCTAAATTACTTAGAAAGGGATAAGGTAGAGTAACAAAATAAAACTCATTCTTTTCAGTAACTAGAGAATTAAAGTAATATTTTAGATCACTGACATTTCGTTTTCAGTCTGTTGTGATCTCAAGGACTAGAGGATGTGGGGCAAAAAGTGTTATTTTTGTTTATTTCATATCATCAACCTTGGATAGCCAACACAGTTCCCATCATCAGTCAACAATGACTTTGAGGTTTTGTTGCCTCACCCATAGACCCGGGCAGGTGTAGACTAGAATGTTTGTTCTTACATTTAAAAATACTTCAGAAGATGATATTGGGCAATTACTGACTCTGGCCTGTAGCAGTCCACTCTGCCACCCATCTTGCTCTGACTTCGATGTGGCTGAACTCTGGTGGTGAAGAAGAAACATTGCTGTTTCTTTGATTCAGTTCTAATAATACAGTTTTTGTGCTTTATAAATACTTAAAAAACAACAACAACAACAACAAAACTAAGTTTGATCCAGAAGAGTTCCTGATAGGAAACAGGAACAGGAAATGAAAAAATAGATGTATATTCATAGTATTATTTTTCTGCCTTCTCTTCCTTTCTTTCTAGTGGTAAAGCATACTTTACCAGTCAAAAGCTGAGTTATATCAGAAGGTGTTACAGTATGAGATGAATTTTATCTTATTGCTCCCCACAGATAGGGGAACATCATTCCAATACTTCTCCTGGTTAACAAACTTCAATTGCTATGACATTGCTATGATGTTCAAGAGAAAATTCAAAATGAAAAAAATATTTGTTTTACATATATTATATGTTACTGTGTATCTATTAAACAAATATTAATTATTAATTAAATTTAAACAAATAGTCAAAATAATTTTGATATATTGCTTTATATAGCTCTTTACCTATTTTATCAGTTCTATCTTTCCTCAGTCTATATACAAGTCAGCTGTTGACATGCATAGTGGAAATATTAAGCAATATTTTCTTTCTTCCTCTGGAAATCAATTTTCTCTCATTTTAGAGATACTTAGCATTAAAGTTGTGTGACATAATTAGGAGGGATGAGAACTGGAGAAGAAATTAATTCATGTGTAATTAATGGTCTTGAATGTTAAGAAAAACAGGACAAATTGCATCGATGTGATACAGCAATTTACAATAATTTAACAATAGACTAATATGATTTACTCTAAAATGAGGTTGGTCTTCAGTTGCAAGAGACAAAAGAAACAAGAGGTGAAAATTGTGGTTTCACCTGTGAAAGGTGAAATGAGAGGTTAACTGGATAGAGGGTAGGAAAAGAACTGTATGTTGTAAAAGTCACCAAGGAGATTTGATATAATATACCATACATGCTTTAGGAAATGTGAATGCAAAATGGAACCAGCACTGGAAGCAGTCAGTGAAGTGGTCAGAGCAAAGAAGGATACATTTGTAAGAAGCAACAAAGACAGGCATATCAATGCTGTAAAGACTAGAATATATAATGCATATATAGGTTCTATATATAAATGCACAATAAATATACACATATGTATATACATATATTGTATATTACTTAGGTTCTAGATATAAGCAATGCATATCTTAAAGCTGTAAAACACAAAGGTTTACCACACTAAAGTATAACTCTATGTGAAAAACAAAACAAAACAAAACAACAACAACAAAACAAACAAACTAAAAAATATTAAAATAAGATTAGGAACTGCTTTCCCAGAACATTTTGTGGTAGAACAGAAGGGAGGAAACAACCGTTATTAAGATGACAATTGATGTGTTTATGATATGATCTTGATACATGGTTCCCTGATATAACAGATTACTAGGCACAATGACCACAATATTTGTAGCTGTCTGAGATGTTGACCTGACAATGCTGCTAAGCAACATCTTATGGCACATCTTATGCTTCATGACTACTTTGAATGTTGAATGGCCCCCTGCCAGACAAAGACTCAAGATTCAGTAAACATATTTCATCAGCCATTCAAAGGTACATAACTAAGCAGAAATGTCAAAGGAAGTGATAATGAAGGTCCATATTTTCATTCAGTCAAGAAATCATTAATGATCCAGGAAATCAAATTTAAATATCTTTACTAGATTACTTTACTCCATCCCAGATGAGACACAATAACTAACTGTCTAGAAGACCTTATTTGAAATGCAAGGTAAAACAGAGTAAACTTTAATACCTGTGATTGAAATATATAATAACGGAGCATACTATTTAACATTACTTTTAGAACTTTATTTCTTTCAAACCTACAATTGATTTAGTAAAATATAGGATTTATTTTTCTATAAATAACAGATAAATAAAAAAAATATATATTTCTGTATGACAATGACCTGCGTTAGCTTCACCTTAATATAAAATCACTGATGGAAGAAAAAAGAAAAAAAGAAACAAGAAAAAAGAAAAAAAAAAGAAAAAAGAATAAATAAAAAAGGAAAAAAAAACCTATACTTTCAAGTATATTAGGACTATAACTAAGTAGAATAGAAAAAACGTTAGTAAAAATATCTGTATATGTTACATATGTAGCATAACACTAATATAATATTAACATGTGAAGTAGATATGTTTGAAATCCCAGGTACCTGTTAAAGTCTTTTGTTACAGAGAAAACTGCAAAGGACCATGGTAGACCTACATAAAAAGATTCTCTTCATAGTTCTGGTCATCTTCAAGCTCAAACAAGGTTAAAGGTTAGCTGAAGGGAACACCACTGTCTGGTATTACAGTGAACTGGAAAAAAAAATAAATCCCAAGCACATGAAGTTTCTTCCCAAGAGTAAATGTTATTTTTAATTGGTGAAAAATAGAGCGTGCTAATTCTATCAAATCCGTGAATGAATTACATATGTGACTATGTTCACCTGATTAGGGTAATGATGAATTTGAGAAGGGAAATATAAACATCTAAAGAAAATTATTATTTGAACATGATTTGTGCAGCAAACTCTATAAGAACTGTACTCTATTAACATTGGAATATTTCTCATGTCAGTTTTTAAAACTCATGTATTGCTGAATTACTCTCCAAAATATCTTCTGCTGTTGTCCATAGCCTTCAAAAATTTATTTTATTTTATTTTATTTTATTTTATTTTATTTTATTTTATTTTATTTTATTTTATTTTATTTTATTTTATTTTATTTTATTTTATTTTATTTTATTTTATTTTATTTTATTTATTATTTGCCTAGCTACCAGCGAAAATATCTACATGTCCTGTCCTATAACAAAAGATTAGTACCTTTTTGTCTGGACCCCTAATTGTAGTTAATTTTGTGTTCCAGTTCTCTTTGGTAGAGAAAAATAGATAAACTCTCTTTTCTTTCTTCTTTCTTTAAAAGAAGCAAGAGAAACTAAATAAATGTATATATAAATAAATAAAAAATACACACACATATATATATATATTTCCTGTGAGACTGATCAACATTGGCACAGGTAGCCCACAGAGTTGTTTCATCCTTGGACGTTGTCCTGGGAAACCTGCTGTAGGTGGCCTTTCTCGAGCTGGGGTGAGTTGGAGAAGAGAAGAGATCCCTGTCAAAATTTTATGATTTTGTGATAATACTGTATATATATATATATTTGATTGTCTAAATCTGTTGCAGTTTTAAAAAGCCACATGATCACAATGTTACAGACTTTCATGCTAATATTTTCAGTCATGTTAAGAATTAGTCTTGTCCTACACTTAATAATATTATGCAAAAAATATGAGAAAAAGATATGCCTCAGTGATATTAGAAGAGAAGAGAAGAGAAGAGAAGAGAAGAGAAGAGAAGAGAAGAGAAGAGAAGAGAAGAGAAGAGAAGAGAAGAGAAGAGAAGAGAAGAGAAGAGAAGAGAAGAGAAGAGAAGAGAAGAGAAGAGAAGAGAAGAGAAGAGAAGAGAAGAGAAGAGAAGAGAGAAGAGAGAAAATTAAAAATTAAAAATACTTTTAGTACTACATCATGAAAGTATACAATATATCATAATGTCAACTTAATTCTTTTTATTTGAACTCAATCTAAGGTGTTATTGTCTAGGGTTTCTGAGCAACTCATTCTCTGAACTGCTTATTTAAGTCAATGTGCAAAAGGTTATTCATGCTTCAGTGCTTCTATATCAGCTTTTACTGAAAGGTTGTTTTCAGGTCTATTTTTATTATGTTTGCTGACTGATTAATATTTCACTTCTTAGCAGCAATTGAAAGAAAACTTGGGATGATAAAACAAATTAAACTGTAAGCCTTCATCATACTTGGATTGCTGCCCAAGAGTTATGTAAGTCAGACAAATAATCAACATGCAATATGGACTTTATCAACAGAGATTTTAGGTGAGTGTGTTATGGAAATAACTTTATGTTATTTTATTATTTATTTATTTTTAAACTACATAATAACAATAGTAATTTAATAACAATTTCAAAAGTAAGATCTACAACATCAAACATCAAATCAGATGATATCCTCTGATAATAACAGCATGTGAATAGACTTATTTTCTTTAGCAAAAACAAGAACTTTATATGAATATGCCTAAGAAGTAGTGCATGCAGATGAATTGGCTGAACCTCACAATAATAGACCCCTGCATTCAAACTTTAAAGGCAGTTCTTGCATAAGCAAACAATATATATACCGTAGTAAATACCAATAAGCAGTTCTACTTGCATTCAAAATGTGTTAGGTGGTCCACTTCATCGTGATATGCCGTTACAGTACAACACTTAAAATGCAGAATGGGACATAGCTTTAATTTGAATAGGGTAAGAAGAGAAGTGTACGTGGGTAAGGTGTACTGTGTGATTAGGAATATTCAGCCAGTCTGGGCAGTTGTCTTTAAGAGCAAGACAGAAATCTAATGTCTGATTAAACGTTCTGCTCCTGGGAAATCACATCCTGAAGACCAACTTTCACACACACACACACACACACGCAAAAAAAAATAAAAATAAATAAAAATTAAAAAATAACAGGTAAATAAACAGAAAGTGACAGGTATGCTTTAAAATATTAAATGTATACACAGATAAGATCAATTCTACTATATCAACATATATTATGATATATGTTTAGAAACATATAAACAACTACAGATAAAGACTAATGTATGGTTTTGAACTGCTGTTTCTCTCATACCAACATGAAGAAGCCTCTTTTTAGTGCAAGAAAATAGAATTTTTTCTCAAATGTTCCTTCAGTGAAAATGGTAATATGTATGTAGAACTGACACAAAAACCTCACCATACTGCTGGCAATCACTCATCAACTTAGCACATTGACATTCACATCAACTGCATTATCACTGTTATTCTGGGCCTTATCTGTGTATTAGATGGTGCACTATACTATTGTATAGAAAGATGAGTATATCTAAGCAGTAATTATGTAAATGATTATGGAATTTTCCTTTGCCTGAGAAAGACATTAATATAGAAAATTGTGTGAAAGGAGCCTTTTGCTGTATGGAGGATGTCATAGAATAATAGAATCATAGAATAACCCGAGCTGGAAGGGACCCATAAGGATCAATGAATCCAACTCCTGGCACCACACAGGTCTACCCAAAATTTTAGACCATGTGACTAAGTGCACAGGCCAAATGCATCTTAAACGAGCTTGGTGCAGTGACTACTTCCCTGGGGAGCCTGTTCCAGTGTGCAACAACCCCCTCAGTGAAGAACCTCTTCCTGATGTCTAGCCTAAACCTCCCCTGCCTCAGCTTGAAACCATTCCCGCAGGTCCTATCACTGGTCACTGAAGAGAATAGATCGGCGCCTTTCCCTCCACTCCCTCTCCTGAGGAAGTTGTAGACTGTGATGAGGTCTCCCCTCAGCCTCCTCTTCTCCAGGCTGAACAGGCCCAGTGCCCTCAGCCACTCCTCATACGTCTTCCCCTCTAGGCCATTTACCATCTTTGTAGCCCTCCTCTGGACACTCTCCACCAGACATCCTTTGTACTGTGGTGCCCAGAACTGCGTGCAGTACTGGAGGTGAGGCTGCACCAACGCAGAGCAGAGTGGGACAATCACTTCCCTCGATCATCTAGCAATGCCGTGCTTGATGCACCCCAGGATATGGTTGGCCCTCCTGGCTGCCAGGGCACACTGCTGGCTCCTATTCAGCTTGCTACCAAACACATCCCCCAGATCCCTCTCTGCAGGCTGCTCTTCAGCATCTTGTCGCCCAGCCTGTATGTAAAGCCAGGGTTGCCCCGTCCCAGGTGCAGGACCCTGCACTTGCTTTTGTTAATCTTCATGCGGTTGGTGATTGCTCAGCTCTCCAATTTGTCCAGTTCTCTCTGCAAGGCCTTTCTACCCTCAACAGAGTCCATAACTTCTCCAAGTTTAGTGTCATTGGCAAATTTGCTCAGAACACCTTCTAGTCCTACATCCAAATCATTTATAAAAACATTGAAGAGGACCAGCCCTAAAATGGAGCCCTGGGGGAACCCACTAGTGACCATCCACCAGCCTGATATGACCCCATTTACCACAACACTTTGATGCCTGGCCATCATCCAATTGCTCACCCATTGCACAATGTTTTTGTTTAGCTGTATACCAGACATTTTTAAATTTTGGACAACTGAAAAGTAAAAGCAATTTTAATAAGCTGAATGTAGGCCACAAATCCTTCCCATATTTATGAAACTGATCTGTGGCATATTTTGACCTGTTATTCAAGCTATCCTGATTCTTTTTGTTGTCATGTTAAGTGTCTTAAATGAATTAGAATGAACAATTTATGCCCATTTATTCTGTTGGTTTATTATGATTAAAACCACAATAAATATATTTCTGGATTATAGTTAAAATACATTGTTTCTGTCATGACAGGAGCTGACTTCATAAAATCTCCATAGTCTTTATATATATCTTCCTACTCAGTTTGTTGTTTTTTTTTTTTTTTCTGTTTTGCTTATCGACAAGAGGATAGGTACACTATCACATTAAGATACCACATTTATAGTATTTTTATCAAGACATTTAAAAATGTATAACAATGAAAGGGACAATGTTAGATCCCTTCAGACTTACAATTAGTCACTGAAAAATGAATTGCACATACATATAAATTTGACATGCTGAATTAAAATGATGTTGATTGCATGTTTGGCAGACATACATAAGCTGTAATTCTTTGGATTCACTTTCCTGACATATTGTTCTATTTTATTATATAAAGTTTGGATGTGATGGCAAATCCTGCATATGTTACTCAAAGGACATATAGATTTATGTGCTACTATAAAAAGTAATGTGATTTTATCTCAATTTCTTCCCTAATCATTCCTAACTTCCCACTTTCCATTAGATTTTCCACTGAACATGAAATATTTCAGACAGCTATCTGCAGTAGCCTATTTCCAATACTGTGCTGATAAAAAGCAAATCAAATCCTCTGCATCCAAGTGCTTACTTTCCCTGAAAGACTGTAAAACTGTAATCTAATATCTAAAACACAAGCAGATATTTTTAAGTTTTTAGAATAACTTTTCCACTAAAATGAAGTCCATCATTTCCTGATTCAAAAAAATGAACTACACAGCTATATATTTGGGTAAAATATTTAATGCATTTTAACAGTACAAAAATAAAATAAAATAGTTTATCTCATTATGGACTCGGTGCATTCTGACTAATCTATTATTTTTCCAATAGTTATTGGAATATTCTAGGCACATTTTGGACTGCACTACTTCTGACAGCATGAAACTGAATCCTTGTAAAAATTAATGCTGTTGTTGAAAATGTTTTTGTATCATAAGGAGTAGAATTAGTGTTTCCAATTATCTACATTTGGGGGTGAAAACTAACATCTCAGGGTTCTTGAGAAATGCATGTTTTCAGTGGGCACAATTTAAATGAAAATCAATATTTCTAGGAACAGAATAACTCTAGAGGTAACAGAGTAAAATAATTATAATGATTAGCATTGGCAGGTTAAAGCTCTGATGAGCATCTACCCTAGAAAAAGTGTTCAGCATAACAGAATGAAATATAGGAGAAGTTCACAAAAAAACATTTCACTAGAAATACCTATTTAATAATGGGAAGCTCTGAAATCAGTGGTGAAAATCAATGGAAATCAGAGACTAAAGACTTTCTCTAATAACAGTTACTTGAAACCTCCTAGCACCCCTTACTGGCAGGATATTTTTCATAGCTATGAAGTAAACTAAGAAAAATAAATAAGCCTTTTAAACAGGAGCTCTGCCTGAGGAAAGGCTACATAAACAGAATCTAAATAAGCTTGAAAGACAATCTCAGCTGATATAACCTAGCATAGATTGAGCAGTGCCACTTCAATTAACTGTTGTTGAAGTTCTGGCACAGGGTGTTTAGTTTCCAGAATATGGTCTCAGCTTTGTAATTTAGAAACCAAACATGCCTTAGTTGAAACAAGACTTGAATGAGGATCCTTCTAGGGTTTATTCTGTTAGTATCAAGAATACTGAAAGACCCCACTTCTAGGATAAGTCATTACCTGTGATTTCCTAAACTCATAGACTAAGTGGAATATAAAGGGCCATTATGAATCATGCTGTTTGACCTCATGTTTAGCACATGTCAGAGAATTATGCCAGCAGAAGTACAGTGATGAGCAATTACTGTTGTTCTCTATTTAAATGTTTGTGATGCTTGAGCAGCTGAAGACTACAGATATCAAGGCATAAGAGAAGACACACTGAGGATGCAGAATATAATTTCTAGGATCTTCCTTTTCTACTGCGGCACAACAGAATTACAATGGCTTTGCTGTAAGACTGCATCTCCTGGGCAAAAGAAAAGGAATAATTTTTTCTGTTTATCTCCCTAGAGTCTTTATTAAAACACATATTTGGAAGACATTATGTTATTAGCTGATTAGTAATGCAGAAATAGTTTCTAACGGGAACTTGATTTTCACATATGCCAGTGATGAGCATTCATTATTCACTCCTTATGGTTTTGTTTTGTCTTTTTAGACAGTTACTTGACAGCAGTAATGTTTTCCTTTTGAGAAATTCTGACAATTTCTTTTGAAGAACTTTTCTGTAAGAAGCTGCTGTGCAGGGAGTCAAAGCAATGATGCGTTACAGAAAGAGAAATCATCCTACTGACTCTGGGGGCTGCACACACCTCATGCACAAAAAGTTGCCTTCCTGCCAACAGTCCTACTGGGCATGTTTGAGTTCTCTGATGATGAAGCTAATCTCCATGTTAACACTTACTGCTGTCAGGCCAAATAGGGTGACCAGTGCAAAGGAAATACAGACAGCATTGCCCAACATGAAGCTGGTTGCCAGCTGCTGTTTCAGCCCTGGAGGACACAGAATCACAGAATCACAGAATTTCTAGGTTGGAAGAGACCTCAAGATCATCGAGTCCAACCTCTAAAACATATAACTTGAGTAATTTAGAACAACTTTTTTAGACAGATCTGAACAATACAGGTACAGCTTTGAGAGAGGAACACTGGTAAAACAAACCTCTTGTGCTGCTACAGCACTAACTTTTGTCAGGTTGGTTCTTCTTTGCTTTAGAGAAATATTTCCTAACTGATACCTATGGGGAAAGCATTGCGTCTATAGTACAGATTTTCAGCAATGGTTCTTTATACTCTCATTCCTAGAGCAATGTTCAATTATTCAGATTAATTTTGGATCATTGTACTTATTGTATGTAATCATTCTATGAATTCTTAACTCCGAATTTTTCAATTATTTGTAAAGATTTCTCTCAGTGTGTTCATCCAATTTCATTCTGCTATTTCTCTATAAAAATAGAGATATAAAACTGTCCTTGAATCATATAGGAATATATAAAAAGCCTTTCGGGAGAATCGCAAGCATATACTATGTACATGAATTTTCCCATTGAATGATGGGCAGATCTACTGAAATGACTGTAGTAGTTTTTCTGTCTCTTGTTGCCATGTAAGAGCTGCAACAGGACCCTCTTCAATGGGTACTGAGTTAGAAGCCAGAGCAGTACTGGGGAGCTAACAGATAGTGGTAGCTAAGCCTATGCTTCTTCTTCAAGTATGTGGATATAAATACAGAGGCAGTTGTATCACCTTCTGACATATACATAATCATCTGCATTCATTATAAATGATGACTAAATATTTCAAGTATTTTTTATTCTTGAATAAATAAATATATATAATAAATATAATAAATATATTTTTTTAATTATTATTTCTATACATATTTTAAGCATAAAAATATTGTACTGGAAAGGTATCACTCATAAAATAAAATAAATACAAAAAAAAAAAAAAAGGAAAATTATTGGAACACATGATGTAAGCTGAAGTCAAGCCAGGTTTCATATCACAGAATTGATCTCCTTCACATGTCATGGATAGCTTCATTAATGCTAAGAAGTTAATCTGACATAAAGAAACTGTGAAACCTATGTCTTGCCAAATGGAAATATGATCTCTAATTTCATTCATGCTATAGGTTTATTATTTGCAGTGTCTTCACTTCAGTGGGATAAAATAAATTGGAAAAATTCTTTAAAACCCACCACTTCGGAAATCAGATTATTTTCTTTTATATTTCACAATTATAAAATAATTATACATTTAGTTTTTAGAAATTTTGCTTGTGGGAAACAAAACTGCATTTATGAATAATGTTTCAGGATGTATTTCTTAGACGTGTAACATAAACGTGCAAACTGTTCCTCCTTTCTGTTTCTTTCTGTTTAAAACTTGCCTTGAAGTGCTTTATTCATCCCTTAGCACATAAATATTTGATCACAGATTAGTGGTGTTTCTAGGAAACAGCTCATTGATTCAGAATTTTGAAAAGTGAATAGCGACATAATATCAAATTCTAGATTAAGATGATAACAATTTGCTTTTCACAGAATTTATTCTTAAGTTTGGTGAAAGCTAGGCTGTTTATTGCTAGCAGTTCTACATCTGCTTATTATATTTATAGTACATTAAAGCTGTAACTTGTAGAATTAATTTTCATGAGAAAGATTATCAAAAGCATTGGGAAAAATATAAAACAACTTTCTGCATTTCATTTATTTTACAAATCAAACTATCCATAGCTATTTACTAGCCATTTACTTCTTGACTAGTTAAATGGAATGTAACTTGCAGATTACCATTCCACTTTTCTAATTGGTTCATGTCATGAAACAATTGTAACTCAGAAATTTCAAATTGCATATTACATATAACAGAGAAAACATATTGTCTGTCTTAAGTATAATTAGTAATAATAACAATAACAATAACAATAATAATAATAATAATAATAATAATAATATACTCCCTAGCCTGTACTTCTGCTCTGAATTATCACCTAAATGTAGATCCTTTTGCCTGTCTTTAGTAAGTGTAGCTTGTCATCCATGAGATTATCTGTAAATTTACTCCCATTTATGTATAAATAATAAAAGTAGTTCTCATTAAATAAAATATCAGCAAGTATATCTCCAGAACTAAAACCTGTTGAAGGTTGATCCAATTAATAGATTATTGTGTCATGAACCACTGGTAATATTTCTTGTTGTGATCATCAAGCTATGAACTCACCTCTAAGCAGCTTGTTCAGACTATCCTCATCATTATAAGTCTTGTCAGATGGATTTTTATTTATTTATTTATTTTTAAAGTAAAAAAAAAAAACAAAAACAGTGCAAAAAAATTTATAAGAATTTAGATCCTGATTTTGCTACTACTTTTCCACTATCCACTGAAGATGTTGCCCTGTCATACAACAGTTGCTCAGCAACAAGTTGTGCCAAAACAGTGCTGGCTCATATTTGTCTCCGAACTTGCAAACAGTTTGACCATTTTCCACTATTTTTCCATGAATGATTTACAGTTTTCCAATCTTCCTTTCCCCTTTTTTACAGAAACTAAATATATTTCTCTTTCCCAGCCTTCAAAATATTACTAATCTCTTTGTTCTGCAAAAGCAATCAATATTTTCTCTGAGATCATTTCAGACAGTTTTATGCAATCTTTAGATTAATTTTATCTAGGTTCTGATCTCTAGACTATTTGTTGCCTGTTCTAGATAGAAATTTTATCCTTTTGATTTATTTTTGGTTGAATAGACTCTTCATTATAATCAATCTAACTTTACTGAAGGCTGATTCAAGAAAAGCATAAATTCTTTGACCTCATTATCTATACTCCTTAACTTCCATTTTGAATTTTCCTTCTGTTTGTATACTTTTGTTCTGTTCGTTTTGTTCTGTTTGTATTCTTTTATGCTTGTCCTTACTGTTTGAGATTGCAGTTAATGAAAAATTTGTGACTCAACTTCTCATTAATAAATTGATCCTCCTATTAAACTCTTATATTTTCCTTGTATTGAAATATTGGTTGTCATGTAGATAATTATTAAAGGATTTCCGTGAAGCTTTATGAGACTTATTTCAGTTCTGTTTTGAAAATGAGGTATTCTGAACTAGACACTAAAAACCTTTAGAAATTTTGCACTCTTAGCTGAAAACTGGGGATAACAAATAGATTTCTGACTGAAACTCAGATGCAGATTCATCCCAAATAAGTCTGTTTTGATGAGATTTCTTTTTAATTCCATCTCTTTTTAAAAACAAAATGTGCTTAGCAAATTGAGACAGTGCAAATCAAAATTCACTGCATTACTTAATTTTTATGTAGTTCATTACTTTTATTTTATCTTTTCAGATGTTTCACAAATCTCTGTGATATGTTCTAAATAAAATTTTACAGAGCAAAAAGAAAAAAAAAACAACACTATACGTTTAATATGTTTTCTGAAAATCAAAAATATCTTGGTAATCCTCAAAAACAAACATTACAATTTAAGTGGGCAATTTTAAAGATATTTTATAATTGAAGAAGTCAAAGAAAGACACATTACTACATTTAACATACTATGTACATCCACTTTTCTGTTTAGGCTCATGAGTTTTTGTGACTATTTCATTTTCTCTTCTCATCCTGTATCAGTCTTTTCAAGCATTGCAGTCAATTAATTGTATGATAAAACTGATATTACTACTTTTAGTTTCTAATCTTAACAGGAATAAAGTAATCAAGAAAGGTATTGAAGACTGCATTAGCAGGGGATTGGCTGTATAAAACAAACATTGCTATGTTATCATATGTTTTAGAACATTATGGTATCTATGTTTTAGAACATTATCAAGTTCTAAAAAGCTTGATAATGTCCATCAGGACCAGCATGCACAGCACTGATAACCATCCCATAGGAAGGAAGTTACCTCAGAGAAGGTATAAGTGAGGTATAAGGAAACACAGTACAATATTGCAGAAGCCTGCTTTGACTTTCCTAGCATTAAGGTTGGGTTTTCAGAAAGCAGAAGTATTTTTCAGAGTGATACAAAAGAAAATAAATATATGAGTTACTTGTACTTATGTTCATCCATCCCAGTAAGAATAAAAGCACATTCTGTATTAGTAAAGTGTAGGATAGCAGTGGGGTCCTTGACGATTCTATTAAAAAAAAAAAAAAAAATCAGATTTTTTCATATGAGCCAGGAAGCAAAACAAAAGTTGTTTGAAAAGATGACTAAAAAACTTAAAGAGCATGCTGCAGCTTAGTAGGAAGCTATAAACTACCCTAAGCTATATACACTAATTTATAAAATTAGTATATATAATATTATATATTATAAATATATATGATATATTTCTATATTTATATATATATATAGAATCATAGAATCATAGAATATCCTGAGTTGGAAGGGACCCTTAAGGATCATCAAGTCCAACTCTTGACACCGCACAGGTCTACCCAAAAGTTCAGACCATGTGACTAAGTGCACAGTCCAATCTCTTCTTAAATTCAGACAGGCTCGGTGCAGTGACCACTTCCCTGGGGAGCCTGTTCCAGTGTGCAACCACCCTCTCTGTGAAGAACCCCCTCCTGATGTCAAGCCCAAATTTCCCCTGCCTCAGCTTAACCCCATTCCCACGGGTCCTGTCGCTGGTGTTAATGGAGAAAAGGTCTCCTGCCTCTCGACACCCCCTTACGAGGAAGTTGTAGACTGTGAGGAGGTCTCCCCTCAGCCTCCTCTTCTCCAGGCTGAACAGGCCCAGTGCCCTCAGCCGTTCCTTGTACGTCTTCCCCTCCAGGCCTTTCACCATCTTCGTAGCCCTCCTCTGGACACTCTCCAACAGTTTCATGTCCTTTTTATACTGTGGTGCCCAGAACTGCACACAGTACTTGAGGTTAGGCGATAATATATAATATATTATAAATATATATATAATAAGTATATATAATTTATAACCCTAAGCTATATACACTAATTTATAAAAATATATATTTTTTGTCCGTGGTAAGGGGTTTAGTGCATTGTGAGGGTAAACTCTCCTTTTGAGATTTTAATTCAGTATTGCCAGCCACAGGCACTTAAAAGTTATTTTAGCACCATGCCTGGTGCCCACCCCACCCAAACAATGAGATTTGGAAGAGAGTACCAAAAGGAGTTACTGAGTTTGTTTATTTTTCTACCTCATTGTGAATGTTTATCCTCCAACTAATCTTAAATCTGGAAGGCTAGAAACTTTTTTGTTTTTGAATGAAAGCTGAGGTTTCTTAGGAAATAGTTTGTTTTCAGTAGCACAAGTTTCAAACAAAAAAAACAGAGAAGACAAAACCAGCAAAGAAAAACCTCACCTATCATACAATTGATGAGAAAATACTCTTCTATCACAACATTTTCTGACACTATTAATGTTTTCCATACAGGAAATGAATAGTGAAAACACATGGAAACATGTGGCCAAATAGTTTTCAGTATTTGTATTATCCCTCTGTGCTAAGAAAACAATGATCTATATAACAAGTGTAATATTGTCATATAATACAAAATCTTGGCAACTTATTTATTATATTTTGAGAATAAATAGTCACCACCATTAGAATGATGATAATTGGAAGCAGCACCATTTATTACAGAACTTTCAGTTTTCTCATATTAGCTAGACAGTGAAATGGATAACCCATTAGAACTTTTTCCAACTCTAGCATATGGGATTTCAAATCACGTATGAAGTACATGGCTATGTCTATAAAATAATCACCATCATAGGTAACTTAATATCAAGTTACTACTTGTGGGTGGGTAGGTACCTTATGTGTAATTTATACCAGAGTTAAGAACTTCAGAAAGGGATTCTCAAAAGTCAAGAGGCAGAACAAGGTTGTCTTAAATACCATTCGTCCCTCTTTTCTTTGCTGCTCTGTACATAGCAGAGTCCTCCTGGGTTGTCAGAAGTCAATATGAAGTACAACATTCATTTCAAGTAGATAAGTGGCAAAGTCCTATAAGAAGAAGACTACACAAAGTTTATTTATTTATTTATTTGCTGTATGTGATAACACTGAGACAGTAATGTTGACAGACTTAAGGTTTGTAATGTCTGGAGAAAACAGGTCTAGTTGGGGTTGGACGATCTGACAACCAGAGGTCCCTTCCAACCTTAACAATTTTGTGACGATAATACTATGGTGTCATTCAGAATAACACTAACTTCTGTTGTCCTACTGTTAAGCTTATATTCAGTATAAAAGGAAAATAGGAGTGAAGTCAACTATTCTAGCCACTGAAATTCAAACATCAGTATTTGCTTCAGTGCAATCAGGTTCAGGTTAGTAGTAGGCTACCAAAAGCCTGTGGGGCTAAGTATAAGCTCTATAAGAGGCAGATATCCTCTGTCTCTGTCATCCTGCACTTCCCTAAATGCAGAGCGATGAAAACAGCTGCAGAGCATGAACTGAATCTGCCTGCTTTTGCTTCAGTCCTTACCTACTGTTTAGTGCAAAGGTGTAAATTAAAAGAGCCCTTTCAGTGAGTTGTGGTATGCAGAATCGCAGAATCACAGAATCAAAGAATTTCTAGGTTGGAAGAGACCTCAAGATCATCGAGTCCAACCTCTGACCTAACGCTAACAGTCCCCACTAAACCATATCCCTAAGCTCTACATCTAAACGTCTTTTAAAGACTTCCAGGGATGGTGACTCCACCACTTCCCTGGGCAGCCTGTTCCAACATCTAACAACCCTTTCGGTAAAGAAGTTCTTCCTAAGATCCAACCTAAAACTCCCCTGGCGCTACTTAAGCCCATTCCCCCTCGTCCTGTCACCAGGCATGTGGGAGAACAGACCAACCCCCATCTCACTACAGCCTCCTTTGAGGTACCTGTAGAGAGCGATAAGGTCGCCCCTGAGCCTCCTTTTCTCCAGGCTGAACAAGCCCAGCTCCCTCAGCCGCTCCTCGTAGGACTTGTTCTCCAGGCCCCTCACCAGCTTCGTCGCCCTTCTCTGGACCCGCTCAAGCACCTCGATGTCCTTCTTGTAGCGAGGGGCCCAAAACTGAACACAGTACTCGAGGTGCGGCCTCACCAGAGCCGAGTACAGGGGGACGATCACCTCCCTAGCCCTGCTGGTCACACTGTTTCTTATGCAAGCCAGGATGCTGTTGGCCTTCTTGGCCACCTGCAATAGTCTTAATGTGCGTTACCTGTAGGGGCATATATGTTAATATCTAATAGGTAGCTTGATGATTCACCTTTGCTGCTGAGAGCAAAATGATCATTCGCTTAACTGAAGTGCAATTGGTTTGTTATATAAATCTATAAATCCTTTTGTACCCTAAAAGAGCTGTGTTTTTACAGAAATTCAAAGATTGTAAAAAATGTTAATTCCTGCATTGAAAATAAATAAATAAATAAAAATAAAAGAGAGAGAGAGAGAGCCTCAGAAATGTAGAGCTGATACTTTAGAGATGGGCAAGGGCAAACCAATATCTGTAAACCTCAAAATTCTGTTCTGATAAATAGTCAGACGAGCCCATTCTCATGTACAGGCTCTTCATAGCTAGCCTGGAAAATATATTAAGATAGAAACAGTTTGATAGACAATGCTTCAGAATGACACCTGTCCCTTAATTGCAAGCATAAAAGAAAGAAACTGGAGAGGGCTACTGCTTCTTTTGTTTGTTTTGCTGTGTTTTACTTGTGTTCATTATGCTTGCTGCTCCCTTAAATTTCCTCCAGCAATGTTCAAGGAGAGAATCTTTCAATGTTCAGATATTACCGTGTGTTTATCCATATTCTTATCATTTTTTTTCCTCTCTTTTTCTGTATCTAAGATTATGTACATTGTTGCATAAACTTGAAGTACTTTGGAAGTTATTCTAGAGAAAGATACAGTTTATGTCTGGTGAAAGAAGGGGCAGACAACTTGGAGAGTACAAGGAAGTTGCCAGCAGATGCAGAGATAAAATCAGGAAGGCCAAAACCCACTGTGAGCTCAACCTGGCCACATTGGTCAAGGATAACAAAAAAATGTTTTTAGAAATAAATTAATGGTAAGAGGAGGGCCAAGAAGAATCTCCATTCTTTACTGGACGCAAGGGGGAAACATGACTACTGAGGATAAGTAAAAGGCTGAGGTTCTTAATGCCTTATTTACTTCTGTCTTCAGTAGTCAGACCACTTATCTTTGGGGTACTCAGACTCCTGACCTGGAAGTCTGGGACAAAGAGCAGAAGAAACACCCCACAGTTCAGGTGGAAACAGTTAGAGGCCAGCTGCTCCACCTGGACTGCCACAAGTCCAGGGGGCCAGATGGGATCCACACGAGGGTGCTGAGGGAGTTGGCGGTTGTGATTACTGACTTTCCACTTTCCATCATCTGTCAGCAGTCATGGTCATCTGGAGAGGTCCCAGATGACTGGAGACTTGCTAATGTGACACCCATCTATAAGAAGGGTCATAAGGAGGGCCTGGGGAACTACAAACCTGTCAGCTTGACCTTGGTGCCAGGAAAGGTGATGGAACAGGTCATCTTGAATGCAATCATGCAGCATATGCAGGACAAACAGAGGATCAGGCCCAGTCACCATGGGTTCATGAAAGACAAGTCCTGCCCGACCAACCTCATCTCCTTCTATGTCTGGCTGACCCACCTGGTGAATGAGGGAAAGGCTGTTGACGTAGTGTACCTAGACTTCAGCATGGTCTTTGACACAGTCTCCCATAGTGTTCTCTTGGAGAAGCTGGCAGTCTGTGTCTTGGACCAGTACAGTCCTTGCTGAGGTAAAAACTGGCTGGATGGCTGAGCCCAGAGAGTAGTGTTGAACATAGTGAAATCACAAGTGGTCTTCCCCAGGGGTCGGTGTTGGGGCCCGTCCTCTTTAATATCTCTTTTGATGATTTTGATGAGGGAATGGTGTGCACCCTCAGTAAGTCTGCAGACAACACCAAGTTGGAAGGAAGTGTTGATCTGCCAGAAGATAGGAAGGCGATGCAGAGGGACCAGTGGTCAATGGGCCAATGGGATGAGGTTCAGCATGGCTAAGTGGAGGGTCCTGCACTTTGGCCATGAAAACCCTATGTAGAGCTACAGGCTTGGGGAAGAGAGACTCAAAAGCTGTGCAGAGGAAAAAGATCTGGGGGTGCTGATTGGTGCTCCCCTGAATATGAATGAGCAGTGTTCCCAGGTGGCCAAGAGGCCAACAGCATCCTGGCATGTATCAGGAATAGTGTAGCCAGCAGGACCAGGGAGGTGATTGTCTCCTTGTATTCTGCTCTGGTGAGGTCACACCTCGAATACTGTGTTCAGCTTTGGGCATCTCATTATAAGAAAGACATTAAGGCCCTAGAGTGTGTCTGAGAAGGGCTATGGAGCTGGTGAAGGGCCGAAAACACAAGTGCTGTGAGGAATGGCTGAGGAAACTGGGGTTGTTTAGTCTGGTGGAGATTCAGGGGAGATGTTATTGCTCTCTTCAACTACCAGAAAAGAAGTTGTGGGGAGCTGGGGATTGGTCTCTTCTTGCAGATAAATAGTGACAGGATGAGAGGGAATGGCCTCAAGTTGTGCCCAGGGAGGTTTACTCTGGAAATTAGTAGACATTTCTTCTCAGAAAGAGTAGTCAGGCATTGGAATGGGTTGTCCAGGGAAGTGGTGGAGTCACTGTCCTGGAGAGTGTTTAAGGAGAGGTTGGACCTGGTGCTTATGGTTTAGTGTGTAACATCAGTAGTAGAGTGATAGTTAGACCAGATGACCTCAGAGGTCTTTTCCAATTTTCACATTTTCTATGATTCTATGATCAAAACAGAGAGTATAGTGGGGACTAATATCACCTTTCCAAACACAGGGAAGAGTGAAAGAATTTAAGACTCAGCAAAACTAGAAATTTATGCTGAAATTTTTATTTGAGCATAACACTATATATCGTATTGACTTCATGTTCCTTATTTTTTTATTACTATTATTTTAATAAGGATGATATTTTTTCTCTTAAGTAGTACGTTATTTTTGTAGTTTATTCCAATTTTAAATTTTATTTATTGTTTCATTGTAAATAAGTAATCTCCTTTATTATTTCTTTCCTATTAACCTCAACATAACTTTGAAAGTCCTTCAAGATCACCCCAAAAGACAGTTTTGAATAATATTTTATACAACATCTCTTTCTGAAAATATATCTCTGTATATATCACTCACAAAGTTCACCTAACCTTCCTGGATTCAAAATATATACTTCCAACTTCCACTTGAGTAGCAAATTTCTCTCTTCATGTAAATATATACTCCCATTAGCCAACATTAGCATTGTTTAATTCTATTTTGTACAGTGTATTTACACCTTATTACTGGAAAAAAATAAATAGAATAAAAGTAGGCATTTTCATAAGTTTTTTGAAGAAACTTAAGTTTACCTTAAAATTACCAGTTAGAAAATGTACTTACATTTCTGAAAATATACAAGTAGGGGTGTGTGTGCAGCTGGAGACAGGTAACTTGCTTTCAAGTCATTTTATGTATTTAAGAAGAAAACTTCAGAGTTCTACTCTAGGGCAATACTGTGAAGTTCTGAAGATTCATATTTTTTTCTTGAACATATAAAACGTTTATTCTTCCAGTCTTCATTTTAAACAAATCTTGGAAGTGTTTCCTACAGTTCTTTTTTTTTTTTTTTAAGTGCTGTCAAAATAACTGAGAATAATGGTATGAAACTAAGAAAAAGTAAATATAGGATATAGGCTGAGCAACAGAACAAACGAATGGTGAGGAAATAACCAGAACTCCCAGCTGGGGAAGATAAAGCACTTTGATCTGAGCATCTGAGTAATTTAGAACTCAGAAAATCATTTCAGAGAAATATCTTGCACTGGGCAAAGAATGATGCAGATGAGTATTGGTTGCTTAAATTCTTCTCTGAAGCTGACTTCTTATGGTAGACTATCATTCTACTATCATTCAACTACATTATCAGGAGGTAGCAATAAGAAGTAAACCTTCTTATTGCTACCTCCTGATAATGTAGTTGGTATCATATAACACCACAGATTCATCTCTGCAACATTTTTACAGAGCTGCTCAGGCAGAGTTTCTAACAGGGCCACAGTCCCACCTGAAAAAAAAAAAAAAAGTGACCATTGCTCAAATTGTAAAAGGAATCTATGAATTATTTATATAGGTATATGGGTTTGGGTAAACTCTTAATATATACATCTATAATAATGAACAATTATCTTATGCAATAAATAACATATCTATTGATTATATTATATATATGCTATGTATATATAGTGGTATATATATTTAATATCACTATAATATTTAAGAATATGGCTAAAGTTAAAATTGTATTATACATCTTTCTCATTTTCATTTTTGTATAGTGATATTACATCTGCTTTGGCTATGTATTTTTGAGGATAACACACACACTCATAAATGCACACCACACAGACACACATACTTTGTCTGAACATTTTGTAAATATTCTTCTATCCATCAAAAAATGGTATAAAGACCAAAACTGAAGCTTAATAAAGAGATTAAATCTTTTCCAGAGCAGTTGGGATGTGACTACAGAAATCTGGTGTTCAGCAGTAAGAATTCTGGCAGTTTGCTGCATTGCAGGATTATTTGTTATCTCAGGAATTCTACTTCCTTCAGTGCTCACTACCACCATTTCAGTTTCCTTAATAAGAGCTCCATCTTTCCCTCTCTACCAGTAGGCAACTCTCTAGCCAGCTGAAACTGTCAACGAGATCCATGAAACTGAGAAATAAGCCATGGTATAATACAGTTGCCTTTCCAAAATGAAAGCCAAACAAAACAAAACAAAACAACAACAACAACAACAACTAAATCACTTTCAAACAGAAGAATATTTGATTGCTTGTGGTTTTGTTTTAAAATATTGAAGTATTATTTCTTTCTTCCAAGAAGCTATATCAGATTAATAACCACAGCTGTAATGCCTCATGCTAATTCATGCTAATCTTTTCCAGCATTTTTCCCTTGGATAAGTCAGTCAGGACTCCACAACATTCAATAAAATATTACCCAACTGCACAGCAGCAGAAGAAAATTTCCAGAACCTTGACAATACAAGTTTAGTCATCTGATGATCTTTACAAATTTATAATTTTGACTTGACATATCTAGAACATTGAAGAAAGAAAATATGACAGAAACAAAGAGTAATTTGCAAATGTCATTCTCCTTCACACCCAAAGAACGAAGATGGGAAAAAAAAACACATGATTGTGACTCTGAATCCTTTTGGACCCACTGACAATCAGGAATACCGAATATTCCTTCAGTTAAAATAGATCAGTAAGTCATTTCTTCAGGCATCAGTAACAGATGGGAATGGACTAAACTGTGTTCTTATTTACACACTTCTGTGAAATTTAAAATTTTGAATCAATAGATTTTTCTCATGATTCCTGTATTCTCTTGAATATGTTTTTCCACACCATTTCATGCTATGACTTCATAACAGTACTTAACACTGATGAAGAAATAGTTGCTTTAAAGAATAAATCTTGTTCACCTTAATTTTAAAGCCCTTGACTCATTTTTCTCAGAACACCTATAGAATTAGAGGATTATTAATGCAAACCTGTGGTTTAGCCACAGATTTTCATCTCATGCTGATCTCTTTCACACTACTTACTTTAATTTCATATGTATTATTCTCCAATTATTTTAGTATAACTGATTAGTCTTTATAATATGGAGACTGATATACATACAGCAACTTTCCAATATCATTTTACAATTGGATATAGTAAAGTATGACTGTGGCAAAAAATATCTATATTCATCTTTACTTTAAATTCAGCTGAATAATAACAATAATTAATGTTCTTTGTTCTGACAGATTACTAGCTTTTTCACTAAACTGTTCCTGAACATAGTGCTTTCACAAAATATTAATGGGTAATATGTACAAATGGAAATGGATTAGCAATGCCATGTGTTAGTAGAACTTCAATTCTTTTTATGAATTTTATTTCAATAACATAAAATTTCTGTAAACATTAATGTTAAAAAACTAACAATGTTTCTAATCTCATTCATCTTTTGACTCTATTTGGAAACCAAAAAGGACGCTTTTCTGTCCCTTTGAATTATTCACCGCACAATAATGCAATATTGAAGAGGGAGCAAACAATTGGAATCAGTGAGGTGTGACCATAGCTATATCTATTCAGTAATGTGGATCTTGAGTACTTTTTTTTTTTTTTTTTTTTTTTTTTTTTTTTTTTAACCAGATACACTTCCAATGCTTTAGAGCACCATCAGACTTTCTATACCCTGAAGAAATTCTTCAGAACAGTAATATATTTTGCATGGTGGCAACCTATTTCCCTGCTGAGTCTTTTGCACTAAAGCTTAGAAACGTCAAGACAAGAATAAAGGATGCATTTCAGACTAGTCACAATCTCTAAGGCTTTTTTTTCAGAGTCATTGCAGGAGAAAAATGTCTTACTGTCCTGTGGATGTTTTCACAATAAAATTATCTAAAAAACCCTAAAATAGGCAAAGAATAATGACATTTCTCTCAGAACACTTATGCCTCATTTCAAGGTGGATGATGCATTGACAATGCTGGAAAAAGCAGTGAGAAGGAAATTAAAAACAATCAGAAAACAACAACAAAACAAACAAACAAAACCCCACCACCACTGCCAACAATGAAATAAAAACAGAAAGACCAGTGAGAAGCAAAGAAAAAGGCAGTAGGGATCACTTCAAGTAGATTTCCATAACTTTTCATGTTTGTCCTTGAGATTGTGTGGGTTGCTCTGCACTTTCCAGAATTTCATATCTTATTTCTGAAAGCTGCAGATTATGAGAAGCTGCTCTGATCTCCTTCTTCTTAGGCTATTAGCTTAGATTCCGAGGCTTGTTTGACCTGTTGCTGTTGGATTTTGGAGATGGGTGCAATAGGTCAGCATTGTACAGCATGCTGCCTATGGCAGGCACCAACATGCCATCAGAATGTGTTAAGCTCCAAAGCTATTGTTTCAATATGAAACTCAATTTTCTTGAAGTGACCAGCTAAACAAAATCAAAGTTAACATACTTCTCTGGTTATTTCTCTATGAAAGATACACACACTAATTTAACTATATTTAATAAATAGGAAAAAATCAGATCTGATGAATGGAGCAACACTGAAGACTTGATTCATACACACACACCTTCCCTCTCTCTCTTTCCATCTGCAGCTACTATGTCTCTGTCCTTTTTACAGTTAGACTTCTTCTAGTCATGTCTAATGTTTGTTGCAACACCTTTTTGAAGAGGCCTTTCATACTAGATGATCCTTCCTTGCTATGTCTGTCTGTTTTTGCCTGCACTGCAGAATTTTTTCCTGTCAGAGTATACTCGTTTCTCAGAGACAGAGTAGTTTATCCCTATCTCCATGAGTCTCTGCATTGCCCACCCACATCCAGAACACATAATCTGGCATCTGCCTGGCAGCACCATCTTAAACAAAACATTCAGGAAATGGTACATATACCCTGGACTAAGAAGAAATAGATTTAACATTTCTTCTCTCACTTAGTTCACACCCTCCTTTTATCTTACTTGCTGGACCTGGTCTTATGTTGATGACTGACTGTCCTAGGTTCTGGGATAGATTTTCAATATGAAATAACATGACACTGGAAGATTCCTTGTTTACTTGTTTTCTATCCACTTTAGTAATTTATATAACTGATTTTAAAAGTCTGGGAGATGATAGTGTGATTGAGTGGATTTCCAGAGTAAAATAGTTTGAGAGATGAAGACACTGGGCTGTGTGCATCTGTGCATCATTGTTGAATGAAATGACATCAACATTTAGCTGTTTTAAAAAAGAAAAGAGTTTAATTTTTTTTTTTTCTATTGAATTTTATCACTTCACTGCAACTGAAACATAAATGAAATTATACTCAGGAATGTTTGACTTCAGAATTTTTGGAGGTTGTAAATGAAGGTGGTTGTTTATTTCAAACATCACTTTGGAATATTTTAAGATTTATTTGTTTATTTATTTTTTAATTCAGAGTATTTAAATAATATATGGGCACTTTCCCAAATATCACAGATACTTGCATGCCTCTGATTAGGACTGATTTTTGCCAACTGCTAATACACTTACTATGATATCATATTACCACACAGAAGGAAAAAAAAAAAAAAAAAGAGGAAAAAAAAAGAGGAAAAAAGGATTGTCTACAGGAAGTCAAATGTAATACTTAATTAAGACCATATGGAACATATTGTGGAAACAAATTTGGTAAAATACGGGATTTTGTCAAAGCAGAAATATTTTGTAGGCATGCATCTATTCCAACAAAGTTTTAATGAGAAAACTCTAGGTTTGCAACACATCCAGAAAGTGAAGAAGATACTGCTTTCCCAGTATCTCTGCATGTAAGCTGACTTCTACCCATGAACACATAGAATGTGACTGACACATGTATTTCAATATTTTCGTATGGATGGACTAGTTGTCTTATGCTGCACATCATAAGAAAAACAATTATTTCAGAGGAATTCAATTAGTTTTAGAAATATTTGCATTGCATCAGTATTTAGATTTCAATTATACCTAAGCACGTTCGTTTGTTTTAAGCACAAAAATATTTTTCCCACTTTAGTTTCAATATGTGTCCCCAGATAGCCTGGCACCTTCCATAATTATTCAGTTAATGACTGAAATTAAATGGATATATTTGTATGATCTGAAGTTGAAAGGCTTTTTTTTTTTTTTTTTTTTTTTAATCTTTTAAATTCAATCGTTGTTTTCAGTTTTAATTTAAGCCACATTAGAGGGTATTTTTAAATTATGCTGGAGGAAGAAGCTTATTACAAAACTGGTGCCCTCATGAAAAGCTATGTTTTTATACCTCAAGCAGCTGAACAGTTTGGAATACTTTTACTGCTTTAACTTTCCTGGAAATACTGGAGATTCTGGGTATTAAGTTCAGTTTCTGTTACATTCCATTCCTTTCACTGTAGACAAGTAATTAATTTTCTCCTTGCAGCCTACCCCATTGAAAACATCTAAAAGTATATTTAACTTTCACTTCTTGTCTAGTTGTCTTGGAAACTATCACAGGAGAGAACTGGCTCTAATTTTCAACATCTATTTTGCTATTCAGAATTCTCTAGTTTAGATAGTTTAGATATCAAGTGATTATTGAACACATAAAAGAATATAAAGTACTTACTGACAGGCCAAAACAGAGTTTATCTAAGTTTTTTTTGCAAGTTTGCTAATGAAAAGAACCTCAACTCCAAAGGAAGAAATAAAGAATCAAAAGAAAATTTGGTTATGTTAAGTTAAAGAATGAGTACAATAGTTATATAAATGGGTATGAATTGGAATGTCTGATTTTGATATTTTAGGGAGATTTAATTAGTAATGCTAATTAGTTAAATTAAATGAGATTCCCAAGATCAAAATGGGGAAGCTTCATAATCAAATTTTCATTAAAATATAAGCTTCTGAAAAGTTACAGTCTGGTGTTTCTGTTTAGCATATGTTTGTTCCAATTTAAAAAGCACAAATGTTTGCTTTTGTAAACAAAAATTAAAATATGGTCAAAATTCAAATCAACTAAACTGTTCATTCCCATGTTCTTTGATTACCAAGTAAGGTAGCACAAATTGTATAATGATGTACAATTTAGCATTTTGCTATCTATTCTAGTGTCTCTGTCTCTTGCCTGTCAGCAAATTTGGCAAGTTTACTAGCATGAAGGATAAATTAGCTACAATGTGTTTTGTTTTGTTTTCACTTAATTATGCTACAGTTAAAAGTAATTGGTGACTGATATCACTAAAATTAATCTTTTTTTTTTTTTTTTTCCTTTTTTTTTCTTTTTTTTTTTTTTTCAGAAAAGATTGCAAGAAAAAAAAACAGAACATTGTTGATCATCTTTTTAAAGGTTGGGTTACTGAAATGAGAAAAGAAAATGAAAGTTGGAGATGAAGCTGAATGACACCAGTAAATATGTCTGCATTCTCTGCCCAGGCTGAATATTTTAAATATTCTGCAAAGCAAAATAGATAAATATAGGAAAGGGTGACAGATGTATATTATGATTACTCTATGAAAAGACAGGAATAGATCTTAAATACCATTATTTTTCCTGACAGTAGAGGTTTTCAAACTTTATCACAGTGACTTAGCTCTTTTTTAATGTGATCACAGCTTCTGCTCTTTTTATAAACTACAGAATTTCACACCTCTTAAAATCCATTGTGAATTTGGGCAATGCACAGATATTCTTTTGGAGAGCATACAAAGAAATCTACAAACACCTGCAGAATCACCTTCCTGATGACTGAGGTATGGGTAATCCAGCTCATGACATGAAAGAGTAGAGCATGGAAGTGATAGCTAAGAAAGTGCTTCAGACATCTTAAGGTAGAACAAAGAACAAATGAGATCAAAAGCAGCAGTCTCATATTCCAAAAGAAACCACCCAAATGCACAGAAAATACATGCTAGTACCAAACTAGTACAGTAGAATGCAACATTTGAAATCTGTTATTTAACAAAATACATTAGGATATTCAGGATTTAAAATAATAATAATTATTAATAATAATAATAATCTGTTTAAATTTATGTTAAATACTTGAATTTTCTTATAAAAGTAAAAGACACATAATATCAACAACCATTTCCCTTTGGAGTTTTAAATCAGGACAATCTAATGTTAAACTGTTTTCACATGTATTGTTCTACATATTTACACTGCACTAACATGAGCAGATGCATAAAAAAGTGACAGTTATTGAAAAAGAGTAGGAATCAAGCACATTCCAAGTCTGGAGCATAAGTGAGTTGTGACCTGACAGTACAGATAATTAGCTTTAGGAGAACTTTATTTTTTTTTTTCTTTATAAGAGCAAGAAGTAGAAAAAAAAATTGAAAAATTGTAAACCCTCTGCTGAACAAGAAACATTTTTTTTAAGTTTCTTACATATTTTTCTATAGTTTATCTGGAAATTCACTGACCATGAAAGAAAGATACTCAGTAGCCTTACACAGTGCCATTTAATACATCAACAACACATTTTGCAGTATTCCTATCTCAGTTTTAGTACATATTGAATCTTAAAATGTTTTATTTCCATTTTATTTCCAAATTATTTCCATTTGTGTTATTATTCTTGTAAGGAAAATAATTCAAAGTTTGGCCATTTCTGGGGCACAAAGAACCATGGAATAATTAATATAGGCAATCATATTCTGCCTACTTAAACTTTCACACTGGCTTTCAGCCATTAGCTTTTTGTAACCAGGTTACTTTCAGGCTGTGGGGTGTGCCTGCTGCTTCATGAGACAAAAGGTCAACACAGTTGACAGCATAGACTTTAAGAGAGAAGACTTTAAGCTTCCAGGGGAGCTAGTTAGCTGTGTTCCCCAGAAAACTACTCTAGAGATTTTAGGGATCCGTAAGAGCTCGTTGCTTTTCAAGAACCACCTTTTAAAAGCTCAGGAGCAGGCAATCACACTGTGCTGCAAGTCAAGCAAGTGAGGTGGAAGACTGGCCTGCCTGAACAGGGAATTCCACCTGGAATGAAGGCAGAAAAAGAAAATATGTGACCTCTGGAAGCAAGGTCTGATTTCACAAGGAGAGTACAGAGCTGCAGTTTGCATCTGCAGGGAGAAAATGAGAAAAGCCAAAGTCCTAGCAGAATTGACACTGTAGTGTCAGACAACAGAATAAATAAAATAAATGCTTTTTCATTTACCTCAGTGGAAAGAGGAGGTCAAAGGAAAACATCAGACTGATTCTTGGATTGGATGGTCACCTAAAGTACAGAGGAGCAAGCGGAAGTTTTTGTTTGTTTGTTTGTTTGTTTTTTCCCTCAGATTTTAATAGTAATGACAGATCTTGGACTATCTGGACCTCAGAGTTGGAGGACCATGACTGGGGGAACAGTGACTTTCCACCTGTGGTCAACAAAAATGTAAGGGAACAGTTGCATCAGATCAAAATTAGTAAGTCCCTGGGTCCAGAACAGATACACCTCAGAGTGCTGAAGGAATTAGTGGATGCTATAGCTAGACACCTCTCAGCAATTTACCAAAGCTCATGGAAATCTGTGGAGGTCCCTGCTAACTGGAAACTAGCCAACATTATATCCATGTATGAAAAGGGCATGAGAGAAGACAAGGAAACTGTAGAACTACTAGTCTAACCTCTGTCCTTGGAAAAGTAATGGAGAAGATTGTCCTGAAGTTCTCCTTGTTGAGCTTCATAAGGTTACTATCAGGCCATTAGGCCATTTCTCCAGCCTGTGCAGGTCCCTGTGGATGATATCATGACCTTCTGGCTTATCAGATAGTCCTTGCAGTTTTGTACCATATGCAAATTTGCTGAGGGTGTCCTCTGTCCCATGATCTAGACCATTAATGAAGATGTTTACTTTTTAACCCCAGTGTGGACTTCTGGTGTACGCTGCTAATTACAGGCTTCTAATTAGACCAGAGATCACCACTCTCTGGGCCTGGCCATTCAGCCAGTTTTCAGTCCACTTCACTCTCTGCTCATCCAGCCCATACTTTATCAGCTTGTTTACAAGGACCTTATGTGAGACAGTGTTGAAAACCTTATCGAAGTCAAGGTAGACAATATCTACTGCTCTCTCCTTGTCTGTCAAGCCAGTCAGCTAATTATAGAGGGTCACAAAGTTGGTCAAACATTATATAAAAATATCTCTTAATAAATTCACCACAATTCTCTTTGAAATTATAATAATTATTTTAAGTCTCAGAAGCTAAACAAAGGTAGAATAACAAAGAGAACATACCACTCAAGTTTCAAAGATAATGAAACAAAACTGCAATATAGAAAACTGAAAAAAATATATATATATATAATTTTTTATCATTAATTACTGAAAATGAGAGAAAAGGTTTTACTGAAATCACTAAAGAAAATATGACTACAGCCTGATTCTGATGTACTTAGAGTTTTCAGATTTGTGAGTTATGTAAGTTCATCACTAACCTCAAGCCATTATATGTCAGGTATTCCAAGTATAGGATTTTCTTTTACTGTTTCCTTAATTCCCTCCCAATGATTCACCAATTGGTCTCCAATGTCCAACCACAAACATATTCTTACTGCTTGATATAAAAGTAAAATAGTTTTTGTGCACTTTCATGTTTACACTTAAAACAATTGACTTTCTTTTCCCAGATACCATTTCAGGTTTGATCAACAGGATTCCTATCTACAGCACTATAAGTTCAAAGCAGAAATTCAGTAATGGAGAAATGAAGTACAGTTGCCCTGGTAAGATTACAGACAATGGGATGGAAATGGAGAAAAGAGGGGTGCAAAACCAAAAACCTTACAGATGTACTTAATGTTTCTGTGCTACACTGTGCTATACTTTTAAAGTATGGCAGGGTATCCATCTGGTAATTAATTGTCAGATTTAACTTGTAGTGGAGAAATATACATGAATATCAGATTTCTGTTATCAGGGAAGATTTGCATATGAAGCAGCGAAAGATAGTTCTGTTTTGTTTATAGTCTATGATTTATCTGTTCAGCTTTATCACATATCATATGTATATTTTTGGAAAATGAGTCAGTCCTTGCAACTGCCTGAAATTCACTCTTTCATTCATTAATTTCAATCCTATGTACTGTATGTTATCGTAATCAATGTTTTTTCAGCGTACTTTATGTTCCCTTCATCATAATCAAATCAGTAAAGTGACAATCCAGACGACTCCTACTTAGGAGAGTGGTTTTAATTTCTCAAAACTTATGTAATTAGTAGATGTCAGTCTGTGAGGCTGCAGGTATCAGTACCTATTCTGTATGTTTAATTATTTTTGATATTGTAAGTAGTGATACTATTTTTTTTCTGTAATTTCCAAACATGTTCTCTACTTGTTTTCATTACTGTACTTAACTTTGTAACTTTTATACATAGGGAAGAAGCATGGCTGAAAATAATTTTACTGAGAACTTTTAAGAAAGCAGGAAAGCCTGTCTTCAGGTCTTAGGCCATGATCCCAGCAACTGGGCTATCTCCCCTCCATTCTTGTCACTTATATTTATTTAAAAAAAATAAATAAACCTCAAGATTTTGTCTTCAATGAATTTATTAGGTTACCTATTTCCAAATGGTGTTATAATCAATAGTTAGTGTTACTATATGTTGGTGTTTCTTTATTTTAGATTATCAAAGCAATAATACTCAAGTAACCTTTAAAGAGATGAAGTGCGCATGGTACAGCCCCCTCCCCCCACCTTCCCAGACACACACACATATACTGCCTCAGCCATTCTCTCCAGGAAAAACTAAATATTCTTTGCTTGAGACATCTTTCTAACTCTGGAAAGGTAGAAGTAACTCTTTCTACTTTGGAAAGTAAAACCTTTCCAGAGTGGAACATTTCAGTCCCTGAGACAGCTATTTCCAACGTACTTCAGCTCACCTTGTAATTTAGAGTGTTCATTTCATCTCTTCTAACCACTATTGAAACCTTTCATTAAATGTCTGAAGTTTTGAGGTCAACCATATTTTCTTTAATTTGCACAGCAACATTGCTATTAGTGGTGATCAATAAAGTCAACAACAGTAAAAAATGTTTTGGACTACTTTCTCAACTCTCTTTATTTAATATCACTTTCCATTGGAGAAGTTTTTTAAAGAGCTTTTTAAAGAGTTTTTTAAACATCTTATAGCAGACATCTGTTTCTGTTTATCTGCAAATAATGAAAACCTCCTTCAGCCACAACCAACAAAGTGTTCTAGGGATTTTGTATTTTGACCAATTAAGTCACCTCAAATGCCTTGCTTTACCTTCAGCAAGTACTTCAGGTATTCCCACCAGATATTTTGAGAGATAATTGCTATAAAGAATGTCTGCAGGAAAATTCCAAACTAGATAGGTAGCAGCTGAAGGGAGGATAAAATCAACTTTAAATGCTACTGAAAAGTTCAGCGATAAGGGCTGGAGGCAACAAAATGGAAAATTCTCTACTAACAAGCTAAATCCTTCATATGAAGAGGGGATATATAAAAGACACAAACCCGAGGCATAAGCAACTGGTTTTTTTTTGTTTGTTTGTTTGTTGTTGGTTTTTTTTTTTTTCATCTCCTTCATATGGAACTCAGAAATATTTATTTATTTATTTATTTATTTATTTATTTATTTATTTATTTATTCTGAAATAATAGTACACTTTCCATACCTTTTAGAACTAACATACCAGATTTTCTCTTAGGTTGAAACTGGTCAGTGCTGCAGTTCATCAACTTTCATGGGCAGATCTGTAATCAAATTATGTCTGATTTCACTCTATCTGAAAATGTGTTCTTAAGTCATAAAATAAGTTAGTCAAAAGCCAGTCAAATTGTATTATCATATGTTTACCACAGGCTAAAAGGGTACCCACAATCAAATGTTTTGACTTGGTTTATGTGTGATAACATGTGCATTATTCACACCGAGTTAATAAAAATAAAATATTAAAGCTCCATTTGATGGGTCTGGAAACTACTTTAGGTACCTCTACACATTAAGATTCTACAATATCAGCAGAGCCATTTGCTTCTGACACTCTTAACATGTGGCTGGAAAACTATGGAGAGGAAAAAGGGTCTGGGGGTGTTGCTTGACACTCACATGAACATGAGCCAGCAGTGCGCCTAAGTGGTCAAGGCCAACAGCATCCTGTCTTGTATCAAGAATAGTGTGGCCAGCGGGACCAGGGAAGGGATCTTCCCCGTGTACTCAGCTCTGGTGAGGCCGCACCTCGAGTACTGTATTCAGTTTTGAGCCCCTGACTACAAGAAAGACATCAAGGCCATAGCCATTTCCAGAGAAAGGCTGTGAAGCTGGAACACAAGTCTTATAAGAAACAGCTGAAGGAACTGGGGTTGTTTAGTCTGGAGAAGAGAAGGCTCAGGGGAGACCTTATTGCTCTCTCCAACTACCTGAAAGGAAGTTGTGGGGAGCTGGGGGTCAGCCGCTTCTTGCAGATAAATAGTGATAGGACAAAAGAGGATGGCCTCAAGTTGCATCAGGGAAGGTTTAGG
The DNA here is from genome assembly GCF_047663525.1 of Anas platyrhynchos. Classification (NCBI taxonomy): domain Eukaryota; kingdom Metazoa; phylum Chordata; class Aves; order Anseriformes; family Anatidae; genus Anas; species Anas platyrhynchos. Next base: position 50,585,084 of record NC_092587.1, on the reverse strand, counting down.
TTGGAAATTAGTAGACATTTCTTCTCAGAAAGAGTGGTCAGGCATCGGAACGGGTTGTCCAGGGAAGTGGTGGAGTCACTGTCCTTGGGTGTGTTTAAGGACAGGTTGGATGTGGTATTTAGAGACATGGTTTAGTGTGTAGTATTGCTGGTAGGGGGACAGCTGGACTTGATAATCTCTGATAATCTCTGAGGTCTTTTCCAACCTTAATGATTCTAAGATACTATGAAGATGCAAAATCTGAAAGAAAAGAATGAAATCCAGAATCCCATATTAGAAATTTCACATTTGCATACAGTAAGTGAAAAATCAAGTGCTTTAGAATGGAATATGAAATTCTCAGGCCACAAAGAGTGGGCAAAGAAGGAATATAAGTTAGCTCTTTCAACTGGGATCACCAAAAACCCTTGCATTACTTAAATCTACATTCGTATACAGGAGTGGTAGAGATGTTTTGAGAAGTTTGTTTATTCTCAGAAACATCACGCTCAAAGTTTGTCTTTCAAAAAATAGTTCTTTATTGCTCTCTCTCAGAAATGAGACTGGCCATTCTTGCTCTTTATTTATTTATTTATTTGTTTGTTTGTTTGTTTATTTATTTATTTATTTTCCCAAGGCATTTCAACACTTGAGACTTGTGTCTCAAGGCACAGTGTGCTTAGACAGTGGGAGATGTAGAAGCTATTTTTGGGAATGTTTCTAGCACAAGAAAATATTGATACTTAGAATAGCCACAGCCTTCCCAGGTGAATGCTCCCAACACAAAAACATACAGCCTGGTGGTAAAGCTACTCCTGAAAAAGGAAGAGGTGTAGCCTTAAAATCCCTCAGTTGAAGGAAGTCATTGAATACTCCGTATACCTTATTCAGGTCCTCCAGTCCTCTACAGATACAGCAGTTTTAACAAATAAAACAATATTCTCTGGCTAATGTGGATTATCTAATTAGGCTGGGGCTTTTTACTAGTAATGTTTAAAATAATATGACTACGGCACCACAAAATCTGTGGGTAGGTAAGATACAGGCACTTCAAGGTCAGTATTTGGACAGTGAGGTGGTGCACCACAATGCTTGCCATGCCTTACATAGTTCTCTGTTCTACTTTCCACCAAACAGTGACCTATTTAAATAATGAGAGAAGAACATTAGTGTTATTCAGTATTTAAAGTGTTAATCTTAAAAGATATCACAAAGACCTTTCATTTATTTATGAGTCACCACACAGCACTGCCCACTTTATAACTGGTTTGCAAGCATCTTGTTCAAGAAACACAAGCAGCTCCTCCTGTTTTAAATGTCAGTCAAGCAATGTTAACATATGGTCTTTCATAGATAAATCTTCCAGCATTATCACGGACACTAGAAATTATTGTTATAGAGATAACTCCCCTTCAGTTTTTATACTCAATTCAAATCTCTTCCACAGCATATTCATCTGTCCCAGTTTCTGGCATTAGTTTGATTACATGAATAGCAATTATGTAGAACTGTACCAGTTTTTCAGCATGACTAATTTTCTCAAGCAGGCAGAGAGAGACAGCCACACCAACAACACACCCACCATCATTTTGCATAATGTGTACTTTATACTTGCCAATCTGTTCACATATAGGGATTTTTACTTTTTTTCATCTGTTGTAACCAAGAACTTTAAAAAGAGAACCAAGAGCTTTAAAAAGAGAACATTTAAAGAGATAACATAAAAAGTCTGACAGTAAGAAAAAGCTGGACAAAATTTAATTCAGCAAATGGTAATCCCAACTTCCATTATTTCAGAGCTATTGAAACATTAATCAGAAAGGGTGCAGACACTTTACACATTCGTGCATTTCCTGACTATATCCTTTTTAAGATATACTGAACCATGTATCATGAGTAAACTAGAGATAGCCTGGAATTTTCACAGGTAATTTTACAATATATCCCACTTGAATGCATGAATTTGTTAAGATTTTTTTGTTGGGTGAATTAACACCTGGACTTCATCAAAATCATCAGTACACATTGCCTGTCTTGTTCTTACAATTCAGCACCGAGCCATAGAAATTATATTCACCAGTTATACGCATCCTCCATTGGAGCAGAAGCTGTGCTGGAACCTGGAGAGATCCACAGAAGAGAAGTGTTGCTTTGTACAACATGCCAAGGAAGAGGTCAGCATCTAATGATTCCAGGTACTTATGATCCCTAAAGGACAGTGATTCTGTGGGACTGCAAAGAGCAGGCAGAGAGTCACAAATGGTTTCTGAAGATCACAGAACTTCTTTGAACTTTCCTCTTTAGCTCTGACTACTTTTATTTCCTCATTAATGGACAGGATCAGAGGGAACCTGGTCAGTATTATAATTAAGTGTATATGAAGTTTAGTTAAGTTTAATTTGGACAGCATTTACTCCACTTCTCATTGCTTGTCCTGGAGTACTAGGAAGATAAATTTACCCACTCATCTTATTTATCGTATTCCTGTTGTACCCTTTGCTTCACAGTCAGTAAATTAAATTACAGAAAGAAAAAATCTTTTTGAATTTATCTCAAGCTGAGAAATTTGAAATTTATTTAAAGCATTTCCTTTCTTCAGCCAGCCAGCCAGCATTGTTCATAAGAAAACAGTGAAAAAGAGTAAATTATATATTTATATGTACGTATATACTCTGCTGTTCTCTACCTCTGAAACTCTACCAGAGTTGCCGGTCTGTGATCTGGTTCCTAGAGAGGAGGGAGAAAGCTGTGCCAAATATGTAAGTGTGTGTCATTATAATTCAGACCCAAGGCAGATACACTTGCAGCAGTACACTGCTGCCACAAATCTGTGCTTCATCCAGGTGAGGTCAGGTGTCATTTATTGCCCATTCTCCACTGATGGCAGCTGAGGTTACCTTTCTGGATGTGCAGATTGCATGCGACTTGAAAAATGTAGGAGACATATTCATATTGTTTGAAAGTCAGAACTGGAAACTTACTGAAAGAGGTGACTGAGGTCTCTCTATTTAAGTGCCTATTCCCTTCTGAGCTTTTGTGCTGAACAGAGATAACCATCTGTGCTCAATTGCTACTTATGGTTTTGTAACATCAGCATCTGCTGATAAAGAAAATATGGGAGTCTGTGCCCACAATAACTGAAGCTTCATTTACCACATCAAAACTCACTTCCTAATTGTTCAGTTTTATTTTAGTTGAAGTACAGGTGTTGTCACTCTTTCTGACATCTGAAATTATTTAGAGTAAGATTCACTCATAGAATTTGGTGTTGGCTTTTTTCTTTTTTATATAATAATAATAATAATAATAATAATAATAATAATAATAATAATAAGAAGAAGAAGAAGAAGAAGAAGAAGAAGAAGAAGAAAAAGATTTTTATACATGGATAAAAAGTAAAAATAAAATGTTCTTTATGTTTCTCAAATAAATTAAAAGAAAAATGTGCTTTCTAAGGGTTTTTCTGTGTAACCAAATGCTCTCAATCTAAAATTATAGTTTTAGATTAAGGGGAAATAAAAGTGAAATCTCCTCAAAGATCATAGAACATATGTCTCTTTTGTGCCAGCTGTAAAAGATTAGCCAAGAATGTCTGCCTGTCTGCTACTGATGATTCTCAACAAATTTTCATGTTGCAGCACATGAAATATTAAATCATAAAAAATCAGTCTTACAATTAGCACAAAGCCACAGACCAGCAGCAAGCACAGTGTGTACCCATACCATTTTTATATGACATATCGATTTGATGTGGAGTGTTGTATTTCAGATTGTCAAAATCCCTGTTAGTTTTGAAGATAACAGTGTGAAAGTTGTGGATGACTTAACATAGGAAGCTGGTATATATTGTTAGTGCCTGAAGTAGGAACTTCTCTATCTCACATCAAGGGAACTTCTGTGCCACTGGAACTGCAGAGTATTTGCGTGTCTGTGGAGAGTGAGGCTGGTGGGCTTGCAAGCTGTAGCTCATATCTAGCTATGACAGACTGGAGATGGTTACATATAGAGCAATTCAGTTGTCTACTGTGCTTACAGGAGCCACAGTAACTGAAATACTACATGAAAAGACCTAAATGGGCTTCTATAAGACTTACCTGGAGCTCCACCTGGTAGGCAACCATCTGCATTTCTTCAGGGTTGACGTAGTCATCAAACTGTTTTATCCACAGTTGTGCAACATTGCCTGGCTGTCCACAAGCAGCTGTACCCCAGCAGGAAGCATACAAAAGTATCTCCAGCCTCTGCACACACAGCACAACTAATCTGAAACTGAGTAAATCTTTAACAGGTAATTGGGTTTATGTAACAAACATTCTAAAAAGAATTACAGATAGATTTTACATAAATAAGAAGCTGAGTTTCAAGAAGGAGCTGGAGTTATGACCAAAGACTGTCACTACAGCAGAGAGGCTTCATTTCTGTTTGACAAAACAAATAAAAACTAAATAAGAATTGAATTACTTTGTGCATAGACACACAGCTTGAGTAAAAAGACTAGAAACCAGTCCCTCTCTGATAAGTTAAGTGCAGGCAGTGTTCTGGGATGTCTGAGTTTTCAAGGTCAGTTGCTGGAGTTGTGAGGTAGGGACCCCTTCTGAGTGCTTCAGGAAGTACCAGGTTACTTTTGCCACAGCAAGTAAGCCTTTGTGATGGTTATATTCACTTTGGATGTGGACCTTTCCACGAAAACTGGGAGTCTAAACAGATTCATATTACAATGTTCAGCAGCCTAGAGGGTCTGAATCCTGCCCTTCTTCAAGACATACTGGATCTGAACCACATGCAAAAACTTTTCCTTGCAAGATGATAAGAAGTATTATGAAACCATTAGAAATTAAATGTTGGTTTTACTGTTGCTGGAAGCAGGGAGATTGTTTCTTCTCTACATTAAGCAAAAAATTGTTTATGTTTGCATCCTCTGCTTAATACATATCTATATTTGCTAAGTTGAATGAAATCAACAACACCTGTATACTTTTGTTTAACCAAAATACCAAAATGTTCTATGCTGTTAAAGTAGTAAGTTTGTATTGCAGGTATTATGCAAGTTGGTTCAAGATAAACTTATCACTGATACAATTATTGTTAAAGTTAAAAAATGACAATTTTGAAAATAATCATTGAACGTGACCTATATTCAGTTTCAGTTTCTGTAACTTAATCCCCCAATAAATTGTTTGGCTTTGAGCATCAATTCAATGACCTAGAAAGGTTAAGAGGTGACACTTGCCAATACTGACTTATGCACAAACACAGACCTAATTCTGACCATCTGGAAATTTTACATTTTAATTTTATGTGTGTTATTACACTGTATGTGCCTCCAAAATAATTACAGTGTTATGGTATAAACAAATATTTACACTAGACAAAATAAGAAAGAAATGCCAATCAACTCACCTGGAGAAACAGGAATAAACCTACTTAATTATATGTAACAGTTGTTAAGCAACAAGTCAGGTCAGAGTGTAAGCTTAATTTAATTTTCTTTGATATATATATAATACAACAATTAATGAAATATGTGTATATATATATATATATATATTTTTTTTTTTTGGCGGGGGGTTCCTTTTCTAGAGAAGAGGGGAGGGGAGGGGAGGGGAGAACCTTCAAATATCACCTAGTCCACTTCCTGACCATTTTAAAGCTAACCAAAAGTTAAAGCGTATTATTGAGGGCATTGTCCAAATGCTGCTTGAATACTGACAGGCATCAGGCATCAACAACCTCTCTAGCCTGTTCCAGTGTTTGACCACTCTTGCACGATGATTTTTTTTCTAGTGCAGTCTGAACGTCCCCTGATGCAGCTTTGTGATGTACCCATGTGTCCTGTCATTGATTAATAGGGAGAAGAGATCAGCACCTTCCCTCCTCTTCTCCCTCCTCAGGAAGAGAAGGCCACCTCTAAGCCTTCTCTTCTCCAGAGTAGACAACCAAAGTGTTCTCAACCTCTTCTCATAGGACAGGCCTTCCATCTCTTTTCCCAGTTTTGTTGCCCTTCTCTGGATGTTTTCATGGACCTTACTATCTTTTCATATTGTGAAAGCAAGAACTGTACACAATATTCAAGGTGAAGTCACAGCAATGCTAAATATAATGGGAGAATTATCTCTTTTGACCAGCTGGTTATACTGTGATTAATGAATCCCAAAATGTAGTTTGTCCTCTTGGCTGCAAATATATATATAGGCACTTTGAGATTTCTGTCCAAGAATGAGTTCAAAGAGAAGATATGAAGTGATTAGGTAATTGTAGCAGACTTTTCACCTCCAGATCTTTGTTTCACATTACAAAAAAAAAAAAAAAAAAAAAAAAAAAAAAAGTTATTGCAATCTGAAGACTGAAATAAATTTGCTTTAAATTTGCTTTTCTTAGTCCACTTGTTCCAAGTGAACATTTGTCCACATCACACTTATTCTGAACACAGAGGATCAAACTGGCTTTGTTCCTGGACTGCCTTTTTATTGCAAGGAAATTTTTCCTCTAGGACAGGATGTGCTTTACATCTATGAATAGAACTCTTCTTTTGAGAGTAATCATTAAATATGATCTCACCAAAAAATGGAAACAGAGGACTGAAGGATTAAAATGAAAGTTCAAAAAGAATAAGACTCCATGTAACTCAGTAACTCAAGATAAATATAAGACTTATAGACAAGGATCTACATGGTTTCAGGAGCATCTATATAAATGGTGGGATTTGGTTAGCTAACAACAAGGACAAAGAAGATCATAGAAACCTCAAGGAGTTTCTGTTATCAAAAATGCCACAGAAAATGGACTTGTCCATGCAACGATACATACAGAACTGCATAAATAATTAGAAACTCTATTACAGTGTTTTCCACCTCCTCAATACCTCCAGCTTGGTTTTCACTGGAAGCTGGCAACATTTTAACTTGATACAACACTCCCACCCCCACCCCACGCATTTAAGGTCAGTAAAAAGCTGACCAAAAAAAAAATATACATAGATATAAATAAAATGTGTAATTGCTGATTGTGTATGGACAGCCAGTCAGAATAATGTATTTTACTGATTTCATTCATTAAAAGAACAGGTGGAAACCATGTGCAAGACTGAACTGTTTGGTTTGGTTTGGTTTGAGTATTCTCTTTTTTAAACCTATATTTTCTAACACAAGTTTTATGTTGTAACTTCATGCATCACCTTAAGTGCCAGTGAGGTTTGGTGTTCTGAAAAGATGACTGTGTCCAGACACAAAAGTTATGTACCTAGCTGTAGCATATAGTGGTGTTAAAGGAACACGTTTAAATTACAGTAAGTGGAGGCATAAGCAATGAAATGCCAAACCAAACAAAATGTTATCAGGGTCAGATGCTTCTCACTGACACCAAAAGATCATTGATGAACTTTAGAAGGTGTGTCTGCCATATACAGGACCAAAATACATAGTATATTCAAAATGTAGTACAAGAATCTTTTTATATATGCTTATTTACAAGATCACAACAATAAGGGTTTACTTCCCCCTCTCCCCCCCCCCCCCCCCACACACACACACTTTGTTGCATGATGAATTATTCCTAGATCATATATATTTGACAAGCATTTTCACAGTATATTTGTTTTCTAGCTTACATCAAATGATCTTATCTCTTGTGTTAAACAAGTGTTTTCAAGTATCTTAAATTGGGCCTGTGGTGAAAGCATGCTAGTTTTAAAATTTCAGGATATACATATTATTATACCCACACTGGACTGGCCTTTGTCAGAACTTTATTCTGAGACTGTAACCTTATAGAATCATAGAATATCCCGAGTTGGAAGGGACCCATAAGGGTCATCAAGTCCAACTCATGAATACCTTGCACACTTCTCCCCACTATGCCTTCCCTCTGAAATGCAAATGCAACTCTTGCTCCATCAATGCATAGCTGAGACTGCAATGAGTATATCTGACAGCAACCATAAACAGAACTGTATGTCAGGTCAAATATTTTGCTTTCATTTGTGAAGCAGACAACTGATCAATTTTGACTGACTTGCCAAGAGTTCACAAGATTAAACAGTTATCTAAGGGATTCCAGTGCTACAGCTGGTCAGTTCAGACACATTTGAAGTACTTGCAACTCCCTAGCCCCACCCAGCCACACTTAATCCTAGGTATGTTGAGGAACGATGAAAAAAAAAGAGAGAGAAATTATTTTTCTGAAGGGAAAGGGAAAGGGAAAGGGAAAGGGAAAGGGAAAGGGAAAGGGAAAGGGAAAGGGAAAGGGAAAGGGAAAGGGAAAGGGAAAGGGAAAGGGAAAGGGAAAGGGAAAGGGAAAGGGGAAAGGGGAAGGGGAAGGGGAAGGGGAACAAGAAAGGGGAAAAGGGAAAGGGGAAAGGGGAAAGGGGAAAGGGGAAAGGGGAAAGGGGAAGGGAAGGGAAGGGAAGGGAAGGGAAGGGAAGGGAAGGGAAGGGAAGGGAAGGGAAGGGAAGGGAAGGGAAGGGAAGGGAAGGGAAGGGAAGGGAAGGGAAGGGAAGGGAAGGGAAGGGAAGGGAAGGGAAGGGAAGGGAAGGGAAGGGAAGGGAAGGGAAGGGAAGGGAAGGGAAGGGAAGGGAAGGGAAGGGAAGGGAAGGGAAGGGAAGGGAAGGGAAGGGAAGGGAAGGGAAGGGAAGGGAATAAATCTCAAAATACCATCTGCAGTTGTTCTCAGATAAAATTTTCTTTTTCACTTGGGAAAATGGAGAAAAATAAATATGCTGAATTGATGTTGAGGATTGCTAACTATTTAAATTTTGGATCTTAATTTCTAAGAATAGGAACTGTGATCACTATTTCAGCTCAATAGAAATGTTGCTTTGCTTTCGACTTACATGTTATGTTAGGACAAACAGACCCTACTAAGAACTGTTAACAATCAGACCGACTATATACCATGTATTGTTGTTATGTGATTTTTAAAGTAAAATTACCATGTAGTAAGTTTCTTTCATGGTAATCGCAAAAGCTCCTGTTTATTTTATTATTGTTCTTATATTTTATATGAATACAGGGCTTTGTTCCTAGAAATTCTGAGTTCTGACATTCAAAAAATATGAATAATTCTTTATAAATTATTGTTATTTTAGTTACTATAAAGCAAAATTCATTAAAACTATCTTTGTCCATATGGTCATTTGGTAATTAATCTTAATTTCACCTATTCACTAAATTGTAAAAAATTATTTCTCAATTTTTATAATACTTGTCTGTTCACAAACTGATCAGCTCAAATATTTGGCACTTGATTTTGCATAACAATTATTTAATAATTTATTGATTTTGCATAATAATTCATTTACACCATTCAATACACCATTAATTGTATTATTAAATTTGCATTTATAATGTTTTAAATAGGAACTTGCTGAATAACACAATTAGCATAATCATTTATATTTGCAATACTTTAACTTGAGACTCAACTAAAACTTACACACCAGAGTAAACCAGACTAAAATTTATGGGCAAAAAGGATTCTTTACAACTCCTTTTATTCGTTAAGAAAAAATAAATAAAAAAAAATCATGCTTTTGACAAACATAACCTAAATGGGAGAACTTTGAATCAAGTTTGTCTTTTAACTTACTACTGCAGCTAGGGGAGGAAAGACAACCTAGGGATCGTTGGAGTTTCTCTGGGAAATAAATAATTAAATAAAATAATAATAATAAAAAGCCAAAACTATTATTTTCTACTTCACTGTAACTTTCTATTTAAGTGTTTAGTTTTTGTTCAATGAAAAGACAAAACAGTACTGAAGGTGATTTGCCAAAGTGGCAGATTTTGTTCTAAAAGTTTGATTAAAATTATTTTAGCCATCAGTAGTAGTACAAATATGTCTAAGATAAAAGAATGTATGAAGTTACTGTATTGCTGTACTAATATCTTGCTACTATAGGTAATAGAAGATGAATGTTTTAGATATTTTATCAGAAAGGTTTAGATTGGGGTGATCAAATAGTTTAACTCAAAGTGTAACAGCTTCAAACACATTTCAGCATAGGCAGATCTGAGAATTAAGAATGTGTTTACTACATATAATTAAGCAGGTCTTGAGCTTTTTTTATAGTACTTGGCCTAGTTTTCCCCATCTTTTTAATTTCCTCAGAAGTATGGCATGCCCACAAAATATTCTTGTTAAACATTGATACATATCATCTACAACCACAATATACAGTATACTTGCAAGTGAAAATGATGAAAGCAAAATTGTACTTCTCTCTATAATTTGCCTTGGGACACACTTACAGGATTCTGGAATTCAAACTTTATCAGAAAACATTTCAGTGAAGTGGAGAAACAAGCATTAGTATTAATGGTAGCATTTTTGTGTATTGGTATATCACCTCTGCTGATTTCACCAACAAACATAGGCCCACATAAAGAACTGTATAAAAGAAGCACACAGGTGTATCAACATTATGATACTAGGTGCCAATAAGTCTAATAGTTTGACAGACATATAAAAGAGTGAGATCATAAATATCCAGATCCTGAACCATGTTATATGCACAGGAGAAGCACACTGACGTGTCCTGTAAGAGAAAACTTGGGGTTCTAAGGCTGCCACAGCTCCAAAAAGATGGTAGATGCAGGGCCTTTGGGTATCAAAAGGCCAAGATCCCTTTGAGAGCTTGCCACTCTCAGTTACCCTGGTTCTTCAATCAGTCTGAATTTGGTGTATATATAGGAAATATGAATATAAAAGTACTTGGATACAGGTATCTTAGAAAATGCTGAAATATTAAATTGTAACAACTAGTGCTTTCCTTTGACTATATTTGTAATAAATTTTCTAGTAATTGATATATATATATAAATATATATATATTTTTAAGTATAACTGTTCAGACTGTTTACCCGGGAAACTACAGGCCTGTCAGTTTGACCTCAGTACCAGGGAAGCTCATGGAGCAGATCCTCTTGAGAGTCATCATGCGGCACTTGCAGGGCAAGCAGGAGATCAGGCCCAGTCAGCATGGGTTTATGGAAGGCAGATCCTGCTTGACGAACCTGATCTCCTTCTATGACAAAGTGACGCGCTGGGTGGACGAGGGAAAGGCTGTGGATGTGGTCTACCTTGACTTCAGCAAGGCATTTGACACCGTCTCCCACAGCATTCTCCTCAAGAAACTGGCTGCTCTTGACTTGGACTGGTGCACGCTTCGTTGGGTTAGAAACTGGCTGGATAGCCAGGCCCAAAGAGTCGTGGTAAATGGAGTCAAGTCCAGTTGGAGGCCAGTCACTAGTGGCGTTCCCCAGGGCTCAGTGCTGGGGCTGGTCCTCTTTAATATCTTCATCAATGATCTGGACGAGGGCATTGAGTGCACCCTCAGTAAGTTTGCAGATGACACCAAGCTAGGTGCGTGTGTCGATCTGCTCAAGGGTAGGAAAGCTCTGCAGGAGGATCTGGATAGGCTGCACCAATGGGCTGAAGTCAACTGCATGAGGTTCAACAAGGCCAAGTGCCGGGTCCTGCACCTGGGGCGCAATAACCCCAAGCAGAGCTACAGGCGGGGAGACGAGTGGTTGGAGAGCTGCCAGGCAGAGAAAGACCTGGGAGTATTGGTGGACAGTCGTCAGAATATGAGCCAGCAGTGTGCTCAGGTGGCCAAGAAGGCCAACGGCATCCTGGCTTGTATCAGAAACAGTGTGACCAGCAGGGCTAGGGAGGTGATCGTCCCCCTGTACTCGGCTCTGGTGAGGCCGCACCTCGAGTACTGTGTTCAGTTTTGGGCCCCTCACTACAAGAAGGACATCGAGGTGCTTGAGCGGGTCCAAAGAAGGGCGATGAAGCTGGTGAGGGGCCTGGAGAACAAGTCTTATGAGGATTGGCTGAGGGAGCTGGGCTTGTTCAGCCTGGAGAAAAGGAGGCTCAGGGGCGACCTTATCGCTCTCTACAGATGCCTTAAAGGAGGCTATAGTGAGGTGGGGGTTGGCCTGTTCTCCCACGTGCCTGGTGACAGGACGAGGGGGAATGGGCTTAAGTAGCGCCAGGGGAGTTTTAGGTTGGATCTTAGGAAGAACTTCTTTACCGAAAGGGTTGTTAGATGTTGGAACAGGCTGCCCAGGGAAGTGGTGGAGTCACCATCCCTGGAAGTCTTTAAAAGACGTTTAGATGTAGAGCTTAGGGATATGGTTTAGTGGGGACTGTTAGCGTTAGGTCAGAGGTTGGACTCGATGATCTTGAGGTCTCTTCCAACCTAGAAATTCTTTGATTCTGTGATTCTGTGAAATATTGTGCAGAAATCACCTACAAAGGAGATGGAAGTTAAAACTTTTAATGTGTTTATTCACCATAATTCAATCATGTAACCTGGTAATCTAATTATTGAATCTCACTTTCTTTTTTTTTTTTTTTCAGTCTAAAGTTTGTATTTGCAATCAACAGAAAGAAAAAGTAAATGATACATAAAGAGTACAGTACTGCAGTGTTGAATGTAAATGAATCAGAGACTCACTCATGTCTGCAGTATTCTCTTGAGGCTAAAGTAAAAACCAACAACTCCAAGGTTAAACACTAGTTTGATAGCAGGCCTGTTTGACACTATTCCTCTCCTTTCAAGACACCCATTTTACATCAATTTTCCTTGTACATATAATTTACCAGTGTATTGGACAACTTGCTTCTTAGCTTCCATTTAGCAAATAGATATAAAGACCAAATCAAAAATATCAGTCCCTCTAGTGATTCCCTGAGTATGAAAAGGAAGACATGGTGACCAAGCTGGAACAGAACTGCAACTTCTTCCTCAAAATCCCACAGTAGACATTTCACAATCTGTCGACTGTGAAAAAATCACTGTGAAGACTTTGAAAATATATTTGCCTCTGCCAGGGATCTTTTTTTAAATAATTGGTCATTATTTGTCCATTTGTTGGAGAGGATTTCTCTTTGCCTTTCTACAACCCAAGAGAAAGTTATGATCATCATGCAACAGCTATGATCATTGTGCAGCAGATTAACAGATTATTTATTTTTTTGGTCTGTCTGGAACATTTAATAATTCAATATTTCTATGACAGTTATAATTAAAGGTGAGAAATAGCCACCAGAATGCTGAAGAGTTTGTATAAATTAAGTAATGTGGACTTCTGAATTGGGATTTCACTTACAGACTCATAGTATTTGTAAATGTACTAGCAAAGGTGTTTAGACTGTGTCTGCTTTGTTTGCAAGGCTTAGTCCAACAGGAACCTTCTGAAACAGCTTTAAAGTTGGATGAGATGGAAAGGAGAACACATAATTAGTGGAACAAACATATAATTTATAGAACACATAGAATATATCAGAAAACAGCATGTAGAAATAATATATCTAACAGCAAAAAGGATCATGGAGTGACAAAGTTTACAAAGTTTTGCCAGATATAACAGAAGGTAAAGTTTTAATTACTTTTAAAGAGTCAGCACACCTATATTCTGGGGAAAAAAGAAAAAAAAAAAAAAAAAGAGGAATCTTACACACCTGAGTTTTAAAGCTTTTATTTTAGTACTTCTCAATAACAGGCTCAACCTATGCTAATCTCATTTTGTTAGTTAAATGCCTCAGGCTTTCACTTAGTCTAAAATTCCAATTAATATAAAATACCACAAGATAGCATCAGGGTGGGAAAAGTTTGGCAAGGATCTAGTTTAACATACAAGCTGCACACAGTAATGAGTCAGTGGCAATCTTACCAGCTAGATAAAACATGTAAGACTGACAGGCAGACAAATGGAAAATGAGTTGCGGATGTCCTCTTTAGTGCAGTATTACAAATTGCTGATTTAGCTCAGAAAATGGCCAAAACACTTTGCAAATCAGAGAAAAACAGTAACTTGCATGGCAATATTTTCAAAAGTGATTATTTTTAATGCAGATATTGGAAAGATACTTGCGGGTGTCTTCTCTTCTTTCCTTCTTGCCCCTCTTTCTCATATGCATGCTCCTCCCTGAACTTCTTAGGTGGAGTCTGGAGGTTGTGGTGAGATTGAGCAGGCCTCTTCAGAAGAAAGTCAACAAGGCAGCAAATGGTTGTGGGAATCTGCAGCTAAAGAGAGGACAGGAAAGCTTCCTCCTGTGTTTCCAGTTTGATTAGAATAATCACAGTGGTTCCTGAAATTGAGTTGCTTCCATAGTCATTACTCCTACTACTTTCATCAACAAAGTCCTTACTGTTTGGACTCACTAGTGACCTCCATTATGAGTCACTTTCCCCTTTCACAATTTTATACTGCTCTTAGGTACATTCCTGTTGAAGGTGCACCATCTCCTTTTATTTCTGGGCTTGCTTATGTTGGCTTCAAAACTTCTTTTGCAGTTGAAGCTGCTTCAGCATTGTCAGGTAACATAACAGGATGCTTTCTGTATAAAAATTACTATTTGTTCATCATTTCGGAATCCTATTTAGTTTGCAGGGAAGATGGTAGGTTGCAAGGAAGGCCAGAAGCTCTCTACATAATTTGTGGAGTCATAGACAGAAAGCACAATATTTTCTAAAGAGCTGTAGAAGGCTACAGAATAGCATATCTATAGCCATCTTCACTCTGAAATCAACAGCCAACATTTTCCACTGTATAATAACATGCATAGGCTAGAATTACAGATGTTGTCAAAGTATGACTTCTAGTAAAACAATTTTGGAGAAAATGTCCCACAAGTAACCTGAAAATCTACCTAAACCTTTGAAGAATGATGGGATCTTGAAGTTAGCTGCAGTTACATGTTTAATTCTACAGTAATCTGCACTTGAGATTTCAGAAAAAGTTGTTTGACAAGTACAGATAAGCAGGTGAAGAACAGAGACAGAGTCATCCTTTCTGGGTTTTTGTAACCATCTCTGAGTGGTGATTAAGAATGTTACGGTGCTTAAAGTACCTTTATAAAGAAGATGAGGTTTGTGAAAGTGGCTGCACCATCCATTAATTCCCATCCTAACTGAGAAGTGATCTAGCCTAGTATGTAACTGGAAATGCTTTGATGTGAGAGAAATATCCAAGAGGATTTGGGGTGATTTCATTTATTTATTTGTTTATACCAATATAAGGCCAGAAAAACAGCTTTTCTTTTTGCTGTAGCTGTTCTCTGTAATGGAAAGAATTTTCAGTTTGAGCATTTACAGAACTGATTTTTTCCCCATATCATATCCATATCATATAATCTCTTCCCTGTGGAAATAGTGGCAGGGGCTGCTAGCACCAGTTTTCTTTGGCAGCTGTGGCTGCAGGAAAGGTACACCACAACTATGGTCCCTTCTGGAGGAAGGCAGAGCAGTTACATTATTGTTGTTGCCCAGCAGCGTTGTCTTGGTGGAGCTGAGCTATCAGGGAATAAATTTTGGAAAGCTGCCAGTTAAAGGGACCTTTCCTCCTGCTGATTACAGATAGCACTAACATGGAGAAGCAAGGCAAGGCAACTGAAAGAGCAGCAGGTTGGCAAAAGGTGCTGACCAACACACAGTCTTATTCTTAAATCATAGCCTGTGTCCCTTTCCTGGAAATCTGTCCTAGTGTGGTGAAACAGGAATCATCACTATAAGATGTGGACTCGCTTTGGGTCACAGAGCCTAGAATTTTGTGGAAGCTGTGGCCAGGGAAAAATGCTGAAGGATGGCTTACCAAGCATTTTATCAGTCTCAACCTCAGAAAATTATAATGGAACAAGAATCCTAATTTTCTTCTATTTCTGCCAGGATTCACATGTGACAATGAGCCCATATTCACATGATATCAACAGATATTAACATGGTATCAGAGAATTGTCCAGATCATGGCATTCCCTGGCAAAAATATTGATTCAACTTGTCATACTGTGAACACACCTGATAAACTGGACAGCTTTTAGCTTTCATATAGGTAACTTTCATTTTAAACTCAAAAATGCCCAGGCCCCGTTTTAGCTATCAGAAGCATGCCACACATCAACCTCCTGATTGAATTGGTTGGAAATTTTTCAAACAGCAAAATACTGTTTTCTCTCTTAGTATTGGCAGTTCAAAACAATGGAGTTATCTGCTCCTGAGGTCATTCATCTGTATTGCAATTTCCTTATCCTCCTGATGGAAAGAAATGGTAAAACACACAAAAGAAAAGGTCCAAAAAAAAAAACTCTGGAAGGACTACCTTACAAAATGTGAGACTGAGGCCTTTATAGTAGTTCTTGTGAAATGTAAGATTTTTTCAGGCATTGCTTCTTTAGGAGTTGTATTGGGAAATGTTAGGGTGACTTCCATGAACCAGTAGAAAAGGAATTTATTGGTTATAGTACACATCCACATCACCTCTAGGACAACTGCAAAGAATAAATTTTCAACAGTAAAATAGTGTTGATTAAACAGTATTCTTTTGTCTGTAATAAACTTTATTTTTTGACTCCAAATGGTTGAATAGCATTCAACACAAGGTTCCAAATACCAGGCAGTGCCATGCCATCAGGGACCTAGCTTATATTTTATCCTGGTTTTAGCTATCTCAGCTGACTACATAGTTCTGAATTGATTTAAGTAATTCATTTTGCAATTTTTTTCAAAGGATGAGTTTCACTTCACCAGCTGCGATAAAATAATCCATTATTTTTTCTTCTGTGTACAATGTCACAGGAATGCTTCCCAGCTTCACTAAACAGTTGTATTTGCATAACTGAAATTTGCAAATGAGGCCTCTTGAGATTTTAATAATAGGAACATGATCTAGAAGTAGATGCCATCACATTTTTTTAGGTAAAGACATATTATTAGTCACAATTTCAGATAGAACAGTTTTTTTTGTTGTTGTTGTTTTGTTTTGTTTTTCTGATGACTTTCATGTAGTCTAAAGTCCTTTAAAAATATATATATAAACTTACTTTCTTATAATTCATCATGAATATCACAAAGAGCTATGAAGCTCTATCACATTTTCTATGACAAGTATACAATCTGAAATTTTCTGTTGATCTATGCTGATCCTGTGTTCTTCATAAATTAAATAAAAAATTTTAATTCCTTTCCTCACATCCCAGGGAGGCAATTGAACTGCTATTAAATTGATTGTCTAAGCCTGAAAATTAGGCTTTAAACAAAAGTCTTTGGTTTATTTTCACTGATATGGAAAACAAGAATTATTTAAGAATTCAAAAATTATTTAAGACTTTTATGTCATCTTTACTTCGTGAATAATGTACTGATAATGAAAAAAAAAAAGTTTAGATTTTAAATTATATTGGAAGTTAATGTCTCAAGAAACATAAAGTAATTAGTATAATCTTTCAAAGATTGTAAAGAAGCACTGCTGTCAGATAGATTTTGTTTGTTAGGGCTTGGTTACTTCTAAATGCTTTATTTTAACTGCATAAATAAAATTTATTTTTAGACAAGGCAAGTCCTGAAGTACTAATCTACCTGCAGTATAAGTAATTTTTCATTTTCCATGGTATGAAGATGCATCAGACAGTATGAAAAGCTAGTTAGATTAGCTCTAAATTAAGATGAGTCATGTCAAGAGAGGACGTCTTCTGTGTTTACATTCTTGCCTCACAGTGACTTGGCTGAGGAACAAGGGCATGTCATACTGGGAAAGGGAAATAAAAAATGTTATGTTGTGTTGTATGCATTTTTCAGTGGCAGCAACAACTGAGAACTTCCTTTTCTGGGGAACCTCCTAAGCAACTACATTGCACTGGTCCTGCAAACGGACCAGCTGCCAAGAAGCTGGCCAGAACGTGGTGGCTCTGGACCAGCTGAAATCACAGTGAAGAACTATCTGAAAAGAACCCTAGGTAGCCACTCTTTTGAGGCCTGTACAGCCTCCAAGGATGGAAGTCACAACACAGGACTATCCTTTATGCCATGAAATCCCCAAGCGAGAATGCCATGTTAGGGGCACAGTATGCTGCGATATCTGTTTGAGTTTGCTGTACAGATAGGGATGAAGTTCAGGCAATGCCCACATCAAAGAATGAGATCTGGCAGTGTACCTTTCTGGTACTCTTTCTACGACTCAGGCTGACCTTATCAGCCCTGTGGCTTTATAATCTCCTGATTATCCTGGATGTCAGAGAAAATAACATCTTTAAAAAAATAAAAGTAAATAAAACCTGAGAATTCTGATTAAATTTTCTGCTCCTCAGGAGTTTCTCAACTAGACTATCTCTAAATTCAAAGCTAGCTCAGTCTTCTACGTCACTTTCACTTTGAGAAAGCTCTTAGTTTCTGCTGTGTTCTGGAGCAGACTAAGCTTTCACTGGAGCTAAGATTTTCAGAGAAAGCTAGACCTCTTCCCACAATAGTAAAAAGTGAAGGTTTTGTCCTAAATTCAACGATGCAAGGTTGAAACACTAGTATGGCTTGCAAACAAATGGCAAGTCCTGGGGGGTGGGGGTTCAAAATATATTTTTAGAAGAAACATATGTTAATCAAGATATGCTCTATAGAGCTGAAATAATCACAATTCACAAGGGACCTCTATTAGACCCAGTTCTGAGCAGTGTTACAACTCCTGAAAAATCAAATAAAGTAAGTGATTTTTTTATTATTATTATTTATTTTGTAATTGCTTTTGCCAAGTTAAGGCCTATGGGCTTCCAGGAATATTTTTTAGTTCTGTTCCTTCCTATTGCTACTTTGCTGTCACAGAAGATAGATTACCATCTAAGAAAAGACCAGCAGTACTCTCCTCTCTGCTTTCAATGGACAGGCAGATCATTAATGCTATACTGCAGACTGCCTATGTCCTGTCTTCTGCAAACTAGACAGGCAACTCATCATCTGAAGGTGACTAGACAGGTACGGTCATAAAATACAACTGAGTGACAAACCCAGAGGACTTAATGGAATAAAATTAGGTGTTAGTTTGCAGATAATTTGGAGTATCACGGATCAAACTCAATAAAATAATGTCTACCATCTCTGAACAATGATAACTAAAAAAAAAAAAAAAGTGTAAAAGTAGAATATTAGGATTCATTTTGTTCAGACTCCATTTCAAAATGATGAATGATTGATAATTTAGTAATGCAACAGCTATCCTATTCCAGCTTATCCATGATAACTTGTGACTGATATATATACATATATATATATATATGTATATAATTTATTAAGAGGATATTTTTAGAAAATGGAAATACAACAGAATGGAAAACCAGACCGAAAATGTTAGCATTCTGCCAAGCTCTGTACAGACTGTGAGTTTTGTCTTGAACACAGAAGCCAAGGGACAAAAGGGGCTGCTGTCAACTTGCATGCTGCATTTAAATCCTAGATCAGCCTCTGTGACAGGAACAAATTCTGAGACACCAAAGCAAATTCACTCCTGGCAAAGTTTCAGAGAACAGCCTCAGGGCACCAGCAATGATTCACGCCTGCACCTGAACTGTGGATAAGGACATGTGAAAGCTATTAAGGAACAGCCGGGAGTAGGGCAAAGTCAACATGACTTCACTGTCAGAGGTGAGACCAAAGTGACTAACTGTCCCTTCCCCATTTACCCTTCAGAGCTCTCTAAGCCTAAACTGAAGCACATTTATTTTGTCTCCTGGTGTTCTCAGTTGTGCTGCAGCAGAGAGGGTTTGATTTGAATGTGCTTCCCATGGCAGGATGTAGGTAGAGCTGGGCCCTGCTGGCTTGCTGGGCCTCAGGCCAGGAGCACCCAGCTCAGGAATGCAAGTGCTGAAGCCTATGCAGCCTCTGGCAACGGGAATTTATCACGTACCCATGGACCATTAATCTCATTAATCCAATTCTCTTTAGCACAAACTGAAGAATTCCTCTGTTCTCAGACAGTAAAGTAGCTTTTCTGTACTTGTATTAAGGAATTAACAAGGCCTTCCCCTTTAGAATGATTTAGAATGATACCTTATTTTAACATACCTTATTTTAAGTTTTCACATGGCTACCTCCTCAAATCTATGTGGGCATTTTTCTATGAAAATAGTCACAACTGGAATCCAAACCGAAAT
The DNA here is from genome assembly GCF_047663525.1 of Anas platyrhynchos. Taxonomy (NCBI): domain Eukaryota; kingdom Metazoa; phylum Chordata; class Aves; order Anseriformes; family Anatidae; genus Anas; species Anas platyrhynchos. Next base: position 50,565,191 of record NC_092587.1, on the reverse strand, counting down.
CTATTTGCTAATGCTAGGTACTTCTTTTCCCGTGGTTCTCCACATGCTATGTGTATTGTATTTTTCAATCTAAATCTAGTTTAGATTATAATTTGTATTTATTCTATTTATTTTTGAAAATGTGGACCATAAAGCTTCTTCTGTGTTTTTTTTTTTGTTTGTTTTTGTTTTTCCCAACCCAAATAGTGCAGAATAAAACCTCTCTTGTTCATTTCGCTTACTGAGTGTAGAAAATGAATTTGCACCTTCCATTGCTGTTCACTTGAGAATTATGTTACAGTGTTATACAAATGCTTTATTGTTCAGTTACTCCAAACAATTTCTCACCAGCATTGATATTGACCTGTATTCTGTTTCATGAGTCTTTGACATGTCTTGTTCCCACTAGTTTTCACCTGTTATCTTCTCAGTGTCACTTCTTAGCAGTCTGGATTTCAAAGGGATTATTTCTCTAGTAACTATCAAAAATAAATATTATATGTTCAACCATCTATAAAATGGACCCTGCAATAGTAACATGCTGTGAATATACTAAATTTTCTCTACCCTTTATACAGGTTATTTGTTTAATTTGGAGATACTTTCTATACAACATATTATTAATAAAATATCTATTTAAAATAGTTTTAATTAAATTTTCCCATTTAAAATTAATTTAGGTTATATTGCTAATGAAAGCTAATGACAAAAGCATTTAGCTTACATGCTTACTAAGATTGTAGCACCTAGAAATGATGTTTTCTACTTCATACTGCATTGAAACTTGAAAAAGAACTTGGATGGGACACCATAAAACTTGGTGAAATACAACAATATCACAGTATGTAAGAGCTTTCTGGTTTGGAAAACTTCACAAGAATTGGGGTAAGCTATAGTTTGTAAGAAGAAAATATATTTAAAAACAAATACTACACACAATGAAATTAATAAGCACAACTAGTCCACTGGGTATAATTTCTAAACACTCATGTTTGCAGAGGTCAAAACAATTGTAAAAAAGCCAGAATTCAGCTTTTTTTTTTTTTTTGGTTGAATTTTATACTGTTATAACAGTACTATTTTCCTTATGACTGCTGAGTGTTTGAAGATTTCTGTGAAGATTTTAGTTACAATACTGTTGAAAGAAAGTTAGCACCATAAGTTGCAGATAACATAAGCTGCTTCCCTGTTTTCCCTGTTTACATGGACAATGAGATAAGGGATGGAGTTTCCTGCTTTAGATTACGTAAAATCCAGTCATTGTTAATCAAAGGAAACTTCTTTCCCTTGTATCTCAGATGAAATCTGATCAAAATGTTTCAGAGAGCCATTAAGGCTGGACACAGGCTGTGACAGTCATTTTGGCAGATTTCCTCAGGGATTCCTGGGAATGTTAGTCTTCAAGAAGTGTCTGCAAAGGCTGCAGAGCTGGCTGGGCATTTTCCGTGAGCCTCCTCATCTCTCTCTCTCTCTCTCTCTCAAGTAGTAAAATAAAATAAACGCTCTATTAAGAAAGTGCGTGTTCTACTTTCCACTCTAATACTGCAATGTCACAGGAAGGGTAAAAAACTTCCAGAGTGGTCTGAATATAATCTGACTAACTTTCCAGGAAGTTTTCCACTTGATACAGATGAAAACACAATTCTAAAAACTGGTGTTTTTTTGTTTTATTTCCTTCCTTCCTTCCTTCCTTCCTTCCTTCCTTCCTTCCTTCCTTCCTTCCTTCCTTCCTTCCTTCCTTCCTTCCTTCCTTCCTTCCTTCCTCCCTCCCTCCCTCCCTCCCTCCCTCCCTCCTGCCTTCTTGCCTGCCTTCTTGCCTGCCTTGTTTCCTTCTTTCCTTCTTTCCTTCTTTCCTGCAATCAGAACTTAAATTTATGGCCTGGCCATAACAACTTAGAAAAAAAATATCACAAGACACTGGTTTTAAGTAGATACTGCATACTTCATGGAACCACAACATTTCTATAAATCTCAAATAAGAAATTTTATGTATAAGCAGTATAATTATTCACATCCAATACTACAGTCAAACAAGAAATAATGAACTGTGAGGGTAGTTAAAGATATACATATTATGAAAAATATCTTTTAGACTGTATTGTTTTGGCCAATGAGATAGCTATTGAACAATTCAAATGCATACTACCATTTCCAATTTTATTATAAATAACTTTGCAAGAATTCACTTCATATAGAATTCTGTTTTCATTTTGCAATAGTTTTCTTCCTATTCAGCTTTTTCTTCATTTTACTGCTCTGTTAGCAAATATGAATTCATGACATTTCATTTAATATATTCCTCTCCCTTTCAACTTCAGAAATTGCACTGCACCAGCAAAATGTAACATGCAGGGCTGGTGAAATACTGTATATATTAACATGAAATAAATAACTTGATTCAAACTAGCAAAATTTCATTGCTGACTTTTATTTATTTTTATTTTTTTTTTTTAATTAAATGAAAGGATCAATGGTTTTGTTTATTTATTTTATTTATTTTATTTTTATCTGACACCATATTGGCAGGCTTATAGAACATTAAAAAAAAAAACAAACAAACAAACAATCAATCAAACAAACAAGCAAACAAAACAACAACAACAACAAAATGATTAGAACCTGCAACAGGAAGCAGGACAAGGGATCCGCAGAAAGAAAAGAACTCAATTTCTGAAGACAGAATATAACTGTAAATTCTTCACCTTTTCTTATTGAAGAATGTTAAACTTGTTTATTTTTTCCTTGCCTTGCTTTTCTGCCAAAGTTATATCTTCACCACTAAAAATATTTCTGTTTTATTATATATTTGTTCTTCAGTTCCTTTTTGTTCCTTTTCCTTCTTGAGAAATAACGAAGATCAGTCAGGCTTCCGAAAAGAATTTTGAACCCCTCTCCACATGGTGCATTTTCAGAGTGATATTATTAAAGTAGCTTCCCAATTTACAAAGTTAAAGTTTAAAAATATATCAAATCTCAGATAACTGATGGAAACAGGTTCTTTTGTTTGTTTGTCTTTTTTTTTTTTTTTTTTTTTGGTGAGTCTTTTTCCCCCACCAGAAAGCATCTCCAACAAGGAACGTGTTCAAGCACATGTTGAAATCTAAATACATATTGACTTCCCATAGAGAAAATATTGAAAATATTCAGATATATCTGTTTTCTCTAGGTTAACAATTTCAGGAGATGGGCCATTTCAGGAGATGGGCCATAAACACTTGAAAAATTTTATCTTTCACTGATGCCTTAAAAGTCTCAGCTGCATGATTTTGCTGTGATCTGTAAAATTCCCTCAAGTTTCCTGTGCTCACAAGGTTTTATGTTTTAGTGTATGTAGTAATTTAGTGGAAAATTTATATTGTATTCATTTCTCCTTCTAAAAGAAAATACCATTTCTCTTTACCATACCATTTCTCTTTCTTTTTCTTAAATTTCTAATAATTTCTAATTTCTAATAATTTCCATTTTCTTTTTCAGCTGTCTGTATGCATGATGCTGGGCCGGCTTTTGTTCATAGAGAAGTGAATTTCAGAACCCTTCTTGGCATCATCCAACTACAGCAGTCCTCTATTAATGTTTAAGTACAGCAGGCCAAAGGGAAGATGTCTCTCCAGTATGCGTAACAGACCATGTACTCTCTGCTTAATAGCACTGTAATAAAAGTCCTCCAAATTAGGATGACTAGCAAGTGAGCTACATTCCTATATGCTTGCATGTGGTTTTATTACATGTGTTCTCCATGCCATGTTGTTAGAATACGACATAATTAAGGATGTTCCACTTGCAAGAGGTATAAGAATTAATCTTCCAGCTTTATTTGTTACTTAGCAGGGCTATCCATAGAAGGTATAAGCCACATTTACATGTATGTTTTCCCTGCATGCTGTACTGCAGAGAAGAACAGTATCTGTTTTTATTATGAATCACTGAATCAGAAGTCAACGTTATCTCTGCAACATAAAAACATAAGGTAGGAGTTCTCTTACTATGAAGAATCATAGAATCGTAGACTATCCCAAGTTGTAAAATCATAGACTATCCCGAGTTGGAAGGGACCCATAAGGATCATCAAGTCCATTTCCTTGAACCGCACAGGTCTGCCCAAAAGTTTAGACCATGTGACTAAGTGCACAGGCCAATCGCTTTTTAAATTCAGACAGGCTTGGTGCAGTGACTACGTCCCTGTGCAGCCTGTTCTAGTGTGCAATCACCCTCTCGGTGAAGAACCTCTTCCTGATGTCCAGCCTAAACTTCCCCTGCCTCAGTTTAACACCATTCCTGCGGGTCCTATCACTGGTATTTACAGAGAATAGGTCGCCTGCCTCTCCACTCCCCCTCGTGAGGAAGTTGTACACTGTGATGAGGTCCCCCCTCAGCCTCCCCTTCTCCAGGCTGAACAGTCCCAGTGCCCTCAGCTGCTCCTCATACATCTTCCCCTCTAGGCCCTTCACCATCTTTGTCGCCCTCCTCTGGACACTCTCCAATAGTTTAATGTCCTTTTTGTACTGTGGTGCCCAGAACTGCACGCAGTACTCGAAGTGAGGCTGCACTAGTGCAGAGTAGAGCGGGACAATCACTTCCCTCGACTGACTAGCAATGCCATGCTTGATGCACCCCAGGATATGGTTGGCCCTCCTGGCTGCCAGGGCACACTGCTGGCTCATGTTCAACTTGCTGCCAACCACCGCCCCTGGATCTCTCTCTGTGGGGCTGTTCTCCAGCATCTCGTCACCCAGTCAGTACATATAGCCAGGGTTTCCCCGTCCCAGGTGCAGGACCCGGCACTTGCTTTTGTTAAACTTCATGTGGTTGGTGATCACCCAACTCTTCAATCTGCCCAGATCTCTCTGCAAGGCCTTTCCACCCTGAACAGAGTCCGCAACTCCTCCAAGTTTGGTGTTGGCAAATTTGCTCAGAACACCTTCTAATCCTACATCCAAATCATTTATAAAAACATTGAAGAGGACTGGCCTTAAAATGGAGCCTTGAGGGACTCCACTAGTGACCATCCGCCAGCGAGATGTGGCCCCGGTTACCACAACCCTTTGAGCCATGCCCGTCAGCCTATTGCTCACCCATCGGATGATGTTTTTGTTAAGTTGTATGCTGGACATTTTGTCCAGTAGGATCCTATGGGAAACTGTGTCAAAAGCCTTGCTGATGTCCAAGAAGATCACATCAGCTGATTTCCTTTGATTGACTAGACAGGTAATCTTATCATAAAAGGAAATCAAATTTGTTGATCAGGACCTACCCCTCATGAACCCGTGTAGGAAGAGATAGTTGCAGGATCCTGGCAGTGTGTGAAGATAGTGATATCTGGGAAAAATCTTTTAGGCAAAAGAAATGGGTGGAGAGAGAAGGGAGGGAACCACATGAGGATCAGCTTATAGAAGTGAACTGGTATGGCTCTACTCCATTTAATTCTATTGCAGATGCAAATGGCGGCTGTAAAATCATCCCCCAAAAAAGGCACTACTGTCTCAACAGTGGTAGCACTGTTGGGAACAATTTTGAAAGTTAGCACGTCTGAATTTAATAGGGCATTTCCACAGAAGAATCTATAGTCCTGCATATTGTATAATTTTTGGACCTTATGACAAAAGCTACTACACAGCTAGGAAAATATTCTGAATAGAACAGGAGAGCAACTGTGAAAGTGCTGGCAATGAAAAAACAGATCATGGCCTTTAAACAGAAGGCCAATGTAAAATAAAGAGTCCTTTAAATAAGCAACAAGGAAATTTGTGTATACTAAAGAAATATGTGAAAACATCAGAAATTATCTGGGCAATTTATAGAAGGTAAGTGGTGATTCAATTTGTATCCTGATGCCTCAGAATCCAGAATGAGAAAATCAATTCATAATTTGTCTAATGTAAGTAAGTCAATGTAACCTAGAAACAATTTTACTTGGCAGAATGAAATCAACCAACATTGTACTGGGGAGAGTTCTGGAGGGGATTGTGTTCTGATTAATGAGAAACTGAGACACTACAACAAACAGCAAATGATTTGGACCCTATTTCGGTTTTAATTGCACCAATATGAATAAGACTAACCTTACTAATGAGTTTTCAGATGTGTCATAGTTTTGTCTGGGAAAGAGTTAATTTTCTTTGTAGAGGCTTATACAATGCTGTGTTTTGGATTTTTGATGATAACTGGTGATAACACCATCAATATTTTTAGTTGTTACTCAGCAGTGCTTGCACAGAGCCAAGGACTTTTCTGCTTCTTGTGCTGCCCTGTCAGTGAGGAGGCTAGGGGTGCACCAAGAGCTGGGGGTGCACCATGAGAGTGGACACAGCCACAACAGCTGGACCAAACTGACCAAATGAATGTCTTCATGCTCAGCAAAAAAGCTGGGGTAAAGGAGGAAGGGGAGGACACTGAGAGTGATGCCATTTGTCTTCTCAAGAAACCGATACATGTCATGAGCACTGCTTTCCTGGAGGTGGCTGAACACCTAACTTCTGATGGGAAGTAGCATATGGATTGCTTGATTTGCTTTTGCTTTACCTAGTGAACTGTTTTACTCTCAACCCATGAGTTCTCATGCTTTTACCTTTCTGGTTCTCTCCCTCATTCCACCTCGGGAGAGTGAGAGAGCACTGTGAGAGAGTGTGGTGCTAAGATGTCTGCTGCATTAAACCACAACAAAATGTAACAGTCAGGTCAGAAACAAGGCATTCAAACTTCAAATTCATCTTGGAAGAGATCAGGAGTGAGTAGTAAAAACAAGTGACTTATAAATTATGATATTCAGAAAAATCACTGTGGAATTTGGAATGAAAAATAAAGACAGTTTATCGTACCCAAAGAGCATCGGAGAAAGTGAGTTTCCTAATAGAGAAAAAAAAAAAAAAGTAAAAAAAAAAAGAAATAGAAAAAAAATAGATACCATATTTGCTATTTCCATGCCCACATAATTTATTTCTCACAATGACCTTGTTTATGGCATATTAACATACAAACATAAAAATGTGAAAACTAAGGTACATGTGATAGTAAAGCATTTTTTTTCTTCTTTTTATTTTTTATTTTTTTTTTAACATTAGGAAGTACTAAAACAGCCTAAAGCAATATAGCTCACAGGATGATTTTTTTAAAGCAAAGATAGCTCAAAATCCATAGACAGCACAGCTAGATATTTCATCACTGTCCTAAAAAGAGAGAAATTTTGACTTATTTTCTGTGGACTCTGAGTTATAGATTGGAAAATAGGGTGTGTACAGAGGGTTGTAGGATTTGAGAGGCTTCACAGTACAATCTTAAAAAGGACAATCTCCATCTACATAATCCACATGACCCACACAAATCCACCTTTATTTTTGTGAACTCTGAACAGCCTGTGTGTCACAATCGTGACATGTGTTGCCACCACCTACTTTTTTTCCATCTTCATCAATTATTTTTTTCATATTTGTTATTTCTGTGAGGTCTTGTATCCTGGCCATATTGCCAACAGCTACTACACTATAACTTACTCTGTATGAGAATTTCAAAAACATTATACTCCATAGAAAAGCATGAAAGGGTTCTTCACAGTCTTTGGATTAGAAAATCAAAACAAAAGTAAAGGATCATGTTCCTCTCTCCCATGCTACTTTGAGCATATGCTTAAAATGCTTACAAATTGAAATACCACTACCCAATACAACCACAACAAAGAACAGTGCTTTTAAAAGTGTATTAGAAAGCCATATAGAGTTTTATGTACATAAACAACCACTTTTTCAATTTTCTTTATTTTCCACAAGATTGGAAGTCCAGCACTTGTGACCAAAGGGAAATTTCAAAAAGAAATTTCATATATTTCATGGTGTACATTCTTAAAATGGAAGTCAAAGTAGCAAATGCATATAGTATATTCATGTTCATTGTGACTAGAAGTATATTCTCGTTTGTAATTGTCATCCAATCCACGAAAGCATTTTTAGCATGTGCATGCTTGCTTATATTACAAAGTTTTAACATTAATGGTCCCATTGGGACTTTTACCATGGACTTCAAAGGGAACCAGATTAGGATTTATAAAGATTTGGCTAGTACCACTGCTTATTATTAAATACTTTCTTTTATGTTACATAAAACTTTGCCAGACTTTAACCATTTAGGGTGGAATTCCATCTGCTTCGTAGCTGCCTCAGGCTGAACTCTTCTGGAAAACTCCAAACAAAACAATTCAGCTCTTTTTGAGAGCAAGGACTGACTAGGCAAGAAGTCTAGGATAGGGAAACCAGGAAATGTGGATGGGACTGGGATCATCTGGAAGAGGAAATTTGGCCTGACATTGGCAGTAGTAATCTAGGACAAGGAAACCTATGACAGAGAATCTAGAGATACATGTTAGAAAAGGACCAAGCTGAGAAACTGGGCATAGGTCATTATGGAGAGGATAGTATGACTAGGACAAGAAACCATGAGTGGGAAAGATGCAGAACTGCAGAACTGGGATATATGGACAATAAATTAGAGAAACTGTAACAGGAGGCTATAATGCTGGAACAGCTTGCACTGTTGCAGCATCATCTTCTCTGGAGCTCAGAGCAGAGCCCTTGGCTCTATAACCTCATTGTTCATTCCTCCTGGGGGCAAATAGCCATAAAAGCCACCAGCAAAATTACTCATTTTCCTCTACTGCTTGTCCATGCAGAGGATAAAAATTTACTTATCTTTCCCTTGACTTCATTAGTTTACATAATCATAAATTCTCTCTTTTATTCTATTGTCTTAAATGAGGGATATAAATAGTCCAAATTCAATGATCTATACAGGTGTCAATATGAAACCACATCACAGAATTTCAGTTTTCCCCATTTCTTCTTTCAAAAAAAATTCTCACATGCCTTCTGAATTCTCTGATTAAATAGGTATTAATTCACCTGGGGAGTGTCAGATTTAGGGTCAGATCTAAGCAGTTGTCCCTTTCTGACGACAATATTCCTGCTGTTCACTAAACACTTCTGTAGAGGAATAGTAGTTATATGTATTTAAGAGAGGGAGAGCACTGCTACCACTGTCACTGTAAACAACTGCAAAATATTATTTGCAAACCAAAAAGGAGACATCAGGAAATTAACAGAGAACTGAAATCTGGGATTATAGCCAGAAAATCCTACATAACTGTGAAAAATATGTGTCTGATTTATATGCTTATGACTTGCATGCTATGTTCCCTCTTAGAGAGTGAAAGGGTCAGGTCAATTCTTCAAGAAGGTAAGAGATTCCTTCTCCCCTTGGGAAAGAGATTATGTACATGGAGAAAAGTCTCACAAAGACTTTTAGAGAAGGACAGAGGAAAAAAAGAAGAGGAATGAGAGCAAGAAACTGGAAACACATATCACTATACAGATAAAGGAATGGACAAACATACCTCTAAGACAATGGAAAGAGAAAATCCCTAGGGACAACATGGACTAAGTCATTTTTTTGCATGATTAACTGGCAGCTGGCTAGAACCTGCCTTCAGGGACATGGTGAAAAAGGAAATGTGGCCTTTTTATTTCTGTTCACTTTCTAATTCTATTTTCTTTAAAAAAAAAAAATCTAATTAATAATCACAGCAAAAATACTTAAGAGATTTGGTGGGGTAGCATTGAGGTTTGATTTGGTTGGATATGTAATATTTCTGTTTACTTCAAAAGCCTTGGGGAGCTCAAAGTAAGCAAAAGATCTAGGCAGAGTTGGCTGAAAGATCAAAGATCCTAATCTGGGGTTAGGACATGATAATGAAATGAACTTTTCAAGGACAACCACTGATTTTGCACTCATTGCTATCTAAACAGTCAGATTCCATAGGAAGAAAACTGGTAGGTCTGCTCTCATCCTGGCAAACAGTATCATCCCACCTAGTCCCTAGAGTTTGTGCTAGGTATCACATGCTGTGTCTTCAATGCTTCAATGCTGCATTGCTCCAGTCCAGCAGGAACTCTTCTTCATCTGAGAACTTGAGATCTAATTTAGGGGCATCCCAAGGACTCAGTGAAATGCAAACAAAATCAACAAAAGCCAGGATTTTGGACTTGTACCTGTCATTCTGTCATTGAGGGCTGTACAATCATAGCATGAGTGAAGTTTTAAAGAACTCTTGTTAAACACGCAATATTAACAGATACATTTGACCTTAAGCTCTTTCTACTTCAGCTTCTCCTCTTGCCAGAGTGGTTTGAACATAAAATTTGTGAGTCTTTGTGAATCTTTTGCGAATCTTTGATTGCATAGATGAACTCCACAGTGATTGCACAGTGAACTCCAGAGGGGAATTATTAAGTCTTTTTAATGTCTGAATACTGTGCAATGCACAGAGCAGAAAGCCATACAGGGAACAAGAAGAGAATAATACCTGAGCCAGTGGTCCATTATGTAATAAGTATTTTTCCTGCACTGAACAAAGGAAGGTCCTGCTGAAAAATAGCATATGTAAATGTGATTGGTGCCTCCACATTATAATGCCTGAAGTCAGAGGAAGTGAATTCATTTTGTGAAAACTAACCCTTACATTTGAGTGCTTGATATTGAAGTTAAATAATATGTTTTTAAAGCAATTTTATTGGAAAAAAAAAAAAAGAAAAAGAAAAAAAAAGAAAAAAAAAAGACAGCTTCTGTAAAATCTGTGCAGAAATGTTCTTTATATTACTAACACAAATATGAAAAAAAAAAAAAGGAAGCTATTTGAATATCCCAGATGTTGATGACTGTGATGACTGAAGAAATATTTCCATTATACAAGTGAAGATGTCTCTTAGAGTTACAAATTTGTTTCCATATATTGTACCTGCATATGGACAGAGGGAGAAGTAATTTATTACTAATTTTTTACTGTAATTATTACTAATTTATTACTGTAATTTATTTTTCATATAAGTGTTATATATTATCATTTAACATAAGTTTTCTGCTGAAAATGAACAATAAAATTTATTTTAAAAAACATACAAATTAAACATTTATGTCTGAAATTCTGGGTTTCTCTAGAGATTACATATAATTTTATAAAATCCTGGAAATCCCAGACAAATTTTGTTGTCCTATTTGCCATTATCTGTTTCTCTAGATTAGAAGGAAGAAGTCATATGGGAAAAAATGCAAACTTAAAAACCTCTAGTGCCAGCAATAACTACTACTCTGGATCTTTTCACTTACTTGAATAGGAACTAGTCCAAAATAATGGATAGAGAATGACTTTGGGATTCAGTGATCTCATTAAAAATCCTAACTTGGCCATTAATTGACAGGCTAAGTGATGTTGGCCAACTCCATTATCTTTTTCTGCCTTGCTTCACCTTGAAAATAGTGTTATTAATATATTTCATAAGGTGCTGTAAGACCTCATGACAAAAAAAATAAAAATTATAATAGCTTTGCTTTCCTAAAAGCTACTATTGAAATAATCATCTGTAATTAAAGTGCTGCTGCATGTTATATTGAAATGTGAGCATTCTGATATTTACCAATTTACCTTTTTTTTTCTCATCCCTCCTCCCCAACATACACCTACACATTATTTTGACACATATAAAAATATTTTCATGAATCTATCCCCACGCTCCTGCAGGTCAAATGGCTTCCCCAGTACATAACTACAAAAGAATCAGCTGTCTTAAAAGATGCTTGAACAATGTGGCTTTTCAGTTCACATGATATATGAGAAGGAAAACTTTCAAAATACATTCCCTAGAGTCACCATTTAATAGAGCCAAGTCACAGATACAAATGGCAATGACACTAACACTGGTAGCTTTGTCTCTTGCTTTTTCTTTGAAACTATTTCAAGACATGATCCTATGGTAATAACAAAAGCCATGAGAAACTATTATACTTGGAAGTGGTGGCAGACCCTATGTCATTTGTTGCCACAGCAGGAAACTTCTGAGAATGCCCAAGATGAGGTATCATAAGACAGGCAATTCAAAGTGAATCCCACGTGCTATTTGTAACTCACATACACAGCATGTCTTTTGCAGCATGAAACTAAGCCATTTCACAAATATAACAGAGGCTGTTGCATAACTTTCACATGCTTGATAAAAATCCTGTTATTATTTTTGGAAAATGACCTTTGGTAAAAACTTTGTGCAATAACATCTTTGGCATGAGGAAGCAATGATCATCATTTCACTTCATACGTAATTGATATTCAGTGCACAGCTTTCCCAGGGCCTGTGGCAAGCCACAGTTCAGATACTGGACTTTCTCCAAGCTAACATGGAGAAATGCTAGCTTGAGGCCTAGGAAAACAAACAAACAAACAAAGAAAAAACTGCATGGGAGTGTCCCTTCTTCCTTTGATGCAGGGACACTCTTAGCTACCATGCACAGAAGCCTCTGTTACTGTCTCCCAGCCTCTTGTGAGCAGAGGGAGCCCATTTTAAAATAAATAAATCCACGTGCAACACAATCATTCACCTTTCCTCTCCCACACCCTTTTGGTAGCAGGAGAGGATGGAAGGAACTTCATCACTGATGGACACATCTTCCCATGCCTCTCCTTCGCATTTCTTCTTTGCTGTTCAAAATCCATTCCGGACCAAAGTCAAACTGCTGTGCTGGATGCCTGGATAATAACTGGTCTAGGTTCTGCAACCTTTGCACACTACTGCAATGAGTCCCAGTGTGCTCTTGCTTCTGAAATTAACAGTTATGTACTTGTAAATCCTCTGGTTTGTTATTTGGAGAGATTAGCCAAAGGATCTTTGCATATGAGATGCAGGTGAAGCAATATGAATTACAGTAGATGCTAACCAAGCAATTTAATTAATTTATTAGTTAATGATTTCATTCAGACATGGCTATAATTTTAGAGTTACAATGCTGCTTAGTAATGTTGCATTAGGATCTGAGCAAGCAGGCTGTGGAAACTGTAGACCAGTCATCTGTATACAGATAGTGGATTGAAAATCTTGATGTACTAATCAGTATCTTGGCTAATATGAAGTATGAAAACAGCATGATTTTCTCTCTTTTATAGCTTGACAACAACTATAAGACTGTGAGCATTCTGATAGCACAGCTTGTCATATATGAAGTATTTATTAGACATTTTCCTTCTACACAATGAGTATTTCTAAAGTGAGTAGTAACTGAAGAGATCAGGAAGCCGTTAAACTATGAATAAGTATTTGTCATCATCCAAGTTACTGTTTTTACTTCTTTTGCTTCTGTAAAACCTTTTTTCTTAGAAGTCTGTATGCCATAACCACTTCTGAATATTTATTCCTGGATCTGTTTTCTCTCTAGCACTTCCTCCCATTGATGTATTTATAAAACACCTTATGTTCCTTAATTCTTTTGCCTGGCAGGAATATTTGGCTATCAATGACTTCAGTGTCAACATTCCTGCAAAGTTTTACACTTCTAAGTCAAATGCAAATATCTGACATTTATTAGAAAAATCTATACGGATACAGGGAACTCACTATTAACAACAACAACAGAAGTAAGAAGAAAAAAGTTACCAGAATTTTTCATTTGTAGGTGACCCAAAGCATCAACCTATGAATGACACAACAATCTCACAAATTACTTGTTTTGGATTATTAGCATCCTGAGCTAGGACAGCATTGTGTTGTACACTGCAAACCACGTGAAACTTCCACAAAGAATAAAAAAATAATTGCTTTTTGATGCTTGTAACATATTACATTCATCATCACTGTATTTGCTGCAACAGCTCTGAAATTGCTTTAGCCCTACCTATCTGAGAACTAAGTGTACCAAGTTCCTTGCCAACTATGTGAAGTCAGATTACTATTTCTGCCTTCCCAACCCTTAAGCAAGGTTCAAGTCTTTTGCAGTCCTCACTGTACAGCTGTACAGTTGGATTTTCAAGTACATTGAGGCTTTGAGAGACTATCAAAACAGTAATTCCAGTTCTTTTTTTTTTTTTTTTTTTTTTTTTTTTTTCCCTCTACTTGTCTGTTCCCAAGAACATTGTATCATTTGCCAAGTTAGCTGAGGAAAGGTGTACTTAACTTACTAGAAAGGAAAGTCATGCAACTCCATGTGAAATAGTTATTCTTTTAAGAGATAAATAGAGTTTAAATTGCAGATGTTCTTATGCTTTCACATGTAATTTGCTACTCAGCATGGGTGTGTATATTCAGAGATCAACACAGTTTTTCAGGGAAACAGGCTGTTTTCAAATGACTTTATTTAATAAAAGACTATTTGAAAAATTACTTTCCAGAGGCTGCTATCAGAAAAGCACACTTGTACCAATAGCCTGTCAACTTTGTTGTGTTGTAAATTATCCAATTCCCATTAGAACAGATGGAGTGTGGCAATTAGATGATGCCTCATACAGGACCATCTGAATTTTATTAACTGATGTCTTTGCTGAAACTAAAAGCTGGAGAATGCACTGAAGTATTTCTGCTTAGTTCGATCACACCTTAAATGAGATCCTTCATCTTAGTTTTGTCAAGTGGGGTAAATGCAATTATACTGAATATTTGTTTTAATGAACTGCCATTATATTGAATAACTCAAGTGTTGAAACTTCTGTCATAGAATACAACATTTTTGTAAAGATTTTGAAAGAAAGATTGACCCTTCCTAGTCTGTTCTTTTTAGTGACTATTTTGCATCACCAATAGCCCCATCAGTGATCTTAAAGCATTGGGTATTAAAGCATTTTAACATGGGGTGTTACAATTTCATGGTTCTGTAAAGGGACTTAATCAGACACTCCAGATTTCTTATCCTCTACCATTTTTCCAAGTTTTCAGTCACACCCAGCCATTAGTTCAGATATCCTACCTATTAAGGTTTCTGATCTGTCATTTTGTTTATCAAGGATCCATTTTCAGAGGCTTTTCTTCTGGAATGTACCTTAGATAGCTTTTCAGCCATAACCTGCAAAGCTTGTAATGCAGAGATAGCTGGAAGGAAAGTAGCAACAGAGGAAGGAATGGAGAACAGATGGAAGAACTCTTTTTCTACAGTTTTCTAGGGTGGGTTCATCAGAAAGGTCCATTGCATGTCAAGTTCTAGAAGCATTCTGAAAAAGATGAAAACCCCTGAGAATTTACTAAGCTATTTAACTGGTAGTGTAAGACTAACATAATTACAGTACTTCATGATATTACAGTGCTTCATGATTTATATTGAATATATAAAGGAAAAAAAAATACAGAAGTCATTTTTGAAGGTATAGTTTTATAGCAGTAAGTTAAAGAGAATTGAGTGCATCTACATGACAAAGTTTAAACAGCAAAAACCAGCTCAGATTATAACCCTAATAAAATAAGACCAGAACTGATTTGTTAGAATTTTACTTCATATTGCCGCATGAAGCAAAACTGTCCCAAACCTATACAGAAAGTGGATAGAAAATTAACAATTAAATTTGAAGCAATTTGGAAATTTATAATGCATCCCTAAAAGGGATGTGGCATTTAGCTAAACACTAAAGACAGAAGTAATACCTTTGGGCTATGGTATTTCCATTCTTTTGCACTAATAAAGAAAAAAGTTGAAACTTCATCTTTTTTTGTTTTGTTTTGTTTTGTTTAATATGGTGATTTAACTTCCCTTTGCATTCATCCATTTTCCCCATCTTCTTCTCACCTTTCCTCAGGTGTCACACACACAGCATTTTGACTGTTTTAGCCCTGTGGTAGTATTACAATTTCAGCAGGAGGAAGTAGAAATGATTTACTGTGTGCAGATTTAGACTAGCTCCTCAGAACCTTCCTGCTTCTCTTACGAAGGTAAAGTGTTCCAGAATGGGAGAATCTAGATAGGAAGGAAAGCTGTAACATTACTATCTAGATAGATACAAACCTAATTTTGTTTATTTCCTGGCTCTGACAGAAGTTTCACAACTTTGAATGACTCAGTCATTATGAGCCTAGTTTCTCACTTGTAAGAGACTATTTCTTTGACTGTCATTGTGCTGACAGTTGAATCTCTACATGTCTTGACATCAGAGATGTACATTGTGTAGGAGTGTAGGCAATACTTCTTTTAACTGCCAGACAGGAGAGCAGTAAAGAACTCCCAGCTTGTGGGTTGTTTTCTGTTTTGTTTTGATGTAGGTTTTTTTGTTTGTTTGTTTGTTTGTTTTCAGATGTGGTGGGGGTGGCTCTTTTTCAAGTTTCCTGTGTGTGTGTATAAGAAGTTTTCAGTTAGGCTGAAATATATACAAAGTCCAGGGACATGAAAATTCCAGAACAAGTAGATTTGCCAGTTCTGGAAACAGTGGTACTTTTATTACAAGGTAAATATTTTAGGCCATTTTTTTTTCAGGCCTCCTCTTTCTCTTCATCATTTTTTTTTTTTTTTGATTTATATATATACATTTTTTTTTTTTTTTTTTCTGAGAAGCTGTAAATTTTAAGGGCCTAATTTAAGATAATCTGGTTTGGTCTTTGCCTAACACAGGCCATAAAAAAACACCAATAATACTTTTAGTGGAACACATCATTTTCCCCTCCTATGTAAGTGAATGCTGTCAAGCTCAATAATTTGTACTTTTCAAAAGCATAAAAACATCCTGTCTCAATTTATGGAGTCCTAGAGATGATGAGTTTCCTTCTCTTTGGAAATGGATGATTACTATCACTGCATAACAGGTGTTTCTAATTTTTATTTTCAACCAGAAACAAATCTGGGGTTGTCATATGATATAGATGAGGATGGCCTAAGAGTTTGTCACACCCACAACAAGGGACAAAATATTCTACTTTATATCTGTGTGTACATCTTTGCTCTGCTGGCTTTTATAAATATTTTTTTTGGTTTTGTTTTGTTTTGTTTTGTTTTGTTTTATTTTGTTTTTAATGGTTGGCTCCACTTCAACTCCTAGTTTACTTTTATCCGATTTCATGGTAAACCACACTTAAATGTATTCCTTTCTCAGACCTCTCAAAAGCTGTCTCAGGACACAGAAAAATTAAGGCAGATATTATCCAGTATGTCTGTCTGTGAGGTAACAGTCAATTGTATGTTAATGTTGTTTTCTACCCTACTCTACTGTATGTGTTAGGAGAAAAATTATGGCAGCACAGTTCAGTTCTGAGATTCATGATTATCTGCCTTGTGAGCTAAGCATCTGCCAAGCATAAACTACCCACTTCTGCAAAACTCACACTGGGACCTCAACTACCAGATGCAACTGGTCATATCTAAGTCTGCCTTGACAGCATTAGGCACATGGGATCACAGAATAGGAGAGTCCCAGCACATTAAATGCCAGAAATATTAGTGCTGTAGCAAGGAAACTTGAAATGGGAGAAAGACAGATACAAATGCGTGAGTCATACCAAGCCCATTTGAGTACATTTCAATACTTTGGTGTGTTAAAAAATAAAATAGCAACCTCTCCCATACAAAAATAAATAAATAAATAAAATCCTACAGATGAAGTTTCCCTATACTCTTTATTAGTTGGTGGTTTTCCATTCTCAGTGACAATCTTTTCTGTAATTCATAAAATCATGCATTTTTCATACATCCATTTCTAAAAGCATTGATAAAAAATCTGTCTCAGTACTGTAGTAGCTGCACTAATAAACTGAATCTGAGTCTATAGCTGTTTGCACTGATTGTGAATCAAAATGCTACTTGGGGAGTGTCATAGCGTAAAAACAAAATGAAACAAAATGAAACAAACAACAACAACAAAAAGTAATAAGGAATTCCTGATAAGGAATATAAGGATATTAATCGACTTACTTGATGAACACATTTCTTGCATACTACTCTGCAGTTCTATTGTCATTCTGTAAATTCATATGTGAAGAGTTTTTTTTTGAGGCCAATTCGTGATTTAAAACTACAGCATTACGAACCCAATAACTAAAAGACTTTAACAAGTGACCATGACATTAGCTTAATGATCATAAAAATTTATTGGTTCTGAACTAGCTTCTCATATTTAAAGAAAAAAAAAAAGGAAGGGGGGGAGAGGGTCTTGTTTTCAGGCAGTTCTGCAAAATCAATAAATTTATTCCCTTCCTCACTCCTGAAAGTAGAGAATCCCGTGTAATCACAAAACTCAAGAAGTTAGATTATCAGAAGAACACAGTTCGTAACACATTCTCTTGCCATCCTTACAAAGGGATTGTTGAGGAACACTCATCTTACAGCAGAAGCTGTGAAATGGCTTTGCTTCCCCTACATAGTCATATATAAGCAATATATCTTATTATATCATTATATATATATCTCATTATATCATATATATCTTTCCTGAAACTCATGGAATTTTACAGCAATTAAACAGTTACACAAGCACAGGACTTGGCCTTTCCCTAAATGCCTATGTTGCATAGCTCAAATATTGACTTAACTACAAACACTCTTGGCCTGTAATTTTAGACATCGAAACCAAATACACAAAATATGTCTTGGAAAAGAATGCTGAAAACAGCAATGATATGAAAGTGGTTAATCTTTACAGAAAAGAATTGTACAATTTTTCTTCAACACTTGATCTAAAATATATTTATATTACCAGACCGACCTTTGTTAAGAAATGAAAAACAACTGAATACCTGCTTGTTAATACAAAGTTCTCCCACAGAAAGGGAGTGTTCAAATTTACAGAACAAAATTGTTTGCATAGTAAAATAATAATCAAAAAATTGTAGCCCTCAAAGGCAAATATATGCAGCCCTCAAAATGGTGAATGTTACAAGGGAAGTTCTGCTTCTTGGGGTCATAATCAGTAACACCATTCATGACCATTTAACGAACATTATCAAATCCATGTATTGCTAATCTGCTGTTCTGGAAATGTGTGACTGTGCAGTACAGCCCTGGGTTTATGATTGACCTGGCTCTTTTTGACATGACAAGACCAGAAAATAAATAGTACCAGTTCATAATTTTGTTAGCAGAATCCAGTGCAACTATAAATAATTTAAGAAATACTTCAATTAAGACTTATGTTACATAAAAGAACCTTCTGATCCATTTAAACTTTTTCATATATAAAACAGAATGAAGGTAAGGGCAATTTACTGTATGCAAACTATTATACTAAAATACTTGGTGAACCTCCTCTCAAAGGAATTCTATATACCTATTTTATGAATATTTGAGCAAAATAAAATATAGAGTAACTGCAGTGTAACTACTTAATCTGCAGTTTAAAACAAATACATGAACTCAGAAATCAGAAATAAAGCAGATCTGATGTAAAATAAGACTGAACATAAAATAAAAGCAAGATATTTTATGTTGGAAAAATTCTAAAAAAAGTAAAAATCTGATCTAACCAACTGAATAACTCAAAAAAAAAAAAAAAAAGTACAAATATGAACATAATGGAAATTGTACAGAGCTGCAAAAAAGATAAGACTGATATTTAGGTAAAGTGTGAAGAGTTGAATCAGAAATGGGGAAAATGGCAAAACAAGCTTTATGTTCACATAGTCTGTGACAACCTGCAAAAGAATTTAAATTACAGTGAACACTACATATACATATATATATATATATTTATATATATATATATATATATAAAATTTCTTGTCACTAGAGTTTAATACAGAAGATGTACTACTATTGTAGGTCATGAGTGACAAAAGCTCTCTAAATCAAAAGGTCCCTGTCTAATATTATGCCTAACTACTTTCTCATGTAAATAACTCCTTTTCCTTGTAACTGACTTACTGACGTATTATTCGCAAGACTGCACTGGTGAAGTGCTCAGATGTCCTTGTGTACTTTTCTACCTCTATGCACTGCAGAATGAAAAAAAAAAAAATTACCACAGAAAATAATTGAACTAACTGTTTGACTTTCTTCAGTTAATACTATAAGCTCCCTCCAGCTTTCATAGGATCAAATGGAGCTTCTGGCTGCCTGCAAACTTTTTGTAGGAACTGGGCTTTTTGCTTTTATTCTTTCTTAACTGGATCCTAACAAAAGTTATTTTTAAAGTAATCTCCCTCTCCCCTCAAAAATATTATTTCCTGAAAAATGCTTACCAATGAATGGACTGAAGATCACAAATTAAGTTTTCAAATATTTACATGAATTAAAATCTCAACCAACAGGCTAGTCAAGCAAAATACGCATACAGTTATTGCATAAGCCAAAACCTGCATTTACATGCAGAAAGACTACATTTCTCACCTTTACTGGGGATTCAGCTGACAAAGCTAGCACAGTCAAGAGTTTCTGTCATTCTTACAGTACATGTTTTTGAAAATGGAATGATCAGTTGGTTTTTGAATGAATCATTGATATGAAAAACTTCAAATTCCAGTTGAATAAGATAGAAATCTACTATGTATCATAAAATGTACCTAATGCACCTAATTCATAATTCAGAAAAAGCAAAATACTGCCCAAACCTAACTACATGTACTTATTTGGAAATATTTCCTGGGTGAAACCTGAAGGCTAGTCAAATATTACAAAGAGATCTTATGGAAAAAAAAAAAAAAAAAGTGACTGGATTGCAGCTGGACCAAATCTATTGGACATGAAAGGCAGCTGTAAATTTGATTCCAGAAATTCAGTCTGAAAGCATCTCTCTGAAAATCTGTTTGATGTAGGACATATAAATGAAAAATTATAATCTGTTAAGTATTAGAAAGAAACAATTTCTGTGTGTATTTTCCATCCCAGCAAACGATTCTTTGTAAGACAATCATTTCAGTCATGGAAAGTTCTGTTTGAGAACAGACTATAAGACTTTGTTATAGTGTAACATGCTCTGGGTTGCTTGTTAAAATAAATTTAAAAAAAGTGACAACAAAATAACTTTGGAATGATAGTATTACATTTTACGAAATGTTGTGTCACAAACAAAATAGAATCCTAAAAATTAAACTACATTCATTTGAACACATTTCAGATTTTATAAAATGTCAAATAATTTAGATGCTTTTCAAATACTGTAGTAAAATACCCAGAAGGATAAACACCACAGCTCTAGGAAAAGAAAATGTTATGCATATAATCATGCTGAGCATGCAACTGCAAGCTTACTTAACTTGCAAGACCAGAAAAGATGGTCTAAGGTAGGTTTAGAAAAAAGTCCTTTGGATTAGAGACTTCTGTTCTTACGTGCACGTACCACTTGCACTATTAATGAGCATATTCATCATTAGCAAGGATATTTTATTAAAAAAAAAAAAGTTTCATGAGATGAAAATGGAAAAAAATATGTATATTTAAACAGAATGAACAGTTGAGTATATTAAAAAGTTAGCAAGGAATGCTCACATATTACTAAAGAAAATACAACATGCATCACACACAAAGTAATTCAAATTACTATTTGCTTAAAGCTAAATACATCAGTACATTGCTGAATTAGGTTCATAAATCTAGATTTTTGTCTCTCCAAAGCATGAACACAATTAAGCAATCAGAAGTAGAAATGATACGATTTTGTAATAATGATTTGTTACATTACATCTGTTTATGTCTTTGCACAGTTGAAATATGCAAAAACTAACAAATGATGATTCTGGGCATGTAGAGAAATGAAGAGCCTATTAATCTTAGCAGCCTAAAGCTGCAAGTTGAAATTCACAGACATGAGAGTTTCAATCTGTCAGTATCATATAATAGAATATCCTTTGTCAGCAATCTGTATGTATATATGGAACATAAGGCAGCCAGTAGAAAAATCCCTGAATGTACAATCTGAAGATAAAGATATTATCTATTAGTCTGAAGTAATAGAAGTTTTTGGGCATTGCTCAGTTTTCCAGGGGAGAAAAAAAAATAATAAAAAAAAAATATATGTAATAACACAGCAATTTTTAAGCATATAAGTGGATATTAAATACTGTAAATTTATGTATAATAAAATGATAATTGTATTTTATATTTGCCTTGTAAATGAAAGAGTCATCATTAAGGAACTTAAGTAGGTAATTAAATTGACTCATTTGCTTTCATCAAATTTGTAAAAGTATATAGTAAGTTGTGAAGAAACATGAGACTGGGGACTTTGTTCCATGGAAATTTTCATAGTTATATTGGTTACAAATATAATATTATGTTATGTGTTACTATTTAAGTATGTAGGAGCCAGTACACTTTGTATTAGCCAAGTGTCAGTACTGTTTCATTTCAGTATTATTAGCCTAGGTGACAGTCACTGAAGATCTCTGCCTAGATTCATATCAGGAACATCCCAAAACAATCAGGCTGACTCTGACCCTACTCACTTTGTTATTCCTTTCACTCTGTTTTTTTTTTTTTTTTTTTTTTCTTTCTAAAATTTATTATTCTTTCAAAACCCCATTGTACAGATGAGTGTAAAGTACTGAATTTCCTTTCATTACTCTTTGACATTTCCTGTTTTCTCTCCCTGGGTAGAACTTTTCTCTCCTCTTATGTAAGACTTTTTTTGAACTTTGTCCATAAGTATAACATACTCTGTGGAATTTTTTATAAAATAAACCTCAAATGTTAAGATGTTAAGAGAATTGACTTAAAAGAATGTCAGAAAATGAGACAAAATATTTGGGTTTGCATTTCCTTCTGGAAATAATTAAAAAAAATGTAGACAGTTAAGGCAAAGTAAAAACGATTGAGTAAGGAGCATAAGGGATGATAAATTCTACTTTTAGCAACCTGAAAATACGTTAAATGAGTGCATGAAAAGTGTATAAGCAGATAAATAGCAAAGAGTTCATACAGTATTTAATTATCTTGTACATTCATTTAAATTCAGAAAGAATTTTTTTTATGAAATATCAAATTATAAGCTTCAAAACATTGTGAATTGTGTTATATTATTTTATTAAGAAATACTCTCTCAACCTATTTTTCCTATTTTCTTTTAAAACACAATAATACTCTAAAGATCTACATGTTGCAGGGGATGTACAGTCAAAGCACATATTGTGGATAAAGATCATGGCCAAAAACCAGTACAAGTTCCTATACGTAAACTAACTCTGGTAGAGTGTGAGTGGAAATTATTTCCCACACAGGTCTTGTACTGGCCTGCATAGGTATGAATATTATTCTGCTTGAATTTTTATCCCCTAAGTATTAAAAAAAAAAAAAAAAAAAAAAAGGACTCAGTAGAAATAACTATTACCTACATTCACAAGAACTCAGAGAATCCATTAGCCTCCTCTCAACATTCAGAGTTCTGCACTTGTCAGAGCGATACCACTGATTTCAAAAGATGCTGACTTGCATTAATAAATTATTACAGAGATATTTGATATATTTCCATCAGGAGCTGATGAGTCTACATATGACATTATTACTGAAGTATTCAAATAACATTGTATGATAAAAACACAACACAAAATATATTAAGGTTACTAACACATATTCCTGGAATAAAAACTCTATAATATCCAGGATCCAAAAATCTTTTTTTTTTTTTTTTTTTTTTTTTTTAAAAAAAAAAAAGCAACATGAAAACTGATTTTTTAGACTTTTTTTTTTTTTTTTTTTTTTTCTGTATTAAATATATGTTAACCAGCAGTCCTAGCACTTCTGTCATTTTAGAATACAGATGGTTGACAGACATTTAAGAGAAGAAAAATATAGGAAAGGAAAGCAGTGCTCCTGAAAGTATATTTATTCCATCCAGGTATTGTCCTTTCATTTACTTTGAAGGCTTTTAATTCCAGGATCTGTTGGAACTTTGTTGGAGCTAAACTTTAGAAATGTTGTAACTCTTTCTCCATTCAATTCATTTAATCAGATTTACATTATGTTTTCAAAAGCCTTAAACAGATTGATCTGCAAAATAGAAACATGGCAACCCGCGGTGTGCAATCCAGAAATTATTCATGTTCTCTCTGTTAGCAAAGTTCTAGCTCAGAGTTAGAAATCTTGTTCGGTAACTGAGAAGACATATACTTCAATTCTGAATTTACAAGTGATCTTAATGACTACTTCCCAAGTGAAATAATTTGACACTCTCCTCTCCCTCACTCATGGCCCAATGTTTAAATTGGATCAGTTTTAGTTGTATTCTAAAGTTCTCACCAAGGAGATAACGAAAGGGCCATATTGCTGCTCCAAATCAGTACTGGACAGGATTGGACAACCTATCTGCTATTTGAGAAGAATAACTACCTGGCACTTGGGAACCAGTAGCCACAGCCAAAAATGTCTGGCCCCTGCCTGTCTCTTGTTTTATGTATGATATGGTAGTCATGATCTGAGGAGGCCAAAGACTTTGGTTCCTACTGGTGAGATAAGCAGGAGAAAGCCTTCCTGAAAATGCCCCTGGGGCTAGGTGTGAGCTTGGGATTTGATCAGCTCACAGAAACAGGAGGTAGGCAGTTCTGACATGCCCGCTGGCAAAACTGTGTGTCCATATACCGTCACCATGGCAACTGCAGGGTAACAGCAGAGGAGCAAGAGTTTTAAAGATCTTAGTAGCAGTTAGACCCTGCTGAAAGACAATGGAAATTAACTACCTATGTGTGTAAAGTCATTTTTAAATTGGGACATAGGTGGTTTTGAACCTACCATCCTGTTAACTCAGCACTACGTTTAAATATATAGCGTAAATGCAATTGCATTTTTTTGTCTTGCAGCATCATAAAAACTAATTTTTAACAGACTACATGCTTGATTATATTATATTCCAGGGAAACTCCAGCTGAATAAAGCTTATGTAACAGAGCAGAAAATCAATCTCTCCATTTAGTTGGGTCTAATATATAATTCACATTCCTTAAAAGTTAGAGAGATGTAGATGTGAAATAAAAGGTTGTGGGATATCAAAGCTCCAGGCTTTTGGTTCAAGCTAGTTAGAATGCTGCTGTTTCACTGAATATTACAAGGTCTAAACAGTACGTCCCAATTTAGCAAAGCCAACAACTTTGCACCTATTAGCAGTGAACCCATGAGACTGCCTGTGCATTTAATCACAAGTATACTTTTAAGCACATAGACACTGTTTACTTTGCTAGAGTAGTGCCACAGTTGCAACATCTTAAGGGGGTGGACTCTCAAGACAATAAAGTTTACCTATTCTTCTACGTATCCCTCAAAATGTGACTTTTCAAAAATGCATGACTGTTTTCAACTATGTTGATAACAGTACCATGTCCCCAGAAGTAATTTCAGAGTCCTGACTGTGTGTAGAGCTGATTCCAGTGTCAGAGTCTGTATCATTTATGTCCAGATTAGTCACTCTGTGAACAAAGTCAGGAACTGCAATGCTGGTACTGGAATTGCCACTGCCCTTGGGTGGTTCTTCATTCAATGGAAGCCTAGTTTCGATGTTGTCTTTAATATGTAGTAAATTAAATTCTTCTGTAAGAAGTTCATACTCTTTTTCCTTCTTTTGAAGCAATGAGTCCCTGTAGGTAAGCTCTTTCTGAATGCAGCTCAGGTATGAATTGATTCTCAGACCATCTTTCATACTTTTTTCCAGCTCATACTTTACACTTTCCAAATTTGAGTTTTCCAGTTGAGCATGAGAAGCTCCTTCTGTGTGAATATCATCTCCTTTTTTTTCTGAACATATACCATATACTTCTTTCTCAATTTCAGCACACAGCTTCTCTATTAATTGTTTGTGATGTTTCAGTCTCTCTTCAACCTGTAAAATTCCCTCACTTTTGCTGAAATATTCGTGCATCTCTTTTTGATCATCTGGCCTACTCCCTTGCTGCTCAGCCTCACTTGGATTGATTGTTAAATATGAGTTCTGCACATAATTTTCTCCATCATTGGCTACACGGTCTAAATGGAACTGTGCTTCACATTTTTCGATTTCCATATCTAGTTCCTTCATTCTAAGGACTTGCTGATGAATGGTATGATCTTGAGATATAATCAGATGAATCAGCGTCTCCATATTATCTCTGTCTTGCTGAACACTGTCCTGTTTAAGTTTGGCCAGTTTCCGGAAAGTCTTCCTGACGATTTTCTTTTGCTTGTCTATTGGCAACATCTTCATGTAATTGGCTGGGCTGAGTTCCCACTGCTTTTCAACATTTTGTACTACCTTAGCTTCAGCTGTTTTCCACAATGGAAATGAGAGGAAAGCATCAGACTTTACTAACACAAAGTGCAAATTGGGCTGCTCTTCCCCCCAGGCCTTCCAAAGTCTCAGAATCTTTGTCAACGGAGGAAGGACTCGCTCAGAGCCTCTCCATTTTTCTACAATACAGTAATCACTGGGTTTTCCAAAGAGGACCTTTTTCTCTCCAAATGTTGCTTGATGTTCCTCAAGTAGTGCTTGAATCACTTCTGCACAAGTTGTGCGTTTTGTCAGGCCACATACAATCTTCTCTTCCTGGCAAACCCACACCACAATCTCTCTTTCATTTGAAGCCATCTCCTTGCTGGGAGATCTAAAAAAAAAAAAAAAAAAAAAAAAAGACCAAATTTAAATAGAATTTAATTTTGTTACGGTTTAACCCAGCTAAGCACCACACCACACTGCCATTCACTCCCTTCACTTCCTCCATGGAAAATAGCTAAAAATATAGAATAAAATTCATGGGCTGAGATAAAAACAGTTTGATTGGACAGCAAAGGAAGAGAAAATAATAATAATTAATAATAATAATAATATATATAAACAAATTAAGCACAATGCAATTGCTCTTAGAATCACAGAATTGTAGAGGTTGGAAGGGACCTCCAGAGATCATCATGTCCAACGCCCCTGCCAAAGCAAGTTCCTTAGAGCAGGCTGCCCAGGTAGGCATCCAGACAGGCCTTGAATATCTCCAGAGGAGGAGACTCTACAACCTCCCTGGGCAGCCTGTTCCAATGCTCCGTCACTCTCACCATGAAGGAGTTTTTTCACATGTTGGTGTGGAATTTTCTGTGCTCCATTTTTTGACCATTGCCCCTTGTCCTAACCCCACAAACCACTGAAAAGAGGTTGGCCAAATCCCACTGTCTCCCACACTTAAGATATTTGTAAACATTGATAAGATCCCCTCTCTTCTCAAGGCTGAACAGACCCAGGTCTCTCAGTCTTTCCTCATAGGGAAGATGCTCCAGGCCCTGTATCATTTTTGTGGCCCTCCGTTGGACTCTTTCCAGAAGATCCCTGTCTTTTTTTGTACTGGGGAGCCCAGAACTGGACACAGCACTCCAGGTGAGGCCTGACCAGGGCAGAGTAGAGGCTTGAACTGCTGGCCACTCTCCTTTTTATGCTCACAACCTGCTGACCAATCCCCAGCCCCTCTCTGAGCAGCTGTCCCATACCTGGCCAACCATCCCAGTTTTATAGATCAGCAGTACACCATATGGTATGAGACATCTCTCTTTGGCTGGTTTGAGTCAGGTGCCCTGGCTGTGTTCTCTCCCAGCTCCTTGTGCAACCACAGCCTCCTCACTGGCAGGCCAGCACAAGAAACTGAAAAGAACTTGAATTATTGTAAGCACTGCTTGGCAACAACTAAAACATCAGTGTGTTATCAGCATTATTCTCATCCTAAACCCCAAACTCAGCACACA
Source organism: Anas platyrhynchos (assembly GCF_047663525.1). Classification (NCBI taxonomy): domain Eukaryota; kingdom Metazoa; phylum Chordata; class Aves; order Anseriformes; family Anatidae; genus Anas; species Anas platyrhynchos. The sequence continues at coordinate 50,537,834 of NC_092587.1, read as the reverse complement.
CCCCTATGAAAAAACAAACAAACAAAAATAAAACAAAACCAAAAACCTCTATCCCAACCCAAACCAGGTCAAAATGGCAGAGACTACATGAATAACAGCTATAATCCTAATATACCTACAACATTGAAAAATTCCTATTTTCCTGTACAACACAATATTGTTTAAATTACATGAAGAAATACTTTTGGAATCGGAAAATTATGCCTATTTCAGCTTCTTCTCTAATATTAATGCTAGCCCAGGTAAATGTGCATCTCCCACAAAAATGTATTTCATCATATTTATTTTTTGTACACTTATCAAGTGTTAACTATCAATAAGTGTCAAAGTGTGGCAATCTGCATTAAATTTCCAGACTGTCCTAGAGTAACATACAGATCTACAGCAGAGTAACTTTCAGTTATGCATATCTGTTCTCATCACACAAACACTGCACAATTTAGGAGCTCTTAATATCACCCAGGGATATTCTGTAGGGAAGAATCATGCTTCCAAATAGATACTGAGCATAAGTGGACTTTGAAATACTGCTGAAAATGAGAGAAGATAACAGAACTTGATGGCAAGATAGATCTGTAGTTCTGCCACATCTGCATTTTCAAGCAATACAGATTCTTTTTCAAAATATAACATATGAATGCAAGAAAAATTTAAAAGCTTTAAGATACATTCTATTTATGAATTTCAATGAATGTGGTATTAACCTGACCTTACCAACTGGTACCACTTTACAGATAGAGACATCTAAATTCAAATATCTAAGATCCCATTATAATTGTTGTTGTCTAATCAATATAATCAGCAGAGCCTAGAGTGTGATTCAGATGACAAACATGCAGAAATTTTACTTTAGAGATAACTTTTTTGTTTGGACTGCCATAGATTGTTCAATGACACAAGGCCACTGCCAATGTAAGAGATGTAGCTGAAAGGAGAGGAGGGTGTGATGTCCAGGACATTCCTATCTTCTAGCCTCTACATGAATAATTTTCGCTTACCCAGATCTGGTGATTTGGCTTCTTGCCTAAAATGATAAAACAATAAATTCTCTGAGCAAAAATGCATATCTTTAGATTTTCTGGTATCACTTCCAGTTCATTTTAATGAATGGGATTTAACCCAGTCTGATGGGGAAAGCCTGAAAATGATAATGAAAATTTTGACAGTATTCTAAGGGCTCAATACCACATTTTTTTAATTTTTTTACCTATGACTAAGTATTCACAAGACATTTCTATTTTTTTGAGACTTAGTAGGAATGGAGATTTACTTGGGTTAGTTAGGGTTATACCTTATGATTATTAAAGCAATTCAACTTGTTTCTTTTTTCTTGCTTATTACATGACATGGGAGAAAAACTGTAATCCAAAAAACTGAACCATGAATTGACTCAGTTCTAGGTGCTACTGACCACAAGGCAAGAATCCTCAAAATGCAGGAGACTGCAAATAAATACAAATAAGACGTACAAAAGTGACTTTTTTATTGCTACCACACAACAGAGCTCTGTCCAATTGCTCCAGGCCTTGGAACATCCTTCCATAAAATTTGTGTTTTGTTAGATTACTCTGAGTAATGACATCATTTTCCCACTTCAGTAGCTCCTTCTTACAGGCCAGCATTTTACCACAATTAGTTTTTAAAACTGGTGTTCAGAAGATTAATATATTTTTCCTAGATTATGAAAATAAGAATATGTCACAGACATAGAAAATGGCAAAATGCATAAAGAAAAAACTATTTGAGTTACAATATCAGATTAAATAGCATTACTGTTAAGTATGTCACATGCTAAAAAGTCAATATCTGTAAATTCTTTTAGGTTCACTGTATACAGGATGCTATAGAAATATTTTTGTCTGTTGAGAGATTACTAGTTATACGAAACATATAAATAGACAATTGCAATGTAAGTCAGTGGTGACTGTCAAATAGCTCAGTACATTAAGAATAAAATAATGGAAAGCAAATTATCAAAAGTAAGTGCCTCAAAAAATGCTCACCACTTATACATAAACAATACACATAGAAATAAAAGTATACTAGCAGTCATTGAATTTCAACTTATAAAAGTACTGTCAGAAAAAAATAAAAAGGAAATAGATGTAAAAATGTAAGAAATACTAGGCTAGGACTTTAAGGCAGTAAGTTCAGAACAGGTATTTCCCATCCCATTGTTTTTCATAATCAATACATACATTTAAGAGTCAGTCTTCGAGCACTCTTCTGAGAGCCTTATGTAATTTGTTTGCACATGGAAATTCCTCCTATTTTTCTCATTCTTGTTTTTGGCTGACTGAAGTAACATTTCCTGCTCAGTATTTTCAGTGTGCAAGAGATCATTTGAGTTATGCAGAAGCTTACTTTCTCTTTTAGATATTAGTAAGCCTTCAGAAATAAATAAATAAATAAATACATTAATTAAAATAATAAAAAAAACTTAGATACTCCATTGCATTTGTGTACTGATAAGTACTTCTATTATACATGTTTTTACATGCATGTCCCACTGAATATTTTTTTTTTTTTCAGTTACATTACACTTGTCTACTCAGACTTTACATTGAGAATACTTGGGAAGAATTTTTCTCTGCTGGTCTGTTTAACATGCTGAAGTCCACAACTCATAGTAGTGCTGAAGGAATGGAAAATGCATACACATGAAGGTACACAAAGAACTCAAGTAGCTTGTATGTACATATGCACTTTTACATGTATATGTGTGTGTGAATGTATAAGTATATATAATATACATCTAATTATATTGTCACCTTTTGGAGAAAAGAAGCAAAAACATTCTGTAATTCTTGAATCAAAACAGCCCTGTAGAGTGCAAATTTTTTTTCCATGTGTTTGTCACAACATATATTATCCACTTTTTTTTTTTTTTCAGTAGCCTTACTTGTTTTTTTTTTTGCTTTTGCTTTTTAATTCAAAGAGAATTAGTGAATCTTATAATCTTATTCATACAGTACCATGGAAGTCTAATATCTTAGTGTTAGAATAGTGTTAGAAAGTGTTCTAAGTGTTCTTTATTATCTTCCACTATAAAGAGGTAAACCATTGTTGCCTACCACGCACCTTTTAGGTAAAATTTATTCTCTAATTCTTTAATGATAGTTAATCCAAGTTATGCCAAACAAAAATGAGGCTTTAGCTTGCCAGGGACACCATAACAATTATTAAAGACCTGCATTCACGATGCAAGGAGATGCTAATACTAGGACTCATCCTTCATTAAACAGTGCTTTCTTTATAGAAATAGGAGACCAGATTCTGTATGTAAGTGGAATTCTTCACACTTAGACATCTGGAAGTTAAGATTTCAATATATGTGTGTATATATATATATATGTATATATCATCAAAGCTCCTCCTTGACGTGAGAGGAGAGTAGATTTCCAAGAAGTCTCCATATTCTAAATCGTTTATGATCTTTTGGATGAAACCTCAAATGAAGCTATTCCTCTCTTTCACTAACCACAAGAAATTTGTCACCTTCAACTAAACATTTAATTTTCAGATAGCTAAATACAGGTGAGAGTAATCCAATCACATTCTGGTTTATTGTCCAAGAGAAGGGTAACAGGAATGGTTCAGATAGTATTAGACTTATTACAGGTAACTTAAACATGGGACCTAAAAAAATGCTGTTTAGTATGTTAATGTCATTTATAAGGAAATCCAGGAAGTAATTTCAATAGTAAGGAAGAGGTAATCCAGTTTGTCACTCCTTAAATTGAATAAATGTTGATCATGGAAAGCGATTTTTTTTTCTTCTGATATGTAATAATAGAAATGACAATATTCAACAACAACATCTAGTTTTAGATGGTCATTTAAACAAAAGGGCAAACTTCTCATATTTACAGATTCCTTGGTCTTTGCATTGCATTTTTTTAACAAAAGCAAAAGAACTGTTATTTTTGAATGACAGATCAATTAATGAGTCTGTAGCAGCTAAGATGTTTTTCCAGTTTAAATATTTGGCTTTCTCGAAAAACAGTTTCAGAAACATCTTCTAGTAGCTTCAAAACTAGCTGGGCAACTTCTCTTTTTAAAAAAGTTTGTTTACATCAACATCAATAATCTTTAAAGATTTCAGTTCTGGTTTGAATTCTATTTCTTTGAATTGATCACTGAAATGTTCTGTCTATCTAACCATGATTTTAAAGCCTTGATGATAACAGCATGTTTTTTTTTGTTTTGTTTTTGTTTTGTTTTTTTTTTTTTTTTTGGTTTTTTGTTTTTTTGTTTTTTTTTGTTTTTTTTTCCCCTCCAAAGTCCTTTCTGGAAAAGATGAGCATTTAAACTTCAGAATGGTCAAAAGTCCTTCCTTTTCCAAGTCCTTCCTTTCCTAAGAATGGTCAAAACTACAATCCTTTTTGTTTGTTTTGATTTCTAGTTCCATACCTTCTATATTTTGCTTCTCTTCATTATCATCCCCCCAAAAAACATATTAATCATATCATAGACCTCACACAAAGCCTTGATTGTGTCAGCACAAGCTGATTGTTGCATATCAGATATACATGTACGCTTCATTAATTTATTATTCAGGCCTAGGGGAAGAAAGGTAATACATTCCAGCAAGGTACAGACAAAACAAAAACACACACTTATGTTGCACAAAGTCAAAATATGAGACAGCTTGAAAGCAACTCTTCTAATATTGACTAATGCAAGCGATGACTAGCACAAAAACATACATATCAAAAACATAATTCTTTGCCTTCATGAAAGTTTTAACACTCTTACTACATATGAAATGTATAGCTTTACAAGCAATCAAACCAATCAAATAAAGGAATTCCTCCTACTTTTACTAATTTCAGTAAACATTATGCTGGGGCTAGATCATTTATGTATGTTATTGATAGCAGCTTAATATGATGTTCCTAAAATATTGACAGTAAAAGATTTTTTTTTCTTTGTTGGGATAAACAAAAATAGAGATAAAATAATTCTCTCCCTTCACCACATTAAATTCTTTGTATACTTTCACTTGAAAATAAAATGGAATTTTATTGACATTCCTTTTTTTTTTGTTTTTTTAAAAAAAACATATTCATCCCACGGAGCTAGTCAAACTGAGTAACTCAAAAATACAACACCTAGTCAACAGCTAGAAATTTCGCAGCCAAGACGTATATGTGAACCCATTGCTAGCACTACTGTTTAATGCTTTACTAATTTTAACTCAGTATGACCAATTTCCTAGACCAAAGTTTTTGTGTTAGTAAAATCCAAATTGATAATCCAAACTTCTATTAACTGTCTCCTCCTAGTCACTGAAATAATTTATATTGAATAAAAAATCTGCAGGTGAACATAAGTAACTCACAAGGAAACACATTAATCCTTTGCTGGAAAATATATAAAACTGTTAATATTTTATAAATTTACTACCAAAGAGTTCATGCTGGTAAGCCATCTGCATGAAATAGCTTAGTTTTATTGGTATTGAAGTTACCTTTATTTCTTTCATCATTGCATCTGCAAATGGCATATAAACTGTAATTCTTGATGTCAGAAGGATAGTTTCTAGGATGCTAGCAGATGATATATATAACTAATGTAGCCTGTTTTACTGTAGAAAATGAATCCAATTCTGTATTTAGCATCTCTTCTTCTATTGTTTTTTTCTTTTTGATGTTGTACTTTTACAAATACATTTCAATATACCTAAGACATAGAAAGCCAAATAACATAGCATAGATAACATTTGCAATGAAAACAAGCAAACAAATCAGACAATAATTTGCCATTGACTGGCTGCTTTGATGGGGTTCTCAGGTGGCATGAGCTCTCTGGTAGGTATGCTGTTATCACGAGCTCCCCAGAATAAGATTTATAAACTTCTACGAAAAATAAGCAAACAAAAAACAAACAAACAAAACCACCTATATTTTGTCAAGATACCACCTAGAGTAATTCTCTCCTTTTTTTTTTTTTTGTCCCAATGAAACCAAAAGCAACTACATGTATGTGGCGGAATTGAAATAAAAAGATTTTAGAAACAACCCTCTTGCTGCTTACTGAGTACATGCAGTTGAGTTCTTGACTATAGTTTTTATGTCTCCCATCTCAGTGCCCTTCTGGAGTCCAGAATGATCTGCAGTCCTCTAAGGAGGTAGCAGTGTCAGACAGGCCCAGGCAAGGCTATGCTGCCCACACCTCTCAGCAGGCTCTCCCTTTCCTCTCCAGCTGCACACTCCCAGCTACGTGCCAAGGTATTCTGTGCCTCTTTTGTTGCCTGTCACGCTGGGCAGTGGGGAAAGACCTTGTGGCCAAGTGAGAGTAGTCACTGAGACACTTGCTGTCTTTTGGAAAGGGCACAACAGAGGCATAAAACATCCTGAGAAAACACGAGACAACTACCACAAAAGTATTTAATAATCTGATGTGTTCAAGGGTCTTTGAGTATGTTGCTGGTGCGTGCAAATCTGCCCATCTGTATTTGGGCAAATGTGCATTTGTGCTGTGGTCTTCTGCACCCTTGTCATGCTTCCTCCATGTGCAAGATGACATGACTTCTTTAGGCACTCGATAATGAACCTTGTTACCTCTGTGCCTCAGTTCCAAGCCATAACTAAAAACAATCTGATGGCTTTTAATTATATTTACTTTTTTGAAAGTATGGAGAGGCTGATATTACAGGGACACATCTTCGATACAAACAACTGCAACTACCTCATGTCTTCATAGCATAGGGCATGCTGTACTTGTCATTTGAGAACTTCTCTCAAAGGTTAGATAAGAGCTAAGTAGTTTATCAGTTTATATTTAGAAATTATAATATAATATTGCTTTTATTATTCATTTTTCAAAATATCAGCATATATTACCATATATGTAGAAAGCATACATGAAACAATGGATAATCACTGGGAAGAAAAAAAAAAAAGATAATATATTTTGTCTCTGTGAGATTTGCAACAAGTAAAAGCAGTTTGATCAAACAGTTTTGATCAACAGTTTGATCAAAATGGATGTGTGACTGTGTAAGTTTAGACACTAAAGCTATAGAGAATACACAGCCCATAAAAATGAGATGAAAAATGAGTTCAAGAGTCTTTCAACCTTTTGGGGAACAAATGGATCATATTAAAAGTTCACACTAAGTTTAATCAGACCATCCACATTTAATCCACTTTTTTACTCACCTTTCTATCACCTTCTGAAGAGTTATTCAGAAACTAATGAAGGTCAAATCCTATACTCAGTATGCCTCCTGTCTAAGTAGATTACATGCTTCTGAATTTCCTAAGGGCAGCAATGAGGAAGTATCTACTCTCTCACCACCCATTAAAGCTGGAAATATTCCAAATCCTTAGGGATTCAAGACAGTCTGTTAACTAACTACATTCCCATTCCCCTTCACCTAGCCATACAAAAAAAGGAAAAAACAAACAAACAAACAAACAAACAAAAAAAAAAAACACAAAAAAACAAAAAATTATTTCAGAAATATTAATTTAATGTTATACAGTTAATGTTCATAGCATGTAGGGGATATAAATTCCATGTATGAGGTGCCAGATTCTTGCTCTTTCTTCTGTTTTGTATCACACAAAAGTAAGGGCAATGTCTAGCTAAAAAGTTTCTTGGCAAGACAGTAATAAAAATATGACAATAATAAAAAATATATATATAATCAGATTATTCCTGATACTGCAGGAACATTTGGAAAGAACACCGTACAACTTTTAAAAGCAAAATAATTCTTTCAAAATACATAACTTAAATTTCTCTTTACCATCTGTTTCTGTATCTATTTTTGTTCTATGATATAGCTTCCTCCTCTACAGAAATGCAAATAGGCATTTATTAAAAATAAAAGAGAAGATTAGGCTAGATATTCATGTGACATTTTTCAAACACGTGCATATTCAAGATAATTTTGATGTTCTAACTGAAATATTTCAGATATTTAAAATAAGAAAATTATTTAAACAAAAGTTATTTAAAACATCTAGCTTTGTACAACACATTTCTCTTATTATCAGTTTATGTATATTTTGCAATTCCCTTTTAAATGTATAAAGTTTTGATTCAGAAAGATTTCCATACTGTCAGGAAGTCTTTATGAAACATTTTAATTAGCAACAACTGTTGAGAATTATGGCTTATATCAATTATCATTTTTACACTTAAAAGCATAACTAGTTCCTTTGCCCCTCCTCCAGAGGAATGCCTTCACCTCAGTTTGCTACTGAATGCTACAAAATTGCATTCATTATAACGATCTATGGTTAGAGCAATGATTCTGCCATTGAACTATGGTAGAAATTTGTTTGCTCAGTCATTTTACACTATATTAGTGCTTTATGACAATTTTATTAAATACCTTTGAATTGGTATGAGATAGTACTTTTCTGTCATAGATAAATAACATGACATTTATGACTATTTAAAAAAAAAAATCTGTAAGATAATTTTTTTATTGTGAATAAGTCATTCAAAACATAATTCTTGTTGACTTTAAATGTCAAACTTCAGTGAAAATTCCATGGGAAACTGTGTTTTTTCTAATAGCTGTACCACTTGGACACAGGTACCTAAACAAGGACCAGTATTTAAGAAACATAAAAAGAGAGAAACCCAGTCCAACCAAAATAGATAAATAAATAAATAATCCATAATACTTAAATCAGACAAAGGAATAAAAGCAACACACAAGAAGGACCAACAAGAACTGAAATTAATAATTATATCATCTGATAAGTGGATGTAATAATGCAGAATTTATGACATAACAATATAAGCCAAGAAAAATGCACTAAATCATAAAGTTGCAGTAATAATAGACATAAGGAAATAAAAAGGAATTAATTGTGAGAGGAATTATCCACCTTATTCACTAGATAAAAGCAATAGTTACAGCAGATTATCCTGAAAACAAAACAAAACAATAAAAATGACACTCTCTGTCATTGTGCCAGTGGCAGATCATGTTTTGCAAAATCTCCTTTGCAAATTCCAAGTACACATTTTCATCAGAGTTGACCAAAAGCTTCTGTGTTTGCCTATAAACTCTGCCCTATACCATGCTTACACTTGCAATAACTTAACCTATAGTCAGGTGAAACAGCTGCAGTCTCCGTTCAGATGAAGACTGCATCTGCCCCTGCCTTTTTGTACTGTCTTACCTCTGAAATTATTTCCCTCCCCTGGAGGCATACATTCCCTATAAACTACATCCACACATTAAATCTGCCTTCCTGTCAGACAGATCATCCTTTCTCCATTGTATATTCAAAGTCATAAGGTTGCTAGTGGATATTATGCAAAAAAAGTTTTAGAATTTCAGTGAGTAACATTAACAAATTTGTTGTATATACAAAATGCCATGATACACACATCATATCAGGTCTGTGTTTGTGATGGCCTGACACAGTGAAGGTCTGAGAACAAAAGAGAGCTAGGTGTCTGCCAAAATATTTTCCAAGATGAGCAACAATAACATTAACAATTTGCTTTACTGGGAAAATATGCTTTGATGTGTATATTGCAACTGCTACTGAGGAAGCAGCTGTGACACAGGAATGGCAGATCCATGAAGAATTGCACAGCCAAAACAAACACTGACATATCCAGTGGTAGGTATTCTTTAGACCACAATATGGGAAATAGGAAGATAGGCATTTTCAAATTCCTCAATGTTAGTAAGCCACATGCAAAGTTTAGGAATATCAATATAGTAAATGCTACATCTGGATTTTGAGCAGTGGCTAGTTCTCAGTATATGAGAAGTGAAGATGCCACTGCTTTTTTTAGCTAGCACAAAAATTTTGCTACATTGCAAAAATATAATTACCTGTAGACCTCCTATATGTATTTAAGTGTTTGTGCTTATTTAAGCATTGGTTATACTATATGAAATCTATGGGGCTCAGAATGTATCTAAATGTATCTAAATGGACAGAATGTATCTAAAATTCCATCACTTGCAATAATACAGAAGAATCAGAATTATGTATAACTCATTTAAAACGTAGGCTTCAAAATGGCAAAATTAGATGTGCTATTACAGCTAATATAAATTTAGTTTATCTAATTTCTTCCATTAGAATTTTTTGTAACCATCTTTTAGAAGCACCCCAGTTATTTATGAGCTTTCAACATTAAAAGAAGCGAGGGGAATTCCATGGGTTGTAGGTACTATTTTTGTTGTTGTTCTATGAAATTCTGTTCAGCTCTTGTTGAAAGGCCAATGTATACTATTTCTCTCTCCTCGGGTTTGTTGATATCCTGCTAAGTGAAGAAATAAACACAAAGCATTGTGAGGCTGGGTCTGGGCTGCCAGAACAAGAACAAAGTGCACTATACTTAGACCAGTGATAATAAGGTAAATTGAATAAAGGGAACAAGATGCAGACAAGTAAATGATAAGATTAGCAGTGTGAGCTTGCAGCCCAGAAGGCCAACTGCATCCGGGGCTGCATCAAAACAGGTGTAACCAGCAGGTTGAGGAAGGGGATTGTCCCCCTCCAGTCTGCCTTTTTGAGAACCCACCTGAAGTACTACATCCAGATTTGGTATCCCCAGCAACAGAATGTTAGAGAGAGTCCAGAGGAGGGCCACAAAGATGATCAGAGAACACCTCTCCTATTAAGAAAGGCTGAGAGAGCTAAGGATGTTCAGCCTGGAGAAGAGAAGGCTCCAGGGAAACCTTAATGTGACCTTTCAATATTTAAAGGGGTCTTATAAAAACAACAGAGAATCTTTACTCAGGTAGATAATAAGACAAGGAGAAGTGGTCTTAAACTAAAAGAGCATAGCTTTATACTAGACATTAGGAAGAAATTCTTCACTGTAAGGGCAGTGACGCACTGGAAAAGATTGCCAAGAGAAGTTATGGATGCTCCATCTCTGGAGGCATTCAAGGCCAAGCTGGATGGGGCTTTGACCAATGTGATCTAGTGGATGGCATCCCTGCCTGTGGCAGAGGTTTTTAAGTCAGCTAATCTTTAAGGTCCCTTCCAACCTGAGCCATTCTATGATTCTACGATTTCATGCTACCTTTCTGATACTCCCTGGGCTAAAGAAGACTGTTATGATTACCTCCTTGTGGACTTTTAAACACAGAGCAGGGCTAAACCAATTCTACATTTGATGACACGGGACATATGCAAACTTCATTCACACTGAAAGAAAAAAAGTCCAAATGGACGTGATTTCTTTTATTCTTTCATTCTTTTCATTTCTTTTCATTCCCCAAGTTGAACTGAGGCTCAGCAAAGAACCTCTTCTGTTTCTTACAGTCTTTTCTTTATGACTACCTATTTTCATCACTGCTCTAGCTTCTCTAGCAGCAGCCTGTGGCGTATTTCAGATCATAGACACAGTACTCTATGATTATGAAAAGGAACATCGAAGGAATCACTATTTTTATCTACTGTTTTTATAACACCCCCACACCTCCAAGATCATTCCCCAAATATACAAAATTGCTTACATCTACCTTAGATAAATTATGATCCTGAATACTACTTTTACAGCTAAATCCAGCTTTCTAGGTTAGCAGCTACAAGACTTAGGAATTCATGAAGTGAAATATTTATGTATATTGCTCCCTGAGATAGGTCGTGCGGTGTCAGGTCAGGTGAGAGTGAATGCCAATACAAAGATGACTGGAAGTGGCAAGGAACCAGGAAAGGAGGCTTAGAAATGCCTTTTCTGCAATGCAAGCCTTTGGATCTGCCCAGTCATTCCATCAAACACTATCCTTATAGCTCCCCTTTATTATTTCAAATCTGTCCTATTGTGTATTGTAAAATTAAAGAAACCACATATCATTTTTTTCAAAAGATCCAATGCCTAATCAAATCAGTATCCCCAAATCCAGCATTTGCTATATTTGCTTTCTTAGTTTTTGTCATTTAATAATCTTTCAAAACAGTTTATACATGTATGTAGGCATACAAATATCACATATATATGTATCATATAATATATATGTGATAAGATAATTATCATATCATATATATATATGTGTGTATGTGTAATAAAAACTAGTTTGAGTATCTCTACAGTTTCCCAGGAGTTAGAATGGCAAGATGAGCTTCAATTTCTTCTGTATTTATTTCAATAAATTTTGCAGACTATGGAACTGCTGTTAAATTATCCTGTGTGATCTTCCCTATTTAGTTTGCTTTCATTAAAGTATATTGAAGGTGTCTCCTCAAAAGGGGTTCTACCAAGACCTCATTTACAATAATTTTTTCTTTTTTTTTTTTTTTTCAGATTTCTCTCTTGAACTTTCTGAAACTTAATTCAATGACAAATGTGCTCCATTACTTACAATATTTGAAAAGCTGAAAGGAAAAAAAGGATGAGATGATGAAGTGGACTAACAGAAATCTCTAAAGAGCTAAATTGAGTAGTAGATACATAATTGTGCTAACAAGAAAAGTGGTCAATGCTTTTTCAAAAAGAACCTTGAAGCATTTTACTATCCATTAACAATCTGGGAGACATGTGCAGCTTATGCTTTCAAGTAATTTTCTAAAATTGCCTATCAATGAATGCTTCAATATGTACTTAGTCAGGGACAGGTTGATGGGGTCTCTGAAATATCACTGCATCCTCTCTGAAGAAGCTACTGAAAAAAAATAAATAAATTGTTAACCTTACCGGTTGGGCTCTGACCTAGCCAATGATAGGCTAAAGATGTCACAGAAGTTTGAAAAACTAGTTCTAGACAGCTGAATAATAGAGATGGGGAAGGCAAAGAGGGAAAAACTGTTGTCGGGAAGCAAGGTTAATGCTGGATCATAAAGATCAAGAGGAATGGGAAATTCTCTGGATTAATGTAAAGAAGAAACTGTAGATGTGAGAGACAGAGAGAATGGTGTCTAGTAGCACATACACCATTTTTAGCTGTGAGAAGAAGAAGGAAGCTGATTGCAGAGGGAAAATATTCCATGATTCATATAAAAATGTATGTGAACAAATTATTCAAACTTAATCATGACCTAAGCCCAAAGTCTCTTCCAGAACCATGAGGAAACAGAGACAAAGAGTAACGGAAAAAAAAAAAATCATAATCTGTTTTTCAACTTCTTTCATGTGTTCAGTTTTTATTTTCCTTATTTAAAATTTGTTGCATTCTGTTAGAAATATGTCTTCTGTATCCAGCTGCGACCATCTCACTCTAAACCATGAATCAAAATGAATTATGTCATAAAGATAAAGGCCTTGGAAAACTGTGTGAGATAACACCCCTGAATTTGACTGAACACTTTAAGAAAAAAAAAAAAAAAAAACATTCAAAAATTTCGTGCACCTGAAAATATATCACACAGATAAGTGTCTGTGGCCTAAGGCAGGTCAAAGAAGTCATGAGGCTAGTTTTAGAAGACGCATCTCCAACAGGATACTGATTATCCCAAGAGGGCTGTGACTCCAGAAAGACACCACAAACTATGTGTTGTCTTCAGTTCACAAAAAGGCAGACATGAGTCAACATTCAAATTAATCTGCTGTTTCTTTACTTCATGTATCCAAATGTCTTTGCAGCTAGGGATCCTTTCAACATATGAGCAATGTGGATGACTTTATAGTTTAGGGAGGATAAAAAGACAGTTTAATTCTAATAAGACACTTCATAAGCTGAAGGGATACAGCAGTGACAGCTAAATGAAGGCATTCTTCCTTCTGCCATGAGAATAGTTCTGTCATGTTTGGAGGAACATACATACTTAGAAGCTTTCCATGACATGTTCACATTCCATTTAGCACTTCTGCCTTTAAAAGGACTCCTGTAGCTACTCAGTTTAGCAATATGTAGACGTATTTGAATGCAATACAGAAATGTCTATTTCTGTGCATATTATTGATATGTATATGATGAGTTGGGATTTGTAATATATATTATTTAACATTAGATATAGATGATACAGGTTAAATCATGTGACAGTATATTTTATTAGCTAAACATATGCATTACAAGATCATATATAACATAAATTGTCGTATGTGCGTTTGTATACTAAACATGGGCCTACCATGCACCTTAATAAAAAGAAATATGCTCGAGCACTCAGGCAGTCAAGGACTCAGAAACTTTAAGCATCACAGTTAAAGTTTTCCAGGCTAAAGTTTCCAGGTTAAAGTTTTCCAGGTGTTCAATCAACACAAATTAAATTCAGCATATCCTTAGTTAGGTGCCTTCTCTGCCTTACATCAGAGCCCATCTCCTGAATGCATACAACAAATACTCAGTTTTGTGAGAGTCACAGAATGTACTGAGGCCTTACTGGCACTGAGTGTTACAACTTTCAGGTGCTTTCTCTGTTGCTGACATTCATAATGCCCTCTTGGGCACCTAAACTTCCACAAAAAGTTACACAAAACAGTTCAACACCTAACAGAATTTGGCAGCAGCAAGTTCAGGAGGAACTGACCTAAAATAGGCAGAAACAGAAATTGAAGGATAAAACTTAAATGTTTACTGTTAGTCTACTTTCAGATGTTCACTGCATAACACATTACAAAGTTAATTAGAACAACAACCAAGAGTCTGATCACATTCTCCCTCTAAAGCCTTCAACACAAAGCTTTGTCTTCCTCTGAGCTACTGTATGGAAATTGTGCAAGCCAATACAAAATGGAACAGCTTCAACAAGAAATACTGAGAGAATTTCATTTTAGAAAACTTGACAGGACTTCCCTGACAAATACATGTGGAAGATGCCAGTATGGGTTTTTTACAAGGGTGTTCTGGATACTGGGTAACCTGGCTGCAGTTTGTGTGCCATCACACATGCTCTGAACAGGGCTCTTTGGTGGTAACTCATATTTGAAAAAGGTGAAAGACTAGTCTTTTCTTAATTTTTAAGGGTGTGAAGGAGGTACATAACTACTGTTTTCAGGATGGATGTGAAACCTGATGGTAGTACAGGTAGCTGGAGAATGCTGACAGTTAAAATGTTACTACTGAGGGTTTTAATCATAATTTAATGGGCATAAAAAGTTTTTAAAGTTAGTCTTAAGAGACTACAATGAGATATAGGTATCAAAGCCCCTTTCATAAATTTAACCTTAATAACTTACTTTTGTTCAGTATGTGTCCACTTTACATCTTCTCTTTTATGTATGGTACTATGCTTTACAGAAGAAAAAAAAAAAAAACAATTTTTTATTACTTTTTTTTTTTTTACTATGCCTTTTATCACTAGATATTCAACTGCTTCATAAACTAACAAATCACTTAATTTATCTTGACATGCTCTTCTATTGATAGAAGAACCCAAAGCTCAGAAAGAATTAAGCCAAACCATTCACTTGTTTAAGCTCCCAGTATGGTTAAACTGAACTGATATCTATAGAAGTATCCAAAGGAGGACATCCCTAAATTTCTTCTGCTCAGCCCTTGTGCAAAACAGATGACAGGACATAGAATTATAAAATGAGTAACATGCAATGAGTAACCACTTCTGTAAACTGTGTTTTTTGTGACTTGACTAGCATCACGTAGGAATTTTTTGGCAAGGCAGGGAATAGCATCCCTTCTATTAGGATGGTTCTCTCTTAATCATACATTACCCATCTATAATTCACCTCTCCATTCACTATTCCCTTTTTAATTACTAAAATGAATGGTGCAAAAGATGGTTAAATAGGTGTGCTACAAGGTCTGAGCATGCTCTATGAAGGTCTTCCCTTTGAAAATGATTGGGGTGGAGCTCAGCTCATCTACCTTTAGCTATTTAAAATGTAGATGCATAGTTAAAGATAATTTTCTGACCTTCCTCTGTAATCAGTGGCATAAGATAGGTACCTCCAAAGGGTTGACTCATCCCATACTAAAATGGATGTCTAAGTCTGAATGAATTACCCTCTGGAAATGGTTAGATGTATCCATTAACTGCAAAGAGCACTTAGATGAATAGATACCTAAATGTTCAATGGCTAAATTTGACTAAGATGAAATTCACCTTTTGTGCTTTACTGTATACTGTATTTCTTATGGACAGTCTGGGAGTCAGTAAAACTAAGTACTGTAACCATCCACAACTGCAGTTCCAAAAATAACTCAGGTCTTTGTCTGACACCTGTAATGGCCTTCAAGAGTAAATAAACATGATTAGTTGTCTACTTAGACCTTAAAGTATGAGAACCAGAAGTATGGTAAGGTGCAGGAAAGTCAATATCAATCCTAAATATTTGTTAGGAGACTGGATTTGTTAAAACAGTATACTGTCAGCAAAGTGGCTCTGAGAGATACAGGCAATAATCAAGTTAAACAAGCAGTTAGTACTTTAGCAATCAGTACAGAGGAAGTCTGTCAACAGATAATGTCCAGGTGAAACAACAGGTCAGCACACCAATTTGCCAATTCTTAAGCCAACTGAAACAAGAATAGCTGAAAATCAGTGTATGATCCTGCATTTATAAATATTATTAATCAACACTTTGATCAGTAAGCAGAATCCAAATCCGATAACTTCCAAATGAAGCATAAAATGTCATCAAAACAGTGCCTTGACATTTGTTCTGATTTGTGTTGCTGTTGTTGCTGTTTAAAGAGTTTTAACAGTGGAAGCTACTCTCAAAATAATTAACCTTATTTTGAATTTGGAGGAGGCTGGGGAAAACAAACTAAGATGTTCCCTATGGATGAAGGAATCTATTAACACAGAGTAAATTGCAGGTTCAAGACCCAAGGGCAAACTGTCTTAAAAATGAGTAGTCTTCACTCAAGTACATTATTCCACTGAAGTCATTTATCCTTACAAGTTAAATTAAGGTAAACATACTTATACCTTAACAAACCAAAACTTGTTGTAATAGATTATTACATTTTTAAAAACCTGACTTTGCCCCTGAACAAGAGAATGTTATGCTATGCTTTTTCATATTTAATTTAATCCTTACCAGTTTTGTATTATTAAAATAAGGGTAAAATCAATATCTTGTGCTTGTCTAGAGAGCTGATTGTATTTTCCATTATGACGGGAAATTCATAACTCATAATTCTTTACAGTAATGAATGAGAACAAATAGGGTGGGGAATAAAGAAAACAAATTAATCACATTGACAGGTTTTACCCTCTTTCATAGCAAATACCTACCTCTCTATAAATATATCTTCTTCCTTTTGCTACTCAGCAGCTGAATAACAAATGTGAAAAAAAAAAAAAAGAATCTGAGGAAAACAGAAGTTTACATCATCCACAAGTTTTCAACATAGGTTGATAGCATATTTGATATAAGCTATATAGGTTGATAGTATCTCACTTCTAATACTAATGTTCAAAAATGTATGTCTAGCAACCACACAAGCACCTAAAACTACAAATGAGATGGCTCAAACTATCAGATGCAAATGTACTCAGAAAGACAAGTATGAGAATGAAAGTCTGCGAGAGAAACACATTTTTAAATAGTGCATGTTTGAGAGGTCTGCCAAACTTGCAGTGGAAAATTTTCTTTCAGGTGTAGCGTCTTCTATTCCTCTCTATGTGATAACAGAACTTAAGTTTCATAGAATTAAAAATATAATCTCTGGACAATTTTATTATCTTTACCCGTGAAGACCTTCCATTCTGATTTGGGGTTTTAAAAGTTGACTTTCTTTCCGCTTGTTAAACCTCACAAAACCACATCACTCCCCACAAGGTATATTTAAAATTATGAAAAACTTTAGACCGTTGAAAATTCCTCAGTGAATTATGTGAAATCAAACCTAAACAATCCACTGTGTATTCTCATTTCTCTGCGTGGCAGCCAGCTCTAGTGAACTGTACAAGGATTAGAAACAAGGAACTCCCAGATTTTATTCATACCTCTCCTGCTAACTTGCTTTCACACTCTGCACTTCTATAGAATTTTTCACTGTCTAGTCATGCCATACTTATTCTCCTGAGGCATGTAAATATTATCACCTAAATTACAGCTAAGGAAAGCTAAGTGTGCTTATCAGTTTTCTGAAGTCACAAACAAGTCAGTATCATTATCGCTATTACAACATGTGCTCCTTAAGCTCCTTACATTGCTGGATGGGCCAAGACAGGAAAAGGAGACCACTTGGTGATCCAGGCACTCTTTGAGGTTCCAGAAAGGTTATCAACACTTTCAAAAAATTGTTTTCTTTTGGATATGGGTCTCCAAAATGTGTAAATTAAAAAAATCATTGCTTGGCTCCTGGGTTTTATATTTATGCGTAACATATGTGTATGAAAAAAAAAATAATCTTTTTTTATTGTAAGAATTTTGCAGTTGCATGGAAAATTTACAGTCCTTGGGAGGTAAAATGGCATCACCAGAATTTGCATGACAACTATACTGCATGCAATTCTAACTAATTTTTGTTAATGGGAGACATAGGCATGGAATAAATGATAAAAATGAGATGACACAAACTGATGACAGAAACTTTCAGAGAATTGTGTGATGCTTGTCTGTAACGTGTTTTAGCTACCTGAGAATTACACTGAACTGTATTTGATTAGTACCTACATTCTGTATAGGATGGTTCTGACAAATTAATTTAGTCATCCATTTTTTCCTTCTAATTCCATTTAGTTCTGACTCTTTATGTTCATCATCCTGAGCCCATTTTACTCTGTTTTGTTCTGTGTGATGATGGTGAAATTGCTAGCATAATAACATTGCAGAAGGCAGCAGAAAGTTACCGTCTTTAGAGTATAACACATAAAAGAAACAATAGAAGCAACAATGATAACTCAGTTACATATGCATACAACTGGGCACCAACATGTCCAACATTCAGTTCCAGGCTTCACTACACGCAAATGTGATTTTAAGCAAAAAAATCTATCTTGTATCACCCTTTTTGTCACCGTTAATTTTTATCTACATACTAAATACAGAAGTTGGAGGAACTAATTCATGTTTGTACAGCATTTGTGCTGAAAATGTTTGCAAAAAATAACGTTCAAGATCATAATTTTGTTATTATTCATCATATGAAAACAAGAAAAATTCAGATATTCTGAGCTTTAGCATCTACCTTTGTAGGTTAATCAAGAGGTTCTAGTATGTGACTAATTTTTCTTAAAGTTATTAGAATTTTAAACACGTAATTCCCCATCTCTGAAAACCTACATCTTTCTACTGAAATCATTACACTTAGCAACATATTTAAGTTTTTCTCCCTGCACAGAAAACACTCACTTTTCATTAGTAAAACAGAAAATCTGCCCAGCAAAATTTTTCTTCTGTATTACTAAAAACATTTTTGTTTTTCTGAGGTGTGCTTTCTCAGCCTGACTGTACATTGTTTCAGTGTTTCAGATTAGCTTCAACTTAACCTAAATAATGTTCGTTCCTTAGATAGTGTAGTATTACATACATCTATTAGTCATTTTATTTACTCCACTGAAATGAAATTGGTCTCTGCCCTCCCAGAATAGCAGATAATTAACTCTTTAGAAATAAGGTTAGTTAGCTAGACGAAAATCTCTTCCTGAAAGTGAAGTGAACAAATATGTACAAAGATTACAAGAAAATGTATGCAATCAGTTTGACCCTTGAGACAAAGCTGACAAGTCCAACCAGAAAATAAATTATAATGTATGAACTGCAGCTCAAAGAACTTCTTCTTTGATAGCTCACTAACATATCTCACATTCAAGGAAAAGTAAAAATAAGTGTATGTTCTACCATTACCAAACATACACCATATTTTCAAGTTAAAAATTGAACACAGATAACACCACTGATACAAAATAAGCTTTTATCCCCCCGCCCCGTCACCTCCCTTCTACATGTCCCCCCTCCCCCCCCCCCCCCCCCCTTCCCCAACATACATACCAATGCCTAGTAGTTTTGGATCAAAAAGCACCCTTACAGCTTCACATAGACTTTTCTTCAGGCATGCTCATCCAAGAAGAGTAGTATTAGACATCTCACATGATCCCTTACACTTACAGAGTGGGTCACACACCGTTCATTCAGATAATCACCTGATCTCCAGTATAGTTTCCAGTCCAAACCTTAATGCTGAGCAATCTCAGTTTCACTTCACCAAGGCTTAAGAAGTACAGCAGCATACTCAACTGTAGAGCAATAGAAGTGTTCTGAGTAATACTCAAATCACTCTGCTGCCTAGGTACAATGCAAAACTACTAAAGGGAGGGAGGAAGGGAGGGAACATGGCAATGTTAGCTCACTATCACATGGATGAAGTCTCTAATCTAATTCATTATCCTACACTGTAATAGAGATTCTGAGAGAATAATTGAATGTTACTCTCACTGAGGAGGGACACCTGACTTTCAGGACAGGAAGAACTCTGGCTGTATCTATATGAATGATATATATGGTCTTTCTTTCTATGTCTGAACCAGAGATGAGATTAACAAGATCAAACAAAAAGAGTAGGCAAAGTAAATGATTGTCTAGTATACAGACAGTCTATGCTAACTGCTGTGGCACTGAGAAATTGATTGTAAAAGGTGGAAAAAAATTCATAATGAAGAGAAGAGCAATAAATACATTTAAATAACAAATTTATAATACAACTGCTTCACTGTAAAATAGCACTGTGGGTTCAGATGTGTAGTATTGTCAACAGAGCATACATATAATTGTGATAAACTTGGGATCAGCATGAATTACACTGGCAAAAATATTTCTTATTCTATTTATGCCTAATAAGATACCCCTGCAGAATCAAGAACTATGTGAAGAGAAATTCTCTGTATGTTCTCCCTTTTGGATGGCTACTTTCCCGGCCAACAGCCTGCATGGAACTGTAGGGCTCTGACAAATTTGGGTAAGGTTTTTGTGAAAAACCCAAGTGGCCACAATGAAAGAGAAGCAGCAATGGATTCAGCTATTATGAGATCACTGGGCAGGTTAGACAATGATAGATCCAGATATCCCTGATATGATGGGTAAAGTTTAAAGTATTTAAACGACTGATAACCCTAAAGACCTATTCTCAGAAGCGACCAAATCTAGCACCCAAGTGTAGAGAAGTCCTAATCTGACAGAAAACTAATGAGGCATAGATTCCTCTTCTACTTAACAAACAGAAAATTGTATACAATGTGAAATACTGGTATACAAACACAGTAAGCATTTATGTTTTGTATATGTTGCTCATATTTGGATAGAGGGTTGTTTTGTCTCTGTGTAGTGTAAAGTGCTAGATCAATACTAGACCTTATCTGCAAAGAAATCAGACTGTGTACCCCAGCCTTTGGCTGAACATTTCCTCAAATCACACACTTCCAATGAGCAGTGTTCTTAAGAGCTCTGTATAAAAAATTATCCTGTTGGGTTTATTCATGTTACTGAGGCTTAGTCCTGCAGGAAACTGTCCCTTTTCCTTAATTGCCTTAGAGGATACAGCTGTCCCTACTGAGCAGAGTTGGATTTATAGGTGGGTGGGGCATGGCCTTGCTACCTTTTGGGCACATTGTTCTCCAAGGGACAATGCCGACAAGTGCACACATGCTCTGGAGACTATAATTGTTTCTTGATGTCATAGGAGGTTGAAGAATAGCATCAAAACTTACAACTCTTGGAAAAAATATCAAGATATCACCCTCTAGCCAAGAAAAAACATGCTGGGGCCACTTTCCTAGTGGCCCTCTCCTACTCCTCAGAAATCTAATCAGGGCTGACTTAAACCGAGGACTTGTGTTGTCTCTCTACTGAGCTAGAATTCAGCAGCCCAAAAAGAGTAACACCAACAGATGATCCGAATACTGGAAGCAGTTCAACACGGGTTTTGTCTTCCTTTGAGGTTTAATCTCAGTTTCTTTCTCTAAAGGCTCATGACATCACAGCCAATATCACCCCTGTTCCCTGCTTAAATACTTCACACATATAGGTAAAATTAGAGTAAACCCTTTCTTAAACTCTGAGTTCTTTGAGACAGAGACTGACATTTTATGACCTGGATGTGAAGAGTCTACTACAAAACAGGGCCCTGATCCTGTACTGAGACCTCCGGGCAATGCTGCAAGAGAAGCACTAATTATAGAGGTGTCATCTTGTTATCTGAGCAAATGAGTCTAACTCCTTCATTTTCCTTCTGGCTCTTGTTCGAGCTGCTTTTGCTGCCTTCACTAAGCCATTTAACTTAGTTTTATGTCCTCCTACTGTAAACAGAGAATAACTCCTCATTTGTTTATCTCCAGCAGTTATATTTGCGTGTAGTTAATGGTCATTACATACTTTCAGAGAAAAAGCAAAATGGGAAGAAGGGCAGGAGAAGAGCACTTGCTCCTCCTGTACTCCTTTATGCAACTTTTTTTTTTTTTTCTGTTACAACTGATTTTCTCAAAGCTATGGACAAGCACTAGAACTAATAAACAAGGCAGCAGATTAAATATATACATATATACGTGTGTCTTTTTTTGGTTCCTCATTACAGGTATGCAAACTAAGGCAAGAAAATGAGCCACAGGTTCTAACTCCCCAACTACTGCTTTTGATTTTAAGCTCACTTGACTTCCTCTTCAAGGTTTCAAATGAGTTGGCATAGAAAATATTACAATGAACATTATTTCACAGTTCTTTGGTCATATTACAGATCCAATTAATAATTGGATAATCGAAGTTTCACTCTCAATATTCAGTATCATGTTAGCTTTACATACACCAAAGAACAAATATTTGAATAGAAAATAGTTTCAAGAACTATGTATTTTGCTTTTTTCTTGATGTAATCCCCCTCAGCTCCCACCTTTTCTGTAGTCACAAGACTTTCAGACCCTTCTTATTCATACTGCCACAACACCTTCTTGCCAGTAAAGACATTTATTCTCCCTCCTTCCCCACCCCACCCCCCTTTTTTTTGGGGGCGGGGGGCAGGAAATGAGAAGAAAGGAGAAGAAAGTGCTAGATGTTCACAGTAATGGTTCCTTTGGTATTTTAATTTTTATTGCCTCTTAAAAGCTCTGGATTATGACTTGCTTTTCCTGAGGAACAGAATGTCACATTAGCAAACACAGTGAGATTAAGGCAATTAGTCTCAAGATATATCTGTTTCCAAAAGAGAAGCAAATTTACTTGAAAAGCATGGAAGCATGCTTTGTGATTTAACACAGTTATTCAGGTAACTAACTGATGGCAGCAGTAAATTTTCTATTTTAATGAGAACAAATTTTCAAGTTTATGTAAAAGCAATTTCATGTCAAAGTTCACGTCCACTTTTCCAAATCTTCAAACATAGAGTGGATCCCAATTTGAGGTGCTTCAAAATATTTCTGTTTCTAGACCTATTATCAAAATATGTTTGTTTAAGTAACCTATGATATCAATAATTCTAAAATGGTATCTTACTTTTTGAACCTCAACTGCTACAGTCTTTCTGATTTATGTTCTGTATAACATATTAATATTTTCATGAAATCCCATCCCAAGAATAACTTTCAGTATATCAAATGGGAAATTCAAAAGTTAAAACTTGCCCTTAGAAGTAAAGCAAGATATTTTTATGTGACTTTTTAGGGCCCAGTTATATTCGCATAGGAAAAGATTTACCCCCATGTACTCTTAAATATGACCTAAATTTCAGTCCAAGCATCAGTCAAAGAATGAAGATCTTATAAATGAGTTTTGAGTTACTCAGCAAATCAAAATTTCAGTGCTGTTTCTGTTTTTCTGTTCAATTTTATCTAAAACAGGTTTAGCCACTATTTCCATGGTGTCCAAAGTAGTATATTCACTCCAAGCAAACTTTAAAACTTTAGTGGCATCCTACCACTTAAAATGATTACATAACTCTGCTCTACACTATTTTTTATATTATGATTATTTATTATTATGATTATTTTTACAGTTCATGACTGTGGCATGTAGAAGTATGCAAAATGTGAGGGTCAAAGTCCCTCTAAAGAAACTTCGCAGGAGCCAACCCACAGACCATAGCTGTCACCCGGGACATTTTTCTAGAGAGAGAGAGAGAGAAAAAAAAAAAAAAAAAAGGCACTCGAGTTCAGCTGAGTCTAAAGGCTAACAAAAAAAGCCTTCACGCTGCCCATTTTGAATCTCCTGCCGAACGAGGGGACGGGGTTGATGCTTAGGGGCTGCAGCTTTCACCCCAGTGAGGGAAGAGAAAACAAAAAGTGGAGGAGCCCGGAGGCCAGCGCCCCGCGGCTCGGCCCGCCGCAGCCCTCCCGTGAGAAACTCGGGGAGTTTCTTCCCAGCGGGGGCTAGGGGGGCCAGGTCGCCTGACCCTCATCGCCTGCAGGATCCGCACAGTAGGGCCGCCAGTCTCGCCTCCCAGCCCCGGCCGAGCCTCACCTTGTTAACACGGGGGGCTTCAAATCTTTGCGTTCGTTAACACGAGAGAGGTTCAAAGTCAGGAAAAGCTATGTTCCCCTCAATGGAAATATTTCCCAGAACTCAAATGTGCCAGAGCCAAGAGGGGGAAGAGTCGGAGAGGAGGGGGGAGATTGGGAACAAGGGCCCCTTCCCCCGCACACGCCGACTTGGTGCCTCCGGCCCGACTCCCGCTCGCAGGTGAACCCCGAAGTTACAGCTCTCAGCAGCTGCGTGGGATCGGAGCAACACATCCTTCCCCCAGAACCAAAAAAAAAAAAAAAAAAGTGTAAAATCCATCATCCCTGAGCCCCATCCCTTTCCCTCCGCATATGCACGCACTTTACCTGTTTTTATGCCGGGTTTTTAATAAATTCCTTCCAAAGGGAGCCATGATTCCAGCGGCAGAAGCATAACATCAGCGATCCCCAAACAATTCGAGGGTGTTCCCTTCTCCCCTATTTTTTTCCCTGAGCTCCTTCCAGCTTGTTAATAGTCACTGAGCGTAGCGATGAGCTGGAAGTTGTGCAATTTACTGCTAACTTTGAACTCCGGCTTGTTGCTGCTGCTGCTGCACCTTTGGAGTCCTGCCCAGCTGCAATCTTGAAGGAGGCGTTTAGGAGCAGGAAAAAGAAAGGGGAGGGGGGGGGAGGAGGGGAACACACACTTGCTTTTGTGATATGAAGTTATGCTCAGAACTTGCTAAACTTTCAGCTTCGTCACCCTAAGGGCACCAGCCAGCAAATGGGAGAGAAGGGGAACTCTATAAAAACACAGAACAAAAGAATTGAAAACTTTCCCCAGGAGGCTCCAGCCACTTCAGGTCAAGCCGTTCAGCTAAACACCGTCGTTAATGAAGGGCAAGCAACAGTTGCCACACCAGTTCTCAGTACATAATAACCTTCCTTTCACATCAAGGAGCAGTACCTCTTTAAAAGGTGTTGGACAAGTAATGGGAAGATGAAGGGAAAAACCTAGACCTCTGTGGCCCCTCTGTCCTCCCTGGATTTTGAAGTAAATTATCTGTTTGCATGACAGCCTTTGCAGACCTTTGTGTGGCTAAAAGCACCTTCGACAACTTTGTAAGCACAGCCTAGCAGAGAGCAAAAGAGGCAGCAACACAAAAAATTCAGATTTACTGGGATGTTGCAGGTCCTTTTGTGTTATTCTTTTGAGCTGGCTTGGCAGGAGGGAAATGAACACACACTACAGTTCCTGTTGCTGGAACCCCATGGGAACAAGGGATTTGTAGTGAACTTTCAGAAGGGAAAACTTTTAAAAGTTTCAGAAGAAAAATACTACCCCCTCCTCCCTACCTCTCCCCCCAACAATTTGGAATGGAGCATGGGAAAGAGACATTGCACCCCAAAGGTGGTTTGAGGGTCCTGGGATAGGAAGCCTCCAGCACAGCCTACCCTAGCCTTCTACTTTGTGTAGGTAATTTAACAGGTATATATTAGATGTAAATCTCCTCTCCCTCTCCTTCCCCCACTTATTACAGGGCAAATTCTTTATGTGGTTTACAGAATGTCAACATAATAGGGAATTGTTTTGTTAACTTGGAGGGGTGGGGTATGACTGGATAGTGGTCTGCCAGACTGAGTACTTATCTGAAAAAGAAAGACTTTTCTTTTTCTAAATTCCTTTTTCCTCCCTTAGTCCAGATAGTCACAGCAGCCTGAAGAAAACAAAACAAAGGCCCATTCCATGGGTTACCTATTACTGGCAGTGCTGGGAATGCTCCACATATTTTCAGTTCAGTCCCACGCCTCTAAATTCTCTGATCTGTGACTAGAAAGAGAGTGACCAGAGACTCTTAAAAGCCTTGTTTGTGTAATCATCCAAATAATACAAGAATAGGAAAGCAGAAATGAAACAACTTTCAGATTTCTCATCCTGCTGCCAGGGGGGGATTTTAAGCAATCTGCTTTTGGCGTTATGAACGTAAGCCCAAACCCATTAAGTCCGTAGAAGTCTTTCCTTTTGCTTTCTCAGGTTATATGTGCCACGAAGAGGGGATTTTCTCATATTTAAAGGATAGGGAAAATTTTTCAGTCCCTAAGAGAAGTTCAAGGCATAGTTGGCATAAAAATCAAATCAGTAAGACTTCCTGTAGAACAATTAATATTCAAATAGCTATTTTTATCAGCAGAGGCAAAATGAAATACCTTTATCTCCAGAATAATATTCACTTTTCTCATAATTACAAAAATAAATGGGAATCTAGCAATATATGTAGCTGGTTTTATTATTCATAAATAGTCACCTCACAGTTTTAATTTATTGAAATATGAAAATATGATGTAAATTGTTCTTCTTTTACTAGAATATGCAAAATACTTTTAAACCAAACCTATGTAATGTGGGAACTGGATCCCTCTATGCAAGTAAATCACAATGTTACGTTCATGTAGCTAAGCAAAGAATTGTAGGAAAGACTCCAGCACTAATAAACAGACATTTTCCCCTCAGCTGAGGGAAGGTTCTCAGTCTATTCAATTTCACAATTACTCTAATCAAAAGCAGAAAAACATCAAGTGAGTATATGATAAAGTTTTAGAAAACAATAAAGGAGAGAATCATAAGAAAAAGAAGAACATTGCTGTTTGGAAGAAAAAAAAAATAAAAAAATGATCAAAGACATTTAGTAAACCATAAAGAAGAGAATATATGCTCTCACTTGGTGTGAGACAATCTATATAACCCAAAATAAAAGTATAATAGATAGCAAAAGGACTTAGTGAGTTTATACAAACACATATACAGAAACATAAGAAAATGCAATAGAAGGGACATGAACTTTTATTCTTCAGCACATAAACCAGATTCTCAACAGAGTGGAAATAGTAGCAAAACATGTTGGAGGGACAGGTTAATTTTGTAGGCAGTGTTGACACAACAGTTTAGTTAGCTTGCCCTTAAACTCCCAAAGTGCCTCAAACTACCCGCATTTGTATGTACATGTCCTTAGTTTTTTTAAACTCCAGCTCTGATCTTCCAAGAATATCAGGCCAACATTCCAGACCTGGGCCCTTCCCAGTGTGCCATAGGGGCACCAAAAACAACCACAGCTCAACTTTTGAGCACAATCACCTTCTAGTCATTCTCTAAAATGGCTGGTAATGTCCCATTTTTCACCCATGATGTGCTAAGCATAGCCAAATCATTCTTCTATACAATATCTTCCCCCAACAAGAAATAGTGAATGCAAGAGAGTTTCTAGGACTTGTTGTTTTTGTTTGTTTGTTTGTTTGTTTTTGAAAGCACTCCATAAATTGTGTATGTACTGGTCTTAAAATCATCAGACAGACTAGTCAACAATTCACTCTGGTATTTAAGGGAGAAAGAAAAGGAATTATAAATTTTAGAGTATCACTTCCCACCTGGATAAGCTTGATGAATAATAAATCTGGATGCAAATCTTTGGTGCTTGATCAGAAACCTTAAGGTTAATAAATTTAAATGTTTCTTTTGCCATCTTTCAAAGCAACTCACATGGAATATTTTGCTCATCCCTTTGACAAAAATACTGCAGCGTAGAGATGTGCAATCCAGCTTTAACCATAGCAGTCTATGGGTATAATTTCACAGAATGCAAAGAGCCAAATTAATTTTTTGCATGCAACAAGGAGCAGATGTGCTACTGTCCTTCCCTTCCCTTTCTTCCCTCATACCTACTGCTTGATTCTAGCACTTACCTTACACAGTGTTTGGGTTCTCATCCAATCTCCTGGTAAGCAGGTAACTCACTCAAATTCCAACCCAGCAACAAAGGTTTGATCCATCTGTTTTGGACTGATTGGTGAGGTGAGTTGGCTTACCTTGGGATCAGAAAAGAGCATTCAGATGGTGTGATTTCCAAAGCTGGTGCAAGGGAGGAGTTGAACCAGAAGCAGGACTAGGAGAGTGAAAGAGAGGAAACACAGTGAAAAAAAAGAATCAGAAACAGGGGGAAGGCACAAGACTTCCCCC
This sequence comes from Anas platyrhynchos, assembly GCF_047663525.1. Classification (NCBI taxonomy): domain Eukaryota; kingdom Metazoa; phylum Chordata; class Aves; order Anseriformes; family Anatidae; genus Anas; species Anas platyrhynchos. The sequence continues at coordinate 50,509,610 of NC_092587.1, read as the reverse complement.
TTTGGCTGTGTGGTAGGACAGCTTGGCAGCTCAGTGAAACCCCATGTTAAGAGTGGATTCACGTTAAATGGCTTCATCTAATCTAACGATTTGCTGTCTTCTTTCCTCTCTCACTAGGCAGACTCATGACCATTTCCTTGTGCCAGGTCTGGCTGTCAACACGCTTTGTGTTTATACCATTCAATATCTTAAATGGATGGAAAGTTGATGTGACACAGAAAAGTGAATAAACTTATTTTTTTTTTTTCCTGGGCTAGCTAGTTAAATTGGCTTATTGGGGTGTCAAACAATTGGCAGGATTGGCAGGAGAGAAAAAGGACCATGTGGGAGGAGGACAGTCTGAGCAACCCTGAAAAGCTGGATTGACTCAGCCACATTGTGTAATTTCATTCTGACTGCAGCAGTGAGCAGCTCAATGGAGGCAGCAAAGGCTCCCTTTGAAACAAGATAAATTACTCATTCCTCACTCTACATCACCATGTGTAGTCTGATCCTAGTACACTAGCAACATAATTTTACAACATCATAACTACTTCTGTCTGCTTTAAGTGCAGCCAAGTTTATGAATATAAGACATAAAAAATAGTCCAACAGGGTAAGAAGTAAAGCTCAGTGCTGGGATTTAACTGGTTAAAACATAGGAAACTGAGAACTGAGTGATGTATCTTCAGAGAAGCTGTGGATTTGAGTTGTTCAGCTTCCTTGAGAGGATATTCAAGAGGGATGCAGAAGACTGGTGGGTGATGATAAACTGGCAGGTAAAGGTCATGTTGATGACCTCAGCTATTTTTTTTTTTTTTAAGAAGAAAGAAAAGGAGAGAGACAGTTAACAGTTATTCAGAAAGGAATCCAGAATGAAGCTGAAAAGCTACTATAACCATTCATTCTGAGCCTACAGTATCCCTGGTATCCCATATCAAAAATTATATAGCACCATGAGGGAACAGGGACAGCAAATGGCAGAGAGAACTTTTAGATAAAGAATAGCTTGATATACAATGAGAAAATAATTAGAGTTAAAACTTTTAAATCTGAAAAATGGCAAATATTTGTTTACAATGAGAGAAGTCTACTGTCATGAGAAAAAAAATAGAAAAAATGATTTCTTACAGTGTAAGTACAAGGGCCTGCTGAAAAAAAAATCAGCAAGGTTAAAATGTATTTTTTAATAATTTTCATTTTTAATTAACTTACAGAACTACCCTCTGACTTAAAAATGCCATGGAGAACAAAAATATGAATAAATTCAAAGAGGTTATGCAAAACCATGGACTATATGGCCACTATAAGTTACAAAAATCATTAGGGTACATAGCCCTTTGCACACGAAACCTTTAGGTTACTATTGAGTTGCAGATTAGATCCAGTTGAAACTTCACCTCAGCCACTGTGACCTTTGTAGAGGACTTCCATGTAAGAATTTTCCTGCATTATAATACAGCAGTAAGCAAAACAGGCAGTTTGTTCCTCTGTAAGCAGGTTATTTCAGATACAAAACTATTTTTTATATTCTACCAGCCCCAAGTGCTCCTAATCACACATCTCATTCAGTCTCCCCAGATGTGGAGACAAATTCTTTGTCTCTACATTACTTCCAGTCAGTACTTTCCTAATCCAGCCCCGAATCTTTCTGTCCTTGCTTTCATTAGGCACTGAAACAATGCCCTGAGATTGGATTTACCATTTTTCCATTTACAACACTCTCCTCCCTTATGTGTTTCCACTCTTACTGTAATGGTGTAAATGTTTGTCATCAGCATCAGGGTATATGAAAGAAAATCTTTCTGTCCATTTCAGGGACTGTTAAATATAATGGTCTAAACAAGCTTTCAGCTCAAAAAATACTAAAACTGCTGATTACCTGATGTGGGTAGTAAAAAAAAACTACCTTGTATTTGCCTTGGTTTTGCACTCTTCCCTAAACATCTGCCAGTATCAATGAGTATCGGAGACAGGATGTGATGCTAGCAAAGCATTTGGTGTGATGCAGTAAAGCAGCTCTTCTATTAATGATTGGATGTAACAAAACAATTACTCTTTTCTTGTGTCTTTTCTCCACCAGTCTTGTAGATCCTCTTTCTCTACTTTGTAATTTTGATTAAAATGTGATAAGAGACATGAATTAAATTCTTAACTCATCCAGAACTGCATGAAAAAATCATGGAAACACCAGGCACGGCTAAATGATCTAATACTGTTTTATTATTATTATTATATATATATTTTTTTTAATTTACGTTATGAAACATATATAATTATTTTTCACAGCACTTCAAATGGCATGCTACAGTAATGTTTTGTGCTTATAGTCTTTGGTTCAAGCATGTAAGTGTCTGACTTAGTAGTTGCTCTATTGTATCATCTACATCAAATAGAGCAGTTTGGGTGAACTACGGTATCCCAAACTGCCATATCTGGGTTGATAATTGATGTAGAGGCCTTATCAGAAAACCTAAAATGGATCTGAGCACAGACCCATAGTTAAGATTGCATCCATCACAAAAGGTATATTGGAAACACACCAGATACGAATAAATAAATAAATAAATAATATTAAAAAAATCATATTCCTGGAAGAGTTTACATTTTTAAGAGAAAAGGCACCTATACACACAAAACATTTTTTCTTATTTAAATATATGCTAAAAATACTTTTTTTTTTTTTTTTTTTGGTGGGGGGGATACAGATATAGAGTTATAAATGAATTTAAATAAACTTTTTCTATATAGCATTTTTTTTCTTTCAATAGATATATGTTAAATTTTCATAACATACTACAGCATACCCTCATGTTCTAAAAAAAGGCTCATTATTATGCTGCCCACATCCAATGATGGGCAATGACAGTCTTTGTAGCACTAAATGAGAAAAGATGAGCATAGGATTTTTAGATAAGCAGTAGGCAGTACTACGTTCAGTGCTTTGAGGACTTTAAACATATATAATGCAAAGGAATATGGAATCTATGAGAATGGTTCTTAGGACAGTCATAGTCATAGAACGGCTCAGGTTGGAAGGGACCTTAAAGATCATCAAATTCCAATCCCCCTGCCATGGACAGGGATGCCACCCACTAGACCAGGTTTCTCAGGACCTCATCTAACCTGATCTTGAACACCTCCAGGGATGGGGCATCCACAACCTCTCTGGGCAACCTGTTCTAGTGCCTCACCACCCTCTGAGAGAAGTCCTCCTTACTTTAAACCTCCATTAATGATGATATACTTTGCACTCCTCCATGAAGGTTAAATAACCTCAATAAAGGTATTAATTATAAAACTATATGCCTTTTGTTCTGTAACATTTATGTCCTATTTATTTTATATTTAATGGTTTTCTGAGGTTTAAGAACAGTAAGAATTCTCACAAGATCTGTCTTTACACAATAGAATAAAAGGTTTCAAACCACAGTCTGTCAAACTTTACTGTTTGTCTTCCTCCTGCTCCAATTTTTAACTGTGTATGCTTTAAGAAGGACAAGGACCATATATCCACCTGATCTCAAAGGTAAGGAATCCTCATGCCTTAAGGAATCCTCATGTCCTGACTATCTATAGTTTACCTTATATGAATGTTATATTTAATTTACTTTTATTATTATTTTTCTAACAGAGTGTCATATTTTCAGTGGAATTGAAGATATACTGTTGACATGATCATGGCCAGGTTTGATTCCTCAGATAAACACATTGTAGGGATACATATATATATTTATTTTTTTTTTCTTGTGATATTTCAAAAACATATTACTCAATTGAACTGTAGCAGTTATTTCATTATTCAACTCAGGAGCATTATTTTATATTAGAAAGAGAAACTCATTTTTAGGTAATTTAAGTAAATTTTACAGTCTATAGAACTGATCTTTGCAATTGAAAATGTTTTTCAGAAAGAAACAAGCCTCTGAATGTTCACTTGTCTGCTGAATGAGAACATATTTTAGAGACAAACATCTGAAAAAAATGCCCCCTGGAGGTGTACACTACTTCAGTCATTACAGATGGAGTTATATTCTTTAATGACAGTTCCTGAAATCCTGTCAGTACCTGCACCCATTAAGCCTATCACTTTTCAACTTTACACCAAAATCCTTGATATTGTTTTCCTGATGTACATTTCCAGCATGCCTGTTCTTGTCTCTCTGCACAGGGAGAAAGATCTCCTCCAGATGTCAGCTCACATGTGGGTCAGACACAAGCTTTTTCCCTTGCTAGACCAGACATACATGGAAAACACACAGATCTTGCTTAAATAGTAAAATGTATCCATCCCTGTGGTCTATTCTCATGCAGAACAGAAACAAACATTTATACCTTCCAATCCTGTATGATCTAGGGGAGAATTGAAAGTATCATTGATAATTCCATAGTGGCAAAAAGCTGCTGTTTCACAATCCTATACTGGCACACTGCCAGTTCATGAATTACTTTTAAAGGAAATTAGTATACCGTGAAGAATAAGAGAGCTTCTAATAGACAACATATGAAAATTCTAGGCTAAAACAGCTTCTAAATCTTCCTCTCACTCCATTTCTTAGGAAAAATAAAAAATAAAAAAGGAAAAAAAAAAATTTGGAATCTGCATATCATGTAATACTTGGAGACAACTAAATTCATACTTTTCTTTTTTTTTTTTTTCTTTTTTTTTTTTAAGCTTGAGCATTGAATCCAATGGGAGTTTTGTCTGATCAAGGCCTTTTTACACAAATGAGCAATTGCAAATATGTTAGTAGAGACTGGTCTCTGGGACAGTGGATAAAGTGTGTTTTTCTCCTTTAAGAGATAAAAAAAAATAAAATTTATGTCTGGTCAGAAATCCACATCTAAAAGAATTTCTTACTTTCATCCTAGCTAGCAAGCAAATGTATTAGATGGAACATCAAATTAAGAATCAACCTGGTGTTAAGTTTAGAATAAAGCAACACAAACAGGACCAGTTGGGAAAGAGGGAAGGGAAGGGAAGGGAAGGGAAGGGAAGGGAAGGGAAGGGAAGGGAAGGGAAGGGAAGGGAAGGGAAGGGAAGGGAAGGGAAGGGAAGGGAAGGGAAGGGAAGGGAAGGGAAGGGAAGGGAAGGGAAGGGAAGGGAAGGGAAGGGAAGGGAAGGGAAGGGAAGGGAAGGGAAGGGAAGGGAAGGGAAGGGAAGGGAAGGGAAGGGAAGACTCTATTGAGATTACTCTCCGGAATGAGCAGAATATCTCATATTGTATTTTCTAGGGCTTGGTCAATTTCAAATTTAATAACACATAGAAAACTATCTAAGTCCTTCAGAAATCTAAGCCGTATTTGCTCTTTAACAGATTTAGCATTAGATCCAATAAAGAAAATACATCTCTAAGGACAAGTTTAGGAAGATTTGACATGTCTGAATGTTTATGACCTAATTCAAACTAAGAGATGGCATTGCAAACCAGCTAATACCAAGATTTTCAAATGGTACGAAGCCATGTGGGATGCATATTTGCATCTGACATACCAAAAGAAGCCCCAGGAGGAAAGAATTAACGTAGCAGAGATATGTATGTCAAGATATACATTTTCTGAAGATGTTACCATGGATTGAAACAGGGTATATTTCCTCATAATGGAGCAGACTTGTCTCCTTGTAAATGGTCATTTCTGTGGAAATCTTCCGTGCTTCTTGGTCAATCATAAAGTCACAGAATCACGGGATCACATAATCACAGAATGGTTGAGGTTGGAAGGGACCTTGGGAGCTCTTCTAGTCCAACCTCCCTGCTCAAGCAAAATTCCATACAGTATATTACCCAGGATTGTGTGCAGATGGCTTTTGAATATCTCCAGGAAATGAGACTCCACAACCTCTCTGGTCAACCTGTTCCAGTGCTCTGTCACCCTCACAGTAAAGAAGTTTTTCCCTATGTTCAGACAGAATATCCCATGTTTCAGTTTGTGCCCGTTACCTCTTGTCCTATCCGTAGCCACCACTGAGAAGAATTTAGCTGCATCCTCTTGACACCCTCCCTTCAGAAACTCAAACACATTGATCAGATCCCTATGAGCCTTCTCTTCTTCAGACTGAACAGGCCCATCTCCCTCAGTCTTTCCTTATATGAGAGATGTTCCAGGTCTTTAATCATTTTAGTAGCCCTTTTCTGGACTTGCTTCAGGAGTTCCATGTCTCTCCTGTACTGGGGAGCCCAGAACTGGACAAGACACTCCAGGTGAGGCCTCACAGTAGAGAGGAAGAGAGGAGGTAGAGAGGAAGGATCACCTCCCTCAACCTGCTGGCAATGCTCTTCCTAATACAACCCATGATAACATTGACCATCTTGGACACTTGGTCAACTTTTTGTCCCCGAGGTCTTCCTCCACAGAGCTTCTTCCTGACAGGTTAGCCCCCAGCCTGTACTGGTGCATGGGGTTATTCCTCCCCAGGTGCAGGACCCTGTACTTGCCTTTGTTGAAACTCAATAGGGTCCTCTCTGCCCAGCTCTCCAGCCTGCGGAGATCCTTGTGAATGGCAGCATAGCACTCTGGGGTTTCAGCAACTATTCCCAGTTTTGTGTCATCAGTGAACTTGCTGAGGAGGCACTCTGTCCCTTCATCCAGGTCACTGATGAATAACTTAAACCATACCTGACCTAGTATTGACCCCTGGGAGACACCAAGAGCTACAGGTCTCCAACTAGACTGTGTGCCACTGATGACAAAACTCTAAGATACACCATTCACCCGGTTCTCAGTCCATCTCACTGTCCACTCATCCAGCCTGCACTTCCTGATCTTGCCTTTGAGGATATCATGGGAGACAATGTCAAAAGCCTTTCTGAAGTCCAAGTTGACATAATCCAATGCTCTCCCCTTATCTATTTAGCTCGTTTTTCCGTCATAGAAAGCAATCTGGTTGGTTGAGCACAATTTCCCATTGGTGAATCCATGCTGACTACTATTGATTACCTTCTTGTCTTCCATGTGCTTAGAGATGGCCTTCAGAATGAGCTATTCTATCAGCTTTCCAGAGACTGATGTGAGGCCAACTGTTCCATAGTTCTCTGGGTCCTCCTTCTTGCCCTTTTTGAAGACTGGTGTGGCACTTTCTTCCAGTACCCAAGCTCCTCTCCCGATCACCATGATCTTTCAAAGATGATCAAGAGTGGCCTAGAAATTATATCTGCCAGCTCTCTCAGCACTCATGAATGTATCCCATCAGAGCCCATGAATCTGTGGATGTCAAGTTTCCCTAAATGATCTCTAACTGATACTCTTCAACAAAATGAAAGTCTTCCTTTCTCTACATTTTCTCCCTGGTCAGGGATTCCTGAGGGCTGGCCTTGGCTGTGAAGACTGAAGCAAAGAAAGCATTCACTAACTCTGCCTTCTCTGTGTCCTCTGTCAGCAGGGTCCCTGCCCCATTCAGTAACAGGCACAGATTTTCCCTAAATTTCCTTTTATTATTAATGAATTTGAAGAAGCATTTCTTGATGTCTTTGATGTCCCTAGACAGATTTAATTCCAAATGGGACTTGGCTGTTCTCCTCGCATTTCTGCTTGCTCTGACTACATCCCTATGTTCATCCCGAGTAGCCTGTCCCTGCTTTCACCTCCTGTACAACTGCTGCTTATGTCTGAGTTTTTTCAGCAGTTCCCTCTTTATTCATGCAGATATCCTGCTCCCTCTGCTTGATTTCTTGCTCATAGGGATGCACCGTTCTTGAGTCCAGAAAAAGTGATCCCTGAATATTAACCAGCTTTCTTCTATGGTCAGTTCTCACAGGATTCTTCCAAGAAGGTGCCTGAAGAGGCCAGTTAGCCCTCCCAAAGCCCAGAGCTGTGATCTTACTTATTGTCCTGCTTCCTCCTGACAGAATCCTGAACTCAATGAATTTGTGATCGCTTTAGTGTGTATTTTCCCCAGCTAATTTATTAATTATTATTTCAGCAAGAAAACTGCCCAAGGCCCAGGCACCTCACCTCTAGAGAATAAAAGGAATTGGCTCCATTGACTTCTTCCCCAGCCTGCTGGCAGCTAGCATCCTAAGTCCTGACAAGCATTATAAAAGGAATATATTTATCTAACAAGGAGGTATTGATGCTTTTGTCTTAGCATTCCCTCAGGTCCAAATCCACAAAGTTGCTAATATAATTAACTCTTACTACCATTGAAGCTTATATGCAAAGTTACTAGTTCAGTGCTGCAAACACGAATGACATCTAGCACCATTGTACTGTTACTCATGCAGAGAAGTGTCCTCTCCTATCTCCTGCATAGTGAAAATTATAATCAGGACCATGTATTGAATCTATCTCTAGTACAAGGACTCTATGCTGTGATGATGCTATTGTCTGCACACTGCAAGCATTTCCAAACACAACTGCAAGCCCTATTCCACCTAAAAGAAAATATACAGAATAACGCAGCACTGACTACCTGATTAAGTCAGCTTTATATCTGAAGTACTCACTATAAATATATATGTAAATAATGGCCAAATCATTATCCCTAATGTTTCTATTTCTGAGAAACTTTGGAAGTGATTTTTAGAGTGGTAAACTTGGTCAGTGCTATCCTGTGTTCACTACTAAGGTCAGTAATAGTTGTACATTTGAAAACCTATAGAAGGGGTTAATAAAATGCATCTGGCATTTTGACTGAGGCCTCTGTCCATGATACACATTCTCCTGTTGCAGCTTTGGACTGCAGACAGTAGGAACTACCTATAGTTGCTCTACCTGTATAAACTTGCCACAGATAAAATGCCACAGATGTTAAGTTTTTGAACTCCTTCACACTTTCTACATCCCCCTAAGCTCTATAGTGATGCTATCTAACATTATTCTTTCTGCATTAAGACTCAGATGTTGTTCCCACAGCAGAGGGACCTTTTCTGTATAAACAAATCTTTTTCCTTTGATGATATTCATGAAAACAGGGGCAGAGAGCTTTACTTCTAACACCTTACATTGCTCGTAAAGGTATGGCCCTATGGAGTGAGACCGTTGCAGGTAGATCTCTGCAAAGCTGTGATTGTTGGTCCTAACAGAAGATATCAATCTGTCTCACCAGTTACCAGTGACTACAAGTGCAGCACTTGTTCATCCAGGGGAGGCTGGGAACAATGACGAACAAAAGGAAAAGAAACTGAATTTTTCTGTTTTGCTCTAAAATTTAATTCACAAGTTTCAAAAATTTTAGTTTTCCGTAAACCAACATTGTGAAATATTACAATGGACCACCAGGTAAATATGATGCTTTTTAAACCTACTTTCAATGTTGTACTGTTAATATATGTTCAGTTAATGTTTGAAGCATTTCAGAAGTATCTCACTAAGATCAAGAGGTGCAATCCAGGCCTTACTGTTTAAATCAACAGTTTGTGTTCCTCACTGTGGATACATGAAATTTACAGATACAGACAAGCTTGTGTTTTAGCATTTGAGTCATGCTGCTCATCTTAAAATTAGACATGTATGAAGGTGTCTGCTGGATTGGGGCTACATCATCTAGTGATTAGAAAACAGTCCCCTCTGGGTCTCAATTAAACATGGCTCCAGCAGCACTAATCAATGCACCAGGGGGTGGTTTGAAGCTGAGATCATGTCTGAAGCACAAGGTATGGCTGACATCACTGTGTTAATCCGGGGTGTGAGCACTCTGTGATAGCTGAATTCCCTAGTTTACCTTCAGTGAAACAGCACAACTGTTCTTTTGCCAGTAACATGTTTCTATTGAGAAGAGGGGAGAGAGTAAAAGAGGAATTACTAAACCAAGGCTTGATGCAGTTATGATATGGATCATGACTGCAGATGTGGAACTACTAACATGGCACCTGGCCAGAAGGATGCTCTTCTCTGGATGATTTTGATAAGGAATTAGGGTAAAGGTTGCATGTCTTCAGAAATCCCTGTGATAAGCCTTACCAGTACACACATGGCTGGTATACCCTGCTTCAGACAACAAACACTTTTTTTTTTTCTTTTTTCTTTTCCAGAGCAGTACTTATACTTAAGATGTATTCTAGTTTAGACATGGCTTTAGTTAATTAATGTTTGTAAAACACTGAGATTGAAAGGTGTTATGCAAATGCCAAATATTCTTCAGATGCAAAGCCTGATTTTATTTTTCAGAAAGACTGCTTTCTTTGTCTGTTATGTTTTTGCATATGTTGTAAATGATTGGTTGTCTGTGTTTACTGTTGTAACATGTCTTCTCATTACTATGTTGTCTTTCTTTATTAGGATGTCTGCTTTTCAATCTTCAAGAAATTTCTTAAATGTTTTATATGCAAATTTCAGTCCACAGATGTGCAAATTAGATGTTTTCCATCTCTCATAGGTTAAAGGGCTGGAAGTTGCAGAAGGGGTGTAGATTTGGAATGCGCATGCTTGCTTGCACAGTACTGAAACCACAGGTCATTGAATTCATATTTTGGTTCTGAAGATAAGTCCTAAATCAAAGGCAATCAAATTTAGCAACAGCTTTTAAATTCTGTACTCATAAATAGGGAAACCAAACAGCTTGTATATGAATAATAAATTTAAGTTAAAAAATAGTTCTTTTGTGTTGCTTAGTGAAATTTTCTGAAGAGAGAAGATAAGGAAAAGCAACAAACAAATAAGGGAAACACTTCTATGAAATTATGCAGTGATTCTTACTCTTTTCTCCTTCTAGTAGAAGAACTGTGGAAGACTGTCTATGACTCCTGAGACTTCCTTGTATAAAAACAGAAAGGTTACTTGTAGTTAGGGAACCTCTTCCTATGAAGAACCTGTACCTGGCCAGTTGAAGATCTCAGCATAATCTCACTGATTTACAGTAATAATAACACACTGCCTCTCTACTGTGCACAGAGGAAATATTCCTCAGTATTTTCAACACAAATTCTTTTTATGACCATATGATTTCTAAATAACTAGTTAAAGTGAAACTGACTCTTGGGTAAAGTAAATAGCACAATTATTTAAGAAATTTGTGAAGCTGGCAGAAAAGACAAAAGAATGATTTCACAAGTTTCACAGCACAGAGTCCAATTTCTACTGATGTGATATAATTGAAGCAGTGCAATATAGCGGTATATACTGAATGGCTTTGGTTACCATGTTCCAGGGAAAACTGAAGAACAATTGCTGAGAAAATCTGAACATCATTCACCCTTTGAATTCTGATCAATTTTAATTTGCTCTTTCAGGAATCGTAGATAATTAAAGCAATAATTTTGCACTTTGTAACTATTTTATCAGTTTATAACAGAATTTTAAAGCATGATTACTCTGATGAACAGTGGATTTCATGAATATGCAATCCTCAACAAAGGATTTTATCAGGCTTTTCACCCATATCCATTCTATATACTACATCCTGAAACTTAAATTAAAATATTCATAGCTCACTGGAGACAAATGAAAAATTGATTAACTTAGGTATTTGGAGAAAATGTGTAATCAGAGAAATGAAAAAGATGCAGTCTGTCCTGGGAATGCACTGCTGAGAGGTGAAAGTAAGCAGGAGGTGTCCAAAGCATAACTCCCATGACACACTGTGGTGGCACTTCTAAACTGCACTGTTTGCTAGGATTCTAGTAGGAGTCTAGGATTGTTTACTAGGATACTAGTTAAATAAATAAATAAATAAAAGAAGAAGATAAAAAGAAAGAAGGAGTACGAGGGAAGATGGGAAGATAGTTGTCTTCTGGCTTATTTTATCCAAAATGAATTTTACTAAAATAATTATACATCTACACATATATATGAGAAAGGCTTACAATTTTGTTTTAACTGAACTCTGTTTTAATTGTATATGTGTATGTGTATATGCTGTATTTGCTTTACAATAATAGAAACACAGATTCTATTTTGTCAGAAGAAGGGTTATGGAATCTTGTTGTCCCCAAAATATAACGGCTTTAAAGAAAAAAAAAATATTCAAAAGAAAAAATGATCCTTCAGATCATTCTATTGAGAAGAAACTTAAAATATTCTGTGATTTGAGAATCATGATCCCCTGGGGTATATGCTTTGAAGAGTGAAAGCATCAAGAAAAAAAGTAGTACATGTAGTTCTCATCTGTAGAGGCTACACAGAATGCCACTTTCACATTTACAGGGTCCAGATCTTTAAATCATAAATACCTTCTTAGCCTTTAGAAGTCCAGGAAGTTTCTGCTGATTTGCAGCTCCTTGAAAATGTGGTATAGATTTGCTGCATACTATATATATGTGTATATATATATATATATATAAACATTGGATTCAGCTAATAATGTGGCTACTTATGGTTTTGTTTAGTTTTATACAACAGTAAATTCTTGAATATCATTCAGTTAGATTTTGAAGTTTTCCTTAAAGTGTACAACCTCACAATTTTCAAAAAACATATCACAGAATGGCTAAAGGAGATTGGGTTTAAAGTAGGCAAGTAGGCAAGTAGGCAAAGTAGGCAAAATGCTTAATCTTTTACTTACTTAGGAAAGATTCACCATATTAATCATTATTTTTCCCTTACTTTGTTGTTGTTGTTGTTGTTTTCCTGTTATCATCAGCAACACAGCTGGTCTCCAGGATTTTAGAATTTTTACCAGATGAACACAGCACTTGAGCATCACTTTCCTGATCAACAAACCAAACCAAACGAAACCAAAACACCATAGATATATTTTGAGGCAGAGAAAGAGGCACTGAGGACTCACAATACCTGAGACATCTGCACTGTCAGCTTTATACTTTAAATGTGTTTTCAATATGCTTCTGTCCTGCTGTTTTGCTTGAGCTTATTGTCTTTTGAGCTGACATAACAGAAATTAATGTAATCAGTTTTCTATCAAGCATTAATAACCCGAAATGCTGATAAACAAACTGTCATAGGGGCAAAGCAGTTGAAATTGCTACAACTAAATTCAAAGTTGAGATACTGAGTTAGCATCTTGAACCAGTTTGTTGTTTGAAATATTGTCTTGCTGACTTCCTTCAGAATCCTCCTTCTTCTAAAACACATACTTTTATGCAACTACAAGGTTTGGGTAAAAAAAAAAAAAAATGCCCCCCCCCCCCAAAAAAAAAAAAATCAAACAAATTAATATATTTAAAGACAAAATTTGAACATCTTGAATTACACTTCTCTTGATTTGCACTTGAATTGCATATTCATTCTCACTTTTATTTCTGTTCCCAAGGCATAAGAATTCTAACCAGACTGTTCCTTATTGTGTTCCAGTACCTTCTATTGCAGGATCATCAGCAGAATGCTTTTCTCCTTCAGTCTGGTGATTATAGCTTTTCTGATAGGTGACATCCATATGTTGAGATGGTAGTTTTATGTTTCAGTGTTGAGGTAAACATAGATTTATGTATCTGTGCTTTCATGAATCTGCCATTTGCCTGACTGTTTCATTACCTTCAGATGCCTCACGGTTGTGAATGGAAATGATTTATGGGCCTGGACAGGCTGTTTAAATCACATGTTGAGGGCAAGTAAAGATAAACTGAGATTCCCAAGTTGACTGACACTGATGAAGAGTTATAAATGTTTTCTCTAGCAGAGAAATATTTAAAAAGAAAGGTGGAGAGAAAGAGATTTGAGATTTTTATTTTCCTTATAGAAGTTTTTTTGATGCACATTCACAAGAGAAATCCTTCTCATGTTGGAAAATGTGGTATAATGATGACTTGGTGAAGTCAAGATGATTTAAGGAATTAATTTTTTAAATAGTTAAAAATCCTAATATGCAAGTCTAAACAGGGAATTAGAAGAAGCTACAGATGTAGGAAACATGTAGTAAGTAAGGGAATATCTGGGAAACAGAGGACAGTTCAGTTCTACTGAGAGAAAAAAAAAATAATAAAAAAAAAGTCTGAACTCAGTTGTGCCTGATTCAGAGGATTTGAAGATAATACATGAGAACATTCAATGTGTTGAGAAAGATTTTTAACAGTGAAATTTCTGCTTTTACATTTCTTAGGAAAAAAACAAACACCACCAACAACAACCAAGCAGGTGAAAACAGAGCAATGATGAAAAAAGGTTGTGGCCCAAAACATATTATATGTGCATCGTCTTGAAATTACTAATATTAGAATACCAAGATTAAAATAAATAACAATAATAATAAAAGCAATTAGGTGGTCATCATTTTTTAATGGCAGGGAAACTGGCAATTACTCTCTTCCTGAGGAAAAAAAATAAAACGTCATTCTTATAAATTCCAGTTACATAAGAATATGGGCAATTACACTATTGAAGAAATCTGTGACAGAGAGTAGGCACTAGAAAATATCTATGAAATATGATTCTCATTCACAGAGGCTTCTGAACTGCAGAACACCCACAGAGTAAAATCAGCTGCAGATTGGTCTTTCTACATCATGGAAATAACAGAAAATGGGACTGGAGGGGAGCATGAGTGGCCATCTAATCTAACCTCTGTGCTAACACAGATGAGTTATAGCTGAAATTCTGGCAGACTAACATAGCCCATACACCATGATAAATGCATTCCTTCCTTCCTTCCTTCCTTCCTTCCTTCCTTCCTTCCTTCCTTCCTTCCTTCCTTCCTTCCTTCCTTCCTTCCTTCCTTCCTTCCTTCCTTCCTTCCTTCCTTCCTTCCTTCCTTCCTTCCTTCCTTCCTTCCTTCCTTCCTTCCTTCCTTCCTTCCTTCCTTCCTTCCTCCCTCCCTCCCTCCCTCCCTTCCTCCCTTCCTCCCTTCCCTTTTCCTTTTCTCATTTCCTCTCTTTCCCATCTTAGTAGGGAAGAAAGATGTGTTCGGAGCAGTATGCAAGCCTGGGCTCTTAAAACAGTTAACACTACTAGAATGCACTCGGCTGTATTTTTTGTATGTATTTATGTGACCATAAAGCAACCTCCAAATGTAAGTTTAGTTCTGCTGCAAAAGTTTACTCAGGAAAGAAGGAATTCAGTTAATTGAACTTTTCTCACCAGGTGTTCCGTGTAAAAGGGATTTGAAATTTCTGCAGGTTTTCTATTTCTGCAGCATCTTTTCAGTGGCAGAGGCAGGCACAAAGGGTAGAGTAGGACAGCAGCAACCATCACTGTTCTTTGTATTTTAAAGGAAGCTTTCTGCAGTGCGGAGAACATTCACTCTAGGAGAAATCTACCAGAGCGTGTTTCTGCTATGTGTGGTATGTGTGTCACATTGTACTATCTGCATTCAACAGATGGAGCATTTGTCTGTATTCGAGAAAAGTCACACTAAAAGCAGTAGCACGATGGAGGCTGACGCGAATCTTCAGCTTTACAGTTACACACTCACACCTTAAAGATTAGCCTGCCCCACCCCCTAATTCAGGCGATTTCCGTGGGGATTTGCTTGTTTAGCTGCGGGGCGGCTGAGGTGCAGGGGGACAGCCCGCGACAGATGCCCGGCGCCAGCCGCCGGGCGCCCCACGGCGCTGCCCGCTGCCACGGCGCCCCCTCCCGGGGCAGTGCCGCCAGCGCTCCGCGGCCGCACCGCCTTCCGCGGAGCCCTTTGTGTCCCCTGCGTGCTTTAGGGGTCCGTCAGCTCCTTAGATGTCTTGCCAGTATTTTACAATACTGGTATTTTACAATACTGTTAAGTATTTTACAGTACTTCTTTCCACTATTTTACAATACCGGCATGACATTCTCAGATGTCTTACCAGTATTGTAAAATTCAAGAAGAAAAAACGAACCAAAATCCAAGCACAAAAATAAACCGTAGAAGAAACTTCTTGTAGGAGCGCTTACTCTCTTGAAATAATAGCTCTCGGTTTACTCTTCAGAAGGGATAGCGAACCTCGCCGTGTCGGGCGAGACACGCGCATTTCCTGCGCATCTGTGAAAAAGCTGTAGCAAGTGACTTTCCCGTTATCTTTCTGTCTTTTGCACACATGGAATTCATGTTTCCTGCCGCCGTGCCCGCTGCCCTGCCGGTCGTGCGGGTCCCGCCCTCGCTTCGGGGAAAGCTAAAAGGGCTAAAACAGCACAGCAAACGTCGGCCGCACGAGGCTCAGCACCCAGCGCGGGCAGGTGTCTGAGCAACCGCGGAAACTTTCTTTTCATTAACGATGAATATACATAATGCATGTGTCTGGGGGCTTTCCGAGCTCAGGGGACAGCTCGCAGCCGGGACAAGCCCGCTCGGGCGGCGCTGGGGGCGTGGGGGTACTTGGGGGGGCTGCTGCGCGCCCCGCTGCGCGCCCCGCGGGGCTCCGCGTGCGTCAAGCGGGCACTGGCGTCAGAGCCGCCGGGCGCGGAGCGGCGGGGAGGGGGCAGCGGGAGCCGGGGGGAAGAGGGGAAAGGAGGGGGAGGAGGAGGAGGAGGAGGAGGAGGAGGAGGAGGAGGAAGAGGAGGAGGGAGGCGATGGCGGCACCGCCGTGACATCACCCCGCGGCTTATATAGTTGGGGAAGGGTCCGGGTTCCCTGTCTAGTGCCTGCGGCCGCACGCCAGCACGCTACCGAGGGCGCGGAGCGGCTCTCTCTCTGTGTCTGTCTGTCTCTCTCTCCGTCTCTCCCCAGGATTTATGGACTTTACTTTCTAGAGAGTGGCGCGGCAAGGATGAGAGCCCAGCTGGTGTGCGTGGTGCTTCTGGCCTTGGCCTCCTGCAGCCTCTGCTCAGGTAAGTCCCCGCCGCGCCCGAACACGGAGCCTCCCTGGCCCCTGGCAGCAGCCGGCCCCTAGGCGCGCCTGCCCCCTCCAGCGGGATCGGACGCAACGAGGTACCCATGAGCTGCCCCGGTAACAGGGTCTGGCCAGCATCGTATTTTCTGTCACTCTCCTAACTTTCTCCCTTCCTGTACGATGTTGCGCCCCACAGCATCACTGCCGTGGTTGTTAGTGTAGAGTAGTCATTGAGAAACACACGCTGGTGTAGACTGTCCACTTAATTATGCTGCCTCATTTGATTTTTGCTGAATACCATGTATTACCAAGCTATCATATATACTGTATTTTCTGCAACATGTATTAATATCTCCCATAGTCCAAATCAACATGACTACATATCCATTGTAGTCACTTTTTAGTAGCTGAAGTACAATTTTAAGATTCTGGAGAAAAAAAAAAAAAGCTAGTTACTGTACCAAAATGATGACAAAAACTGCTGGTCACAAAGATGCTGATCACACAACAGGAAGTTAAATGTAAGTGTATTTCTTTTCCATGACCAGTTACTTTAGAAACACACAAAAAAGGGCCATATATGAAAATGCACTGCCTTCTCATTTGGAAAATGACATAGCTGTGCCATTTAGGTCCCCTGCTTTTGTGAAAAAACAAAACAAAAAAAAAACAGGTGTACAGCCACAGATATGGGGCAGAATAGGTTTTAAAATCCACTCTAACTTGCAAATGACTGCCATCTGTAACTCCACAGAATGTAAAGAGTAAATTTACAAATGGCTTTATTTTTGAGCTTCAGTGTTCAGGAAGACTCAGAATTCCCCTCTTTGGA
Organism: Anas platyrhynchos; assembly: GCF_047663525.1. Lineage (NCBI taxonomy): Eukaryota > Metazoa > Chordata > Aves > Anseriformes > Anatidae > Anas > Anas platyrhynchos. The sequence goes on along the minus strand of NC_092587.1, from coordinate 50,492,228 downwards.
TGCAAGTTACCAATTTGCATTTCCCCAGAGAAGAAAAATGTAACATACTTAATATCTGTATTTTGACACAACTTAAGCATTATTGTTTTGTGTATTTTAGGGAGTTGATGATCTTAGTGACAGGACTTAATATTTATTACTTTCTCCCCATATATCTAAAGCTTTTTAAATAAAGGCATTAATAGTATTTTCAGTGAGGCAGTATAGAATTCATAAGCCCACTAAAGCCAAAGATTTCAGTGGAAATTATAAGAGGTGCATACAAAAATAAATGAAGTCGTATATGTAACTAACATGATGGTTCATTTGCTAGAAAAACTGAAATTAAATTTAAAAGAGAAATGTCATAGAGAAGCTTGCATGGAAGACCAAATCAATTTTTACTAATACGGACAACCATGTCACAAAGAAAATGATCTTTAGTTTTAATTTCGCTTTGAAAATATCTGCCATCAGGGGAACATATCTTCCTGTAGAACGTAACTATTTCTATAGAACGTAGATACATGAATAGAAGCTATATTTCCTATCAATAATAAATGAATCATTAAAAAGACAACAAAGTGTGTGGATCTTCCTTAGATTTGGACAATAACATGTAATGAGATTTTTTTATTCTTTGCTCTCAGAGCATCTGCTCTTTTTATGCTTTTACTCCTCATCTGTCTCTTTCATTCCTGAATTATCTGGGTGCACCCCCTTTTCCTCCTCCAACCTTTGTTTCATTCTTCACTCTAGCAACAGTCTCTTAAATAATGTCCTCTAAAGTTCTTTTCTCTGTCAAAATGTTTGATACCTATCTATTCAGTGCAGCTTTCCACTTCTGCATCTGTCTTCTACCCTTGACAGTGTGGAAACACCCTTTTATTCTATATGGCATTTAAAAGCCCGAGTGCTGACCAGATGCAAGTTATTTTATTGCTCTCAGCTGATATAACTCAGCACACAACAAATCATAATGCTGTCACACCTGTACTGTTCACCCACTTGCAGGAGCTGCTGCTATCATTAGTAGAAATTCAGCTGCGGTGATCTTTTGCTTCCAGCAGAAAGACATTCAGCTACAGGTGAAGCTGTTAAAAGATTAGGTAACGATGACAATAAGTTGTTCTGTAAGGTATTAGGCTAGAGAGAAATTGCTAGTGAGTTGCTGCAGTACTACTGACCAGTTTTACTCAACAGTTTTGATAACAACTTCAATGCAAAAAGAATGAATGAATGCATTAAGCTAGTAACACAAAGGTGAACGTGAGAATGACTACAGAGGAAAACTGTTATAATGCATAGGAGTTTTTGATGACCTGGATAATAAAAATGGGAAGAAGTACTACTGTGCAAAGTGTAATAGATTAGGAAATAATAAGTTTCCATTGCAATCTCCTTTTAACAGAACCATGGCTGTTGGAAATGTGTGAGGACACATAGGATTTGATCATGCTATCTGACCTTACTCTTATTACAAGATAATAAGTCTTTTCAGCCATGAAAGACAAGAAAAATCCAAAAATGTGTCTGAAAGATACTTCTTTAGCAACTGGAAAACATTACGGTAGTGAAGTAGTAGGATCCCTGATCTAGTTTGTGCTGTGCTGTGTTGAGATCATATCAGGCACAGAGGAGGGTCACTGATGACTTAGGGGACAGGTGGCTATTACGTAGATCAGAGACAGTGTAATGGCTATGAGCATAGCCTTTCAGTGAGGTGTCTGTGGTGTTTCCAGGGGAATGGCTTATGTCTGAAAGACTAAAGTAGGGGCATTGTAGAGGCACAGTGACCCTGCATTTGTTTGATGGTCACCGTATAAAAATACCTTGAAGATCTAAGTAGGGAAGGGTTATGAACATTCTTAAAACCCACACGAGTTGGATAAAAATTAGAGAGGCAGCATGTATAGTGAAGGAGCATATATGTGAGCTGTGAATAAAATTATAAATAGAAATAAATTAGGCTTAAAATTAGAAGAATGTGAATAACCTTTGATAGTTTGGAAGAACTTCCCAAAGAAGAAATGTGGTCGGGGGTGGGTCATCGTGTTACTAAGACTGATCAAGATTGATTTTTAAGAGTATTGTGATAGTTGACTTCCTGTGCTAGCAGAAATCTATCACAGATAAGCACACACACGCATAAAATGTTTCTTATGGTCCTATGTTTTGTAGACAGTAGTAAGATAATGGTTATGATCCCTGAAATTCAGGCTTAAGTAGAATCTATCCACAGATTCTATGGTAGGGTATTACATGCTGATAACATGTATCGTTTTAATAAAACTGAGGCATGGTTTATATTAATATGGAATAAATATCTGTGTAATTTGGTTTTAAATCTATGTAATTGTATTGTTTGGCTTAGGACTGCTGGTATTCTGTGGAACCTAAAAGGCATGTGGAAATTTGTTTCACTTGATTTCTGTAAATATCTCATAATTGAGCTGTGATTGCTGCTTTATTTTCAAGGCAATAGTTCTTCGTTGTGGTTCTGTAGAGCATAAAGCAGAAAAGTTTTTGACTGTTTTCTCTTTTCTACAGCAGTGTTTACTCTCTTGACCGAATCAAGTCTCCACTGAGCTATTAAAAGTCAATTATATTAGTAAAGAAAATTCTAATAATTTTGGTTAGAATACTTTCATTTGGAGTATGCATTATCAAAAGAGCTTGTATCACAAATGCTTGTCTTGCTCAGTTCCCTTATACCAATAAAAATACTCTTAATTTAACCAAGAATAATTGAGGCTGAATTTTGTCAAGTAGCTCAGTTGTCATTGATCTAAATTCTTATTTGCTACTTAGGGAAGTATTATTTGAAAATAAATATCCAGTATCTTCCAAGGTTAGAAGAGGTGACAAATAGTGATTATGAAAATCATACTGATTTTGAATGAGGATGTAGCAGCAGTTCTGTTTAATGGAATGGTTGTTGACCAGTGAACTGAGATTAATGAATCCTTTCATTAGTAATTCCTTCATTTGCATTTCAATAAGCTTGATCCTGCTTTAAAATGTCGTGAGTATCCATTTCAAAATAATGTTACTATTACCTAAAGACTCATCACAGTCCCTTTAGATCACTTTGCTGTACTTCTATTACAGTTTTTATTTTCTTCCAAAACTAATTGAAATATCTAAATACAATTTTCTGAATTCAGATGTCCTGATTTATAATGAAATAATAAACATATGTTACTGATTTATTCCCAGATTCAGAAGAGGAAATGAAAGCATTAGAAGCAGATTTATTGACCAATATGTATACATCAAAGGTAATTATTTTTCCTCTTTTAGTTGATGGCTATGGAGCAAATGAATTCTCATTACAAACCTAGAAGTCTTTACACAAAGTAATAACCTGTGGTCTAGACCTAAAAGTTTAGTGCTAGACATCACTTTGGTGCAAGATTTTCTCAGTTCAAAGGAAATTTAAAGGTGTTGATGTGACACAAAAAATGTTCCTCAGTTTTAGCACTGTTACTTTCATTAAACTGTCAGAAGTGTGTTATATGTAGAGACATAAATTTATAAGAGGAAATGTGTTTCCAATAAGATTATGTATGCTGAAAGCTAAATTAACCTTTAGTCAAATCTGTAAGTGAGATTTTTTTATGCAGAACTTTTTTCTATATGCATATAAAATTAAGACAGTCATGAAGCAAAAGCTGTTAATGCATATGCTGATCTTAGTTTAGGAATTTCATCGTAGTGTTAGTACAAGAACACAGGGAGATGACTATGAAACTATTAATCTGGTAAATGACATTTCCTTGACAAGCGGCCAGACTGAGTGATGTACATGTTATTTAATACAAATAGAAAAAAGTTATGTTCCAAGCTCATGCTGACATAGGTGAAGCAGCAAGTGTTGCACATATGTATTGAACGAGCTGATAGACAAGCACTTTTGCAACACTCTTACTTTCCACAAATGATTTAAAAAATACGGATGTCTAATATTTCTTCAGCAACATACTGAAGAACAAACTCTGAAATGAGTGTTACAGGCTTAAGGTTGAGTGATTTAACTCTTGTTTCTCATGAAGTTCAAGTGCAGCTTGATTTCAGTGGAAAATAAAATGAGACTTTCATTAAAATTTTCAAATAAGGATTCATAAGCTAATGACTAGTCGAATGTTAAGGAGAAAGCCTGCCTGCAATACAGTATTTACTGCATTTGGTTGTGTGAGATTTTTCACAGTAGTCCTTGCTAGAATGAGAAATGAGGCTATAAAGTACATTGTTCGGATCTGGTCTAGAAATTCTTAAGTTCCCACGTTCTTTACTGGCATGGTAGATTCCAAATAAACCTGTTTGCCACTTGCTTCTCTAAGGTAAAGAAAGAATTAATGCAGATTATTTTTCAGAGACAATTTTAAATGTAGGAGGCTGACAAAAATAGTTCTTTCTCTGTGTGCCAAACCATAATGTGTCCTGGGAGAAAACCCTGCAGTTGTTGGTATTTTGGTTACTGGTTGTAGTGGAATTGTGATCCTAACTTTCGCTGCCATCTTCTCTCTCAGCATGCAGTACAATCTCAAGTAACTAAAAATGCCCAAATATAGTACACCAGTTTTATAATATGAAGATGTATGTTATACACTATTGCATGTTGTTTTAAATCATGTATTGGATCTCCTCGTGGTATATACATGTATAACATATAAGACAAGTGACACCTGAAGTAGACAGAAACAGTAGACATATGGCAGAGACACCATTTTAGTTCTAGATTATACCATTTAAATAATCTTTTAATTCATTTAACGTGATGTCCTTTGACATCAAAGTAAGGAATTGTAGAACCACTAAAATGTCTATAAAACTTCTACAAGAGATAGACTACTATTCCGTTCAATAGTAAAATGACTTTTTTTTTTTTTTTTCCTATCGGTTTCTGCTAGTTTTTAGTCTACAACAGAGGTATGGTTCTGATAGGAAAGCCAAATTTTATGATGGTATATATGATAACTGACTTGGTTTTTGCTTGAGATCAAGTTCCAGTTGAGGGCAATTACTTCTGAATTGTATTAATCATCTTTGACACTGACTTGGTTAGCAACAACAAGGGAAATTCAGACAACTTAAATAGACTTAGTGGTTCTCCCCACTAACATGGAGGGGAAAATAACAATAAATAAATTAAAAAAAACCCGAATTGTTTATGAAAACTCAGATCTAAAAATGCAGTAAAGTGGATTAGTACTTATAGTTCTAGTATGTCACAGAAAAGTTCTTCCTAAATAGGTACTTGTATTGGTACTAATGGTATTAAGTCTATCCGAAAATATGGAAATAAGCTTTTTACCACATGGTTTTGATTCTGCAGACTGTTGTCCAGTGCCTGCTGTCCTTTTTGGCCATTCACCCATATGCTAAATACCTCTACAATATTTTTTTTTAAAGGAAATACATACATGCTTATTTTGAACTGTCTTCAAAATTTAATACGGTTTGTCTTTCTCTGCTGTTACACCTCAAAGAAGATAAAGGGATCAAACAAGTCCCTAAAATGCTTTATACATGTATATCTCTTTTCTAAGATAAAATCCAAAGAGGCCTTTGCAAGATTTAGTAACACTACACAACCTGCGGTGTTACAGGTATGAAATTACCTGCTGACTGTGTATTGTATCAAAAAGATAGCTCCATTCCTCCTCCTTAAACGTTCAGATGAAACCAGCATTTACTTGAAGAATGTCCTTAACTCAAACAAGATTGAGATGATATCATTTCAATAAAAAGAAAGGAAGAAAAGCTTTTTTTTGAATAACTTATCATTAGAATATAATGTTGTGATCCCCACTTACGTTAATTTTTTGAAATCTTGGACCCTCTGAGCTTCTTACATTTCTTGGATGCCTTTTCTGACAGTATATGCCAGAAAGTTTAACCTTTGTCAGAGGCAGATGAGGCTACAGCTGCCTAGGAGTTGTTGACTTCATGACTCTGCTTACAAATCATTACATTTAAAGGCATCGGCGTATATCATGGAAGAACTTTGGCTGTAACGGAACTCAATTGATTATCTACTTAAAGAAAGAGAACATTTTTATTATAATTTCTATTGATACATACTGAACAAAATTCAACTACTATTCTGAAGAGGAACCCTTGAAGCACCTGTAGACATGTAGACAATGCAGACCTGTTGAGCCAATACAGTTTGTACTACTGATACTTTTGCATGACTTCAGCAGCATGCTGAGAGATACCTGCACACTCCTGTTAACATTGATGAAAACAAGGAAAATCCCTGCTTTACTCTATGTAGAGGATTTCATGAAACAAAACTAACAACAAGGAAGTATACCAGAAAAAAAAGGCTGCTATGAGGTCTCCCTGGAAAAGAGTTTTCTCTTTTATAGCAGCCTTTCAGTACCCAAAGGGAAAAGTGGGAAAGCGGGAGAGGGACTCTGTCATGGAATGTAGTGATAGGACAAGGGGTAATGTTTTTAAACTAAAAGAAGGTAGGCTTAGATTAGATAAGGAAGAAATTCTTTACTCAGAGTGTGGCGAGGCATTGGAACAGGTTACCTGAAAAAGCTGTGAATGCCTCGTCCCTGGAAATGTTCAAGGCCAGATTGGGCAACCTGGTCTAATGGAAGCCAGGGGGTTCCAACCCCATAACAGGGGTTGGAACTAGATGCTGTTTAAGGTTCCTTCCAATCCAAACTAGTCTATGATCCTATGATTCTATGAAAAAGCACCACAAAAAGCCTTCTGTTCTCAGCCTTATAATACTTCAGGAATTCTGTAAATGAAGTCCAAGTTTTTACCTATATTTTTGGTGTCTTGAGGTTTATTTGGTTATGAATCTGTTTTTCACCTCCTTTCACTAGATAAAGAAAAGAATATTAAAACAAACAAACAACAAACAGAAATGAACTTTTTTATTATTATTTAACACTTAGGAGGTATTAATTACAAAACAGCAACAATAAGTTGTATTAAATAAATTGTATTGGGTTGTCATTCAACCAGAAACAGAAAGAAAAATATATCAGATGTATTATAACTTGGGATTCTCTGTAGTTTTTCATAGGAAAAGACCGTTGTCAAGAAGAAAATATTCTCAAGCTCATTTCAGTTTCTTAATCAATTTTAACTTCACTTTCAACTTCTCAAGATGTAAAAAGGTGTGGGAGATATGACTCTCATATATCAGAGTCATATTTCAGATGCGTGTTCAACAATGGAAATGTCTATATAATATTCACTTCATGAATTCTTTAGCATTAATAATTTTTAAATACTGATTCATCCAGCAGCCTCTCAGATCCCTCCCAGATTATTTTTTTCAAGTTAATCTTCCAAAAAATGTGTTCCTTCTTGACAGATACGAGTTCTTTGATCTCTCGTGGAGGTGTTATAGCAAAACATATCTTGAGCAACTATAGTTGCTATTGCTTAGACCTGTGTGGAAAATATATCACACACTGGAAGTGTACCTGAACATCTGTGTTACAGTCATCTAAAACTATTTTTGCCTTTTTTTTTTCTTTTCCTCCAGTATACCCACCTCAGAGATTTTCCATAACCTATAAAACAAAGCTGTGTGGTTGTTAATGCTTGCTGTAATAGTGGAGTGTATTAGAAAAGTAACATGGCTGCTTTGTTCAGTGAGTGGACATGACCTAGAGAGCTCCATGTTCAGTTAAAAAAAAAAAAAAATGTTCTTAATGCTTTATTGTGTGAGTCTGCAGGAGCGTAAGTCAGAAGCATGTGTACTGAAGTAAAAAAATACTTTGAAGAGATATATGCATGGTATTATTGAGTATTAGACTCTTGACCAATAAAGTATGGTTGCAGACAGCACTGCAAGACTATTTTCCATTAACCTCATAAGTAGCAGCTAAGACCAATTGCATCTAATGGAGGCTGCAGTTTAAGTATTTTACTAATAGAGGGAAGCATTCCTTTAAACAAAGACATGCATCAAGGTAACATAAAATAGAATCTTGTGATCAAAAGTTATTAAAAATTATTCAAGAAGGCATAACGCATTTCCTCATTTCTTTTCTTTTTCAGTCCCATCCATTGAACTTGGTTTCAACTTAAAATTCTCACTTGTTCACATAGCACTGTCCCTAGATTTAATTCTTCATTGCAATTTAACTAGTTCATATTTCTTTCATATACCCAAGAGAAAGAATTGTATTGGAAAAGTCACCTCGTTTAGTATGAAAAGCTCCATGGTTTTGCATTTCACAAATATTTTAAAACAGACCAAAGATTTTGAAATTGCAGTGCACACTTGCTCTTTTTGCTAATTTAACTATTGTTAATTAAATTAGGCATTCTGTAAAGAGGTTAAGTTTGTTTTGAACCTGCCACATCTTTTCAAATAATTAAACAGACAAATTTCTGGAATGGAGCACCTGAATGGGACAGCAGATGAGCTGAAACAATGCAGAACCTTCTGAATAAAATTTGGGATTTGTTTTCTTCTTATCCTCAGAACAAAATACTGCTTGTTTTCTGAGCCATGTCAGGAAGCTAAGAACACAGCAGTTGTATCAAAGGACTAAATTACTGTCATTCTGAAATGCATGTGTATATCAGATATATACTGAAGTAATGATTAAAGACAAAAGGGTATTTCTTTCAACTAATGATACTATTGATGAGAGCCTTTCTTGTTTCTTGTTCACTTCTCTGTATTTTTCTTTTCTCTCAAAAAATAGTAGCAAATGTGCACAAATCTTACATATAATACCTCTTCGTTAGGAAATTGATTTGAAGAAACAACAGGTTGTGTGATTACCAAATGTTCAACTAGGTGAGAACTGCATTCACACTCTCAGTTAATGCTGTTGGTTAGTAAAAAGCAATGCCTGTATTAATGCAATAACCATATTTAATTTGGTACATCCAGGAAAAGAAACTACATTTTAGTTCATTAGTACAGTGTAATTCTAATGTACTCCGCAAGGAAACCCTTGCCAGTAATAAACAGAAATTTACTCTTTGGCTTTTGATTGGAGATTGCTATGTCACCAGTTCCAGTTGAAGGAAACTAGTCTCAGTAAGTAGTAAACTAATACCCATCAACAGGAGAAATACAATTTGGAAGAAATAATTAATAGTGTGAGAAAGAAAGTGGCAAAGAAAACAGCAGTGAGTGAGGTAGGCATTATTTTTTTCACTCTATTTTTTTTTTCCATTGATAATCAAAGCTAAAGAAAACTACTACCACAGTTGTTTGAAAAAAATATTAATAGAAAGTAAAAATGTTTTTTTTTATATGTTTTTAAAGGTTTTAAAAGATAAATAGCTCCTAAATAATGTAAAGTATTGGATTAAGCAAAAATTGTCACAAACCATGGTGAAATTTCTGTTTATTTTTGTCTTTCTGTAACAACTCTGAAATGGTTCATTACGGACCACCCAAAAACAGTTGGTCTCAGTTTTTCAGTCCAGCCACAAAATCAGGAATACTTTGTTTGCACAACTCTATTTCATCTTTGCTCCACCTTTAACAAAGTTCCTAGACCTTCTATACACATCTCTCATGTTCATCCTAACTCTCGAGTATCCAAAAATCCTGGGGCTTACAAATTCCATAACATCAGATCCAGCCTCATTAGACAGCTTGCCTTGAAGCAGGGGCTCCGTCCTTTTCTTGGGGAATTTTGAAATGACTGGTATTCGTTCTGAACTGGGGAGGAGTTTCTAGTTAACCACAAGCATTCGGCTTGGAATCTGGCACTGGGAATTTATCCAGAAGTCCTGACTCATTGTCCTGACTTACACCTATGAATTTATATTATATTAATTTATATTCCTGTTTTTGTTTGCACCTGTGTATAATGACTGTGAAATGCTACCATTCTGGTTTGGTAGCAGTTTACTTTAACATCACATATATCTACCTTGAGGGTAAGGCAGTGGGGAAACAGACTTTGTGTTTTTAATAAAGGAGTTGTCCTAACTTCTGCACTCTCTAATTATTGTATTAAAGTTGGGCAGATGAAAAGGACTTCAAACAAACAAACTTGTTCATACCAAAATGCTTGAATGTCACACATTACTCAAAACAAACCAAAAATTGTATATTTGGTTACATTAAGTAGAGGGTATTTGTATTTTCAGATTAACAGAGCAAAACTTCCTTACTGGAAAATGACCCTGTTAAATGTCTGCAATCTTGTCAACAACATGAACAACCAAGTGGGGGAAACAGTAGAGGCAGATGAAGATCTCATTTCAGGAAGACAGTTCCCTGCTGGTCTGGATGGCTTCAGCTTGGAAGCAATGCTGACAGTATATCAACTCCAGAAAGTTTGCCACAGCAGAGCCTTTCAGCATTGGGAGGTAAAATGTCACAAATGCAAGTTTCAATGCCTATTACGCTTTTGTGGTCCCTTTGTCTTCACAGTGATCTTTTAAAATCCATACCCTATGCATTTCAAGCCTTGTGTGTTCTTGGCTTAAATCACTCCTGTTATATTGTCTAAACTTTCCCTACCTTTATGATATTCTGTAATACCTAATACCTCTAATATGCCTGTTAGTGAAAGGGTTGTGAATTAATACAGTTTTTCAAGAGCTGGATGCCTGTTTTGGATAAAGATGCATGCACATATGTGAAGTATTCTTAACTACATAATTTCTCCAGTCTTCATAGCCATTCCAGGGAACCAACCAAACAAGTGGCAGTGAACCAGAGCACAAAATTAAAATCTGCTTAACACACATGAAATAACTGTATAGTTATTCAGGCATAACTAAATGTAGGCAGAGTTTCTGTTAAACCCTTCAAGGCCCTGAGACAAACTGGATTCAAAATACATGGACACATTCCTATGTATACATGTAATTTTACCAGGTACTCTGGACTTATCATTGCTAGGAAACCAGAAACAAGGGAATCCTGCTTTCCTGTTCTCCCACACCTAAAGATTGCTAATCCTAAATAGTGATTGTTTTTAGTCCACCTGTCATATGTACCTTAGTGCAATGGTCACATGAAGAACACTTAACACTGATACATATTGCATTAAAAGTTATTTTTTGTAGTATCACTACCCACTTTTCGGCAAAACCAAGTTTCTTCAGATGTTACAGATACATGGGCAGTGTGACTGAGCCCTTTTGCTTGCTGAATCACACCTCTATATTTGCTTATTCTCAATGTTTCATATCAGCTGGGATGGCCAATACAAAAGTCTGCAGTCTCTGAGAACCAGTTTTCTGAGGACTCCATTGTTTGCTGAAAAAGAGCTACCATAGCATTGACCACATGCAATAGCCTGTAACTTAATCACAGCTCCTGCAATAACAATTGCATCACTTTTTGTGGTGGTTGGGAAGCACAACTCCTAATCACTAATGTGAAATTAAAAAAGGGTATTTGTTAGTTTCAGCAGAATTTAAATATCACTTCCATAGGATTCACCAAATCAGTAGCCTGATACTAGGTTAGATCTGAGTTTGGGGCTTATAATGCTCTCAAGGAATTGATAATTTTCATTATCAAAAACCACTGATACCATTCTGTGTTTTCTGACATCCTACAGTTACTTCAACAAGATGCTTATGATCTAGAGAACTCAAGCCAAGAAAAGGAAATAATGAAAAGAAAAAATCCCTATATTCTGAAGAGGCAACTACATGTGAACAAAGCTAGAAGACCATACATACTCAAGAGAAGTTCATATTACTGATGCAGCAGAGGAAAACAATGTGTATTTAGTTTATAGGTAACTGTGTGTTATGGTTATCTTATTTAGATCTAAAATTATACTTGTGTGAAAATATACTATGAAAAATCATCAAGATGACAACATAACTGTGTCTTTTTTTTTGTTGTTGTTGGTTCCAATGGCTATTTCTTGATTGTGATTTTTTCCTACTTGAAATTAATTGGATCAATACATTTGCAAATAAATCTAGTTTCTAAGCATGATGTATTGCACACTACTGAAATTTCAACATATTTCCAACAATACAGTGTTTTTCCTATTTTTGCACACTGACATACATGAAGGAAATTGATATTGTCCATACACCTGACTGAGAATCTCAACAATTTTGTGTTATGGAAACTTGTTCTTGGAACACCTCAAACATATATATGCTTTCAAGTTTTTATATAATACAATATTCAGAACTGCTGCAATATTTTACAGATTGGCCAATTTAAATTATTAGAGATTAGGTCTAAGTAAGGAAATATGGTCAAATATGGTCAAATATTAAATGGCAATTTCAAAATTCATATTTAAAACAGCCTGCTTGTAAGTGAATTTAAGTTCTTGATTCCTGACTTGCCATAATTTAAGAAAATGCATTAATGAGACTTTAAAAAAGTATGCTAATGAGAACAAAGCCAGGTATGCTTCAGAATCTCATGTAATGTTGATTAAATAAGGAAAAAAGTTTATTAAATCAGTAAAATAATTTATGGTGTTTACCTAATTTATGAGTGCTTAGGAAAAAAATAAAAACAAAAAAATAAAAGATGATTCATGCTCCTGTGGTATTGCTGGAAAATTCACTATACTAATCCAGTTATATGAGAAATTTGGGAAAAAATATTTAAAAGAGGAATTAAAATTAGAACTTCTTACATTTACTATTGAAAGCTATTTCCCTCTACAAAGCTCCCTCCCTCTACAAATCTGCAATAACAACAGGTAGTTTGGGCAGCTGAAGATAGTCTTGGAATGCCAATGGGAAGCTCCCATCATGGAAAAAAAAAAAAAAAAAAAAAAAAAGTATTTTCAAGTGGTAAATTCTCAAGTACCACCTGAAACTCACACACTACTGAGCTCCATGTGTCTAATCCCTACATCAGATGTGGGATCTCAGTGCTCCTGGATTCCAGTCTGGAAGAAAACCATTTGAACTGGGGGAAACAACAACAGTTAAAATAGAGAAAGAGTTTGTGACCTATGAAGGCTTGATGCTCGGACCAGGAGACAAAAAGTGGGAACAGACATTGCTTTTGAAGCCTACCTGTTTTCTGTTTGAGGTATTTCTTCAAAATGTTCCAAAAAATGTCAAAAATCCCACAGAGAATTACCAAGTCATGTCACAGGTCATATTTTCTGACAATTACTATTAAACATATAGAGGGATGAGTAGCATGAAAAAATACACTGCTACCAATGGTTATACCAACTTTGTTACATGGGCAAGAATTTTATTTATTTTTAATCTTTTTACTGTAAAATGTATTTTCACTACACTAAAGCTACTTCTATTTCCTTTTCCCACTGCAAATGTTACCAGTTTATAGAATAGCCATTAAATGCATGCATTCACAAGATACAACTGAGCATGCACTAATTACTATAATCATTATAATTTGAACAGAGCAAAGTAATTAAGCACATTTGGCCTCAATGGTTTAAATGCTTAATGTGTTTAAGAGCTTCACTTAAATACGGTTCTAGTAGATTAATTTCTTTTTATTTGTTTGTTTGTTTTTGTGAAACAATTGTAGAATTCAACTGGAGACACAGTGTGCTCTTAAGTGAGAAACACTGCTCTTTCCAAAAACCTACAGGCTCTGTTCTATTATAGATAACTTACATTCTAAATTAGCTGTTGATCTGAAGTAACAGAGCAGAATGGAGTTTGATGGAGTTTGTTCAAAAATTCACTGCAAGTAATATATGGGGGGAAAGGGAAGGGAAGGGAAGGGAAGGGAAGGGAAGGGAAGGGAAGGGAAGGGAAGGGAAGGGAAGGGAAGGGAAGGGAAGGGAAGGGAAGGGAAGGGAAGGGAAGGAAATCTTGCCATGGTACTTTTCTCTGTGTATTCATTTTAAGAGTGTAAGAGTTTAAAAAATATATAATTATGTGGTTGTCATCTGAGAGAAAAAAAGCACACACCTGTGTTTCATTTGAGGATCTCAATGTTCGTTAAAGGATTCCACCCTTAACTAGTACCCTACCTTCAAGTGGAAATTACACTCTGACTCTGTGCTCGCTCTTTGCAAGGCACAGATTATCTAGATTGACTGTCAGAAAATGGCTTAAAATAACCCATTTACTTTCAGCACAGTGTGAATCCACACATGGTCAGCTATTGTGTGTCACTGGAGGAGGTAGATCTTATAGTGTGACAGGAGGTAGCTCGTTAAAATGTTCCCTAGCATTTGATGGAGGTGTTCAGGGATCTGTCAGAGTAATGTCATCCAGAGTGAAAGGAAGTCCTAACTAAATGAGGAAACAATATTCATAACTGGTCAGTAAAGTCAATGCTGGTATTTCAGGTTGTTGTTCACTGGTGAAAAGCAAATATAACAGCATTAAAATGTTAGAAAACACACTGAAAACACATTATTAAGCCAGATAAACAGAGCTGTAAAAGGATGTTTTAATGTCTGGGGGCCCCTTATTTTCTTGAAATCTCATTTGACTTCTAACTGTTCTTGTTTCCTGCTAATCTAACTCCTATGGAATTTCAGTCTTCCTTTAACCCTCCTTTTCAGATGATTCATGCATTAAAAATATAATAATAATAATAACTAGGCAGGCACATTTGTCTCTATTTAGCCCATTCTTTAAGTGGGATCCTTGGCCCTAGTTGTGCACTGCCTGTGAAGAACATGCTGTATTTGCAGCAACAATGAGCACTGAAAGAACTTCAAGGCAGTAGAGACCCTCACAATATGCAAAGATTTGTAAATTCAGACAGCTTTTTTCCCACTATACCTCAAAATTGATTTAAGTTTAAAAATGTTGGTGTGAAGACATTAACTCAGATTGTCTCCTTGGCTTAAATAAATTCCTCTTGATGTGGACAGGTGTGTTTTACAGAGATATGTGCTCTCTGTCTCCACAGAGAACATTTTTTCCTACATAGTCCATCAATCATGTTTATATGAAGTTTATAGATGAATAATTACACCAGTTATTTAGAAATTTTATTATTTCTTGTATTCCTCAGATATTGGATATTGTCATGTGTACCAACTGCATAAACCTCTTAGCTGTTTCTAATGTAGCATTTAAATTAACTAAAATTTAACTTGATATGACATACGTTCGAATAGCTACAATCTGTAGTCTCAAAAATGTCCTAAATAAGAAAAGTTAAGCATAGAGAAGCACATAATTTATCATCTCTAAATCATATATTTCTTAGCTCTTCTTTAGAAGAAACAACATTTAAAAGTAATTGTTACTCTTCTCAAGGTTAAATTTGTGGTGATAAAATAGCTTTCCTGAGTCATATTTGTGGTATATTATAAAATCTGTTGTTTTCTGTCTGTCATGAGTCTAAGCTTAGTTTTAGGTTTCAGGTAAAAGTTCAATGGCTGTGTTGTAAACAGAGTGAATGAAATTTGGAGTTTCCTTATGAAAATAGACAATTGATTTAATTTTATGATGTGTGATTGTAGCTGTGTATCATACTCTACTCTTAAGTAACAAACATCACAGTCATGATAATTTGGTCTTGTTCTTTAGTCTTTTCCCCAAGATTAGTTATCAGTTTGTACTGTACAGTATCAAACTGAAGATGCAAACTACTACTGTACTTGAAAGTAGAAATGCACAACCAGGAGCAGGTTCTCCTGAAATTCTCCAGGGTTCCAGACCAATCATTGATGTTCTCCACATCCCAAATATTAGGCTGACTATAGGCAGTCATAAAACAACAGTTGCAGAAAACCTGCAGAACTCGTACCTTGCTATCCAAATAGCAAAGGAAGTGGAGGGAGACATTGATGTCCAGTAAGAACCTGGGAAATAAGATTTTAATAACTGCAAATCTGAACAAATCAATAAATAAAATAAAAAGCCATGAATGAGGCTGCAAAATCTGCAAAGTTGAATAAAGGATCCCAACATATAAATAAAGTAATAATAGATTTCCAAATATTTTTATTGCCCTCCCTTTACTGCACTACCAGGTTGCATCTGAATCGTGTGTTTAAGCTTTGAGAACAATAAGAGCTAAAACATATTTGATTGCCTTTTCTCATTGCTACTGAAATTTGATTTTTTTCATCCAATCTCTTGAATCTAGCAGGTGGCACCTTAAGACACTTTTAAGTACCTCATTGGCAGGCAACCTCCAGCTGGCTAAAATTAATGACTCCTTTGAAGTAGCAATATGGGGAAACAGCATGGGAAGCATTCAGGAGATTTTGGAGAGAGGTCAGATATTAAGAAACATAAAGCCTTCAGAAGCTGCTAATTGCCCAACTAAGACTTGCTGTTTCCAAGTAGATGAGAGTGCACATGTACTCCTGAGGAGTCTCAGGAGACTCCTCAGATCCCATCTTACAGAGGGAAGAGGTAGGACTACAGATAATTGCATTTGAATTATGAAGGAATAGCAGTTGTTCACCTGATATTCACAGTGTTGTGACCTTATAGCATACCAGGCATACCAGGCTGTTTTGAGTCAAAAGATACAATGCAGTATTAAACTAGCATTGTTTTCAAGCCACTAAGATCAACTGAGAGAAATAAAAGTTAATAAGAATCCTCTTAACCGTTTTACTCTTGAAATTCAGCTGTAGGAGTGCTTTGTAGGATATGATTCTCTTACATCTACGTAAGGTGCTCCTTGGATAGTCTACACGTTTCTTCTATGAATGCCTGGCAACAGCCTGATGTAGTATCTAAGCTGCTTAGCAAAGTGTTAATAGTATGTGAATGAAAAACTGCTGTCACGTTTATGCTAGCAAATTTGATCTTGAGGATAGATTGGAGATTAAAAAACAAATAACAACAACAACAAAACTATTGCAGGTTTTACTGATTCATCATTAAAAAAAAATCCAAGCGCATAACAGATAATATAATCTTATATTTTATAATGTAATATATTTATTATTTATTTCCATGAAGTATTTAACTCAAGGCCTAAATAAATGTGCGCACACACACACACACAAAGCACTGTATTGTGAATGATTTTCTTAATGGAAGCTGTCCATAGAGCAATATGACTTCGGAATCATTTTGTCTGAACTGAATGGTGTGGTTCCTCCATTATTTTTTTTCCAAAACAGTAATGTTTTTAAAAATGTAAAGACAAGTGTTGTAGAACATAATATTGTAAAGCCTTTTATTGGAAAGTAAAAATAATTTAGTTAACTAAATGAGTAATCCTTATGGCTAAAAACCAATTATCTTTCTCCAAAAAATGGAGATTAAATATATCCAATTTTACTTCAGTTACAGAGAAGATATTAGAAACAATTTACTTAATTATTCTTGCATGAATTAAATAACTTGGTTATTTTTGAGTGCTACCAAACCCTTAGGGAAGTTGTATAACCTGTATACTGCAGTTGTTGTGTTTTAGTATCTTATTTACTGATCTTTTAAATAAAGAGCTGTTTGGAACAGGCAACATGCCTTTTATTCTGTGAAGAAAAAAAAAGAAGTAGGAATCAAAAGAATATTAACAAGAGAAGCAAAGGTATATGTGTATGTGGTCATGAAGAGAGGATGATTAAGATTATTCTGAAATTTGCAGCAAAGAGTATGTGGATATGTAACTGTATAATAATAAGGTACATTGATAGTCTTCCAGTTTACCACAGAAATAGGTAATGATGACACACATTTCTGAATGATTATCTTTAATATGCAGAAGACACCAAAGTACTAAGATTGCAACTGGTTTTGAAGCTGAAATCCTTGGTGAATACTTAACTGCTGTTTTCCTCAAACTTTCCCACTTACCAAAGGCAACTTTTCAGTGTAGTGAAGTTGAGAGTTAATATTCCAAGATCCTGCCTGTGGAGACTTTGGGAATTATGAACATTATAGATAGATAGATAGATAGATACCTTTGTGATTTTTTAGATTTCTCTGTTAGACACTTCTACTGAAACGATCTGTAAGAAAACAAGCAAGTGGGAAATAAAACGCAGACAAAGAAGGGTCTTAATGGGAAAATGTGGGAAGATATTACCTGGGTATTCCTTCTGTCTGGCTCTGTTGTAGTTGAAGACCAGTAGGCAGCTAAACACCACCCAGTCACTCTCTAACTCATCATCGCTCTCTAACTCTCCCTCATCAACAGAACAGGGGGAGAAAATACAATGGAAATCCACATGGGGTGAGATAAGGACAGGGAGAATACTCATCAATTACCTTCGTGGGCAAAACAGACTTAACTTGGGGAACATTAATTTATTGCCAACTAATAAGAGTAGAGAGTAGTGAGAACCAAAAGTAAACTAAAAACACTTTCCCCTCCGTCTACCTTCTTTTACCTCCTCCTCCTGAGTGACACAGGGGTATGGAGAATGGGGGTTGTGGTCACTTCATAACACTTAATCTATACTGCTCCTCCTCCTCCCTCTCTTCCCCTGCTCCAGCGTCCCTCCCATGTGATACCGTCCTTCCTGAACTGATCCTCCGTGGGTTTCCCACAGACAAATGTTTTCCAAAAACTGTTCCAACATGGCTCTGTACCGTGGGGTCCATACGTCAGGAGCAAACTGCTCCAGCACAGGTCCCTCACAGGTGGCAGCTCCCCCCAGATCCCTTGCTCCTGTGTGGGCTCCTCTCCAGGGGCTGCAGCTCCAGCCTGGGGCCTGTTCCTGCGGGGGCTCTCCATAGGCCACAGCCTCCTCCAGGCCACATACACCTGCTCCACCAGGGGCTCCTCCATGGGCTGCAGGGGAACTTTCTGCTAATAATCCGTGGGATTCATGGGCTGCAGAGGGACAGCCTGCTCCACCAGGGGCCTCTCCACAAGCTGCAGGGGAGCTTTCTGCTCTGTGCTTGGAGTACCTTTTGCTCTCCTCCTGGACTGACCTTCGTGTCTGCAGAGTCTCTATGTTTTTTTCTTTTTTTTTTTTTTTTTTTTTTTTTTTTTTTTTTTGTTCTTCTTTCTCCCAGGTGTTGTTATGCAGCAGTTTTCTCCCCTTTTCTAAATGTGTTTTCCAGAGGCCCGACCAGCATTGTCCACTGGTTCAGCTTTGACTAGTCGCAGGTCTATTTTGAAAACCATCTGGAACTCACTCTTATCTGACATGAGGCAGCTTCTGGGCTCTTCCTCCAAATCCAACCCCTGCAGCTCCCGAGCTACCAAAACATTACCATGTAAACCCAATACAGGCTCCAACCAAAACAGTAAGCATTTTTCTTCTGGGATATGCTCAAACCCAGACTCAAACAAATCTAATATCTAATGTTAGCATAGAGAAGATTATGCTTCAAGGAGAATTCACCTTTGTTTAGAGGGTCAAAACATGATCTGTGTTCCACTTTCTTCTTTGCATTTAATAAATATTGTTGAAGAAAAATAAGGAAATTACTCTGAACAGGCTAAGAAATGTCTTTGTTAAATACTTATATAATACTCAGGGCAATTAAGAAACGAAGAGGCTGTTCTAATACAAAGAAGGTCGATAATAAAAGCTAGACTGAATTGTTCATGTATCCAGACTAAGTTAACTTAAATGTTATAAATTTCATTTTTCATGATTTTATTTCTTTGGTATTTTTTATCATTTTCTCTGCATTTCCATTCTCAGACCTTACTATTTTGTTCATTCTAACATGGCTCCTTTTTGTTGCTCTGTTTCAAATAGGATGCTGTTATAATTTGAAGAACTAGAGAAGGCCAAATGAGGCTTTGTAGTTGTGAAAAGCCCTTCATCTTCACATCAGTAAAATGTTCGAGTCTTTGGGGTTCCAACCAGGGTGACTTCTGCGTAGCCATCACCCTAAAAGATGTTTTCTTTGACTGTTACCGATACAGAAAATGACTAGTAAAATATTTATTGAGAACCCACTCACTGTCCATAAACTAAAGCAATACAGGATTACTGATTCTTGAATTAATTAATAAAAATAGTGATGCTTCACTGCTTAACTGTTTTCTCAAATCATTTGTGACACAAAAATATCTGTGAGAAACAGCTATTTCTATGAAAGTTTTCCTTCAGTGTATGAACATGGAGTGGCATTGAGAACTGTAGCTTCTATAAGCCAGGCTTCAGTGATAGAGTTTAGAGATATAGTCCAGAAATTTATATTCTCTTTAAAAAAAAAAAAGTCATCTGAAACTGGTCTTTAAACAAAGGAGATCTTCTAGATCTTCTTCAAGTATCTAGCACAATCATGGTACATCAGATAGCCTACTTCAAAGATGATTATGTGACCTGGTTCCCAAATTCATCTTTCTTTGACCTGGATAATATAGATTATGAGCAAGATCTCTTCTGAGCATTCAACAAGGCAGAAGGCAAAAGAAGATATGCTGTGCTAAAACATTTTTGATGCCTTATTAGCAGCTTTCAGTAGCGTGTGAAGAGACAAAATGTACTATTTGCACCACTTCCCAAGGCATACCTTAATGTGAAAGAAGGATCTGACATTTACTGTGAAAAGTAAAGTCTTTATTTAGATAGAGTGAGTGTTAAAATCTCTGAAGCATGGTGCTTGTAAACCTGATTTCTCTTCACTCAAGCACGTCAGTGCTTTTCTGTTAGAAATGCATGTGCCCCTTTGAGGATAAAGAAAAGCTCTCTGACTCATCTTCCTCAGCTAAACTTTTACCAAGAAAATTTGTTTGGCAACAGGTGTGAATAACTGATATCTCAAATTCACCAGTACAGACATTCACTGAGAATGATAGTGTAGAAAGCTGAAACTTACTGAAACAGCACAGTTTTGTACAACCAGCTGAAAAGATTTGGGAAAACATAAAAAGGTCAAATAAACGGACAATATTATACCAACAACATGAAGTTTAACAAAGGTTAAGTGCTGGGTCCTGCACTTGGAATGGGGCAACCTTGGCTATACGTACAGACTAGGCAATGAGATGCTGGAGAGCAGCCCCGGAGAGAGGGATCTGGGGGTTGTGGTTGACAGCAAGTTGAACATGAGCCAGCAGTGTGCCCTGGCAGCCAGGAGGGCCAACGATATCCTGGGGTGCATCAAGCTCGGCATCTCTAGTCGATTGAGGGAGGTGATTGTCTCGCTCTACTCTGCGCTGGTCTGGCCTCGACTTGAGTACTGCGTGCAGTTCTGGGCACCACAGTACAAGAAGAACATTAAACTGTTGGAGAGTGTCCAGAGGAGGGCGACGAAGATGGTGAAAGGCCTAGAGGGGAAGATGTATGAGAAGCAGCTGAGGGCACTGGGACTGTTCAGCCTGGAGAAGGGGAGGCTGAGGGGGCACCTCATCACAGTGTACAACTTCCTCATGAGGGGGAGTGGAGAGGCAGGCGACCTATTCTCTGTAAATACCAGTGATAGGACCCGCGGGAATGGTGTTAAACTGAGGCAGGGGAAGTTTAAGCTGGACATCAGGAAGAGGTTCTTCACCGAGAGGGTGATTGCACACTGGAACAGGCTGCGCAGGGACGTAGTCACTGCACCAAGCCTGTCTGAATTTAAAAAGCGATTGGCCTGTGCACTTAGTCACATGGTCTAAACTTTTGGGCAGACCTGTGTGGTACCAGGAGTTGGACTTGATGATCCTTATGGGTCCCTTCCAACTTGGGATATTCTATGATTCTGTGACTTATGTGTTACAATGGAAGATCATAGGCTCTTCAGAAAGGATAGGCAGAACAGGCAAGGTGAGGAGTTGGTGTTGTATATAATAGATGGGTTGGACTATATGGACCTTGCAATTGGTGATAACACAGTTGAGAGCCTCTGGGTAAGGATTAAGGGACAGGCTAATAAAGTGGATATTTTTGTGGGAATCTACTACAGACTACCCAGCCAGGAAGATGACATTAATGATTTATCTTTAATGAACTAAGAGATACATATAGATTAGCTATTGTCCTTATAGGTGACTTCAACTAGTCAGACATGAACTGGGAATACCACACAGCTGATACAGACAGGTCCAGGAGATTCCTAAAACACCTTGATAACTTCTTTGTACTAAGATATTAAGGGAGCCGATTAGGAAAGGTGCCCTCCTAGATTTGTTGCTTGTAAACAGAGAGGGTCTTGTGGGTGAAGTGGCGATTGGTGGCTGTCTTGGCCATAGTAACCATGAAGTAGCTGAGTCTAAAATCTTTGGTGATAGGAGGAAAATTACCACCAATACTTCAACCCTGGATTTGGGAAAAGCAGACTTCAGACTGCTCAGGAAACTAGTTGTTAAGGTCCCCTGGGAAACCGCTTTTGATGACATTGGTATCCATCAGTGTATCACCACCTCTTAAGAGCACAGGAACAGGCAATTCCAAAATGTCAGAATTCAAGCAGGCGGGGTGGAAGATCAGCTTGGCTGAGCAGGGATCTTCTTTTACATCTTCTAGATATCAGATGTGTACTGTTTCTTTAATTCTGTAACAAAAAAAGGAGATCATAGTGGGCTGGTGAATATTCTATTCAGAAGGAGAAAATAAGGAAAGAAAATAAAAAATACAAATAAAAAATGAGAGAGACTCTAAGGATAATGCTCTTTTCCATGTTTTACAGCAAATGAGAAAGCAACACGGTTTCTTAGACCTTGTCATTGCAACCAAACACTACTTGACCTATTGTAAAGTAAGGAATCATTTTTTTATAATCAAGACTGCCTTTTAGAAAAAGGTATTTTCTGCATACAGCCTTTTTTCAAACTATTTCAAGATGGCCACCAGAAAACTGAGCTAGCATGTAAACCATAAATTGTCATTTGAAAATAATTGGTATATTTGAAAATGATTGCTTCATTTCCCCAATCTAACACTGTTTTTAGCCCACTCTAAATCTAAACAAAACCACAATTGAAATATAGAAGTTTCCATGGCTTTTATACTCCACCAATTTCCAAACTGCTGGTGAGCACTTTCGACTTTAACAAAGTTACACATTTTACTTTTATGCTTCTTTCTGGGCAAGGTGGATTACTTCCTACTACAGATTTGAGGAGGCTATCAGCAATACAAGGTACTATTATAGAGCAAGCCACCCCTTCAGCATGTACAGTGACTAGCTTACAGAGTTCGCTCATTTCCAACCTTATGTATCATATCAGCCAATTTGCAGCCTAGGGTAAGATTGGAGCTGCTGTTCATAATCAGTGGTCTTATGATCCATGTAATTAGCATGCAGGTGGCTGAAAAATCAGCAGTCAACCTGGCAGAAAATAAGAACAGAGTATGGATGACATAGCTGGGAGTCTGGTCTGCTTCATGTTTGGGACCAAAAAGTAGAATATCTGCCTTAACTATGTTTAGCAACTGAGGCTTGATTTTCACATAAGAACAGGATAATTAGAACGCAATGCTGCTCCAGGCTTGAAGCCTACTTTTCACAGCCATACAGGTTAGGGTGGAGTGTCAGGGCTTGTGCTGAGCATTATATTCCCAGGGGCCCTGAGCTCAGCCTCTGGAATTTGAGGATTAGCAAACTGTACCCTTTTATTTGTGAATGCATATTGAGGCATTACCAGGAGAGACAAGTTGAACAAAACATAGACAACAGTATTATTTCAACTTTTAAGCTTTTCCCTTGTTAAAAAACAGTAATATACAGCTTTAATTTTGTTTGGATTATGAGATTGTTTCCCAATAGAAGACATTCACTGGCTTCTCAGATGAGAATACAAAGTTTGTATTTTTTTTTTCTTGTAAGCACTGAAATGACTGAATATAGAGATTCTAATTCAATATTACCATAGCTGAACATTAAGAGTATTAAAAAGCTAAAGTTCAAAACATTCCAAGTCACACCACCCCCTGCTGGTTCTAACAATATAAGCCTTGTACAAGCTTCAAAATGTACTGTTTCTGCTGAGTTATTCATTTCCAGAAGGTGCTGTGGATGCTGTGCACACAATTCTACATTTTAGCCAACGTAATTATATCAGAATTAGCAGGAATCTTCCCGTGTTAAAGCTAAGGTCCATCTTTAAGCCAAAGCTAAGCCTTTTCTTGGGCTCATGTCAAAGCATTCGTAACATTTTGGAGTTGTATATCAATATCTAAATATAGTTTAAATACTTATTTGGATTATCCATCAGAAATATGCACCAGTGTTACAGGGAGACACAGAGCAAAATACAGCTAGTAGACTGCTAAAATGAGATAGGTGAAAGCAGTGTAGTCAGGAATCATTGCGGAAAAGGGAAAAAGATGTATTAAAATATTTTATTAAAAAAAAAAATCCTTTTACTATTTCCCTTTTCAATCCATTCAAAACAAAGCTAAGTGATGTCTAAAACTATAATAAACAGATTTGAAGGAAAGTGATTTTACTAATGAAGTATTTCTCTGGCTTTTGGGGGAGTCAACAGACCTCACAAGTATGTGTTGTTTTTTTTGCAATATACCACCATCTGGTGGAAGGAAACAAAAAGACAAAGATTTTCAGCAGTTATCTGTCTTGATAACTGAGAAATTTTACAGCTAAAAATTACTTAGTGTTAATAGACTTCAGTGGGTCCTTAAGGCTTTGGTGTACCAAATAACTTAAAAATGTGAATTTTTCTACACATTTTCTTTCTAATAAGGTTAGAGAAACCTTATTCAGTTTATTTTTTTTTCAAACAGATATATAATTTTAAGTATTTTAAAGGGTTTAAGGATGCTCTTAAAGCTAAACAAATATGTCAGTATTAAGAATAACTGGTCAGTAAGACAAGACAGAATTTTGCACATGATGATACTTCAAAATATTTTGCTAATAAATCAAGAAATATTTATCATACAGACTACAGGATATTACTATATATTCTCAGTACTGTTGGAATTTGATTACTTTCTTTTTCAAAAACTCAGTGTCAAGATGAGTTTATTTTTGCTATTTTTTTTTTTATCCTCACATTTTGGTTAAAATCTTAGAGGAAAAAGTCTGGTCACACTGCCCATTGGAGCCCTTTAGGAGCACCACTTTCTTTTGCATTGCACTGAATATGCATGATTTATTACAGTTTATGATATACATTGTGCTCTCTCTTTGGTTGGCATGTACTCTCTGTGTATTCATCAGCAAATTAAGTTAAATGTGAGAGAAACAGTATTAGAAATAATATATATGTATTTTTATGGATATAAAAATACACCTTCTAGAAAAAAAAAAAAATCTAGTTAAAATTTCAAATAATTGAGGAGTTAAAATCATAGAATCATAAAATGATTTGGCTTGGAAGGGTCCTTAATTCTACCCTCCTATACCAGGTTGCTCAAAGACCCATCCAAACTGGCCTTAAACACTTCCAAGAAATGGGCATCCACAGCTTCTCTGGGAAACCTGTTCCAGTGCCTCACCATCCTCAGAGTAAATAATTTCTTTATACCAAATCTAAATCTACCCTCCTTTAGTTTAAAGCCATTCAGAGTTAGTTTTGTCTTGTTTGTTTGTTTTCCTTAATCATTATTGTAGAACTAAAATAGTTTTCACTACTATTTTTTTTCACTACATCTTTTTTTTTTTTTTTGTCCCATATATCCACTAACCATTTCTTTTGGATATTGAGGTATGATGCCAAAAGACATTGGAGAACTGTCTGCTAAGTGATCTAAGCAGTCTCAGAGCCAGGAAACTTAATCTTGGAAATCAGCAAGACAGTAAAAGCTTTCCAGGGTATCTAGGGCTCCTGCTGAGCTAGGTCACATGGTCACAGCCAAGCAGTCATCTCATCTGCGGGTTTCTGCTGGAGCTCTGGCAAGATCAGCCAGTTCACAGGAGTGTGCTAAAGCCAGTCAATTGTCGTTTTGGGGAAAAATTGTCGATGGGGAAATGTTTTCTTACAATAGTTGAGCCTCCTTTTCTCCATGCTGAACAATCCCAGCTCCCCCAGCTGCTCTTCGTAAGACTTGTTCTCCAGACCCCTCACCAGCTTCGTTGTCCTTCTCTGGACTCTCTTGAGCAGTATCTCCAGCCAGTTTTTAACCCAACGAACCAGTCCAAGCTGTGAGCAGCCAGTTTCTTGAGGAGAATGTTGTGGGGAACTGTGTCAAAGGCCTTACAGAAGTCAAGGTAGACCACATCTACAGCCCTTCCCCCACCCACTAAGCGCGTCGCTTTGTCGCAGAAGGAGATCAAGTTCATCAAGCAGGACCTGCCTTTCATAAACCCATGCTGACTGGGCCTGATCGCCTGGTTGCCCTGCAAGTGCTGTGTGATGACACTCAAGATAATCTGCATGAGCTTCCCTGGCACTGAGGTCAAACTGACAGGCCTATAGTTCCCCGGGCCCACCCTCCGGCCCTTCTTGTAGATGGGCGTCACGTTTGCTAGCCACCAGTCAACTGGGACCTCCCCTGATAGCCAGGACTAATAAATGATGGAAAGCAGCTTGGCCAGTTCCTCTGCCAGTTCTCTCAGTACCCTTGGGTCCTTTGGGTTTTGTCCTATCTGCAAGTGTGGCAGCCTAAATTGAACCAGATGTTTAGAAAAACAGGGACTACATTAAATATTTAAATGTTTAAATATTAAATAGTGGCATTGTACAAGTATTGATACTATTTTCCTTCTTCCATTATACATCCTCTTCCATCCTCTACACATTCCTTCGTCCATTATACATTTCCTTTTCTTTTTAGACCTGTAGAAGGCAAAGGTCTGGGGTTTGCAGTTTAGCTGTCTAAATTGTTGCTCAAGTAATTTTCATCATTGGATAGAGTTCAGAGAATCATAATTAATAAGTGAAGAATGAGAGATTGCATCATTGAGTTTGCCTTCTTCTATAAGGGAGATGAGAGAATTTAATCAAGGCTAAAGCTAATTTTCCAGTTCCCATTTGCAGACTTCAAAAGACAAATAATCCACTCCCACCTTTGATAATCTTTTCCAAAAATTAATCATGCTAATTGCTGAAAATTATAAATAGTATAAGTTAGAATTTGTCAAACGTTATTTTGTAGCCATTTTGTTGTTATGCTTTTTTTCTTCCAGATTAAATATCAACCTTCATATTGGGTAATTTTTATCTTTGAAATACCATACAAATGTATTTAAAATTTAAAATATCTCTTGATTTTCTTTTTGTTCAATTAAATGTTTTCATTATTCACTGTATGAAATGTTTCTATTTCAAACCAGGGCCAATTCCAGATTTTCCACATAGGCAAATTCAGTTTGGTAAGAACTGGCTGATGAGGTCTGAGGACAATAAAGGGCACGAGGCAGGAAAAATGATCTGTGATGTTGAGGTGAACACTGGGATGTGTCCAGGAGAAAGATGTTAGTAGGCTGGTAGCAAGGTAGCAAGGCTGGGTATTTGTGTATGAAGGCAAAGGCTGTTGAGTCTATGAGGCTTGCTTTTAGTGGGTGGTTGAGACCAAGGTAGGTAAATGGGAACTTGCAGAAATTTGGCCTTAGAAGTAAGGTTACAAAAGATCAGCATTTCACAGAGCTGACAGTTTGAGGGTGAATATTCTTGAGCAGGCTGGGTGAGGAATGAGAACAACTGCTGAGGTTCTTCTGGCCCCAACCTAGATCACTCACCTCCTAGCTCTTACAGTTCTTTTTCTTCTTGCTGTGGAAAATACTCAATACTTTTAAAAGAAGCTCTGTCTCTTCCTCTCCTCTTTTGTGCTTTATGAAGGCTAAAGACAAAGAGTTTGGGCATGCCTTGCTGCTGCTGCAGAGGCAAAAAACATGCAGAATAGAGTTATGAGATGTGAGATAAAAGTCATGACCAGGAAGACTTTGTTGTTCCCTATGGATGTCTTCAAAGGAAGGAGAGGAAAGAGCAATCTTCCACATTTCCTTGTAGGAAAACACATTATTATGGAGACCATTCTTGTCTATCCTCTCTATGGAGAAATCAAACTGCCTGTTCATACCTGAATTCATACCTACATTAATAAAACTTTGCTAAAGTAGAAGTTCTGCATAATATTTTTATCAATCCTTTGCCCCTTAATAATAAATGTTTTTAAAACAAAAAGAGCACTGTCCAAATTTGCATGCCTATAATGTTATGAAATATGAAATTAGGTTGTTTTAATCAATAAGGAAGCAATTAGTGACACTGAATGTAAAAACTTATGGCCAGTAGATGGTACCCTTATTCCAAATTACAAAGGAGTTGGAAAGCCACAGTAGATAAAAACCGTGAACACTTTCCCTCCCTGTTAGGCACTGCAGACTCCAGCATGCACTTTGGAACTCTGGGGAAGGCTAATGAGGGCTTGGACATAGCAATAGCATGTGAACTGTGAAATGACAAAGGGTCAGATCCAGTTACTTACAAACCCTTATAGATAGAATTAGACACTTCGTTGTTTTCAGTGTTAGGAAGCTTTGACCTTTTTGGAATCAGTTTTTTATCTATTCGGCACCCTAAACACATACATCATGGACTCACAGATTGTATGACTGGTAAATATGATTATCTCAGTAAAGCTCAAAGATGTTTAAGAAATTCATACTTAATTTGTAAGAACATATTTTTTGAGACAATTCTGTTTATTATTTTAGACAATTCCTAGAACACAGAAGGAATTTATGAAGAAAGGTGAGTTTAGTAACGTACAGCATTAATTAATGTACTGTTCCTTGCAGATATACACATTCAAATTATTGCAAAATGTCAGTACCTGTGAAATAAAGGCTATAATGAATATGTTACAATACTTTTCAAATGGATCCTCAAAATTTTGTTTAATGAATTGAGATTAGCAAAACAACAAACTGTGGCAGTAAATATTGATTTCATTTTTGAGACAGTATAGACTAAGAACTTCAGTTTAAAGCATCAGGCTGAGTATTCTTCAGGGTGTGAGTGTGTGGGGGGAAACTGAGCTAAGAGGCAAAACAATTAGATACATGTTATTTAGTCAGTCTACTGGAAAGTACTCTACTAGAAGTCTTGTCTAATCCAAGTCTCATTTCAGCCTCTTACAAGAGAAATACCCTGTGAGGTTGTTGTCTCTCTTCAGCTTTTAACTCAACCTAGCACATGATGTATAGTTGTCTAGAGAATGGTTATCTCTGTAGGAGGTTTTACACAGCCTATTGTAAATCAGATGCCGCAGTTTTAGGTTGCTTTAATATTGAGGTTTAGTGCCATCTTTTATCCTAATGGATAACAATAATGCTTGGCCTACAGCTGATGCTTCTGGTGGCTGATTATTTCCCATGGATCCCATGTCCTATTAATAAACCCCAGATCCCAGATGTCTGTGATATCCAATAGTATCTAAAATGGCACTGAACATCAGTACTAATGAAGCTGAATCCTGTCCAAAACCAATTAATTTTCCCATTTACTGACCCAAAGCAAATGAAATTAATTTGAAAATGTTGAGACGTTACATTATACTTTCTTTTGTTTAATTAAAAACAAACAAAAAAACAAACAATCTCAAGTGTAAAAAACTGTGAGTACAGCACTTCTGGTATTTTTACACTTAGCTAGAACAGAAACACACAAAACATTCTTAGTTAAAAATAAATAAATAAATAAACCTCTGTAATCAAATACATTGAGTAGCCTGATAATACTTATATAGACTGGGTTCATTTGGAAATATCTTCTGAACTGAACTCAGTTTCAGACATTTCAAGATGCGCATAACTCAGAACCTGGCCTTCACAATGACAGTCGGCATGGTTTCATTAGTACAAATGTAGTGTTGCCAAACCTAACTTCATAGGTCCCTTTAGACTATTTCTTTTTTAGCACTACCAAAAAATATATTATTAAAAAAGAATGTAAATTTCAGAAATTGAAAGTAACTTCTAGACTGAAGTGTTGGCTTCTTTAAGTGATAGAAAAGAATTCATGTGGGTGCAAATTCTACTGTCTCTTTGTCTTTATTTTCTCTATTTTCTCTTGCCTTATGAATCCACCTGATATTGATCTGTGCTATAGCTTGCTGACATCTCTCAGTCTCTACTTGCCTCCCAGTGGGATTGGCTGTCGTAGAAGATTTTTTTTCCCCATCCTTGTCATTTTTTAAAATTACTTTACTAAAGGTCATAACTTCTGTGACCTGTCTGCTATGAAATGGAAAGGATTGATGTAATTTTATCCTTTTTAGTCTCACTGTCTCTCTTTCTCTCTTCCATCCTATTATGTAGCTTCCTTCCTTCCTTCCTTCCTTCCTTCCTTCCTTCCTTCCTTCCTTCCTTCCTTCCTTCCTTCCTTCCTTCCTTCCTTCCTTCCTTCCTTCCTTCCTTCCTTCCTTCCTTCCTTCCTTCCTCCTTTCTTTTTAACCTGAAGCCTCCTGTTCATCTTTCAAACAGTAAACTGGAGTTTTACAAAATTGTGTAATTGCTAATGTCATTTTCAATCTTAAAAAAAAAAATTAAAGGAATGTGAAAATTACATTAGAAGTTTCTACAAGACTGAGTTCAATTTGTTTTCTATTTTCTATCCCTGGGTTTAGAAGTATGCAGAAAAACACACTCCTCTTTGTTGCCCCCACAGCATTCTTTCCATACTGCCATGACTTTGTATCCTCTCACTAAGAAACTTGTTTACTGTCAGTGAAGTCTTTGATTATCTTCTGCTCACACTGTTAGTTATGTTAGAGTAGGAACCTTCAGACAGTGGTGGGAAGTATGGGATACACTGAAGGTAGACATGCAGACACAGAAACTGGGACAACTGCCAAGGTCCTACAGCAGTCTCTATGTCTTCACTCTGAAGCCTCATGCACTCGCTGAACAATAATCCACCAACATGCTATACATGGTTATTTACCTTTATGCTTTTAATGTGCATTTAAAATATGCATGTTTATTAGTTTGGGAAAAAAATGTTTAATATTTCAAGAAACTGTAATTGTATTTTTCTTTTTAATTCATTTAATAAAACCAAAAGATGTTTCTTCAGTTTTCTGTTTTTAATTTTCTTAATTCATTCATAAAGCTCCTGGTTTATTCTCAGCTATCTTTATCAGTCTGCTAGCAAAAGCATAGACACTTTGGCTATGGAGATGGAAAATTCAGAACTAGTATTCAAGTAAGTCCTAATTTATGCATGTCAAACTGACATTCCCAAATCGGTATCATTTTAAAGAGTGGAAAATGTTTGTCTATAGTTAGCAAAAACATAGCAGGAGACATGAATGAAACTAAAGAGAATTTTTTCACAGGACCTGCTTTTTAAGATACATGAATTAGTAAACGATTTTTTTCTTTTTCTTATGGACACAACATTACAATTTATATAAATGATAATAGGCCAGTGACGAAGCAAAACAAAAATATTTGCAGCTGAACAATGTGAAGGCACTAAGACCTGGGCCCTGTTCATGTCTGTGCTGCAGTTTTATTACTTGGTCTTGTTAAATCTTAGAATTCCTGTGCTTTACTTCACGTGTTCAGACTAAACTTTTTCTCTTTCTCTCTCCTGATTTATCACTTTTATCTTTTTAGATCTAAGACAATAAGAAGATTATTGTATATATCGGTACAGACAATATAAAGGAAAGGGTTTATAAATATCACTATAGATAACTGCTTAGTCAATATATATACAATGTCTTTTTTTCTGTGTAACTGAAGCCCTTGAGCTCCATTCCCTCGGTTATGCCAGCATAAGCAAATGCACAGCCAAATGGTAACTGATCTGATCCATATTTTATTCCTCTGATTCATTGTCTGACTGCACTGGATACTTGTATGACAAAGTGCAGAGAGGCAGTGAAAAGACCAGAACAAAAGTAGAAGACTGTAAAACCCAATTTTCAGTTTCAGGAAAATCATGGTAACGGATTTTAATGAATTTTTGGATAACTGAATTTGATTTCTTAAAAAACATCAATACCAACAATGTCCAGTTTTTATGGTTACTCTGTCAAAGTGTCGTCACTAGAATCAGTTAAATGATTAAAGATAATTGCCATATTAAGGTGTGATCAAAGGTATGTTGAAATGAAGTCATACACCCCTTTCAACTTCACTGATCTTTGAAGAAACCTTGAAATATTTTAAATTATAGAATGTTTTAGGAGCACTGGAGATATATTTGTCATCTTTCATTTTGTTAGTGACTGTCCTCTTCTCACAGCTTATTCCTCTTCAGTGGCTGTGGAATTGCTGCCTCCAGGCTCAAGGAATAATTTAAGATACAATAATTTCTCTACTTTGCCTATTCAGATGTAATCCAGTGTACCATTCTGCATGATCACTACCAAAACATTTTTCCTTTGGAATGCCCTTCAGTATCAATGCTATGGCAATTCAACCCCACTATTTTTTCACTTTTGCATCAGTGAAAAAGAAAGTACAAGCTCATTTTGGTAGGGAAATATTTCTTACAAATAATTCCCATTCTGATAAGAAAAACAAAACAAAACAAAACAAAACAAAACTAAGTAACCTCTAAAGAGAAGCAGTTAGCATGTCCTCATTTGGCTTTCAACATAGCCAAAAATCCCAAACCAAACCACCACCAACAAAACACACACACAAACAACCCCCCCAAAGCAAACAAACATCACCACAGGTTCATAATGCACAGTGATTGCTTAGACACATCAGAAAACTAAAAAAGGCAGTTGAGGAAAAAAAATAAATAAAAAAGGTGCTTTAGCACTCAGGAATGTGTTCCAAATAGCCTGAGTGCCAAAACTCTGTTCTGGGGTGCCATATGGGAGAAAAGATCTGTTTTCCAACAAAAGGGGTAAAAAATGAACAATTCTCCTGAAGGCTATAAACATTTTTCCTAATTGTTTCTTTGTGTCTCTCACGTTTTTGTCTGAAAACTTCAGTAAACCGAAGCAGACATTATATACAAGGAGAACAGAAATAGCTACTGATTGTGTATGTCCTTAATGACCCAAACTTGTAATCCTGATCTTGTAGCAGAAGTGCAGCGAAGTCAGTTTAGCTACTGAGTACAGACCAGGTTGATGTACTTTATGAATTTATGAATCTTTGAATTTTACCCTTTGGAATAAAGACTGTTTCAGAAGAAAGATAGTTTTCCATAACTTATATGATGAGGAAGGAGGAAGAAGGTTCTGTTCCAGGTTACTGAAGAATGATTTTCAAATCCTTGGGGAATCTGTTTTAGCATTTGGTTTCATGAGAGAGAAGGATATTAAAGTCTCTGGTTTCTTACTCTGAGTTAAGCTATAGATCTTCTTCCCCTTAACAGGTTTTGGGGATATTTTAATCATCACATTTTATTCAGATATAATATAAAGTTGAAGAAAATAAGATAGAGAAAGAAAAAAAAAATAGCTATAGCTTTTGTTTTTCAGCCGGTACTGGAAGTAGTTATTTGTACCAGTGTAACTTCACATAAGCGTCAGGCCAAAAAACTATGCTGGCACCAAGATTTTTATTTTTTTTTTTCAGTAAGAGCTAGAAATTTTTCCAAGACAGTCTGACTACTGGGATTACAGAGTCTGACCGAAGTATGCTCACCAGATGGTAGATGTTTCCTTCTGGGTAAATAATGAAATCTATGCAAACTGGGAAGTAAGGGTGGGAAAGGTTTGCTCTTGTTGTTTTTCGTTTCTGGGTGCCTCTGTAACCAATAAATGTGAGGAGGAAAAAATAAAATCA
Source organism: Anas platyrhynchos (assembly GCF_047663525.1). Classification (NCBI taxonomy): domain Eukaryota; kingdom Metazoa; phylum Chordata; class Aves; order Anseriformes; family Anatidae; genus Anas; species Anas platyrhynchos. Next base: position 50,458,877 of record NC_092587.1, on the reverse strand, counting down.
AGCTAGTTTAAATTGAAGAAAAGAAATGCCTCACTATTTGTTATTGAATCTGATCTATTGTTAAATTAGTTTGGGAAATTTTACAGTTAGAATTATTTTTTTTTTCCCTTACCCTAATAACTTTATCGCCTTGTTATTCCAACACTTGCTGCACTAAAATAAAAGGTCCCCAGATAATAATGATTGTTTTCTGTAGGGAAGGATGTGAAAAAAAAAAAAAAAAAAAAAAAAAAAGCCTGCTCTACAGGCCAGCTGGAGACATAGTGCAGTGAGCTGTCTGCCAGCCACTGTTGCCTGGTGCAGCAGGAGCAGAAGGCAGCACCTCTGGTGCCTTGGGGCCCAGGTACAGTTTACTTGAAACACCAACAAAAATTAACCTGCACAAGGGACCTGCACCAAGCAGTGATTTTGCTGAGTTCTCCTCTTCCATTGGCTCCATGGCTGGTGCTGTGACTTCAAGCAAAGTGAGGAGAGGTGACTATAACAAAAGCGGGTGAGTGGTCAGGATTTAAGCCTCAATAGCTGTTAGCTTGCTGGATGAGAGCCAGAGACCCACTCTAATGCATGCCCAGGGAGTCTTCTTGGTGGAGTAGAATGGCACATTTGGCTCTAGTACCCTGTCTCCTCAGGAGAAGACATAGCTCTAACTTCATCATTTGCACAATGCTGGGTTAGAGACTTATCCCAGTTAGGCAGTGTATAGTAGCTCTACTAGAAAGCAAGCTGGCTGACATGCCAGATGATTTATAGCAGAAGTGGCATAGCAAAATACTGCAAAATTGATGGAAAAAAATTCACCAAGTGCAGTGATCTCTATATATCCACAGAGGGACATGAAATGGAAGAAATGTCACCGTGAAAAGGCAGAGCAGTGGGAGAAAATGTTTTTTAGCTTTCTTTGTACTGAACTTGAAATACCTAGGACAGGTTCTAATGCTATTTCCCATACTCTCTTCTCTTCCAGAAACCTGTCCAGTGCCTTTTTTTGTTTGTTTGTTTTGTTTGTTTTCACCTTCTGAATATGTGCCAGCAGTGAGTGAGAGGAGTGGCAAAATCTGGATCTGAAGAAGGTGGTGACAAAAATAGATGATGGAGAAATATAAGTAATGTCCCACCTTTGCTGTCAGGAAATCTCTCTATGAAAATAAATAAATAAAAACAACTTCCAGCCACTAATTATTAAAATAATGAGACAGATTAACAACATAGGTTCAATATACATTAAATATTTTCATCTTAAGGACTGCAAAAATAACTGTTCTATATTTAGGAAGTATAAATATATAAAAAATTTATTGAAGGAAATGCATCCAGACCTGATTTTGTAGAGGTAAGGGAAACACATAGAATCATAGGATCATTCAGGTTGGAAAAGACGTCTGAGATCATCTAGTCCAACCTTTATCAAAGTCCACCACTAAACCATGCTACTAAGTTCTACATCTACATGTTTCTAGAAGGCCACCAGGGAGAGTGACTTAAATACATTATACAAAGAAACTCAGTTTTATGAAACAGAACTGGAGAATTGTGATGCTTTGCTGCTGGCAGAAGAGATGAAAGCTTAGGAAAGGGAATTTTTCAGTAATTTGTTTTTAATTGTGTTTTATTTTTTTTTCCCCTCATAAAATCCTAAAACAGAGATGCTCATACATATATATATATATATACATTTTTTGTCAAATATATGGTTAAGGCATAAACACCTTTTCTTAAATATTAGTGTAGTGACTACATATAATCAAGTTTGATGTTAAAAAACATGTGCTTCTTCATTTATTGTACTAAAGAGTTTATTGTAAAGCTATTGTAAAGAACAACTGTTTTTCATCCGTTTAAAAGAGAAACAAATATTAAGCTTTCAAATATAAGAAGACAAAAAATAGTTTAATAATAGGTTATGGTCAAGGTATATGTATTAATTATAATCAATAAGAAAAGTAACATCTGTTTACAAAATATGTGCAACAGCTTGGCAAGAGATATTGCCTAAGAAATTAAATTCTATGGAATTGGCTTAGAAGAAAGAGTGATTCACTGTAGAAAAGTCAATTTCCAAATTGCTTTTGACACACTGCTTTGATCAAAAAAATAGTTTCTCACCTTAGTTAGAGAGTTTAAAGTCTTTGATGCATAAGGTAGATGTAGGTTTCTTGTTTTTTAATTAACACATATACACACACAGACACAGACACAGACTTAGACACAGACACACACACACATTAACCTAAAAAGCTTTACCTGTCCTTTATTTTATTTATTTGTGTGTGTGTGTGTGTGTTTAACAGTTAAACAGTCTCAAGCATTATCATTTTATCTCATTTGGGGGAATATATTGCTTGTCTCATTTTGAATGCAAAAAAAAAAAAAAAAAGTCTTTAAAAAAAATATCTGGCTGTGTTGACTATTCCCCAGAATTAAGAATTTTTGGTTAAAGTAAAACTACATATTTACAAAAGAAAATAAAAGTGTGCAGATGGGAATGAGTTGAGGTATCAGGAAGAAAGAGACCACATTTTAATATGCAGTTTTTAGGGGGAGAAGGGAGAGAACATATGGAAGAAATTGCATCTTTGAAATGTAGGAGACAACCACTAGAGAGATGTGTTTTTTCTTTGTTTGTTTTTTTGTTTGTTTGTTTTTCCTTCCTTCCTTGAAAGACATTAATCTATGTGATGGAGAGAATCCTGGCTCAGTTTGCAACTGCATAACCAGACCACTGCCAGGAAACATTTTCAGGAGTACTTAACAAAACCAGTTTGCTTTACTGGATTTTCATGAAGGTAAAAATTTATGCATATAATTTTGACAGAATCAAAGACTGCATCATTAAAGCTTTTAGTCAAAAAAGAACTAACACTCTTCCTTTAAAAGGGTGTTGTATTATATTATGTGTATTTCATTCTCAACAGAGGTGGCATTTAAATCTAGTGAGTAGCGACCAAGCAAATGAAATAATTCTGGGAAATAAATGACAGCTACTGGCCTAGTTTCCTCAATGAAAGTGAAAGAGGTTTGACAATGTTTACCCACCATGATGTTCATTTATTCAGTACTGAAATTAAAGAGAGGGGAAGGGATTTCCTGTATGTTCTAGTGAAAGTGTAATATGAAATTAGAATAGCCTCTAAAGGTGCAGATGACCTAGAATCTCACAACTGGCAGTAGCATAAAGCAAGTGACTTAGCAGCACCACATATTGTTGTAAGAACCTAAAGCTCTCTGTACACGTACAAGAAAGAAAGCTAGAATATTTTAAATTGCAGCTCTAGACTTCAATTTGAGCTGGAACTTTAAATCCAGGCTATCAGAACAAAATGCACACACATTTGAGAAAGCAAAGTATACAATAACCTACTGTCAAATTTCCTTTAAAATATGCTTTTTTCTCTGGGGCTATATGTACTTTTGTCCCAAGTCAATCCAATGAAAATGGGGTATCCGTAGTTAAAAGAAAAGTGAATCATAGACTGCTTAAAGAGAAGGGTGTTAAGCCAAAGGGTCTTTTTATATCTTGAATTTTTATTTTATCAAAAATATTCCAGTTACCATAGAAAGCACAACAACTGTTCCTGGTCACGCTTGAATCCCTACTCTGGTAGACATAAATGTTCCAGTGCTACTGTACAGCAGGCTGAACAGATGTCCAATATTATCCTTTGCGTGTTCTGCATGCCCAAGGCAATGCTTTTAAAGCTGAGTCTTTCATTTTTTTTTATTGAGACAGAAAAAAGAAAAAAAAAAAAAAAAAAAAAAAGAGCAGAGTTCTGGGGGCTATAACAGTCTTCTTTTTTGTTGTAAAAGGGTTAATACAATGATGATACTCTGACAAACAACTGACTTTAAATAATAAGTTAGTTTAAGTGCACTCATACAGCAGAAATATACCTGACTGACCCTGTTGCTGAGCAACACATGCCTTCTTCCCATTGTTAAATACACATAGTATTTATTTAACCTTTTCTTGCCATCACAGTACTATCATCTCTTTCTACTCAAATTGCTAAAGATAGATGAAGCCTGATCACAAAGAGAGCTTTGAACACAGTTTTAAAAATTAAAAATAGGTCTTTTGCATAGTTTTTTTTTTGTTTTGTTTTGTTTTTTTGTAATACCTTTTTTAAAGCCATAACTCAATGCAGTTACTTAGGAAGAAAATCCACTCTGATTATGCCAAGGGAAAGAGACCATGAAACTGAACACTGTGCTTGTGCTTTTTTTTAAAAAAAAAAATTAAACATTAAAAAAATGTTGTAAGTCTGTTCATAAACTGGAATATTTCATGCAGTACAAACACAGTATCTTTGAGACTGAGAATTCACAGCCTGAGATCTCCATGGCTGCCAGTCAGGTTTCCCTGAACTGGCAACAGCAAACCCAGTGTTAATGAGTAAATAGCAAGAAGGAGGGAAGGCAGCTATTTAACTATCTGAACAGAGGAAATAAGCATCAGCTTTTGATGTTCAGCTTTACTCATTAAATGTGAACCTCTCACATAAGCCCAGCATAAAGCTGGGAAAAGGTTTAATTAATAATGTAACCCTACTTAAAGCAATTTCAAGTTCAACAGGCAATTTTAAGAGCCTTTTTACTGGCTGCCAGGGCAAAGTGAAATTTTATTTGAGAATATGCAGTAGGTGGTATGGCAGTTGAAAAACATTTAGAAACAAAGCTAAAAAAATAGCCTTGTAGCTGCCTAGATGTCAATTCCATTTTATGCCAACTTAATACCAAGCTGGCATTTATGGAAATGTTACTGTAATTAATCTTACTCTGTAGTTAATTCATCCTTAAACTAAAATGTAATAAATAATGCTTAAGATTGAAGTGGGAGATTCATCTTTCTTATTTCAAAGCTGAACAAATTATTTTCATTGAAATTGCACTTGTGGGGAACATGCTGAAATACTGTGAAGAGTAACTATAAGAGTGGTGATGCTGATTGGAAATTAACTTTGTTTCATAGTTTATATGTATCACATTTTTTTACCTATGTTTACATGTATTATATTTAATAACGCAAAAAGAGCAAATCTCCTATATCTTTAATTATCTAGGAATTGAACATTCAGGCAACTTGCATAGCCTCCCAATATAGAAATAAACATATTTATTGTATGCTTACATGACTCTGGATATCACAAAATCACAGAATTTCTAGGTTGGAAGAGACCTCAAGATCATCGAGTCCAACCTCTGACCTAACGCTAACAGTCCCCACTAAACCATATCCCTAAGCTCTACATCTAAATGTCTTTTAAAGACTTCCAGGGATGGTGACTCCACCACCTCCCTGGGCAGCCTGTTCCAGTGCCTAACAACCCTTTCAGTAAAGAAGTTCTTTAGGAACTTCTTTAGTTCTTTAGAAGTTCTCAGGACACTAGTTGGTGGAATCCCTTGGGAGGCGGTTCTGAAGGGCAGAGGGGTCCAGGAAGGCTGGGCGCTCTTCAAGAGGCAAATCCTAATGGTGCAGGAGCGGTCTGTTCCCATGTGCCCAAAGATGAGCCAGCGGGGAAGAAGACCAGCCTGGCTCAACAGAGAACTGTGGCTTGACCTTAGGAGAAAAAAGAGGGTTTATAATCTTTGGAAAAGAGGGCAGGCCACTAGGGAGGACTATAAGGATGTAGCGAGGCTGTGCAGGGACAAAATTAGGAAGGCCAAAGCTCATCTGGAGCTCAATCTGGCTACTGCCGTTAAAGATAACAAAAAACGCTTTTATAAATACATCAACACAAAAAGGAGGACAAAGGAGAATCTCCATCCTTTACTGGATGCGGGGGGAAACTTAGTTACAAGAGATGAGGAAAAGGCGGAGGTGCTCAATGCCTTCTTTGCCTCAGTCTTTAGCGGCAATACCAGTTGTTCTCTGGATTCCCAGTACCCTGAGCTGGTGGAAGGGGATGGGGAGCAGGATGTGGCCCTCACCATCCACGAAGAACTGGTTGGTGACCTGCTACGGCACTTGGATGTGCACAAGTCGATGGGGCCGGATGGGATCCACCCAAGGGTACTGAGAGAACTGGCAGAGGAGCTGGCCAAGCCACTATCCATCATTTATCAGCAGTCCTGGCTATCGGGGGAGGTCCCAGTTGACTGGCGGCTAGCGAATGTGACGCCCATCTACAAGAAGGGCCGGAGGGCTGACCCGGGGAACTACAGGCCTGTCAGTTTGACCTCAGTACCAGGGAAGCTCATGGAGCAGATCCTCTTGGGAGTCATCATGCGGCACTTGAAGGGCAAGCAGGCGATCAGGCCCAGCCAGCATGGGTTTATGGAAGGCAGGTCCTGCTTGACGAACCTGATCTCCTTCTACGACAAAGTGACGCGCTGGGTGGATGAGGGAAAGGCTGTGGATGTGGTCTACCTTGACTTCAGCAAGGCTTTTGACACCGTCTCCCACAGCATTCTCCTCAAGAAACTGCCTGCTCTTGGCTTGGACTGGCGCACGCTTCGTTGGGTTAGAAACTGGCTGGATAGCCGGGCCCAAAGAGTTGTGGTAAATGGAGTCAAGTCCAGTTGGAGGCCAGTCACTAGTGGCGTCCCCCAGGGCTCGGTGCTGGGGCCGGTCCTCTTTAACATCTTCATCAATGATCTGGATGACGGCACTGAGTGCACCCTCAGTAAGTTTGCAGATGACACGAAGTTAGGTGCGTGTGTCGATCTGCTCGAGGGTAGGAAGGCTCTGCAGGAGGATCTGGATAGGCTGCACCGATGGGCTGAGGTCAACTGTATGAAGTTCAACAAGGCCAAGTGCCGGGTCCTGCACCTGGGGCGCAATAACCCCAAGCAGAACTACAGGCTGGGAGAGGAATGGTTGGAGAGCTGCCAGGCAGAGAAGGACCTGGGAGTGATGGTGGACAGTCGGCTGAATATGAGCCAGCAGTGTGCTCAGGTGGCCAAGAAGGCCAACGGCATCCTGGCTTGTATCAGAAACAGTGTGGCCAGCAGGGCTAGGGAGGTGATCGTCCCCCTGTACTCGGCTCTGGTGAGGCCGCACCTCGAGTACTGTGTTCAGTTTTGGGCCCCTCGCTACAAGAAGGACATCGAGGTGCTTGAGTGGGTCCAAAGAAGGGCGACGAAGCTGGTGAGGGGCCTGGAGAGCAAGTCTTATGAGGATTGGCTGAAGGAGCTGGGCTTGTTCAGCCTAGAGAAGAGGAGGCTCAGGGGTGACCTTATTGCTCTGTATAAGTACATTAAAGGAGGCTGTAGAGAGGTGGGGGTTGGCCTGTTCTCCCATGTGCCTGGTGACAGGATGAGGGGGAATGGGCTAAAGTTACGCCAGGGGAGTTTTAGGTTAGATGTTAGGAAGAATTTCTTTACTGAAAGGGTTGTTAGGCACTGGAACGGGCTGCCCAGGGAGGTGGTGGAGTCACCATCCCTGGAAGTCTTCAAAAGACGTTTAGATGTAGAGCTTAGGGATATGGTTTAGTGGGGACTGTTAGTGTTAGGTTAGAGGTTGGACTCGATGATCTTGAGGTCTCTTCCAACCTAGAAATTCTGTGATTCTGTGATTCTTCCTAACATCTAACCTAAAACTCCCCTGGCGCAACTTAAGCCCATTCCCCCTCGTCCTGTCACCAGGCACGTGGGAGAACAGACCATCCCCCACCTCACTACAGCCTCCTTTGAGGTATCTGTAGAGAGCAATAAGGTCTCCCCTGAGCCTCCTTTTCTCCAGGCTGAACAAGCCCAGCTCCTTCAGCCGCTCCTCGTAGGACTTGTTCTCCAGGCCCCTCACCAGCTTCGTCGCCCTTCTCTGGACCCGCTCAAGCACCTCGATGTCCTTCTTGTAGTGAGGGGCCCAAAACTGAACACAGTACTCGAGGTGCAGCCTCACAATGTTCTTCTTTCTCTTCATTTATAACAGGAGCAGCAATCTAACCTTATTCTAGCAGCTGACCACATACAGTAAGAACTAATTAAACCCTCAGTAACACAGGATGAATTTCCTTTGTCAAAATTAGTAAAACAGTCAAGAACTTGGTAAATACAATGCAGAGATAACCAAATATATCTGTTTGTAGACTATTTTGGTTTCATCCTTCCAAGATGCCTAAAAAATATGGGGAAAAAATACATATATTAGCTTCTATGAAAAAAATAATAAATTACAAAATCTATACTTTCCCACTTTTATAGGTCAATCCTGTTTGGGCTAAAAAGAGCAGAAATATTACAGTTTTCTTCCCCAAAGGCTAAGGATTTGAAGGACAAGACTAAGTTCCTAGTTTTACTTGATCTGAAAAGCTGGTGGAACGGTGGAGACACTTCAATTCATTTGTCTTAATATATAGGATATGAGAACAAAAGCTCTTAATGTGTTTTCATTATAATCCAACTCTATTTTCCACATGATTTTTTTTTTTTTTTTTTTTTTTTTTGCAAAACATTTTTCTATACCTTTTGAGGATATGACACTCCTTGAGCTCATAATGCATGTTCTGTATTACTACTGATAATTTAACACTTATTGAAACGTAGCCCAAAAGTACATTTAACATGAGAGTAGCAAAAAAATATTGTTTTCATCAGGATCTCTGAAGTGCTTCACAATGAATACTGGTTGCATTTGCAGTTTAGATGATGCTTGTCTATTTTTTTTTTTATCTTTTTCCAAGATTAAATATTTTTTAAATTGTTTTATTTTTCTCTTTATTTCACTTTTAATAATTCAATAATGAACAGGATCCTGATTTTCCTTTAAAAAATCAAAAGCACTATTTTCTAACAATAGAGAATAGTAAGCAGAGAGTAAAACAGAGCATCATGTTGAAACAATGATCTACAAGCAATACATTCATATAGCACCTTAGTAAATTGTCCTTAATGTAATAAATATAGCAAGTACACTAAAACTGCATTGCCTGACAACTTCTGTGTTTGGGGTTTGTTTATTCTGCAATAAACTAGGGGCTCAGTTCTTCCTTTTCTTCATAGGGAGTAGTAGTTTACTTCCTACGGATTCCCTGCATCATAGAGATCACATTATATGAAGAAAAATAGAAGACAAACTGGAATTTAGTTAAGAAAAGACGTTAAGTCCCAGGGGAATTATACAATGAGGAGTCCCAAACAGTGGTAATAGGAACAATACATGCATAAAGTAGTGAAGAATAGTAGTGAAGAATAAACCAATCCGTGTGCAGACCACAGTATCTGTGTTGACAGTTCAGTATGAAAATACTGACACTTTGTCAAAAAATGAACACAAGAACACTAACAGAACCCACTGTATACACCAACAAACAGACATTTGTCAGTGATAATCTTCTGCTTCATCAGTGTTATTATAAAAAAAATCCAAACTTTGGGAAGTATCAGTGAACATATACACATTTTTTAACATGTGAAGAAAAAGGTATCTTAATTATAACTTTTAAAAATCTTTCTGAAAACAAATTTAATTTAATTAAATTTTATGGCTTTTTCTATTCATTTTTTGAAAACAATTGCAACCATTTTCATGTGAATGAGATGGATAATATATGCGTTCCTTGAAGGAGCAGGTGGAACTGACATATTCATTTAAGTGATCAAACAGAGTTTACAGAACCATGTTCTTGCCTTTCCTAGATAAAATGAGTCTTTAATTTTTATTTTATTTTATTTTATTTTTTTCCCCAAATCAACTCAAATTCAACAGGAAAGATAGTTCATGCCTCTCCTTCTCAGCACATACCACTATCAACACCTAAGGGAAGCTTCCTTTGATAGTATATTCTTGGCATTTGTGGGTTTGACCCTCTTATACTGGTAAGAGCCAAAAGACAGATGAGCTCTCACTACCACTTCTATGATACAGGAAATAAAACTCACTGCTAGTGTTTTAAAAAGGAACAAAATTGTGTTCAGCTCTAAAAGGAATGGTGGTAGTTACTGTGACTTCCTAGACTCTGTAGAAGCTATAGATCAGAAGAGTGCAGTCTCCTAAATCCCATGAATCGGCAAATTTAGCACAAGCTAGTGGGATCAGCATTTCTGAACAGGGGTTCAGCTTGTGCATCCAATAGCTCACAGCTGTGACAGCAAGGCCAGGCACCAAACATTGGTGTCTAGACCCAATCTGAAACTACATTTTTGAGGAACTCTAATGTAGAACTTAAATGAAAATTAGCTAGATCAATATAAGCACAATAAAACAACAACAACAAAACAAACAAAATAAAAACAACAAAAAATCATGTATTTCATTAGTGAAAAATGTTTTTTACACAACTGAACTTTTTATTTTGATAACTGAACTGATTATTTTTATTTTCAGTTCAAAAATACCATTTAAAGTATTTAATGTTAAGAACATTTAATTTGGACAAGCCATTCACATTCTGTGTGGTTTTGATAGCAAGAACATTTTAAAGCTTTGGACTGAGTACATTTTCCCTTCTAATTTGGAAGGTTAAGTTGGAAATACTGAATTCTGAATAAAAATGAAGGTAATTCTCTTTGTTAACATAGTCATGTTTGCTTTGGCAGTAATAGTTGATGATCAAGCAAAGGAAAAATAGAGTGACAGTTCATTTCAAAAAATAATGTTGACTAGTAGTCACTAGGTATTATTGGCTAAGTAGCTGATAATCATGGGAGATCACTGTTAAAAAATAAGTCCTTCTTAGGTCTCTATAACCATTTGAGATTAGCACGTATTTTTCATTAAAAAAAAAAAAAAAAAAGCAATATTTTCTTTTTCAGACTGAACATGTATGCTGCTCTTACAGTATATTACCAAAGATATATGAGAACAATAAAGAATTAGGCATATATCAATGAACAAAAACTCTTCTTTGAGAAGAGGATGTTTTTTTGAATTATGTGAAAGCATTTACCGGAAAATTTACTTTGTATGGGGTTTTTACAAACCTGGACCTGAAATTAGTAGTATTTATTAATGAGAAAAAGCAATCTTAATGACATTTTCTGTAAATTTTTGAATAATTTACCCTTCTGAAATAGCTTTGTCAGTTCTGGATGTACTAAGTACAGTAGTAGGTTACTCTAGGTCAATGCAGGCATTCTTGAAAGTTATTCCTTGCCTTCCAGGTTTATCTAAAATCCATACATGTAATTAGATGATAACCATGGTATTCATTAGGTCGATAATATATAATATAACTATATTTTTATTATTATAATAAAAAAATAAAATTAGGTTTTTCATCTCTGTCACACGATACAGCTATGGACTTCTTAGTGTTTACTGAGAAAGTCTGGAAAATTTCTTAGAGGGAAAGAAAAAAACATATATAAATTATGCTAATGTGTGTAATATAAATTATATAGATATAGAACCTCCCTGTGTGATACATTAAAAGCCCAAAGCTGACATTGAAGTCATTACAATTGAGGGAATTTTTCTGCTTATTGGCCCAAGCCAAGCAAAACATAGGGAAAAAACAGAGGCTGTGGAACGAAGGCTGCAAAAGCAACATGATCAGGATTAGAAATCTTTAGGGACAAAAAAAAATAATAAATAAATAAATTCAATTTAGAAACACATTAATTGTTCCTTAAGATTCCTCATTTTGTATCTGCTCTATTCTTTAGATATCAGCTAGAAAAAACTAGTGTTACATTTGCCTCCAGTTACTTAACTTGGTACACTTTACATTTCTATCATGTATAGATTGGGCATAGAATCATGGAATCATAGAATAGAATCATAGAATCATTAAGGTTGGAAAAGACCTCCAAGATCATCTGGTCCAACCATCAATCACCCTCCCACCAATATCACCCACTAACCCATGTCCCTAAGCACCACGTCCAGCCTTTCCTTAAACACTCCCAGGGATGGCAACTCTACCACCTTCTTGGGCAACCTGTTTCAATGCCTAACTATACTCTTTCTAAGAATTATATTCTGTGAGAAGAGGCCAACCCCCAGCTCCCCACAACTTCCTTTCAGGTAGTTGTAGCGAGCAATAAAATCTCCTCTGAGGCTTCTCCAGACTAAACAACCCCAATTCCTCATAAAACTTGTGCTCCAGACTCTTCACCAGCTTTGTAGCCCTCCTCTGGGTGCAGCTCAGGGCCTCACTGTCTTGTAGTGAGGAGCCCAAAAGTGAACAAATGTAATTATATAAGGTATAACAGTTCTAGGAAGCATGCTCCAGTATGTAGCTATGTGCATATTTCTCATCCATTCTTCATCCATTGAAAGAACATAAATGTTGAAACTGAGATATGTTAAGTTGCCTAAGACAACAGGGTTGCTTGTGAGGTGCCTGGATTTGATAGTCACAACACGGTTGCCCCTGAGGTGCCTGGATTTGATAGTGACATCTGTATATGAGCAGAATGCTTGCTTACTGTGCAACAATTTATTTAAATTAAATTAAATTGGTTCCCTAAATAATATAGAAGCCAAGAAATACTTCTCTTAGTGAAAGGACCCAGAAAAAAAATAAATAATGTTTATTTACGGAGACAGAATTATAAATGCAATTATCTATTTTTTTCACATAGTTGTCATGTCAAATTTATAATTCTACATACATTCCTTTTTGAGAAGAAATTGCAATGATTAGCCACACTATTTTCTTCCAGTGCTCAGAATGAAACTGCCAATATCAGGACAGACTTCCTTGTCACAAGTGCCTTTAAAAGAAACATGTCACCAACTATTGTACAAATGCATACTACCATAACTTTTTAAATTTATATGTGCATAAGGTGGAATCCAATTTATTTTCACAACATACCAGTCATAGCATTAAAAATTATGGTAATTATAGAATGTTTTGTTTTGTTCTGTTTAGTCCAGCATGTCTCTCTAAAAAAGAAATTATAATAAAAAGATGTTCAAGATCTCAAGAGAGGTTTCAGATCTTTGTGTTTCCTACAAAATTCAAAACTTTCAACAAAGAAGTGTTTGCATATTGCCTGGCCAAACTAGTAAAAAATAAATTTCCTTGCTTGCTTTATTATTTCCCCAGATTTACTGTTTCTCTAGTAAAGAGATGGAAATAAGTCAGTGTTTCTGGGAAATGGTACCATTTGGGACCCAGCTGATTGCATTCACTCTGCACCTTCTCAGGTGGCTTCTTTTTATGGATTTGATGTTTGAGAAGTCCAAATGCTAATGCTCCTAATGATTAGCCACTCTTTTTGACTTTTGGTAACAAGTATTCTCATGCAGTTAATACTGAACAGAACTTTGTGCTCTACATCTGTCATTTCAAAATTCCCATTTTTGAATTCCCCTAGTCTCAAGTAAGTAGTGCATTGCCTCCCTTTTTTACTGCCTATAATCTTTTCTCCTACTTCCAGGGCCCCATGATGCAAAATGTCATTTTGCCGATCTTCAGTTCCAGTGACAACTTTAATCTTAGTGATTTTAATGGGCTTTTCAAATACAATCCCGTAGAAGTCCCCAGTAGAAGGAGCTTTTCCCCAGAAGTACTCATCAATGCTGCTGTAAGCCTTACTTGCCTCATAGTTTTCAAATACATTCATGTTGGTGTGCAAGTTTGCAGGTGGGTTGTCAGGGATATCAAATGATTCCTCTTCAAAATCATCATCTTTCAGCTTGTTTTCAGCTCCTTTGTAAGATGAGTAGTATCCCATGTGCTGGAACAGTGATGGTTTAAAACGTATCACTTCCTTTTGAGCTAACAGACCACGAAAGTGGATCAGCAGCCAATCACAAGGCATTTCTTGGTAAAACATCAACAAAAAATGGGCCAGACGTGGAAGGTCATGGGAATGGTAAAGTTTTCCAATATACCCCAGTTTGGAGAATTCCAAAGTCACCCAGTAGGATCCTTCTCGTGAAGTAATTACTTTCTTAACAGTGGTCAAAAAGTTCTTTGAGCAGCGAACATCATCTTCTAGCATCACATAATAATCAGACAAGTTAGCACAAAAGTTTAGCAGGAAAGCGTAATCAACATTTTGTTTGGATCGAAACTTCACACGGTCTTCTGGATCATTGTAATTTCTCTTGAGTCCATCCAGAACTGGATAATACTCCTCAGGGACATGAATAACTATTAGTCTACCTGCAATTATGTGATGTGCAAATTTCTGTGAAATATCCTGGACCATTCCTTCACACCAGGCAGAATCAAAATCTGCAAGCTGCACTACCACTGCAATTTCTTTAAGTTCCTCATAACTTGACTGCTCAAATATGGACTTGATGGTCTCAAGCAAGTAGTTTCCTTTTTTCCTTTTCACAGAGGATAGCCCAATTGTAAGATACCCTGTACAAAAGAAAATTCAGACAAAAATTGAGTATCTGACATGGAAACAATTTAGCCACAAAATTACCCTCCAGGGCTGTGCTTATATCAAGTATATCTTTTGAGTGGTAAAGTCTGGGAGTTTGTTGTGTAAACTTACTGCATGAAACAAAGGATATTTATTCATTTTTTGTGAAAGAAGAATCTTATTGCAAGCAAATAGACATATGTAGACTATTGCATCAAACATTCATTTACTTGTTAACTGCAAGAAATGGTGTGAAATGGAAAAAAGCCAAAGCAAAGTGCATGTATATGCCTGGGAGAGGAAAAAAACACTTAGACAATATTAAGGATATAAAATATGTTAAAAGAAAGGGGATTATGACTTACTATTCACACAATATTTTTAAAACAAGGCACTATGAAATACAGCACAAAAGTATGAGCTAAAGATTAATTGCCAAACATTTAGCATTTTAAGCACTCTACAAGACAAGTTCCACTTATGCATAACTTTACAGTTTTATGAATGTTGAATAGATAATTCCTCTGCATTTTCAGTTTTAACTGAATTTGACCATTTTTTCCTTGCTAATATTTCTTCTTCTAAGCCTCTTTCGGAACTCATTGAGCAATTTATAGGGAACTCCCTCTTGAAAGATGTAATTTAGATATTATTTTAGAGTAGAAGAGAACTTACTACTGCATATCTATGTTTCTATAAGTAATTTTTAATGTTGTTACACTTTTCTGGAGAAAGCTGCATCTTAACTATAAGCGAATAATTTTCATCTCTGCTACTTTGGAGTCACTAACATTTTTTATTTTTATTTTTTTATTTTTTTTCCCAGCAGTCCAAATTAGTTCTTTCAGATATCTGTTAATATATCTCCAGTTTGATGTAAAATATGTTAAGAATTAATAATTGAAATGGCATAATTTAGTAGAACCTGCCTCAAGTTTCTTAAAATAATGTGGTTTGTAAAAGACTGCTCTGATAAAGTAATGCAGAGTTTCCCTCAAGGCTAAAGTCTGCTCAAAATTCAGTACATTGTGCAGTGAAGTACTGCACAGAACCCTCAGAACCCAAGAAGCTGCCTACATAACCCGAAATTTCTCAAATCTAATTCAAACAAACTTTACCTTACAGACTTCTATGCAGATCAACAAATCACAGATGATTTTATTTTACTTTCTCTGCTTGGAATTCTAAGCATTGTTTATATTGGTGAAATGATCATTTAAAAATCAGTCAAATCAAGGTGAAGATACTGTGGGGCATTCACTGCTAGGAGTGAATTAGCTGTTGTCCAGGAACTGTCAGTGACACATAAATGTCCTACCACACTCTCTGGGATCTTCAACATTTGTCTCAACCCCTCTTTCCTTGAAATACCACAGAAACTACATGGATTTCACCAATTTTTAAATTACCTCATTTCATAACATTCAGATTGCAGTTACTTACTTTTTCTTGGCAAAGGCGTGCCAGCTAGGTAGCGATAGGAAATGTTTATAGATCCTGAGAAATTAGACAAATCTTTAAAAGTGTGAACATAGCGCTCTGGATTGAGCTGATGAGTGGCTGTTTCTCTGATTAATTGCTTGTCCCCTTCCTATTAGTGAGAAAACAAAAAGAATAAGAGAGGAAGAGAGACAGAGAGAAACACATTTGTGAATGCCAGCCGGAGAGGCAACATGGATAGGCAGGTTTCCAAGAATAACATTTTTCAGTGTCAGCTTTTGTAAAAGCATATAGGTGTCACCTCTTTTTGTTTGTTTTTTGTTTGTTGGTTGGTTTTTAAACCCCGTTACTGAATAGCATGCATTTTTGGTCACAGGAAATAACCGTTCAAACCCTTTTCCTAAAAGGAAAAGAAGAAAAAATATTTGGACAAAAACTATGTAAATATTTTTTTTCTTCCTTTCCTTCCTTCCTTTCCTTCCTTCCTTTCCTTCCTTCCTTTCCTTCCTTCCTTCCTTCCTTCCTTCCTTCCTTCCTTCCTTCTTCTGGAATCACTGAGGACAGCAGATTATTGAAAAAAATATAATGGGGTATTTGAGACAGGGGTAAGAGAATATCAGTCAGCCTCAGATGAGATAAATTTTTTGATGTTGAAGTGGAGATTTTTTTTTAAAATGTTTTCAATGATTGAAAACAACAACAACAACAAAAAACAGAACAATCAAGTCATTTTGTCACTTTTTTGAGTAGCTCCAACTCAGATGTGATAAGCAGAAATGCATGTGATCAACAGACAGTTTTTGTTGGATCCGGTGCGCATGGTTTAAAAAAAATAAATCAAAAAACATGCAAATTTCTCACCCCCTCTCTCTACTTTTTTTTTTTTTTTTTTTTTTTTTTTTTTTTTTTTCTAGGAGGCTCTCTGAGCCTAACTGAAGTTGCAGAAGGGAAGCCTGATGAAGGCTTCATCAACATTGCCTCATCAATAAGATAAGTTAGGTCTCAGTGAAAATCTTTCCCTCAGTCCTTAGTCCTTAAAAAAAGATAGCATATCTAACAGGCTGCAGTGTCATGAGATGGAATTTAAAGGTAGGAATACTTATTTGCTGCTTACATAGTTTGATTCTAGTCTGATGACAGACCAGTGAAGAAATGAGTCTTCTCCTACAGTATGTTAATACACTAAAAATCTTCCTGATCTGTCATTAACTGAGAACAATGTGCAGAAATACTTCTGTTGGTAACAAGAGCAACCACAGAAGCAATAATCAGCATTCATATTTGATGATATTCAAAATGTGTCAAGATGTATTTTATGGCACAAAGAAAGATTTCTGTAAACCGATACTAGGTTCACTTTAAGTTCATTATTATTCTTTTATAGAAGTAGTAAATAATCCACTTCTGAGCTCAGTAAAGATCTTTGGCTGAGATCCAGGGGTATCTACCTGCACTGTTACACTCTTGATCTGCAATGTCTCTCTGGTAATTTCATTCTAGTGCTGCTATGCAACTTTGCATTTGCTTATAAATTATGAGGGGAAGGTTTATGTTGACCAAATCCAGATTAAAATGTAAGTCATTGGACTGAAACCAAGACTTCATAAGATTTTCATGAGAGCTCATCAAATTAAAACACACACACACAGACACACAGACACACACACAAAACAATTGTGCTAGCCCAAAAGCTTATTATTTTTTAAACAGTCCTTAAGGTCAAAATATCATGTGTCATTGGTTCCAGAATGGAATACTAAAGTACTTACGTTTTGATTGTAACAAGCAAAATATTTAAACTGACCAAAAACATTTTTTTTCTTCTTGAAAAAATGCCTGTTGTGTGTAACACTGTTGTTGATGTTTTCATTCATTATTTGAATGGAAAGCAAAACAGAAACATGGATTTTTCCATCAATATAAAAACTGGTTCTTCTCCCTCTGACTACTGTGCAGAAGTTAGTGAAGATGAAAACTCTGATCATCTCTCCTTAGCTGTCTTCTTTGTTTCTGTGATGATTCTGGTTTTCCTCTCTTAATTAACCTTTAAGTTATCTTGTGGTGTTTGCAGGATCTTGGGCAATTCCTGTGGATGTCAGGGTGCTTCAAAGTGCTCTATTGTTCATACACATAATCTGTTCCACTAACGGTACTATGTCATCTACAATACAACTATTGTTTTCATAGTGCAAATAATGATAATAATGATAATAATAATAATAATAATAATAATAATAATAATAATAATAATAATAATAATCACTTCCACAGCAAATGAGGGACTCTCAGGTAATCCTGTAGAGATTCTTCAGACAAGTGAGAATATTAAACTGAAAAGGGAAGGTTCTACTCTCCCGTCCTAAGATTTGCAACAATGCATCCCACTTTTTCACTGTAACTTCCTGAAAGTCCACCCACTACATCTTGCATCTGGAGAAAGAGGTACCAGCCCCACATATCCTTGCATGGCCTTCTGTGTAAGACTGGGAAGAGCAACTGGACCTTTACACCAGTTTTCTTTACACCTGTGCTCTCAGTTATCTTCAGCAGATATCCCATCAGAAAACCAGCTATAGTTAGAAAGCCAGAAGGTCTTCAGGGATCTGAGAACTTTCTAATTTCTTGATGGGGACTGGTTAGCCTGCTCTCTTTGAAAGCTATTCCCAGGTGTGTCTCTCCTTACCACCGACACATTATCTACTTATTTTTTTTATCTCAGCAGAGAAGGCACACCAAGCAAGTTAACAGACCTATCAGACATTGTCATAAGAGTTGAAAATAAAATTAAATAAATAAGCTAAAATGTCAAGAACCTAACACATTTGAAAAATGCTTGATGGACCATAAATGTATCACGAGATCTGGGAGAACTGTCAAGAGACTTGGCTGAGAGCTACATGAATGCAAGCATGCCAGAACAGTGATGAAATGAGAAAAAAAAAAAAAAGCAATGAAAGAACAAATTTCTAAAAATGGAGGGAAAAGAGCAAATTAAGAATAAGACATGGGAGCTGGCAAATAGGATAGGAAAAGGTTTCAAAAACAAACCAAGAGGAACACCATTGGTGGTGATCATAAAAACACGTTCAGAAACTTCTGGGGGACTTGGAAAGGATTAAAGAGAGAAGAAACATTAGGGAAAATACTGCTGGGGGAAAAATGTGATAAGCCAGGTCAAATTTGATCACAACCAGAGAATTATAAATAAATAAAACAATGAAAAACCTTAGTGCAAGTACTTTTAGAGAAAACAATATATTTGTAATAGAGAAACATGCTGAAAGCATGGGTTATCTTTTCAACAGCTCAAAAAATACTAGCATAGCCTTAATCATATTTGCAATATTAACAACATTGCAATAAGTAAACTTATGAGTAAATTTTTTTTTAATTAAAATCACTAGTAAGATATATATATAGTTCTGATAAATTCAAGTATTTTATTATTTACTTATTACACATTTTTGATATTATGACATTGCTTTTCAAACCCAAGTGAGAATGTATTTCACCTTCCAGAATATTAGAAAGCTCATACTGCCCCAATTAGATGAATCAGACAAAGAAGTATGGCCCACAGGATCAGAAAGATACTCAGTAGTTCAATTCAAGATCAGGAAAGATGACTGTCTAACAATATCACAATGTTACATATTTTATTATTTGCAAGCTCCAGTTAATAAGTTGCAATATCATTTTACTGGGCCAAATCCAACTGGGCCAAATCCAACTGAACATTCAAACCATAATCAGAGTTTACTTGGCATTCATCAGTGAGACATCCATAGGATACATATGAATTGCAGGGTTATGTTACATTGTCAGTAGCCTACTTTTTAAAATTCCTAACTCGGATCTTTTGATAAATCTTTGTTACTATAGTAAACCTACACAAGTTGTCATTTATATCTAATTGTTCACATTGTATCGCTGAACCCGGCTGACTCAAATCTGGGAAACAGAATGTGAGAAAAACACAGAATAAAAGAACTACAAAGAAATTGTTTTTACTAGGACCTTAAAGTAATGTGGAATTCTCTTCTATAATTATATTCCTATAAACATGTTTAATGTAGTATTGACAGGTGAGATTTGCAGTATGAACTGAAAAAGGAGCTCTTAGCTTAAGTAAGTATTCAAAGTGTGGACAATTTCTACAGTAAAACTGATGGAAATTAATAAGTATGGGAAATACAAGGTATATTCTGTCTCAGATGAAGATACCTAATAGAGAATGTTTTCTGCAGTCATTATCTCCCATACTTACAAAAACAGCAGTCTATTTTACTTCTGTAAAAAGGACTGTTCAGGTCTTACTGACATTGCTTAAGTGCAGTATGAAGTTGAGTTCATCAGGAAATATGTTGACAATACTTTACTGATAATGGTACACTAACTGTGGGAAACTGCAGGAATTATGAACTTTACTGACCCACCAGGGATGTGTTTTGTTCCATTTGTTCCAGGCTTTCTTCCGTCTAAGAAACTTACCAAAACATAACCATCTTCAATGTACAAGTTCATGAACAGCAAGCAAATAACAAGGACTCCTAAGAATGACACTGCTGATCGTTTCCGCAAGCATCTCATTTTATCAAAATATTTCAAGTTGTGCCTCATGTGAAGAAAAGTATACAGTAACGTCACCTATGAAAGAAAACCACAGTGTTACAAGAACTATTTCATCTATATTTTAGGTATAATAAAAAAATAATATATATTGAAGCTCTTAAAACATGCACAGAATATCAGAATATTCTCTTTAAAGTGGAATTAATTTCATGTAAGCATGGCCATCTTCAAGATTCAAGCTTAATATATAACCCAACCTTTAACATAACTTTTTGTTTGTTTGTTTGTTTTTGTTAATAAAGAAAAATATCACATTTCATCCTACCCATTTTATGCTGGCAAGAGAAATGATTTGTACATTTTTTCCCTGTGTATCTGTCCTTCCTTTCAAAGACAGCTCTGGCCAACAGGCCAGGAGGAAGTTATAATATGATGCAATTCCCTTGCCAAATGGGAAAGGTCTGAATATGAGAACTGCCAGGTATAAATGAGGTATCTTTTCTGCAGTGTGGAAACAGTACCAGGACTGTGCAAAATCCCTCAACTTCAGACATCTGTACCAGTATGAAAAGGCTCTCTAAAGCTGTCATTTTCTCTGCTGAATGTAAGAGAAAGATGTCTAGCTTAGTCTGGACACATCTAAGCATTGGAACACCCTTGTGGCCATTTAGATGAATTAGACAAAGAAAAGTGGCACAGACGAGCAGAAAGCTTATTAGTTCAGTTCAAGATCAAGAAACAGCACTGTTTAATCATATGTTACATGATTTATTTCAGTCATATATATATAATCAATGTTACAGATTTATTTCAGTCATTTTATTACTTAAACAAGATAAATGCCATTTTTGGCTAACAAAACACAAGCATCAACCTGTGTTAATGCATTTGACTACATGTCCTTGAACTACATGTGTTTGATAAAGGTCTGACCACAAACTGAGGAAAAAATTGGACTCCAGACTGGTCTGTATACTCATCAATTATGTCTTCACTGTTTTTCAATGTAAAAGTATAATGCCTATTGTCCATATCAAGGTCTAATTTTTTTATCATATTTAATATATTTAAGTCATATACAAAGAGAGTGTAAAGGTCTACAAATTCTGTGAATAGCACTGCATATGTGGTGTTTAAACTCTATATTTAAATACCTTCATTTTCTAAAGCACTGAATAACTAACCTGACAGAAAATATACCCAACTATGATTTGTCATGTCATGTTGAGAAATTTTGCACCAATAACAAAAAAACTTCCAAATGCAAAATTCAACCTATATTTGCTTTGCCAAACTAATTAAATATATCTAAAAGTACAAAAAAAAAGTCCACTAGACTCCAGAGTACAGAAAGGTAAATACATCAAGAATGAGTAATGTAAAAATGTGACTACTAGGTTTTGTGCATATAGATGAACTGCAGTGAATGGACACTGGTTGTAGAAAGCCTTCTTTTAAAATCACCGTGCTGAGAATACGAACACCTAGAGGTTGCACAATGAAAAAAACAAACAAACAAACAAACAAAAAAAACAATATATATTTAATTAATTGGTCAGATATGTGCCTATTTTTTTTTTTTTTTTTTTTTGATGAAGGAAAAGTATGAAGCAGTCTGAATAGTCTGAATATACGTAAGCTGATTAAGTCTAATGTTTCTACTTTTTTAGGTTACAGTGACCCTTTACTCTTCCTTAATGTCTAATGAAAATGAATATCAAGAAGGAGCTATCAGGGTCGTGAACCTCCAGACTCTTCTTTCCTCTCCAGTGACAGACCAGTGGCTAGTGGTTGTCTGTGGATTCAGCAGACTGTTAGAGGACATGATAACAGTTGTGGAAATGTGGAAAGATTGCCCCTGTTTTAGAGCAGACCATGAAACATATATATATACACACACACGTACGTATACGTATACGTATACATATACGTATATGTATAGGTATATGTATATATTTCTCCCAGAAAAAGATGACTTTCCAAAACAATGCGCTCTTTTACAATTTTATTTATTTATTTATTTATTTATTTATTTATTTATTATCAGAGTATCACTGGAAAGATGAAATACTGACAACTCTCAAAGAATGGTGTAAGATACTTGACTACTGAAAATTCAAGTAGTGCTTGTAGTGTTTACAACCTCTTGCAGCTTCAGGGGTAGCAGAGATGCACTACAACTGCTCACACTGAAATTTTCCTTTGGAATACTTGGGAATAAGCAAGTGTCTTTTCACTCATGTGACTGTGCCATATTTGCTTACTGGGCTAGTGGTATTACACAGTTCCCTTGAGTTTACCCTGAGAAACCTGACTGAAGTGTGAGGAAGGTGTTTATAACTATATTTGGTTGTTATATTTTTTCTTTTTGCACAAGCAGTTTTCATTAGATCATTACTTTGTTGGACTAGGAACAGAAGTTGAGGGAATTATTCAGGTGAAACTGGAGGAATGCAGGACTATTATTACTAATACTGATATGCAAAAAGTGAAGAGTTTAGTATGGCCACCATTTAAAAGAAAACACTTGCATTTCTTGTGTTGGTTTCACATGAAGTCATTTCAACTTTCTTGTTTTACAGATAGAATCTTTGAAACTGTTGAAAGAAAAACACAGTTCCAATGCTGCTTAATTGTTCTTAAAACTTACTGGTTATACCAGCCAAAGGAACCAGAAAGAAGGACACCTCGGTGATGATGCACCAGTCCCGGTCAGTGGGTCATGAAAGAGACACGGATGCAATCACTAACACCAGATGGCAGTGCAGACGCACTCTTTCCCGACTTCAACCTGCTCCAAAGCCTGTTTCTACCAGTCTGAACGTATTATTTGGCATATTTATAATGTGAACCTTTAGCTAAAAAAGGTGTGCAGACTTATACGTACTGACTTCCTTACACTTTCCTAGACCTGCATCTTCTTTCTATTCTATTTCCATTTTGTAACATTGCATTGTGGAATATTACACAAGTGACTTTTGCAAGAATAAAAAGGTAAATTTTCCCTTTAGACAAATAGTCTCAGAACTTTCCACAGTGAGACCTCTGATGTTCTTTAAGACCGTTTGAACAGAATATTCATAATTACTCAAAACTAAGACTAATATTGAAAAAAAAATACCTCAAGTTATCATTCAGTTCTGAAGTCACAGCTTTGCTCACAGATTTTATGCTTTCATTGTTCATGCACAATTAAGTAGATATTAGAATGTTATAAAGGTAATTTGTTTCATAAAGCTAGTATTAAGCAGTTAAAATGTAATTATTAACATACATGCATGAATTCTAACTCTTTTCCTTTCTGAATGAGATTAGTTTTCTTCATTTTCTTCAGACCCCAAATCTCTAATATTTGCTTGTATTTACTCATGCATATTTGCACAGTTTTTCATAATAATATGAAACTTTTATTCTTTTGACTTTCAAAAATGATACAGCAATGAAAACACAGTAAACTAAAATATGCAATCACATGCCTTTGCAGCATAAAGAAAGTGTTCTTTATAGGACCTGCAAAGGTGTGAAAGCTCAGTAAAGACCAACCCTGATTTTCGCATAGTAATGTGATGTTTCCTTTGCAGAATTTGCAACACTCAATAGAATTTTATGAAATGTTTTTTCCAAAAGCAAATCCCTAGTGACTTTCTAGCAATAGCGTTCTTAATAAACAAATCCTTGAAACAAACAAGTAAAAAATTAAATTTAAATGTAAAGCTGTTAAAAGTTTTAAACAGTTTTAATTTGATATGTCTACGTAGCTTCTTCAAAGAAGAAAATTTGTGCCAAAGCAAGATTTTCTTCCCTGTTTTCCCCCTTTTCAGAGGATTTTTTATTTTGCCAACCCTGCAGTAACTTCTCTGTACCACATTCATGCAAGCTCAAAGTGATGAGCCACTTCATATTCAGTCTACTTTAATTTTTCATCATTTTCTGACAATACTTAGGATTTGTGCTTTGTCTCACTTTCAGAGATTATTGTTCGTTTTCCTGATGTATTTGCTTTTCTAACAGATATATATCAAAAGGCACTGTGACGTTCTTTTACCCTTAAATAATCTGGGTTAATGACCTAGACTTATCTGACCAATACAGTGAATCTACTTGTATCTACAGATGTAAAGGGATGCCACAACAAGATCATATTTATATTATATTCTAGTCTGCCTGAGTGTGATGCTCCAGCAGCTCAAGAAAAGTTGCTTATTTACTGAGGAACTGATAGATGTCAGAAGTGACATCATTTTTATGTTATATTTCCAAATCAGAAATGAAACTTTGCCTTTGAATGCAGAGTCTGTATTCTAGGGCATATGGTAAAGAAGATCCATTATTACATTTAGTATATAAACAAAATCCAGAGATAACACACAAAAAAAGCATGACTGGATTATTAAATCCTTTGTGAAATTTATTGTAATCCCTGATTTGACTAAAATGCTCAGAAGCTTTTTCACTCCTCAACCTTAGAACATATAATTCCACTGTTGCATAACTAAATTGCTTTACTTGCACTTCTTAATGCTTGTCCAATTTGTTTTTCAACTTTTCTTTTTGGAAAGCTGCACATGATACCTCAAGGATTTCATTCAATCCTATTTAAAAAACAGCAAAGGAAGCACAGGAAAAACAAACAAACAAAACATATTTTTTTGTACATGGCTATTACGAAAATCTGCATGCGTCAGTCTTCTTAAATAAGATGAAAAACAAACAAACTAACAAAGAAAAACATAAGTTGCCATATACATTTGAGCTACTGTTGAGCTGCATATACTAGAAAATTATAATGGATAGGCTATTCCATTGGGCTCAGATAGATTCCCATCAGGCCTTTCACAGTGAAAGCCTGGAAGTATGTAGAAAATGTTTCAGGCTGACAGGAAGGATGTTAGCTGTCATTCGCAACAGAGATGTAAAAACTGGTATGAGGTAAAGGATGTTTAATTCAGAATGAATTCAGAATGAGGCTAACAAATACAGAGGCTAAATATTGTATTTTAAGTTGGCAATAAGTATATTTTTCAGATAGTTTGCCACTGTTTGTGTAGCTCCACATGCTCAAAAATAAATGGCTTAGAGTTTATCATGTCTTCTGAAACATGTATTCTAGATACAGAAAGCAAAAAAAAAAAAAGAAAAAAAAAAAAGGAGGTAGAAGTATATGAGTGGTAGACTACCCAAAATTTTGACACTGGTAGGATAGGCAAATGAAGTGTGTTTAAAACAAACAAACAAACAAACAAACAAACAAACAAAAACAGACTTGAAAGGTATATTGCTCCTTGAGCCACAAAAAGTGACAAATTGCTTCAAACAGTGGAATAGTTTATAGATAAACACAGAACCTGACAATTTGGAAATAAAGGTTGAGAGTTTGGGAGGGAACAGATGCTTCAGCCAAGACAAGGTACAGAAATACATTAAAAAAGTAAAGTGTGAATTCAATATGGAAATTGGAGGATGAAGTGTCTTCAGCTTTAAAATAACATAAAATGGAACTACAGAACTTTGGCTGCAGTGCTCTGTGCAAAATGTAAAGTGTATCCTCTGGCATGGAGGAGTCAAGCTGAATCAAGGTGAAGAGACGACTAAGAAATAAGAAGATGTATTGACTTAGATGCTAAAGCAATATCTAATCCATCACTGGGTGGGTGGCAGTGTATATCACTGGATATATTTTATCAAACATATTGTAGTGTAAAAAATGGGTTTCAGAAAAATAATATATATGATGAGTTAATGGAACTCTCTGGAAAGAGCCTAGAAGGATATAAAAATATCAAAGAAATCTGACAGAGCCCTCAAGTTCTGCTCTGGGAGATGAAGCAAAGGGAAAAAAAGAAGAAGATGGGCATGAAGAGAACACGCTAATATCTAGAGAGAGTAACCTTAGAAACAGTTGGAGATTCAGGAGTGGAGGTTTAGGATGCATCAGAAATAAAGGTAGAAATGCCTGAGAATTGAAAATAGCATTGGACTCTGTTCAGATGAAAAAATTTACAGAAAGATAAAACTAAAAACTGAGTCAAATAAGTATTTAATAGTTTGTGTCCATTGACACATCAACAAAGAAAAGGAAGACATGAATACAAGCTCTGATAGACTCAACGGCAAACTGAAACTTTTATAGACAACTACTACAAATAACATTTGTACAGTGTGTGAGTACAGGGAATATCACATACAGTGCATACAGTGAGGCAAACCAAATTTCTTGAATCTGTTAGGCACTAAACTGAATATATTAGTGAGACATACTAGTCTGAATATACTTCTGCAGGTCTCAGTACCTTCACTGAAAGCGCTATATTAGATACTGACACTTATTCTGTAAGCTAAATTTTGACTCAGGGTCCCACAGTCTCTTACCTGATGTTTACATTAAGAGTTTGTCTTTAGCCATAACCAAGTATCCTGGACAACACCATTGTAATGGAATTGCACAAACAATTAGATGAACTTTCAAATAAGATAAATTTTGCTGGTGAAGAGAAAAGCAACATAAGTTTTGACCAAAACCAATTAGGATTCATCAGAAAAGTTTCATTCTTACCCTGTCTGAACCTGATCATGTTTTTCTCTACAGCACATCATGTAGCCTCATTTCACAGAAAGGTAGCTGGCATCTTTATTTATTTGTAGTCTTGATGTGGAGAGAAGAAAGAGCCTCCTTGCAGGCAGTATATGATCAATTTAGAGCAATCATTTGATGAAACGCAAAAAGTGATGTTTGTCACTAAGTAGTGATAATCCCCCATGCTCTTCTTGTTTCACAGTTTCTGTGGCTAGTTACAATATGGTAGCATTACCAGAGTTGCAGAACTCTGAGAGGTATTATGCAATGAGGAACAAGGAATATCTTTTGTGAGAAGTATACACTTCTGAGGAAATACCTCTTGTGTAGCATCTTGTGGACCTATGTCGTGTATTAAAAACTATTTTAACATGGCATCCTTACATATTATTTCATAGAACTTATTATACATAACATAATAATGTGCATTTGGAATATCCTGCCAAGATCTAAAAGCAATGATTTTTTATTGGGTGAGTTCCAATATTTTATTTTATTTTATTTTATTTTATTTTATTTTATTTTATTTTACAAACGGCAATGCTGGGAACTTTAATCTCTAGTTAGACCATATTTAAGTGTTTCAGAATAGGAAAGAAATCCACTTTGAAATGTGACTAGCTGTTATAAAGCAACTTCCAATCTCATGAAATTCTGCCAAATAATTTATTATTTGCACAAAACCATGTATCTGTGAAGTTCATGGCACCCCTGGGAAATAATGTAAAATAGATTAGGAGATTAAATGTGAGAAAATTGGTTTTCACTGGCTGTATTACTAATCTTTTTCTCAGATAAGTGTTTCATTAAGACTTTCCACTGAGCACTCAGACAGCAGCTTCCTGATCAATAAACAAACTAATTCATTCTATAAAGAAGGCTTAGAACACTATGTATGTGTTTAAGGGCCAACAGTTTGCTTCTTCTTTAAAATATAAAGCACCCAGGAAAAAGCAAAACAGAACAAAACAAAACAAAACAAAAACACTAAATCTTGGTGAAAAAGCTTCTACAGAATGAAAAGAATGCTTTATTAAAAGCTACATTTTGTTCCTGTTTTAAAGATGTTTTATGTGTTGAACTTCATATACCATCACAATAAAACATAATGCAGTGATAATTTTCTGCTTTCTTTTCAGTAGAAGCAATCCAGTGGGGACAAGATATATCCAAAATTTGTCATCTTCACTTCTGATTCTGTATCCAGATTTACCAGCAGAAACTCCACTGATATCTTGGAAGCTACTTGGGGATTTTCAGACTATGAGCCTTTCTTACATTTGTTTATTTTTTGACAATCAAACATTAAAATTATTTGCTATTTTTGGGCTAGTCTATCTGTGATTATTACATTAATTGAGTTAAGTTGTATAACTAAGAGAGACAATATTACAAGTACAGTAAAATCTGCAACATATTATCTTGCACTGAAATGCAACTAGGTCATGCAAGCTAAGCAGGAGATGTGGGAGAGGTTTCATTACTGCTTCTTCATTCCAAGTCAGTTCTGCCTGACTCTGTCAGAGTCCATGCAAATAGACGCTTCATAGAAAGGAAGCCTTTTGCTACCCAGGAAATATACCATGTACACTGGCAGCTTTCCACTACCATGATGATAATTTTAAGCTTACTCATCAGATTTCCAGCAGGCTTTAGAAAATTGTCTCTAGGCAGAAATGAGTCCTGGGATGAATAGCTACACATAGGGCTAAGAAGCATTTCAGATCCATGAAGGCATGGTTTCTCTGTGAGCACATGCATCATATTTGCTTGCCTTCTATCTCTGTGATCCGTCAAATAAAGCTAGCTCTATTTGTTTAGGGAACATCTCTCCAAAGCCTAAACAATTCTGTGTGCATCTCTCTGTGGTAACCTCTCATATCCAAAGAACAGCTGGACTAAACATCAGTTTAATCAGTTTCATTAAACTGATGTGCCATAATTCAAAAAAATAGTAGTGAAGCAGAAGGGATTGCATCCTCTGCCTTGTAGCAGATTCTTTTCTAATTTCTTTAAGAGATGCTTATTCCATTTTTTCTCCCAGCTTCAATCTATCTGTTAATAAATATTATATTAAGTTGTATCTGTTAAGTTATGCAAGAGATAAATTTTGTAACATAAGAAAAACTTTGTTTTCCAAGGCTTCATTGATAGAGTTTTCTGTTTGTTTGTTTAAAGAAACCCAAAACCAAAACATCAATAAAATAGCCTGTCAGGTGTGGAGAATAGACTTCTTATCCCTAGCATATGACAAACATGGTAGAATCATATAGTCATAAAATAATCTAGGTTGGAAAAGATCAAGTCCAACCATTAACCTGACCTGCAGAGTCCCATCACCAAACCATGCCCCTTGGTGCCATGATGATGATCAATAAAGGCTTAAATGACCTTTTCTGCTATTCTGTATGTCACTTACTATATATAAATTCATACCATAGCAGTAAAAGACTGACTGCTATCAAACTTTCTATTGGCAAAAAAAATTAAAAAACTGCATTGCGATTTTTTTTTTATTATTTTTTCCCCTGCACCCAATTAACAGTTAAATAAATAAACAGAGCTTGATAGCAGGGAATTAATAAACCTTTAAAGTGGCCTTTGATGATTTTGTCTTGAGTGTTTTAAATTTAAGTTTCCAAACTGTTTTTTTCTCTGAAGAGTCTATATTGCTTCAGATTAGTGATGGGAAGCTTTCATTTTTTGTGTGTCTTAAATTACAAGAATATCACAGAGATGTGCTTAATAATTAAAACAGTTATTTCAGTGTGAGTGAATGTGCTATTGAGAGCAATTCAGAACACTCTGATGAATTCAATACACAGACAGAAAGGAGTTTTAGTAAATGTTGCCAAGAATAAGTTCAATGTCCACTTTCATAATCTGTTTTTCTCATTTTTGTAATACCAGTAACTGAAGTGTACTTATGAGAGGAAATAAAATTTTAGAGTTTAGGGAAAAATAAGTACAGTAAAAGAATTGCTGACTAATAAATAAATAAATAAATAACATCTATTTACAACTAAAGTTCAAAAATACTTATTGCTAATTTAAAGCTTTAGTTGGTCCTACATACTATAATACAAAGAGTAAAGTGTTTTTACTGAGAAAAGAAACAAAATATCCACAATACATTAGATAAAATAAAAAAGGCAAATAATAGATGTAAAACCTCTATGACATTAAAAAATAAATTGTATTTTAATATTCTACAATTCATATCCATTCCTAGCTTAGCCCTCTTATACGTGCAATAGCTTTCTTACATTTAAATAGCTCCTGAAATCCAGAAATGTGTATTATGGTGAGGTTTATATGGTTGTACATATGCCACTTTGCTTAGACTGGTTCCTTTAGAGCACATGCCTTACACTATTACTCTGAAACACCTTTTGTAGAAGCCTCTCTCTGCCACTACAATAGCTCAGGGAGACTAACAGTCCAATGAAGCAGTGATGTGAAACACTATTGTAAGTGCTCTTAAAATCTCCAGTACTCTACGGTTTCCTAACCAGTTATGAAGAAAATAGTTTTAGTGGCCCTTAATAACAAGAGAAAGGCAATCCAGGAGACTCTAGGCTTCCAGGAAACACTACAACAGAGAAGCACATATGAAGGCCTATCTCCTGAGGCAACATATTCAGTCCATTCTTCTATTTGGACTTTTGGGATACGTCTGTTGGATGTATGTCCCATTACTTGTGAGCTCATTGGAGCTGTTTTTTGTTGTCTTCTTAGAATTACATTCTTTTGACCAAACACAGACAACTATGATGGCAATGTCTGAGCTAGTCACACTTAGGATCCCTTTATACTCAGTGCAGAAAGATGTATTTGTATGCTGTGATTCATCTCATTCTAAAGTCAGGGTCTAAAACATATCAGATGAATTGTGCCCTAAAAATGTCCATTTCTCCTCACTGGCTACAAAACCAGTGTGAGATATCCAGATACAGATGTGAAAAGGGTGCAATTCCACCCACATTTTCCCTTTGTTTCTTTTGTTTCATTTATGGGGATAGCACATATACAATAACTCACTGGCTCAAACTCCAAAGCAAGTACCTACAGCATGGACCCATGCCTTTCCTGAGCACAGAATTACCTGAATTCCGATAATATCTTAAGATCAAATCATAGATCATCTCCATCTATGACACTGTGGCTGGCACTTCTTGGTTGCAGTAGAGTCCTGTAAGTTATCTTCCTTATAAAAAAATGACTTTTTTTTTTTTTTTTTTTTTTTTTTTTTTTTTTTAATGACAGTTCCTTTTAAGCATCATGCAAGCCAGTTCTCTAACTCCAGGTATCACTCTCTCATGCTTCCCCCAGGCATTAGCTAGAACATTCTTTTTGCTGCTGCTGGAGTTTCTGCTCAATGGATTCATAACAGTACAACACACAGAGGATGTACTATTACCTGCATGCCCCAGAGTAAGATCTTAATGTCTTTACTACATTATTTTTGAAAGCAGATGGAGATACCCATTAAAGAGCTTAACAACCACAGTGGACTCATGCCTTCAGGTTGTGTTAATGGGGAAAGTAATCTATGGGCTGTCTGTATCTTTGACTCACCCACAGTACCTGGAAAGATCAGAAAGTCAGTTCATTTGATTTATTCAGATGAAGTATATAATTTTATATGGAATAAATTCACTATACACTAGGACAATAAGGCAGGGAGTTGTTTCATTTCAATGTAGTGAGTGAAATGATATTCTGCTTTTACCAGGTAGTGTGGGTAAGTCAAAGATATACTCTTCAGTCTAAAGGTAACTACTGTGCACATCATTCATCTTGGTCTCTTAACTTCTCAAAATGTGATACCTTTTATGTAGCCCTTGGTATTCACCAAAGATCTACTTATATTGGAGAGTTGACAATTTCGACCACACTCTTGAATACCACTCAGCTTCTTTTTCCAGAAGACTCAAGGTATAGTGCTAGGTTGTATGTTCATGTATTGTCATCTGAATGATGATGTGTTTTGGCTCAAAAAAAGTTATTTATTTTTTTTTTCCAGTTGCTGGGGGAGGCAAGATTATAACAGATAATTCACTAACTTCCACAAATGAGAGAGAAAAAGAGCAAGAGTACTTTTCAGCTTTTACATAGCTAAAACAAAGTGACATGAATCTTACCTAACTTCAGTATTTGGCACCCACAACAAGTAATGGCAAAGTAGAAAAATAAGGAATTAATACTGTTTCTTGGTACTCTGGATCTACGAAATTCTAAGACAAATTGAAGAAAATATATTACTGAATAAAGTGAAATTAGAAATAATTAATTTCCTTACTTGTACTCCTGATTTGCAATTTAGATATAAGAATATACATAAATTCACTAGCTCTCTAGAAACACTTTTTCACTTCCTTTGTTAGTATCTCTTCAAAGTAGTATCTACTTCAAAGAATTTGATGTGCAAAGATCAAACCCCAAATGTAGAATATATCTGAAATATTTTTGTTGCTGTTGATTTCTTGAGTGAATCTCTAGATTCACAATAAAGCAATTGAACTAAGCATTTTCTGCAGAAGCACCAGCTGAGGCCACTGATATATATGAGCCTTTACAGAAATATTTTTTTTTAGCTTTTATTTTTTTATTATTTATTTTTTTTATAAAAAAAAAATAATAAAAATATCTACAGTGGAAATTGAGGTCCTTGTAAAATCATTTTCAAGCAGATCTGAGCTCCTTACTGCAAACCATATACATCAAAGGAGGAACTTTCATCTGTAGTAGGCCTGAGACACAGAAAATCCAGGAATGAAGAAACAATCTGCTTTGTCTACCATATCCAAAAATACTGGGATAGCATTCTAACTTGACTGTACTCATGAGGTTCGGTTGAGTATTTACCTTCATAGCATCATAGAATGGGTTCTCTTAGCAATATCATGAAGTTTCTCTGAGAAATATCACAAAACAACATTCAAGGGAATTAAACATAATACTCTCCTCCCCATCCCTCTGTACCCTCCCAGATAGTGTACACAACAGTGACTAAAAATATCAAAGGGACCAAGCATTCTTTGCATTCTTTGGGTTTGAACACAGATTTCAATATCTTTAAAATCAAGTACTTACCTTTTTTATTTTTATTTTTCCAAATTAGAGCTTATATAAGTAGATCATAGTCAAGGAGAAACCAATAAGAAAAGATTTACAGTATAACATGGGATGAATTCCATGCTTCTAATGTTAGAAGAAAATAAAAAAAAAAATAGTAGTCTTGCATAATTTAGCTTTGTAAGACTTGTAAAAAAACTTCTTCACATATGTGATAAATTCATTGCAAGTTACTATTGTGCTTAATCAAAAGTAGTTCCTGTTCTACTTTCTGGAAATTTTCATTTTTTAAAAGAAATGAATGGCAATCAAAAATTATTAGAGTCCTTCAAGAACTTCTCTCATCCACTAATATTAGAAGAAAAACAATGTATATGTTCTTCCATATTTTTAAATATGAGAAAATTGTTTTTAAGGAGTAAGAACAACCATAATTCTTCTTATATGTATATATCATACACATGAAGATATCACGTTGATAGTGTTTTCTCCTTATAGTTGCTTTGTACTTTGTTTATTTTATATTTGTGGGCTTCAGAACACAAGGGTGAAACGAACAAGTAAGGAACATCCATGATAATACAGTCTATTGTATCTTACTGCTACCAGTCAATTGCTGTACAGAAAGTATTTTTTGAAAGCCAGATAAGATCAGGTATTTGAAATCAGGTCCCTTTCCCAAAAGTTCTATTCTGTGCAAAGTAGAAAGGAAAATGATGCTTTAAACCCACAACTCAATCCACCCCAAACACACACAATAAGAACAATAAAACAAGCTCTTCACGCTTGATCTTAAATGTGATGGAAAAGATAAAGCTTAGATAATTACAGTGTTTGTGTAGGTATATACTGACTTTGCAGACATGCTATAGGATGCAACAGCATTTCAGAGAGGGTTGAACACTTTCAGAATTTCAAATTAACTATGCTTGTAACAATTTCAAAATATAAGGGATTAATTACACGTGTTACTGAGAAACTATTTCCATCATTTTAGAACCCAAATTATTATATATTAGGTGTTTTTCACTTCAGGGAACAATCCAATAGATTCATCTCATTTTAAAAGTGAGATTAATTCAACTTTATTATTATTCTTTGACATTAAGTCCAGTTGGAGTCAAATCACTATTGGTGTACTCCAGGAATCAATACTGAGATCATTACTGTTTTAAAATCATAGAATCATATAATTATTCACTTTGTGAAAGACCTCTAAGATCATCCAGTCCAACCTTTAACCTAGTATTAAAGTCCAACACTAAAGCATGCTACTAAGTTCTTCATCTTCATGTTTCTTGAAGACCTCCAGGGATGGTGGCTCAACCACTTCCCTGTGCAGTCTATTCCAGTGCCACACAACCATTTCAGTAAAGAAATTTTTCCTAATATCCAACCTAAGTCTCTCCTGATGCAACTTGAGGCATTTTCCCCCCATCTTATCGCATGGTGCTTGGGAGAAGGGCCGGATCCCCACCTCACTATAGCCTCCTTTAAGGCAATGGTAGAATGTGATAAGGTCTCTACTGAGCCCCCTTTTCTCTAGGCTAAACTACCCCAGTTCAGCTACACCTTGTAAGACTTGTAAACATCTGTTTACATGTAAGACTGTAAACTGTCAACAAGTGAAATCATTCAGACTGTTGAACATGAGATTCTTCAACATCTTCATTAATGACCTTGGTGCTGGAACAGAATGTAGTTTTAGGAAGTTCACAAATGATACAAAACTGTGAGGAGTGACACCAGATGGTGGTGCTAGCATTCAGAGGGTTCTGGACAGGCTGGAGAAAAAAGCAAGAGGAACTTCAGGAAATGCAACAGGGGCAAATGAATAATCTCATGCACCAGTAGATGTTGAAGGTCTGAATAGCTGGAAAACTGCTTTGCCAAGAAGGACCTGGGGGTCCTGGTGGACAAGAAATTGTCCATGGGCAAGCAATGTGCCCTCACAGCGAAAAGGCAAATAGCATCATGGTCTGCATTAGGAAGACCATTTTCATCAGGTAGAAAGATCCTTCTACCTTCTACTCCACACAGATGAGGACACTTTTGGAGCAGTTCTGGGCTACCTAGTAACAAAGCAAAAGAAAACAATAAATAAATAAAATATGGACTTATTGAAGCAAATCCAACACTTTGCCATGAAGCTGACTAGTGGACTGGAGCATCTTTCATGCAAGAAGCTGAGAGAGCTGGGACTGTTCAGCCTGGAGAAGAGAAGGCTAATGGGGACATAAGTGTGTGACAGGAGGAAAAGAAGAGGGAGCCAGATACTTTTCAGGATCAGATTGTATGAATATCTAAACAGTTATTATTATTATTTAATAATTTAGTTATTGAACAAGAAGGTTGTGCAAAAGTTTATTTTGTCAGCTTTTTTTTTACAGTAATGTACACTGACCTGTATTTACACTAATGTTACCTATTCACTTTCTTTATGGTTCTAAGAATTCCAACTCAGCAGGATGTTGAAAATCAATGTTCTTTCTCCTGTGTTGTTATAGGACCAAAGATAAATGCAAATAATTAATGTTAGTTTAGAAGAAATTGTCCAAAGATTCTCCTAATGTAGTTCTAGATGCTACACTTATCATTCTCATCTGCAAGACACAAGAGCTGCTAGTATTTCAAATCACTTGTAAATTTTTCTGAGGAGTGTCTTTAGACCCTAAATGAGAAAAAGTCTTAGAAAAAATATACCAAGGACCTCAGCACACTTTCTACAATGGAATGTTCTGATGAAATTTAATTCTTTTGGACATTAATTATAAAATGACTCTAATTCTGTATTCTCTGTAGATCTGCCACTAAGGAAAAGAAGGATTAAGTCAATGTAGCCTGTTTATCTCTGTTTTCCCTGTAATTGTGTACCTGTGTTCAGGCAGGTGAAGTGTGGAATTAAGAATGTTTTTAGCACTTCTATTACTACTGTCCAATGCAGCTTGCTTCTTTATCAGAGGGCAGAGTTTAGATCACATTATGCATTTGAACTAAAACTGAATACTAGCCATTTGACACATTATGCCAATTTAAATTTGCCACTTTCTCTTATAGGAGATGGGGTCTTCTTTCTATATAGAATAATAACTTTTTGGAATTCATGTCACTTGACTTAAATTCTCTTATCTAACTAAACTATCTGATTTATACTTCCTTTACACTCAGTGTATTCTGACTAGCAGTTCCCAAAGGTGACTCATTTAAACTTCACTTATAGCAGGGGAATGAATGTTTCTTTTAAGTATTTTTCTCTTTATTTACTGACTGTAGAAATAACCTAGGTAACTAGCTTATTCTTGTTCCCTATCTCTTACGTGGTTAAAAATAGCTGGAATAAACACAAGACTACTGCCACTGCTACCACCCAATAGTCTATTAGTAGACAGTACAATCAATTGTATTTCCCAAAATGTTCTTAAAACTTTTCCAACACCAAAAGACTTTCAGTTGTAATCTGAAAATCAAACTGCTGAAATATTTATCTCTAAAAATACAAAAGGAAAAAAACAGATAAATAGTAGTGTTTCTTTGAGAGCTTTGCATGTTTTCTACTCCTGTTTATTTCCAAAGGTTAACTTGTTCCCTCCCAAATTTAGTGAAATATAAGGGAACTGTTACCAGTTAATTTCTAGCTAAAACTGATGAAAAATGGAAAATTCATGAGATTTGTGAAAGTCCTCAATTCCCCATTGACTTTGGCCCAGATATCCTCCTCACACATCCAAGGACTGTGAACACACTAACTCCTGTTCCCTACTTCCCCGCCCTCTTCCCCTTCTCTCTCTCCACCCCCCCCCCAAAAAAAAATAATCAAAAAAAAACAACACTAAGAAACACTGGAAGATAAGTGAATAAAACCCAGCTAAGCCAAAATGTGTTCAGTATTCCAGGGCAGTATCAGAGAGGCCATTACTAATGCATGGCCTAAAACCTATTTGGAGCAAAATGTGTCAGAATATGCTTTTAAATTGAAGCTCTGGAGATCATGGACATATGTGCATCAAACACAGACAGTATCCTCAGAAAATAAAGTATTTTCAGTACAGTTGATCAATATTTTTTACTGTAGATATTTAGGTAACAATTTTTTTGACTGGCTGTTGTGTGTGTGGATGAGGGAAGTGGAACTAAACATATTTGCAAATGCAGCCAAGCATGTGTTACACGGTAACTTACTGATTTATATATTAGAAATATGCAACTCAGGAATATAATTGTAGTAAATTAGAGAAAAAGGAAAATTGTCTGCAATTTGAAAACCAAGCTCTGGGCTTCTTTCATTCTAAGTTCACATTTATTAATTATATATAACTCCCTAATGTTGAGAATAAACAAGGGTGAAAATGCCACAAAATTCTGACTCTCACTCCTACCTGCTTTTTTAGTTGTCATTGTTTGATGGAAGTAGGTATGGTAGTGAGAGGGACACATAGTGTGTACTGGAATCTCCTTAATTATTTTTCTTGTGGGTTTTTTATATGTTGGTGGTTGGAGTAGTTTTAATAGTGTGCCATGGAATTTTGGAGATAGACATTTAAAGAAAAGCTGTGAGAAAATAAAAGGAAATTGTGCTGTGATAACTTCCTACTCTCAATGGTGACTTCCAGAACATGAGGTCAAAAGTTAGAATACAGCTATTGTTTTAGGTGCCATCAACTCTCAGTGTGATATAATATCTAATTGTTGCTTATGTGTGTAGCTTTTTTAAAATGTTAGGTGGGAATGAGAAATAGAAGCATTTCTACTATTTTTATACAATTGAATGAGTTCTAATGACCATTGAGATTCTCATATAAAATATACTGTATAACTTTGTAATACATCTGGACTGCAGATAAACATCAGTCTATGTTTTCAATGGGCCTCTGATTGGGAAAACCCTGTAATACCAATGTAGTATACCCCTGTAATACCAGTAGATGAAAAGACACTTTTCTGGGATTCCCTTTAACCATATCAGTACATCATTTTAAAGTTCAACTTGAAAAGTTAGTTCATTGTCTGAAGTCAATATTTCCATCAAGCTTGTGCAATACATGTTTGTGCCTAATTTTTCATTAGTAGAAATTAAGATTATTAGAAATATAATGCAGGTTATACTTAACCTTCTTTTTTTTTTTTTTTTTTTTTTTTGTAGTAGTAGTAGTAGTAGTAGTTCTGTAGCTCCGTACTACATTCTACATTGTGCTTTTTTATCATTTCTGTTCCTGTTAAACTGTATGAAACATAGTTTGTGTTTTTATACTGGCCTACAGCATACAATGATTTATAAAGAAGTGCAAAAATGTCAATTATTTAAATAGTTCCATTTCATTTTGATCTGATATCTATTTCCATATTCTAACTTTTTTTCATGGTAGGAGAAATTCCAAATGTGGAACATGTGTCAACAGGCACAATAGTGAGAAATATTGCTAAAATATGATTGCATTCAGCATGATTAGCTATTCTTTAAATGCTGTTGTGCATTTTTATTGCCTAGTTAAGCAGTAAAATGAATGTGCTGTTGGTTGTGAATATAAATATATCTCAGCATGCTTTAGCTAGTATGTCAAGATAGAAAAATACTGCATCTCAGAATCTATGATTTTTCTCATAGGAAAGGAAAAAATCACACATATAAACCCATGATTGTCTTGTTGTGACAACAGTTAAAGGAATTTTCAGTTGTACTACTATAAAAGTCAAAGAAAAAGTGATTCAAAGACATAATTATAGGCTGAACTGAATGCATACTTTTATGCTTGTAAAATTATTCATAATTAAGTAAACATATTCTACTTGAGATGGTCACATGTAAGACTGCAGAGTTGTGTACAACTGTAGAGGGATTGAAGACTATTTAGAGCTGTATAGAACATTAGACAGATGTTGTAGTATTTAAAAAGGCAAAGTATTTGAAATATATTTCAGTTTTTATATCCAATAAATATGTTTGGAAAAATATCTTCCATATCTCTTAAATATAACTTATATTCTACATTTCTTAAAAAAAAAAAAAAAAGCACTCCTTACCTCCTTCTCGCTGTGACTTTCAGTCAGTGTTTATCCTGGAAGCATTACACACATCTAGGCTAACACCCACATACTTCACACCCTGCTGGGATGAGCCTGAAAAACCTCCTGAAAAACCTGCTCATACCAGAGCATCCAAGAGGTTTTTGAGCATCTCTGGCTGGGCTTATTAGAATAAAAATCAAATTATTTTTAGACACAGAAGCTCAAAACAAGACAGAATATAAATAAAAGAATGTGGAAACAAGCAGTGCCGGAACCTCTGTGTGAAAGATGGACCCTTCCTTTCAGATATTCTCTTGGGTTAACAATAGCTCCTGCTTGTAAGAGACTGCACAATCACTTTGGTTTCCTTTGAAAAAATCTTCTCCATTATTATCTCCAAGACCAGTCTATGCATCTGATTCCCATTAGTGTACCCAAGCCCTTGTTATCTTTTTCAGACTTCCTCCACCACCTCAGCTTTCTTCTTGACTCTTCTCCCAATGTATGTTCAAATGTTCACAGAAAAAGAATAAAGTTTTCTTCCTTCTAAAAAGACATTGACCCAGTGTGAGCTGCTCGGAAGGTCAGACATCTTTGCTCGGACTCAGCTTTTGAACAGAATGTTCATTAACCTGGAAACTTTGAACAAACAGATAAAATTGTTTCTGCTTGTCTATAAACCTGTCACTTAATCCCAATTAGGGTGTTATGAAAGAGTATGTGTTAAGTATTAGAGAATAAAATAAAAATCTGAGAAGCCATCAGGCAGCCTATGATAATTTAATTATTATTAAGTTAAGATGTTAGATTATCAGGTCATACTGACAGTACAAAATAGAGAATAGCACAGCTTTCAACAAGAAAACCATAAAAAAAAAAGCTTTTTGAATTAAGACCAAATCATAAAATATTTGCATACAAAATATATAAAACATTGCATAGAGTAGCATATTTCATATTATTATTAAGATGTTAAAGAAATTTTTAATGAAGAGCTTTGTCATGAAGATTACATTCCTCTGACCCTGCTTAGGCAAGTATTCCCACCTACAGATGTCTTCAGGATCTTTTTGAAGTTTTTTCTTAGTTTGCCTAAGTAAATTTATTTGTTATATTATTTCCTATATTAGTGTTATTTTAAAATGTCCTTTACTTTTTATTTTTTTCTGGTCACTCTTCTTTCTGTATTTATTCTCATTAAAGAATATCATATCGTTGCACAAAAATTCTGACATCGTCTTTGTTGCATTATTCTTTATTTAGTAATTGTATGGCATAATTAAATTATTAGATAAAATATTTGTCTCTAATGACATAAAAACTTAATCTCTTTACATCATTTCCTTTGATTCTCACAATTTCATAGCTAATTTTGGAGATCAATGCATTATATCTGTAAGTATATATTCACAACACAACAACAGCCTGTGAAATTAAAATACCGGAAATCTACGTTTTTGCTTAGTATCAACTTGCATTTTTACATTTTACGTTGCTGAATACAAAGACTCAAAAGAAAAATGGAAACTAATCTGTAAGGTAGAGACTTATTTCTGAGAGGACATTTTTAATTTTAACCACGTGTAAAACCTGCTCTTGTTGTCCCTGCTTGAGCAAGGGGTGGACCACATGACCTTCAGAAATCCCTTCCAACCAAGTATTCTGTGATTCTGTGATCTGTGAAAGAACAAATGAATTGCTTCTGAAATATTGCTGTGAAAATAATTTGCAATGAATAATTAATCTAACATTTATTTATTTATTTGTTTGTTTGTTTATTTTGAGAAGACATATGAAATAAAGCTGTTTTAGGATACTTGTCATTATTTTTATTTGTAGTCTTTGGATTAACTACAATTTGTTCCATGGAGATACTTACCATTTATAACGACTTGGTGATAATTTCTAAGAGGTGTCATGGAATGTCTCTTTGTCATAGAATAATGGAATGGTTTTGACTGAAAGGGACTTTAGAGATCAATTGTTCAGTAGGTAAGTATCTAAATATTATTATATTTGTTTGAGTACATAGAACGAAAAAATGTCTACAGTGTTTTCTCCCAAAAAAATACAGTTGTCAAATGGTTTCCACTTTTTTTATTAGTTTATAAAAAGGTAATAATTTCTGAGGTTTTTCAGAAGACCTCTCATTCTTTGTGTTCAGAAAACTTCATAAACTATCAGCACTTTCTTATTTGTGTATGTTGGCTTGTAAGCCTCCTACTTGTACTGTACTTTGTCACACATCTTCACATTTTTATAGAATACAATGACTAAAATCATTCTGTAAGAAATGCATATTAAGAAGGGAAAATTGTGTCAAAATAAGAGAAAATCTGCAAATGATTTTCTCAGTTTCTCAGTGATTTGCAAGCTCAAGTTTCAGTTTTCAGAACTGTGATCCAGTTCTATTGTATAAGAAACAATTATGTTCTTTTTCTCAAACAGTGTTCTGCATTTCTGGAATGAATAACCTTTGAGGTTGAATGAAAAGCAGAACTTCTTTATGAGGGTACATGATTTTAGCCAAGAAAATAACCCATAACCCATGGGGTAAAGGAGATATTTTTCTATTGTGCTAAGATGTAGCTCAAAATTTTGATAAATGTAAATAGCTTGAATTTATTATTTCAAAGTCAAGGTCTACAGCCCAAGTCAGAAAATAAAAAATAATGGAAAGAAAAATACAAAATATGTTGAAGATGGAGTAAATCAGAATTTATTTTGATTAATTGAAAAGTTATTACTATAAAGCTTCCTCTGAATATCATACTGGTAGTTAGAAATTCTGAGTGATCTGTGATTTCATTTAACACTGCAAAAAGTCAACATAACTCACAACTCAACATTACTCAACGTACTCAACTATTGACTCTTGTGTTTCTGAAACAGATCATTTGATGCTTTATTTTACTCTAGAGTAAAAGGAAATCTTTTCTTCCTCCTGATAAACCAAAAATGAGGTAGAAAAATTGAGAGAATGATAGGAATGAGACCAATTAGAATCTATGGGCTTATGTTCTAGTCCTCCACTGACACCTTACCTCTGATCTGTGAAGCACACTGGACACAGGACAAACCTGTATTGTACAATACCATTAGTGGTCATCTCAAAAGGAATCTTATGTCTTTACGAACTGTTGAGTTTCCTTGAGACTTATATTTCGTTTCCAGTGTTTCCTATCAGAAACTCCTTACTCCTTGTAGCTCTGTCTCTGTGACATGACCTCAGTGAACCAACATCAGCAAACAGGGGAAGATACTGGTCAAAAACAAACAAACAAACAAAAAGCAAACAAACAACAACAACAACAACAAAACAACTAAGAGGAGCCCAGAAACTATAACAAATCTGGAACTTTGTGGGTGTGCCCCAGGGACTGCAGGACTATCTTCTATAATTTTATTAAAGGAGACAATATTGGATAATGAGTTTGGGGCAGTCTGGACTGGAAGATCATGGGTTCATGGGTTTAGATTTTTGGTAGAAATATATATTTAGTAATAAGTTTTGAGATTTTGATTTATTTAAGAAAGGCACTGTGAATATGCAAATTTTATTTCTTCATTTCACATTTAGAAGACAATAAATTTGGTGAGATGATGCCTGTCTTTGGAATCTCAGTGCAATTTCTGAAGGGTCTAGGAGAACAAAAACATTTTTATCCAAATATCATTGGAAGTAGATTGATAAAATCCCATCACAGTAGTAAACAAAATAATATGGCAATAGCAAATGCATGTCAAGGAATGTGATTCAAGTAGGAGGAGAAAAAACAAGAATGTCCCAGTCATATACAATTAATTTAACAAGGATGTAAAAGTCCATATTGTCAGAATTTTTAGGATCTGTAGAAGAATTTGTTGCATAAAATAATGAACATAATGTGCTAATCTGCCATGGAAATTGTGTGACATAGATAGATTAATCTAGCTATAAAAACAAAGGAGGAAAAAATATTTAAGACCTAATTTTACATTCTTATTATGTGTTATTAATTTTTCTTCTGTATCAGCCATGGAAGAGGAGGGAGTCCTATTTTAACAATATTTGCATATCTATATATTGTCTACCAAGAAGTAGTTTGTAGTGTCTTCTATATTAGAAAATAATTGTCCAGCTCAGACTAAAGGTAATGCAAGAACTGTATTGTGCCATCTATACCATGGTATGGTTTTGATCTAGTATATACTGGTTCATTTTATTTAATTTTACTTCCTAAATAAACATACTGATAATACATAATGATTTATTGTAATATCATAGAATAAATGAAGCATTCAGGCTGGAAAAGACCTCCAAGATCACCCAGTCCAATCTTTAACCTAGTACTGATTAGTTTACCAGTAAACCATGCTACTAAATTCCAAATCTACATGTTTCTTGAAGACTTGCAGGGATGGTGACTCAACTGTTTCCCTGGGCAGCCTATTTCAGTGACACACAACACTTTCAGTAAAGAAATTTTTCCTATATCCAACCTAAAACTCCTCTGGTGCAACTTCAGGACATTTCCTCTTGCCTTATCACTTGGTGCTTGGGAGAATATCCAAACCTCCACCTCACTACAACCTCTTTTAAGGTAATTGTTAAGTACAATAAGGTCTCCCCTGAGCCGCCTTTGCTCCAAGCTAAACAACCCGATATCCCTTAACTACTCCTCATAAGACTTGTTCTCTAGACACTTCACCAGCTTTGTTGCCCATGTTTGGACACATTCCAGCTACTCAATGTCCTTCTTGTAGTGAAGGGTCCCAAACTCAAGACAGCGTTCAAGGTGAAGCCTCACCAGAGCTGAGTACCAGGAAATAATCACTTCTCCTGCTGGCCACACTATTTCTGATACAAGCCAGGATGCTGTTGGCCTTGGCCACCTGAGCAAACTGCTGGCTCATGTCAGTTATCTGTCCACAAATTGGAGGACTTGTTAGTGTTAGGTCAGAGGTTGGACTACATGATCTTGGAGGTCTCTTCGAACCTAGATGATTCTGTGAAATATTCCCAAATCCCTTTCCCCAAGGCAGCTTTCCAGCCACTCTTACTGACCTACTTGCCAGTAGCATGGGGTTATTGTGCCCCAAGTGCAGGACCCAGCACATAGCCTTGTTGAACTTCATAGAGTTTCCTTGACCCATAGATCCAGCCTATCCAGATCCCTCTGCAGAGCCCTCCTGCCCTTGAGCAGATCAATACCTGCACCTAACTTGGTGTCTTCTGCAAACTTACTGAGGGCGCACTTGATCTCCTTGTCCAGATCACTGATAAAGATATTGAAGACTACTGGCCCCAGTGCTGAGCCCGGGGAGACACCACTAGTGATCAGCCTCCAACTGGATTAAGCTTCATTCACCATAACTCTTTAGTTTATAATACATCATACTTTATTATAGCATAACTTTTCTTCAGAACAAATAAAAAAATTACAAATAGGGATTGGTTAAATAATTTTAGCTTACTAGTCACTAACTACTGATA
This sequence comes from Anas platyrhynchos, assembly GCF_047663525.1. Taxonomy (NCBI): domain Eukaryota; kingdom Metazoa; phylum Chordata; class Aves; order Anseriformes; family Anatidae; genus Anas; species Anas platyrhynchos. Next base: position 50,414,526 of record NC_092587.1, on the reverse strand, counting down.
GAAACTTCTTCTTGTTGTTCATGGACTTTTATCCTGTGCTCTTCTTATATAATTCCATTTATTCTTCACTGCAGAGTCAGCATACCCGTTCCTGTACATATTGCTACCTGGATAATTCATTAAAATCATTAGCATCTAACCTGCACAGATTAACATTATCTGAAAATTTTGTCTGCCTCATTAGCCAAAGAGTTGTTACGTGTTTGTTTGTTTGTTTTAAAATTAAACCATGTTAACAAAAACTAACTAATGAAGACACAAATCAGGATGTTTGAGGTAGGGTAATAAGAAAGATAAAATAATATACCCCTCAATCAAAGAAAGGGTTCACTCAGTCCTCCTGTCTTTGGGACAGAAGTTTTGATCAAGCAAGCCCCAGTCAGGTAGAATTATATTGGAAAGAGAGAGGGCATGATCACTTCCCATTTTCCTTCCTACCCTCCACTCCCAAACATAGTCAAAACCTAAAAGTCTCATCTTCTTCCACACTACATATGGTAATCATCATGGCAGCTAGCCTGTTAAGGATCCTTTCCCTGTTATGGCACAAGACTACAAATGAAAATATCATATTCTTTCTCCACTCTTCTTTCCATTCTTCTAGCTCCACGTGAGGAATAACATTCTGCAGAGTAGTGTGATACAAGGTGAAATAAAAGGAAGAGGCAGACTGGCAAACAGGTCTGATTTTGAATAACGAAAGCGTGCAACAAAATTTATAAAGACACTAAATAAACTTACATCATTAAAACAAACAAACAAACAAAAGAAAAGAAACCAGCCCTTTATCTGTCCTGGAGAATAAATAAATAAATAAATAAATAAATAAATAAGAAGCACATATATTTTAATCTGAACAGCCTTATTTTATTTTATTTTTTAATTTTTTTTTTCCCCAGTATACCATTTCTGATGGAGATCACGCAAAATAAATAGGTTAGACTAAGAAAGCTCTGCCAACAAGATAAACCTATAGTCAAAGACACATCTAATTCCTCAAGCTTTCATCATTAATATTTTAAGGTCCTCACTGATCTGCCCAATCTTGAAGAAAAACGTATCTTTCATTTAAGTAGACAGGGCAAAGTAATAGAATTTATTTGTATCAAAAAGGAAAAAAAAAAAAAGTGAAATGCAAAGTACAATAAGGATGTCATGCTGCAAAGTATACAGTTTACTCACTGTTACTTGGAACACTTATCACTGCTATCTGTATTTATCTGAATAGCAAAAAAGCATTAACATACATGTCTTCATTCCCATTAAGATGAAAATATGATGAATGCTATTTGTGGGTGTTTTTAAACTCTACCTAAACACTTCATATTTCTCAGTCATTCTATAAAATAACATCCATTTCCTTTGCTGCATATTCCTGTAAGATACCAACACTATTTCAAGTTTAACTTATCAACACTTTTGCTTTATCAGTATTAAAGAGAATATGAGGGAAATGATACTTTACCTACATTCACTGATAAGTCTCAATGCAACAAGGTATGTTTACTTGGGTAAAGACACTTGAGAAGATTGTACAATTTAAATAGTTTTGCTGGTGGGTGTGCTTTCATTGATGATATGTGAAAATATAAGAACAGAAGCACTATGCAGTGCTCTATAGTAACTGTATCAGTTATGCTGAGATATAGAATCATAGAATAGTTTAGGTTGGAATTGACCTGAAGAACCATCTAGTTCCAAGCCTGTGGCCACTGTCAGGGACACCTTCCACTAGACCCGGTTGCTCAAATCCCAATCCAACCTGGCCTTAAACACTTCCAGAGATGTGGCTTCCACTTCTTTGGGCAAATTGTTCATAGGAATAACAAGTGTTTGCCTATGTTAAAGAACGAATAATGAACTTAACGTAGGGAAAGAAAAAGAAAAAGAAAATGAAAAAGAAAAAGAGAAGAAAAAGGGAAAAGGAAAAAGAAAAAGAAAACAGGTATATCAGTTATAACTCCATTAATGCATGCCAGTTTTATAATGTTGACCATGAACAACTCTGCTTGTAATATATATGATTCAGAGACCTCCAGGAAAACCCTTAGAGCACATTACTTGTTTGTCCTGCCTAGGCTGTGATGTTTGATCAGATCTCAAATATGCAATTTGCAGCACAGAGCAAGCAATGGTGGAAACCTTATCAGATGGAAATAAGCAAAACCTTTAGATATTGAACTTAGTGATATGGTTTAGTGGAGGACTTGTTAGTGTTAGGTCAGAGGTTGGACTCGATGATCCTGAGGTCTCTTCCAACCTAGCCAATTCTGTGATTCTGTGAAAAAAACAGATACTGAGGTTTCTGATATAGCTCTAAAATCCATCACCTATATCTAAGGATTGTTTTGCTTTCTTATCATCATATCTGTTTAGTATAGTATATTGGTGTGACATAGAAATTTTCCAAGGTATTAAAAAGTCTAAAGACCAACATAATCTGGGATGCTTATATATAGATATACAAGGTGATTGCAACCAACTCTCTTTACATTTTCTGTCTTACTGAGCTACAGCATTATTATGGTATGACAGAAATGATGTTGGGAGCACTATCTATGAATGTTATATAGGTCACTTCCTACTCAAAATGGGACTATAATCAACCCCAGAAAATGCCAGCTGTGGCTTTGTCTAGACAAGGCTTGAAAATCTCCAAGTGTATTCTGCAACTTTTCTAGTGGATTTTTTTTTTTTTTTCTCCTAATATCTTATTTGAATATCCAGCTGTGATCTCTGACATTAATAAAGAGCTAAAACTACCATTATGTTAGCCACCTAGCATTAAATATGGAAATTAAAGGAGGGAGAATAAAACTACTTACAACAGTCAATTTGTGCCACCAGATACAGGAACTAAAATATTAGTGCAAATTCATCCTGTAACAGCTCATAAGCAAGACATGAAAACTCCCCCAGCAGAATGCTTTACCATTTAGTCTGCTCAGGGATCTAGTTAGCAAGGTCCCCTGGGAAACTGCTTTTGAAAGTATTGGTGTCCATTGGTGCTGGTCAGTCTTTAAGCACTGCTACCTAAAAGTGTAGGATTGGGCAATTCCAAAAAAGAATGAAATTCTGGAAACTGAAAATGCTCTTTTAATTTATTGTCTTTAGTAGTTTATTAGAAACCTATAACTGGGCAAAGACATAGAATAAAATACTACTTATATAAAAGACTAATGACTTCCTTTTTACAGTCTCTACAGTACCTGTTGAAAGCTTACATGTTGTATTTTTGGTTGAAAGAGAGACAGAACAGCAATATTGGTCAGACTCAGAGTAGAAATAGTTTTGTTTTAGTCCTTAGACCTATTTGCCTAAAATTCTTTCACTTACAAATATTAAACTTTTTGAAAAAAATTATTAAATCATCAGTTTTACATTTTTACTCCAGAAGTAAAGTAAATCTGCTTAGTAAGATATATATACATTGTGTTCTTTTAAACCACTTTCTGTTGAACTCCTAAATTATGAACGCATGCAAAACATTCATTTTGTGATGCCTCAGAGAGCTAGTCATTTAATTAATCTCTTGACCAAGAATTTATTTTTTTTTGACATTCAGCAAAATGTGAACTCATTACTGGTTATGAATGACCTTTTAAGAGCTGATTTAAGCTTTAAATAATTTAAAAACTATTTATCCATAGTTTTAAATAAAAGCATCTATAAGGAGGTTCACTGCATTTTTCTCAATCTATATTTATAGTCAATTCATGTCACCTCTAAAAATATCTATTTTTGCAACTCAGCAAAGCCCTCAGCCCAAAATTCCTAGATTGTGTCTCTTATATAAGACACCTTCTTCGAGACATTTGTACCAAATCCTTTTCTCTCACATCTTGGAATGGGCCCTTTCATTATGCTCCTTTCATCACAGTTATGAGAACTTCTTTCTCCAGAAAGACTTTGGAAAACTGTTTTTTTTTTTTTTTTTTTTTTTTTTTTTTTTTTTTTAGTTAAATTCCTATGTAATATCAGACAGTTTGAGCCACAGTTGGGTCTGAAGTAGTTTCTCACATTTTGTCAACATCTCTGATCCCAGCATTCAGTGATTTACACTTCTGTAGAAAACAGACAAATGAGGCAAAATGCAACGCATTTCGTCATTGCCTTTCATGTTTATAAAGCTAGAGTTCAAGTGTTTATATCCTTCAGGAGCAGATTTTCCAACCCTGAAACATAGGTCTCAGGGAGACAGACATAGTGTCCTTTTGTGTCAATGTCCAGCTATATCCTATACCTAGAACTGAGTTCCAGCGTGAAGACTTAAGCTATGAAGACCTTCACTAAAATATGCTTTCATAATACTTACAAATATAAATTCAGAGAAGCTCAGAAAAGCCATAAATCCTCATCTACACAGTTTGCACATAGTTTATATTGTACTGATTCATATTAGGTCAAATATTAAACTGTTAATTTATACTAATATTTTTAAACAACCTACAGAATCATGTATTATCTTTGGAAATACTTCACATAATGAAAACCATGTAGACTCTTACAGTTCCCAAATGACTTTTGGTGAACAGGGTAACCAACTAGCAACTTTTCACTAATTCCTAGGAAATGTATTTATATTTATGTATATAAAGACAAAATGCTAAATGCTTACTGATTATAGATGGAAATCACTACCATTGTAGGATAAATTTATTTTTAAAATTACCAAAGTCAGAAAACTAATGAAAGTAAAGTTATGGTTATAAGATAAATGTTATTTCATTGTTAGTGAAAGATCACTGAGCCTTTTTTTTTCTATAAGAGTTTTTATATGCAGCACAAAATTTCATTTTAGGAAATTTGAGTGGTCTACTTCGGTTTACATTTAAAGCCAAGAACTAAGCAATTGATGGAAAAGATGTCAATATAACCTAAAAATCTGTAGTCTTAACTAGTAAAAAATTGAAGGGTACTGATCACTTTATTTAAGGGAAAGGAGGAGGGGTCTTTTTTTTTATGTCCTCTGAAAAACTCACGTATGTTTACACTAAGGAAGATATATTTGACTCTTAAAAACTGAATATTTTCATTTCAATCTATCAATACAAATGCAGTAAAATGCAAGAACTAGTACCTGACTCAGGAAAACTGAGTTTAAAAATTACCATTGCTTACAGACTATGTCAGCCCAATCAAGACATTTTACTCTGTTTCCCAGTTTTAGGGTAATCAGTGCTTTAAAGATTCTCCTGCATCATTAATCTAACGCTTTACAACTGTATAGCAAATCCAGAAGAGTCCACAAGCTAGTTCACATTCCTCCATCCACTGTAGGTCAGAAAACATGCCTACAGTTTTACAGCAAGCTTAGATCTACAGAGCTAAAGTCACAAAATGGGAATAAAAATTTCCTCAAAAGGAAGCAAGGGAGATCACTGTTCACCATATTGCATCTATGCAAAATAAAATAAAAAAGTATTAGAACAAATTCTCAGGTATTACAAGGAAGTCAGCTGCACCTAAAATTACAATGAAAACAACACACCAAAAAAAAAAAAAAAGTACCAAGTGCTACAGATATAACTTTGAAGTTTTTCTTTCTTTATGCATATCTAGATATCAGCTTTACTTTGTACAAGTAAGAAGCTTCAAAGAATCTATGGAGTAGTTTAGTTTCACAAGAAGCACCTACTAGGCATCAAACTTATTCCAGCCAATTTTCAATGCATCAGATGAATGCAAAAATTAAAATGAAAAAAGTCCCATTACATTATCCCTTCAGAGCAAGGAGGGAGAAAATTCTTTCTATCTCCACATTCACTCATTCAAAACATGAGCTTTTGTCTTTGTTAAACATTTTTGATAGATGAGTGACTGTTATCAGCTGTAAAATGGGGTTCAGAGCTCTGCAAGCAAAAGGAAACTCAGACCCTTGGGGAAATTATTTGTGTTCTCTCTCATAGGTTACAGAAGTTATGGCAGAAAGCAGACACTTAACTTAACCCTGAGGCATTCTCCATTATTTCTGAATGTGACATAGGTGCTCAGGAGTAATTTGTTGCCAACATCTTCAGAAATAACCCTCAATAAACCCTTTAGAACCTTTTCAGGTACATGCAACAGCATGAAAAAGCATTCAATTTTCAAGTTTATAGAAGTTTTTGTCTAAAAAAAATGAAAGGGTCATTATCCTTTAGAGTTGCGGGGGGAATTAGTAGGCCATAATCAAACTGACATGTACTAGCTAGACTGTTTCCTTCCCTTCCTCTTGCCTCACCTCGTCTCACCTCACCTTGTCTTGCCTTTATTTGCCTTGCCTTGCCTTTCAAGATATTTTGTACTTTAAAGACATTAATTTACAGATTTATTTTTGAAACAAATTGTGATACGGCTAAATATATACATATGTATATATTATTGCACTACATTGTGCATATACATATGTATTACATATATGCATTTACATTCGCCAAAAAAAAAAAAAAAAAAAGGCTGAATGACCAAATGCAAGTTAAAAACAAACAAACAAACAAAATGTTTCAGTGTTTTCTATTTTTTTTTTTATGAGAAATATCTTACATCAATGGTTTTCAATATTTTCTTAGTGAAAAGAGATAAAATTGCAATCAAAACTAGCACATCAAAAGAATTGAGCAAGTGATACATACAAATGCAATACAAATACAATACAAAACTTCAATATGTAATTCTCCAGACTTCTTACCAAGAAAATTGAGATGGACTGTGCTCTTTTTGATAGTTTTATTCACTAATATTACCACCCGACTTCTCTCTACATTTTGTCTTTCCTATGAAACAGTAATGTAGTTCAACAAAAAGCATACAAATAATACTTTTAAACATTTCGGTGAGAGACTACCAATAAAGCAAAAGAATCATGCATAATTTATCTGTCGTAATCTTTAGTTAATACATTGGGCAATGTTCTAAATAGTGTGATTTTTAAAAACAATAAAGATGTCCCACAGAAATATTAACTGTATGTTATATAGGAAGAATACAAAACAAATTTTTCCTAAGATATCTACAGGGACTGTGTTGTAATCAATTTCTTGTGCTGGTATTGTTTCCTTGGGCTATTCTATCTGGCCTGCTCTACCAAGGCACAGAATTATGAACAAAATCTTCTTATGATGAAAGATTTTTTTTTCCTCTATGTGCTGCATTTACTTTAAATTTGCCCTATATACAAGCTGCACTACTTAGCTAATTTCTACACAACAGAGACAGTTTTGAAGCAATGTATTGATCCACTCTTTACTGATGAAACTGTCCTTATTCCCTCCATTTCCATCACTAAAGCCTGATAACCTCTCACTTGCATGTTGTTGGAAGTTGTTTTGAAAGAAAGAAAATGAAAGTGTTTATCCATCTGTCAACAGTCTACTTCGAGTCTAATTCAGCTCCATAGGGTTCTGTTTGGGGTGAAGGGTTTACTTCTACCTCTTTTTCACACAGTCCCTATGGCAACAAACATTTCTTCTCACTGGACCTGCGATGTGTTTCCGTGGTCTGCCAAGACTCTAGTTTCACATGGGAACATTCAGTGATTCTTTCATTCAAAATCACATTCAGTGATTTTTTCAAGTTGTTTTGTGTTCAGTATTATTCCTTTTGTGTAGGGTGATTTAATACAATAAAATTGTTATAATGTAAACGGATTTCACTTAAACACTCTGTGAAAATTAAAAGAATACTTTTAAGAAGAAATAAGAATTAAATAAATAATAATAAATAATAAATAAATTGAAGAAATAAGAAAAAAAAAAAAGAAATAAGAACTGGAATGCAACCTTGAATGTTCTAAAATTCTGGAATGATCAATGTCTTCAATGCAATGCTCAGTACTTGAGGAAAGAAAAGAAAGATAAGATATTACTTAATAATGGCATAAACTTGGAACTAAATAATAATAGTGGACAAGTGAATATTTGGAGGAAAAAATAAAAGACTTAAATTTTGAGCAAACAGAATTCAGATGCCACAAGCAAGGTAAGGAACACTGAAGGGAATGATTGACAAACTTATAAAAAATGAGTGTTGCAGCACAAGCACTCGAGAAAAAAGCAAGAGGAAAAACAAATAAAAGGAATCCTCTTGCTTTGATTAGATTCTCTGCATCTAGAAGACAGATTATGGACACACAGGGAAGTAAAATAATCCAATTTCTTACTATTACACACACAATTACATTAAAAGATCAGTACTAGTGTTGAAAGGAAAGCAATCAAAAATTAGGAAATACCTCAACTGTCTATTCCTATTCACTCTCAGCTTTGCCCCTGGGACATAGTTAATATGATAGTAATATAGTCACGTTATTTTTTCTCATTTTATCCTAAGGGAACACTGAACTGCTCTTTAATTCCATAATTGGTGAACAAGAAGCCAACCTGTTCTGCTGCAGATACGAAGGCTAAGTGATTCCCACAAGGAAAAATGAGCATGTTTTTCTGAAGTGTAATGCACATTTGTTTCAGTCATGAAACAAACTATAGGGTTAGCAAAATAGTACGATTGCTCCACCTGCTCAATACATGCTTCCAGTGTCATGCCTGAAAATGCCTTACCAAAAGTTAGAGGAAGAACAGTTTAATTTTGTAAGACAAACTTCTTGATTACTAAAGATGTTTAGCCATCTATCTTGAATTTAAACTAGTAACAAAAAAAGTAAAAGTTTTGTCAGAACATTAGCCCAGACCATCCTGTTCCTTAAATATTAAGCATAATTCAGTTTAGTTTTAACTTAGTACAGTTATTCAAAATTAAATATATGAAGACAATCAACAACCTTCTTATAAATTCTTGATGCTGAGCACACCCAAATGCAAATAAAGTCAACAGTCTACACAAATGATCAGAAAGTCTTAATACCTTTTCCTTAGTTTTCTTACATCTTTATACTGAATTAAAAACAATATGAACATTTTATTAAAGAGTTTTTTTCAAGTATTGTTGCATGTGGTTTAGAAAAATCATATTTTTGAAGACTGAATTAAACCATTTTTTTTTCCCCATTCCAAAGATACTTGGAACATGTCATAAATTCAACTGAAATAACCCCAATTTTCATTCTTAAAGGCCCATGTAATTGTCCAGTGAAATCCAATCACATCTGAATGATGTGATTCATGATGTGAATGATGTGAATCACACCCATGAAGATGGGTGTTTTAATATTACCTCAAGACATATACCTCAAAAATATTAATATTACCTCAAACCATGTTATCTGGAGTAAAGAAAGAAAAAGATTTGGTTTTACACCTATTACATTATAAAAAGAAGTGATGATAACCTATCAAAAAAAAAAAAAAAAAAAGATTTTGCATGAGGGAATAATAGTAAGATATAGATTTTCCCCCAGATTCTGCAGATATATCAACCTCAGTAGTGGAAACAATTGATGAGAGTTTAGAGCAGTGTTTATTTGTATTTTACAGTTTATAGATAAATCCTAATCAGCAGAAGAAATAAATGTAGTTATGAACATAGTAAAATATTTTAAAACATCCTTCCTGTAAAGCTGAAACTTCATTTACAAAGTAAGTTTCATTAGACGCTGATACAATCACACCTCAGCATCTAGAACCTACTAGTGCTAGCAGTAGTGTCATGAGCTGGTATTAATGTCATATAAGAGCTAATAAAACAAGCGCCATATCTGTTCCTGGAAGCAGGAACAGAATGTTCAGTATATTCTTAAAACACAAATAACTTTGCAAGGGAAGAGGGAGATGTAGTGGAAGACATACGTAAAATACAGAATAAAGCTTTCACAAGAATTATGTGTCTATAATAAATTCAATTAGGATGTAAATTAGAAGAATGTAAAGATCTAGGACAATTTGCTAATATCTGTTAAAGGGCTAAAAAAAAAAAAAGTTATTTAACAGAGACTGATCCATTTAAAATAGTAGAATAATAGAATCATAGAATATTCTCAATTGTAATGGACCCATAACAATCATCAAGTCCAGCTCCTGGCACCACATTGGTCTACCCAAAAATTCAGACCATATGACTGAGAGTCCAAATGCTTCTTAAACTCTGACAGGCTTGGTGCCATGAGTACATCCCTGGGGAGCCTATTACAGTGTGCAACAACCCTCTCAGTGAAGAACCTCTTCCTGATAGTCAGCCTGAACTTCCCCTGTTCTTGACATCATTTCCTCAGGTCCTATCACTGGACACTAAAGAGAATAGATTGACACCTGCCCCTCCGCTCCCCCTCGTGAGGAAGCTGTAGACCACGATGAGGTCTCCCCTCAGCCTCCTCTTTTCCAGGCTGAACAGGCCCAGTGACCTCAGCCACTCCTCATACGTTTTCCACTCTAGGCCCTTCACCATCTTAGTAGCCCTCCTCTGGACACTCTCCAATACTTTCACGTCCTTTTTGTACTGTGGTGCCCAGAACTGCACACAGTACTCGAACTGAGGCCGCACCAGCGCAGAGCGGAGTAGAACAATCACTTCCTTAACCGACTAGCAATGCTGTGCTTGATTCAGCCCAGGATAAGGTTGGCCCTCCTGGCTGCCAGGGCACCCTGCTGACACATATTCAGCTTGCTATCAACCATAACCCCTGGATCCCTTTCTGTGGAGCTGCTCTCCAGCGTCTCATCGCCCAGTCTGTACGTAAAGCCAGGATTGCCCCTTCCCAGGTGCAGGACCTGTCACTTGCTCTCATTAAACTTCATGTGGTTGATGATCGTCCAGCTCTCTAATCTGTCTAGATCTCTCTGCAAGGCCTTTCCACCCTCAATAGTCAACAACTCCTCCCAGTTTAGTGTCATCAGCAAACGTACCCAAAACACATTCTAGTCTTATATCCAAACGTTTTATGAAAACACTGAAGAGAACTGGCCCTAAAATGGAGCCTTAAGGGATGCCACTGGTGATCAGCTGCCAGCCTTATGTGGCCCCATTTACCATAACCCTTTCAGCCCTACCCATCAGCCAGTTATTCACCCATTGTCTGATTTTTTGGTCCAGCTGTATGCTGGACATTTTGTCAAGTAGGATCCTATGGGAAGCTGCCAAAAGCTTTGCTGAGATCCAAAAAGATCACATCAGCTGGTTTCCCTTGATTGACTAGATGGGTCACCTTATCATAAAAGGAAATCAAGTTAGTCAAACGGGACCTACCCCTCGTGAACTCATGTTGACTGAGACCAATGACTGCATGGCGACCCAGGTGTGCTTCAGTAACTTCAAGGATAATCTTCTCCATAATTTTACCAGGCACTGACATGAGACTGACAGGCCTGTAATTTCCAGGGTCTTCTTTCTTGCCCTTCTTGAAAATTGGTACAACATTTGCCAGCTTCCAGACAACTGGGACCTCCTCAGATTCCCAAGACCATTGGAAAATAATTGAGAGATTTCCCGCAATGATGTCAGCCAGCTCTCTAAGCACCCTGGAATGAATCCTGTCTGGACCCATGGACTTGTATGGATACAGGTGGAGCAACAAATACCACACACATTCAGGGTTGGTTGGGAGTCTATCATTGCCACCATCGCTGTCCTCCAGCTCAGGGCACCCGGGTTTCCAAAGCCCATCATCAGCCTTGAAGACAGAGGCAAAGAAGGCATTAAATGTCTCTGCTTTGTCTATGTCCTTGTCTGTGAGGTGACCTTCCCATCAAGCAGCAGACCTGTGTTTTCTATGGTACTCCTTTTTCTGTTCACATATTTAAAAAAAGACCTTTTTATGTCTCCCACATTCCTGACCAGCTTCAACTCTAATTGGGCTCTGGCTGCACAAACTTTCTCCCTACAAAAAGAAACAGCATCCCTGTAGTCCTTCCACATTGCCTGACCCTGTTTCCAACAGCCATACAATTTATTTTTCTGCCTAAGGTCCAGATTCCTGGTTAGCCAAGCTGGCCTTCTGCCCTGCCTGCTTGATTTCCAATATTTTGGAATTACCCAATCCTATTCTTTTAGGAGGCAGTGCTTAAGGACTGACCAGCACTGATGGATGCCAATGCCTTCAAAAGCAGTTTCCCAGGGGACCTTGCTAACTAGTTCCCTGAGCAGCCTGAAGTCTGCTTTCCCCATATTCAGAGCTGAAGTTTTGGTGGCAGTCTTCCTCCTGTCACTAAACATTTTAAACTCAGTCGCTTCATGGTCACTATGACCAAAACAGCTAGCTGCCAATTGCCATGTCGCCCACAAGAACATCTCTGTTCTCAAGCAACAGATCTAGGAGGGCACCCTTGCTAGTTGGCACATGAACCAAGAAGTTGTCATTGAGGTGCTTTAGAAACCTCCTGGACCTGCTTGTGTTGGCCGTGTGGTAATCCCAGTTGACACCTGGCAAGTTGAAGTCTCCCATAAGGACAAGTGCAGTTGATCTCGAAGTATTAGTTTCTCAAAGAATAATTGATCAGTGTTGTCATCCTGTCTGCGTGGTCTGTAACAGAGATGACAGAATGGCATCCCTTTTATTTGTTTGTCTCTTAATCCTTACCCAGAGGCTCTCAACTTTGCCATCACCAACTTCAAGCTCCACACAGTCTTGCCCCCCTCCTTCGCGTACAGCACCTCCCTTTCTCTCCCCCCTCCTCCCCAGTCTGCCCTGCCTGCTGTCCCTCCTGAGGAGCCTGTTAACCATCTATGGCAACACACCAGTCATAGGACTCACCCCACCAGTTTTCGCTTATGCCAATGATATTGCAGCTGTGGGACTGGGCCAAGACTTCTAGCTCATCCATGTTATTCCTCATACTGCTTGTGTTTGTGGAGAATCACTTCAAGTGCACCTTATTGCATGCAGCACCTCGTGGAGCAGACCAAAGAACCTCACTAGCACACAGTCCCTCTGATTCTAGTGTGCCATCTTGTTGTGGTTCTACTCGAGTGGGCAGCCGAGTTCCACCACAGCCGCTCTCTCACTCCCCCTCCTCAAAGAGGAATGGGGAGAAAATATGTGAAAAGGGCTCAAGGGTTGAGATAAGGATGAGAAAATCACACAATAATTATTGTAACGGGCAAACCAGACTCAGCATAAGAAGATAGATAGTAAGATTTATTGCTCATTACTAAAAAGCTAGAGAAGTGAGAAACAAAGGAAAGAAACCAAAAGGACCTTCCCCCTCCATCCACCCTCTTCCACATCCTCCCCCTGAGTGGCGCAGGGGAACAGGGGAATGGGGTTATGGTCAGTCTACAGTGCTTCTTCTCTGCCGCTCCTTCTCAGTCACTCTCGTCCCCTGTGCTGTGGGGTCCCACCCACGGGATACAGTCCTTGATGAACTGATCCAGTGTGGGCTTCCCACAGGCAGCAGCTCTTCCAGAACTGCTCCAGATATGGGTCCGTACCACAGGGTCCATCCCTCAGGAGAAAACTACTCCAACCTGGCTCCCCTACGGGCAGCAGCTCCTGCCAGGTCACCTGCTCCTGCGTGGGCTCCTCTCCACGGGCTACAGGTCCGGCCCGGAATCTGCTCTGGCAGGGGTCTTCCACAGGCGGCAGCCTCCGTTGGTGCAGGGCCACCTGCTCCACCGTGGTCTCCTCCACGGGCTGCAGCGTGGAACCCTGCTCCACCGTGGTACTCCATGGGCTGCAGGGGGACAGCCTGCTTCACCACGATCCTCACCACAGGCTGCAGGGGACTTCTGCTCCGGCGCCTGGAGCACCTCTCCCCCTCTTTCTACACGGACCTTGGCTCCTGCAAGGCCGTTCCTCACTGCTCTCACTCTCCCAGCTGCTCTGTGGCACAGTGTCGTGGTTCCGCTCGAGTGGGCAGCCGAGCTCCACCACAGCTGCTCTCTCACTCCCCCTCCTCCTACACTGACCTTGGCACCTGCAAGGCTGTTTCTCACTCCCTTGACTCTCCTGGCTGCTGTGTGGCGCAGCGTTTTTTTCCCTGTCTTAAAAATGCTCTCACAGAGGCACAAAACAACATCGCTTATTGGCTCAGCTCTGAAAAACAATGGGGCCTTTCGCAAACATGGGGCGGCTTCTAGATCTTTCTCACAGAAACCACCCCTATGGCTCCCTGCTACCAAAACCTTGCCACATAAACCCACTACACATCTCTTAGTTTATCACCAGCAGGCCTGGTTTTATCCCTTTCCCCCTTCAACTCTAGTTTGAGTTGATTTCCTTCAACTCTAGTTTGAGTTGATTTCCCCCTTCAACCCTATCTATCAGCCACACTAACTCCTGGGCAAAAATCCTTTTCCCCCTTTGAGAGAAGTGCATCCCATCTGATGCCAGCAGCCCCAGTGTTGCGTAGACCTTCCCTTAATCAACAAACCCAAAGTTCTGCCAGTTGCACCAGTCTCAAAGCCATGTATTTTTAAGATGAGTCTGTTTCTCAGCATTGATCCCTCCTATCGTAACGACAGAGGCAAACACAACCTGTGCCTATGATCCTCTAAATAGTTGCCCCAAAGCCCTAAAGTCTCTTTTGATTGCTCTCGGACTTCTCCTTTCTAGTTCGTCATTACCAGCCTTTGTTATTACCAGTAGCAGGTAGTAGGTGGTGGGCTGTACCAGGCGAGTGACTTTCCTGGCAATGTCTCTTACCTGAGCCCCAGGGAGGCAGCAGACTTCCCTGTGGATTGGGTCCGGATGGCATATCAGGCCCTCTGTCCCTTTCAGAAGGGAGTCCTCAATGACAAGAACCCTTTTTTCTTTCTTGACAGAAGATGTAGCAATGTGAGGGGCAAATTACCTTGCCTTAGGCACCCCTTCCATCTGGGGTGGGTTTTCATCTACAACACTGTTTTGACTCTCATGTTCTAGAGCCTCATACCTGTTATATAAGGGTAGATGGGAAGGTGAGGTGGGCAGGGAGAGGGCTCGCCTACCACCTCGAGCAGGAATCCCTTGGCCTAAGTCCCCTCCTACTGCCTGGCGGGATGGGGCAAATTTTGTCTTCTGTGTAGGAGACACTTGTGTTGTTGTAGGCTCATGAGTCAGTCTCAGGGAGGGTAGAGTGTACTTCCACAAGTCAATTTCCCTTTCTGACTCCCTGATGCTCCTGAGCCTACTCACCTCCACCCAAATTTCTGCCACCAGACTGAGCAATTCTTCAACCTGGGCACACCTCCCACAGACACACCCACCGCTGCTACTGTTGGACACTGATAGAAGACATACACCCTGCAGCCCAAGACCTGGATGGCCGCATGTTTCCCTGAGACATCTGTCTGGGTAGCCACATCGGTGACCATGGCTGAAGAGGCTGCAAAAGATGTGGAGGCCATGGTTTTCTGCCTGGTGGATATCATGACGGGGCTCTTCAAGAGCAGGTTACAACCACTCTTGGGAAGGACCTTTGGAGAAGAGCAGTGAGGGAGCCCTCCCACAGTGCGAACTGCTGTGCAAACTGCCCGCCATGCCCTGAGTGATGTTACATGCCCTGTCTGCCCATCCAGGTTGCTGTGCTCCTGGTCACTCATGCTCCCTATGGCTGCCTTAATGCTGCCAGAGAGGGGCTGTTTCTGGCTCTGCCCATGCCTCGTCAGCTTCCCTTGAGAGGGCTGCCTGGCCCTGGTGGCTCCCTCAGATGCCTCGAGTGGCCTCAGTCCCTAGCTCTGCTGCAGAATGTGTCTGCCCCAGAGTCAATCGCCTTGGTGAGTGCCTGTAAAATGGCAGTGACATCTGATTTAAATGACCCGCTGCCTGCCAGCTCTGCCCATGCCTTGTCAGCCTCCCTCGCGAGGGCTGCCAGGTCCTGGCGGCTCTCTTGGCTGCCTTGAGTAGGTTAAGGATGGAAAAAAGCCCTGCATGCCTCAATCCCCCACTCAACTGCAGAACATATCTGTCGCAGAACCGATCACCTTGGCAAGTAGTTGTAAGGCTTGTCAGTTGCAATAGACTGCAGCTAGTGACACAGGAAATCATTTCCAGTTTGATATTTCAGTTCAGTGAGTGGAAGAAATTCTAAAAGGAAATTATAAAATTATATATACATATAATATATCTGATTTAAAGTTTGAAGAATCTAAGAACCTGAATATTGATGGTAATTTTTTTTTGTGCGTGTGTGTGAAATTACATAATAAAAATGAGTTTGGAAAGGAAAAGAATATATTAAAAAACAAAACAAAACAAAACAAAACAATACTAAGTCAAATATTTAATTTCTCTTAGGAAGAAATTTAGTAGCAAAAGGAAATAGAAGATGTTGACACTCCATGAAAGGTCCTATATAGAAGACAGCTAATAAATTCAGTACACAGGCAAGAGTAAAGAAACAAAGAGTTATATCTTACTGCTTCAGTGGCAATTTGGTGGCACTGAAGTCAAAAAAAGTCATTCATAAATGACCAACAATATATTACTAAAGATGAATATTAGAAAATAGAGCAAGTATGCGGGTACACAGTAAGGAAGTTTAGAGAGTAATGATAATTACATTATTATTTATAGTTATTAGTTATTAACAATTAGTTATACTAATAGTTATAGCTCTTCATGAACATTGAAAATATAGAGGCAGGATACTGTGTTACAGTAGAGAAAAGGAGAAAAAAAGACAGTTTAGTACCATCACTTAACAGGGATGGAGAGCTTTCAGAAAGTAGACTATAAACATCTGCAAAAATAGAGGAAGATCCCTTCCCTTCCCTTCCCTTCCCTTCCCTTCCCTTCCCTTCCCTTCCCTTCCCTTCCCTTCCCTTCCCTTCCCTTCCCTTCCCTTCCCTTCCCTTCCCTTCCCTTCCCTTCCCCGCAACAAGAATAGGCCTGAGTTTTATCATATTAGATCTATTTTTTCTGAGATCCAGTTGCTGAAGTCATATACTAATAAGAGCTGCAAAGGTAGAATGACTCAATCAGTTGTACACATATGTAAAAGATGAAAAGTTAATGCCACCACTAGTCTTGATTTATATAATAGCTTAGCAGGTAAACATGAGACCTGGGTATAATTTTATTTTCAGTGAGATGCAATTCTTACCCCTTCAGTATATTGTTTGAGAGAGCATTCCTGCAGCCAAGCACAAAAATGTTTTAACACATCACAGTAACTGAAATGAGGCAGTAAAATCACTTAAAAAGGAATCCAGATTCAGACATAAGAACCACTTCTGACAGCTTATGTAATGGTTCCAATTTGTTTTTATTTTATTTTTTTAAGGCTATTTACATTGTATTGCTTACAACACAGCTTCTCAGATTCAGCAGGCAAAAGTGGAAAAAGATCCCATACAGCTTAAATTGTAATGTGACAAAATAAGATTCAGATTTTTTTTTTGAGAAAAAAAAGTGTCTTTCCATAGCTCTGTTAAGTTCTTCTTTTGTCAATATGTCCCAGGAACTAGCACTCCAGAAAAAACAGCTCTACTCTGCCAAGTTTTTGTTCTTTCATGCTAAAGACTAGTTTTCAATGTGCTTGGGTTTGGACTGCTCTAAGTCTACACGGAGAAGTACAGAACTGCATTTCTATGAAGTTTTTAGGTCAAATTAGGCATGCCTAGTGAGTTTAGACACATAATTTGGTAACCAATAAACAGCAACAAACAAGTGTTTCATATTTAGTTAGCTGCTGTGTACCTGCAACCTGCTTTATCTGCTTAAATCCTTTCCTTTAATTTGGATCATCATTATAAACAATAATTATCCATCTATTTACTTATTTATAGTGATTTAATGTAAAAGAGAAACTTTTGTACTGAAAATGTACCCTGTTGCAGATTGTGAGATCACTGGGACTTTTAAAATATTTTGCTACAGAAGAATCATCATAGAAAATTATGCACTATATTCTATGCTTGGGAAAAAAATGCCTTTTCAATCTGCCTAATTAATTGTAACATGGTAAAGAAGATGAGAATGTATTACACAAAGCTTAAATGCTTTCAACCTCGCATTTGAAAGATTAACACAGGCATCTCAATATGAGAAAAACAATCCAGGGGGAGAGAGGCCCTGAAGAGCTCTTGAATACCTAAAAAGACAGGAAATCAATAAGGCTTGTAATTATTGGCACAGAGATTTAATGAAGTGTAAAACTTTGGTGTAACAACAAATTAAAACTCCATTAGTATCTATGGGTAATGAAGGAACAAAAAATGATTCAGAAAAAAAAAAGTTTTATTTTATTTTATTTACTTTTTTTTTTTATGTAAAGAATAGCTGAGAAAGACTTTAAATGGTAATTTTCATGGGAACTTAAGACTTATTGTAAAGCAGACCTAAGCACTTTTTAATACTTCCCAGACGGATACAGTATTTTAAACTGGCAACAAGTTCCACTGAAAAGACTTAGAAATGAATATGAAACATTCTATGGAGAGGTTAATTGAGTTCATTTCTTGAAAGTGTGTTCTAAATTAGCTAACTTTTTTTTTTGTTCTAGACAGAATAAAAGGTCTTTGAAGCTATTGCTATTACTGAGCCTGATCCTGAGATGCAGAAGAATCTGACTGATAGCAAGGGGAACCAGGAGACCAGGAGGCTGGTAGTTTACATGTGGATCACAAGGGATTCTCAGAAGCATTCATTGTCCAAGGAGGATGAATCAGACAGCTTTGACAAATATTTGCAGTAAAATGAATTCCCTTCTTGTCTTACGCTGTGATTATTGCTGGATAAACTCTTCCATTTGTTTTAGTCCTTTCCTGTTTTATACAATCCAAGCCTCTGACAGAGACTACATGATTTCCTATGACACTGTTACATATATATTTTCCTTGTATTACACAAGCAAGTTAGTAATCAATTTTGATGGATGTTAACACACTGTACAACAACCAATGACCCCAGAATAAAATATTAATCACAATTTGTTCTAGCCATGTGTCTTCTCTAAACATGTGATCTGTCTACGTGCATAATGATACATAAATATTGAATTTAATAGAAATTCACACCAGATGAAACACAGTAGTTACAGATCTTACATTACTGAAACACTATCTAAGAAAAGAGAATGGCACCAACAGAGATAAATATTTAGTTATTGATTGAACTAAATTACATTACTAGGGAAACAGATCACCTAGCTTTTAGAACTGTGTGTGTAAGAGAGAGTAGAAATGATATGATGTTAGAAAAGTATGAAAATTAAAAGTTGAGAACAAGATTATAGTATATTGTATATTTAAAACAGTCTGTAAAGGGCCTGCATAGACTCTTTGCACAGGAATCTCACCTCTAAATAACTAACCAAAGTCCTTAATTCTGATTCAGAACCCTGTTTTTGATCGTCATTCCCCCATGAGGAATGCCCTCCTGGTGATGGTTGCTCTCCATATCTTCCTCAGTAACTGACTGCTAACCCCTTGGCAAAGGAGCCCTATTTTCCCAGTGACTGTAGCAGCTTGATTTTCTGTCAGGCTTTGAAAAAAAATGCAAAAAGATTCACCACTTGGGCATCTATTTCTCCTTCCTCACGGGAAAAGGCAAAGAGAGTGATAAAAATGATTCATGAGCTGAATTAGACTTTAGGAGAGATTGGAAAATGCGTTAGATGATCTTCCAAATGTATTAAGATGAAGACAGATAAACACTGTAATTATAAAGATCAAGATTCTAAGCATCTCTTGTTAGTAATATGCCATTTTTTTAGACATTTTTAAATACCTAAAATATGTTTAATGCAAAACCAGAAATTGCTGCAACCTACCATCAAATGTTTGAGGATATACTGAGCAGAGCAATTCTCCTTGAACCATCTCTTAATCAAGTTCTGCTGTGGGGTTTGAAGCTACTTCATTCTGACAGAAACCTGAGGGACAATAGAGATGGGAGAGAAGCTATGCCTCTGTAATGAATCACTGCTGTTTGCAACAGAATCTATTCCTGCAGAACATCTACTTTTTTTTTTTAAACAAAGCTTTGTTGATAGAAATTGCCTAACCAATGGCATGTAAAACCCAAACTTACACTGTGTGATTCCTATCAAGTCATATTTACAATAGGAATAGAATTATTTTTTTTCTGAGCTTGTTTAGGTGGAAAATTCACATTAGCAAAAAAAAAAAAAAAAAGAAAAAAGTTTTGGAGGGGCTATATTTTATCTCTGTTGCAAGCTATAGCTCAAGGAAAATGTTAGACAGCTGATCTAATCTGTGCAGTCTTGGACAATGATTACCTATTATCTAGAAACAGAAAAATAGAATAGTCTGGCTCTTTAGCTACTTGTAAAACTTCCCCCAAAGTCAATGCTGTAAAGTTATTAAGAAAGCAAATATAAAGATTTCATTTTATGTCAGAGGAATCAAACATTCCAATTTTGCTGTGGTGGAGTATGGGGGGAACAGAGGAAATGACATTTGCAATAGTAAATACAACAAAACAACAACAACAAAACAGTTAAATAAACTGCATTTACATTTACATTAATACAAACTTCAGATAATTTAATGCCATTCCATTATGTCATTGAATCAATGTAATGTGGTTAAAAAATTCAGGATTCACAACAATTGACAATACTGATATTTAGACTGAAGTCTAATATTACATTAGGATTGTGTCCAACCAACTAAAAATTTCATCAAATCAGTCTAACAGAACTATTATGTTCCTATTATGAGCCTAAAATGTAAGAAGGTAGCTGTCACAGCAGGCCAAACCTGATCAGTGCTTATCTCCAACAGTTGCCAGGCAGATAGTTAAAATAAAGTTCTTAGAATTCCAGACAGAGTTATTATGTGCATAAGGCATGGAAATATTTCAAATCAGCCAATTTTCTGAGCAAAGTCAGTCCAAAATCATATAGACTAATATATATGTTTTTTTTCCATTAACATGGAAACTAAATATTCCTATTAGTTTCCTATTGAAGAGGTGCTTTCTGTTTCTCTCATCCTCCCAGATATTATAAGTAGAAAATATACTAGGGAATATGTTCTAACTATTTATCTGCCTTTAATAAAAACAATTTGTCTCAATATTGAAGAAAACAAATATATGGAGTAAATCAGTAAGGAAACAGAGAGGGTTTAAGATTTTAAGTTCTTTATTTTGTCCTCATCATATTTATGACATCTGTTTCTAACTTGCCGTATTAAAATAATAATAATAATAATTTCATGCACTTAAGGATGCATTTCTGAATTGATTTTAAAGCATCTGCAAGCACTTTTCAGCCTTCAGTTGCCTAATTTGCTTCCTATCTTTTATTTAATGTTGTTTTCCTCTTCATTACACTAATTTCCCGAGTTGAGTCTGCAGTTTGCTACCTGTCAAGTTTTGATTTCTTACAAAAATGTTAATTTTGACCTATTGTTAAGGTAGTTGTAATAGTTTCTTCCAATTAAAATTTCCTCAGTTTTAACTTTTCTCCTGAAAAACTTAACACTCCCCAAAGCAGCATTAAAATACAATGTAAATACAGTTCCATGTTTGCATTAAGTAAAATTTATTTTTCTTTTTCTAGATAGCAACACATACTTCTCTTTCTTTACCTTTCTTTATATAGTATTGAAATTAAAGAAAAAAAAAAAAAGAAAAAAAATGTCTTCATCCTCTGTCACATTATCACTACCATCAATGGAGTAAATTGAACTTTTTACCTAACCAGTGATAATGGTTTGTGACATTTCTTCAAGTGGATTACACCTACCTCTCCACAGTGTTTTGGATGCAATCCATGATCAGCCAGACCAGCCTTATTTATTTATTTATCTATCTATTTAAATTAGTAAATGTAAATTAAAATAAATAAATAAATAAATAAAGATGTTGTCTGAGTGCCAGCAGGTTTTTTCATGCTTTTCTACAACCTCATTTTATAAAAGATTTAAAGAAATAACCCAATCTACCATACAGCCTTAACATCAAGAAAACCCAGACAGGACTGAAAAAACAGATCAAGCATATGAATTCAAGTTAAAGATCTGAGTTATGATAACTTAACTGGAAATCACAAGAATGTTAGTAAAGCTAGCAGTTTTCATGTAAAGCAATTCTGTTTTTCCTCAAACAGATTCCTTGTATTTCAACTATCTAATTAAATTTACAGGTTTATCTTCAAATGGGAAATAAAAATGGAGTATTATTTCCAAAGTTATTATTCAACTGGTAAATTTCATGAAAAAAAAAAAGAAAAGCATGATATTCTTCAAACTGATTGAAAAATAATTGGTGCAATCCTAGGTAAAATATCTTTTTGAATCAATGGAGAAACTTAGGCATGATAGTAGAAAAAGGGCCCTGTTTTTCAATATCTTCCTCTTCTCTCAATTTTAGCGTTCTTTGCCATCATTTAGTAAACGTCAGTTTTTGTTTGTTTCATTTAATTTTACTTATATGTTCTTCTAAGTATACACTTAGAAAAATGTTTCTCAATAAATTGTTTTTGCTAGTTAATTTAGTTATTCCAGTGTGAATAGTAACTGTTCCAAGGAATGGACAATCACCTAACATAATAATCACTGAATGGCAATGCTAGACACCTGAAGCTTGCTGTATGTCACCATTCTTTTTATGTTTTAAGCTATTACTTTTAAAAACTGTGAATCCTTTACAAATATTGCTTATAATAAATATTTCAATACATTAAAACTGTAACTTCTCCTAAGTTCTTTATTCATGAATCAGAACACACAATGTTCTATGAATAAAACCAGTAATTGCAGGCCAAGAATTTACTCCTATTTATTTATTATAATTTTAACAGGGGTTTACATTTACTTTCACTTTATTCCAGTCCAAATATCTTCAGATGCAGTGAACATTGAAGGAAAATATTTTATGTATTTATTTATTTATTTTGAAACCATGGTGATAAATATTTTGATCATGAAAAATACTTCATTTTAAAGTAATAAATAAATAAATAGCAAGCAGCTCCAGTTACATATATTTGTCTTCTTTGTTTGAAAAAATAATATAAAATAATCTTGTATAGCAGTTTGCATTTATGCAGATTATTGCAAATTTGGTACAAAATGGCAATGAATCCTAGTCCTTTTTAATTCTAGCATAATGTTTAGCACTTGCTCTTTTTTATTCAAACCATGGCTAACTAAATCATCCCTAAAATCCTTCAACTTGATGAAGTTATTAGATTTAATCAGTAGCTAATAGATTTAATCAAGAAAAGAGTAAGATTTGTCCAAACAGTCATGTCCCTTTCTGTATTTCTTGAACTTCTTATGTGTTTCTCTTTGCCAGCACTTTTCTAAATACCAACTACTTTTCATAATTACACTAACAATGGAATTCCAGTATAGGAAAAAGAGGGTGCTTTTAGATTTTATCAGACCAGATAAAGGAAAGTGATGTTTTATTCCACTTAAAATAAAAAAGAAAATGATCTATCTCAAGAGACTTTTTTTTTTTTTCCTTTGCCAGCCGAGGACAAATACAAATATGTCTCATAGATGCAAGTTATTCTATTCTATATAGAAAAAAAAATCTTATAAATGTAAGTTATTTTATTCTACATAGAATAAAAAAATGGCCAATCATAGCAAATATATTTAGAGAGATGAAACTTTTATTAAGTTATTGATCTGACTTCTTCACATTGAAGTTCAAGTTTTTATGACATCAAAAATGTACTAGGTTTAGCTCCTAGTACACTGGCTTAAACTGAGTGAGAAACTGCCCTTAGGGAGCACTAGGGATTCCTGCAGAAGTACCTCTGCAGCTGTAAAAATGATATTGACATCATGACATCTTGTTTCTGAAATGAGTGTCAGAGGTGAAGAAAGGCAATGCCTAAGTAGCTCTTCAGCTAGTACAAATTAATTAGAAACCATCTCAGCATTGGATCAAGCTAAAGAGTTGGAAATGTAGGAACAGCTGAAAGATGGCTTTATAGTCCCAAAGCTGGAAAAAAATGTTGGCATGGCACACTGGGCATGAACCTAAGAACAGCTTTACTGATATTTCTAACTTTGTATATAAGTGGCACCAAATATTACTTTGGCACTGAGAAAATGTTGGGGCAAGTCTTCAGAGCATATTTATATTTTTTTATTAATTATTGGTAAATCCACTATGTTAGTATATATGTATATATAAAGTATTGTATTATTAATGTAAAATTTGTTTTGATGCTGTACCACATAATCATTTTACACAAACCAAAAATTCTGCTCAGTAGCTTATGTACAGTTATAAAACATCCCATAGCTCTCCACTATACTTTTCAGAGTCCTTTAGGAGTAATGTCAAAGGGCATTACCATTTGATTTATATCACTAGAACAATATTGTTCCATTTTGACCATGTTTAATGATTCAGATCACTAGTCAAAATCATACTCAGTGGCTTTGTCTAATACATAAAACCTTTCTTCAAAGAGACTACAGAAATATGAGCTTTTTCTTTTGAGAAAAAATGATTCCAACTTAGACACTTATTTTTGATACTGCACAACTGTATATGAAAACAAAGTAAACCTACAATAATCAATTCAAAACTGCTTTCTTGAGTTGTACTCATAAAGGAAACAAAAAGTTCTATAAAGGAAACAAAAAATAATGATTTCAGGGGCATATAAAGATGCCATCATGAGGCATATAAAGACTTTTATGAACTTATTTTTTTACTGAGACTGTTTTTTAGGTAAACAAAGCTTGAAAAAAAAGGGGGGTATAATCTTAACTGGAAAGTTGTTGCCGACGGAAGGAAGACCCAGACGCTCAATATGAGTGAACAGTGAACTTCAACTTTAATGGATAGCTCAGTCGCCTTTTATCTAGTTTGAACATAATCAACTCATACATATTGCAGAAACTAAGCTCAGGATTGGTTAACACTTCCCGGGCTTTTCAGTCTGGTCCTCCTTCTTTTGGCTACCTGTCCCACCTTAGGGACTTTCCCGATGGCCCAAGGGCATCGTGTCCTTGAGCCTGATTGGCCCTCAGCCAGCTGCATACGTGCCAAGGCTCATGTGAGTTGAGTACGGTGCTTCACCAGCCCATTGTCTCCCAACTGCTCAACATTCACATGTCCTGCCTCACTTAACGATTCCTCCACAATTCCCCCGTTTTTATTTTGCAGCAACTATAATCAATATAACTATAAGTAGAAAACGAAGTTCCTCTTTGACGAAGAAAAAACCATCCACCCATGTTCCCAAAAACAGATTTAAACCAACCTTCAAACCAACTATCTTGTACTACAATTTTTTGCGTATGATCCCTTAACCATTTCAAACATAATCAACTCATCAACAAAAGGATCAGACGCAGAAGCGAGGAATAGGCAAAATGAACTTTGTCTGGTTTAATTTGCCCAAGTGACCCACATATTGGTTTGAGGATCGATTTTGCTTAGGATGGCACTATTACGTCCAACCGTCATTGTCAAAGGTAATGCAACCAGAATCCCTTGTGCCGTTAGATCAGCCATGGTTGCTGTTATTCGTACTTGATGACTTTTCTTCAATGGCTGGTTTAACACACCGACTAGGCACCCAGGTTGGCCCTGTAGGGGAAGAGATACACACATAACCTCGCCCCATATAAATCACGTCAGCAGGCCCCAGCCATTGTCCCGTTTTCATATCTCGGTATAGTACTCTCATAATACATTTATTATCATTTTCAGACTTAATGTAATGACGTGTTGCGGGTGGTTCCTCATCATCTCCATGCTATGAACCCCTAAACCCTGCTTAGCAGCGTCATTGTAATCACAGGTGTTCTTTGTACTTTTGTACAGGTATGGCCTTTTCCAGGTTCCTGTAGCAGGAATCATCTGATATCCACGGCTAGGTTCACATTTGTAGCCACCTTTCAGGTTGATACAGATTTGACTACAGATACCAGGGTTTTGACATTTATCAAAATCTCCACAGTTTCTCTTGTCTACAAACTCAAACCCAGCTGGACAGTCACATTCATTTATGTTGCATTCCTTCAGGGGCTCATCACCCCAGTCCTTGCAGTCTCTCTGCTGGTTACACACTTTATTGATATCTATGCATTCTCCACTTCTGCACTTGAATTTGCCAGGTCCAGAGCACTGAATAACATTGTTACAGTTTGCTTCATCAGTGCCATCCAGACAGTCTCTCACACCACTGCACTGCCTACTCCTATAAACACAGTTCCCATCTTCACATCTGAACTGGTCTGGCCTGCAAGTCTGAGAAGGGCAGTTAATTTCATCACTTCCATCCTTGCAATCAGGATCTCTGTCATAGTCTTTTTCACCTGAGCCGCACTGCACCTCACTCACGTAACACTTCACCAGAGGTGCAGGCTGGCGGCCACACTGCTCCAAAGATACATCCGAGTGGTCGGAGCAGTCACCTTGACCATTGCAGACAAAGCTTTTGGAAATACATTGCCCACTACTGCATGTAAATTCTGCTGCACTACAAGTCACAATGCCGCAATTCTCTTCATCTTCTGCACTGTCACAGTCCTTTTCACCATCACATTTCCAGGACACTGGTGCCTGCCGCCCCGCACCTGTGTCACTTATACTACTGCTATTACCCGTGCCGTCAGTGTCAGTGGCATCCTCCTGGTACCGTTTCTGTCTTTGCCGCCCCTTACTCTCCCCCTTTTCTTTTTGCCACTGACCATTCACCACAAATGGATGAGACACATGATTACTAGTTAGGAAAGAGCATGTAACATCTGCTATACAGCTGCAGGCGATCTGCTGGTTTTGGTAATACTCTAGCTGCCTCTCTGCCAGGTCCATGCGCTGCAGCAGGTTCTCAATGAAGTGCTGGAGCCTGGCTTTTCCCTGCAATTCTTTTTCTGTCTCCTCCTCGAACTTGCTGAGGCGCTGCTTTAAGGCCGCGATCATCTCCACTGCCATGTCCACCTGCCTGCTGAGCACCTGCTCCCTCCGCTGCACCTCCTGCTGCTTCTGCGAGAGCTGCACAAAGGCCTCCCGCACCTCCAGCAGCTCCGCCGTCTTCTGGGCCAGCTCCCCGGTCAGCCTGTCGAGCCGCTTCTCCTTCGTCTTGTCCACGGCCTCCACCATCCTGCTGAACTTCGCCCTGACACGCGCACCGCAGTCGAACCGTCCGCGCTCCCCGCGGCGCGGGCGGCGGAACGGCAGCACCGGGCCGCCCACGGGCAGCGGCTCCGGCCACGGGAAGCCGCCCCGCTCCGCGCCGTCCTGCTGCATCCTCCGCCTCCGCCTCGGCGGGGCGGGCTTGGGAAACTTCGGGCACAGGGACCGAGACCGGCCCTGTGGCCGCCCACGGCCATGTTGCCCCGGCCGGTGCCGGGGTCGGGGCCGGGAGTGGAGCGGCCACGGGAGGCGTTTGCCGCTGTTCCGGCCGTTTCCCGGCATGTTGCGTCGACATGCCGCTTCCTTGTGATTGTTCGACTGACAATTTGAGCACCATACTGCCCCAGCTTTGCAGTGTCGTCTCACGTGTCCAAAAGCACCACAACGATAACATCGGCAGCGGTGTGGTAATTGGTTACTAGGGGGTGGTACTGGACCACCGGCGGTTTGCAAAGGAGCAAGAGCTGCAAGGACCTGACTCTGTGTAGACTGAACATGCTCTTTCACAGCCTGTGCCTGTTCTCGCATGCTGTCACCTAATTGTTTTACTGCCTCTACTAACATAGCCTGTGGGCCTACTGGTACCTGAGCCATTCTTTCCAACCCTTCCTCGATTGTCCAAGTTCCCGGTAACGTAGCTAATATACTACGAGTTGAAGGGTTGCAGTTTTGAATTGCACACTGCTTTAGAATAGTGCCCTTTAGATAATCAGGTACCGTAGCCGCTTGTATTGCGTTTGCTACTCGATCAATAAACAACCCAAATGGTTCCTCCCTTCCTTGCTTGATGCCCATATAGGATGGTATCCCCCCTGGCTCTCTAATTTGGTCCAAGGCTCTTCGAGCCAATCTCATTGATTCTTTAGCTTTGTCTGGACCCAGCAATGCTTGTGTCTCTAATCTATAATATGGTCCGAGTCCCATCAATTCCTCCAACGTGACACCATACAACGGATCTCCAGGTGCCCTTATCACAGCTACTGCCTCTTGACAAACACTTTGCCAATGCGCATTAAAAAGAAGCTGTTGATGTTGTGTTAGGATCAGCTTCATTATACCACGTATGTCCCCGGGGAGCAATATATTTGTTCCCCAAATATAATCTAACATTTGCCGAGTAGGTTCCCCCTTTAAACCAGAATCATTTACGGTAGATCGCAATTGAGTTAATAGTTTCCAATCTAAATTTGTCATATTAACGGTCACATTACCCTGTGCATGTGTTGGCGAGTATACTACCGGAAAAGCTTGTGTTAACTGTGCTGCCGTTTCATAATTCCCTTCACGCAGTGCCTCATTTGCTATTTGCCTCCATCGCTCAACAGGGGGCGTAACAGCAAAGGCTTTCGATGGCTGCAGACCTTCTCTTCCCGGCGCCCCCGTTGTGAAGGGATTTATATTTGATAGAAATGAGTTAGCACTGGTCCTTTCACTTGCTCCTTTCTCACTTTCTATTGGAGCAGTTGGAGCTGTTGGTAGTGAGAGCTCCTCCTCCGCTACAGAGGACATTGTCACAGGCATCCCCGAAATTCCCGAGACCCCCTGTGTAATAGTAGAAGTTCTAACGGAAGGTGGCAACGGGCAATCTGTTCCTTCCATATTTATTTGCTGTGGATTAACATTATTAACCCTTCTTGGTGGTCCTGACCACTCTGTTGCAGCAGCGGCAACTCTTTGTTCATCTTTATGTGTGGCTAATGCATTAGCCACTATTCTCCAGGGTCTCATCAAATCTCCCAGTAAACTTAACATCGTTCCTAACATCATCAAACAATTTATTTCCAAATTTACGTCACTCTGTTTGTTCAAAAAACTGTATCAGGACTTGTAAAACAACCCTTAGCTAGCCCATATACTAATAACCCTGGCAAATCTTTTTCTACAATCTGTATCTAAAATGCTCCACTTTTCTAAAAAGCATTTGAGCAAATAATACGCCGCTTATCTTTTCATACCTTTATATACGTCGGTTGCAGCCTTTGCAAACACCTCGGCGGCGCTTTTCCGGCGGGACCCTAAATAGGCTCATCCCGGGTGCGGGGACTCCCTTCCACCTTCCGAGCTGCAGATCTCGGCGACGCGCGACCGGCGGGATCCACTCCCGGGTGCGGGGGACTCCACGTCCTTTTCACCTTCCCGGCGCGGGTGCAGGGATTCTTGTCCTTTTCACCTCCTGGGCTGCGTTGCAGGACCGGCTTCTCCTTTATTCCGTCCAACCGTGGCCCTGGATCACTGCCAGCAGTGTCCAAATCCTGTTCAGACTTGTCCCTGTTCGGGCGCCAATTTGTTGCCGACGGAAGGAAGACCCAGACGCTCAATATGAGTGAACAGTGAACTTCAACTTTAATGGATAGCTCAGTCGCCTTTTATCTAGTTTGAACATAATCAACTCATACATATTGCAGAAACTAAGCTCAGGATTGGTTAACACTTCCCGGGCTTTTCAGTCTGGTCCTCCTTCTTTTGGCTACCTGTCCCACCTTAGGGACTTTCCCGATGGCCCAAGGGCATCGTGTCCTTGAGCCTGATTGGCCCTCAGCCAGCTGCATACGTGCCAAGGCTCATGTGAGTTGAGTACGGTGCTTCACCAGCCCATTGTCTCCCAACTGCTCAACATTCACATGTCCTGCCTCACTTAACGATTCCTCCACAGAAAGTTGTTATAGTTATAGGCAGAGAGTTATCAAGATACTGTTTATAACTATTCAAAAGTCAATGACACCTGGTTGAAAATTTGCTTTTTTTTCCTTTACAGACTAAACCATATATGTTACTAAAATTAAATTAAAATAAAACAAAATAAAACAAATTAAATTAAATTAAATTAAAAATAGTCTGATAAGTGTAATCCCTGTGTGTTTTTTGTTGTTGTTGTTGTTTTGTTTTTTTTTTTTTTTTTTTTTTTTTTTTTTTTTTTTATATATATTTTGAAGTCTTAGCTTGTTTCAATTGATTTTGAAACAGGACTTTCCAAAAAAAATCTTATTTTGCAGTCATGAAAAGTTCATTAAAGAAATATGTCTTTGTATGCAAATACTGTTATAATAGTTCAGGAAAAGACGATAAAACAACAACAACAACAAACAACAACAACAACAATAATAATAATAATAACACACTCGAGGTTTAAGGATGATAGGTTGCCTTGTTAATGTCACAGAATACAGGCCTTAGACAACTCTGAGATCTTGAGTTACAGATTAGTTAGCTCTTCAGATGGTCTGATTTGATTTACTCCTATTGAAGGCATCAGAGCTATATGTACATGTATACATTAGCGAAAAACTCAGGCTTTTGTATTCACCAACCTGCCCTTCTCCTTTTCAGGTGTCTCTACAGGCAGTGCTGCTCTCATTTCAGTTATAGGAACTCTATTCAAATTCACATATAAATAATGAAATGTATATTCCAAAAAGTCCATGAAACTGAGGGTGGGATTCTATTTGCAGATGAAGATTTTTGTTTGTAGATACTCACAGGTGAACTAAGCTACGGTTCAGCTGAACATTAGATTTCTAGTGTGAGTATAAATTCCCTCATCTTTCCATCTGCCATGGTCCTATGGTTCTTCTGTTTTACAGGTTTTGCACTGTATCTGCTGTGTGTGGCTATCTCAGATAAATTAGGGCATCTAAAATGATACATGGTGACTTCATGCAGGGCTCTGAATGATGTACTTACTCAGTACAGTAAGTGAAGGCTAAGAGCAGTTCAGCCCCCCATAACATCAAAACTTAGGGTGGGATTCTAGATTGTGGCTAGATGACTTAATGACATTTCTGATACTTTGAGTCATCTAAGATATACTTACAGGGCTGAAAGATATGACACGAGACCAACAGAGACATACATGTTTCTGAAATGAGGAAACAAACTGAGCCTAAGAGCATATCTCACAGTCTTTAAAATAATAGACACATCTTAGAAACTCAATTTTGTGTTTGGGTGGCTCATCAGCTGAACTTATTAGGATCTATGTGCAACATAGACAATAATGACCAAATAACTAGACACTCATTGGTCTTCTAATCTGTGAGCTAAAATCCTACCTTGAGTAATGATAGCAATTTATCTGTCATCTTTCCTAACCACTTTCATGGTTAGAATTTATAGCAATAAATCCTTTATATTCTGGACAATAGGCAAGCTCCACACAGTTCTCTCATTATTAAACCAGAGATGATCCATAAACAGGTATGATCCATACTTCAGCTGATCTGTGCTGGCAGCATTTAACTAATAATGCTTATCGCCAGACATGGATTCTAATCAGAGGACAGGATTACCTAAATAGACAAGATTATTAGTATTGCTATTACTATTATTACTATTGCTATTAATATTTCTTTGCTATTATTTGAACCAAACAATTTTGAATAGACAGAAGACCATCTACCATTCCATAGTCCAAGCTAAAGAACCATAACAGATATGTAATAAGGTATTTAAGGTGTAAAGACCTCATAAGCCTTTTTAGAAGGTGTAGCATTAAAGTGTGGCAAACTAGCATTCCTCTTCATAATGCAGAATCAAGATTTAAGAAAAACATATCTTTAGTCAAAGGTTTCATGCTTATGTTTTTGTAACTGAGCTGTGGCTTGGTAGTTGCTAGCAACAAGCAAACACGTGGTCAAATATTATTATTAAAGGTAATTTGTTTAATCTAAAGCAATAAATAGTTTGTGGTTTAAAAATAAAACTGCAAATGTGGAGAAGACCAAACAAAACTGTATTAGAATTCCCCCATTTCCAAATATTTTTAGTCTTTCCATTGACACCTAAAAAAAAACAAACCAAACCAAACTAAACCAAACCAAACCAAAACAAAACAAAACAAAACAACATGAATATGTTGGACTCACTATCCTCAAAGATATCAACTTTGCAAGCATTTAAGACATGCTGCATGAGGCAAGCTAAAGTTTAGGTAACACAACTGTGAGAAGCTGTGACTAGAAATTTTCTGGTAAAGTCCAGTCTAACTAAAAAACAGTATTTAATTAGACTCCGGTGTATTTTATCTATGGTGCAGGGTTTTTGTATCCAGCCCAGAAACAAGCACATTCCACTCACCACAGATGTTTTGTCAGAATGACATTCGCACAGTAAAACGACTAATAACAGCAAGTCAGCTTCAGTGCTTCAGGAAATTAGCCATCAGGGTCTAGGAAACTTCTGGCATGCTGGAATTTTGGTGGAAAAAAAAAAAAAAGCTGTAAATAACTGTCTAAATCTGTTTTGGACCAAGACCCTTTCTCACAACACATTTCTTATATATATATATTTCTCATATATATATAATATACGTTTTTCAGCTTGTCTAAACTTCAATATAGGTTACATGAATTTGAAATTTCACCAGAAATGTATGTTTGGTTTAAACAAACAAACAAACAAACAAACAAAAAAGTCACTTCATATTATTACAAATATCCTCCTTCCTTTTGACCAATAAAGAGCTTGAAGACAATAAACTTCAACAATATTAATTCCCAATTTGTAAAAGCAAAATAAATTTTGTAACTGTAATCTTATAGGCATTAATAATTTTTGACACAAATTACAGCATTTAAGTATGTAACCGGATGACTGAACCTGAAAATTAAGTGTCTCAGCAGTTATGTGTAATCATTTGGTTTGCCATTATATATGTACACACTGTTGATTCTGGAAATGACTGCAGGTGAAAAATTGAAGACCGGGTTATGTCTCTTTTTAAAGCATAGTCCTTAATGTAATTTGTATCTTAATACACATTTGCAGCATATATTGTAATTGTTTCTCTAAAGCTCATATCTATGCTATGAATACATAACATCAGTAGCACAGATTGCATATTATACCTCCAGAATACCAACTGTGCTTTAAAATGCCTATTGATTGGAAAGTACTAATTTGCATATGATGTGCAGGAGCTGCTGAAGTTTCAACATTTTTTTACATGGTAAGGTTTAGTAGTTCATATTATTATGCCTACTGAAGTTAATCTTAAAGAATATTGCAGAAAACCAGAAATACACATCTCAAAATTTAGAGTTCCTCATTTACTTTAATCCCCCCCCCTTTTTTTTTCCACCAGCATGACTGACTTTTAAAGTACATCGATTTTCATAAAACAGTTTTTCTTTACAATCTTTACTTATCTGTTGTTTCTCAATCCAGTGATTATAATGGTATTAAACAAACAAACAAACAAACAAAACAAACAAACAAAAAAAACACACAACCAAACAAAAAATGATGCCAAAATGACATTTTTTGAAGCATAGAGACTATCAGAGATATTCCAGCTCTCTGTTTCTGACTACTCTGCAAACACATTGATCCTACGGCTTCTATTTCTGTTTACTGCTGCTTTCACTGAGAACCTAGGGGAAGGCGTCAGAAGATCCATTAACGGCATTTCATGGTAATAAGACAATTAGAAACTGAAGAGATAGAAACACTGAATCTTTATTCACTAAGTTTTACATACCCTGGATGTGTACATCTGCCATTAATTTGGCCAAGTGACACATTTTCTTTTCTTCATTCCCCTCCTCCATCCTTTTCTTTAATTGGAGTGAGAGACAAATCAAGTTTATTCTCCATTTATTTTTTCTTTTCTCATGCAAATTTTAGTTTCTAGAAATATATGCAACAGTGCACTCAGATCTACATCAGCTTTTGGTATTTGTCAAGTGTTCTATATTTTGTGTGGGAGGGAGTCTACTATGTACACAAACATCAAATATGTAAGCTATGGCATTATTATTCTTAATAAATAAGGCACATTATTTTAAAGGAAATAAAGTGATGAATGCTGAATTGCAGATAATAAAAGAAAGATATTCTTAACTGCTCATGTGCAATGTAGATATTACCATAATGAACACTCAATGAACAAATGGAAAAAAGTTTATTAGTGGAAAGATAAAACTAGTTAAGAAATTCTCAATTTCTGTCTGAAAATCCTTGCAAATTGATTAAAAAAAAAAAAAAAAAGAAAGAAAAAAAAAAAAGTGCTTAGAAATAATAAAGCCCCTCACCATTACAAGATTACTAAAAAAGCTAAATTAAAAAAGCTAAATGTGTTGAACTGACCTACCATGCTCTACATTTTTAGTAATATTTTGTTCTTCCTTTGGAATCTCAAATTACAGGACTAATTTTCAAAGTCAATTGATTATCCTGAATAATACTTTCACTATGCCAATATTTTCAATACAAGATGCACTACTCAGAGAAACATTCCGTATTGGGTTAATGTGGCAAGAAGGGTTTGGTTGCAGGGGGGGGATTCAGGGGTTTCCTCTGTGAGCAGAATCCAGCAGCTGCCCCATGTCAGATAAGAGCCAGCTCCAGATGGCTCCAAAAGGGACCCACTAATGGCCAGAGCTGAACCAGTGACCGATGTTGATTGGGCCTCTGGGAAGGTATATTTAAGAAAGGGAATAAACTGCTGCACATCTGCAGCTGGGAGCAGCTCGGAGAGCTTACAGTGAGAACCAGCCCTGCAGAAACACCAAGGTCACTGCAGAAGGAAGGCAGGAGTTATTCCAGGAGCAGAAGAAGTTCCCCTGTGGCCTGTAGAGAGGCTCATGGAGAGGTGGGGCAGGCTGTCCCTCTGCAGCTCATGGGTAAAATGGTGGAACAGATCTCCGTGCTGTGGAAGAGCCAACGGTGGAGCAGGTGGATGTGGCCTGAAGGAGGCTGAGGACCACGGAGTATGCCCCTGCAGGAGCAGACTTTGGGCCAGAGCTGTGGCCCATGGAGACATGGAGCATGTGTCCCCCCCATGCATGTGGGGGGGACATGTTGGAGCAGTTTGGTCCCTGTAGTATGGACCCATATTGGAGCAATTCTTGAAGAGCTGCTGCTGTCTGTGGGAAGCCTGTGCTGGATACTTTTGGGAAGGACAGCATCCTGTGGATTGGAGGATTGGAGCATTGGAGCAGGGGAAGACGGTGACTGCGAAGGAGTGGCAGAGACAAACCATTAGGGAATGATCACAGCCCCCCTTCCCCTTTCCCCTGTGCAGTCACTCAGGGGGAGGAGGTGGTAAAAGAGGGCGGATGGGGGGAAGGTGTTTTTAGTTTGCTTTTAGTGTCTCACTGCTCAAATCTGCTAGTGATACACGAGAAATTACATTAATCTCCTATGCTGACACTGTTTTGTCTGTGACGATAATTGTTGAGTGATCGCCCTGTCCTTATCTCAACCCTTGAGCCCTTTCCATTGTATTTTCTCCCCTTTTCTTTTGAGGAGGATGAGTAAAAGAGCAGTTGTGGTGGACTTCAGCTATCCAGCCAGATAAAACCATCACACATGTCCTATGAAAGAGAATAAGTACTCAGAGTACAATTCCCAAATTGTATTTTAGAAAATAAGAAGCAGTTTGATGTTTTGCTCAGTTGATTCCACTGAATCTGTTTTCAGTTCAAACTGTGTTTGGTCCATTCAAATAAAAAAAAAAAAAATAAATCTAAAATTACAATGATATTAAAAATATGTTCATCAGAAATACATACATATGTGTATATATATGTGTATGCATGCAAGTATATATATATATATAGCATGTAGAAAATAATTATGGTAGAAACTCCAGTTTCAACTTGCAAATTATTGAAATAAAATATTTTTAAATAGCTTTCTTCCATAGTAATATGTGAATAATGAGACCTGGTAATCCTAGATGTTTTTGAAGATTGCTCTATTTCAGTATTCAGCCATCTTTGTTCATAATACAACTTATATTGTGAAGTGCCATGACCTGCAACAAATCCCATTTTATCAGAAGAAGAAATGGCACTGCCAGCTTCCTGTCTCCAGACTTGATTCTACATTGATACATTCAAAAACATTGCCTTTTTTGTGGACACTGCACTTCTTTAAAAAATAAGCTTTTTCCTCCTTAGTGTTTTCATAGTTTTTATTTTTGTTGTTGTTGTTGTTGTTGTTGCTGTTTTCCTGTAATCCATAGCATAATTACAAATCTTTTCCATGTGTAATTTATGTGATATTACTGTACTTTCAATTTCAGCTTCCTGATTTGGAGCCTATATGCCACCAAAGTTATTTGTTAATAAATAGGGAAAATACCTGACAGTACAGTTGCTGAGAAGACAGATAAAATGTACCACTTTCAGCATGAAGAATATCTCTAGATTTTAGGAAAATATATTGCAACTGTAATAACTGAAGATATTTGCAGAGAACAGTTTCCTTTGGAATATGTAATATTTGGAAAATTTATTTAATCTATACTTTTTTTTTCAAAGGTGCTAATCAAACTATACATGATTACACAAGGCATGCATAATAATTACTTAAGCAATGGAATCCAATGTTATTTTTGATGACACTGATATGGTCATTACATTTTTATATACATGCACATGCGCACACACATAAACATACACACAGCTTGCTACTGAAAAAATGTGAAAAGCATGGCTTATACCAAAACAAAAACTGTGCATTTCTCCATTTGGTCAATACATGCACTTTTTGGCATCAAATTTCAGTTATATTTCAGTAATTATTATTTTCTTTTATTAGTTTTGGAAATAAGAAATGAGATACAAACCAATAAAAAGTGGGTCAAGAAGTGGTGTTGCTATGGGAAACAGATATTGAAAGTCCTCTGTAATTTCACAGCTTGAGGAAAATACTAGTTGCTTTTGTGTGTCTCCCATGTGACTTCTCCTGAAGTGACATACTTTAAATTACATTGTATTTCTCAAGGCAAGATACCTGACAGGACATATAAGTATATATAATTTATTTATATAGAAAAATGATACACAAAATGAAGGATTGCTCTTTTGATTTTTTTTTTCTTTTTTAAAGTTCAGCTACTACTAACTATAATTTTAAAGTATATTGGAAATATGTTTTGATATTTATCTTATCTATTTAAAATATTTATCTTCTATATAGTGGCTTCTAGCAATAAGAATTTAAAAGGCTCATTACCTTACATGACAACAACCATCTTTAGAGGCAGTAAGAGTGGAATACAGCAGCCTTTAGAAAGTGGTTATTAACTTCCTTTCTTGTCCCATCCACCCTGCCCAGAGCATGGTGAAGAAAATGAAGAAAGATAATTGCAAGAATAATATCGGTTAACTTGACAGATTGCCATCTTGTTTTTAAAGTTTTCTTCTGTAGAGCTTATACTGTGTGCTCCAGCACTCCATAAAATTATAGAATCATTAAGGTTGGAAAAGACCTCTGAGATCATCTAGTCGAACCACCCACCTACCACCCATATTGTCTACTAAACCAGGTCCTCTGAACTACACCCAACCTTTCCGTAAATGCCCCCAGGGACCGTGACTCCACCACTTCCCCGGGCAACCTGTTCCAGCACCTATCCACTCTTTCTGAGGAGAGTTGTTCCCAGTACCCTCAACTGAACCTTCCCTGGTGCAACTTGAGGCTATTGCTGCTTCTCCTATCACTAGTTATCTGTGAAAAGAGGTCGACTCCCAGCTCCCCACACCTTCCTTTTAGGTGGCTGAGAGAGCAATAAAGTCTCCCCTGAGCTTCCTCTTCTCCAGACTAAACAATCCCAGTTCCCTCAGCTGCTCCTCATAAGACTTGTGTTCCAGACCCTTCACCAGCTTTGCAGCCCTTCTCTGGGCACACCTCCAGGCCTCAATGTCTTTCTTGTAGCGAAGGGCCCAAAACTAAACACAGTACTCGAGATGAGGCCTCACCAGAGCTGAGTACAGGGGGAAGATCACCTCCTGGTTCTGCTGGTTACCCTATTTCTGACAGAAGCCAGGATGCTGTTGGCTTTCTTGGCCACCTGGGCACACTTCTGGCTCACTTGTCGCCAAGCATCATAGAATTATAGAATCATAGAAACATCAGGTTGAAAAGGACCTACAAGATCATCTAGTCCACCTGTCCTCCTATCACCAATACTACCCATTAAGCTACCAAATCATATCTTGTAGCACCTCATCCAAGCACATCCTGAAGACCACCAAGGACGGTGACTCAATCACCACCCTGGGCAGGCCATTCCAGTGCCTGACTATTCTTTGAGAGAAAAAGCTTTTCCTAATGTCTAATCTAAATTTCCCCTTGTGCAACTTGTGGCCATTTCCTCAAGTCCTATCATTATTTATCTGAGAGAAGAGGCCAACCCCCTCTTCATCACAACCTCCGTTCAGGAAGCTGTAGAGTGCAATGAGGTCTCCTCTGAGTCTCTTCTTCTCCAGACTAAACAAACCCAGTTCCCTCAGCTGCTCCTCATAAGACTTGTGCTCCAGACCTCTCACCAGTTTTGTTGCCCTTCTCTGGACAAGCTCCAGGGCCTTGATGTCTTTCTTCTAGTGAGGGGCCCAAAACTGAACACAGTACTCAAGATGAGGCCTCACCAGAGCTGAGTACAGGGGAATGATCACCTTCCTCATACTTTTGGATACACTATTTCTAATACAGGCCAGGATGCCACTGACCTTCTTGGCCACCTGGGCACACTGTTGGCTTATGTTCAGATGAGCATTAATCAACACTCCCAGGTCGTTTTCCTCCTCACAGTCTTCTAGCCACTCTGCCTCAAGCCTATAGCATTGCATGGGGTTATTGTGGCCCAAGTGCAGAATCCAGCACTTGGCCTTGTTGAACTTCATCCCATTCTTCTCATCCCAGCAATCCAGCCTATCCAGATCCCTTTGAAGGGTCACCCTACCCTCAGGCAGATTGACACTACCTCTGCAAACTTACTGAGGGTACAATCCCCTCATCTAGGTCATCAATAAAGATTTTAAACAAGATAGGCCCCAGTACTGACCCCTGGGAGGACATCACCTGTAATGGGATGCCAGCTGGACTTAATTCCATTAACTGCTACCCGCTGGGCATGGCCCTCCAGACAGTTCTTTAGCAAAGAGGAGTATACCTGTCCATGCCACAGGCAGCCAATTTCCCCAGGATAATACTGTGGGAGACCATGTCAAAGGCTTTGCTGAAATCTAAGTAGCCTACATCAGCAGCCTTTCCCTCATCTTCCACTCTGGTCCCATGTTCATAGAAGGAGTTGAAGTTGGACAAGCCTTTCATGAACCCATGCTGGCTGGGCCTGATCCCCTGGATGCTATGCATGTGCCATATGATCTCACCCAAGATGATTTGCTCCATAACTTTCCCTGGAACCTAGATCAGGATTACAGGCCTGTAGTTCCCTGGATCCTCTTTACAGCCCTTCTTGTAGATGGGAGTCACATCGACAAGCCTCCAGTCCTCTGGGACCTCTCCAGCTAACCAGAAACACTGATAGATGGTGGAAAGCAGCTTGGCAATCACCTCTGCCAGCTCCCTCAGCAGCCTAGGGTGGAGCCTGTTGGCATCAATCAACACCCCCGGAAATGAAGGTGTATGTCTTGCTTTGCTAGTCCTCCATTTTGGTATTTTCTCTACTCTTTTTAGGTTTGAAAAGGAATTTAAATACTCTTTTAAATTACTGACAGTGGTACATGGTGTACCTTATAAATGACTTTAAAGAAAAATACATTGATTTTTTAAGCTGCAGATAAGTTATCTGGTAAAGGTAAAGGATTTGATTTAGATATGTTCCCTCTTTTGACACATACTGAACTAGATTCTTGCTAAAACATTAAGACTTTGAATTTAGACTTAATAGGCACTTGTCTATATATGTTGACCTGCCTCCAGGCATCTTAGTACAATCTCTTGCCTGGAAGGCAGTCATGTTGACTACTACTTCTGGGAAGGGCAAAGTAAGAACTTTTATATCATTTCTGAACAAGCCGTTCTCATGACCTGCCTGCAATCAGTCTAGGAAGTACCTACTTATTAACTTGTTTTCTGTGAAGAAAAGCATAGAGGTCACTTCTCTTAAATTAACAACAAGGGAGGAATTATAATAAATTCTTTTTTTTTTTTTTTTTTTTTTTTTTTTTTTCATTCAGAGTTACAGGAGTACTAAACAAACTTAAGAAGGAAAAGAAATCTCTGTTATAAGAATATACATACGAGTGCATAGCATATTCAGTGAATTTCACAGGTATTTGTCAAGCAGTCAAGCCTACTGTTTTACAAATTTCTTATCTAGGGTGTCAGTGGGAAAGACAGGTTCAGCTATGACACTATACTAACCTAACTATACAGCTACTAGGTAAAAGGACATATTTATTTATGATATTTTCTACTGAGTTCACTAATTCAAGTAATATTGCTTATGACTCTTTGTGGAACCTGGTAGCAACTTAATGGGACTACCTTAATTTGAAAATATGAGCTGTATTAATTGCTTTTTACTGTACGTGTAATATTCACAAATGCAGATTGACTGTGAATTCTGAATGTGGGTTTCAGAACAACTCTGTAAATCAACAACCTTTGTGAAAGCTTTCTTTCAGTAAAATGGTAAATGAAAACTGTGATGAAGGGCTTTATTAAATGCCTTAAAACAGATATATTTGATTAGCAAAGTGTTCATGTACTATGCACAGTGAAACCAAATTTTATTTGTTTGTTTGTCTGTTTCTTTTACTTTATTATTTTTTTGCTTGTGTGTAAAAATATCTAGGGAATATTATAACCCCTATAAATATGGATGTATTAACTAAAATCTAATATAAAAAATTGGAAATAAAAAAAAATAATAATCTGGATTATGTACATATACATCATCATCAAGGACAAAACCCAGTTCTAATGATGGTGAGACCTGTCCTCACTGTGGGTAAGTTTCTCATCTTCTGCCCTGGAGCTCTACACTTTTCCCAGCTGCACAGATTTTCTATACTTGAATCATGATTTACATGGCTTATAGTCAAGTATGATGGCCAATAAATATTAAATAATTCCAAGGATGAAGTCTTAGAGCTTTAGAGCTCCAGAACACTTTAGGAAGGAAAAATTACCTAATTTTCTTATACAGAAAATAAAATTATTCTCTAGATCTTATTGAAGATGGTATGAATTCCTCTAGTGGTTTTATCTGGCTGGATAGCTGAAGTCCACCACAACTGCTCTTTTACTCATCCTCCTCAAAAGAAAAGGGGAGAAAATACAATGGAAAGGGCTCAAGGGTTGAGATAAGGACAGGGCGATCACTCAACAATTATCGTCACAGACAAAACAGTGTCAGCATAGGAGATTAATGTAATTTCTCGTGTATCACTAGCAGATTTGAGCAGTGAGACACTAAAAGCAAACTAAAAACACCTTCCCCCCATCCGCCCTCTTTTACCACCTCCTCCCCCTGAGTGACTGCACAGGGGAAAGGGGAAGGGGGGCTGTGATCATTCTCTAATGGTTTGTCTCTGCCACTCCTTCGCAGTCACCGTCTTCCCCTGCTCCAATGCTCCAATCCTCCAATCCACAGGATGCTGTCCTTCCCAAAAGTATCCAGCACAGGCTTCCCACAGACAGCAGCAGCTCTTCAAGAATTGCTCCAATATGGGTCCATACTACAGGGACCAAACTGCTCCAACATGTAGAAATGCTGACTTATTGCCTTCCATGAAATGTACAACTCTGTTTCCTTTAACATTTGATTATAAAAATACTCCAGATATTAAAAACACATTTACAGGGGATTAATCAGAGTGTAGTCAATGACTCCAAGTATGCCTGGTATATAAAATATATCAGGGTTTGTGTTCAGTTCATCACTGACTTTTCTTTCTACTTTTTGTGCTACACATTAGCAAGTTGCTTCAGTTTACATAAATTACATAATATCCAGTCTTTCTTATCTGAACTTCCTCTGATACAGCTTCATGCTGTTCCCTCACATCATAACAGGATAGAACATCTCAAGCTGGAGGGGATCCACAAGGGTCCATTGAGTCCAACTCCTGGTTCCACACAGGAGTACCTGAAAATTAAACCATATGTCTGAGAGCGTTGTCCAAACACTTGAACTCCATCAGGCTCAGCACCATGACCCTGGAAAGTCTGTTCCAGTGCCTGACCACCTCTCAGGGAAGCACTTTTTCAAAACACATATTTGTAATTTGAATGATCCATTAGACTTCCATGAAACTCTAGCCTTTCTTTCTTTTTATTTAAAAAAAAAATATTATTATTATTATTTTTCCTCCTGTCAACATGCAGTTCAGCTTATATAGAATAAACATTTTAGGTATTTTCTGTATTCTGTAACCCAGTGTTACAGCCCTATAAATAAGGACTCAGAGGACTCAGAGAAACTCATGTCATTGTAGTTAGTCACAGTATTATTGTTTTTGTTTTGCTTTGTTTTGTTTTGTTTTGTTTTTTAACTATTATGGAAAAAATAATTCTAATGATATTTTACGTGAAGGAAATTATTCAATGTATAAGCTGCATTACTTTTTTTGAGATACATGGATCAGGAAAAACATTGTGTCTGTCATACTAGACTTATGCTCTAATTAGTGTTTATAAATTGAAGTGAAAACAAGGAAGAGGTGTTTGTAAACCTAGAAATTTCCCCTATCATGTAGAAATGATATACATTGTTCTGTTTCCTTGTATTTCAGGTACATTAATGAAAGAAGTAACATTTGCAGACCCCATGCCATATAGTCACAATTTGTTCTTTCACAAAAGAAAACAAAGAGAAGAGAAGAGAAGAGAAGAGAAGAGAAGAGAAGAGAAGAGAAGAGAAGAGAAGAGAAGAGAAGAGAAGAGAAGAGAAGAGAAGAGAAGAGAAGAGAAGAGAAGAGAAGAGAAGAGAAGAGAGAAGAGAAGAGAAGAGAAGAGAAGAGAAGAGAAGAGAAGAGAAGAGAAGAGAAGAGAAGAGAAGAGAAGAGAAGAGAAGAGAAGAGAAGAGAAGAGAAGAGAAGAGAAGAGAAGAGAAGAGAAGAGAAGAAAGCTGCTGAGTATTATAGATATTAATGATTTTTAGAAAAATGTAATAAATGGCATCTAAAGCATTGCCAGGCTTTTATGTCATTATTCATGAATGACTAATGTCTTCAGAGGACAGTAGCTCTGATATCCAAGGAAGCAATGATGAGCCCCAGAGAAGAAAGATGCAAGGAAGCAGTTTGTCATAGTATCCAAACACCAGAGCTATGTATGATATGAGATTTTAACAAAAGTGAAAATTAATTAGTTTTCCTGAATGCTAAGAATAACGTTATTCAGGAAGAGAGTCAAACATGTACAGTGGTTGAAATATCTGAAGAAAGGAGTGGAGTGGGAGTGGTAATGGGAAAGAAAAGTAAAAACAAGCAATACAAGAATAAACCATATTAGAATTTGATAGCTAGCAAAATATCATATAGTCTTTTTTATATTTTGGCTGCACTTACTAATTAAGCTCTCAACAAAATTACATTTTACAGAGTAATTAATATTTTAGCAACATATTACAATAGAATTCATTAACATCAATAATTAAAAATAAAATAATCTGTTAAAATAAATCAAGTGTAATTCATTTATTTTCTAGCCAATTGTTAAAGTGTATTCTTTTAATTAGTCATATATATTCAAAAAATACAGCTCACATTCTTTACTAAGAAAAAGAATGGGATTTGATATTGAAATAAGCAGCTAACTATGTATCAGTGATTGTTGTATTTCATTTGATTGCTGTATTTCATTAATTACAAAAATTTTCCTTTTCTTCTTTTTCTTCACCGTCGACACTGTCTTCTTGGTTCATCAGAAACAGGATTTAGGCCAATGCTGAGAAAAGCCACTGGGAATTTTTTCATTGACTTTGAAAAAGTTTGGAGAAATAGATTCTCTATAAAAAAAGAGTTCTCCAGATATGGGAAACAATTTCATTCTAAGTCCTCTCATACAATTTTTTATAGTGATGGTAGCTTTCAACACATAAATTCCAATTACGGTAACTTTTGAGGATATAAGTGAAATTTAAACAGGTTTGTTAGTACCAGTGATAGGGCAGGATACATTTTGCACTGATATCACATTTTTGTTTGTTTGTTTGTTTGTTTAGTTACTGAGGAAGCTCACCATAGTTAAATGAAGAAATAAAATAATGTATTTTATAAAAAAGGAGTGAGAGGCAACACGTATTTTCATTATATCAACTATTTATATGTTTACACAATGAGTCTAAGACTACCGATTTTATAGTACATAGACTACCGATTTTATAGTACAACTGTGAAGTTGTATTACACTCCTTAAAATTTTCAGGAATATACCAGGAATTACGGTGCAGGTATGTACATTGAGGTGGTTACATGTAAACTATGCCCTCCTCTGTGAAAAATTAGGTTTACCTCATTAAATATGTCTGTTTTAACATTATGAGGTCATGCCAACGTAGTGCTGTCATATCGAAACCTGTGTTATTCTGAAACAGCAGCTGGATGCTAACTCTACAGCAAATTCCAAGTTTGGAAAACCCAGTAGGACTTAAATCCACACAATTTTTTACTACATTATTAGTACCAGTAAACTCATGTTCAAATGTGTTATATATCCGGTTATATATCACACATTGTCTCAAAGTTGTCACATGGATGATGGACTGTATAACACTAATAGCTGCTACTCCAGTGATGTATATATAGCAAATGCCATCACTCCAGATAAATATGTCATCATGGCAACATAATTTGTGCTAAAATACTTCAGTAGCATGATTGTAAATATAATACAAGTGCATAGACCACTTATTCTGTAATGTGCTATAGAACTGTTTACTCTGTATGTCCTTGTGTGTTTGCACATCTTTATAATCAGATAGTCTTCTGTTTTCAGGATATAGACATTTTTCTTGATTATTAACAGCCCAATGTTAAGTTCTTCTAAGGCTAATACCTTTAACACAAAAAAATCTTATAATATCTTT
The DNA here is from genome assembly GCF_047663525.1 of Anas platyrhynchos. Lineage (NCBI taxonomy): Eukaryota > Metazoa > Chordata > Aves > Anseriformes > Anatidae > Anas > Anas platyrhynchos. Next base: position 50,369,866 of record NC_092587.1, on the reverse strand, counting down.
GCCCTGATAAACTTGACCATGTGTTTCTATGTCTTTGGAAAACCAGTTTTCCATGTCAGGAGTCTCACTGTAAGATTATGGGCTATCCATTATTATTGTTCTCCTTCAATTGTTATTTTTCCTTTATTTCTCATAGCTTCCTTCTTCTATCTCCAATTGATCTTTCTCTTATTTATTTTTTTTTCAACCCAAACAAGTGTCAAAGCTGTTTTGATATTCAGACCTATTCCAATTATTTGGCAATATTTAATGATCTGTTAAATAAATTGTGGTTTCTATCCAAAGCAAACTGAAGAAATGCCAAAGCCACATAAACAAACAAACATACCAATAAATGAATAAAAAAGAAAAATAACCAATCAATCTAAAATCAGAAAAAAATGAGCTGAAAATCTGTCACAATCAAAGCTTATGCTTCCCTAGGTCAGGAGTCATGGCTTAATAGAAAATGTAGAGACAGTTCATGGGAAAACTCTGACAGGAGGGGACCTCAGGAGGTCTCTAATCCAAAACCCTGCTCAATGCCTGATCAGAAAAGGCTGCTTATGCTTATACCTAGTCAGGCACTGACTTCTCATCTGTCTGGGCATCCTGTTCAACAATCCTCCCAGAAAGAAAGTTTCACTTTCCAATTAGAGATTTTCCTGTTTTGATCTACACCCGTTGTTTCTTGCATTCTCAGAATACACCACTATGAAGGCTGTTTTCTCCACCATCTCCATGTAGAGCATTTATTAGTTCCAACCCCAAGCCATTTCTTCTACAGACTGAACAATTCCTGCTTCCCCTGCTTTTCCTGGCAGGTGTTCAGCTCTATGGTCATCTTGTCAGCTTCACCAAACTTGCTCCTGTCTGTCTTGTATTGAGGGGGTCCAAAAGGTAGAAGCTGTATAGATAAAATTTAATGACTGCTCATTAAAAACCTGTCACACAAGCTCTCAACCAGTCTGTCATCCAACCTACAGAGAAATTCCAAACTGCACCTTTGTTCTGAAAGCATCTCAGTATTACATGTCTTTAAACTATGGAGACTCTAGAGAAGTAGTCCTGCCACAATTGTTTCCTCCCCATACTGCTAAACGAAATCAGGAGTTTTCCTGTTGTGTTCAATGTTCTGTTCTTCCCTTTGTTGAGGGAGAACATTGGAGGAATGTTTTTTTAAATAAAAATATTTAAAAGAAATAGTCTAGCTTTTGTCACTCTGACTGCATGCCCTGCCGAATCATTTTGTTGGAAATTCATTCCACTGTTTTATTTAGATCTTGGATCTTCTTCATGCAACAATTTTCTTTTCAAAATATTGCTTTAGTATTTTTAAATTCTTCTTTGTTTGTTTTCAGAAGCATGTAGTTGTCTTTCTTTTTCTTTAGTAAGTGATGAGGTCTCAATTATTATAGAAAAAATATAGGCATTGTTTTCTAGGCATTCTAGGTGTTGTTTTTGTTTTGTTTTGTTTTAATTTAAAAATTATCTGTAGACTTATAAATGCTTTTCCTATTATTGTTTTTTCTTGTTAAATTATAGGCAACAATTAACACTCATAGGTATTTAAACCATTCAGCTTGTCGATATCTACTGTAGTATATAACAGATAACTGGGTATTACAAATCTTTCTTGTTCTCTCCTAATATCCATTTTTTATATAAGTATATATAAGTATTGTACAGATGTGAGACATCCTGCAGTGTTTTTTTACACCAAATATTTTCAAAACTTCAAGTTCTTTATGTTTGCTTTCAGGATTTCAAAAGACAAAATTCATGTGCAAAGCATTCAGTTTGATTATCCTTTCTTGGCTTAAATAATCTTACAAGAATGCTGTAAAATATTAAGCTTTTCATTCTCATTGACTTTTGAGATTCTTCAATATTTTCCTCCCTTTCACAAATCAGTTCAGCATCTGAAAATATTGTCTCATGGGTTATATCTTTATGTTTTATCTTTCTGTAAATTTTTGTGACAAAGATTTATACTTTCAATCTTGGGCAAATTTGATTGTCTTCTTTACAGAAAGACTCCTACAAACCAGTTCCCAATCATTAGTATTAGAATCATAGTACAGAATCATAGAATGGCTTGGGTTGGAAGGGATCTAGTTCCAAACTCCCTGACATGAACAGTGATGCCACCCACTAAATCATGTTGCCCAGGGCCTCATCCTTATTTCTTTCTGTCTTCATCTGCTTCACCAAACCACAAAAATAAATAAATAAATAAATAAATAAATAAATAAATAAATAAATAAATAAAAGCCTTTTGAGGTACATTATTTTGGTCTCTTTCTTTGGTTTCTTTTTTATTTTCACATTACTCAAGACATGACTGATTCTGAAAACACAGTTTGCAATTCATTTTAGAGACACAAATTTGTAGAATCGTATTCTCATATCACTCCCTGTGTTCTTCATTTTCATTGTCTCTGGTGCCTCTTTGAATATGTCATATGAGATTTTAACATTATCTGAAATCTACGTGGCAATCTTCTAAATACTTGCTTTCAACTTGATACTCCTATCTATATTTTAGCTATCACAAACAATCTGAATTTACCTGCAGTTCATCTCTTTAACATAGCAAGCATTTTTTTTTAAATAACATTCTTCCAAGCCAGTGGTCTGAGTATAAACACACCCTCAGGCTTCTCTTGTTCTTGAGATCACTCTCATGTCAGGAATCAACAAATGCATGATTAAGCTGATTGGTAGTAACCAATGTCCTCACTCATTTTGGGTTGCCTTGATATGATAAGTTTATGAAACAGTTCTCTTTACAGACACAACTTTGTATGTGTTTATTTAATTATTGTCTCTTTGTTCTTTCTTCATATCATTAAGACTCTTACTAATTGCAATTGTTTTATATGCAGGTGTGTTTCATACTTCCATAGTACAGTCACCCACTAGTATTTGTTTCATTCAGGGAGACTACCTTCTATTTTTTAATGCTTTTCATAAAATGCTTTTCATAAAACATATATTTAAACTTCCATCCATTCGGAAGCTGCATTTAAGATCAATATTTTACCATTTTGCTTTTATTCTTAGACAGCAGATTCTTCACTGATAGTGTCAAAACCAATAACTGCTGATAATAGAGAATCATTGGTCAAGAAACTAAGTCCTATTTCATGCCTCAGAATCCCTTCCCTCCTATAAAACAGTGTGAATTCACTATCTTAAAAGATCCACACCCCGGGTATCTTGTGAGGCTGTGATATGTATGCAGTGTTTCAAAAGTACATGGAGGGTTCCATCCTATTTATGCACTGAATATTCCACATTCCAACTCCCTGTCTTTTTTTCTATGTTTTCTAATCCCACCCAATAGTTTACTTTTGGGTTCAAAATTTTAGAGGACTCATAGTACATGAGATGTTAAAGGAAAACCTTTTTTTTTTTTTTTTTTTTCTCTCATCTAAGTGATTGAGATTCACACCAGAATATAACTTTTATATATACAATGTTCTAATGGATATATTTGTTTTCCCCTATGAGAACAATTATTCCTAGATCTTTGTATTTGACTTTGTATTTCTTAAAATAAGAGTTAAATTTCTTAATATATGTGTAAGAACACACACACATATATATGTATATGTGTGTGAGAACACATATATATACAGAGCTTATTCAAAGTCACAGGACACAAGGTGGGCTTCTTATGCAAGCCAGCAAACACAGAAGACTTTCTGCTAATAGTAATGTATTTCAAGTCTCTCAAGACACTCCAGAGCCGTAGCCACTTTAATCTGATTATACAGGTTTGCTTGGAGTATTTCTTAACTAGGGTAGACTGAAACATCAGGAAAAGATGTGTTTGAATAAAGGCACTGCAAAATCTGAAAACAATAAAGGAGGCAATCTTCTGTGATATTTGCTGATTCTGAGGACAAAATGTGTCTTTAACCTGAGTATATGTTACTATAAAAACTAAAAACAGTATTGTCAAGCAATAGGTGAAAATATCCCTTATCATAAGGAAATCATAACCTGTAAAATACACATACCTTAGTTTAAGAATGAAGAAATATCTGTATTCCTAACAGGAGTAATAGGATGAAAATACACACACACACCACCATCACCAAAAGTTACATTATTAGACTATGAAATGATATTTCAGTAAAAGAGAGAAAAATCTTCCCTCTTGCATCTTATGAAGTATATAAGGGGAAATGTTTGGATATGTTTATGCAGTCACAGGAATCCTGCATTGCCTAAGAAATATACCTGAAAAAATAAATGCATTTTGAATTTGTAAATGCTAAAACATGATTTTACACAAGAGTTTTAAAGACTGATATATTAGTTCAGGTATACTTAACAAGGATATCTTTTTTTTTTTTTTTTTTTTTTGTTGGAGGACGTGAAAAAAATAAACTTCTCACTCATATGGCTGAAAAAATGTGAAAATTTACTAGAAAACATAAATCTACTAGAAAACATAAATCTACTAGAAAACATAAACTTTCCATATTTCTAGTATGTTTTAAATTACCTGTTCCCCCTTTTTTTTTTTTTATCAGATTATGCTTTGTTGACATCTGTGTAAACAAAGGTTAGTACTTTTAGCACTGCTTTTGTAATGAGTGAAATAAAGAGCTACATTCTACATTTAAGGAACAAATACTAGAATTACTCCATGGCACAGGTTTGACATAGAGGTTGCAAAATTATTTCAATTAATTCAATAGGAAACAAAAGAAACATGAATTAAGAATGGAAAAACAAACAAACAAACAAAAACAACACCATCATATTCTGAAATTTGACTAATAATAGTGACAAAATTTGTCAAATAATGATTTGATTAATAATAGTGAAAATATCACTTTAGTGATTATGGAAAATTGTTAATTGTTATTTTTAATTCAATAGATATAAGGGAACAATTCTCTAAATACATTACATGTACATCTCTATATACATGCATAAATATGAAAACAACCTACATTTCACTATGTGTAGAGTAAGTCTAAGTCTTTGAATTTGTCATCAAAGGAAAATTTAGAAGAGTGATGTAAAAGAACAAAAGAGAAACCAGTTAAGGAGGTGATTAAATTTTTAATAAAAATATTAATTAAAAGCAGATATAGAATGCCATTTGACAGTTTAACCACAGCTAATTAGTGTGTAATTAGTGTGGGTAAGCTTGAATGTAAGCTTGAATGGAAGATTTAAAAAGATTTAAAAAGATTTAAAAAATGTTATATTAGATTATTGAAGTTTATGTCATTAGTGATTTTTAGCATTTAAGGTAATTATATTACTTTCCATCATGATGTGTCCAATCAGAAATTGCACATTAATATGATCTTATATTTACTTATATATATATTATATAGTATATATATTTGCTTATATTTTTATTGTCTGACTTACTATGAATTTAACCAAGAATGATGAAAACTCAGCTTTACATTTTACTCTCTAAAAATGAATTCTTTTATGTTATTAGCAAGTATGTTAAAATGGTGCATAGTGCACCACTAACAGACAGAATAATAGTCTGACAGAATAATATATTTTATCATTTCATAATAGCATAATTTCACAAAGTATCTTATTCAGATATGAGTTTATTGGCAAAATTAACAGTGTATTCGAAACCATTCGTATTACAACCTGAAAGGCAGAAAATGATCTTTATAGAAAAATCAGTAAAGAATACCAACCTTCTCCTATAAATCATATTGACCATTTTAAGTGTGAATAGTTACTTATGGTAAATCAGATAAAGAACATTTGTTATTTAGTATACAATGCATAGGTAGTAGATGGATTTTTTTTTTTTTTTTTAACTTTTTCATTTGTGGTCATAAAAAATGCAGCATGTAATGTGTTGTGATGCTTGTTTGGTCTTTCCTATTTTTAGCCTCATGGCACTAATAAATGTATCTATTACAAATGGGACATGATGCACAAGGAAGCAAAATAAATTCATGTAGCAAAATTGTAAGAAAGCAGGCAATTGAAGGACTTCTTTTCTTGTTAACTGAGAATTTGTAGGGGATATTCTCCTAGGGAACACATTTTTAGCAGAAAATATTTCACTGATAATAAAAAAATGACTAGCTAATCCTCTTGAGATAAATAGATATCTCTTGTTCTATCTATAATCCACATGAATAAGTAATTCTGGCCACAGATCTACTATGCTTGCATCTGACTCCAATAAATCTGCTTGCTTAGATAAACGATGACTAGGACCTCTGTTATTGTTTTGCTTCCCTTGCTATCATTTTTATCTTGATTTTTTTATTTCTTCTGTAGAAATAAGTCTAAAAATTCAGCTTGACTTTCTTTTGAATTCTAAAACTTTCAGCAGATAGTAAGTGGCAGAATCTAACACATTAATTAAGCACAACATAACAGTTAAGTGCATCTCTTACATCTAATGAACTATCTCAAGCACCTGCTAAAAATCTCAGAAAAAGTAGCATCTTGTCTTGGACATTCCTCCCATTCTCATACATGCCATGCGAAACAAAGGAAATGCATGAGTACAAAAAAAGAAACATAACTTTCCCATGTAGAAAATAACACATTCTACAACAGTGGTCAGCAACTCCAGACCCATTTCTGAGCTGTATGTATCCAATAGTCAGGTATTTCCAAAATGAACTTCCCTTTCTTGGCAGATGTTGCAGATTCTATCAAAAAGATTAATTGCCTCCAGTTATTCAAGCATTGTTATCCTCCGTGTATAGGGCACAGTTCTGAATGCAGAGCCTCAATAAACAGCTACCTCTTCCCTGAATCAGCCCTGATGAAGGGTTGTCCCAGCCAACTGCAAAAGAAAGCTGGAACAAAGCATCACCTGCCAGTATTTACTGAGAGATAAGGAAAGACTGTGCCTTTGCACCTTGATTCATCTAGAATTATGAGTAAATAATTTATGCAAATTACATGTTTTGAAGCTGTTTTCCTTCCCTTTTCCTCAATTAACTTCCAAGGGTCGGCAAAACACCATGGTGCTTAGAACTTTACAACGCAGGCCTTCAACACATACGCATGTTCTTCCTTCACTGTCTGTACTGATATATACCTGGCCTTAATGGCTGTGTACCACCTCCATTTTCCCAAGAGATAGCCTGAGGAAATCATGGACTTTCAAGATACTTTTAAAATTTAAAATTTAATTTAAATTTTCTAAATTTTCTTAAAAATAAATAATTAATTGAAATTGCTAATTAGGAAGCTAAGTATCAGTTAATACTCTTCCAGTTTTTTAATGTTAATTTAAAACTTTAAAGTTTTTTAATGTTCATTTCTGAGTGGAAGCTTATACTAATATCCATCAAAGACATGTCTGAAATGCTTTATGTCATGTTAGTAATTTTAAGTTTAAAAAGCTGAAATGTAAATTTGATTTGAAATGTGTTCATGGGTTTGCATGCATAACTCAAGATGAGGCCTAACATTCAGACAAACGTTACATTAATTATTTTTTTCCATATAAAGAAAATCCCTTCACATTTTAATTTTCTTTTGCTATTACACGTTCTATACTTAAATAAATAAAGAGGGTGGAGTCATATTTATAATCATCTACATTTTATTTCTAAAACTTTACACACTATTTCATTTACCTGCTGTCTATGCAATTATAATGTAAAGACATATAAAAAGTCTTTCTTTAATACATTTGGATGTCAGTCTGACAGAGACAAACTTTCTGTTCTTATACATTTAAAATCGCAACATGCTGAATTGTTTGACCACAGCCTAGTAACAAATGTGATAACATGATCCATGTTAACTAAAGGAACAGGCTGTACTCATCTTCTTTAAATTAAGAATAAGAAAAAAGGTATTCTGAGAGGTGAGGGTAAATAATTGTAGAATTGAACAAAATTGAGTCCAATACAATCTCCAAACAAATACAGTTTGAAGTATACACGTGAGTGCCATATATATGTATTATAATTAATGTCAAACTAACTCTTAAAAAAAATAATTACAAAAATTAATCTCCTACACAAATAAACCAATTTTTTTTTTTTTTTTGCTTACTGAAATTTATATACTTCAAACCGTTGTATGTTTACTTTACAAAGCTGTTAGTATGATAAAATTTAGAAGTTAGTGTTCAAAGCACCTTAAAGCATTTTCTACATTAGTATTATTATTGAATTATGATAAAATTTTGTTATTATAAGATTCAATGGTTACTTTCAAAAATGTTTCTATTGCCAATATAAAAACATGATTTTGCTTATAGAATCAAGAATATTCCTTTATTTTAAGAGATAAATGATGTGATATTTTAAGGATGTATTCTGCAGGCATGTAAACCTTATAAGATTTGTATAAATTGAGGTAATTGAGGGTATTCTTCAACCACACACTGACCCTAGGGAGAACAGGTGCTGGTTACACCCAAAGTTATGTAGAGCACGAGGTAAGAATATATTATATTGTCAGTTCAATATTGTTATATTGAACTATCTTAAGTTTTTTGTAAGTTTTATCATGTTTATTATGTCAGTCTGTATGTGCTCTTCATTATTACTGGACTAAAAAATCTCTCAGGTAGAGAACTAAAATTAGTAAAAACTAGCATTTGATTCTTATGTTGATATTTACAAAACTGTCTCATATTCAGTCAGGACTAAAATATTAAGATTGACTTTTAAAAGAAGAAAACCAAAATATTTAGAAATGTCAAAACTTATGTCAGTGTTTTATACTGAACTTAGATCTATTGATATATTTGAATCAAACTATTCAATTTCAGTTTGTTGAACTGATCTTACAGATAACTACTTGACATGAGTCAATTCAACATTCATCTATATTTCTCAACTTCTCATTTAGCTGAAGTTTTCATTCAATATACAAATGTACATATATTATTTATATATATTATTTAATTTAGGAGGAGTTATTGTAATGTTTTAGGTAAAAATAAATTTCAACTGATGATAGCAGAAGTTTTATCAACTTTATATTTATTGCATACCTACTAATATTTAGGATATTTTCTTGAAGCTAGAGAATCTACTTGTGTGGTTACCTTGTCTTTTTATGCTAATTATCCAGTAGCAAAATTTATAAAGAAAATTTTGAAAGTTGAAATTCTAAATAGAATCTGGAAAATAGAGATTTCTATTTTACATGCGAAGATAGAAATGCTGTCAAAGTGTGTGTGTTTTTTTTTTTTAACTTTATTTACTTATGTATTTATTTATTTTTCTGTTAAGGCCCAAGAAAATGCTTCAGCAAGGTTTTGTTGACTAAGAATTTGTTACTTGTCAACTGCAAAGTAGTATACTTCCTATATGGTCTGATTCCTTATCAATTTTCATATCAAATGTTTTGTTTCACTCTAGGCTACATAGTATCAATATGTTTACAACTATATTTTTAGTCTTTGAGTGTAGTATTCAGCTTAGTTATTTCTATAGTTGTGGATTGTATTAAACTTTGAATGCTTATTTTCAACAGTGATGGGAATAAGAAGAAATAAACTAGGATGGATGGGCCATTGAAACCACTGTTAATATCATTATAATAGAACACGTTAACAATTGTCTCTTTTAGAGTATGGTAATAAAGTAACAATATCGTTCCAAGAATGAGTTTGCCTTTATCAAGGCTATGATAAGGACAGTTTTACAGAGAAACAGTAATTTATCTGATGATTCCAGGATAAAAGTCAATGATAATATCAAGTAAATGAGAACATAAAAGCGGTTGGCCAGGCAGGATAATGTTTTTCACTGAGCATGAAATATCATTTATGAAAATGGTAGTGATAGCAAAACCATTTGTTTTATTATATGGGCATAGGACAAACTGTGCCTATAGATTAAAATCTGAAACAGATATGTCTGATTTTTAGAATTGTTAAGGAGTCTTTAGCTACTTTAGAAAAATACATCTTTTCTAAGCCTCAGCTCATTGTCACTGACAGCTATTACATCATATTCTGTTTTGATCAATTTTTCTGATTCACATTTAAAATATCAATAGTATTTGACAAGTACAATACAAATAATTGGTAGATTAAGTATGCAGAATAGAGAAGAGCTGTCAAGAGTTTTTTCTTTGTTGCTGGTTCTGGTAGTAGTGTTTTGTTTGTTTGTTTGTTTGTTTGTTTGTTTGTTTGTTTGTTTTTATGTAGAACCCGTTCATAAAGCTTTTCAGTTATTCAGGCTATTTTCCATGCTAATAAAATTAGATACAGTAAGCCATCTTTCTCACTAATTAGTTAAAAGAGTTCCATGTAATTTTTAGAACTGTGGGTAAGGGGCTGAATTGGCTTTTGAATTTTTGAACTGCATTTTCCTTTACTTGCTTTACTTGCAGTCATGTTGAAGCTGCTGTTGACCTGTACCCCTTTCTGTATAGCTGCTTTCCAGCCACTTGTCACCAAGTCTGTACCTCTATCTTGCATCACTCCATCCTAGGTGCAGCACCCAGCATTTATATTTGTTAAATTTTATACCACTGATGATTGCCTCAGCCTCCAATCTATAGATCCTTCTGAATGGCCTCTCATCCCTCCACAGAGTCAACAACACCTCCCAGTGTGTCATTGTCACTGAACTTGCTAAGGATGCATTCTACTCCTGCATCCAGATCATTAATAAAAATGTTAAATAGGACTGGCCCTAGAATTGAGCAGTGGGGAACATCACCAATGACTGGCCACCACACTTTGAGCTCTGTCATTTAGACAGTTTATCACTCAGTCAGATAATGACAGGACAAGGAAGAATGGTTTTAAACCAAAAGAGGGGAGCTTTAAATTAGAGGTTAGGAGGAAATTTTTCACTCAGAGGGTGGTGAGTACAGGTTGCAACCTGAGCTAGTGGGTGGCAGGGGAGTTGGAACTAAATGATCTGTGAGGTTCCTTCCAACCAAACACATTCTATGATTCTATGATTCGGAGTAATGTGAAACTGTTTATCTCACAGTTGATAAATATATAGTCTAAGACTAAGGGCTTAGTCTAAGTCTAAGGGCTGCATTCTTATTACAGACCTGTTGCTTGATCAGCTGCATACTAATAAAATAAAACAAAACAAAAGCAAAATGATAATAAAACACAGCACAAAAGGTTTGAATATTCCCTCATCATCATACAAGAGTGTAAGAGTGCACAGTGTTGTCATTCTGATAAGTTTTTATCATAAATAAATATCCACAGTATGTAAATACTAGGAATATTAAATAATAATAATGAGAGATCAGTTGCACTTTTAATTCATAGAGACATTAAATATCTTGTGGCTAAAATTTCTGCAATGGTACAGAAGATGTCTGAATCCTGAATCTCAACACTCAAAGTGTAGTTTACTCTGATATAGATTAACCACATTTTCATGACAGTCTTCCTGCATTATGCAAAATGAATTTGATTACCCAAATAGCATTTCAAGTAAATACTAACAATCATAGAAAAAGACTGAATAATGTCAAATACTGACCCAGGCAATGAATATGATTTTCACAGGTGCTCAGTGGTTTATGGCTCATGGTTTAGCAAGTCCTTCAACAGTTTCCTGTCATCTACTTGTTTAATCTTGCTTTGTTATCTAGTTTTAATCTAGTTGTTCTATCTTGCTTTGTTTAATGTCATTACCCACTTTCAGAAATATGTTTCCAGAAATTTCTCAGTGAACTTCTCAAAACAGCTAGGATAGTTCTCAAGGGACTGCTTAAACCAAGTTTATAATTTTACCTACAGTTTGAAATTACAAGGTCAGTAATCAGACCACTGCAAAAGAATTTATTATAATGAAACATATCTCCCATGGGAAAGTTTAACACATTTTTATTTTCAATATTCCACTCATGATTCAAAAGCTTTCATTCTGCTGACATGAGATATCAGTCATCTTCTTACTGCAGAAAAGGAAATTAGCAGTAGTTTAGGCCTGTAGTGTTCAACTTTGATTTCATTAATGCATCTTAAGGATTTTTGCCTTGTCAAAGCCTACAATGCTTGAGTTCTGTAGCACAATATGTCTTGAAATCTAATAACATTCTCCATAAAAATACAAACAATAATAATAGAACAGTTCTACTTCTTTCTGAACTCAATTGAAAGTAGAAACTAGGAAAGTAATTTAAAAACTAGGGAGAAAAACACCCTAGATATGTCTTTGTCAGTATATTAACCCACAACCTGGGTTAATATAAGTAAAGTCTGAAGATTTTCAGCAGATCAATCTTTATTCCAGTTTGTTTCTAGTTACCGTCTCTTCAGGCAATTGATTTCAAGGGATTATGATATAACAATATTAAAAATAGATCTGCGGTACTGTATCTCTCTTATTGTATATGCGTTATATGTTGTGCATATTGTATACGCGCTATATGTATGCATATATTTGGAAGGTAGATATTGTGAAGATATGATTTTGGTACTGAAGATAAACTTTCCACATGGCTCAGACTAAATCTTTAGGCATCATTTTAAGCAGACTGTTGAGTGATAAAAAAAAAAATAAAAATCTGATATTTCTGATATATAAGGTCATCAACATTACTTTCTTTATTGTACCCTTCTACAATAAAAACATTAACACTGAAGAAAAATATAAACCCTGAAATTAGAGAATTAGAAACGATGAGTCTCTTGAGCCAAGCAGCCAGTTGCATTAAAATATAATTAAAACAAAACCAAATATATTTAACTGCAGAAGGAAGGAAGTGTGGAGAGAAGAAAAATAAGAAGAAAAGTTTTGGGGGGACGGGTGAATCCTACATATTCAGTTGTTTTTCCACATAATAATTATGCCATTAAATTCTTCTGTATGAAAAACAAACAAACAAGCAGCAACAACAACAACAAAAGATGCAACACTCTTTGGAGTAATGAACTTTAGATTAAACATTCATGAAAGGTGTTATTATTAGTATTAATTAATGTTATTATTGTCGTCATAATTATTATTAATGATTCTATTGTTTACCATAAAATCACACATAAATTGCATTGCAACACATTACCAAATGAGATGGCATTGGTTACATACATTTCTTTGCAGGAGACAAATTATTTTTTCTCTACAAGTTTTCTTCATATCTTGTTCTGTAAATGTAAACCTATTGAATATTATATTGCGTTGCCATGATAATTCCAGATGGCAAATTCAGAACAAGGCAAAAAAATGTTGAAGTTACAAAGATGATAGAAATTGTGGAAGAGGAAAACACACCTTTGATTTTCCTAACATATGTTACCTGATTACATTACTACATGAAGGAAGGCATTCAGAGAAGAAATGTGTGTATATAAAATACAGTATAGTCCAAATTGCTTTGAAGCAATGAAGCATCTTCATTGTTAGATTGATCTAGTGTTAATGGAGTACTTGAGAAGCAGTAGGCCTAGATTTTGGTGCTTCTCTTCCAATGCTTGTTGAAATGTACATCTTTCTTTTCCTTTTGTAGAGAACAGACTACAAACTAAACAATAAGTAATATTCCGTCTTTCAGGTAATAGCTGTGTTACTGACTACGTTAGAAATTGGTGAGGCCCAGAATGAGTAGGTCTGTAGATCCAAATCGTTTTGGTGTAAGCATTCATTCTCCACGTTTTATTCATATCTAGGGTGAGTATATGGCAGGGGGTGAAGGGTGTAATTTCTGATTTAATCTCCTTTGGTCATGTGGACTGAAATTCTTCTGAGACAAATTCCATTAAACAGAGGCAATCATGTAGTTCACTTCAAAAGTGCACTCCAAATCTAAACTAAGATACTAGTATAGACATGTCCACTATGCAGCAAAGAAAAAAGTATATTTTGGGTTAGAGACTGACTTTGGAGAGAAGTTTCTGAGTTTCAGTACTTGTTTATACTTTTTATTCATTGCTTACTTGACATAAAATATGCAAACACATCTATACTGTGCACATAACAGCATAATCAGACTATGTTCGAATAATTCTTCCCTAGTTTTTGGAGGTCACTGAGAACAAAAAGTCATACATGTTAGTTGCTTGGTAATTTTTCATATTAATCTGTTATTTAAAGTTTCTACATTACTTAAACTAAAATATACGTTAGCTGGCTTTTGAGTCTGAGTTACTGCTTTTCCAGAAGTCTCTTAACATCAAATATTTTTAGAAAGTAGTACTCTACTGTTCCCAGGGGTCATAAATTTATATGCAGGTAAATTTTGATGGGGAAGGTCTCAGTTAGAATTATATCATGAGATCCTCTAACAGCTTGAAAAGAAAATGATTCCTAGTTACAGAAAGAGCCATAAATGTTCATTTTATGAGCTTCTGGGGAGTTTGACAGGTCAATGTAGGTGTAACTCTGCCACTCCTCTCCTGCTTGCTAAAGCTGGTATGTGAAAAAGGTTCCTTCTGTCTCTGAGTAACAAATATTTCACACTGTAAGTTCTATCAATGCAATTTGTATTAACTATGAAATAATTGAAAGGTGCTCTTAATAATTCAGTAAAAACTTAAATTAATTGTGAAATAATTCAAGCAGTGCAAACACATACAAAGGATAAAGCTTCTTCAAAAAGAATGACTATACAAAATCTTCCAACTATATGAACAAACTTTCAGAGAATCAAGTTCTAAGACAAATTTAATAGATACAGTCAATAATAACTTTGTAAAATATTGCTATTTATTAAAATTTCTCCCCCAAAATGTAGTTTATAAACTGTTTATATCCAGAGACATCATAAAATACACCATCTCTTTTCTGATATCTTCCACACCCTGTTATTTAGTGTAATAACAGACCACACACGTAACAAAGAGAATTATTTTGATGATCAGGAAAATGTACTTCACAGTGCAATTAATCCTCTGCAAAAAGGATTTATTTTAAAACCCTGTGATTAGAACCTCTTTAGAAATACTACCTCCCCCCATACGCACAGTTTTCTGCATTCTGTTAATCATATCTATCTGAATCTCACTCTGCAATTTTCCCGCTTATCAGAAAAGATGCTTAATGCACTGTGATTACTCCATTGGATGGAGGTTTATAATTTATATTTTGTGAAAGAGGTTCACACTATTCTAAACAGTTATCTCCTTTATTATATTTCCAGAATATGTTAAAAACATAAGATAGAGTATTTTTTTCTTATCACTGAATAAAAGCATCACACTTATTCATGAAATGTAATAGAGAGGGTAGCCTTAAGCAGAGGTATATAAACCAGTCAAAATAGGATAAAAAATAGACGTGCAAAAGCCTGAAGAAAAATCGGCATGATGTCAAGGTCTGTGTAGTTTGATGAAGCACACCAGGAGTTCTGCTTTAATTGAAATCATACATTGTTTTCAGTCTTGTATGTATCTTGTACGTATGTATGTTTTTCAGTCTTGTATGAACATTCAATTAAATGTATGCAAAGACTTTTTTTTGTCTTTCTGGAAAAAGCAATAATTCCCTCTTCTACTGAACAATGCAAAGAAAAAATGGTTTTTCACCTACATGGCTTTTTTATTTATTTTTTAAACATTTTAAATATGTCCATTTTATTTTTTTTCTCCCTTAAAATCTTTTTTTTTTTTTTTTTTTTTTTTTTCCTTCCTATACAGCTTTCTCCTCAGACTTCACAAAAGGAGGGGCAAAAAATAAAAGTTTCAGGGAAACTCATCTGGAAAATTTTTGCTATTATAATTGCCTTGAGCCAAAATAATTTGTAGTGCTGTACTTTTTTATTATACAAAGTTTGATTTTTTTTCCTTTTTTTTTTTTTCCTCATAAAATACATTAAAGAACGCTCCCTAGGCCAGCACCTTGCCTATATGAGTGCCCAAGGAAAATGTAGAGGACACATATTTCCTAGGGGCACATATATGTAATCAATGTACATGGACATTTTATGTCTTCCATGCGCATATACTCAGGCAATATCAGATCTTGATTCTAGAGTACAAATAAGGATTCTGATACCATTTGTTTACAAAACATGAAACATTTCTAGCCAAGTGGTAAAAGTTAAAATGTACATAATACCAACATTTTGTAGCAGTACAGCTACTTGTGAAATGCACCAATTTCACTTTTAATCTTTCAGGTATTTATTTTTTACTTTAAGATTAGATAATCTTTTTTTGCATATAGTTATCGAATATTAAGTCTCCCATCAAAAAAAAAAAAAAAAAAAAAAGCAAATAAACAAACAATTAGTAAGTGAGATGCATTTACTTTCAATTTACTTTCATGGTCATCTTATGAACATCATAGTATATTGCAGTAAATCACAGTAGCATGACCATAATTCATGAAGTTATTTTATACTAGATAATAATCCAAACATTGTTTGTAAACTAGACAAAGTGGAAAACACAGCTGAATCAATAAGTAATACACATTGCAAAGCTAAGAAATGATAGGTGAAGCAACTTGGTGAGATGTAATGGGATCTTCTGAATCAGCTGCAGAAAAGCTGTTAGAATCAGTAAGGAGATTTATTTTCATAGTGCACCACTGGTCAAAAAATATAGTTTATATATAGTTTATGTCCAAAAGTCACTCTGGTACAATGCAGACCTTCTGTCTTGGGTAGCCACTCATATTTATTCTCTATTCAAGATACTGGGAAAAGAATGGAGTTTGTACTTGCTTGAATCTCACTTCAGTGCAAAACTGGGATGTGGTTAGATAGTGCACCCATTCCCAGATATCTAAAAGGGCTCATTGAGTTCACTAATCTAAACCAGAATCAGGCCTATGGCATCATCTAGTCTGGTGAAAATATGAATTCTTGGTTTAGCTTTAAACTGATGTGGAACTTTGAGTACAATTGAAAAACAACATGAAAGACCAGCTAGAAAAATGACTGGAAGCAGAAAGAAAATACATGAAAACCTTGACTTGAGTAAGTTCCTCATCTTTTTAACTCTAGACATCTAATCAGGTGTAAAAACTTGTGATTAGCAGATTTTAATTTATCATCAGAGCACTACATTTTTGTCAGTGTTTTGTCAGTGTTTTTTATGTTTTCTGGGTCTGTATTACCTTTGTTGTTGTTGTTGCTGTTGTTTTCTTACTCAGCTGATTAGATTTTTTATGCCTGCACAACAGGCAAAAATAAAATGCAAAAGCTCGCTGAAACTGAGAATACAAACAAAGCATCACAGATAAGCAATAGCAATCTTTAGTTGTCAGGATTGAGCTGTTTATTTTGGATTTCTTTTTTCCTGAAGTTGAATACAAGTGCTTTGTTGTTGTTGTTTTGAATTTCAGTCATTCAAAACAAAAGTAAATGGAAATTCTTCTCAGAGGCATACTGTGTTTTCTTGCAAACTGGCTTATCAAGAATAATTTAGATGTTAGGTATCTTTTTCTATGCTGTGACAGCTATGATTTTTATTTTCACCTGTTTTGTTTCTTAATTTTATATATATATATGCACACATATATATGTATAAATAATTGTTGGAGTTTAATGGAATAAGTTCCATATTCCCCACTTTTGATTTTCTACCCACTTTTTTTTCTTTTCTTTTTTTTTTTTTTTTTTTTTTTTTTAAGAAAAAAGATACTATTATCAGTCTAACATTCCAAAGCCCATTTAATAAATCTGAAAATTATCTTCCCAAAAGAAATCAGGAAAAAAAAAAATCCACAGGGTTTTACAGAATCATAGAATCATAGAACGGCTGAAGTTGGAAGGGACTTCTGAAAATCATCTAGTCCAACCCCCATGCCAAGCAGGATCACCTACAGCATGTTGCACAGGATGGCATCCAGGCGGGTTTTGAATAACTCCAGAGATGGAGACTCCACAACCTCTCTGGGCAACCTGTTCCAGTGCTCTGTCACCCTCACAGTAAAGAATTGCCCTTTCATATTCATCTGGAACTTCCTGGGCTTCATTTTGTGTCCTGCTGCTCGACAGAACTAAGAAGAGACTATCTCTATTGTCTTGACACACTCCCCTCAGATATTTATACACATTGATGAGGTCTCCCTTCAGTCTTCTCTTTTCTAGGCTAAACAGGCCCAGTTCTCTCAGCCTGTCATACAACACGAGCTCCAGTCCTCCAGTCACCAATCAGCCCTCCTCTGGACTTGCTCCAGTAATTCTATGTCCCTCTTGTACTGGGGAGCCCAGAACTGGACACAATACTGCAGGTGTGGCCTCAGCAGGGCTGAGTAGAGGGGCAGGATCACCTCCCTTGACCTGCTGGCAACACTCTTCTGAATGCACCCCAGGATACTCTTTGGCCATAAGGGCTCATTGCTGACTTGTGGTCAGCCTGCTGTCTACCACAACCCCCCAGGTCCCTCTCCACAGAGCTGCTCTCCAGCAGGTCAGCCCCAAGCCTGGAAAGGTGCTTGAGGTTATTCCTCCCTAGATACGGGACCCTGAACTTGCCTTTGTTGAAGGTTCCTCTCAGCCCATCCCTCCAGCCTGTTGAGTTCACTATGAATGGCAGTACCACCCTTTGGTGTATCAACCATTCCTCTGAGCTTTGTGCTGTCAGCAAACTTGCTGAGGGTGCACTCTGTTCCATCATTCAGGTCTTTGGTGAGTAAATTGAACACTGGACCCCTGGAGGACACCGCTAGCTACAGGATTCCAAGTAGACCACTACTAAGAACAACCTTCTGAGCTCTGCCATCCAGCCAACTATGAATCCACTTCACTGTCCACTTATCTAGCCCACACTTCCTGAGCTTGTCTATGAAAATGTTATGGGAAACAGTGTCAAAAGCCCTGATGAAGTCAAGGTAGACTGCATTCATTGTCTTGCCTCATCCACCCAGATGGTGATCTCAACATAGAAGGCTATCAAATATGTTAAGCGTGATTTCCCCTTAGTGAATCCATGCTGACTGCTCCTGATCACCACCTTATCCTCTACATGCTTGGAGATGACCTCCAGGATGAGTTGTTCCATCCCTTTCCAGGGATGGAGATGAGGCTGATTGGCCTGGATCCTCCTTCTTGCACTTTTTGAAGGCTGGCATGACTTAGACTTCCAAGTTGAAGAGTAAGTAAAATGTCAGCAGCCAAAGTGTAGATGTAATTTTGCTCCAAACAATGATTTTTTCCCCCAATTTATTTCTCAAAGCTTTTCTCCAGAGATGCTCACCTAAATTTCTTTACTTTTTACTAGCTGGGGAATAATTTTTTAATGACAGGAAATTTGTTTCATTAATATTAATCCCAGTAGACATTGTAATGTTCTTTTTTAACTACATTTAGAGAGAAAAACAAACAAACAAAATAAATAAACGCCTGAAATGCTCTGTGAAAAACTGAGTATGTTTTTGTAACAGGTCAGAAATTTAAGCTGCAGAATCTTTAAATAAAACTGCAGCTTCATTTTCATTTTCACTAAAAAACAAACAAACAAACAAAAAGCACTCAATTTCTACGCAATTTGGTTCCTAAAACTAATTCACAGAACAGTAGCACATAACATGTATTTTTTATCACTGTCATGAGATAAACTGACTATGAAATAATTTTGATTTTGTCTATGGAATAAACACAGAATGATTTTTCACATTAATAATAAAATAATATTGCAAATAAAGAATTTTACCCTTCACTTGTCTTCACTGTGACCTCTGATTACAGCATCTTACAAAGGATCAGGATCCTGTGAGCAGCCATGTTGATTCGACTGTTTGAAATATTTGTGTAACCAAAAATCCTTGGCTTAAAAGCTATCATTTCCATATTAAATATCGATACAGCTAAAGGTAATCTTCAGTTATCTCCACTTCACTAAGTTAAGAACAGAAAATTACGCACAGAGTTTCATAAAAATGGAATAAAGAGTAGAAAAACTGGAATAATCTTGCTAGAGACGTCATATCACTATGATTTTAATCATTATAAAACATTAAAACATTATAAACAGACTGAGGTAAAGTTTGGTTAATACATAACACAAAGTAAATCAGAATGGTAGGAATCTGATCAAAACTAGGGTTCCGTGACTCAGAAAGTATTTCCTGGCTCATAACGATAACAGAGAAAGAAGCATCTGTCACACATGACTACATATTTCTGTTCTTTTATGATCTGAAGCATTTATAGGTTTCCTATTTTTCACACTAGATCCATGGTTTCAGTCTTCTGTTGCACCAAAACATGAAGTGAGAGGAATTCCCAAAAAGAAATACATATCATCCAAACTAAATCTATTTAGTAAAATTATGATATAAAGTGATTATATATGATATAAAGTGATTATATGTTATTCTCTCAAGTGTAGATATACCTCTCCAGAGAGAGAAAAATGGATGTATTGTAATGTCATGGGAGCAAAATACAAAAGAAACTGTAGGTCACAAAGTTGAACCCCCTAGAGACTGAAAATATTACCTCTTCATTGTCTTTCATTGCCTCTGCAGAATAAGGGGAAAACAAACAAACAAACAACAACAACAAAAATAAAAATAAAACACACCACTCTCTAAGTAATTTAGAAATTAATCACCCTAGAAACTAGATCACCTCTCAAATGGTGAGTTTATTCACATGCATATAGAAACACTTTAAAAAGGAACAGAGGAACATTATCTTAATGAAAGTGAACTATCTGAAGAATAGTTCAGTCATATATTGGACTTATACACAGAAACTGCCTGTACACCACAATGTTCTCCAGTTTCAGTTCTAGTGTAAATTAATGTGTTTTAATCATGTTAGATCATGTTAGAATGTTCACAGTGTGATACCAACTTGCTACCAGATTTTAGGAATAGCGACTGCATCAGCTGACAAGGAAGACTGACTGATGTTATCTACCTGGACTTCACTAAGGCCCCACACGATATCCTGATCTCCAATTTGAAAGAGATGGATCTGAAGGATGGACCATTCAGTGGATAAGGAATTGGCCTAAAGGCTGCACCCAGAGTTGTGGTCAATGCATCTGTGTCCACGTAGAAGCTGGTGCCAAGTGATGTCCTCAGGGGTCTATCTTGGGACCAGTACTGTTTCCCAAAAACAATCAACAATGGGATTGAGTGCACTCTCAGCAGGTTTGCAGATGACACCAAGCTAAGCAGTGCAGATGATGCAACAGAAGGAAGGGATGCCATCCAAACGGACCTGGACATGATGTCTTGACATGAGCCAGCAGTGCACATTTGCAGCCCAGAAAGCCAACTGCATCTTGGACTGCATAAACAGAGGAGCGGCCAACAGGCCACACCTAGAGTACTCCATCTAGATCTGGTGCCCCCAGCACAAGTAAGATGAGGATCTATCTGAGTGGGTCCAGAGAAGAATCACAAAGATGATCAGAGGGCTGGAGTACCTGTCCTATGAAGAAAGGCTGAGAAATGGAGATGTTATGATACATCATTGCAACTTTTCAATACTTAAAGGGGACTTATAAAAACAAACAAACAAACAAACAAAACCTTTCACTCAGGCAGATAATGATATGACAAGGGGAAGTGGTTTTAAACTAAAAGAGGGGAGGTTTAGATTAGATGTTTGTAGGAAATTCTTCACTCAAAGGGTGGTGAAGCACCAGAACAGGTTGCCCAGAGAAGTTGTGGTTGCCCCATCTCTGGAGATGTTCAAGATTAGGCTGCACAAGGCCTTTGGCAACCTGGTCTAGTGGGTGGCATTCCTGTCCATGACCAGGGGTCCCTTCCAAACAAAGCCATTCAATGATTCTATGAATATACATATATATATAAGTATACATATATTAGAGCTTTATAAAGAGGAAGGGAAGGAAAGATAAGGACAGGGAAGGAAGGGGAAGAGAAGGGAATGGAATTGTCTTATCTTATTGAACCACCAGAAAAGGGGGAAGAGAAAGCTTATTTGGCAAAATTACTAATTTTTTTAAAACTTTTTTAGAAACAGACCCACATAATAATAACATTTCTGATGAGTACTAACGTGGAAAGAAGTGTTAGAATGAAAAAAAAAATAAATCATATGGTGAAGGCAGTGTCATGGTAAAAGAACATTCAAAGAAACTAAAGAAGAAAAGAAGAACTAAAAGGGAAAACTAAGAAAGAGGCACTGAGGTCAGAAACAATGATTCACATGTTAAACTTTCCTTGAGTTATTACAATACATTTAAGATAAGTGAAGCCACCATTTTCAGGTCTATCTAGAAATTACATGATCTAGTAAATTAAAAGGCAAAATACTGTCATTAAAAAGGGAAATATATTATTACATAAATTCTATTGTATGGAATAAAATGCTCAAGTTTCCTAAGCCATAGAGCATTTATTAATGAAGAGAAGTGACTGTCTTTCTCCACAGGAAATACTTCGAAAGAATTTCTCTAAACATATTAGAGAAAACAACAACAAAAATAGTGTAAAGTATCAAAATATCAGAAAAATAAGGTGATTTAGTCTCAAAATTAAGGGTAACATTTTGAACGTAGTTAAAATAACAGTTGAAGATCTGTTCTTGATTGCCAGAATAATGTAGCAATGCAAGTAGATTTGTATATTACTGCATTCTACTGATTCTAACATGATTATTCAAGTAGTAAATCAAATAATAACTTTTGTAAATTCAATAAATAGGTAAAATTATTTCTAAATGTAGTTTTTACTTATCTTCTGTTCTGAATAATGACATTTGATTATATTTTAGATTACTGTAACAAAACTTTTAATCCCCTATATAATCCAAATTCAATGACAGAAACATGAAAAAAAAAAAAAAAAAAGTTATCAGGAAGTGAGATTATTGTATTATCAAAAAGTTTTACAGACTGATAACCCTTGCACACAGATCCACACCTGGGATTTCCTCATAAGAAAGGAGTATGCTCTACAGGAGAATAAAAAGATAAGAATAACACCACAAGTACTATAATCAAAGAAAACTGAACCTCAATTGTCATTTCATTACCTTTCCCCCCCAAAAAACAAAGTAGCCTTGTTTAACATGTGAAAGTCTGAAATAAAAGCTATGATGATGATATTTTAGATACCTACATTTCTAAGTTTAGGCTCCATATGTCTTGTTTTTTGGGAACAGCTCAAGTAGAGATTTACTAAACAATAAATAGACCCTGATTTGGATTTGGTTACTTTGAATAAGAGGAAAGAAAGGATGGAGATGGTGGGTTGTTAACAGCTTCACAGTTAAACTCATGGGAGAGCTTGGCTCTGTCAGTTTAAATATCCAGTCTGTTCTCAGCAAAGGAATATGTGCCAGAAGGATTGTAAACATTACAGTTAATTTATTGCCTGAAAAAAAAACCTGCAGTTTTAATTGATTGATGAATGAACAGTAGCAAAGAATAAGAAAAGTAAATTAAAACACTGCAAAAATGGACAGTTTTGTAATTGGAAATTGAAAACGTCACTAAGCATGGCTTATTGCTATATTTTCAAATGGAATCATTACCTCGTGGAAACCTTTATTTGGAGACTGGATACAAGCAACACTGACTTTTATGGGGAAAAAAAAATGTTTTGTTTTTGTTTTAATTAATACTATAAGCATGAATGGACATAACAAATGTGCAGTTGTGCTGCTTCTGAAAAAAGCAACAAGACAATTATACATCAGCACTGACATGCACTTTAGTTCTGTTCTAAGATCATACTATACATACCATTTCTGGAGAACACTGTTATTCTGGACACCAAGAAATAAAGATTAAAAGATAAGCAGAAGTTGTAGAGGATAACATTTTAATCAGTAACTAAATATTTTAGAAGATCGTGAATCTGTGAATTACTATTATTACTATTACTACTATTATACTATTACTACTGTTTTACTATTACTATTACCACTATTGTATCTTTTTTTTTTAAAATGAACTAAACATTTATGCTATAAAGCTAAAAATGTTATATGACTTGCCCAAATTCATGTCCTAAATGTAAACAATAAATTAGATATATCTGCCATTGCATTTCGATGTTACTAAAATATTACCAGACACCATGGTTTAGAACATTTTTTCCCCCAGTATGATGCCAGTACATTTAATTATTTCTATCAGAAATGTACACAAGTTCTTTCATCTCCCTCTTAAATGGAAACATCCTTCTCCACTAAATTTTCCTTTGAATATATATATGCAAATATATATAAAAGCTGTTCAAGAGTTAGAATAAAAACTGTTTCATTTGGAAATTAATCTTCAGCAAAAGGCATTTTTTTCTCTCATGCTTTTTCTAGATATTTAAAATATTTATTTCAATACATAATCTAAGAACTATTATTTAAGCTTACACATATTTTTTTCAAGACAAAATTCTTTTGACCTGAATATATATATATATATATATTTTTTTTTTTTTTTCAAATAATTAATATTTGATTATGTAGTTTAAATTTAACTTGGTTATATATTTGTCTGATTTTTTTTTCACTGAAGTTTCATTCAATTGATTGACATCACTTCTTTCATTCTGACTAGGTCATCTGATAGAAAGTGAAATCAGAATATCACATTTCATAGGCATGAAAGTGATATATATCACAACATATAAATACAAATGCTGACTATTCTCAAGTCAGTGCAAGCTGGGAAACTCTGTCACACAAAACACAGAATCACAGAATAGTCTATATTTACATGCATCAACAAGTGAGTATGCAAAAGAGACAAAATTTTCCCAGTTATAAATTTGGTGTCATGTCACTTTTTCTTCTACATCTTTAACAAACATACCTTTCACAACAGAAAATTCCTATGAATTAAATTTAGCTTGTCTCTTGGGAAAAGAATATTTTATAGCATAGAATCATTAAGGTAGGAAAAGACCTCCAAGATCTTCTGGTTCAACCATCCCCCTACTATCAATGTCACCCACTAAACCAAGTCCCTAAGCATGAAGTCCAACCTCTCCTTAAACACCGTCAGGGACGGCAACTCCACCACCTCTCCGGGAAACCCATTCCAATGCCTAACCACTCTTTCTGAGAATAAATTTATCTTAATTTCCAACCTAAACCTCCCCTGAAACAACTTGAGGTCATTACCTCTGGTCCTATCACCAATTATCTGCAAGAAGAGGTCAACCTCCGGCTCCCCACAACTTCCTTTCAGGTAGTTATAGAGAGTAATATGAGCCTCCTCTTCTCCAGACTAAACAATCCCAGTTCCCTCAGCTGCTCCTCATTGGACGTGAATTTCAGACCCTTCACTAGCCCTTCTCTGGACAAGGTTCCAGAGCCTCGATGTCTTTCTTGCAGTGAGGGGCCCAAAACTGAACACAGTACATCCTCACCAGAGCTGAGTAGAAGGGATGATCACCTCCCCGGCCCTGCTGGATGCTTATGACCTTCTTGGCCACCTGGGCACACTGCTGGCTCATGTGTAGCTGAGCATAGACCGACATCCCCAGATCTTTTTCCCATGTACAGCTTTCCAGCCACTCTGCCCTAGGCCTGCAGTGCTGCATGTTACCAAAGTGTAGGACCCTGCATTTAGCTGTGTTGAACCTTATCTTACTGGCTTCTTCCCATTGCTCCAACCTGTTCAGATCCCTTTGCAAGGCCTTTCTATCCTCCAGAAAATCTCCACTTCCTCCCCGCTTGTTGTCACTTGCAAACTTATGGAGGTTACATGCAGTAAATGTACATCCAAATTAATAAAGATATTAAAGAGGATGGGCTCCAATACTGACCCCTTGGGAACACCACTCGTGACTGTAGTATCACTTCAATGTCAAAGATAAAAGGTTTCAAATCAATCTGGAAACTGGCTGTTCCAGTTTGTTACTGTTATGTATTTCTTGTAGACCACTGTGAAGGCTTAAAAGAACAGCTTTAAATGGAATTAAGTTTTTTACCATATAAAATGGCTTTCTGCCACTTAGAGTAACTGAAATGTTGTTCATTTTGTGTGCTGTCCTATTGCCAGTTTTCTTTCCAACAGAGCTGAAGTGAAATGAATATCTCAAATAATAAATATAAATATATATATATTTCACAAAGAGGACTGAGAACCACTGTCCCTAAATTTTCAGTACAGATATTTACATTGGAGCTAGTCATCTAGGTGTTCTTTAATGTTATTGAATATGAGCCAGCAGTGTGCTCAGGTGGCCAAGAAGGCCAACAGCATCCTGGCTTGCATAAGAAACAGTGTAGTCAGAAGGGCTAGGGAAGTGATTGTCCCCCTGTACTCGGCTCTGGTGAGGCCGCACCTCAAGTACTGTGTTCAGTTTTGGGTCCCTCACTACAAGAAGGACATCGAGGTGTTCAACCGAGTTCAGAAAAGGGCAATGAAGCTGGTGAGGGGTCTGGGGAACAAGTCTTATGAGAAGAGGCTGAGGGAGCTGGGATTCTTCAGTCTGGAGAAGAGGAGGCTCAGGGGCGACCTTATTGCACTCTACAGGTACCTTAAAGGAGGCTGTAGCGATGTGGGATTTGGTCTATGTCCGGTGACAGGATGAGGGGGAATGGGCTTAAGTTGTGCCAGGGGAGGTTTAGGTTGGATATTAGGAGGAACTTTACTGAAAGAGTTGTTAGGCGTTGGAATAGGCGGCCAAGGGAAGTGTTTGAGTCACCATTCCTGGAGGTCTTTAAAAGACATTTAGATGTAGAGCTTAGTGATATGGTTTAGTGGAGGACTTGTTGGTGTTAGGTCAGAGGTTGGACTAGGTGATCTTGGAGGTCTCTTCCAACCTAGATGATTCTGTGATTCTGTGAAGATGGTACAGGTAGTCTGCTTCTGGTAACAAAATGAAAATCTGATAAATCACTGTCAGGTAGTGCCTGTCTCTTGCCTAGCTGTAAAGTGAGTTTATTTGTTCAACCTACTGGCCCCCACACAAATGACTGATGTCATGGAGGTACTCAGAAGTGTCCCACCTCACCTCACTCTGATACTGCAGAAGATCACAGGCAGAGTTTCTGTTGTCAGGCATGACAACCTAGGGCATCTCATGTGCTTTTGTGCTGTCATGTTTAGATACCTGAAGCCAAATGCACTTGAAGATTAAGGTCTTTCAATGTAGCTAAATATACAAATGTGAGCTCTTTTGTAGGCACCCATTATAGCCAGAGATGATTTATGGCTTGAAACACTTCCTAAACAGAAGCAGCTAGTGCCTTTTGAGATATTCTAAGGTATTTGAGACTTCTGCAAAAGTCTAGTAGATAGGATCAATTACCCTTGTGCAACCCTCTGGACTGGCAGGTAAAGACCAGCTGGCTAGAGGTAGACCAGGACATCTCAGATGTCTCAGACACACAACTCACTTATACAATTATTCAGTACAAGCAACACACCCCTACAGTGAATTTACAGTATAACCTGCTAAAACTAAATAACTAAAAACTAAATAACTCTCTAACTCTCTAAGGTTAACTGACTAAAGTGTTTTTTTGTTTTGTTTTGTTTTGTTTTTGTTTTTGTTTTTGTTTTTTTTCCTTCTCAGCAACAGTATATAGTCATTTGATATGTCCTAGGGGTATCCATAATATTCCAGTTCATCACTCATCACTGGCCCCCAACAAACCCCAAAATAAAACCTTCCTTTTGAATAAAATCTTCAGATTTCTTTTCTAAGCTGTGAAGGCAAAAATCATTTTAATAGTCCAAGAACAGTTCTTCGCTATCAATTTATTCTGTTTTGTTACTTTTTCTCTAATATTTATTTTGCTATTGCTCATTCATAAAAAAAAAAAAAAAACACTTTAGATTTATAGATAAAATATTTTTTTCTCTTGTGAATGAACTGACTATACATTCTTGTTAATAGCCTGCTTTTCAATTCCTATTGTATTCCCTTTCCTCTTTTGCTCAGTCTCTCAGAAGTCCTTTCTGATATCACATCTTGCCAGCGTTCTTCACTACTGTGAAATATTCCAGAACTAAGACTGTTTTAATTAGCTGATCGCTGCATTAAATTGTATCTATATAGTACTTCCCTATACCAGAGGGACATTTTTAAAATGTACGTACGTGAAATTACAACATGGACCTCAAATAGCTATTTCTTAGCTTCAAAATTACATCTCATATGT
Organism: Anas platyrhynchos; assembly: GCF_047663525.1. NCBI lineage: Eukaryota > Metazoa > Chordata > Aves > Anseriformes > Anatidae > Anas > Anas platyrhynchos. Next base: position 50,341,972 of record NC_092587.1, on the reverse strand, counting down.
ACACTTTTGTCTGAGTCCCCTTTCAGCCAAACTAACAGACACCTTATGCTGCTGAGTTTACTTTATTTCCTCCTTTTACCGTTAATTAACATGCTTAAATATTTATACTGCTATCACAGCCTATGTCCCTATCAAGATTGAGATCTTATTGTGTTAACTGCTAGGTACAGTAAAAATACAAATATCCATCACATTCAAAACTTATGAAAAAATTTGTTATATTTCAATGAATAATTGCTTACTACATGAAATATTCTTCTTTTTTTCTGAATACAAAATATACTTGATTAATATACTTGGCATTAATTTAGAGGAAAATAATATACAGTTTTTCACACTGAAGGATTAGGATGTCTCTCTCATTATGACAGAAGTCATATATTACCTAACTTTTAATTACAAACGTTATTATAATGTTCAGACAACATGGCCATTGGTATTTAACAGGGCAAGGTATGCAAAATGAGAACTACAAGTAGATTTATAACAAATAGCCATTCCTATGGCAAAATAGACTGTAAAGTTTGTATTCACAAGGAGAAAGAGTGAATATGTTTCTAAAGAAGCTCTTACTTTATGGAAGTAATGTATCTTAGAAGAAAAACACTGGAATTAAATGTTATATGAAAGCATATGCACAAGTGAAAATTCATATCCTTATTCCACTACATCTACTAACATCCTGTTATTAGTAATAATAAAAGTAATGCTAATATAATATAAGTAAAATCTAAGTATCATCTAAGTAATATATAATATAATAAGATATAATAAGATATAACATAAAATAACATGATATTATATAACCTATATATACTACTAGTATAAGTATAGATAATAATTAGTAATTTTATATCCTGTAATATCTTGGAAAATAGAAGTGTGGCTACATTCAAATAGAACTGAACAGTCACAAATCTCAGTTAATATGAGTCACCAAAGAATTACAGTTACTCTGGGCATCTCTTCCCAAGAAACACTACAATAATAAAATCACTTCATGTCTCAAGTTTTGGTCAACTTCTCATTAACTTATGCTTAGAATCACCTCAGATTATAGCATATATTATGATTTGCAGATTTTTTATTCTATCTGTGCACCTGGATGTACTGACTCCATAAGGCATACTAAGCCAATTTTCAGACAAGACCTGTGCACAAATACTTGGAATGGAATGCACTCTGGAACTGTAATTGATGTTTAAAGATTAAACATGGATAATATAGCATAAGCACAAATAACAGACAGGGGTCCTATAAAGATTATGTGAGTGTGAGCAGTTTCTTGTACATGATCCTTTAAATCAATCTTAGTATAACGTGGAAGTATTGAGGTTAAAGCATGTTCATGCAAAAACACCAAATGGACAGGAAAGATACTTCCCATAATCTAGTAGCTCACTTGTTAAAGTGCTTGTAAGAAGAAATAGACCTTAGAGCCAAGTAATAAAGATGTAGAAGAGAAAAAGCCTCTGGTCAAAGATACCCAGGCCCTAATATCTAAAAGAAGGGAAAATCTGATTTCCCAGGTGGCTGATGTCAATGTCACTTCTAAAACATGAGGTAGCAGGGAACAGAATTTGCCTCAGGCTTCTTTTAGCATCTAGTTTGGGTAAACAATTAGATTACATTTCTTGCTTCATGTTGATTGGATTTAGGACCCTAAAAGCTCTCCAGCATAACTTCAGCATAAATATAAATTCTATTTTCAGGCAGAACAATCTGCATTAGTCACATAATGAACTTACAGTAGCCATTTTTATCCCCCAGAAAGCTCTAAAACCAACTAAAGACTTCAATTGCAGTTGAATCAGGAATACAGTTCTTTTTATCAGAAACCGAAGTTTCTAAATGAGTTCAAAGTGTCTGAGCATTTCAGTCTATGTTGAAATGATCAGTACATGGTGATGTACTGATGATCAGCACTGCATGAGCTACTCTAATTGAAAGCTTCCTTTTTCTAGAAAGTTTGTTCATCTGAATCACTGACATCTCTTCCTTGAAGATGAGCTAGAATGTCTTCCTCTTCCAAGTAAAAATAAAATAAAATAAATAAAATAAAATAAAATAAAATAAAATAAAATAAAATAAAATAAAATAAAATAAAATAAAATAAAAAAATAAAATAAAGAGCTTTTCCACTTAAACTCCTCCTTTGAAAAGAAAGTTAGGAAGGAGACAGATAAGAAAGAAGGAAGGAGTTTCTGAAAGCGAAAGTGACCACAAATTATGTTAAAATAGCTAACCACAGAAAACTTCCCTGTGTCATCTAGTGAAAGCAAAGAGAGTAACTCTATGATGAAATTGAAGTTCATGCTCGCTAAGCACAATGCTGAACTGAGTCTGCTGTAGATAATAATCTCTAAACCTTCCTACAGCCTCTCTCTGGAACAAGACGCAGGTTAGTGTGTTTTCTCTGTAGGAACCAAAGATTACTTCATGGTAATCGGAGATCCTGACAGAGTTAAGATATCTGACTTTTCATTGTGGTTTTTCATTCAGAAGATATTTATAGTAACAGAAAATACTAAAAACATAGTGTTACATATTGCTTTATTTTCTTGGCATGTTTTGCATTTGATATTTGCATCGTGGTTCAAATTTAGTGTTTATTATTATTATTATTATTATTATTATTATTATTATTATTATTATTATTATTTATTAATTAAAATATTTTTATTAAAAATTATTATTAATAAATTAGAAAATTATTATTAATATATTAATAATAATAATAATAATTGTTCTTAGTATGGACATCTAGCTACTAACTAAATTTGTGCTGTTTCAAAGAAAAGGTGATAAAAAGATTAATTATATTTTTAGAGGAAAGAAGGAACCTGTCCCAACAATGCTTCTTCCTAAAATGTTTTTGAAGAAGACTAATTAAAAGAAATGACCTTTATGTTTTTCTATCAGTAATGCTTTTTAAATCATTCTCTTATTAATATTTATGAGATATATTAAAAATTGGAGGTGGAGTAGCAGAAAAATACAGGTAAAAGTGTAACTGACCTAACATTTGTTTCTCATATTTTGTCAGCATGAGAACTGATTCACCCAGAAAAGAATCCAATTAAGTAAACACTACAGAAGTTTATAAATCTGCAATGAACAAAACTTTAAGATTTGTTCCATCTTCAGATGAATATGTAAATGATATTTGAAACCCAGAATATTTCAACTGGCAACTTTGATTCATTACACAAATTTCATCCACTATGAAATTATGCAAGCTATTTAATATCTCTGTTCATCTTTCTTCTTCCAAAAATATATATTTTTAATGTATATTTATAAAAAGAAGTAACAAGGTTACAAGGTAATAACTCTATAAGGACTAATGATTTATAAAAGTGTTTAGGAAGGAATAACCATCAGCTTTATGGATATTACAGTCACTGGAGAAAAAAAAAAAAGAAAAAGAAAAAAAAAAGAAAAAAAAAAGTGAGATGTGTACATATTCTAGACTCTCAATTTCAACATAAAATACAAGTTAACAAGGAAAAAGCAGAATGAGGTGAAATGCGGGATGACTTTTGAGATAATATAAGAATAGTCTTCCTTAGAAAATAATATGCCAAGTTAAGAGATGGTGTCAAATAATAGCTATATTGAAATCACTAGGAGTTATGCTATTGAAACTACCTTGAAACAAGATTTTTCTCTTAGTCAATGAAAATTAGACCTCTTTCCACTCACACTTGCACTCTCCTCTCCTCTCCTCACATCTATTTTCAGACATTTTTTTTAAATGTGAAGAACTAACATAGTCATTTTACAAAAAGAGAAAAGAAGTTATAAAATAATTCCATTTAATGTAGAAAATGTACTGAGATCTAATTTATTTAAAATAAGGTAAGTAAATGAAAGCAAAGCAATAACAGTCACATACAAGACAGTAGTGTGAACAGTATGGAAAACTGAATGGCTTTAGAATTAGAACATAGAGAAAAAACAAACAAACAAAAAACACAACAATTTGAGATATATACTAGTTTATAACATCTAGCGCATTTGATGGACTAATTTGGATTTCTGAATTACTCAATGATAGAATGAGATGAGGTAACCTGTCTCTACTACAAAAGATGGATGGTAAATATTTCAACAATACTCTGAAATTGAAAGAAGAGAAAGAGAAAGAGAAAGAGAAAGAGAAAGAGAAAGAGAAAGAGAAAGAGAAAGAAAGAGAAAGAGAAAGAGAAAGAGAAAGAGAAAGAGAAAGAGAAAGAGAAAGAGAAAGAGAAAGAGAAAGAGAAAGAGAAAGAGAAAGAGAAAGAGGAGAGGAGAGGAGAGGAGAGGAGAGGAGAGGAGAGGAGAGGAGAGGAGAGGAGAGGAGAGGAGAGGAGAGGAGAGGAGAGGAGAGGAGAGGAGAGGAGAGGAGAGGAGAGGAGAGGAGAGGAGAGGAGAGGAGAGGAGAGGAGAGGAGAGGAGAGGAGAGGAGAGGAGAGGAGAGGAGAGGAGAGGAGAGGAGAGGAGAGGAGAGGAGAGGAGAGGAGAGGAGAGGAGAGAAAAGAAAAGAAAAGAAAAGAAAAGAAAAGAAAAGAAAAGAAAAGAAAAGAAAAGAAAAGAAAAGAAAAGAAAAGAAAAGAAAAGAAAAGAAAAGAAAAGAAAAGAAAAGAAAAGAAAAGAAAAGAAAAGAAAAGAAAAGAAAAGGAAAGAAAAGAAAAGAAAAAAGAGAAAGGCAAGGCAAGGCAAGGCAAGGCAAGGCAAGGCAAGGCAAGGCAAGGAAAGGAAAGGAAAGGAAAAGCTAGAAGCTATTAAGATATTAAGAGCCATTAAGACTTCCAAGCTGTGATACATTTCACAGTTTATATAGTTTATACCCTCAATGTAGTGACTAGGTTAAATGTATGTTCAATTACCTATTCTGAGATCTGTATGAAATTAAACACCTCATTGAAGATGCTTAATAGATGTGAGTACTTTTAAAATTATCTGCCTCTAATTCCCTGTTTAAGTAAGATAAAACAAAATACAGTTAACTATTATTATTCTATATTCAAGTACAGAGTTTTAAAAAGAATGTTACTTTCAGGAGAAAAAGCCTTGTTAGTTACAAAACACTGCTCTCCAAATATTTCTCAAACAGTCTGTTTTTATTTATTTGTTTGTTTATTTTAAAGTAAAATCTTTACCATGCAAAACTGAAATAAAATTTCAATACATGACTGGTAAAATGTTCAGGAGAGCATAAAGGAATAAGAGCCTTTGACTGTAAATGTTGTGCAGATTCTAAACTAAGTCACACCTGAAAGACCTATTCTTAGTCTTCAGATGTTAGGAAAAATTTCTTCAGTTAATATTTTTGAAATGTATCAGAACAGGGAAAATTTCCCATACGGAATCTTTTCCGGGAAGCTGTATGTCTTTCAGACATAAAAACTCTAAACTGTGAGTTTCTATAGATAGTGATGTCTGACAGGATCATATGCCATATGTTTTCTCCCTCAACTGCTAGACCACCAGACCATTAGCTGTTCATACTAGAGAGGAAGAAAAAAACAGAACTGAGGATATCTTTGTAATTTGCTTGAGATTTGCTGATAGTTTTGCCCTTCCAATATCTAACACTCATGATCTATACTGATAGACCAATTGGGTTACAGAAGCACACAGTTGCATTGCTTTGGCTAGCTGTGGACTGGGACCATGCATTGCCTCCGTATATACCTCCATATCTACTCCCTCCTTAACTAAGGTGGGCATCCCAGTTGAAGTCTGCATGAGAGACATGGGACTTATTACCTTCTAGGCATAACAATTATTACAGGTAATCCCATTAAAAAAGAAGTGTAGATCAGTATGGGGATGCAAGGTATTTCTATGTGTGCTTTCACATCAAATCAAAAGATACTAGAAGTGGAAATGGTAAATGAAATCTGTTGAATGGAATAATGTGTGAAAGATTTTATGGATTAAATTTTACCTTATTCTCCAAAGTACAAATAAAGTTATTTTAGCGTCTAAATAATTTACTCAATTATTTTGAACTACTTTCTAGACTGAACTTCTTTTTAAGTTATATATTAATTATGTATTTCAGTTTAATAATTTTCCAGTATTGGCACATGATTCAGTGTGGACTATTCCCAGCTTTTCTTGCATTGTTATTCTACTCTGGCTGTTGTTATAGCTGATTTTAAAATCCCATATACTTTAGTATTTTGGCTTTATATTTAAGATGTTTTTAGATTCACCAAAGCAAATTAAGACCTCTTAATTCCTGATTTGATTTTCAATGTGCAGAGACTCTCTGGAATAAGAAGAGAGGATAGAGAAAATTATTATCAAATAAGGTCAAGTTTCTCTGTATAGAAAAAAATGAGGGATACTACTATGTATGATAAATACAGCCATAAAAATGTTTTAATATATGATTTATGGTTTACAAATGATACTCATCACAATAAAATTACCTTTACAACATCACAACAAAATTACTTTTATTTTCAATTTATTTAAACTGTTATCTACCTCCTCTCTCTATGTATCCTGCTGGCCATCAAACAGTAGTACTGAATATTCACAGTTGATTTGATTCTGCGAACTCTAGTAAAATGAAAAATTCTGAGAAGGTATTATGATCAATTATATATATATTTATTATCTTTGACTTGTAATGTTTACTATTGTTGCTTCTTTCTGATAATACATCTAATCATTTGGGTATATTAATTGTATTTAAATAATTAACAGCAAGAAGACTTTCTTGTCTCCTTTAATAACTGGTGTTGTGTTTTATTAAAATGTTATTTATTAAAATACCTTTAGTTTAGTTTATTCCATGTTATAGTCTGCTACCCTGAACTATACAGACAAGCTCCAGAACAAGCCCCAGAGAAAAAAAAAAAAAAAATATATATATATATATATATATAATGAGGGCTTTGTATGTTGTTGTCAGATCTAACCCCTTCAAGTCTTTTAACTATAGGGCCAATACTTTTATACTTTTTTTTTTTTTTTTTTTTTTTAATCAGCCATTACTCATATTTAAATCGGATACACAAAATAATTTTTTCACAGTGTGTGTGGTGAGGCATGAGAACAAGTTGTCCAGAGAAGGTTTAGGTGCATCATTGCTGGAAGGGTTCAAAGATTCAAAGATGGCTTGGATGAGGCTCTCAGCAACTTTGTCTAGTGAATGATGTCTCTGTCCATTGGAGGGAGGTGTGCTACACAACTTTTAAGGTTCCTTCCAATGCAAACCATTCTAAGACTCTCTGATTCTATGAAATCAGAATTTGCAATATAAAGAGATATGTGACATTCACCAAAGTGACTGTAATCATATTTTTTATAACAACCATCTCTTCCTCCAAACAAAGATTTATACATCTGTAAATATGACTTGCACTCACTTAGCAACTAAATACAAATATTTTTTAATCTTGTGGTGAAATCCTTACTGTTCTAGTGAAATGCTGCTTATTACACTCCTGAAAAAATCAGCTGCAGGCTTTATCAGACACAGCTGAATAACAAGGCCCAATTTTTCAATGTTTAAACTGCTGTGATGAAAAGAACTGATATTTTACTCATGAGACTTCACCAAAAGGCCTATATAATGGATTATGATTTCTTTTTAGTATACATAATTGTTCTGTACAAAATTATTTTAGTTCACTTTGGCATACAGGATCAGATTAGACAGGCATCAGCATTTGTACCTTTACCAGTGCTAAAGACATTCATTCTTGTTAGGAGCAACAAAGTCAAACTAGTCAAAGAGATTCTGTGGACTGAGTCCCCAAGGAGCTGTCCCCAACAAGCAGAAGAATGCTAAAAACAATTATCAAAGACACTGTTAAGAAAATGTGAACTGTGGACTCATGTCTGGAGCGGTCATGAGATATATTTGAATATGGGAGAAAAAAAAAAAAAAAGGAAAAAAATCTAAAAGCTGATTCTGAAATTCTTTTCCTTGTTAATTAAAGAAAACAAGACATTTCTTGCAATTATCTGCTTAAATTCTTGACTTGTTTATTTCAGTAACTTTTGTGCCAGCTTGCTGGTTACTTCATTTCTGGAGATAATACCCTAGTGTCCTTAAAGAAGGTGACAATACAAACTCTTATTCTTTGGGGACAGAGGGGAAATGAGGTTCAATAGAGATTAGGCTGGGGGAGCAGTCCCAGGGTTGGGGGTGAGGGCAATAGTGCATCTCAAGTGATGTATCGATGCATGCAGCATGGGCAACAAACAGAAGGAGATGGAAGGCATTGTGCAGTAGGCAAACTATGACCTAGTTGCCATCACTGAAACATGGTGGGACCACTCCCATGACTGGAGTGCTGCAATGGATGGCTACAAGCTCTTCAGAAGGGACAGGCAACTAAGGAGGGGCGGCGGCATGGTTCTCTATATTAAAGAGTGTTTCGATGTTGTTGAGCTTGGGGTTGGGCATGATAAGGTAGAGTCCCTGTGGATAAGAATCGGGGGGATAACCAACAAAGCGGACATCCTGGTGGGGGTCTGTTATAGACTGACAAACCAGGATGAAGAGGCGGATGAGGCATTCTATAAGCAGCTGGCAGAAGTTACATATTTGCCAACACTTGTTCTAATGGGGGACTTAAAATTTCTGGACATATGCGTGGAAAACAATACAGCCCTGAGGAAGCAGTCTAAGAGGTACCTGGAGTGCGTGGAAGATAGCTTCCTGACTCAGCTGGTTACTGAGCCTACTGGGGGTGCCCCGCTAGACCTTCTGTTCATGCACAGAACTAATGAACTGGTGGGAGACATGGTGGTCAGGAGATGTCTTGGGCAGAGTGACCACAAAATGGTCCAGTCCTCTATTCTTGGTGAAGTCAAGAGGGGGTGAGTAAAACTCCTACCTTGGACTTCCAGAGGGCAGACTTTGAATTGTTCTGGGCACTGACAGGGAAGGTCCCTTTCGAGACAGCCCTGAGGGCAGAGGAGTCCAGGAAGGCTGGATGCTCCTCAAGAAAGAAGTCTTAAAGGTGCAGGAGCAGGCTGTTCCTGTGTGCCATAAGATGAGCTGGTGGGGAAGAAGACCAGAGTGGCTGAACAGGGAACTTTTGCTAAGTGTCCAGGAGAAATCGAGAGTTTATGTCTGGTGGAAGAAGAGGCAGGAACTCAGGGAGAGTACAAGGAAGTTGCCAGCGTATGCAGAGAAAAAGTCAGGAAGGCCAAAGCCTAGTACAAGCTCAATCTGACCTCTAAAGTAAAAGAAAACAAAACATCAAATACATTAATGGCAAGAGGAGGGCTAAGGAAAATCTTCATTCTTTACTGGATTGGGGGGTGGGGGAGGGAACAACAGAACATCACTACTGAGGATAAGGAAAAAAGTGAGGTTCTTAATGCCTTATTTCACCTGTCTTTACTATCCAGAACAACTATCCTCAGGGTACTCAGCCTCCCAACCTGGTAGTCTGGGATGAGAAGCAGAAGAAACCCTCCACAGTTCAGGTGGAAACAGTTAGAGACTTGCTGCTCCACCTGGACTGTCACAAGTCCATGGGGCCAGATGGGACCATCTGAGGGTGCTGAGGGAGTTGGTGGATGTGATTGCTGGACCGCTTTCCGTCATCTATCAGCAATCGTGGAGAGATCCTGGATTATTGGAGACTTGCTAATGTGACACCCATCTATATGAAGGTTAGTAAGGACAATCTGGGGAACTACATGCCTGTCCAACTGACCTGGGTACCAGGAAAGGTGATGGAACAGGTCATTTTGAATGCAATCATGCAGCATATGTGGGACAACTGAGGGATCAGGCCCAGTCAGCATGGGTTCATGAAAGGCAAGTCCTGTCTGATCAACTTCATCTCTTTTGATTGGGGAACCTGCCTGGTGGATAAGAGAAAGCCTTCTGGCATGGTCTACCTAGACTTCAGCAAGGCCTTTGACATGGTCTCCCACAGGATTTTCCTGGAAAAGCTGGCAGCCCATGGCTTGGATAGGTGCATTCTTTGCTGGGTTAAAAACTGGCTAGACAGCTGGGCCTGGAAAGTAGTGGTGAATGGAATAAAATACAGATGGCGACTGGTCACCAGTGGTATTCCCCACGTGTTGATGTTGGGGCTCATATTCTTTAATATCTTTATTGATGATTTGGATGAGGGAATTAAGTGCACCCTCAGTAAGTCTGCAGAAAACACCAAGCTGGGGGGAAGTGTTGATCTGCCAGAAGATAGGAAGGCCATGCAGAGGGACCAGGGGTCAATGGGCAGAGGCCAATGGTATGAGGTTCGACATGGCTAAGTGCTGGGTCCTGCACTTCGGACACAAAAACTCCATGCAGTACTACAGACTCTGGGGAGAGTAGCTGGAAAGCTGTGCAGAGGAAAAGGATCTGGGAGTGCTGATTGATGTTCACCTGAACATGAGCCAGCAGTGTGCCCAGGTGGCCAAGACGGCCAATGGCCTTCTGGCTTGTATGTGGAATAGTGTAGACAACAGGACCAGGGAGGTGATTGTCCCCTGTACCTTGCTCTGGTGAGGCTGCACCTCAAGTATTGTGTTCAGTTTTGGGCTCCTCACTACAAGAAAGACATCAAGGCCTTGGAACCTTGTCCAGAGAAGGGCTACGAAGCTGGTGAATGCACATCCCATGAGGAGCAGCTGAGGGAACTGAGATTGTTTAGTCTGGAGAAGACAAGGCTCAGGGGAGATCATATTGCTCTGTACAACTATGTGAAAGGAACTTGCGAGAAGCTGGGGGTCAGCCTCTTCTTGCAGATAACTAGTGATAGGACTAGAGGGAATGCCCTCAAGTTGTACCAGGGGAGTTTTAGTCTGGAAATTAGAAGACATTTCTTCTCGGAAAGAGTAGTCAGGCATTGGAACAGGATGTCTAGGGAAGTGTTGGAGTCACCGTCTTTGGGAAGGTTCAAGGAAAGGTTAGACTTTCCATCATTAATGATTCTATGATTTCTGGGGGATATATAATGTTGTTTTGTAAGCACACAAGTGGTTAAGACATGTTTGCAGAGCTCTTCACTGTGGAAAATAGAGGAGGGCATATACCTTTGGTGCAGGCTACACATACACCACTTCAGTTGCTGTGCAATGCAAGATTTTTTTATTTTTTTTTTAATGACCTAATTTGGCAAATAGGAAATAAGTATTTTCATTAGAAGGTATTGTCTGAACCAGAATGCACTTGGGGAAATATGATGGAATAGTGAAAAACAGCACCACTGAAGACTACTCCATGGTGTACATCATGATTGTTTCCAGTTCTTCTCTTAAGGACCAAACAAGGTTCATTGTAACTACACAAAAGCCAGGACTATTGCTGAAATATTTCTGATACTGTGTTCTTGTGCAAGGGTAGATCATTGTTTGCCTTTTGTATTTTTACAAACACTGAGGAAAGTCAAAGTTCAGCACTTTTAAGTAATAACAAAACTATATGCTTTTCACAAAGAATTAAAAAAAGAGACAGCAGAATTCTTAAATTCTTAGATATTATAATGACAAATATTTGCCCTGTCTTTTGTCATTTGCCAAGTAAAATAAATAAATTTGGGTATCAAAAACTAGTTGAGAGCTTTATGCAGTAACTTTTTGAGAACATGGCAGAACAAGGGTCTTGCCACGTTTCCAATAATTGCATTTTATCAAAGCTTTATGAAAATATTCTGACAAGTCATTTTTTCTTCTTTTTGTTCAAGAAAAGCTGGTACACTAAAATTATTTTTACTTCTTAAGGTTGCATTGATTTCTTCCTACTCAAATGGGACATGGTATTGAATAATTTATTTTAACAATTTGAAAATTTTCTACATTTCTGTAATAAAATATAATCTTAAAGTACAAGTGATCAAAACAAAATATTCTAGTAAATTCAAAACATTTTATCATATTATATTGAATTATGTTTATTGATTTATATTCCAAACAGAAAAGTAAAAAGTAATTTGTTTCAGTCTTACCAAGATGAAGTTAGATTCTAATATTTTGCAGTGTTATAAGATTTCCACCATTTGACATTATTTAGGTTTGAAAGTTAATCTGAGCAGTGGAATTCCATATAGATTTTCCCACTAAGCAGAGCTTCATGAAAATTTATAGGAAACACCATCAGGTAGAATATTTTTGTCTTAAGATTTGTAAGTGTAAGTCTGTGATGTGGAAATGACAGGTCAGAAAGATAAAAACAATGCCATTTTAAGCGATAAATATGTCTAGGTGTCTTGGAATTCTTTGGAAAGCAGAACTTAAAGTAATTTAAAGTAAAATCGACAAATTCCTGATGGTGTCAGGGAACTGTGTCTTGTTAAAATAATCTTACTTTATTGACCAGAAATATAAGTGTTTTTAACCCATAATGGAAACACTAATCATAAATCACCAAGCCATTTTATCCATCCTCCTTTGACACCTTATTGCCTTAGAGTCTCCAGCTAACAGAACCTCATTCTAAACACACTTTCAGCAGCTGTCAGAGAGATGGAAAAAATAAAATAAATAAATACTAAAAGCATGGTAATTGCTCTTGCTACATTTGTAGTAAAAGACATCACAGTAAATTAGACCTGTATCAAATGATTGCCTCCCCAGACCCTTTCCTTTTTTTTTTTTTTTTTCCCTTAATTTACATGTGAATTGAGGAAAAGTTATTAGACTATGGAAGACGTTATTTCCCCTCTTGGATGTTTTGCAGAGTGAATGAAATCATTAAGGTTAAAGGACATTAACAGAGGTGTTGCATTGAGCACCTCTAGGGAATCAAAAGAATATCTAACAACGACTTCAATTCTTCATGGCTATAGATTGCCTTATTAAGTAGTTATAAGATTAGATATCTGAGTAGCAAAACTCCTCCCACCTCCCCTCCCCCCCCACAGACACCCCCCAGCATTTTAATTTGTTGTCTTTGTAAATAACTTTTTCAGGAAACAGGAAATAATTATGTTTCTCACATAATGGATTAATAAGAATTTTCAACTAACAAAGGAAATTGCATATTAAGATTAGTAATCAACAATTAAACAAATTTTAAAAAAACATACTTTATTTCTCTGAAATGCTAAAGTAATTAGGAAAATGTATAAAATTGTAATGAATACAATAAACTAAGAATTTGTAGAGAAAAAATGTTTATTTGACTTCTGATGTATGTCTTGTAGATGAAATCTTTCTTCAAGGTTAACATATGCATTTTTGATCTGAAAATATAGTATGAATAGTCCTTTGTAAGTATGCTTTTTACACAAGTTAATTTCTTCATTCACCTAGGTAAGAAGTAGAAAAAAAAAATGCTATTTAAATTAGATTATTGTGCTTTGGACAAACTGTGAAAAGACAGAAAAATAAAACAGCTAAATTTTAACTTGGAAAAGCTTATTCTAATGAGAAAATTTTGCTTGGAGAAACATGGATCCAGACTTTGTGAAGCACAGTATCCCAAAATACTGTTCTCAGTCCAACCCTTGTTTATACACCCATGTTTATACACATGTATACACATGTGCATCTACTTATCTAAAAAGATGGTAGATACCTTTGTAGAAAAAGGTGTGGTGAACCACAAGTGGAAGGTGAGCCAGCAAGGTACCCATGCAGCAAAGTGGGTGGCCACCTACATCCTGGACTGTTCTGGCAAGTTCCCAGCCAGAAGATCCAGGGCAGTGATCCTTCCCCCTTTGTTCTGCACTTGAGAGACCTCATCTAGAGAACTGTGTCCAGGTTTGGGCTCCCTAATGCTAGACCAGAGTGAGTTCAACAGAAGGTCACTGAGATGGTGCGAGGCAGGAGCACCTGGCATACAAGACTGAGAACTGCATCTGTTCAGTGAAGAGAAGGCTCAGCAGAGGTCATATTGCTACCTGACTTGTTACCTGGCAGAGCTAGACATGTCTCAGAGGGGCACAATGGAAGTATGGGAGGCAGAAATGGGGACAAGCTGGAACATGGTGAATTCCAAGTAGATGTCTGGAAAATAAAATATATTTTGAGGGTCACGAGTGTAAATATCATGAGGGTGATCAAATGCTTTAAGAGGTTGCCCATAGAGCTTGTGGAATCTCTGTCCTTGCAGATATTCAAAACTCAGTTGGTCATGGCTGTGAGCAACTTAACACTAGTTGGCCGTTCCTTTCAGCAAACAACCTGAATTATTCTATGTTTTCAGAATAACATTTTCCAGTGTTTAAAACATAGTTAGAATCTAACCTAATTTTATCTATATACCTATACATGCATAGATATTTTTATATTTACACACACACACCACATACATAAATACATATATATCCTTTACAGGAATAAGGGTTCTATGGATAACAGACAACTGTGCTGGGTCTTGTTGGGATGGTGTTAACTTTCCCTGCAGCAGCCCACACATTTCTGTGCTCTGCACTTGTGCTCTGCCAGCGGCCTGGAGATGGGCAAGAGATGGGAGGTGACAAAACCAGGGCAGCTGACCTAAACCAACCAAAGGTATATCTTATAACACACCATGTCACTGTCAGCAACAAATGGTGGGAAATGGGAAGGAGAGGTGGGGTTCTTGTTATGAAAACATCTGTCCTCCCAAGAAAACGCTATGCATATTGAGGCCTGCTTCCTGGGACATGGCCAAATGTTGCTCGCTGATGGGAAGTAGAGTAATTTATTTTTTCTCTGTGCTTCTAAACGGCCTTTTGTTTTTGTTTTTGTTTTTTCTTTTTTTTTTTTTTCTTTTTTCCCTCATGCCTGGCCTTTATTTTTGTTTGTTTGTTTGTTTGTTTTTCCCTCTTCCTTCCCTTTTCCCTTTAATTATATTATCCTCATCTCAACAAGTGAGTTTTTTTTTCATTTTCTTTTCTTTTCAGAATACTTTCTTCTTCCTCCCTTTTTTTAAGGAGAACGAGTGAGAGAGCAGTTGTAGTGGAGTTCAGCTGCCTAGCAAGGTAAAACCACCACAAGTAGTAGCAAGAGATAAATCTGACAATACTGTGTTTAGATATGATTCATTCAAGACCAGATATTTCATCACACGGGATTCTGTTCAGTTTTGAAAGGACCATTTTCTTACAGGAGTGAAGGATGGAACTCCGTCTTTCAATCTGGTAGATAGACAACAATGAAGATAGGTGCTGATCCTGGAGGTTAGCCTCAGGAAACAGCAGCTGCAGAACTGTGAACTAGCTGGCTGTAAAGTGAATATGACTTTCTTGACACCAGAAATCTTTTCCCACATGTGTCACCACAAAAGAATACAAAACAGAACAGCAACAACAACAACAACAAAAGACTGCCACTGATTTGATAAGAGATTGTTGTGAGGGAGGTTTATGACTCACAGAATAAACCTGTGACAGGAGGAATTCAAACTAATTGCAAACATTAGACTTCGAAGCAGGGAAGGAGCCTACCCACCTGGTTTAACGCTAAGGAAATAAAAGTGTGTTTGCTGAAATTTTTGGAGTTAGTTTCTTTATAGTTTTGCCTGTTGTTTCTTTTTGTTTGCTTGTTTGTTTTTTCTTTTTCCAAGTGCTTAAGTAGAGGATGAACAGTCATTCAATAATGAGAGCACTGACAAATCTCTTTCCTTCAATTCTATTTTAAATGAGCTAGTGACAATAAATAAATAAATAAATAAAAATCAATGGTTTATTGTGAGATTGGAAATGAAGATTCATTTCTAATTGGCATTGAAAAATGTCTGCTGGTTTCCAGTTCCCATGAGGTCTTGCAATAGAGTGACAGTTAATTGTCATTAATTCTAACAAAATGTTTCATCATTAACTTACTAGCATATTGTAATAATCAGAAATAATTAAAATCACTTTTACATTAAAACTTTTATAAATATGTAGAATCCTATTAATCAATTCATAATGAAATAAATGAGGACTGAGAGTCTCTTTTTGTGCTGTGTAATAGAGAACGAAACTCATTTGGAGTCTTTCACTGGACTCCTGGGCACTATAACAACATGAGAAATAAATTATAAGAGCAGAGCCATGCAAATTCTACCACTATAAACCTGTACTTTAATTTCTAGTGATGTATGTGAGCCTGCTGCACTGATCATAACAAGTATTCACACAGTCTTATACACATGTACTCATCCTCTTTACATTTTTTCTTTTCCTCCAGTGATTTTTTTTAAAAATCATTGTCAGTCTGTTCCAACTCTGACTCCATTTTCTGAACTTAAGAAAATTAGTTTAAAAATATTTATTACAGATGAGTGAATCAAGTGCACTTTGTATTTGGGAAATGGAAGGCTAGCCTTGTTTGCTTGAGCAGCTTTCACATCCAGTAACTCATAATGAGTTTCTCAGTCATTAGTCTGAACAAGTGAGGTTTTCTGGTAACCATAAAATAGGAACATGGTCTGCTAGTCAAGAAAGCAATCACACTGAAGTGGGGGTCTGCTGCTTTAATATTATGAAAGTTCAAGACAATAAAATTACTTCGCTGTGTAGTGCCTAGAGGACTCTAGAACTTTGAGGTCACAGATGACCTTCAAAGTCACAAAAGACAAAATGTTGAGGAAATAAAGGACTAAAATAGAATCACAGGATAACAGAATTATTAAGGTTGGAAAAGACCTCCAAGATCTTCTGTTCCATCTTTCCCCCTACCACCAATGTCACCTGCTAAACCATGTCCCTAAGCACCAAGTCCAACCTCTCCTTAAACATTCCCAGGGACTCCACCATTACCCCGGGCAACTTGCTCCAATGCCTGACTGCTCTTTCTGAGAAGAAATGTCTTCTAATTTCCAGACTAAAATTCCCCTGGTACAACTTGAGGGCATTCCCTCTAGTCCTATCACTAGTTATCTGCAAGAAGAGGCTGACCCCCAGCTCCTCACAAGTTCCTTTCACGTAGTTGTACAGAGCAATATGATCTCCCCTGAGCCTTGTCTTCTCCAGACTAAACAATCTCAGTTCCCTCAGCTGCTCCTCATGGGATGTGCATTCACCAGCTTCGTAGCCCTTCTCTGGACAAGGTTCCAAGGCCTTGATGTCTTTCTTGTAGTGAGGAGCCCAAAACTGAACACAATACTTGAGGTGCAGCCTCACCAGAGCAAGGTACAGGGGACAATCACCTCCCTGGTCCTGTTGTCTACACTATTCCACATACAAGCCAGAAGGCCATTGGCCGTCTTGGCCACCTGGGCACACTGCTGGCTCATGTTCAGCCAGCTATCAACCAATACTCCCAGGTCCTTCTCTGCCAGACAGCTTTCCAACCACTCATCTCCCAGCCTGTAGCATTGCTTGGGGTTGTTGTGCCCCAGGTGTAGGACCCAGCACTTGACCTTGTTGAACTCCATACAATTGGCAGCCCATCGGTCCAACCTATCCATATCCTCCTGAAAAGCCTTCCTACCCTTGAGCAGATTGACATATGCACCTAACTTGGTGTTGTCTGCAAACTTACTGAGGGTGCACTCGATCCCCTCATCCAGATCATCAAGATATTAAAGAGGACTGGCCCCAGTACTGAGCCATGGGGGACTCCACTAACGACCAGCTTCCAACTGGATTTAATTCCATTAACCATGACTCTTTGGGCCCAGCTATCCAGCAGGTTTTTAACCCAACGAAGCATATGCCAGTCCAAGCCATGAACAGCCAGTCTCTCAAGGAGAATGTTGTGGGAAACGGTGTCAAAAGCCTTACTGAACTCAAGGTAGACCACATCCACAGACATTCCCTCTTCCACTAAGCATGTCACTTTGTCATAGAAGGAGATAGAGGTTCATCAAGCAGGACCTGCCTTTCCCATGCTGACTGGGCCTGATCGCCTGGTTGCCCTGCAAGTGCCGTGTGATGACACTTAAGATAATCCACTCCATGAGCTTCCCTGGCACTGAGGTCAAACTAACAGGCCTATAGTTTCCTGGATCTACCTTCTGGTCCTTCTTGTAGATAGGTGCCATATTTGCTATCCACTCGTCAACTGGGACCTCCCCTGACAGCTGGGACTGTTGATAAATGATGGAAAGCGGCTTGGCTAGCTCTTCCACCAGTTCTCTCAGTGCTGTTGGGTGGAGGCCATCCGGCCCCATTGACTTGCATACATCTAAGTGCTGTAGCAGGTCGCCAAACATGTCCTCATGGATTCCACGTGGATTCCACAGAATCACTAAAGAAGGACTCCTAAGGAAAAAACACCTTGTCCTGGCCTCTCCTAAGGCGGTTCCAGGAAATCCTCAGCCTCCTTATCCAGGCCTGGAGCCCATCAAAATGAGTCATCAGAACAGCTTTTCTCCAGATCACATTTCAGAGTAAAAGGAGTCTCTGCCCAGGAGGACACATTATCAGAGAATCAAAGAATCACAGGCAGCAGATGAAAACAGTTCAGGATTGCACAGGACTCATTATGAGATGTTTAGGGGAGGAACCAAATGCAGGAAAAGGAAGAGGTGTAGATGATCTGGGGAGGAGCAAGTATGAGAAAAGAGAGGGCTAAAAGGATAAGAAAAGCCAGTGATGTGTAATCAGTTTGCCAGACAGTATGCTTACCTGGCTGTGTCCTGCACCTTGTCAGCACAGTCTTTCCTACCTTTCCAAACTCCATTCTGTCCACTTCCTAGGAGAGGATTCTTTGTTCCATGCTACCTGTGCACTCAGGACTCAGGAGCAGCAGCTGGTGTCAGACCTGGAGGGCAGCCTGGCCATAGCACAACCAGGAGCACAAATGTTGGTGTGACTGGCATTGAGGACCAAGCTGGTGAGCAGGTAATGTGGTCTGGGAGCAGGGAGTAGGTGAAGGTCTCAGAACGCCTGTCTTGATTGTGAGAGCACCTGTGTGTTTATACAGGCGAGAGCATAGGATGCTGACAGCTAGGGGGACTAGGATCCAAGGACAGCTGCTGGGCTGACATACTGAACTCTGCTGCTGGAGACACTCACATCACACATGGGTATTATCACTAGCGGACATCCACCCTGCTCATCTGGAAGGGGAGCAGGATGAGACCATTGGTGCTGTCTATATTCATGTGCTCTGAGTATCTGCCTGTGTGGTCTGTGTGGTCAGCTGCATATGTATGTGATGTATAGGTGTGCTCTGTGTGTGTGTGCCTACTAGGAATGCATCTTCAGCCTTGCTGCTGGCTGGGCCTGAGGACTCAGAGTGACAGCAGCCTTGAATTTCTCCAGCTGTTGGATCTGACTAGATACATTTTCCCTAACAAATTAAAGACTTTAACCCTTTTATGAAGAGTTTCCCTCTCATATGCCACCACACTGAGACTCCACTGTTGCACCCCACAACCTGTTCATAAATGAAAGACCCACTCACAAAGGAAAAAAAATCTCTCTTCAGTTAATCTGTCTGTTTGCTGCACTCTTCTCTTTCCTTTTTATATACTTAGACTGCATCTTGCCAGTGAGAACAATGTAGATGAGATAATTACTTGGACACAGGTCAATAATAGTAGGTCATGACTATATTAATGTGCATAAAAAATAACAAATAATGATCAGTTTAGAAAGAGGGATTCCCTGTTTTACCAGTACCTTTAACCAGGTCACAAAAAACACAATGAGTTTTTAATTGACAAAATTCTACTGCTTCATGTACTTAGAGAAAAGCTGTGTAATTTGAAAACAAAATTTAAAAAACAAAAAACAAACAAACCCACAAACCTTAGGTCTACACAACAGTACAACTGACTGAAAATGCATACAGGTGACACTTGTTTAAACATGATTACATTATTTTTTTTGGACTCAGAATGAATGAAGCAGAGGTTCACCTGAAGCCACAGTAGCTCAGGTTTCTTGAACCTTTGTCTTCATAGACCAAAATTTGCCTTAAAGTAATATATAAATATATATAATATTTAATTTTACTTCTTTTCAAATAAAAATATGATTGCTTGAAAGAGAATAAGGTTCTCAATATTATTTACTATATTGTTTATATTTTATTTACCAAATGAAGTATTTCCAGTTTTAGAAGCATTATCATGGAGCATGCATGCGTGTTTTCTTAGAGCAAGTATGAATTTCACATATAATATCTCTGAATATACTTCACAGAAACTATTTATTTTCCGGGGGGGGGGGGGGGGGGGGGGGAGCAACAACACAGTAATAGATTCAATGATTAAACTGTATTCCAAACTTTTTTTTTTTTTTTGAGCTGCACAAGATACACTTTTGAAAACATAACAGAAAAAGCTTTGTCTGCCTATTTTAAAGCTACTCAAAAAGTGTTTTACTGATAACATTAAATATTGATTAGCGTTATCAGTATATAACACCTCACCACTTAAAAACTACAGGAGCAAAACCACACAAAATAGAACATTTACTAAATAATTACAAAAGGAACAAAAGAAATTACCATCAAACTGCTGTAATGCAAAGCACAAGGAAACACTACATGAGTCTGAAGAACTCGTTCTTGAATACTTGTTCTTGAAGATACTAATCTGTCATCTACTTCCTCCTGATTTGAACAGGTTTTACAGTTTGCACTCTAAGAATCAGAGAATCACAGAATGGTTAGGGTTGGACCTCTGGGGGGTCATCTGGCTCCTCTCTTGCTCAAGCAGGGCCACCTAGATCAGGTTGCCCAGGACCAGGTGGCTTTTGAAGATCTCCAGGAAGAGAGACTCTACAAACTCTCCAGGGAACCTGTTCCAGTGCTGAAGTCACTCGCACAGTAAAGAATTGTTCCCTGATGTTTTGTTGGAACCTCTTGTGTTCCAGTTTGTGTGCATCCCATCTTGTCCTAGCATTGGGCACCACTGAAAATAGCTTATCTTGGTCTTCACTGAATCCTCCCTTCAGGTATTTGTACACACTGATAAGATCAACTGTGAGTCTCCTCTTCTCCAGGATGAGCAGTCCTAACTTATAGGAGAGGTGCTCCATTCCCTTGATCATCTTGGTTGCCCTCTTTTGGACAAAGAGAAGACGAGCTCATTTTTCTTACAGCATTGCAAGAGAGCAGGATGACAACCAGCCGAACTCAAAAGCCAAATGACTGTGTTGGGACAGTTATACCTTGAACACAGCAGAAATGATCACTGAGAAAGAAGAAAGTCACAGGGTGTTTGCTTACCTTGTAGCAAAGCAGTAACAACACTAAACAAGTATATCTGATTTTTCTTAGTTTGAGAAGACCATAATGGAACTGAAGTAAAGTACCAAAACAGTAGCGATCAGATATCATTGAAGAATGTAAATCCAAAAATTAAAAACTGAAACCTAGCAGTTTAAAACAGGATCAACAAGTGGGCTGTTATCTATATATATACATATATATATATTGAATAAATATAGATATAATAGGTAATAGATATATAGAATATAAATAGATATAGAATAGATAAAGATATAATAGGTAATGCCCTTATTATTCTGAATCATAACAACATGAGGCAAACTGTGTTTATTTAACGCACTAAAAACTTTACTAGCACATTAGATACACAAATCATGCCTCTAACTGCAGGTCAAATGAGATCTTCAATGGGAATTCTGTATGGATAAAGCAGAACACATAATGCACACTGGGAACTAGGTTTATAATCTTTTCTGGCTTGTTTCTTTACTTGAATCTGTGTATATGAATTTGTCTGATTAAAAACAAAAACCTCTGCATTTCATATATCACTTTCTGGTATCTATGAACCACCTGTGGTCCACATAGTGCAAGCTGAGAAACACTGGAATAGCAGAATAACTTAAAGGCATGATCACTAGACAGGAGAGAAGGGTTAGGGACAAATATGACTGAATAGGAGAAAAGTGGTAATGGGCAATGTTAGAAATAAATATATAAATAACAACAACAGGAGTATTAAAACACTAGTCAAGAAATGCAAGTGAAATCAAATAGACTAACTATAGGCTAGTGGGAAGCTGTCTGCATGAGAAGAAAGTTCTATTCTCGCTGCAAGGCTTATCTGGAAAAAAACTTCTATCTACACAGAACTGTTGAAGAAACTTTTTTTATAAATTTGTATCTTTTGTTTCTTAAGTTATCTCCAAATGAAGTGAACACTTACGACATTTTTACTAGCCCTGAGACAGATTAAAGCTTTAGGAACACCACCTCACCACCCAGTCTGCTCATGCTACTTGGCCACTGGCTTCTGCCAGACAACACACGGTGATGGAGGTCCTGATCCGGTTTTTCTTTCACTGTCTTTGTCTCTCGCCATAGGTTTTCACAAAACTTGAAATGTTCTTAACTAAATTTTGGCTTTCTCTGTTTAACTAGGGGAAAGTAGCAAGCATCTATCATAAAAAGCAGACAAGTAATATTCTCTTTAGAAAACAGAGGTGCTCTTTGAAGTGGTAAATGAACTACAGATAAGTTATTTGGGGTATCATAGATACCAATTAAATATTTTTCACTGATCATAACTGAATATTGACTTTTGAAAGGTAAGACAGCATAAAGGTTGAAGTGTAAAGTATATAGAGATCACTGTGGAAAATGAGATTCATGAATGAATAACTGATTAGTTTCAGAATGGAGTACGTAAGTCTGTGCCTCTGGGCATGTTAAATTGAATTTGCCTGCTGATTCTGCTGGAAATCCACATTAGCACCAAAATTGACACTATATAGGCACTATTTTCGGATGAACAAATTATATTTGTAAACCTGAAGCTATATTGTAATGATACTTGTGATGAAATTGGAAGTCAATCATAAGATTTCATCTAATATCTTATAAATCCAATCAAATTTTGCTGCTGCAAAAGTAGACAGTGCAGTGCTGAAAAAGTATAACTCATATGACTAAAGTTGGCCTTTATTGGCATAACCACTGAAGAGCTCTCACCTATGCAATCTAGCATTCAACTGGAAAGCAGCATCAACAAATCTTTTCCAAGGCTGCCTGAATTACCTCACTACTGTTTACCAAATCAAATCAGAAATTAAAGAAAAAACAACAACAACAACAACAACAAAAAACAACAAACACAAAAACACAAAAACAAACAAACAAACAAAACATTTTCAGCATCATCTTTATTTTTATTTCAGCAAGACTTGAATAGCAGCTATTCTATCAAGGTCTCATTTTTATATCTCTATATTATAAAAGATAAAATAATGGTTTTATTGTTACAGTATCTTGTTAATGATTAAAATGATTTCCAGTTAAGAAAATTAACTATGTTTTACCAGACACTGTCCTTTTCTTCAATGTTATTTTCTGAGTTTTTAATGGACTAATTCTATTAATAATTCCGTAAGTGATGTTTTAAAAAATGTGCAGAAAAATGAAAGCAAAGTAGAACTGTAATTTAAGACATGCTGTTATGAGTGATTTGCAGTCAGTCTTTTTGCAAGACAAAGGAGTGGTTTACAGGGTTGCTGAGAGCACAAATACAGAATGAAGCAGATGTCAGTCAAATTTCTTGGCTCTGACTGATTGCTAAAAATTATGAGAAGAGAGTTCAGTTACGTATCAATTAATTTAGTTAATATAAGTAATAAGCAACTCTTTCAAACTGCATATGGATGGGTTCCCTGGTGACATCTAGGTATAGGGGAACCTAGGCCATGAAGAAACCACTAGGTGTGTGGGTCATGTCCTTGATTTGAATGATCAGGGGAAGAGGATCTCCTCTCACGTTTTGCTGTGGGTCTTTCTAGGCATTTTTATTAGTTCTGAATCTTCATGTCCAAAACATCAGAGGGCTTTCTAAAGCTGCTGCAGGCAGACCTCAGAGCTCTAAGCTATGTAGCTTTGAGCCACCAACAAGAAAACCTATCAATACCAAGCATTCTTCACTATCAATAATTTTTAATATATATTTTTTTCTTATTTATTTGGCCAAGCAAAAAGAAAAAGTGGTTCTAAGAGGTCCTTAAAAGATCAAAGATCTCCTCACAACCCTTACTGTTGTGATGATATTTTAGGTAAATGTGTACTCAAGTACTGTGTGCAGTTTTGGGTGCCACAGTTCAAGAAAAATATAAAACAGTTAAGAGAGTATCCAAAGGAGGGCTATGAAGATGGTACAGGGTCTGGAAGGCAAGATGTATGAGGAGCAGCTGAGATCCCCTGGTTTGTTCAGCCTGGAGAAGAGAAGACTGAGGGGAGACCTCATTGTGATCTACACTTTTCTCTCATGGGGAGCAGAGGGGCAGGCACTGTTCTCTGCTTGCTGTTGACTAGTGATAGGACCCAAGGGAATAGCCTGAAGCTGTGACAGGGGCAGTTCAGTCTGGATATCAGGAAAAAGTTCTTCACTGAGAGATTGGTCAGGCACTGGAACAGGCTTCCCAAGGAAACGGTCCTGGCTCTGAGCCTGCCAGAGTTCAAGTGTTTGGATAATGCTTTCAGATTTTGTCTGATTTTTTGGGTGGTCCTTTGAGGACCCAAGAGTTGGACTTGGTGATCCTTGTAGAACCCTTCCAATATTCCAACTCAGGATATTCTATGATTCTATGTAAATATTTTAAAGTCACACTGTAATCTCCAAGTTGTAATTTTTATATCTTGCAGAAATATTTGCAATAATTTTTAATACAATGGAAGGAGTGGTTAAGCCATTAATTATTTTTAAATTTGCATGTGTGTTTATGATGGGCTTTTATTGGCTGATTAAAAGATGTCGTTTTGAAACTGTTAGTCTCAGAGTACACCTCCCTAAAGTAGTGAGTTTGCATTGATGGAAGTTGAGACTCACAATAGGCTGTTAGTCAATATAAAATATGTACAGGAAATCAAAGAGAAGTTAAAAAAAAATCAATTTGTCACTCTAATACTCAATAATCTGATATTCTAAAATGAGAAAATCTGTTCATAAGAGCACAGGGCCACAGAAACTCAGGAAATGTGTGTACTGACATTGGCGAAAGCAGCATGAATCAAAAGGCAAAAGTGCTTCCATTTCATATACACAGAGGATCGCAGATTTATCTTACCTTTCATAAATCAGTTATGATAGTTAACTTTTTAAAATGTGAAGTCAAGTGAAGCAAAAGTTTTGTTTTTTGTTTTTTCCCCTCATACACCAGGCACCAATTTCTTTCTACCCAGAGACCTGAATAAAGATAAATATGCTCACTTGAGAGTGCATTCCAATTAGTACTTCTCCAGACAACTTCTCTTTCTGAAGAGACAAATATCTTTTAGTGTATCTTTGCTTTTAAATAGGACTTACAGACTTTTCTCTGACAACAGTCTGCTCAAGAAATGTGTGAGAAATCTGTGTGAAAGGCTTGTGCCTGTCCTGGGTTACAAGTGATTGTAGTCACAAACTTCTACCCAGGGAAAAGCCACCACAACAAATATCTTCAAATTTTCTTCATGTTCTCTGTCCTTCACAGAATAATTTTATTAATCAACTTTAAGGTACAAAGAGTAGTAATGTAGACTTACAGATAAGGAGTTCACAGTAGTGTAAGAGACCTTCATGCCAAATATACCATTAAAGATATTTTTTGTGATTTAAGAAAGTGCCACTTTAAAAGTGGCACCAAACCATTAAGAGAATGGTGCAGACTAATATATACTCTGAGTAAGATTTCTCACAGAGCATAAGGTCAAGTTAAGACCGCTTATTTTAGACAGTAAGTTTAAGTATTATACCACATAAATTACAGATGATTAGTGCACAATGCAGATTACCTGTACGAGATGCCCTGTACGTACCAGTTAAATGTCTTTGAGTGACTATCAATTAAGTTTATATGCTGAACACAGAATCACATTAAGCTGTCCACTGTGTCTAGCTGTGGGGTAGACACAGACTGTGGTTTGCATCGCTGTCCTAGTTTCCAGTCATCCAGACCAACTACTGGAGTGCCCAATGTCACCTGTTTTTTGTTTGTTTGTTTGTTTTCTGTTAGAGGCCTGGGGTTCTCATCCTGAAGAGAACTTGCTCATAATACACAAACAAGGTCTATGGGATGTAAATACACCAGGGATGTATTTTGTATTAAATATTCATGGGGGAAAAAAATCCAAAATAATAGTTTTTCATTCTTCAGAGTACTACAAAGCTCAGTGCTAACTGATTTTCTACATAGCCAGAATTCATATATTACTGTATTCCTGTTACACAGCCATAATTAAGTGGCTGGTTGAGAAGAGCACTGTCTCCACACTGTCTGCTGGTATGTAATATGATCCTGTAAAGACAACAACATAGGTTTCAATGCTTTCAGGGTGAGAATCACCTAGAACTCAGATGTTTAATTTCCTATTAAATTTCCAGAATCCTGTCATCTCATTAAACAAAAGAATGGAGCTGCTTAAAAGATTTTACCTCAAATGTAATACAGTTCCTGGAACGTAATATAGAACATACTTTGGAAATAGAATGCTCAGTATGAAGCCAAGTTAAAAATGATCTTTCTAATGCATCCAAACAACAGAAAATGAGTAAAGCTGTCCATAAAGGAAGTGCAATTTTAGCTAAAATATATAGTTTTAGTCTCTGGGTTCATCTGGAGGAATGTAGTAAGCAAAATCTAATCAATTATATTTTATTGTCTGTAAAATTAAATATATTTATTTATATTGTAAATGTCTGTCATAGTCTTTCTTCTTTCTCGAATTTCTGAAAGTCTTAGCAAAGTCAGTCTAACCATTTCTCTTAGTATATCTTTTCTGGAGCTCAGATAGTCTGTTGCAGTTTTGATGTGAAGCATTGTAAAGTCCAGGAGGGAATTCAACTGCAAGAGTGCAAGAAACAGATGCTTCTTCTCTCTGTCACAGGAAAGAAGTTAACAAGCCCACTGAGGGTTTGGGTCTGCTTATTCTGTTGTCTACTTCTAATTTAGAGGTAACCTAAAGGTCTCTCTCAGCTACAGGGAAGAAACAATTACCCAGCCCAGGAATGAAACATAACCTGTTAGAAAATTTTGGTTAAGCAGACAAAGAAATTAATCATTTTAGAGATCTTCAGCCTTTAGAAATTTTACCTCTTCTGGAAAAGTTTCAATGAATTATCAATACTTCAAAACACCCATAAAAAAAAACAAAAACAAAAACAAAAACAAAAACCAGGATAGACAGGATACAAAGGTGTCTTACTAAATCATATTTATGTGAGCTAAATTAGAACATAGGCAAAACTAACTGTAAAAACTTGGAAGATATACTACATCTATAAGTGCATATGAAATGCTGAGCATGTTTTAGGAAATGTTTTATAGACTGTGTCCTCATAGTACACTGTCCATGAAATGTATTACCTCCATGGTTCATTCCATAGTGTAGTTCTAAAAACTGCAATTTTGAAGGTCCTTCCTGGCATCCCTCTGGAAAAGGACAGACATTCTCCAGCTCAGTTGATAATAGTCATCAGAGCTCTAGAGATACAGTTAAACTCAATTCCACTGTTTGTTTACTTGAGAAATTATATTTACTCTACATCCCCAACTAATAACTTTTGAAGACATCAGTCAGACATCTTGGGGACAACTGTCTCGGGGACATGAGGACAACATGTTCTACTGAAGTAGAACATGGTAACTCTACTGTTACTCTCTGTACTCTGTGTTGGAGGACCCTGAAAGGAGAGGCACTGAGAAAGACAGTTCTCCTGGTATGCTAGTGAGGGTACTTATTATTACCAGTTAGCACAAGTCAGTACTTGTTACTTGTTACTTCTGCAGAAAGAAGAATGGCTTAGTTTTACAACCAGAGATAACAAGAAATCTTAGTAAAAAACACTTAAAAAATCAGTCAAATGACGTAAACTCATAGGAAATCAAGTACCGTTATTTCTAGGAGTCATTAACACATTTGGCTGTTGCTTCCTTCCTCCCCTCCCCTCGATCCTACATGAACTATAAGATGAAATGATGAAGAAAGATGTTATAGCTCCTACTGTTCTTAGTACATGGGGTGCTGCAATAATCACAAGAACAATGGCTTTAAATAAATTTATTGAGAAATTTGGGTGTTTGGGAGCATGGGAAGATGTAGATATCTCTAAGTATTCTAATGTCATTAATTTGGCAAGAATTATTACCAAATATTGGTTTCCAAAGTACATATTTTTGAACCTGAAAAACAAACATACAAAAAAACTAGATAATAAACATTTTAGAAATTAGGTTTGGAAGCAAAGTGAAGGCATGAAAGTAAAGCAATCCTTTGGGAAGTGAGGCAGTGTTTCTAAAATACTTCAGTAAATTTTTAAAATTGCATTTTACTAGTATAGTAACATATGATAACATGAATTCTACTATATAAAACCCATGAATTGATGTTTCTTCACTTCAGCTTTACTTTACTGAGATATCACTAAGCCTCCTTTTGTTTTGCCATGTGACTGCATCTGACATTTTAGAAACCAAATCAAAATAATTTGCCCCGATTTCTATAAAAGAACAATATTGTTAAAAACAAACAAACAAATGCACACACGTACACACATACAAAAATCTAACTTATTAAAATATCTCACCACTGAAAGTCATGACATCTTTGTACTGTTATTTTCTGTCTAGTTACTGATATGTAGGATCCAGATGTCTGCTCTGCCTTTACAAATGAAAACAAGGGTAACTGAGAGAATGACTTCAACACACCCCTTGTCAGTGCTACAGACCATTAGCAATGCTATAAATAGCATGATCAAATCCCAGATTGCAGATTCAGTCATAAAACTGTCTACATTTCATGCTGATTCAAAGGGGCAGCAGCATTAACTGCAATCATCAAGGAATGTGACATCTCCACAGTATTTTCTACAGCTCACTGATCTGGTGACAGGACTATTGTTAAAAATTAATGGAGACCATCAGATGTGGCTAAGTACAGCTTGGCAACTGTGAAAGCCATATTTCCCATTTGTGAGTGATAATGTGATATTATTCTATGATAGATTGCATCAGATTATTTAGATTATGTTTCATTCAAAAGGTAGTAAATCTTCTTACTCCTTTGAAATTTGACCATAATATTTTATTTAATTGTTACATTTATAAGCTGAGGAATGGGTGGGAAAAAAGCATTTTCATATTGTATTCTAATTCTAATTTCACTCTTTTGGCAATATGGATGTCCACATTCTCTTTATCCACTTGTCTTTACCTATAAGAATTCACTTCTCAGCTAAATAACATTCTCAGGAAATCCAAATCCCAAATCCCAAGTTTATGATTCTGATTGCTAATAGGCAATATCTCTGTGCATTGTATCGGGTAGTTTCCAGCCTGCGTTTATAAGAGCATCTATGTTTGATACATTCTTAGTAGCTTATGTGTATGCATTTTTAAACTGGAATAAAGTATTCAAACAAAACCATTGGCCTGATTTGCTGAATGAAATTCTATGGGCTCTTTTACACAGAGTGGCAGACTAAACTATCATACAATTCATATTAAGATTGCTTAAGACCTGTACAGAAAAGCTGATCCAAAAGTATGGACTGAAGTACAGGCTGATTGCCCAATATTCCTGTTTAAAAATAGCCATTTACAGTTACTTAGAAGATGGATAGACACTGACCATTTGTCCTGAAATTACAGATAACAGACACCTGATTCTGTTGTCAAAGAATGAGACCAGGCAAGGGACATTTTTTTGTCCATAATTAATAGTTGGAATGTCTGAGGATTCCCTAATGTGCAGAGACTTGAAGGAATGAAAAAGAAAATTGTTGTGCCTTTTAAAAAGAAAAATCCAATTAACTTTAGCCGCATTGTAATACTTTGAAAATATGAGGTGTATATGAGCAATAGATAGAGTCTCCAAACGAATGTCCAGGAATAGCAATAAGAGGAGCTTTAAGTGCAGGGAGTAATGCTTGACTGATTGAAAAAGATAGAGCATGCTTCCCCTCATTGCTAGCTGTGAAACTATGCTTCCTAAATATTTACATTATTAGCAAATATCTGTGGAACCTCAAAGTCTTGGGCCAAGCACTCTGGTCAACTCCCTTGCTGCTGCAGAGAGGGAATCCTGAGCCTTTCCAAGAACTGTGACTCCAATGCGAAGGAAATGATGGGTAAAATTATTTGTGTGTTTGTTTATATTACTGGTGAAATTCACTCCTACTCAGAAATCTTAATGATCTCAATTAGATCATATTTAAAAGCCTGGAAGTTAGACATATAATCTAAAGTTTTCAGGAAAGTTGTCTATATGGAGTACATTTGACCCGTCAAGAGTGTGATTTAGCCCATCTCTCTAAAGTAATTTTCTTAAGGATTATATGAATTATTATTTGAAGATCCTTCTTTCTCTTGTAGATTATAAGAGGAACCTTGCTGACTGAAATTAGTTAAGTTTATTACTCTCACTAAAATGAAGAAATGACTCTATGCACTGACCATGCCACATTCTTATGCTGTAAATATACAATTATAGAAACAAAAGGGTCTCGTTATATGTAGGCAAGGATCAAAAGTGAGCTTGCAAAACCCCCTTAAAATCTAGGCTGTAAATCTTTGCTCATGATCTTCTATTAGTGCAATCTTTGTGTATCAGGACTTCCATTGGACTTCATGTGAAACTCTAAACAAAACAAAACAGGAAACAAAATAGGAAACAAAATGTTGTCAATCTGTACTGTGCGACAGATGCATGGTCTACCTTATTGGTCCTCTAATCACAGACAGATGACCTATTGGAGGGCATCCAAGGTCCACGCTGTTCATATCTCTACATATCTTGACATCTTTTCAAAGGAATACTGTTACTTGGAGGGACAGATGCAGATTTCCCACAGTAGAAATACTCTTTGTAATCTTTGTTCTCTTTGACTTTGCTGTCAGATAAACAACAAGGAAAAATAAATTAAAATAAGAAAATAAAGTAAGAAAATAAGAAAAAAAAATAATTCTGAAGTAAAACCTATCTATCCATTTACTGTTTGTTTGTTTGGGTAATGAAATAAAAGCAGACAAAGGATAGAGGCATAGAATAATCTCTTGATCCCCCTTCCCTAGCACCTTTATACATAGCAAACATCAGAGTTCTTAGGATGGACAAGGAGACTGACTGCACAGCAAGGTATTATGGCTATTTTTATAATATAGGAGTTCACATAGAAGCCTCCATGTTTGTTTATCCTAGATAAACAAACAAAAAAAACAAAACAACTGGCATTTGGGCCAAGGCTTGGAGTATGAATGGACTCTCTTTCCTGTGCAAACTGGATACAACAGAAAATATACCATTAGAATCCTCTTTAATTTGTACTTTCTAGGGTTAACTTTTTTTAGCCTGTTACAGAGGAACAATAATTTCTTTTATTTCATGTTTTTACTACTGGTGATACAGATACTTTTTCAACAATCACTGTAATTAGCATACTTATGCTTACCTGACATATATATTTTCATTGAGAACTTATAAATTTATTTATAAAAAAAAAATCCCTTTCATCATATCACTCAAAAATGATCTGACAAGAGATGTGAGTATCTTGTGTAGGAGGAATGACTCAAATCTTCATTGTAAGGTTTGTTACCTGATGCCATTGTGAAAATCTATGAGTTGACTCATTCATAGAAAATAAAACAAACAAAATGACCTGTTTTTAAGATCAAGGATCCTAATGTGAATTCTTCCTGATGAGATACTAATATAATATAGACTTCATAGAGCATGCCTTTTGGACATAATGTGTCATTCAAGCACAGGACAGGGAGAACTCTTCCCCAGACTAATGGTCAATCTACTGTTCAGTTCATATGCCCGCATTATCATAATTATCTTAATTATTCTGAAGATAAACCAGAGCTTTCAACACTATTTTTTTTCACCTGAGGACTGTGGTTTTCCACATTTTTTTTTTATTAAGGTAAATTTAGTTTCTGATTGAAAGTAAGCAAAAAACATACCAATATTTTTTTCCTATAAAATGGTCTTCTAGAAAAGGACTTTTTGTTTCCATTTGAAAGATTAAACTAAATTAGAATGCTTCATTTCCCATATGATTTGCTTGCTCTCTGCTTGGCTTATCATATCATTAAGTATCCTTGGCTTGCATAGGTCTATTATTAATATCTGATAAAGCAATGTACATTAATATTCAAAAGGACTAATATATTAAAAGCAGTTTTTGAATGCTTTGGATCAGACCATTGTGAGTATCTAGCAAATCAGCATTAAATCTACATTTTATTCATCACTCAGTATTTTGGCAGAAATTACACATAATTTGTTCATATGTGGATTTTGGTTAAACCAAGCAGGAACAAAAATATTGTAAGCTCTGACATGAAGCTTATCAATAAAGCATGGAAAAACTCTTTGGACTTATGCAATGTGTAGATAGTAGAGGTTCAAATACATTTACTTTTTAACTCAAAAACAATTAATTGAAAAGAATGCCTGCAAGGCTGGCATACAATAATTATTAGTTAAATTTGATAACTACCTAAGAAAGAAGGGTAAGATAGTAAAATGCAAAATACTCCACTCCTTGGAGTCCATGGTGAGCCCACCTTTGGACTGGAATATCTGGGAATATCTGGCTTTTTTTAGTGGAAAGGCAACAGACCATTATGAAGGTATCACCTTAACAAATGCATGTTATTCTAACTCCATCCATAATAAAGCTAGGGCATTTAAGAGAAGCTTGGGATAGTTTAGGCACATTAATTTGCGGATCTAAATTAATAACAATAAATATTAGGAGCTGCAAAAACAAACTTATAGTAGTAGAAAGTGCAAAAATATAACAGGGCTGAGAAACCGTACTCTCTTAAGTGGCATTTGAGCTGAAAATAGCTTATCCTTCTGATACTGATTAGAGAAAACCTAGTCATAGCTTGACTGAATGACAATATATCTCAATTTTACTGGCATTTATAAAACTAATTACATAGGTCATTATTTAAAACTTTGTGTCATACAATCGTGGATTACTAAAATAAATGCAGCGAGTTATTATGTGGCCTAGGTATTTAGTGAATTCTAATCAAAAAGAAAAAAGAAAAAGCCATCAGGCTTTTAAATTAACTAGAGTCTGCTATTTATTACCTCCTCTTAGGTACACTACTTGACTAGTTAAACTGGTTATTGGATTCTTCATACAGTAGCCCCTGAACTCCTTCAGTCAATTAAATCCTTTATTGCATCTGATTTGTCAATGTCAGCGTCAATTCTAATCTCTTAAATCCACATCAGTGTAGAAGCTTTAAATTCTATTGCAAAATTAGAAAGTTGCACAGACAGAATCCCTCCCCTCTTTCTCTGTGCAAACCATAGAACTGTTAACAATATGAAGGATATAATCACTTCTTCAACCTCTATATATACTCTCAAACAACTACAAAGTGAGACATTTATTTTAATGCTTACTACAAATTAAAAAGGGAAAAGAATACAAACAAAGAAAACTATGCTGGGTGGTTTGTATAGGCATATTGTACATTGAACACTTTTAATATTTGACTCAGTATTTTATTACTTTAAATTATAGAAATTGGCAGAACAAAGTAACTATAACTTATTCTAGAACCTGAAACTTGGACATCTTGGTATTAATCTTCATGATTTTGAACTAATTTCTGCAAAAGTATTCCACAATATTTTTTAAAATTGATATTATATAAAAATCTTTCTCTTTAAATCCCTCCATTTCTTTGTTCATCAACAAAAGCTAGATGTCAAAGTAAAAACACAGGTATTAAAAGAAAGGAAAAAAATACATGAATTAAATTATTGGTCTGAGTGACGATCTTGTCAGCCTAATCCTCTTTAGTTAACATGAAGTGCAGCATAAACACCCAAGCTATTTATTTCCATACTGTAGAGTTCGCCAGATACAGATTTGCTTTTCCTTTAAAATATTCCTTTTTTAAAGCATCTCCCTTCTGTCAATAGGAGCTACTCTTTACATATTATAGCCTTGTAAACCTCTAACTATGAAAGCAATTCCCCTTACAAATTAGGCATATCTCCTTTATTCCAAAAGAGAAGGTAAAACAGACCAGAGTCTTACCAGACACAGGGAAAACAATTGGTTCAGCTCGATCCGGCCGTGCCGTCTGCAAGCCGGCGGCGTGAGCGATGCTTGGGCCTCACACAAAAGCAAGATAATTGGCTCTCGACGAAGAGCTGTAAGCATCCATCACGGCAGCACTGGTGCCGAGGCTGGGAGCTGCCCCGGCCGGGCTGGGTGCTCCCGTGCAGGATGATGTCAGACACATCAACTGGGCGTCCTCTCATTGGCTTCTCTCACCTGGAATCATACCTTAACCCTAAACTGCCAGCCACGAATTGCAATGTGTTTCTCTAACCATTATATGTATATGCTCGAGAGGTTTTATTTATTATTTTATTTTGTTTTGTTTTGTTTTATTATTATTTTTTTTTTCTTTCATGGAGAGGAAATTGTAGAAAGAGTCCCCAGTCTCGGTGGGGGGTCTGTCCCCCACCCCTGGGGAGCAGGGGTGGCAGGAGCTCACTACTTTGTCATTGAAGACAGCAATTAAAAAAAAAAAAAAAAAAAAAAAAAAAAAAAAAGAGTCTAAAAACTAATTTACCTAAATTATTAAACTAGACCCCCAGGGAACTGCATTTTCATAATCTGTTTACTAAATGACAATAATCATGAAATATTGTACAGAAAAGGTATTAAAGGAAAGGTTAACTCACGCAGCACCTGGAGAGCTCACTTTTTTAATGACTTTACATTGCCACCTCTTAAGACATGAGATATAATAAAGGTACACACTGAAAAAAGGTGTAAATTCAAAAACATCACACTGTTTCCAGGTGCATTATTGTGTCTTTGTAAGCATGTAAAACTACCAGCATAAGTAAAGAAATAAAGAAATGCACAAATGTAGATACGCACTTATTCTTTGAATGTTAAGTAGACAACCCAGACATTCTCTGGTAAATGAGACATAAACATGCTACCAAATATATGATGTCCTAAATATAGTGGCACTAAGTCTTTTTGCTGTTTTACTAGCAATATCCAAAATCAAATGAACTTTAAAATAGTATATTTTTATCTCTCAGCTTTAAGTAACAGAAAACCCTCTTGCTCTCTGGAAAAATGAAATAATCTTATCTAGGAAGAATCTTATCACTTGTTACATGTTGATCTTTTGATCTACATCAACTTTATTTTTTTTTTTTTGTCTATGGAAACTAATTGTCCATTTTAATAGATAGGAATCTGATTCAGTATTTATTTATAGTAAATTACACTTCACATTAGCTTATTTATGGTCTGATATCTTTCATAATATATATATATATGTATTCATTCTACTCAGTTTGTTCTCTTGTGGAAAGAAAGAACGAAAGAAAGAACGAAAGAAAGAACGAAAGAAAGAACGAAAGAACGAAAGAGAGAAAGAAAGAAAGAAAGAAAGAAAGAAAGAAAGAAAGAAAGAAAGAAAGAAAGAAAGAAAGAAGGAAGGAAGGAAGGAAGGAAGGAAGGAAGGAAGGAAGGAAGGAAGGAAGGAAGGAAGGAAGGAAGGAAGGAAGGAAGGAAGGAAGGAAGGAAGGAAGGAAGGAAGGAAGGAAGGAAAGAAAGAAAGAAAGAAAGAAAGAAAGAAAGAAAGAAAGAAAGAAAGAAAGAAAGAAAGAAAGAAAGAAAGAAAGAAAGAAAGAAAGAAAGAAAGAAAAGAAAGAAACCAAGCCAAAAAAATCAGGAGAACAAAATATAATCAGACATGGTTTTAGCTTAATATGTAAGATGTGAAGCATAAAATTTCTAGAATAAAATTGATAAACAGCTCTGCCATGGCCTTGTGGTTCTTTCACAAAGTTATAGAGACTCAGAAGATTAAATACTGGGAACTTAATAAACAGAGTTCTGTGTGGGGATCTGTAGGCTAACCTATTAGTCAAAACATACTTTAGGCCAAAATGAAAGACTCTGTTCATTTATTTCTCAGAAAACATAGGAGTTCAGATGGAAATGTATATATATAAAAGGATTCATTGTTATGCAAAGTGACAGAAAACTGAATTACAGATCGGAAAATATGAATTTGGACAATGGGAATGCCAGCTTTGTTTTTGTATGATTAATGATGAAGGTAAGATATAGTAATTGCTGAAAAGATATGAGTAACAAGTAAAATAATTATCAATGAGATAAAATATGCTAAGATGTGCAAGTTAGAATCCCCTGAAAATTTTGTGGTGTAAATGACCCAAACCAAACAGACACATTGTTGACAAAATCTGATTATGTGGTCTGATTTGGATGGAAAAAAGTACACCAATTTCAATATCTAGTTAATTAGATTTCAATAATCTTACCATGATAAATTAAACTTCTACATGTCTTTTATTCTTACATAGACTACACTTTATTCCTAGAATGTATTACTTATAGGTGGCCTGGTATATAGTTTTCAATGGTAGAATGCCATATTCTTACAAAGTCTTCAGCGTACATAAAATATGCTATCTATGGTGATAATACAGAGCTTATTTATATTTTTATATAAATTATTATATAAATAATATTATTATATTATATTATATTATATTATATTATATTATATTATATTATATTATATCATATCATATCATATCATATTATATTATATTATATTAATTATATTTTGTGAACTAAGCAGCTACTTATAAATATAGTAGAAAAGTATCATAGAATGCATAATGCAAATGCTCGTTTAGAATTTTAATGGAGAACACTTGGTAGATGGCTAGTAAATTTTGAAACATTCTTTAGGAAAAAAAAGTCTATGTTCTGTAGAAAAAAAAAAAATATATATATATATATATATATATATATAAAGAGAGATAATGTGTTGAAAGTGGATGACATGAAGAGTACTGATAAATTATCACTTTACATATGGTCTTTGTCTTAAGAACAAAAACTATCTATCAACCGTGTCTTAGCAGCATTGATGACTATAGAGATGCTGGATGAGGAAAGATAACAGCTGCGGAGAACAGAGCAGGTTCATGATCCTAACCAAGTTACATTGTTTTTCACACTTTGACTTGCTGTAACACACTGGTTATGACCAGTTTTACATTAGTATTATTGATATTACTAACAGTAAAAATATTATAGGATTTAAATCATACAGTTTCCATGTGTAGTTGTAACAAGCCAATTCAACAAACAAAAAGCAAGCAAGCAAACAAAAACAAACAAACAAAAAATAACAAAAACAACAAAAACTTTGATTTCAATGAAAAGTAATTTATATAAAATACACATATTAAACGTGTTACAAAAGATCATGGGAAGGTTAAAATGTGCATGAATGTGTGTTAAATTCAGGAATGCAAAATTTATATATTCTTATCATTGTGCCATGAATTGTTTTCTAAATAGACTGACTTGTTAACTCTTATGATTGGCACAGATAATGGATGTACTATCACTGGTAATATTTTTGGCATCTTAATTTCAAATACAAATCACTTTAAAAACAAACAAACAAACAAGCAAAAAAGCAGAACAAGAGAATGAAAGAGAAGTGGCCAATGATTTTCAGTAAAAAAAAAAGTATAATTTCTTCCTATAACATACCATTAATTGAGGTATAAATAATGCTGAAGAATCTATCAAGAAAGGATATTGTAGTTCTCAAACAAAATGAAAGTCAGGCTTATTAATGCATATTTCCCAAGAGTTAAAATCATTACCACATTTAATTGCTTAACAATTATTTCTGTCATATCAATTTAATGGTTAAAACAATTATTTATATTAGAAAATGTAGTTCTGCGTCAGACAGTAATTTAAAAACACAAGTGGATTTTCGGTCTTGTTTACCCTATACATTATTAATATTGGAATGGCTAGGTCCAAAGATCTGGAGGAAAATTAGAAATCAGTCAGGTGATAAGAAGTTTTAGAGGATGAATGTGCATGCTGAAAACTGTGGCTTTCAGAATCCTATTTTAGAACTGAGTGCCAAGTCAGGTAGAGCTGATAACTATTACATTTAATTTTCTTTTGCATTCTAGCAATATGAGCCACCTGCTCCTAGTATGTCTTTATCCACAAGATGGCAGCTCTGTTTACATGGTCACTAGCTATTGCAATATTCAACTTGAAAGTCATAACAGTTGTTTGTTTGTTTGTTTGTTTGTTTTCATTTTATAGCAGATACACTTTTCTACCTCATGAAGAAATAAAAAACAAGTAATCCCAATTCAAAGTATTAACTACCTACAATGTTAAGGTAAAATTTGCCAAATTTTGCTGATGTTTTGACAGATCAAGTGAAGAATTTTTAACAGCACAAAAACTATTTTTAGAGTTTCAGATGAAATCTCCTTTCACATGTATATGTTTTCAGCTACTACAATCTCTAGGCCTTTCAACCCAGCACAGCCTTTATAAAGTTTAATTTGAAGAGTACAAAATGTTCTACTGATAGTATAGGAAATATTTACATGTATATGCCTAAATGTAAACACTTAGATTTCTTCTAGATATAACTATATGTTTTGTTTAACACCTAAACTAATCAAGAATGTTCTTTTATGTTATTAAAAATATACATTTAGGTTATTAAAATCTAAAAGATAACTTTATTTCTAATGTAAAAGACATTGAGAAGATTACATGTAGGGATTAATCCCATGTACTGAAGAACTAATGTTTGTTTGTGCCTTGTAAAATTAATAAAATACAAAGAAACATAAGCTTAGCTCTTGTCAGGGAGTTTAAATTTTTCAATTATTCTCAGTTTAAGTGGTTAAAAAGATTCTCAGATTTCAGGCAAAGGTATATAAAATATGAAAACCTTTTTCTTGACAATGAAACCCAGTAAAGTAAAATGAAATTTTGATGCAACAATTCATAATTTATCATGGAAATAGTTTTTTCCTGTGGGGTGGCTATCTAAGGGAAATCTGTCTCTGTGTAGTCTTTGTAGTCTTTGCACTCTTCTGGAGTGCTATTTTTGATCCCTCAGAGAAGGATATGCAACTCTGAATTACTATTTTAATTTTTATTTACCATCATCCAAGACCCTTCACACACACCATTATAAATCAGTAGACAGGAGTTGTAGACTGTAACAAATACAAGATACATTGACGAGACTTAACTCAGAGAGAGAGAGAGAGAGAGAGAGCACTTAAATAATGTGGCAGGAGTCCATATGTGAGTGGTTGTCTGGACCAGCTAATGGACAGTAACTTGTTAATGTGTCAGCAAGGCAGTTATTCATGGCTTAGGTGCTCATACTTGCTCTTGTAGCATTTTACATAATGAAAAGCACAATCCTGGGATGTGAAAGGCCTGAGAATTAGAGAACGATTGGTATCCTAGGTCATATCAGTATTGGCTAAATTGAGATATGTAGCAAAAGAGAAGCAGAAACAAAGGATCTAAAAATAAAGGAGATGTGATGGAAGTATAAAGGTAATTAGATGTAGTTTAGACTTCTGTGAAGACACAGAAAGCCATCCACTGCATGACATGGGCATGAACTCAAGTCGGCTATCTCAGAGTAGATGATTCACTACAGATTACAGTCTCAGTGATTTGTTTATTTAGCCACACTGCAAGAGCATAATACTGGTCTTGTAAAAATTTTGTAACAGAAGTGCTCACTTTTCATCAGAGAATGTTAAAATACATAAATTTCATGAAACTTTTCCATTCCATAAAATAAGCTGTGAAAAAAATATTTTGGGAGAAAACAGTTTCAAGTTTTCTGGGAAAATGTCGGGGTGGGCACAATTCTGGTTCAGGCTTTCTTACAATGTATAAATTTAATGTTGTATTCTGGTCTACCATACGAAGGTGTATTTTAACACACTTTTTAAAAATAAGCATTTTTTTATGGATTAAAACTCCATGAGAATGAGACTGGAATGAAAATTTCCAATATCCTCAAAGCAAACAAATAAACAAACAAACAAAAAAAGAAAAATTAACTTTTTGCAACACTGAAGATAAGAATTTTTCAGATAAAGTTTAAGTTCAAGATGATAATTCTCTTTTTCACATGTGATGTCAGCTCTAAATTATGCATGTCTGAGACTTAGGTTTTTACTGCCTAAATTCAGAGATTCCTAAGATAGCTGTGTAGGAAAGGGTGAAACCATGCAAATTGGGCCCCAGAGCTACCAAAAAGAGGAAGTGGAGTGTCTGTCCCATATACATGGTTAAGAGCAATACCACATGTCAATTGAGATATGGAAATATCTTCTACTTCTCTAATGACAACATTACTGAAGTACTTCAGCCAAAACCTCTGCTCACAAGCATCTCCACTTTGACTAACTATAACTTTTCCATAACTGACACCTCCAAAGCATTTCATGGGTTCTAATTCTGGAGCTGGATGGTATTCAGACCATCATGTGGTGCACACAAGCTTTGGAGAACTTGCATTACTGGATCCCAGAAGAAAAAAAAAAAAAAAAGTGGAAGACAAAAACAATAAGAATACAACAAACAAAGTTTCTGACTAAAACAAGGAGCAAATGGTCTTTTTGTATGTCTACAAATCAACCCTTTAGCACCTAGCTTCCATAATTGCAAAGAATTTCTATTCTTTGTTAGTCGATGGTATTTTAATTAACATAGGACTTCTTTACTGACTCAGTAAACCATTGACTAAACAAATGACTTTATTGACTTTAAAGTTTGAAAGTTAAAATGTGTCTAGAAACATAAGAGAAGTTTTATAATCACTTCATACACAGGAGTTAGAATTTATTCTACATTTAAAAAAAAAAAAAAAAAAAACCTTCTGAGTTTTTTATTTAATTTTCTGTATCAAAAATGCAGTCTGTACATGTTTTAGTCCAAGTAGAAAGAGCAAAAATACTGATGCAAGCCATAACTGCCATTCTAAATTTTTTGGCCAAAATAAGGATCACAGGAGTAAAATGAGTGGGAACATCTGCAGGTGAGTTTTTCAATACTAAATGCTAATTTGAACACCTTGATCTGTAAGACAGTTGACCATACTGGAGCATTATTTTTAGACATTATTTCAGTAAAAGGAGATCTGTTAATATTACAACTCAGTTGAAAAAGAGGAATTTTTTGAAGTCTGTGTTTGAAATCTTGACCTTTGAGAACACTTTGCGTGATTACAAGATATGATACAGGCATCCTTCTTTTTAACTTAAATTTTCCACGACTGACCGTGCCAGATGAAAATTTAGAGGGGGTGCTAAAAGTATGCAATATCAATGCCAATTTGTGAGGGACACACCTTATATGAGAAACATATCATGTGAAATATTAGTGACCAAACAGCTGTACAACTCTTCTTCATTTACACAGGTATCAAATTATTCCCAAATGTCATATACTCTTATATTCATATTATTAAACTTATATGACTGTGGTGGTTTTACTCATCTAGGCAACCCAGCTCCACCACAACCACTCTCTTATCTCCCCCTCCTCAAAGGGAAAGGGGGAAAAAGACAATGGAAAATGCTCAAGGGTTGAGATAAGAACAGGGAGGTCTCTCAAAAATTGTCACAGGCAAAGCAAACTAATAGGGAGATGAATGTGACATAACTCATTACTAACAAGCTAGAGCAGTGAGAAACTCAAAACAAGCTAAAAACGCCATCGTCCCATCCACCTTGTTCTGTGTCCTCCCCCTGAGAGGCACAGGGGAATGGGGAAGGGGGGCTGCAGTCTGTCTGTAATACTTTTTCTCCACCACTCCTCCATGGTTATTCTCTGCCCCTGCTCCAGCATGGCATCCCTCTGATGGGATGCTGTCCTTTCTGAACTGATCCTATGTGGGTTTCCCACAGGCAGCGTCTCTTCAAGAACTGCTCCAGTCTGTATCATAGGATCCATTCATCATGAGCAAACTGCTCCAGCACACGTCCCCCATGGGTGGCAGCTCCCCCCAGATCCCCTGTTCCTGCGTGGGCTCCTCTCCATGGGCTGCAGCTCCGGCCTGGGTTCTGTTCCTGTGGGGGCTCTCCATAGGCCGCAGCCTTCTCCAGGCCACATCCACCTGCTCACCTGGGGGCTCCTCCACAGGCTGCAGCAGGAGATCTGCTCCACTGTGGGACCCATGGACTGCAGGGGGACAGCCTGCTCTAATACCTGGAGCACCTCCTGCACCTCCTGCACTAGCCCTGGTGTCTGCAGGGCTGTTTCTCACTCCTCACTCTCTCAGCTCTTGTTGTGCATCAGATTTTTGTTTGTTTGTTTGTTTATAAATATGCTCTCTCAGAGATGCAAACAACATCTCTTATTGTTTGTCAGGTCTGAGAAGCAGTGGGTCCCTTTGGAGCTGGCTGAAACTGGCTGAAAAATCTAAGCTGCTTGAAGACAGCTGAGAAGTCTAACATGGAGCAGCAGCTGGGCTCTGGTCACAGAGGCAATCCCTGCAGTCTCCAACCACCAAAACCTTGCCACATAAACCTAATACAATGGCATGATACATCTATTATATTATAAAATACTGTTAGGGAGAAGTTATAAATAAAATAATTAAAAATATTATCAGTGCAATTTAATATTGTTTAACCAAATTAATTCCAGAGAACAAAATTCTCTGCTATCACAGGTAACATTTTGAATGTTACAACATGATACAACTTGTTTGTACTCTTAAAGAGTTAAATTCTTTAGAATTAATATACAGTAAAGCACATATGCACTGTCATAGACTGAAAATTATATAGAAGACTTTATACAACACTATATCCAATAACACTATTACTTTATTATGAATAGTTTATTAAAATGGTAACATCTTTGTTTTTTAGAATGGTTGCAGTAATTAAAGCTGGTTAACCATTTTCCACAAGATAAAGAGTCAGCTGAATTTTGTGGTGTATTTTCAATTAGCCTAGTAGATTAAATCTGTCTTGGCTTAAATTTGTCTGGATGATTTAAAAGGGTAATGTTATGCTATATACAGGATTCGGTTTTAAATTAACACTCACAAATTTAAGTGTGTATGTGTGAGCCAAGATCCTATCTCCCTTTACAATCAAAGCAGAGTTAATCAATGCAATCATTGGAGCCTAGAAATAAGTTCAATTTAGGTATCTATGGAGAGATACTGTTGTCTAAATAGAGTTGTTTAATAGTATTTGAGATTACAAAGGTATCTGAAACATCTACATGTCAATGTAGCTTATCCTTTCTGAGAAGTGCCTGGTAAAAGCAGTAGTTACAGAAGATCTGTGCCCTCCTTGTCCAAAGTCTACAGGCCGGGTTACCCAAAGCATCACAGATAGCACCTCATTTCTTTAAGGATTAACCCAGATGGAAAAACCCAGCTATATAGGTGCCTGTATTTGATGTTTGCTATTCAATCC
Organism: Anas platyrhynchos; assembly: GCF_047663525.1. Classification (NCBI taxonomy): domain Eukaryota; kingdom Metazoa; phylum Chordata; class Aves; order Anseriformes; family Anatidae; genus Anas; species Anas platyrhynchos. The sequence continues at coordinate 50,298,856 of NC_092587.1, read as the reverse complement.
ATTTGATCCAGGTCCAGAAGTCTCCACTGATCACACAACTTATCTACCATCCTGTACCCTAGACCATCATCTGAAGTAGCAATGAATCTTTTTGCAATTGGTTTAAATCTTCTTTGTTTTCTGAAGTTTAATAGCACCTTTTCAATGTTATTCAGGATTACTAGTTTCTTAGAAGTTGTCTGTTAAAATAAGTACTTAACTTCTTTAGTCCATCCTTACAGAAATCTGTAGAAATTTTGTTCCTTTCACAACATAAAAATCAACATATGTATCCCACTCATCATCCATTCCAAACATGGCATAAAACAAGCATAGAATCATAGGATTATTCATGTTGGGAAAGACCTCTGAGATCATGTAGTCCAACCTTAAACCTAGTACTGACAAGTCCACCACTAAACCATGCTACTAAATTCCAAATCTACACATTTCTTGAAGACCTCCAGGGATAGTGACTCAACCACTTCCTTGGGCAGCTTATTCCAACACCACACAACCCTTTCAGTAAAGAAATTTCTCCTAATATCCAGTCTAAACCTCCCCTGTCACAACCTGAGGTCACTGTACCTTGTCTTATCATTTGGTGCTTGGGAGAAGAGCCCAATCCCCACCTCACTACAAACTCCTTTAAGGTAATTATAAAGTACAGTAAGGTATTCCCTGAGCCTTCTTTTCTCCAAGCTAAACAACCCAATATCCCTCAGCTTCTCTCCATAAAACTTGTTCTCTAGATGCTTCAGCAGCTTCGTTGCCCATCTCTGGAGACACTCCAGCACTTCAATGTCCTTCTTGTAGTGAGGGGCCCAAAACTGAACAGAGTACTTGAGGTGCAGCCTCACCATAGATGAGTGTAGAGGGACAATCTCTTCCCTGGTCCTGCTGGCCACACTATCTCTGATACAAGCCAGGATGCTGTTGGCCTTCTTGGCCACCTGAGCAAACTGCTGGCACATATTCAGCTGCCTATTGACCAATACCCCCAGGTCCCTTTCCCCCAGGTAGCTTTCTAAGCATTCTAAGCTTCCCCAGCCTGTAGCATTGCATGGGATTATTGTGCCCCAAGTGCAGGACCCAGCACTTGGCACTGTTGAACTTCATAGAGTTGTCCTTGACCCATTGGTCCAGCCTATACAGATCCCTCTGCAGAGCCCTCCTACCCTTGAGAAGATCAACAATCACGCCTAACGTGGTGTCATCTGCAAACTTACTGAGAGTGCACTTGATCTCCTTGTCCAGATCATTGATAATGATATTGAAGAGAACTGGCCCCAGTACTGAGCCCTGGGAGGCACCACTAGTTACTGGGCTCCAACTGGATTGAACTCTATTCATCACCACTCTTTGGGCCCATCCACCCAGCCAAGTTTTAATCCAGTGAAATGTACACCCATCCAAGCCTTGAGCAGCCAACTTCTGCAGAATGCTGTGTGAAATGGTGTAAAAAACCTTACTGAAGGGGGCCTTTCTTGCCCCTTCAGCCCTTCCAGCACCACATTTGCTAGCTGGCAGTTGACTGGAACCTCCTGTCATAGTTAGGACTGCTGATAAATAATGGAAAGAGACTTGGTGAGCACTTCCACAAGCTCCCCCTATATCCTCAGATGGATCACACCTGGCCCCATAGACTTTCATACTTCTAAGTGGACTAGCAGGTAGATAGCCATTTCCTTGTGGATTATGAGGGCTTCATGCTGCTCCCCATCCCCATCTACCAATGCAGGGGGCTAAGTACCTGGAGTGGTCTTGCTGCTAAAAACTGAGGTAAAAAGGCAGAAGTACCTCAGTCTTTTCCTCATCTTTTGTTATATTTCTCTGCACATCCAATAAAGGATGGAGATTCTCTTTTGTCCTCCTTTTCTTGTTTATGTATTTATAAAAGCACACACATATATATATATGTTACCGTTTTTAACAAGCAACAGACAGATTAAGCTCAAATTGGGCTGTCGCCCAATGCAATTATGTGATGAACCTTGACTAAGTAAGTAAGCCTAAAACTTATTTCTAGGGACAACAGCTTTTTTTTTATTATTATTCTTTTCTTTTCTCTTTTCTTTTCTTTTCTTTTCTTTTCTTTTCTTTTCTTTTCTTTTCTTTTCTTTTCTTTTCTTTTCTTTTCTTTTCTTTTCTTTTCTTTTCTTTTCTTTTCTTTTCTTTTCTTTTCTTTTCTTTTTTCTTTTCTTTTCTTTTCTTTTCTTTTCTTTTCTTTTCTTTTCTTTTCTTTTCTTTTCTTTTCTTTTCTCTTCTTCTTTTCTTTTCTTTTCTTTTCTTTTCTTTTCTTTTCTTTTCTTTTCTTTTCTTTTCTTTTCTTTTCTTTTCTTTTCTTTTCTTTTCTTTTCTTTTCTTTTCTTTTCTCTTCTCTTCTCTTCTCTTCTCTTCTCTTCTTTTCTCTTCTTCTCTCTTCTTCTCTCTTCTTCTCTCTTCTTCTCTCTTCTTCTCTCTTCTTCTCTCTTCTTCTCTCTTCTTCTCTCTTCTTCTCTCTTCTTCTCTCTTCTTTTCTTTTCTTTTCTTTTCTTTTCTTTTCTTTTCTTTTCTTTTCTTTTCTTTTCTTTTCTTTTCTTTTCTTTTCTTTTCTTTTCTTTTCTTTTCTTTTCTTTTCTTTTCTTTTCTTTTCTTTTCTTTTCTTTTCTCTCTTGTTCTGAAAATAAGAAATTTAAATATGGACCACCTACATCACACTGTCAGAAAAAGAGTCCAGGGAGCCCAGCTCTTACAGACAATGGGACTGTATACTCCAGTCCCTGTAAGGACTTGTACTAGGAAAGTACACATCAGCATTACTTTTTTTAATTTCTTGAAAATGCAGTATTTTTTGTTAACTCAACAGAATAAAACACTTCATTTGGAAGACTGGTAGAGGGAATGAAAGAGATCACAGAATCACACACAGAATCACAGAATTTCTAGGTTGGAAGAGACCTCAAGATCATCGAGTCCAACCTCTGACCTAACACTAACAGTCCCCACTAAACCATATCCCTAAGCTCTACATCTAAATGTCTTTTAAAGACCTCCAGGGATGGTGACTCCACCACTTCCCTGGGCAGCCTGTTCCAGTGTCTAACAACCCATTCGGTGAAGTTCTTCCTAAGATCCAACCTAAAACTCCCCTGGTGCAACTTAAGCCCATTCCCCCTCGTCCTGTCACCAGGCACGTGGGAGAACAGACCAACCCCCACCTCACTACAGCCTCCTGTAAGGTATCTGTAAAGAGCAATAAGGTCGCCCCTGAGCCTCCTCTTCTCCAGGCCGAATAAGTCCAGCTCCCTCAGCCGCTCCTCATAGGACTTGTTCTCCAGGCCCCTCACCAGCTTTGTCGCCCTTCTCTGGACCCACTCAAGCACCTCGATGTCCTTTTTCTTGTAGCGAGGGGCCCAAAACTGAACACAGTACTCGAGGTGCGGCCTCACCAGAGCCGAGTACAGGGGGACGATCACCTCCCTAGCCCTGCTGGTCACACTGTTTCTGATACAAGCCAGGATGCTGTTGGCCTTCTTGGCCACCTGAGCACACTGCTGGCTCATATTCAGCCGACTATCAACCATCACTCCCAGGTCCTTCTCTGCCTGGCAGCTCTCCAACCACTCATCTCCCAGCCTGTAGCTCTGCTTGGGGTTATTGTGCCCCAGGTGCAGGACCCGGCACTTGGCCTTGTTGAACTTCATGCAGTTGACCTCAGCCCATCAATGCAGCCTATCCAGATCCTCCTGCAGAGCTTTCCTATCCTCAAGCAGATCGACACATGCACCTAACTTGGTGTCATCTGCAAACTTACTGAGGGTGCACTCAATGCCCTCGTCCAGATCATTGATGAAGATATTAAAGAGGACCGGCCCCAGCACCGAGCCCTGGGGATGAACATCACCATATTTTTTTTATACTGTCTGGATCTGTTATTTTATGTACTACTATCCTATATGACATCTAACTTAAAAGTCATTTTAAAAAATCCTGTGTAAAGAATATGTATTATTTCTTTCCATTTGTGATACATCCTTGAAGACTAAACTGTAAACTAAATAATCCCGGTCATTGTATTTCTAGCAAATGTCAGTGTAAATCTAGATCTTCATATGGAGCATATAGATCTTCAATATGAAGCACAGAAAGAATGCTAATCAATAAAAACACTTATTATCTCTATATTACTTAAGATACACCAAGGAAGATTAAAAGGAAAAAAAAATAATAAATGCATGTGGTTATTTGCATCAGCAGAATTGTGACAGTACATGGGCTTTCTGAGGTGGGACTTGTACATAATGTGTTTACTTTTCAGCTGTAACAGTTTGAGATTGTGATATATCTCTTTTTAGATTTTGTGAAACAAATACATAAATATATATGTATTAGAGATATTAGGACATCTAGACTAACATGTTTGTTGGTTCATTTTGCATGAAATTAAAAATCTATACTTTCAGAAGAATAATCTATGACAAATTCCTACATAATAGAATAGGAGCTGCATCCTATGCTAGACCTTTGCCAGGGGTATTTCTCTCACATTACTCATTTCATGTCACTCATATCACATTACTTAAGTCATATCAATATTTATTTATTTATTTATTTATTTATTTATTTATTTATTTATTTATTGTATCTTAGTACCTATTAGTACAATATCACATTCCAGTCATAAATTTTTAAGACTTGATTTGGGTCTATGGAATTCCATAATCAACTAATTTGAACCTATTTATTTTGCGTTCCTCTTACTTGTCATTAATTTTGTGAAATAATTTATTTTGCTTGTTTCTTTAAAGCATTTCTTTCTTAGACACACACACAATATATGTATACGGTCTCTTACTTTTTACAATGCATTTTCTGCTCTTCAGAAAAATATTTTTGGTTAGTTATACCACAGTGACTATACACTTCATTCCTACTTTATTAGCACAATTGAGAAGAAGTTTGAAATAATCTGGGAATAGATTACTGTATTCATATAGACTGCTGAATTCATATGCAAATGTACTTCCAGTCCACACTTTATAGTCCTTTTTACACTATAATGCTAAAATAAGACATAAACTACTTGCATTTTCCTCTTTACCTTGCTTTAACCTGAATAAACTCCCAAATGGATTTTAAAGTCTGCCTTATAACCTTACTTTGGCTTTTTTAATAATAATTAGTTACATTGTTTTATTTTCTGCCTTAATTTAAATTGCAAAACTAAATAAATATTATCTATTCTCCATTTCCTTGTCGAAATTAATGAACTGCATATTCCATTTCATCTGCTTTGGATTAAATTAATAAAGTTTGAATTCCATTTTATCTTTTCTGAAATTAATAATCTGTATGACCTTTGTTAACTTTCTTTAACTTAAAACAGTAATCTTCACATTTCTTTGTATTTTATTTGTCCTGAATTGGTAAACCGAGGAGATTCATCTCATTCAATAAAATTAGCCGAAACCTTAAATATTTATTATTTAAATACAATAATTCTCTATTACAATTTCCTTGCCATTGTTCCTTGGTTTCAGTGAAGATCTAAAACAATAAACTGCTAAGAAAAGCATTATTTTATAACAAGTTATTTGCTTCCTTGTGCATTAGGAAATAGTTTCTTCCTCCTCCGTGCCCCTTTTCCATCCCATATTTCTTTGTGATTTTTAATCATTTAATATTTCATTTGTTTTTTGCCTTTTTTTCCCCCACTAAGATGCACCCTGAGCCTCTATCTACACAGCTGTCCTCTGACATGCTCTCTTTGCACAATCAAATTTGCCATGTAGCTGTAATTCATTCCTGTGGCAATAGGAAAGAAAAAAGTCTATGAATCACCTAAGTCCAACTAAAGTCTTTAAATAGACTTTATATTATCACTGTGCATACAGATGAGTTTTACATTATAGAGTTTCCACAGTTTACTTATATACAGTTGTCAGATCGTCCAATAGAAGACTCCTGGGAATGAATGAATGAATAAATAAATAAATCTGACTAGTATACACTTACAAAGATGATATAAAATATTTCTCTAAAAATAAAATAAAAACCTTCACTATATTTGCATTATTCTTGTATGCAAGACTTTTTTTTTTAATTATTGTTTTTATATATTCATTTAGCATAGAATTAACACAAATAAACTGTATTTATAATAATAAAATTATATAAAATATAAAAATAATAATAAAATGTCATTTGAGGATACACTGAAAACTGCTGGTACATTCTAAGTCTCTACTCAGTGAGACGGTGGAAATGTTTGTGTACTTCATATTTCAGTCCCTCTAAGATGCTATTTGGATCCACTGGCGAAGCACTAGCCCTGAGGTCTCTTTGCCAATCATTTTGTCGGTTGTCACGTAATTTCTGTTTGTAAGATATCCTCAGATATTTAAGAAATGTCATTGCTGTCTTGATAGAAATCTAAGCTGTGATTAAGATTTGCATTTTTGAAATCACATTTTTTCCTAAAATCACTCTTAGACTATATGTCCTAGATGACTCCTGACTAGAGTAGGACAGTAAATTCTACAAGATGAACTGGGATATTGGGAAATACAAATGAGAAGAAAGCCCTAGCAAATGAAGGACTTAATCCTAAATATACTGAAATAATGGAAAAATTTCCAATTATTTTTCCAAGCCAAGCCTCAAGGTGATAAGGAACACATAATCAATAACAGATTGTCAGGTATTATCTTCAAGTTACCTAAGGCCAGATCTCCAGCAGATTTAAACTGGTGCAGCTCTATTTATTTAAATTCAGTATACAATTTAGCACATTGGATGAGACTGTATCAAAAAAAGCATCCACTGCTTACCAAAACATCTCGTAGAAGTGATATGTCCCTGTAGATTAATTAGAGGTCATTTAGAAGAAATATAAAATATGGATAAAATGTTTTAGACTTTGTGATCATTAGAAATATTTTAACAAAATTGCCTTGTTCATTGTTTCTTTTTTACTATTATTATTTTGTATAAAGTAATTTAATCAGGGAGGTATAATATCTGCCTTTAATTACAACACCTATCTAGTCTGAATAATTTAACCACAGAGCATTTTGCCTGCAATGTGTTATAACAGGTCACTGATACTGCCTATGATTCCTTTTCTCTCAAACGTTTTTTTCAAAACCCTCACTCTCCTTCCTTTTTCTGCATGAATTATTCAACAGCTTGAAGCACTAGTTAGAGACACTCATAATATACTAATGATTATGCTTCAAAAGCTTAAAAAGTAAGGATTCCCACATGGTATTTTCCTCCTTTGTATTATGAAACAATACTTTGGACTTGAAACTGCCCATGGTTCAATATCCAAAGAAATGTTCATCAAGATTATATGTGTTCAAGTATGATATTCTTTGGGAATACTGATTCTCCATGACTAATTTTTTTTTTTTTTTTCAGCTGCCTGCAGGAGCCCCATTTCCAAACACATGAGAAAACAGAAATACGCTGTTAGGACTGAGTGCTTGGTGCTGATGCCAACACAGGAAAGTTCCAGCTCTAAGGATCCTTTAAAATTAAAAATACTGTCCCCTGCTGTTTAAGCAGGATGACTGTTTACTCAGAGATGAATGCACATTAGAAGAGATATTACTGCTTAGATAGGGTCTCTCAGCAAAGAGATTAAAATGCTGACATTTTCTGAATAAGTAATACGAAACATTTAAGTTTTTGTTATTGTTGTTTTTTGTTTGGTTTTTTGTTCGTTTTTGACTCTTTGAGTCAAAGTTCAGCTTTTTTGTCACTCAGAATGAAAACATTTTACATATTTGGAAAACAGGAAAATAAGTGGAACATTTTCTTAAAAAAAAAATCTTAGAACATATATGCTGTTTTCCCACAAGCATCAATGTATGCTTTGTGTCTTTCAGACAGACAGCTTGAGATGGTCAGGTGCTGAGAGTGAACATATTCATTTTCCATTGTAAAACTTGATTTTACATCTACTTAGAGCATGTTCATCTTAGTTACATCAAGTCCTCCTTGGTTTGCAGTCTATGTAGCTGCAGGGAAGGCAGATGTTAAAAATTCATGGTGAATTTTCTTTAAGCACAAGCAAAACTCAAGGCAATAGATTTTCTAATAAAAAGAGCTCACTTTTATCTACACAGTTTAAATAATAATAAAAAAAAAGACTCCATCAGTATTTTTTATTCTTAGAAGAAAAAGAGCAAAATTATAGTTTTATCAATGTGATTTTAAGAAACTGCCTAGAAATAATTAATAAGAAGGTCTGTAGAAACTGTCATATGTACATATGATGCCCTTAAATTAATAGACGTTTACATTGCCTACATTGTTTTCCACAAAGAGTGCTGTTCCATTCTATTTGACCTTAATTAGTATAATTGATAGCAGTTTTAGAGCTGCATACCATTTTAATCATGTAGTTACAGCTTTCATGACAGAAGAAAAATGAAATAGCAGCTGGGAGTTATCTATTAATAGTGAGGGAACAGAAAGGTAAAAAGAAAGACTCTTCTCTTCTAGGACTTCAGGGTTTATACAGCGTTAGTAATGAATGACTAATGTATTCTAAGAGGAGCATGCTGATCTCCAAGGATGTAACGAAGGGCAGCAGGAGGTAGGATCAATGTGAGTTAGAAATTTGATATCATTAGGAAATCATATGGCTACACGACTATATAGATAGACCAGAAAAAATGTCAAAGTTTGGGAATATAAACCATGCATATGCATTCATGTTTGAATGGGATTACCTCAGTACGTGTGTTAGCGGTTCAAACTCTGACATACAGAGTACTTTGAAGTTTCCCAGAAAAGTATGCTACCACAGGCCACTTGTTTAGAGTGAGAAGGGCAGAGCAATCAAAATCCATTTGAAAATATTATTTGGAAAACATCTGAAACAAGCCAGGGTCTAAAGGAAAAAGAATAAACAAGAAACTTTTTAAGCTGTGAGAGAAACATACTAAGGTAATCAGTGGATTTTTTTTTCCTTTTTTTTTTTTTTTCCTTTTGTCATTATGACATATTTCAGTCTGTTCTATAGAAAAAAAAAATGTTAACCACGTATCAGAGTTAACACATTAACGTCAATAAAAGTGAGGAAAAGAGCAAAGCTGGGTTTACATACGTTCTATCTCTACAAATGAAAACATATGCACAACTATTGTATTTATCACATAGCTATATAGAAATGGACAATTAAAAAATATCAGATTACTTTTTCCAACAAGTATATCAATTTGGAGTCTTGTATCACTTGCTTTACTTCTAAATATATAAATATTGCATTCTATATTTGCCTCTGTACTGATTTAACTCAGAGTTCCTTAGAAGTAGCTACACATTTGGGAAAATTAAATCTTTTCCACTAGTCAAAGGGTACTAAACAACAAAACCCAGGGCACATATTTTGAAATTAATTCACAGCTCTGACAAAACAGAGAATCCTGATTTCATTACAGTTCTCCCTTCATAATTACATAAATCCTGAAAAGTAATTATTGTTTGTGATTCCTTCTCCTGTGTCTTATAGTGAATGTGGAGTATTATTGCATTTATTCAGTACAAGCTATCTCATATTACACTGCAAATGGTAAAAATGAAAGGAAGGAAGGCAAAACAAACATAGAATCATCATGGAATCATAGAATGGCTTGGGTTGAAAGACCTCAAAGACCATCTAGTTCCAACAACCCTGTCATGTGCAGGGGTGCCACACACTAGATCAGGTTACTCAGGGCCTCATTCAACCTGGTCTTGAACATATCCAGGGGTGGAACATCCACAGCCTTTCTGGGAACCTGTTCCAGTGCCTCATCACCCTATGCATGAAAAATTTCCTCCTAACCTCTAATCTAAATCTCCCCTCTTTTAGTTTAAAACCATTCCCCCTCATCCTGTCATTATCTGATTGAGAAAGAATTGCTCTCCATCTTTTTTAGATGTTCCCTTTAAGTACTGAAAGGCCACAATGAGGTCACCCTGCAGTCTTTTCTTCTTTAGGTTTAACAAGCCCATTTCTCTCAGCCTTTCTTCATAGGAGAGGTGCTCCAGACACTTGATCATCTTTGTGGCCCTCCTCTGGACCTGCTTTAACAGGTCCACATCCTTCATGTGCTGATGGCAATAGAGCATAAAATTTCTGAGATTTCACATTATTCTGATAAATAAAATCATAATTTATGTGGTCAAAAGTTGTTCCTACATAAGTCAATGAGAAATCAGATAATTAAAGTTTTGTTGGTAATACCATGAAATAAAACTCCAATTAATATTTTTTTTAATTTGGTAATTGCTTTAATAATAAAGTATATCACAGTATTTTCTAAGATTACAGTCTCAAATACTTACATAAAAATTATTCCTTTTTTGTTTATTCAATATTAATTATGATAATTAATCTTGTTATTTAGATTATTATACGTACAAATATTGAAGCAGACAAGCCTTCCCAGGCACTCATAGGAGGTGTTCTTGTACTATTCATTTAATTTCAAACATACTGTATAATTGGTTCAATTTATGGGTGAGTTGTGTTTGAGTAAAATAACTTTTTTCATTTTGATTAAATAAACTGCTTCTCCCAAAACAAGAAAATATTTCACGTTTATTTTATAATCTATATGTATTCAGGAAAAGAAATGCAAACCACTGGTGGGACTGATTTACTAACAAGTTTTACACTGTCCTTGACCCACAGAACTTGTAGAACAAAATTATTTTGGCCTTTTGCTTGCATGAAAGATGAACATAAAGCTAGGAATGGAAGTAAGGAAGACAAAAAATTTCAACCTTTTCTCATACTATCCATATTTATCATGAAGAGTCAATTGCATTTAGGTAAAACAATTTCCAGAAGACATCTGCCTATAAGTTACCATGAAAGTTTGAAATCCTGATGCCTATAGTTCTCAATATTGCTAGCAGTGTGTCCAGAAGCAAATCATTGTTTCATGACTGTGGCACAGCAACTGTGTTTCACTGTAAAATCTTATGGGTAGTGAAAGTGAATCTTGATCCCTTGATCACAGAAGAGCATTATGTTTCATACCTCTGTGCCATTAGGAACTAAAAGTGAGACACAAGCTATACATTGACAGCTAGTAATGTAGCACTTTTTTTTTTTTTTTTAATTATTATTATCATTTATTCTATATATGGTCAGAGATACTTTCTTCTATGATCACAAAACAGTGTTTTAACTGAGCTCATCCAAGCCCTAGAGCATCATTACAAACAGTAAGCAAAACTGTGACTCATCTCTGTATGACTAATATTTTTGTCAAGGCCATCTAATCATTTCACCTGACAGCAAATATGGATTTTCAAAAGAATATGGGAAGGAATTTACCCGTGTGCATTTTCATTGGAAAGGGGATCAAAATAAAACTGTAATTTCCTATCTTTGTGATTGGGTGAGTTAGACATATGCTTTAGATACATAGACATATACTTTTAGCAATGCAGGGTAGTGAATCAGGAGAAATACTTCAGAGAAAACGGAGAGTCTATTTGAGACATGGATTAGGATCAGATAAACTGAGCTATGCAAATACCTGCTTCTTTTCCTTTTAAGGCAGTCTATGCAGTCATCTGAGATGCAGACATCCACAGTCAGGTGAGTTGAATTTCATTGTGAATACATGTATATCTTCACAGGGAGGATTCAGAACATGTTGGTCAATAGCTCTATGTCCATGTGGTACTGGTCTATGACCGGTACTTTTCAATATCTTCATCAATGACATAGACAATAGGATTGAATGCACCCTCAGCAAGTTGGCAGATGATACCAAGCTGAGTGGTGCAATCCATATAACAGAAGGAAGAGACCTGGACAAGGTTGAGAAGTGGGCCCATGTGAACCCAGTAAGGTTCAACAAGTTCAAGTGTAAGGAGCTGCACTTGAGTCAGGGTGACCCAGACATGAGTACAGATTGGGTGAAAAATTCACTGAGGGCAGCCCTGCAGAGAAGGACTTGAGGGTTCTGGTAAATAAAAGCTTAACATAAACCAGCAGTGTGCGCTTGCAGTCCAGAAGGCTACCTGCAGACTGGGCTGCATCTACACAAGAGTGGTCAGCAGGTCAAGGGAGGTGATTGTCCCCCTCTACTGGGACCTTGTGAGGCCCCTCTTGGAGTAGTGTGTACAGGTCTGGTGCCCTCAGCACAAGAAGGATGTGGACCTGTTAGAGCAGGTCCAGAGGAGGGCCACAAAGATGATCAAGTGTCTGGAGCACCTCTCTTATGAAGAGAGGCTGAGAGAACTTGGCATGTTCAGCCTGAAGAAGAGAAGGCTCTGGGGAGACCTCATTGCAGCTTTTCAATATTTAAAGGGGGCTTATAAAAAAGATGGAGAACAACTTTTTACTCAGGCAGATAATGACATTACAAGGGGGAATAGTTTTTAGCTAAAAGAGGGGAGATTTAGATTAGGTTTTAGGAGGAAATTCTTCTATCAGAGGGTGGTGAGGCACGGGAACAGGTTCCCAGAAAGGTTGTGGATGCCCCATCCCTGGATATGTTCAAGACCAGGTTGGTTGAGGCCCTGAGCAACCTGATCTAGTGTGTGACATCCCTGCACATGGCAGGGGGATTGAAACTAGATATTCTTTAAGGTCCCTTTCAACCCACGATTCTATGATTCTATGATATCTTAGAGTTACTGTTATTTCTGACAGGAGTTGCAGCAGCTGTTCGTTTTCAAGAAAAAACAGAAAAACAAATTATGTATTCTTACATTATCGATAGGCAGAGTCTGTAACTCATCAGATGTCTGTTGAACAAAATCTCCTTGCTATTGTTTGAACTTCATCATATGTAGTGGGTTTACGTGGCAAGGTTTTGGTAGCAGGGAGCCATAGGGGTGGTTTCTGTGAGAAAGATCTAGAAGCTGCCCCATGTTTGGGAAGGGCCCCATTGTTTTCCAGAGCTGATCCAATAAGCAATGTTGTTTTGCGCCTCTGTGAGAGCATATTTAAGACAGGGAAAAAAACGCTGCGCCACACAGCAGCCGGGAGAGTGAAGGGAGTGAGAAACAGCCTTGCAGGTGCCAAGCTCAGTGTAGAAGGAGGGGGAGAGGTGCTCCAGGCGCCGGAGCAGAAGTCCCCTGCGGCCTGTGGTGAGGACCATGGTGAAGCAGGATGTCCCCCTGCAGCCCATGGAGTACCACGGTGGAGCAGGGTTCCACGCTGCAGCCCGTGGAGGAGACCACAGTGGAGCAGGTGGCCTTGCACCGACGGAGGCTGCCGCCTGTGGAAGACCCCTGCCGGAGCAGATTGCGGGCCGGACCTGTAGCCCGTGGAGAGGAGACCACGCAGGAGCAGGTGATCTGGCAGGAGCTGCTGCCCGTGGGGGAGCCAGGTTGGAGCAGTTTTCTCCTGAGGGATGGACCCCATGGTACGGACCCATATCTGGAGCAGTTCTGGAAGAGCTGCTGCCTGTGGGAAGCCCACACTGGATCAGTTCATCAAAGACTGTATCCCGTGGGTGGGACCCCACAGCACAGGGGATGAGAGTGACAGAGAAGGAGCTGCAGAGAAGAAGTGCTGTAGACTGACCATAACCCCCATTCCCCCGTTTCCCCTGCACCGCTTGGGGGGAGGAGGTGGAAGAGGGTGGAGGGGGGGGAAGGTGCTTTTGGTTTCTTTCCTTTGTTTCTCACTTCTCTAGCTTGTTAGTAATGAGCAATAAATCTTACTATCTATCTTCTTATGCTGAGTCTGTTTTGCCCATTACAATAATTATTGTGTGATTTTCTCATCCTTATCTCAACCCTTGAGCCCTTTTCACATATTTTCTCCCCATTCCTCTTTGAGGAGGGGGAATGAGAGAGCGGCTGTGGTGGAGCTCGGCTGCCCACTCGAGCGGAACCACGACAATATAAGAGATGGAAACAGTTAACTTCAATTATGTTAACTTCTTGTTGGTCTTTGGATATCTTTCTGCCAACCTTGTTCAGCTATATAGAATTTGTCTCTGTGTAGGACTTGAGTTAGGATGAGTTTCCTCATGGGTAGTTATGCTGTTTTATTCCTGACTGCTTCAGGTATTGAATTGTGAAGTGACCGTGCAACAAAATCTACTTAGCATGCATTGGGTTGTAAAGTCATCTGCAAACCCACCAAATGACTCCACTTCTAGCTTCTGGTCAAGAATGGTAGTACCTTATAAAGACAGCAAAATTATGTAAATTGGTATTTGATAACTTACCCAGGAATATGCACAAAACACTTTTTTCTTAAACAGGGAAGGTTATATTTTAGATATGAAAATCTTGGACATAAACTACTTAGGGGTTTCCAGAATGTCTTCATGACTTAATGCACTGAAGCCTTGGAACACAGGTTGATTTTTGGCTTTTGAGTACAAAATGGGATGATTCATGCCCCAGGCTTCAGGTATGAGCTCTTTTATTGTAATAGTGGTTTTGTTTTTACAGCATCTCATGCTCAGTTCAGCTGCAATTTGCAGGTATCTGGGATGGATTTACCACCCTAAATAGCAACATGAACAGGATTCTAAATTATCATTGAGAAATGTTAAGAAATATACTTAAGGAATTTGATATGTTTTCTTCCCTTTGGATGAATATAGCAATCACAGAATGCAGTTTCTTGAAAAGGTCACGTTAAGTAGATTTTTGCACAGTATGTTATGTTGCTGTTGCTGAAATATATTTCATCCTTTCCTAAGTGCAATACATAAGGATAAATTTTCTCAAATGCATTATGCTGCATTTTCACACCAGCCTTCTTTAGCAGCAATTATTTCAGAAGAGTAAAGGATCAAGAAACAGAGTAGGTAAATAATAGAAGGGAAGAAAGAGAAGGAGAAGGAGAAAGAGAAAGAGAGAAAGAGAAAGAGAAAGAGAAAGAGAAGGAGAAGGAGAAAGAGAAAGAGAGAAAGCGAAAGCGAAAGCGAAAGCGAAAGCGAAAGCGAAAGCGAAAGCGAAAGCGAAAGAGAAAGAGAAAGAGAAAGAGAAAGAGAAAGAGAAAGAGAAAGAGAAAGAGAAAGAGAAAGAGAAAGAGAAAGAAAATGTACCCTTAGGGACAGACTAAAATCAGAGTTTTCAGTTTTCAAGCTTGTATTTCAGTTTACTGAACAAACTTTCTCTGTGTCTGGTCATTTTTTTTTTTTAACTCCTTCTTCCTCCTCCCCTTTCCCCTCCTCCCCCCAAGCTCTTTTTTGGCCTGCCCTCATCTTCAGCTGTTAATAAGTGATTTGTAAGAGTTACTCGTATTTACAAAGCACACAATACACAAATGGCTTTCTTTTTCCATCCTGTGTATAAAATATAAATGTGTGACTTATACCCCTACCTTCAATTTTATATTGATAATTAGGAACAGAAAACTACTTCACAGTAAGAATCTAAAAATAAAGGTAATATTTTGCCGAAGGAAAATTCAATTTCTTGTATTGAAAGAATGTGAGAACCAGAAATATTCTGAGTCAGCAGGTGATATTTCATGATGTAAGTTATGTTGCCTGTTAACCAGAAATCATGAATTTATCGTTCTCTATCAAAATAGAAAGTATTGCTCTCAAATAATAACAAATGATAACAAAAAATTATCTTGTCTGGTACAAATAAAATTAATATTATGACAAGACCATTTATTCAGAATTATAGATTTATAGATAAACCCCTAGAATTATAGATTCTCAGTACAATTCTTGCATCCTTTCATTACTAGTACATATCCTTTTTTAACTGAACAATGCAGAGGAGGTACAGAGATCACTGTTACTGAAAACCTCTTCACCTTGTTTGCTACAGGATTCCACATTTAGAATTTAAGCTGTTAAGGTACCATCATAGACTAAAGCAAGCAGTTTTGTACAGTTTTACACATTTTGTCTCCATATTTTTCAGTATCTGTTGAGTAACCTGCTGATTTTACTGCCTCTCCTTCAGCAAATACTTAGCTTTCTTAACTGTCTCTTCTATATGAAACAATATGAACAACTTTTTGTAAGTACAAACTGAGCATGATTCCAAATTTCATTTACTTATTACACTATCAAAGTCTACAGTTCAACTCAAGAACTGAGTGAAAAAGTATTTTTTTCTGCAGACACCATACTGGATAGATTCCATTGTTTCATGACATTCCATGTCTTTTGACACTCAGTTTTAAAATATTTCCTAATGGCCAGTTGTAAAGTTTAGACTGGCTTAAAATTTCTCAGGTAACATTTTCAACATTCGTAATTCAAATACACAGTTATATTCATAGTTGTGGGTTTTTTTTTGTTTGTTTGTTTGTTTGTTTGTTTTTAAAAGGATAATAGTGAATGGGCACAAAATGAACACAATGTATGAACATTGTGTTGAACATTGAGAAACGATTTTTCACTCAGAGTATGGAGAGTGGGCATGGAGATCGCCCAGAGAGTTTGTGGTGCCTCCTTACTTGGTGATACTTAAAAGCCAGCTGGACAAGGTCCTGGGTGACTAGCTCAAGGAGCAAGGGACTTAGACAAGGTGATCTAGAGAGGTCCCTTCCTGCCTCAAACATTCTGTGTGATTCTGTGAAAACAATTAGTCGTGAAAATTTCTGCTTTCAAAATGATTGAGTCATTAAACTGCTTAAAGTAAGAGAATGGATCTTTACCCTATAATTAACTTTATAAATAAGCCTTTTTTAGACTCATGGGTATACACTATCTGTTTGAGTTGTCGGTTTACTCCAAAAATGCTGTTTCTGACAAATGAGTATCTGATTTTGACTCCTCACTCAAATTATTAAACACACTAGGCCCAAACTGCTGAGTTTTCATTGATGGCGATGAGAAATGACCCACTATTGGTATCATCTGCATCTTGTTGTTTCTTTTAACCCTCATTGATAAAGCACACCAGTTCCTTCGTAATGAACATATTTTCAGCAAATCATTAAGACTTCATTTTGGCATTTCTGATTTCTTTTGATTTTAATCATTAATCTTCTGTTTCCCTACTATATACTGAACATGTTTCTGGAGGAAATGTGATAGAGCAGGGCAAAGGAGCCAAGGAGCCTAAGTTGGCAGCAAAGTCTTGTGTTTTGTTTTGTTTTGTTTTGTTTTATTTGGTAGGAAACAGAAGTGCTGAGGTAGAAACAGGCCAGTCCCTGTTCTTACCCCTGCCGTCAGAGTGGTTCCAAAGAGTGTTTATCAATATAGTGATTGGTGCTTTATATATGTATATATATGTGTATGTATATATACATAACTATACGTATATACACATATGAAATATACATATATATTAAAAATTAATTTATAATATTTTAAAATTAAATTTAATTATATATTAAAAATTATAAAAAATATATATCCACCCCATGAAGACAAAATGTTATGAGTGAATATATCTGTAATGGCATTTTTCTTGGTAACCAAAGAAGGTGGTGAACCCCCACATCTTTCCTTAATTTACCATTAGCAATAGCTAATTATCATTAACTGAATGTTGACATACTCAAGAGATAGGAATACTTTTGCCTGTTAAATAATTTATCAGTCATACTTATTTTCACACAAATTTATCATACTTATTGAATCTCATATGAAATATATCTCCTGCTAGGGGAAAAAAAATGGAATGCCTAGTATTTTTGCATTTTGTGTTGTACAAATAAGAGATTATCTTTTAATGAGATATTAAGCTTGGTGTTCTTTGAAATAGCTGCTTTAAAATGCTTCATAAGCAAGAACATCAAACAAAGTATTTCCATCATTCCAGAGACTTTCCATAATTGTTAAGAGCTATTCTGGGTTGCAGTACATACTCCAGTTGATATCAAATCAGAGTTCTTTTAAAAATGAAATGTGTCTTTGACTTTCTTTCTGTGAGCCTAGCCCAACTGGGAGTTCTTTGAACAATTTCTTTTTGTTTGTTTGTTTGCCTGTTTTTCTCTTTTTCTTCTACTTTTAAGTTCTCTCAGAAAATGGCATCTGCTCAATCCAGATTATTAGAGCTTGAACTGAATTGCCATAAGTCTTTAAAGCACTAAGACCATAAGTCTTCTAAAACACTCTTTTGCTTCTTTTCATATCCCTATTATGACAGTTAAATTGTCACTCTAAGGAACTTACATATTCTTCATGCTCTAGATCTCCCTGTCTAAATGTGTTAGGGATAGATAGATGCTTTTCCCCAACTTTGATTCAGTTTGAACCTACTTGGTTCTCCCTCATGGAATTGAAAAGCTGACATCATTTGTCAGATCCTCCATGCTTCTCTTCAACCAGCTGTTAGTAGAAAGTAAATTAAGTCAGAATGCACTATGGAATTCATGGAACAATTTCACTTTGGGGATCAAATAGAAACAAAGGCTGCACAGAACAATTCTAATTCCTAACTAACAGAAGGAAGAAGATTGGTGAAAAGTATTTTTCTAAGAAAAAGAACTGGTAAAAAAATATAAAATTTTAGCGTTTATTAAAAACAAAACAAAACAAAAAAAAACAGATTTGAGATTACTGCTGGTTAGTAGGTGATTATTAACTAAAGAAATGTGCCTACCCCCCTATTAACACCATTTGAACAAATAAACAAAAAAGAACAACAAATAACAACAACAACAAAGAAAAAGTTAACAACACCAAGAGCTAAGACCGAGATAAAAGTAAAACGTCAGAAGGGTAGAAAGGTTAAATTTCCTTATAAAAAAAAAAAAAAAAAAAAAAAGAGTAATAACTCTTAACAGTATTATTATATTATGTCAGAAATATGCCACTCAATGCTATTATTTTCTCTATTGATAATAATTTCCTTTCTTCATTAGCAATTGTGCCAGCTCCAAACAAGCATGAGTAAACCAGATTGCTGTTGTCATCCATTCCAGATCAGTAATACTTCCACGTTACTTGCTACATCCATTGTATATTTATGTTGTTTACTCCCTGTTTCCTCACTCATTTGATCATGTTTTCCCTTCCCCATTAAATAAAAAAATAAATCTGAATATATAATTTGATTTCCATTCTAATATATCTTCTTCTAAATTGGTAAATTGGGTGGTTGCTTTGGGAGAACTTTGCCCTCTGTCCCTGATGAATGGAAACAAGAGTCCACAGGAGTCCATGGGGGAAAGAACAAAAAAAAAAAATAATCGAGTTTTGCATGCATTATTTTGGGGCATGAGATAGACTGAATATGGATCTCAGAAATCATGCACATGTTAATCGAACTAGAGCTACTCCTCATACTGCAACCAAGTCTGATAGAATTGTTGTCAACGTTTCAACTTGAATCAGATCTTAATATTGTTTTCAGGTCTACTTACATTTCGAGTTTCTATGGATCATCTCCTTATGTATCATTATTTGTTTTATATATATGTAAGTCAATTTAAAAACTAGATACAATGTATACTGTTGTTAAAATGTTTTGTTTTTAACGTCTAAGACCAGGATGTAGGTGTTTATAGAATTTACAGATATCTTACTGATGTGGAAATACCATTTCTCCAAGAAATATAAACAAACAAACAAAATAGCTTTTCGTAAGTGAGCTAGATATAAGTTAGTGATGTGAGGATCAAAAAACCTGAAAAACAAACAAACAAAGAAACAAAAAATGTTCTGGAATCATGAGAAAAACAAACAAACAAAATTTTATTCCAGCCTAAATCAGAATCCAGATTAAATCAGAATACTGATTCAGTTTTAGAGCCATCTTCTATTAATTCATAATAATTAAAAAAAAAAAAAAAAGAGGTAATATTGGAAAATGAGCAATGTAAGAAGTCACTAAATATTCAGCTTGTTTATGACAAATTTAAATATTTTTTATTTTCTGAAAATCCATGTTATTTCTAGTTAAGATTTGTTTATTTTGTCCCAACTTTTTCAACTAACTTTCAAAATTAATTCTGTAATTTAGTTCTAACCCTCATGATAAAATGGTACAAATTCCTCAAGATATCATATAATCTGTATTGAGATTTAACTTTTTTTTTTTTTTTAAATCAGTTGCATGTTTACTGTAATAAAAGTTTACTTGGTCACTGTTAACTTCATACTAATGCTCTGAAACCTGTTTTAGAACATCACAGATCTAGGAGTGTGCAATGCCCACAGAGAGTAAATAGGAAGTTGAGTTAATGTACTGAATATTGTTGTACCACAATTCATATATCATCAGAATAGGTATTCCCTATGTTGTTATCATATGGGATTCTTATTACTTGATTTGCTTTTAAACTCAAAGGTGACATGTTAAAATGATTATTTATATGGGCGTGAAAGCAGCTTTATATTAATTAATATTTATTATTGTTTATATTATTTGAGTTTTTCTTTTGCCACGGAATGTGTTCTACAAACACTCTTCTCTCTCAACACAAGTTTCACTTACCATGGCAAAAAAAAAAAAAAAAAAAAAAAAAAAAAAAAAAATTCAGAAAAGTTTTAGAAATGATTTATCAATTCATGTTGCTTAAAAAAACATAAAATATGTTGGCTAACCCACATCAAATGCTTAAAAACTTTTGGTTATTAAGATGTACAGGTTGGTTTTCTTGTTTTGTTGTTGTTGTTTGGTTTGTCTGGTTTTGGTTTTGGTTTTTAATTTCTTGGGTATATCAGTAAGTACTGCTGTTTCCAGAAGAAATGGAAATATCATTCAATTTTTTTAGCATATTTGAAATCAGCATTCCTAGGTAAAGAAGTTTTGTTTTGTTTTGTGTTGTTTTTCATACTTCCAGCCTTCTCAGCTGAATTATTTCATCCATTCAAACACCTAGACCTTCCTCTGCACTAGCTGTTGCTACACTCTCTCTGTTACTTGTCTATGCCCCATCACCTAGCTCATCCATATTCTCCCTGTTGCCTCTGAACTTCATAGATGTATGTTCCCTTTCTAAATATGTATTTGTTCCCTTAATTCAGAGACACAGCAAAAGTGCCCCTTCTGAAAAATATGTAAAAGGACATCAAATATTTCCTCACCCATAGGTGAAAGAAGATATTACACAACAGTGTGGGTCCTGAAAAAAAAATTAAATAAAGCACTGGAATTGCCAACAAACTGCTATGTTACCAAAAATCTTCCAACAGTGCTCCCTGTTTTCTTTTCTTTTTTTTTTTTTTTCCACTTAATAATTCTTTATCTGCATAGCAAGAATCCCTCTTTATGATAAGTCCCATTCCTCTTTATTCAGCTGGCCTCCATCCCTTTCTTTTCCATTCAGAACAGATGGCTTCCTCCTCTTCAGAACCACTAGGAGGCTGTATTAGGAGGAGTACTCAGCTGTACTTTGCAAATCTCAGAGATTTGGGCCCTCCACTTTCCAGACTGTGGGGTGAATTGTTGCTCCTTCCTATTTTCCTAGGTTACACTCCAAAAGATGTAAGCATGGGTAGACTGGCATGCCCGAACATCCCTATTTCCCAACATGTGATCAGGATGAACCCAACTTTCCAGAACTGTAGATAAATCTGAATCATGAAGGAAGAAGCCTGAAGAAGAAGGCCTTTATCCTTGGACATACTCATGAATAAACAACTGCAAAATACTACTGAAAGAACAGAAGAAAAGAAAAACACAAAGATGGTCAGGAAGAAAAGGCTGTGCACCTGGAACTAGGCATATGCCTACAGAGTAAAAAACCCTGTACGTTAAGGTTGTTGTTCAACTGACCAGAGCAAATTCTTCTTTTTTTTTTTTTTCTCTTTTTTCCCCGTTAGTTGGTACTCACCAAATATAGTAATTAATTATATTCAAGTTCAAGAATTAGATAATTAGAATTAGCAAAACTGATTTCTTCATTATGAGTCTTGATTAATTTGTGCTCCTCAAAAACAAACAAACAAACAAAAAAAAACCATGACTATTAAATTTTGTTCATCACTCAGACATTATGCACAGTGTGCATAGAATCTTACAGTGTGGTAAGTTTATTAAGATGTTATCAGTGACAGGAGGAAAAATATCAATGAAGAGGAGAAAGAGAAAATGACAGGTACACTTAGAGTGTGGCCAATGTAAATTTAATTTCCCATCCTTTTCTTTTCACAGACAGAAGTTTAAAATGTAAAATGATACTGTGGATTACCCTGTCACAGACTATTTAGCACTCTTCTTTCTTTAATATTGCTCAGAAACTTGGCCATCTATGGGACAACTATATATATATATTTTTTTTGCATATGAAAAGTTGTCTTCTCATGTTTCACCTGTTCAATGTTCCATGCAGCAAAAGTTATTTCTGCTCTTTTGACATATTTTTTTTTCCTCCATTACTGGAAACTTGTGTTTCACATAATCTTCCAAATCTCCACGGAATATGAAAATGTTCAGCAGATCAGAATTTGAGAACTGATGGATGAATATCCATAAATGCTATATTCAATGCAAAAAGATTTATTATTTCCATATTAAGTATGCACAATTAAAATCTCAGTTAACCAAATTCAAAGTTTGAGTTCCACACTTCAACAGCAGCTCCTAAAATGGTATAGAATATCTATGTAATAGAAAATAAATTCAAAATAAAACATGCAGAATTGAATTTCTAAGACTGAATATGTAGAACACATAGGACAATAAACTAAAGAAATACGATGCTGAAAATATGACAAAATATGACAAAACAGTGTAATTTTCACAAGTAGTGAAAATTACAACAAATTCAAACAATCATTACCAACAATCATGCTAGTAATTTCCTCTTATTCATTCTTTAAGAATGTGGATATGTGACTACATATACATCATTCTTATAAACTGTTCCAGAAACATTTTACTTAAATGAATGCCTTCACCTTATAAAAGTAATTATCCTAATGGCTGGAATCTTTATTTTTCAGTGTTTTTCACAAACTTGAGAAATGCAGCAATCCTAAACCTTAAACATTCTTCTTAGTGTTTTTCTTTTTATGACAAAATTCATAAAACTTAAATGCACTTCTTGTTTATATACAACTAAGCATATATATCGGTTTTTAGTGTTATGGTATTGTGACTTAGAAGCTCTGATAATAGACAACATATGTCTGATTTTTCTGTAGTAGGCAATAGGATTGCAATAAATTCTATGACACTGATTTGTTTAAGTTTGAAGTACATTTAGATTAAACAATTAATCCTGCCACTTGCCAGCTGATAAGGTGTTTTATGAAGTCAGGCCACTTTGGTCATAAATGTTTGACACATAATGTATGTTAAAGTGGCAAAAAGTTAATGGGACTATAACTCTCTATTGGATTTATATAGAAAGGTTTGGTAGACAGAAGGCTGCAGTGGTGGGCTCTGTGGGCAGAGCCCAGCTGCTACCCCATGTCAAATCAGATCCAGCTCCAGATGGCTCCAAAAGAGAACCACCACTGCCAGAGTCAAGCCAGTGAACAGCACTGGTTGTGCCTATGAGAGCAGATTGTAGAAAGGGAAAAAAACTGCTGCTCCACAATAGCTGTGAGAGAGGAATCTTAGAATCATTAAGGTTGGAAAAGACCTTTAAGATCATCTATTCCAAATATCTTCTTGCCACCAATATTGCTTACTAAACCATGTCCCTAAGTACACCTAAATCCACCCTTTCCTTAAACACCACCAGTGATGGTGCCTCCACCACTTCCCTGGACAACCTATTCCTAACCATGATTTCTGAGAAGAAATTTCTCATAAATTCCAACATGAATCTCCACTGGTCCTACCTCTAGTTACTTGGGAGAAGATGACAACCCTCGCCTCCCTACAACCTCCTTTCAGGTAGCTGTAAAGGTCTCCCCTAAGATTCTTCTTCTCCAGACTCAATACCCCAGTTCTCTCAGCATCTCCTCATAAGACTTATGTTCCAGACCCTTCACCAGCTTTGTAGCCCTTCTCTGGACATATGCCAGGGCTTTAATTTTTTTAATAGTTATATTATTCCTGATACAAGCCAGGATGCCATTGGCCTTCTCGGCCACCTGGGCACACTGCTGGCTCATGTTAAGGCAAGCATTGACCTGCGGGGTCATATTTAAGTTTAATGGAACACCTGTCCTATGAGGAGAGGCTGAGAGAACTTGGCATGTTCAGCCTGAAGAAGAGAAGGCTCTGGGGAGACCTCATTGCAGCTTTTCAATATTTAAAGGGGGCTTATAAAAAAGATGGAGAACAACTTTTTACTCAGGCAGATAATGACATTACAAGGGGGAATAGTTTTAAGCTAAAAGAGGGGAGATTTAAGTTTTAGGAGGAAATTCTTCTATCAGAGGGTGATGAGGGGCTGGAACAGGTTGCCCAGAGAAGCTGTGGGTGTCCCATCTCTGGATGTGTTCAAGGCCAGGTTGGATGAGGCCCTGAGCAACCTGATGGGTTGCATCCCTTCCCAGGGCAAGGGGATTGGAACTAGATGGTCTTTAAGGTCCCTTTCATCCTAAATCATTCTATGATTCTAGATGATTCTATGAAGTCTACAAAAAATGAAGTTAAAAATTATTACTAATTTTCTCACAAACAACAATAACTTTTTGATTTAATTAATATGAAGTTTTTCGTATATAGGCTTCAGTATTTCATTTTAGCTTGTGACAAAGTTGGTAAGTAGGAAATCTTCATGAACCTATAAGAAACACTTCTGATGTTAGATGACACACCTAACTAAGCAAAGAAATAAAACTGATAGACAAGTCTGCTGATGCTCTCATAGCTGACTCAAAAACAAAACAAACAAACAAATATAACACAAATATAACATAAAAATAGAGTGAGAGTGAAAAAAATAAAATAAACTTTCACAATAAATACTTCCAGTAAATGGTACATTTCTGAAGTCCCTCATTTCTATTCCACAGTTTTTAATCCTAAGGACCAGTGACTAGAATACTGAAGTAGAAGATCCAGAAGTGAAACATATAGGAAAAGGATAGAAAGGAAAAGTTAGTGAAACTAAGATGGTATGAAAGAATAAACAGAAGTGATAGCACAGGATGACAAAGATGAACTGTATGCTACATAAATGGAATAGACAATGAAATTGGTCCAAACCAGAGATTAATTTCAAATTTCAAATTCCAAATTCAAATTTCAGACTTTCCAAACTATGTCATCCTTACTAAGTCATCTTGAAGGACTCAAGAGGGAAAACAACTAGCTGGCCTGTATGAGACAAGAGAAATGTGCTATCTGTAAGTTAATATTTCTAGCATTACTTTTTCAGTTATGATGAAATATTTCAAGACGGGGAAAAAAAATCTTCCCAGTTGGAGAAAACAACATTTTATTTTCCCTGTTCCAGTACAAGGATTAGTATTTCTTTACAATGTACTGATACTAAGAATTCAGGATATTGTACTCAAACAGTGGTTTCCAAACACTAAATGTTGTATTTTGAAATCATTTCTAGGTACAAAACAATCAAGGGGGAAAAAAAAAAAAAATCAACTAAAAAACCTCAGTCATGTCATTTTTTTGTTTCAACCAACCTGGAGATGAGCTTCTTAAAATTGAGCAGTAAACTTAAATAAGACAGTAAGTACATAAATAAATAAAAATAGAATGGAATTACATTAGAGATTAACACTGAATAAACATCCATAGTGATAGTAAACATTAAGCTACTGTTGTGGTTTAACCCACAGGTAGCTATGAAGTCCCTTGGGGCTCATTTCCCCTAACTGAGACGGGGAGAGAACTTAGGAAAGGTAAAAGTGCAAAAAAATTAAGTCCATCCCAGCCAA
This sequence comes from Anas platyrhynchos, assembly GCF_047663525.1. Taxonomy (NCBI): domain Eukaryota; kingdom Metazoa; phylum Chordata; class Aves; order Anseriformes; family Anatidae; genus Anas; species Anas platyrhynchos. The sequence continues at coordinate 50,273,246 of NC_092587.1, read as the reverse complement.
AACCCACCCACCATTTATAGTGAATCTTAAAGTCCATTTGTAGACAATATTCAATTCTTCAATATTTTTAATTTATTAAGATTACTGAGAATTCCTTTGTTTTAACATTCAAATATTTAAAATTAAAATCGAATATTAGATCAAATAGCTATTAAGAGAAATGCACAAATACACCACTGGAAAGAGGGTTCCCATTATCAATGCAGCATGTGTGTAAATTCCTCTTGTATTTGCAATGTTATTGGAGCTGTCTGAGAATATCTTGTCCTTACAACATACAAGCTATGTTGTAACAAAGTTCTTTGTATGACACATACTGTGTTTTTTTGTGGGTAAAATGAGAAGCTTTAAAAAAAAATAGATATACTTAATATGTATTTATCTAGTTTTCCATTTGAAAGGGATTTCATCTAGTTATGTTTTCTTTGCATTTTCTGTTCTTCACAACTATTTATGGAATTAGTAAGGAAAAAAAAAAAAAGAGGTATATGGTATATGTCATAACGCGTAGAGATGTATGATATTCACAAACATATTTCCATCTTTCCTCTATGTTTTTTTTAGAAATAACTGACTTCCATTGTTGGTTGTTGCTGTTCCTAGCAGTAAAATAAAAACACTGCTTGCTTGTACATTGAATGCATTATTCACACTTTGTATGCAATCAAATAATTAGCTGCAAATTGAGCAATTTACATAAACTACAGTACCAATTCAACAAAAGATGTCATCTGTTGAACAGGGCAGCTTTAGTGTGTGACTCAGAAATATATCATTGAAGCCTTTTTTTTTCCTTTTTGTTCTTGTTCTTTTTCTTCTTCTGTTGTCTCATAAAATGCTGAAGGTGTTTTGTTTGAAACTTATTTTTTGCACAATTATGTATTTCTTTTAGTTTCATCTGTTTCTTTGCTAAACATTAAAAAAAAAAATCTTCAGGTTTTCCTCAATACTATTCTTGAACATGAACATGTGTGGCTTTTTTTTGTTTGTTTGTTTGTTTGTTTGTTTGTTTTTTCCCTGGGAAATAATAAAATAAAACATAATAAAATAAAACAATAAAGCAACATAATAAAACAAAAGAGTTTTACTATCAAAGGATGTTTTTATAATGTTTCATAATATGAAGAGCAGCTTGGTGGCAATACTAGTTTAAGATATTCCATTTCTTTGCAGTTCTGGAGTTGGAAGAGGAGTTGGAATTATTCATTATTTTAAAACCTGAATCTGTTTGCTTCTCCCACTCACCGAGTGACTCCATCAGTAACTGTTGCCAACAAAATGTAGAAGGTTTGAGAGGGGGGAAGAAAGAACAGGAAGAAAGGTGGGAATATCTTAAGCCAGGATTTCTGGACATTTAGTATTAGCATTTACAGCATAGTATATGTTTTAAAAAGAAATGAGCAGTACAACACATATTTGGAGGGCAAAAAGGGCAAAAACAGCACCAAGGTTTTGCATGAATGCTTTGACATAAACATAGAGTTTGGAAATGCCTGACTTACCCCTCTTTTCTAAAATCAACAGTGTTGAAGCTGGGTAAATAACTGTACTTTTCCACTGGAGTTCACAGTTTGTAAAGCTGTCACTGCTGACACTTGGTTTATAGCACTGGGGAAATGACCGCTCACTGCACAACAAGAATGCAGATTGAATTGCTTTGACTATGGGTATCTTGGGAGCTTGCTAAACATTTTATCTTGGAACCAGGTCCTGTCACTTCTCAAAACAACCAGAAAAACCTATGATACATATCATATCCTGCACATCCTTTAGACTATTAATCTCAATTCTATTTAAAAACAACAACAACAAAGTAACTGAATTGACAGCTGTACTAATTTTAATTGAAAATATTTTGAAATTAGTTTTCATTATGCACAGTTCACTGTTGGAAAAGACAAAAAAAAATGATTAAGTCCGCATAAAATAACTAAAAAATAACAAATTTAATAGGTACTTTTAGTTTTAGCAGGAATGTCCTTTATTTTTTTTTTTTTTCAAAAATAGTTTCATGGACATTGTAAAACAAGTTAAAACATCTGAAAATACCTTATTATTTTTTGAAATCCAAGCCTTTCATATTTGCATTGCACAATTGTTAATTCTCAGTCAGAAATTGGAAGAATGCTTGGGGAAAATATAATTATGCAGTGGAAATGTCATTCTGTTAAATAAGGCTAACATTTTGCCATTAATATTTTACATTTCTATAATGTTCCAAATTCATAGTCAAAATATTTTTGTAGTTATTTCTTGTAGAGAATTTCCACTGAATACAATTGTGACTTTTAAAATTGGCCTAGGTAAAGCTAAAAAGGTAAATCTAACAAGGACTGGACCTCCTGCTCTCCAAGAGTCGAGATCCAAGCCCAAACAGTGGTGGTTAAAGGATGCATCATCAGGTAAGACCCTGTAGAATAAAAGAGCAGTGGTATAAGGAAATTCTGGAAATGGGTTTTAATAGGTGGTTAAATAATTGAATATGCTGAAATCAGACTGAACCTCTACGAGAAGCCTTTCACTTCTGATGATTGGATAACTAGAGCCTGTTTGTTTGCTTGTTTGTTTTATTTTTTTCCCACTTAAGGAGTCAAAGGAACTGTATCACTTCTACATCTTATTAACTGCAAAAGGCTACCTATGAAGTTGAAGTTGCAGAAAAAAAAAATATTATTTTTGGATGGAGAGTAAGAGTAAAATGTCTACTAGAACTAAGATTACAATGGGAATGAATTCTGCTAGTCCATCTGCAAGCAATTAATTTGTCTTTGTTTAAATAGCAATTACATCATATATTAAAAAAAATAATAATAATAATAAAAAAAAAACACAACACACACACACATACAACAACAACAACAAAAGCCAAAGGGGAAAACAAGAACTATGCCTTGGGTATATCTTCAGTTTTGTGCTGCTGGTATATTCCTCTGACGTGCAATTTATCTGATGCACTTCACCCTTCAGCCTCAAACACTCATCTAGGTAAATGTATTTGTTATTTAAGCTTTAAAAAGTAAGAAAAATTGAAGATAGGGAATATCTATTTGAGTAACACAAACTGTAGTTTTAGAAATCCATTGTAGTGTAACATTTAAGCTCTCTATTTAAGACTTTAAAATATATATACACAATTTAATTATATTGTATCCCATTATATCACCTAAATGTAATAGATTCTCTTATAATTATTGTTCCTGATGTATGTTATATATATTCTATATTTATGTGTATATAATTCTCTGTACAATATATAGATACCTCTATGTACTTATAATGTTATATTATATGTATGATGTTCAGACAAGTATAATCATCTATACTTATTTATCTAGACAATAAGCCACCTAAACACACTGAAAAGATATAAAACCTCAACAAAATAAAACAATCGTACAGTACAATGAGAAGACACTGGCATGTATGTATCACTAGTGCCTTGCAGGTAAAAAAAATCTGCTGTTGGAGTCACTGATTTCAAATAAATTTTAACATTTCCTAATTCAGCTCTCTAGCAGATTTCCATTTAATTAAATGGGAATAGAAAAAGTTAAACTTTATGTTTGGTAAATCCCTGAAAAAAAAACAGTTAATGCAAAGAAAAAAAGTGATTCAGAAACCTACAGCTTAATTCAGTAGTCACGACTGTAAGAGTATAGAGTATCTGATGTTTTAAGGGTATCTCGTCAAGGATCTTTTCCAAATATTAGAAAGGAGTAATAAGAAAGGGAAGCAGTGATGCAAACCAAACCTGATCATTTCTACTAACTGATAAGGAAAGAGACAGAATGCAGGAATATTGATTCAAACAAGGTTGCCTGAATGAGAACGTTTGGATCAAGATGATAAGAAAAGAAGGGGAAACCATTAAGTAAAATTATGACACATAGACCCGACAAAGTAAAAATGGAGACAATTACAAGACACAAACCACTCAGTCACACTGGTTGGATGGGTTATCAAACTACAGGTTTCATTATCAGGAAGATCTATCTGTACTTGATGGGCAGCTGACAAGATTGTGAACCAAGGAACCTCGGACTGGGAGGGTGCAGAAACTGCAGAGCTCTGCATATCCCTAGGGGTGTATAGGGAGAGGGAGAGCAAGTGGGACAAAGAGAGGATAAAGGGTATAAATGGGCTCATTTATAAAACAGGGCCTGTCTGCACTTGTCTGTCTAAGCCCTGATGCCTGATCACAGGAGTTTGTCCTACCTTCTCCTATTTTCTCATTAAATATTTTCTTAACTTTTCTTTCTTTGTCTCTCACTGTATTAGCACTCTTTCTCCCATGTATATACATGCTGCAAGGACTATGTGTCAGCTCCTCAAGAAACCTGTGTATGTGAGTGAAGGTTGGTCCCAGCTGCTGAAGTCATGCCATGGGAGCAGGCACTCCTGGCCTTTGATGCCAGCTACTGGTGTGTGTTCAGGGTCTCTGTGCCAGCTATTGGAGTCAGAATTGAGGGTGGAGGCATCCTCTCCAGTAGCCAGCACACCAGCCACTTTTACTCACAGTCACAGGGGCAGTAGTATGTGCTCCCAAACCAGTTACTGGAGAGAACCAGTGTGACTATGGGCTTACATGTGTTGTATATGTGACTAAGTGCTAGCTGGCCAGTGAGAGTGGATTTAGTGCCAGCTACTGGATTCGAGATAGGGCTGTAGGTGCCTCATGGACTGTGGTACCAGCTAGTGGAGCAAATCAGGGTCCTAGCATCAGCAGTTTCAGGAACATAAGTTCTCTGGATCTAGAAAGGTTACTACAGACTTTGTGCCTGGAAAACCATCTACCAGGAGAATGACATGAACCAGTTACCTACTGGAATCAGTAGGTAACTGGAATAGCTACTGGAATCAGGCCAGCAGTGTGGGCTCCATGAACTGTGGAGCAAGTGGGAGGTCCTACCCAGTAGTTGGCTCTGGGCCAAGGTAAGGCTCCAAAGATTTTAAGCCTAGACTTCCACCCATGGGGGGATTGCTTTGAGTGGACTAAGTGCCCACTACTAGAGTCATGCCATGGCAGCAGACACCCCTGGCCTCTGGTGCCAGCCACCAGAGAAAATGCAAGGTCTGAATGCCAACAACTGGAGTCAGACTTCGTGCCTGGAAAAACAGCTACTGAGGGACTAGCATGAACTGTGTGCCAGCTGCTGGAGTCAGTATGGGGGTGTAGACTGTGGTGCCAGTGACTGGTATCACTGAATCACATAATTTCTAGGTTGGAAGAGACCTCAAGATCATTGAGTCCAACCTCTGACCTAACGCTAACAGTCCCCACTAAACCATATCCCTAAGCTCTACATCTAAACGTCTTTTAAAGACCTCCAGGGATGGTGACTCCACCACTTCCCTGGGCAGCCTTTTCCAACATCTAACAACCCTTTCGGTAAAGAAGTTCTTCCTAAGGTCCAACCTAAAACTCCCCTGGTGCAACTTAAGCCCATTCCCCCTCGTCCTGTCACCAGGCACGTGGGAGAACAGACCAACCCCCACCTCACTACAGCCTCCTGTAAGGTATCTGTAAAGAGCAATAAGGTCGCCCCTGAGCCTCCTTTTCTCCAGGCTGAACAAGCCCAGCTCCCTCAGCCGCTCCTCGTAGGACTTGTTCTCCAGGCCCCTCACCAGCTTTGTCGCCCTTCTCTGGACCCACTCAAGCACCTTGATGTCCTTCTTGTAGCGAGGGGCCCAAAACTGAACACAGTACTCAAGGTGCGGCCTCACCAGAGCCGAGTACAGGGGGACGATCACCTCCCTAGCCCTGCTGGCCACACTGTTTCTTATGCAAGCCAGGATGCTGTTGGCCTTCTTGGCCACCTGAGCACACTGCTGGCTCATATTCAGCCGACTATCAACCATCACTCCCAGGTCCTTCTCTGCCTGGCAGCTCTCCAACCACTCATCTCCCAGCCTGTAGCTCTGCTTGGGATTGTTGTGCCCCAGGTGCAGGACCCGGCACTTGGCCTTGTTGAACCTCATGCAGTTGGCCTCAGCCCATCGGTCCAGCCTATCCAGATCCTCCTGCAGAGCCTTCCTACCCTCAAGCAGATCGACACATGCACCTAACTTGGTGTCATCTGCAAACTTACTGAGGGTGCACTCAATGCCCTCGTCCAGATCATCGATGAAGATATTAAAGAGGACCGGCCCCAGCACCAAGCCCTGGGGAACGCCACTAGTAACCGGCCTCCAACTGGACTTGACTCCATTCACCACAACTCTTTGGGCCTGGCTATCCAGCCAGTTTCTAACCCAACGAAGCGTGTGCCAGTCCAAGCCTAGGGCAGCCAGTTTCTTGAGGAGAATGCTGTGGGAGACAGTGTCAAAAGCCTTGCTGAAGTCAAGGTAGACCACATCCACAGCCTTTCCCTCATCCACCCAGCACGTCACTTTGTCATAGAAGGAGATCAGGTTCGTCAAGCAGGACCTGCCTTTCATAAACCCATGCGGAGTGGGCCTGATCGCCTGCTCGCCCCGCGAGTGCTGTGTGATGACTCTCAAGAGAATCTGCTCCATGAGCTTCCCTGGCACTGAGGTCAAACTGACAGGCCTGTAGTTTCCCGGGTCTGCCCTCTGGCCCTTCTTGTAGGTGGGCATCATGTTTGCTAGCTGCCAGTCCACTGGGACCTCCCCCGATAGCCAGGACTGCTGATAAATGATGGATAGTGGTTGGCCAGCTCCTCTGCCAGTTATTGGAGTGAGTGGGGGTCTTCTACTCCCAGCCATGGGGTGGGATCAATGTGTGCCCCCAAATCAGTTACTAGCGAGGACCAACACCAGTGACATGAGTGTCGCAGCAACTGCAGTGGGGTTGCACCGTGTGACTAGTACTGGCTGCAGGGAGGAGGAGAAGTGTTTGTATCTTCTGCAGTCTGGAGTGTGTGGGATGTGTGGATGTTAGCAAACTTTAAGCTGGCCCAGCCAGAGAATGGGGGGGTGGGGGGAGGAGGGGAAATCAGGTCCAGATCAGGGTATCAGGCAGGCAGGAGGTCAGTGCTAGTACATTCAAGGGACTTGTGAATGTGGTGTGCATGAGGAAAGAGTGTGTAAGTGCTCTTTGTTTGCAGAGAACTTCAAGCTGGACCAAACAGAAAGCAGGCAATCTGTGAAGACAGATATAGGGCCCCAGGTCTTCGTGCTGGACAAAAAGGCCATGCCAGGTACTCAAAGGATCCGCAAATGTGTGTGTGCTTCTGAATCTAGAGTGTGCTCTATGTGTGCATGCACCAGTGAATTTCTGTCTCTCCCAGAGAAGTGCAAGAAGACTTAGTTGTGTTTTACATGAGTCCTGTGTGCAAGTGCTGTTGAGAGTGGCCTGTGGCTTGGGCAGCCTCTGTGACTAGTTGTGTCAGTGTCTTGTGTCCTGTATGCATCTGTGTGTCTCTGGATACGTGCTCAGCTTTGCTACTGCTTGGACCTGAAAAACAGAAGGTAGCAGCTGCATCCCCAGCCTGGGCTGAGAATCCAATTACCACAGAAAAAAAGAGAGAAAATAATTTGTAAATATTTACTATTATACTACACTACACCACATTGCACTGTACACTACACCACATTGGACTGCACTACACTACACTACACTGTAATCGTAGTATATTGCATCATACTGTATTAGATGGTATGATGATATATTTACTCTATGTTAAAATCTTTCTAATGCAATAGAAAGTTAAAACAAAGACTACTGTTCTAAGGATAAACTTTTAAGCCTGCCATCTCTGTGTATTTACACATAAACACATATGTGACCTCTATCACCACTATTAAGTGCCATGTCAATTAGACTGCACGTTTTTACAGGTGATTGTTTATTTGTTTGTTTGCTTGCTTTTTTTTTTTTTTTTTTTTCCCAATTGGAGGGCACATTCATGTGGAAAATTCAAAAGGTGTGAGCAAATCTGTCAATGGTAGAGACTATATTCTTATGTCAATAAAAAGGTTGTATTACTGAATAGCTTAGAAACTGTATTTTACTTCCCTTTTGAAGTTTGCAGAACTGGGCTCTGGTGTGGACAGCATTATAAATAGTTCCCAAATAAAAGTAGATTTTAAGAGAATGCTTGATTATCTATATCCACTATATCCTGCATACATGCAATCAAAGAAAAAGTATGCAATCAAAGAAAAGAGTATGCAGTCAAAGAAAAAATGCATAGAGAAGCCTTTGAATGGTCATCTAATCCAGTATCCTGCTATGGTTATTTTCAACAGAGTTTGATCCAAGACAAAACAAAACAAAACAAAACAATAAAAACAAACAAAAAAAAACATTAAAACACATCACTATTATTTTTGGGTGTTTGGTGCAAGTTTTGCACATATGCAGTTTTAATTCAGAATTACATAAACTTCTATATCAATAATTTATAGAAGGACTTGCAAAACAGAAACTGGTACTTCGCATATAGAGAGGTTATTCTTAGTAGAGTTTCAGAGTTTAGGGAGATAAAGGAAGACCACACCATTGATCATTTTGATTCAGTGTATATGGAAAGGCAAGACAAGATGACAAGATAAAACTATAATGACACACAAAAGAGCAACAAAAAACAGTTTTCTCACAGATAATATATTTTATAACTTGTTATGTGCTAAAGTAGGAGGATCTCATAGGATATGAATCAACACAAGTGTGGAAAAATAACTATAAAAGTTAGGAATTTCTGATAAATAATTTATTCTTCCAAGACTGAAGCAATAACGTTGCTGACAGATCAGGCGGTCATCAGTAATATGGCCATCATTATTAGAGGATTAGCTTACATCCTTAATAGAGGATATAAGCAATTGTCTCTTCAGTCAAATCTGTAAGAAATTTGTGAATGTTCTTTGTCAATTTAGCATCACAACCACCAAACTGAATGTTCAATACTACTTATCAGGAAGAAAAGGAAGAAGTCATCTAAATGAACATGTAGATCTGCTGGCACAGCATAAAGTGGGCTATGACATGAAGATTATGCACAGGCAGAGACAACAAGGCAATTTTAAAAGAACATGAAAAGAGAAGCACAATGTAAGATTACTTTTTAAATCTCTTGGTTTGCTAGCATATTATGAAATATTTCACATTTTAAAATATTTCAACTACTGTGTATCCACAGAATTTGTCAGCATTTCTTTTTAAAAGTGCTTTTGCAATGCAGTTTTCTATTCTACTAAGTCATTAACTAGTGTGTCTTTCTATATGGTTGCCACAGATTATAACTAACAACTCACTTAAAAGGTAGAGTTGCCTAAAAGAAAAGTGATTCGTCTCTTGTGAGCTAGGTCCAAAGAACATTAATCATACTTGGAAGTTATCACCAGAGAAAAGTTAAAAGATTTATCTTCAGGTCATGATCGATATCCTTAATTTAACTAATGGAGACAAACTCTGGCTCCTCAGTGACTTCTCATCTGCCAAGGAATTTAACCTGAGAGAAAATGATAAACCTTACTCTCACAGATTTTTATAATTTTAACATGGTTTACAAATGTTGTGAGAGAGAATGGCAGAGGGAACCAAGGTGTTTTACACAATGAATTTTAGCTTTCTTAGTTGTAGTCCTGAACCATGAACTGAGTTTATTCATATATACTTATACACATATGTATGTTTACATTTATGCACGAGTGGTTGTAGAGTAGTTGGGAGACCTCAAAAGGAACCATGAAATTAAAATAAGAGATGGATTTAGTATATTTTCTGCTCCTATGACTTGCTTACAGTGACGATGTTCTCTTCAGTGAAATCAGAGTCAGTATGCCCTGAATTTAAGGTAAAATTTAACAAGTAGGAAGTTTTAATGTTCAGCACTCTGTTTTTATTGGTACTTTCTAATACCTCAGTATAAAATATTTCCTCACTTTTATTTTTTCCTTTATGCTATGTTTTTCCTATGGTGAATATTTTTTGTAAATAGGATAGGAGATAAAGACTAGTGTTATTATTTAAAGAGCCATGAATTTGTTTAATATTCAAACATAACTATATTTCTCTACCAGATTAAAAGTATATGGACTTGAAAAAGATAAGAGTTACCCCCGTTTGAGAAAAGTTATGCACATTTAATCAGAAAAATATACTACAGTGAGTGACACAGAAAGCACTGCTAAGCGTAACTTTAGATGTGAACTGATGAGGATTGTGTAAATATCACACACACAGCATTTTCTTCCCTCATATGGACAACACAAGTGAAGGAACTTTACTTCTTGCAAGGGAATGTAAGAAGTAAATTGTTGTATACGATTTCTTGTTGAACTGGATGTAGCTATAAAAGCAAAAATATTTAAGTATAAATACAACCATGAATTAAAATTAATGTTGAATTTAATTACATTTATTCTTGGATAGTATTCACTATACAGTACTGACAGCTACAAGTTTCATGTATGCTATACATTTTAATGCAATAAAGATTTTGCAGCAAGCACAAGGAAAAGTTTATTTTCTCATTTATAAATTAGACCCTGGGTCTTCCATTGAAGAATACTAATTGTGGTGGTTATGTTCATCATGCAGATCACAGCACATCAAAAGCTTGCTACATCTTGCTGCATTTTGCAGAACTAGATAGTATTTATTCAAAATATTTGTGGTAATGTTGTTTGTCATCCTGTTTCCTATTATCGTTTTTCTAGTGGAGGTATCTAACCCAATAATCACACAATACAGTTGTCAGTCTACGCATTTTGAACTGAAGCATATAGAACACTTTTGTGTGTGTGTGTGTGTGTGTGTGTGTGTGTGTGTGTGTGCATGAAAAATTTTTAGATGTGTTAAATGGAGCACCATGTGGTTTGATTTGCAAAATCATCTTGTCTTCAGCCCATTGAAATACAGCTGTGAGCTGAGTTAAAACACAGGTCCATCTAGGGTCATTAAACTACAATATATGCAGTTCAATAATTGTAATGTAAGTACACTGAGAGATATCCTTTAGAAGGATAGGTAGGGATTGAGAGGATGAAGTTATTTCTTCATTATTTTTAATCTTCATTATTTTGAATCTTCATTATATATATTCAGTCTTATTTCAGACAGAAGATTTTAGCATAATGCTTGAAGACCCACTGAATCTATTTGCACATCCATTACTTTAGTAACGTCAGAATCAAATGCCCCTTTTCATTTATAGAAGGTATTTTGAGCAAGTTTGCTGATGACACCAAACTTGGAGGAGTTGTGGACTCGAATGAGGGTGGAAAGGCCTTGCAGAGGGATCTGGATAGGTTGGAGAGCTGGGCGATCGCCAACCGCATGAAGTTCAATAAGAGCAAGTGCTGGGTCCTGCACCTGGGATGGGGAAACCCTGGCTGCACGTACAGACTGGGCGATGAGACGCTGGAGAGCAGCCTAGAAGAGAGGGATCTGGGGGTCGTGGTAGACAGCAAGTTGAATATGAGCCAGCAGTGTGCCCTGGCAGCCAGGAGGGCCAACCGTGTCCTGGGGTGCATCAAGCACGGCATCGCTAGTAGGTCAAGGGAGGTGATTGTCCCGCTCTACTCTGCGCTGGTGAGGCCTCACCTCGAGTACTGTGTGCAGTTCTGGGCACCACAGTATAAAAAGGACATGAAACTGTTGGAGAGTGTCCAGAGGAGGGCTACAAAGATGGTGAAAGGCCTGGAGGGGAAGACGTACGAGGAACGGCTGAGGGCACTGGGCCTGTTCAGCCTGGAGAAGAGGAGGCTGAGGGGAGACCTCATCGCAGTCTACAACTTCCTCGTAAGGGGGTGTCGAGAGGCAGGAGACCTTTTCTCCATTAACACCAGTGACAGGACCTGCGGGAACGGGGTTAAGCTGAGGCAGGGGAAATTTAGGCTTGACATCAGGAGGGGGTTCTTCACAGAGAGGGTGGTTGCACACTGGAACAGGCTCCCCAGGGAAGTGGTCACTGCACCGAGCCTGACTGAATTTAAGAAGAGATTGGACTGTGCACTTAGTCACATGGTCTGAACTTTTGGGTAGACCTGTGCGGTGTCAAGAGTTGGACTTGATGATCCTTAAGGGTCCCTTCCAACTCAGGATATTCTATGATTCTATGATTTCTATCTCATTTTAGCTTTGTCTCATGCTAAGTTTCTGCAAATCTCATGCTAACCAAAGGGCCCAGAAAATAAGTTTTGGAATTGGCACCAATCAGCTACAATATTTATTTTCTAAATTCTTTAGCAACCTAAACATGCTGTGTAGCTTAGAAGGATGAGGGCATGCAACACAAAAAATTGTTAATTCTTTGTGGAGGGAGAGAGGACATTGGAGGAAAAAAGCTGAGAGTAAATAGGGAGGAGCAGCTGTCCAGGGAAGATACTTATTATGAAATAAGGGTGGCTCTGATACCAAACCATGGACTCGTGTTACCAGTTACTCTGTTCATTTATTCACTCAGACCACAGTCAGTAAGACCTCAGGCACGTTGTGCTCAGTGGTGAAGTATAATTGGTTTGACCACAGACAGTGGCTGCACACAGTCAATTTTATATGTCAAGCCTTGCAGCAGCCCAGGAAGCAGATGCACATTACTCCATGCACATATCCATAATCATAGCAGCAGGACAACTGATTACTGATTTTTATTGACCAGATACAAATATGTCACCTGTCTCATGCGACAACGTAAGACCAGTTATACTATGTATAGAGCAGAATTCTAACAAGTCACTGTCACTGTGATTCCTCTCCAGCATATTCGCTTGTTTATTTATTTATTTACCTGGCTGTACAGTCAATTATCATGCTGAGCAGAATGGAAAGAAAAAACAGAAGTAATTTATGTATCAAAATAAAGTGTTTCTTTAACATATTATTTAAAAAATAATAATCTTCATTACAAAAACAATTAATATATGGATTAAACCATATTAGTAGTTCACATCATCTACATATATTAATGTAATGCATAATGTAATGCATGCTGGGTATATTGTTCAGATTATTTCCTGTAGCATTTTGCATTGTCAAGCAATATGTTCTATGTCAGAAACACTGTTGCTAAATTTAGTAATCTAGATAGCAATTTGCAGTGCCTGTTCTGTATATGGCTCCCTGAAGAAGACAGAGTGTTATCAGTGATGATGATAGATACATCAAACTAAATATTTGACTGGTTTAGTAATAGGCATGGTGTATCTGCATACTAATGATTTTCAATATTTGTTTACTTTTTATACAGGGCTTGGACTAGCAAATGAATATATGATTTTATTCTTTTATTGTAAGTTTTCTTTCAGGATTTCTACTCCATTATAGGATCTTTTTCATGTATTATCTCTTTCATCACCTCTATAAACAGTATATAAATATATGCAATTAACACTAGTGACCTATGAGTGTCGCGTTAAGGGGTGTAGCTGATTAACCATTATGGGCCCGGTCAGATTCAGGGTACTGAACCAGTCGGACATTCACCAAAAACGCGTTAACTGTCTGGGGGTCCAGTCAGACATTCACCAAAAACGCATTAACCGTCTGGGGGTCTGGTTAGATTCAGAACACTGAACTATCACGGATAACCACCCTCACCCTAGTTGCATTAATGAGAGCTATCACAATGCAATCAAGTATGGTTTATTACCGCAACAGATAATCAGGTTCTTTTGGATTGCCGGCAATAGTGACTGTCTGCAAAAGCAAGCTAGTATGCATGAAATACACAGGTGTTATAGGTGTTACAGATGTTACAGGTGTTACAGATGTTATAGGTGTTGTAGTTGTTACATGCGTTACAGGTGTTACAGGTGTTATAGATGTTACAGATGTTATAGGTGTTATAGGTGTTGTAGGTGTTACAGGTGCGCAGCCTAGAAATAAACGCGTTAAAAGGATCAAAGACTCTATAGAGGTTTATAAGCAAGTATTCAGATCTCACCCAAAGGCGTCCCAATGGGGGGGGAAGAGAGGCTCAGCCTGTCGACTGATCCCAGGAGTCAGGAGGTCCTAAGGATGTTGTATGTCCTCGGGATGGTATCTCCCCTGACGGTGGTATCTTCCCTAACATCCCCTCTCTCTTGGGCCAATTTATATTATTTTCTATCTTTTAGGTGGAACTTGAGTGCCTCTAGTCAAGCATATCTTAGTTATGATTGGTGTAAAGTTTTCCCGTCTCCGTTTAAAGTAATAGGCTCCGAGAAATTCAGAGCGCATGCTCAGTGAGGGGTGGTCGCACCTTGGAAGTGGGTAGCTTTTGGGATGGAGGTGTGTTTTGGTATTATAATGATATTAAAATGAGCAAAAAGTACACTAGGGTACAGCATTTGTCAAAACATGACAGGTCTTTGGCTCAGGGTGGCAAAAAGTGCAGCTTTGTGCATAAGAACAATTGAGGCCCCACCTGATTACAGAGCCTAGCCGTGGTGTCTCCACTCCACTCTACGCTCCGTGCTGTTCCTTAGAGCTAGCACACCAAGTTTCCCCAGTGCGATAGCATCTAAGGTTGGGAGCCTAGGGAATGCTCAGATAATGCAGTTATGCCCTACTCTGAAAGCCTCTTCAATGCTGTACCTTTTCCTTAAAAAATGTGAATGTTAGTTTTATTTTCCTAGTTACTTGAGGCATTTACACCACAATGAGTCACTAAACCCATGCATAAACATGATACAAAAACTGAGGTTACTTTCTAGTACAGAACCGAAATGTAGTTTTAATTTGTTTTAACACTTTAGGAAAAGATATTTATTATTCAAAAAAAAAAAAAAAAAAAGCATTTACAACTCATATAATAATTGTAGAAGTCTGTTAAGTCTAATTCATAATTATTCATTTTAAGTAAGAGTATGTTTACTGACTATAAATTTCTTCTATCAGGTAGGGGGAAAGTAAAATCTTTCATTCTGGTAATAATAAAATAAATAACTTCATAAAAAGTTTTATGTTTAAAAATGACTACATGAAATGGATTCATTTGTATTTGAAATTGATTTCCAGTCACTTGCAAATATCAGCACTGAAAATATATCTTGACATTACAATACTTCAGCACTCAATACATTTTGAATGACCCTGAAATTTGAAGTCAACAGTCAACATTATCTCACTCTTTTACCACCCAAGACAGATAAAATTTATCTGAAAATGATTAAAAAAATATATAAATATCTGCATAAATAGTGATATATTCATGTGTTTTGATAAACATAGGTGGTAAATATTACCACAACATATTACATAAATATTACTACATATATACATACTACTATATACTACATACTACTATAAGTAACATAATTACTACAACATATTAATATAGATAAATTAATATGTAGTTAAAGGTGTCAATAAAAATATTTTTGGAAGTGCATTCTAGCTCAATTCATTTATGTGCTCTTGTATTAAGTTGCATAGTTGCTTTATTGAAATAAATGGATTTTTCTAAAGCAAAAGCTATCAGACTGGTATTTTATAATTATATAATTAACATATACATTTAAAGCTGAACAATTTTCACATCTCCCCAGCTGAAAGAAAAAAATACTCATAAAAATAAATATGAAAAGACTTTTATATAAGGGGAGATTAAATCCACTGGGATTCTTCACCTGGAAAATGAAATGATTGGAGGACAGTATATGATTGCAATATAAAGAGACATTAATAATGTAGAGAAGGTAAATATATATATATATATTATTCACTACTTCTTATAATCCAAAACACAAGAATAATCAAAAGAAATATTCAAGGAGAATTATTGAATTAACCACAGTTACAGTTGTGTTTGTTTGTTTCATACTCAATGTGCATATGAATTACAAAACTCATTGCCACGTGCTGTGCCAATATAACTGCTGTTGCAGTTATTACATGATATCAAACACAAGGATGAAGAGATAAACACCAGTTGAGAAGGTCCTCAGATGCCAGAAGCTGTGAAGTTATGCTGACAGAGTATTAATTCATTCTCACATCTGCAATTGGCAACTATCTAACACAAGATGTTGAACTAGACAAGCCTTTTATCTTGACTGTTACTGTTGCTTTTATGAACATTTCACAATCTGATCCTCTCCAAAGAAAGCATTTGACTGCTTGATTTTTATATGGACCTGTATATGAATAAAATTAATCAACTGAAAGCCATGCAATTGAGATCGCTCCATTTGCAGGCACGTGCAAAGGACTTTTAACTTGTTACAGTTATTGTTAATTGGCTGATGATCCTAAACAGTCACGGTGTTGTAGTCTGTTTTAGGGAATGAAAGACAAGTCCTGCATAAATGACAAGTAAAACACTTCACTTTAACCTAAAGTTACAAACTGAGTACAAGAACTCATTTTTCTTGTTATCTGCAATTTAAACAGATGTGTACAGTGCCATGGTAAATACTATATTCTGGGATGCATTTTAAGACCGTCACTGAACTTCAGACATCACAAAACTGAGCACAGATGAGTTGAGAGAAATTTAGATTTCTATAACTGGCATATTTTTCTCTCTCAAAGATGCACAAAAATTACAAACTAGAGCTTCACAGTTTTCTGTAATTGCATCCAAAGTATTCCTATATGCCAAAAATACATCTGCCCATGAAATTGAGAAAGATAAACCAGTATTAATTCAGGTGACCTATAGAAAAATAGAGAAGCAAACCTAAAGAATTGCTATGGTATTTATTCCATCAATTCAGAATTATCCCCCAGTGTTTATTTCAAGCACTGAAATACTAAGGAACAAAGTTATGAACTACTTATTACAGGGTACCCTATTTTATGCTTAGCAGGAATTTTTCTTAAAAGCATTACCTTGATGTACAATACTACCTTCTTGATTTAAATCACACTTATCTTGGATTTGATGGGTGGACCATTCAGTGGATAAGGAGTTGTACCTGTATATATATATCTGTATCTGTATGCCAGTACAGAATATTCAATTCTAAATTAAAAATCATGACTTGATGTAAAAACATATTTTGCAGGTATAAAGTCTGTGAGTAAAAATTTCTACAATATCAGAAATACTGTTTTCATATCGTAGTTTAAATGTTTTTTTTGGTTGTTTGTTTGTTTTGTTTTGTTTGGACTAATTTTCATATCACAATGTGAGAAATGTCAGAAAACCCACAGCTTTTAAATACACACAACTATCGAAGAAATTATGTTGCAATAAAAATAAAAATAGTTTGAGTTTGCATGTACTTTATCCACTGCAAACATGCTAGTAAACATTTAGAAAAATACATTGTTTTAAAATTGCAAGATAACTTGCCTTCAGGATCAGGAATTCAGGATTTTTGGACAGTCTTAGGCTTCAACAAACCTCCTGAAAAATAAGCCTGAGATTCATTTTTGTTGCCCAACAGTCCTCTCCTTTGACCCTCACAAAGGTCACTAGTGCTCACTAGTGCTAACACAAGAAATTTAGTAACAATATATATATATATACATTAAAATATTAATATATATTTAATTTATAGTAACTTCAACGAAAAGTTTTACTAACAGAAATTGAAAGACTCTTTATGAATCTTGACTTGGCAATCAGCAGCCATTATATAATGTGTAGCTTCTTATAGAAGCTACACAAAAACATAAGGATGGTTACCTACATTTTATTAAATAATTATCAGCTTTTATAATTAAAAAAAATCTACTGTGAAATCTCTGACTAGATGGAGAATTCAGCTGTCAAGATCTTGATAGAAACAGTCTATATGAATCAAGTAGCACGGTTCTGATTACCCCTGAACGTGACCTACTCCCAGCAGAAAGCAATTTGATGCTCTATTGCACATAGAGCAGTATATGTGAACACTAACTAACTAACTAAATAAATAAATAAACAAGATAAATTAGTGACAGGTACATCTGAATAGGACTGCTTCTTTGACACTTATCTGTTACCAGGCAAGCTTGTTTCACCTCAGCGTAAAAGATAAAGACATATGGCAGGTTGCCTCTGCAAGTTCTCATCAGCCAAACAACCTCCATTGTCCATTAGTGAAAAATCTCTCTGCTATTTAAGGATATGTGACAGCAATGGAAGTGAAGTGAAAACTATCTGATAGCAGGAAATTCATTAGCACATTACAAAGCTTTTTGCCTTCTATAACTTTCATCATCCTTTTTCTCTTTTCATTACTTTTTTCTTTCTTTTTTTTTTCTTTTTTAACTTTATTATTATTATTATTATTATTATTTTCTGACAGCTCAAATGCCCTAGGGTTGTAGCCATGGCAAAGGTCAAGAACATAACAGCAGGTCTATAAAATGAGGTTGTTACAGAGGGAGAAGCTGCTAAACACAAAGTTTATTCAGCATTAGACAATGAGACGAGAACCTGTATCTCAGCAAATTTATCTTAATAGATGCTGCTGTTTTTGAAAGCATGTTAATAATATTAAAATTATTAAGAAGTCTTACAGACAACTTGAAACCCAATAAAACTCAGAAATAGTCAAATATCTAATGTAAGTATTAGAAAGTTTCATTTCTTTTGGGAAACATTGAAAATACACCTAATATGTAGCATGTCTTTTGAAAAATCCATGTATTTCACAAAATATTAATTTAAATTATTCATAAACTAATATATGACCTTATATATCAGGCAGGCTCACTGCTGATACAAATGTGTGCTTTCCTAAAGGCTCAATCACTTCATTATGACGGACAATAAAAAAATAAACAAAATGCACCATCTTCTTACTTCTTTAAATAAGTCAAGAATTTCAGTGTTACAAATGTCAACATGAAAGGCCAGACTTTTGTTTACATTCAGTCAACATTGAAAATTTATGGCTTTAATTTTTCACAATCACTGGTAGAAATAAAATAAAGATTAATTACTTTTCACAATGTGGTAAGAAAGGAAAGGTAAAAGAGTTCCAGTAGCACTCTTATCAAGTCAAAGCACAGGTTTAGTGTTTTATTAGAAAATTCACCATGTAAATCCCTATTAAAACAAAACAGACAAAGACAGAAGAAACTTAGCTTCCTATTCCGAGAAAATGTTATTTTTCATGCACGTGCATTTTCAATGTGAACAAAATATAAAATATTTTAAAAGTGTGAGTTAGCTTTTGTATACACATCCATACACATCGGATTTGGTCCATCTATTGTCAACATCTCTCCACTGTGATGTGTGCATCATATAAAAAGATCCTCTAAAGTAAGTCACCCATTAAACATTATTAGGCTCAAACACTAATGGTTTTATGTATATTTTTTGTTATCCAGATTCTATATTAACATACATGATTCAGGTGATGCAGCTAATGCTAAATATTCTGTATTTTGAAACCACTTGTATACACCTGATTTTTTGACCTAGTCCTCACTTCTATGAATATGCTTTTTTTCCAATACATTGCTTGATGAGGAAGTAACATTTTGTTCAGAGAGAGATGTGATTATATTTTTGTGGTTTTCATTTTTAGATTTTATACATGTATTCAAGACAGAACTGCATGTTTAACATGGTCTACTTGAATAAAATATCATACAATCACAGAATCATTAGGGTTGTAAAAGACCATTTGGTCCATCCATCCCCCCACCACTGATATCACCCACCAGACCATGTCCCTGGACTCCTCCCTGGGTCCCCCATTCCAATGCCTAGCCACTGAGGAGAAATTTCTCCTAATTTCCAATCTAAACCTCCCCTAGTGAAACTTGAGGACATTTCCTCCTGTCCTATTGCTAGTTTTCTGTGAGAAGAAGCCCCAGCTCCCCACAGCTTCCTTTCAGGTAGCTGTAGAAATCAATAAGGTATCCCCTGAGCCTCCTCTTCTACAGACTCAACAACCCCAGTTCCCTCAGCTGCTCCTCATAGTACTTGTGCTCCTGACCCTTCACCAGCTTCACAGCCCTTCTCTGGACACACTCCAGGGCCTCAAGGTCTATCTTATAGTGAGGGACCCAAAACTGAACAGAGTACTCAAGGTGTGGCCTCACCAGAGCTGCATACGGGGGGATGATCCTGCTCATCCTGGTCCTGCTGGCTACGCTATTCCTGATACAAGCCAGGATGCCGTTGGCCTTCTTGGCCACCTGGGCACACTGCTGACTCATGTTCAGGAGAGCATTGACCCCCAGATACTTTTCCTCTGCACAGCTTTCCAGCCACTTTGCCCCAAGCCTTGTGTTGCATAGGGTTGTTGTGACAAAAGTGCAGGATCTGGCACTTGATTTTATTGAACTTCATCCCACTCCTCAGCCCATTGATCCAACCTGTCCAGGTCTCTCTGCAGGGTCTTCCTACCCTCTGGCAGATCTGTTCTGTCACTGTAAGGACTGGTAGTTAAGGAAAAGTGTCAGGGAAGTTTGCCACCATTTGTTCTATCTTTACTATATTATTCTATTCTACATTAAGAAGATAATTATAATAGTAGAAAATGATGCATAAACGTTTCTTTAAATTTGAAATATTGTCTTAAAACATTTTAGACAAAATAACTAATTTTTTCAGAGAGAAATCGAATTAATTTATCTCAGAATTAATTAACATGCATTGACTTGACATTTCAGCTCTGCAGAAAGGGACCTGGGTGTCGTGGTGGACAAGTTAACCATGAGCCAGCATTGTGCCCATGTGGCCAAGAAGGCCAGGGGATCCTAGGCCAGGGGATCCTAGCCTGCATCAGGAGGCATGTGGACAGCAGGTTGAGAGAAGTGATACCTCCCCCTCTGCTCAGTTCAGGCCACACCCAGGGGCCAAACACTGGCCTGTTTAGCCCAGAGAAGAGGAGATTGAGAGGGGATCTTATCAACCTCTATAAATACCTGAGGGGACAATGTAAACAGGATGGGGCCAAACTCTTCTCAGTGGTGGCCAGTGATAGGAAAAGGATTAATGGGTATAAATTGAACCACAAGAGGTTTCATCACCATATGAGGAAGAATTTCTTTACAGTTCAGTTGACAGAGCACTGCAATAGACTTTCCAGAGAGGTTGTGAAATCTCCTTCTTTGGACATATTTAAAACCCACCTGGATGCAATCCTATGTAACATTCTCTAGGTGACCCTGCTTGAGCAAAGGGGTTGGACTAAATGATCTCTGAAGGTCTCTTCCAGCTTCAACCATTTTGTGATTCTGTGATTTTGTGATTTTGACTGAATTATTTGCCAAATCATTTTATATTAATTACCTTAATTTTATATATATATATATATACACATATATACACTCCAAATTTTATACAATCTAAATGGAACTTTTGGAAAATCAAAAGGAGATAGGAAATAATTTAACCAGACCAACAATCACTGTTAGCAATTGCTGATATATTGTATATTGACAAATCAAGGGCACGAGATTCTACAATCACTGTGTGAATTGATTAGGCCTATCTGTTTGTAAAAGTCCTTTTTCTTCACATGAAACTGGGCCTACTTAAGAAAACTATAGTTGAATAAAGCAATTTTTGAATGTATAGTTAGAAGATTTTAGAAATGTGCTTCAGACATTTCAATATTCTAAAACTACAACATTCATCTGGAGAAGAGGAGGCTCAGGGGAGACCTTATTGCTCTCTACAACTACCTGAAAGGAAGGTGTGGGGAGCTGGGGGTCATCCTTTTTTCACAGCTAATTAGCAACAAAACTAGAGGGAATGCCCTTAGGTTGTGCCAGGGGAGGTTTAGGTTAGAAATTTGGAGACATTTCTTCTCAGACAAAGTAGTCAGGCTTTGGAAAGTGTTGCCCAGGGAAGCGTCACCATCCTTGAGGGTGGGGTGTTCAAGAAAAGGTTTGACCTGGTGCTTAGGGACATGGTTCAGTCTGTGGCATTGGTCGTAGGGTGATGGTTGGACCAGATGACCTTGGAGGTCTTTTCCAACCTTAAATATTCTATTAAAACTTACCTACTCTTAAGATTCACAAATGTATTTTGACAGTGCACATTTTTTGTTGAGAGTAGTTTGTAATTTGAGTAATTTGTAATTTGAATAATTTTTTGAGACTAAAATATGTTTAAAGAAAAGTAGATTATGAACTTATATACTTGTGTGTGTTTGAGTATATATGTGTATGTCTGTATGTGAACACGTTAAAAAGAATATACTTCTCTGAATTTGTCAAATAACACCCTTTTTCCCATTATGTAGACAAGAGCCATTGTACTATGCTAAGACATATTTTGGGAGCTTTTGACACTAATAAAAGTAACTTCAGAAGTGAATTCTATATATCTATCTATTTGTATCTATGCCAAGCCTTAGGTCTATTTAGCTCTCTACATGCACATTAATATACATAAATGCAGAGGTACATACATAATTAGTATCAACAACATGAGATGCAATGCTATCCCTGTAAATGAACCATTAGTATGTCTCAGTATTGCACATAGCTTCCTCGTCTGTACTATGCACACAGTTATCCCAGCAAATAGGTGTTTTGCTCATAGGAAGCAACATAAAAAAAGGAACATACTGGAAGTATTCCATTTACCTTGAAAGTACGTACAAATTTCTCATGTTAAGGAAGTAAACAATGATTAAATTTATTAAGGGTGCACAAAAAAAAAAAAAAAAAAAAAAAAAAAAAGGCATTTCAAACTCCATGAGTCAAACTTCTGAGCATTTAATTTTACATGCATTGGAGCATTGGAGATGTCAGGTGTTAATCTAATTGAGTCCCACTACTTGCTAACATAGACTGATCTAATATGCCTTAATCATTATTTTAAATGACCAATGGGGAATAAACAGCATGCAATAACACTGCCAGAAATCTTTACTTACAAGGATTTGAACATTTAAATTTAAATATTGGGTCAACTGAAGATAAGAAAATAGTGGTTGATGGTTACATAACCGAGACACTCTTTTGAAAATTACTCAGTAAAATGGGAACAATAACAAAGAGCTGAGAAGCAAGTAAGGTTTGTACTTAGAAGGATAATGTGATGGAAAAGAACAGGAAGAAGTGAGGGCAGCAGCCACAAGACCCGGTCCCACCACTGTGCTCAATGAAAGTTTGGAGAAAAAATAAACAAATTACGTATCTAAAGAAAGCAGTGAGACTGATGCACTGAGGAGTCTTCAGAAGAAAAAAAAAAAGTACAGTAAGGAGTACTAGCAGAATAAGATATTTATAGGAATGAGAGCAGTTTTAAAGAAAGTACATCCTAATAAATGATATCTAAGTAGTACAGAGCAAAGAAACAAGTGTTGTATAATTATTTAAGGTTTCTATAAGAACTACATATAGAATAACCAGATCTAATCAGAGTTAAATATAGCGCATAACATATTAAACAGAAGTTATTCATGTCACTATAATAATTAGAAAAAAATATATATATATTAATCAAAAGGAAGAAGTTCCATTTTGTTGCAAAGATGACTTCATAAAAAGAATGAAATAAATCACTTAACTGGCAAGTTGATAAACCGCAAAAATACTTTAAAAAAACAGAATGTATAAAATAATACAAAATATAACCTACTGTTGGCCAAATGCACTCAGACATTAAAAAATAGCTATAGCATTTTACATGTAAAGATAACTTGACACTTTTCAGTTTTATTCCTACCACTTAGCTTATTTATATCTCAAGGTAGACCAATAACAGTCTTTGAACAGGTGATGCAGAGCTTTAACTAATACTTCATTACTTTGAAGCTCATCAAAAAGAGATATGCAGCTGTGATCATTGGCTGAAAAATCAACTTCTCAGTTAACTGGCTCAAAACTGAATGCACAATTGATTAATAGCAACAAGACTCTCCGTTTCACTTCAGACCTTCATAGGAAAAGATGAATGCTGAGAAACACGAACTGGAACTTTTCCAATTAAATTCAATATGCTTATAACACACACAAAGTTTTGAGTGATGAAAACCCATATTAGAATAAATTCTCAGAAGCCATGTCATTGCTGAATGGCTCTTGCAGCAAACTAGGTTCCCTCCATTCAAGTGTGTATGAAATGAGGGTCCTCAGCACCTCTTATTCTCAAATTTAACCTAATATAAAGGTAAAAATTTCAGTTACCAGCAAATTTCATAATTAAAAGGTAACACACTCTGCTAGCCTTTTAGAAACGAAATACATTTTGATAATAGGAACACAAGCTGCCATTAGCACTGTCTGCTGTGAGACAATTTTTCTGACAAGACAACAGGAAACCACACCTATGTTGTCATCCCAGGATGAAAAGTTAAAGGGAAACAATGCAAAGATGAGTATAAATGTCTAACTACAAGTACATGGTAATGTCAGCACAAAAGAAAGAAGCAAGGATATTCTAGAGTAACCTATGCTTAATTAGCATGATAAAATACACACCCCTTGTGGAGATCTAACACGATAATGAGCAACCACCTTAGGTTAATAAGCTAGCATCTAGCCTGCACATGCATGTTACTAAGTTATAGAACCAAAAATAAGCAATGAGTACTTCTATGATAGCTTCTTCCTTTTATATAAGGCCTGGCACCCAATGCTGGGTGGGCTTGCTTTGTGAATTATTGCCTGGCACCCAGTTCTGCACAGACTTGAAAAACAGTTATTCACTTTGACTCAGGGTGTTTATTGGCTCTAGAGCACCAGGCATGAACCCAACCTTTATTAAGCAGCAACACCTGTACCTGGCTCCTCCAGCTTCTGCTACTCAGTTGTAGAGGTTGCTTTAGCATATTACCATAGCCTAACATTGAACAATGAGCCATAGTTCTTCAAAAACATGTCTATAAGACTGGATATGCAGAATGTAAGCACATGAGATTTTCATGTAAATCAACATTTCAGTAAAAACAAACATAACGTGCATGTAGGCATTCAGAGAACCATGTCACATTTTTTATCTAAACTATATCCAGTACAGTCTTATTCTCCAATATGTATGTGATGGGTTGACCTTGTCTGTCTGCCAGATGTCCACCCAGCCATTCTCTCCCTTACCCTCTTTAATGGAACAGGGAATGGAAGGAAAATAAAATGGAAAATCTCCTGAAGCAGATGTAAAGACAGGGAGATCACTTGGCAATCTTTCTCATGGTCCACTGAATAAACTTGAGGAAAATCAATTAGTTTTATTGCTCAGTACAAACAGAGTTGAGAAACAAAGAAAAAATCTGAAAAACCTTCCTCCCACAGCCTCCTTTTTCCAAAGTTCAGTCTCACTCCTTCATTCACTACTCTACCTTGCCCTGACAAGTGGTGCACAGGGAAGGGGAATGGGGATTATGGTCACTCAGCAACAGTTCCCTCTGCCACTCCTTCCTCTTTTCCTTGCTCTGGAATGGGAGCATCCATGGGCTGCAGTGTTATCTGTGGCCCAATACCACTTAATCCATTGTTGTCCTCTCCAAGTGGCTGCAGGGGAATCTGCTCCAGTACCTAATACCTCCTTCCCAACCTTCTTTTCCCACCTTTGTGTCCACAGGGCTATTTTTCACACTATTTTTCCTCACTGCTGCCTTGTATTTTTCCCTTTCCTAAATCCACTTTCCCTGAGGTACCACCACCTAGGCTGCTGGGCCCATCCGTGCCCTGCAGTGGGACTGTTGGAGCTGGCTGGAACCAGCATGCATGGGAGCCCTGCAGCCTGCTCAGGGGCATCTGCACCCAATGCAAAGGCCTGTTCAATCATATAGACCTGACATAAAACACCTTTTTCATACTCGTATCACTACATATAGTTCCAGGGGAGAAATATATTTAAAGTGGGAATAAAAATCAGATTTAAGAAATTTGCATTATTTTCCTAGATAAGCTAAATGTAATTAGTCAAGGTCAGCCGCCTCGGAGCTGGCACAGCCGCAGCACCTGACCACGCATTACAGGGGGATCTCGGGCCATTGCTTCGCCAGGGGAGGCCTGGGACAGCAGCGCGACCAGACCGCACCCGCCAGCGGTCGTTAGAGAGGCTGACAGGGAGTGAGAGATGCCAGGGCAGCAGCGACTGCGCCCACTCCCTCCGCGAGCAGGGAGGGGCCAGCAGCGCGTGAGAACCGCCCTCAGCTTGCTGCAGCTTGCTGGTGGGTGTGGGAGCCCGTGCGGCGGGGCACAGGAATTCTGTCCCTCCTCCCTTTCGAGTCCATCGTCTCTGTTGACATTCTCTGGGTCTGCAGTTTTTACCATGGTCTCCACCAGGCAGAGAGCTTGCCCCAGAAAGGATGTGGCGACCCAAACGGAGGGTCTAACCAAAACCGTAGCTATACAGGTCTCTGGCTGCAGGGAGTGCCTGAGCCTGCTGCTGCCGGGGGAGTGCGGCAGGTACTCAAACAAACAAAGAACAAAAAAGCTGAAGTCACTGTAAAGAAAACATTGTTTTCAAAATTATCTCTTCCAACTTAAAATCAAAATTTTACCGGATGTGATTGAAATTCTCCCTTCATGTTACCCTATATTCACCCCGTATCTCCCTTCATATTACCAATCTAATTTCTATCAGCTTCAGTTAAATTGTTCATGGTTTTCACCAGTATGAATGCAAGGAGAAATAGACTCTTTGCAACTTTAGGACAAACCTTTCAGATATCTCACGTTAGTGCCACAATTAATTATTCTTCAGTATATTTCCCCTCACCCTCACCCCCCCCCCCAAAAAAAAAAAAAAATAATAATGAAAAGTCGAGAGAAAGAAAGAAAAAAAGGCACAACAAAATTCCTGCATACTTCACTGTCAGTTCAGTGAAGGGAAAAGATGTCTCAATGTGTAAAACTGAGAAGTTACATCTTAATTTCCTGCTCAATAACTTTTTAGCAGAAAAGCATTCTCCAATTTGTGTAGTAATGTCATTACAAGTAAGAAAGGTGGGTTTTGTAAAGAAAAAGCATAATCAGTAATATTTAAATATGATGATTTTATGCTTCAATACTGAAAGCATGACTAATTGTAATACATGCAATAGAAAATGATTAATGCAAACTTAAAAACAACTTGGGAAATATTATTTAGATCAAAAATAAGACTTGCAGAATAATTCATAATTAAATTTGCAATTAAAAAAAAAAAACTATGAATGGAGGTAAATTTTCAGGTTATAAAATGTTATTTTAACTTGTCTGATAGGATGAGATTAAAAATACCAAAAGACTCAGAATTATCTAAAGAACTTACTTCTGTAATGAAACTTTGACCTTATTTGAAGAAGCTTTAATATAGTTTGGGGAAAAAATGAAGATGAAAGAGTCATAAAATACATAGGTTCTAGCAGTTTGTTAGAAGAAGAGCAATATTTATTATAAAAAATAATTGTCAAATCTTTATATTTGTGGCAATAGCATCAATTGTAAGGACTCAATCTGATATTTTTGCACATGCATAGTTATTTCTATCACAGTTATTTTACATTTTCTGTTAACTAATAAAGATTTCTTTCAGATTAGGGATGTAGGTAACATATAACAATATATAAACCAAGATAAAATCTCAGAATGATGAAGCTATGGTATTGCAGGAAGCCACACAATATTCTACTTACCAGAACATTATTTCATACCAAGAAGGAAGATCTTTCGTTTTCCTTTAAAACAGAAATTTCCTTTAAAAACATAATTTTACTACTCAAAATCATAAGGCAAAATAAAACACAATATATCTCCAGGATCGAAAGGAAAGAAGCTAGACTTTGTATAGTTGGAAGAACATCCAAAACATTTGTAGATTCATAGAATGATTTGAGTTGGAAGAGGCCTTAAAGATCATCTAATTCCAACACCCTTGCCATGGACAGGGATACCTTGCACTAGACCAGGATGTTCAAAGCCCCATCCAACCTGGCCTTAAACACTTCCAGGGCCAACCTGTTCCAGTGCCTCTCCACCCTCTCGGTAAAGAACTTCTTTCTAATGTCTAATCTAAATCTAGCTTTTTTTAGTTTAAATCCATTTCCCCTTGTCCTATCACTACACCCCCCGACAGAGTCCCTCTCCATTTTTCTTGTAGGCACCCTTTAGGTACTGGTAGGCCACTGTAAGGTCTCCCTGGAGCCTTCTTTTCTCCAGGCTGAATAACCCCAATTCCCTCAGCCAGTTGGATGCTCCAGCTCTATGAACATCTTTATGGCCCTCCTTTGGACTTGTTCTAATATGTCCATGTCCTTCTTGTACTGGGGACCCCAGAGCTGGGCGCAGTACTCCAGGTGGGGTCTCACAAGAGCAGAGTAGAGAGGGAGAGTCACCTCCCTCAACCTGCTGACCACACTTCTTTTGATGCTGCCCGGGATACGGAGTACTTATCTGTGGAAAACAAAACAAAACAAAAAAAAGCCAATGGACTGGATTTTTTTCTCTCCATATATCTATATGGGCAAATAACATGAATATCATGTTGAATAATTTTTTTATTTGTTGAAAATGAATTAATAATCCATGGATGAATGCCACGTGTTACTGTCAGTGATTGGGGAACATGCTTGTTATGATAATTTCCTTAGGCATCTGAAAAAGGGAGTTATCTTATGAATTTTCAAAGGTTGGATGTAGTGCTTGTGGACATGGTTTGGTGTGTGATATTGGTGATAGGGGGAATGGTTGGACCAGATGATCATGGAGGCTTTTTCAAGCTATGACTCTATGATTCTAATAAATTATATTTAATATCAAATAAATGTTTGGTCATATTTCAGTTACGAAGTTTTCACTCTTGTGGACAAATATACCAGAAGCCTGTGATAACAGCCTCAGCTTAAGCTTTCTGATGTTATTATTCAGTGTTTCAGGGACCACCACCAACAAAACCCTACTAGTGCATATGTTTATGTTATGAAACATTACTGTGGTCTCTATCATTAATGCAAGATTACCTTGAGTACCTTGTAAAATCTTGAAAGTGGTAAAAAGAGGTGAGAAAGAGATCTGGAAGGCACAGCATAACTAGATTTCTCTTTCACATGAAGTAAAGTCTAATAAAATTTAAAACATCTCAGTTTCAAGGTCCAAAAAAATAGTTCCAAAGAAACAATACCCCAAAGTAGCAAATTAGTTAAAATAAATAAGCTTTATTGTCTCAGGGACTATATATTACTATTATCTTAATAAGGACAATATCTCATCTTCAGAAAAAACTCTGTGGTCAGCCAGAATGATGCTTATTGCCATACCACTTTAGTCTTACACATCTGAATTTGAATTTGGAAAGCATGACTGAAGAATAGCATTCCTCACACACGTAGATGAAATATTAGCCTTCCTCTTGTAGTTTCATTGTTTGAATTCCAAAGACATAGAACACAACAACGGGCCATTTGTTTTCTCTAAAATCATAGTGAGGCTGATCAGCCTTATCAGTCAAAATCTATGACTAGAAACTTGATCCTCTTAAATAGGTGAGAGAAATTACTTCTGGCTCAAAATACCAAAGCAGGTGATTAGCCTACCTGTAACAGAGTTCTTTTCTTAGACTTACTGGAATAAAATATTCTGAACAATGCTTTAATAACCAAATGACTGTTAAAAATACTTCTTTTTGAACTGCTTTAATATAGCTTTATTAAAGATGTAGATACCTTACTATCGTAATTCTCAATCTTTGCTAATGAGTATGCAGTGATCTTATTTAACACCATGCACAAAAAGGATTAGACACTATCTACCAAAAGTTTAAAAACATATTTCTGGTTATGCCTATGTTTACAAGTACTTTGATGCATTACTAATGAATTAGCATATCAAAGTGGTGAAGAGCATACAGGTACCTCATGTGCGCTCAGATGAAGAAATTTATATGACACTGCAGTCAGTCTGACAGTCTGGACTAAACACACTATGGTGGTTTTACCCAACTGGGCAGCCAAGCTTCACCACAACCACTCTCTCACTCCCTCTCCTCAAAAGGAAAGAGGGAGATCTGAGAAATTTATTACCTATTACTAACAAGCTAGAGAAGTAAGAAACAAAGAAAAACTAAAAAAACTCCCCCCCCCCCCCATCCAACCTCTTCTACCTCCTCCCCCCAAGCAGCACAGGAGAAGCGGTAATGGGGGCTGTGGACAGTCTACAGTACTTTGTCTCTGCCACTCCTTCATGGTCAGCCTCTGCCCCTGCTCCATATGGGGTCCCTCCCACGGGATGCTATCCTTCCCAAACTGATTCTGCAGGGGCTTCCCACAGGCAGCAGCTCTTCAAGAACTACTCCAAAGTAGGTCTGTACCACAGCATCCATTTGCCAGTAGCAAATTTCTCCAGCACAGGTCCCCCACAGGCAGCAGCTCCCCCCAGACCCCCTGCTCCTGCATGGGCTCATCTCCATGGGCTGCAGCTCCAGCCCAGGGCCTGCTTTTGCAGGGGCTCTCCATGGGCCGCAGTCTCCTCCAGGCCACACCCACCTGTTCCAGAATGGGCTCCTCCACAGGCTGCAGTGTGGAGATCTGCTTTGCTGTGGGACCCATGGGTTGCAGGGGGACAGTCTGCTCCACCAGGGGCCTTTCCACTTCAGCTGTGATGCCTTGATCACCTCCTTCCCCTCCTTCTGAAGTGAAACGTTTTTCACAACCACAATGAACCTTTGGTGAGACCAGTAGAGAAAAGATGGAAAAAGAGGAAGAAATAAGGAAAAAATGAAAAAAAAAAAAGAAAAAAAGAAAATGTGGGGGAGGGGACAGTCAGGAACAAGATACAGCAGACAAGTGAAAGGCAAGGAAGGTAGAAAATGGTGGAGAGACAAATGTCTGTGGAAGGCGAATGAGCTGTAAAAGATGAGATCTAGTGGTTGAGAAGAGTTGTTAAAGCAGAAATGACACTTGTCTTTTTATACAATATTTCAGATATAGTGAGAAGTCTGAGTGGTTTGAAAAACTTCTTTTGGTGTTTGAATGCTTCCTAGACACTGAGGTAGGTGGCACTACCCTACTTAATATTTTGGAGTCTCATGCCTGCACTAGGACAAAGCATGTGGTGCTCAGCGGGAGAGAATTTTCCAGTTTTAGTTTCATCTGAAAGGAATCTTGTTTATATACATTTTGCAGTCAAAGCCAATCACGAGAAGTGAGGAGGACCAGGGGGTTCATTTCAAAAATGCATTACTGCAACATACTTTCTCTCTATGTTTTAGATCCATCACTCTTTGACTGTTGAACAGATGAAATAGAAAAGGTATTCAAAGTGAGGAGGAAATAATAAACCTGCTCACAATGTAAGAATTCATAAGTAAAGGTGTAAGAGTTGTTAATATCATTAGAATTTCATATATGTTTTGAAAGATCATCTTAATAATTCAATACAAATAATGAGATATAATTCCTGCTCTCACCTTTTCTATTACTCAGTTTAATCTCAGCAGGATAGTATTAATGAAGAAATATGTCATGATGAACAGCATACATATTTCTAAAGCAAGGAAGAAAAAAATACCTTTTTACTGTTTATTTTTGTTTGTTTTGGTTTGTTTGTTTGTTTGTTTGTTTGTTTTTCAATCCCTGTTAATTAACCAAAGCTTTTATAAGAATATAAATTTTGGAAAATATCTGTTGTTAAAACTGAAAACACAAAGTGCTAAACCTAGTGGTGATTGAACTCCAGTCATCCAGAAATCTATTTCTGCAGTGATTCAGTAAGAACAAAAAACTCTGCAGGTTTTATATCAATTCAGAGAAATGTGTAGCTACCTAAATGTGATTCATTTCCCTTTGCCTGAAAAACCTAAGCAGACTTGTCTAAGAAAGTCCCTACTCGTAATTAAAGTTTCTGACCTGAGTAAAACAAGACCATACAGAAATATCTACATTCTTATGACAGGGTAGGGGAAATTTCATAAAAAAAAATAAAGACAGTGTGGGCTTTTTGAATGTAGCATTCCTATAGTTATTTTAGAGGAATTACAGTTTGAAATGTAATTCTCTACCCATTTAAGTTCTTGAAATTCTTTTACTTAGTTTCTATCTACAAACCTTCTGTTATGTTCTGTTGTAGCAATTATGTGTATTCTGCATTTTGTTCCAAAGGTGGCTAAATTTCAGAAGTGAATTAAAAGACAACCAACATTCCCTATTACGTACATTTTAAAAGTGTTTTGCAATGAAAGGTTCTTTGAACATGTGAAATAAATGTGATTGTCTAAAATGAGTTTTGGAAGGCAAGAGAAAATAAATAAAAAAACAAACAAACAAATCCAACCAAAGAACAACAAAACACAGTAAAGTTGTCAGGTATTTCCTAATCTGAAACAGAAAGTAGAACAGGTTTTCTATTGCTGTCTCTTTTTCCCTTAATATTGTCTATTAAAATATATTTTTTACTTATTTTCACAGAAAAAAATATTTTTATTTATTGAAAATAAAAATAAATAAAAAAATATTATTTAAAATTTTAATGTTGAGTGAAGATTGATCCACAAGTGTCTTTTATTAAATTACTACCAATACATTTAAACATCTATTTTACCATAGAATGCAACCCTTACAATAAGCCTTACTGTTATGAAGGGAACAATAGCAGCTCTTTGCACCTTCTGTTGCATCTGTAAGGATCTTTAGAAAGCATCATCCTTATAGCAAACGAATCCTCCATAAACTTCAGTTAGTTAGTTCTAACTGAACTCTGTCAAATTAGGTAATAATAATGTTCCTAATTTATATTTGGAAAAGGAATTTTCCAGATCATGATAAAATTTGAAATAAAATCTTAATTTTCTGAATCTTTAAAATATTTTCTTCCTTGCTTGCCTGTAAAAGGTAAGGAGTTTTGTTAAGAACATCAGGATTATATGTATCTATATGTACTATGTGTCCATGTAGAGTACTACATTTTCTCTTCTGATTTCCAGTGGCCAAAGCAGGACATAATTTTAGAATTACTGCAGAATTGCCTGAATATTTTCAGCCAGTTACATGGAGAGGTGAGAGTGAAAAACTAATGCTTACAGATTCATTAATATATATATATTAAAAAAAAAATAAAAAAAAAAAAGCTTGTTTCAATTTTAAATATTTTTTTTAATTTATTTTACTTTTAATGTTTAAAATGTTTTAGATTGTATTTAGATCATAAACAAACAAGCATTATTTTTAAATATAAATATTTTTCTGTTCTTCCCAAAACTGTCAGCCAGGTGATATTTATTGTATATCATCAGAACTAGCCTCAATAATTCAAGAAAAACACCTTCTTGTACAGCTTTTTCAAGCAGAAAGCTTCACACCTTGTGAGATGCCCTTTTTAAGGGCTAGAAATAATTTTCTTTAGACCATCTGATGTTTTGGCTTTCTCCTAACCCTTTTATTTACTGAAAAGGAAGAGGGAAAAATAAATAAATATGGCTAAAGCACCTGAGTCTCAGCTGCTGAACAGATTACACATTGTGGAAAATATAAAAGGGACTTCTGCTAGTTTAACTCATGCTCACTACTTTGGTCACATGAGGGGTTATATTTAAAGTGTGTTAGTCCTCAGCATGTGATATTGGTAAGATCATACACCAAATAAACTACAGGCATAGAAATCCTCCATGTATTGCATGTACTATAAAACACGGGAAAATTTCTTTTGTTGTAACAGAAAACAATAAGATGACTCATAAACAGATGAATTAGGCAAAACATTATTTAAGAGAATTTTTTCAACCTTATTTTCATTATTTGTATAAAGCAATTGAAATCTGAAGTGATCTGAACAGCCAGGAAAAAAAAAAAAAATTAATGTGATTTTGAGAAGTGTCTGGACTCCGACTTGCGCCTTGAAGTTGCTATTTAATGTACTTGGAATGTATGGAATTAAATATAAAATACATTTTGAATTTGTATTTGAAACATGTAATTGAAGAGGAAGAGGAAGAAGAGAGATAGGAGTGTTATATTTTCTGTATATTTTCTATTTTTTAAAAATAAAACATTTTAACCTGAGGAGTAGAAACCCAGCTCTACTCAGGTTGAGCCTTCCTCACCCTGAGGCACTCTTGGCCCACTTTCCAGAGGCAGA
The DNA here is from genome assembly GCF_047663525.1 of Anas platyrhynchos. Classification (NCBI taxonomy): domain Eukaryota; kingdom Metazoa; phylum Chordata; class Aves; order Anseriformes; family Anatidae; genus Anas; species Anas platyrhynchos. Next base: position 50,239,450 of record NC_092587.1, on the reverse strand, counting down.
GTACTTGGTCTTTGAGTTCTTTTACAAAGGAGTCTACTTCTCCTCACAGAGATGCTACCACCCATATAGTGGCTGCCTACAATGAACTTGCCAACAAGGAATATATACTTTCCTAATGTCCAAATTTTTCATTTATACAATATATGTCTATTATTTCGATAGTTCTATATGTCTATATTTCTATATTGTTGGCACATTGTGAAAAATTGAACTTTTTTTTTTCCTTTTTTTTTTTTCTTTTTTTTTTTTTCTGAAAAGTGTGAGTGCTGTAATCTACTTAAAGGCATTTTTTGTAATCAGCTTAAAAAATTCTGTATTCATATTCCAGATGGAAAAGAAGGAATTCTTAAATTTCAAAGAAATACTGTATATGCAGAGATAAACAACACATCTAGATAAAACTATAATAATGTGGATTAATTTATGCATATATAAAAAAAAATTTAAAGATAATTATTTACCTTACAGTTGTCTTCATCTCGCATAGTTCCAACATTTTAATTGGAATTCAGACACTTGAAAATGTGCCTTCTTGATTCATTAAAAACTGCATCAAATGTACTGACAAGCACAAGGCTAAAGCTTTCATACTTCAAGCCTCCTGAGGTTATTAAAAAATCACTGGTACAATGTTAGTGTAGAGTCTTATCACAATATGGTATTGAATTATTACATATAACTTATATATAATGTAAAAATAATACGTAGCAGCAGGTTTGAAAAATCTTCCAATTACAGAAAATAATTTTCAAGGGAAGAAGATGACAAGTAATAAAAAAAAAAAAGTCGAAATTAATTAATTAATTAAGAAAGACCTGAATAATGCTTCAGAACAGTGGTGGTGTAATGAAATACATATTAAATATAACATGATACCAAGATACTGCAAGTAAGAATGTAGATGATCTGCAAATATATATATATATATTTCAACTTGAAAAATACTTCTAAGTGTTCCTTCAGCATACTATAGTGTATTGGGTTTACATGGCAAGGGTTTGGTAGCAGGGGTGCTGCAGGGTGACATCTGTGATCACAGCTCAGAAGCTGCCCCATGTTAGATCAGAGCCAGCTCCAGCAATGTTCTTTGGGCCTCTGTGAGGAAGAAAGGAAAGAGGAAAGGAATTGCTGTGTATAGAAGCTGGGAGATAGGAGTGAGAAACAGTCCTGCAGGCCCTGGGATGGAGCTGCAGCTTGTGGAGAGGAGCCCACGCAGGAGCAGGGGATCTAGGGAGAGCTGCTGCCCGTGGGGGACCCAAGCTGGAGCTGGTTCATCCTGGGGGATGAACCTTGTGGTACGGAGCCATGTTGGAGCAGTTCTTGAAGAACTGCTGCCTGTGGGAAGCTCCCACAGAATCAGTCGGGAAGGACAGCATCCTGTGGGATGGACCCCACATTGGAGCAGGGGCAGAGAGTGACCCTGAAGGAGCTGCTGGGATGAAGTATTAGGGACTGACCACAGCCCCCATTCCACATTCCTCTGTGCTGCTCATTGGGATGGGAGGTGGAAGAGGGTGGATGGGGGGAAAGTGGTTTTAGTTTGCTTTTAGTTTCTTACTGCTCAAGTCTGCTAGTGATAGGTACATGTAATAAATTAAATTAGTCTCTCTACGCTGAGTCTTTTGTTGAGTGATTTCCATGTCCTTTTCTCAACCCTTGAGCCCTTTCCATTGTAATTTCTTCCCCTTCTTTGAGGAGGAGGAGTGAGTGGAGTTCAGTTGCCCAGCACAGTAAAACCACCACATATAGAAAGAAATAAAGAAAAAGCATATAGTAACAAGATAAAATGTTTTGATTAACAGAGACAGAATTCTGTGACCAGGCTGAGTGGACACTTTTCTGATCACCCACAGTTCCTGCTTTCTAGTATTCCCTAAGGTGTGGCATGGTTACAGACAAAATTGTTTATTAAGAGATGTTTTAAAGGGCCACCACTGTCTGCAGACTTGTGTGGGGGGGTTCCTCCTGCCTGGACACTGAAGCCAAAGTGGTGAGTCCTGAAACCTAGAGGTCTCCATCTCAGCAGTTACATCTGTTGAACTGAGATGGAGACCTCCAGGTCTCAAGGCCTTGGCCTTCTGCTCTCTGGCTAGTCCAGCTTGAAGTTTGCTAGCAAACTACGCACACATCCCACATACACCCACAGGTTTGGAGCCAATACCAACACTTGCTTCCACTAGCAGCCAGCACCAGGCACCCAGGCTGTCCCACTCCAGGCACTGAGCCCTGCACTCACCCTGCTCACTGCAATTTCTCCCAGTAGATTTGTTTTGGGATACACCCTGTTCCTGCCCCTCTAGCTGGTGCCCAAGACCCTCACATTCTCCAGTGGCTGGCAATGAGATCCCCACTCACTTTGTTAGCTGACACTGTAAGACACTTTTGCTATATCTGCATCCCTGGTCTGACTCCAGTTGCTGGCTCCCAAACCACCACACTCACCTCATTATTAGATAGCACTTAGTCTTTACTCACATACACAGAACGGAGGGTGAGATTACACTGAAAGAGATAAGAAAGGATTTGACAAGAAGATAGGACAGATGATTAGATATGTTGTACAGATAGGACAGATGATTAGATATGTTGTACAATCAGACAAGTTTACCAACTCACAATGACTGCATTGTACTTTAAGTGTTTTGCAATAAATCCCAGAATAATCTTCTCCATAATTTTACCAGGCACTGAAGTCAGACTGACAGGCCTGTGATTGCCAGGATCTTCTTTCTTGCCCTTCTTGAGAATTGGAACCATATTTCATAGAATCATAGAATATCCTGAGTTGGAAGGGACCCTTAAGGATCATCAAGTCCAACTCTTGACACCGCACAGGTCTACCCAAGTTCAGACCATGTGACTAAGTGCACAGTCCAATCTCTTCTTAAATTCAGTCAGGCTCGGTGCAGTGACCACTTCCCTGGGGAGCCTGTTCCAGTGTGCAACCACTCTCTCTGTGAAGAACCCTTTCCTGATGTCCAGCCTAAACTTCCCCTGCCTCAGCTTAACTCCATTCCCGCGGGTCCTGTCGCTGGTGTTAATGGAGAAAAGGTCTCCTGCCTCTCGACACCCCCTTACGAGGAAGTTGTAGACTGCGATGAGGTCTCCCCTCAGCCTCCTCTTCTCCAGGCTGAACAGGCCCAGTGCCCTCAGCCGTTCCTCGTACGTCTTCCCCTCCAGGCCTTTCACCATCTTCGTGGCCCTCCTCTGGACACTCTCCAACAGTTTCATGTCCTTTTTATACTGTGGTGCCCAGAACTGCACACAGTACTCGAGGTGAGGCCGCACCAGCGCAGAGTAGAGCGGGACAATCACCTCCCTCGACCTACTAGCGATGCCGTGCTTGATGCACCCCAGGACACGGTTGGCCCTCCTGGCTGCCAGGGCACACTGCCGGCTCATATTCAACTTGTTGTCTACCACGACCCCCAGATCCCTCTCTTCTAGGCTGCTCTCCAGCGTCTCATCGCCCAGTCTGTACGTGCAGCCAGGGTTTCCCCGTCCCAGGTGCAGGACCCGGCACTTGCTCTTATTGAACTTCATGCGGTTGGCGATCGCCCAGCTCTCCAACCTATCCAGATCCCTCTGCAAGGCCTTTCCACCCTCATTCGAGTCCACAACTCCTCCAAGTTTGGTGTCATCAGCAAACTTGCTCAAAATGCCTTCTATTCCTACATCCAGATCGTTTATAAAAATATTGAAAAGTACCGGCCCTAAAATGGAGCCTTGAGGGACCCCACTGGTGACCGCCCGCCAGCCTGACGCAGCCCCATTCACCATAACCCTTTGGGCCCTGCCCGTTAGCCAATTGCTCACCCATCGTATGATGTTTTTATTTAGCTGTATGCTGGACATTTTGTCCAGTAGGATCCTATGGGAAACCGTGTCAAAAGCCTTGCTGAAGTCCAAAAAAATCACATCAGCATAACAGCTATTTGCTACATTCCAGTCAACTGGGACCTCTCTGGATTTCCAAGGCCATTGAAAAATAATTGAGAGAGGTCCCACAATGACATCAGCCAGCTCTCTGAGTACTCTGAGATGAATCTCTTCTGGACCCATGGACTTGTATGAATCCAGGTGGAGCAGCAAATTTTGAACAAGATTGGGGTTAACTAGGAGTTATCATTCCCACAGTCACGGTCCTCCAACTCTGGGCAGCTGGGGTCCCAAAGCCCATCACTGGTGTTAAAGACAAAAGCAAAAAATGCATTAAACATCTCTGTTTATATTATGTCCCTGTTAGTGTGATGACTGTCCTCATCAGTCAGTATCAGACCAGTGTTTGCTCTGGTCCTCCTTCTCCCTTTCACATACTTTAAAAAGCCTTTTTAATTGTCTGACACGCTGCTGGCCAGCTACAACTCTAATTGAGCTTTGGCCTTTTGAATTGTCTCTTTACAAAGGTGAGAGGCATCCCTGTGGTCCTCCCATGTTGCCCAATCTTGCTTCCAGTGGCCATACATTTTCTCCACCTAGGCTCTTGAAGAAGACCCCTGCTAATCCAAGACAGCCTTCTGTCCCTTCTGCTTGACTTCCGACACTTTGGAATTGCCTGTTCCTGTGTGCTTAGGAAGTGATGCTTAAAAACTGACCAGCACTGATGGACTGCAACGTTAGTTTCCCAGGGGACCTTACTAACCTAGCAGTCTGAAGTCTGCTTTACATAAATCCAGGGTTGAAGTTCTGGTGGCAATTTTCCTCCTATCACCAAAGATTTTGATTTCAACTTCCTCATGGTTGCTATGGCCAAGGCAGCCACCTATTGTCACTTCACCCACCAGACCCTCCGCATTTATAAACAGGTCCAGGAGGGCACCTTTCCTATTATTCTCACTTAGTATCTGTACCAAGAAGTTATAAATCTAGCAGATTTGTGTTTCCTTTTGTTCTTATTTAGCACTACCTCATTTTCTTATTTGCTCATTTTGCATTGAGAAAGTCTTTGATTATTGGATAATCTCAATGAAGCAGATGTTCTCACCTTTCACATATCTTTACAACCTTCTATATTGAATTCTAGATTTCTAATAGAAATTTCTATTCTATTTCTATTTATTCTACTTCTATTTCTATTTCTATCGAGTTCTAGATATCTTGACATGCTCCTCTGACCATGATGCTCAACAAGCAACCACAGAAGGTAAATATATGTATATATATTTGTTTTTGCAACAGAAGAGCCTGTCGCATCTGTCTCTGAAAAATTAAAATTTTTCAGATTATTTTGTTTAGTAGATTAGTAGATTTGTAGATTGTTTCTATAACTCCATAACTTCTTGGTTTCATTTTATAGCTTCTCCACATTTTATTTTTATTATTTTATTTTATTTTATTTTATTTTATTTTATTTTATTTTATTTTATTTTATTTTATTATTTTTTGTCCTCATAGCAAACAGTTATAAAGTTTATTTGTGTTTCAATCTGCAGTACTAACTCTGGCATTCATCATTGGCTAATGTCTTTGAAAATGCAAAAACCCATCTTTCTATATTTCTAGAGGAATTTCCTTATTAACTAAATAACACCTATTGGGTGCCAAAGGATCAGGCTTAACAATGTCATATTGGAAACATTTGTTCTCACCATCAAAGTTTTAAACAAGCCAGTTTCTGCTCACAGTTCCTTTGTGCTTCTTTTCCCTTCATGTACACCAACCACATGCTCATTTAATAATCCCTTTCACTTCCTAATCTCATTTGGATTTCATATCCAAACTTTTCTTGAAATTGCCTTCACAGCTGGCTTTTTTTTTTTTTTTAATTCAGTGCTTTCACAATTATCTTAGCTTTCTATTATTTCTTTCCAATAGAAAAGAACAATAGAGAGTCAGTAGGTACAGTCAGTCCATGAAATAATGAAGCAAAACATACTTTAAGAAGAGATATCTTGATTTGGTTATCTTCCAGCAGATATTATTTCTTCTTCTTTTAAGGTTCCCTTTTTGCCCTATACGCCAACCTCACTTTACAAGAAAGCCATTTCCCTCATTGTTGTGACAAAACAGCATTGAAATTATGCTTTTAATTACCCTGTCAAAAAGAACAAAAAATAAAACTTTATCTTGTAATACTGTAGAAGCAACAGAATGAACATAGGAAAAATTAAGCAAAATCACTGAGGCATTGTTTATATGAAGATTTAATTGTACAGGTAGCTAGAATGTGAATTGCTATTAGTAATTGCAAAAATGTACATGAGTAAGGCACTTTGAAGTCCATATCTTGACGTACTCTACAATAATTTATTATATTGACATGCCCCAAGTTAGTATCTTTGTTTAGGGAAAGTCACATGGTTTTCTTTGCTTTGTTTGGTTTTAACATCAAGATAGTTACCATGAGAATGTTAATAATAATATCATTAATAAATAACAATAATAATAATAATAATAACAAGAACAACAACAGAATATTTGGGTTGGAAGGCGCCTTAAAGAGCACCTAATTCCAACCCCCCTGCCATGGGCAGGGACAGCTTGCACTAGACCAGGTTGCTCAAAGACCCATCCAACCTTGTCTTCAACACTTCCAGGGATGATGCATCCACAACTTCTCTGGGCAATCTGTTCCAATGCCTCACCAGCCTCTCAGTAAAGAATTTCTTCCTTATATCTACCATGAATCTACCCTCTTTTAGTTTAAAGTCATTACTCCTTGTAATCACTACATATCACTATATTCCCTGACAAAGAGTCGCTCCCCAGATTTCCTGTAGGCCCCCTTTAGATATTGAGTTATAATAATAATAATAATAATAATAATAATAATAATAATAATAATAATAATAATAATAATAATAATAAAGTTATTATTATTATATTAATAATGATATTAATAATTATTATATAAAATATTATAAAATTTTTATAATTTATAAAAATTATATATTATTTAATATATATTATATATATTTAATATATAATATATAAAATATTATTTTTATATAAAGATAATAATAATTATTATTATTAATATTATTATTAATATAATAATAATAATAATTATTATCTTTATATAAAAATAATATTTTATATATTTTATATATCATTATTTATATTATTTTATATAATAATAATTTAATATAATAAGTTTTATAATTTTTAATATATAATATGTAATATATAACTATATATAATATAATGATATATTAATATAACATATATATACATTATATATTTAATTATAATTTAATAATAATATAATTATAATATAGTTATTATAATTATAATTAATATAATAATAATAATAATTTATGATTTATAATTAATGTAATAATAATGATAATAATTATTATTATTATTATATATTTATTATTATTATAATATATTTATTATTAATAATAATAATAAAAATTATTATTATTATTACCTTCACTGCTTATCTGATTCCTGTTGGACTTAATATACTTGTACAGAATGCCTGTATTTGCTAGAAGTGTCTTGCTGGCTTAGAGTAATACTACATTATTAGAGTTTTTATATTTACCATGGGGATGTATAATTATTCTTATAGAACTCAAGTTAAAAAAAAAAATTGTTCTTCAATTATTATTTTCAGGGGTATTGGAGTATGTAAAACAAACAAACAAACAAACAAACAAACAAAAACCACTCTAATAAGGTAATATCCTAATCACATATGTTGTTTTATTCCAAAATAGAAATATAAGATGCACAAATATTAGGTAGAGTATCACTCTCATGGAAGTCCTCTTTGAGTATTGCATTCAGTTCTGAGGTCCCCTGTATAATAAAGACATAGACCTGTTAGAGCATGTCCAGAGGAGCGCCACTCCTATGAAGACAGACTGAGAGACTTAGGGTTGCTCGCCCTACAAAAAAGGAGGCTCTGGGGAGATCTTATAGCAACCTTCCAGTTCTTTAGGGGGGCCTACACAAAAAATGAGAGGGACTCCTTATCAGAGTGTAGTGATGACACACTAGGGCAAAAGATGAGAGATTTAGATTTAATTTCAGGAAGTTCTTCACTATGAGGGTGATGAGGCACTGGAACAGGTTGTGCAGAGAAGATGTCCAGTCCATGGAGGTGTTCGACACCAGGCTGGATGGGGTTTTGAGCAACTTGGTCTAATGAAAGATGTCTGTGCGCATGGCAGTGGGGTTGGAACAAGATGATCCCTTTTAATCCAAATCATTTTCTGATTTTATGATTCTCAGAACATAGATTTTAACATTATTACACATTAAATGTCTGTTCATTGAATATAGTGTAAGTGGTAGTCTTACAGTCAATAATCATATAAACTCAATATTAATAAATATTGCCTAAGATTTTGGCAAAAACACGAACTGATGATGCAGAAAGCAAAAATGACCCTTATGTGTAATTTTGTTAATACAATTCATTTTTATTATATTTTTATTATGATGGGGGCAATAACATGAACTACTGTAGTTTTCTCATAATATATAGTCTTAGATGTTGGACACAGCTTAATAGAAATAGTGTAGATTATTTCTATAACTCCATAACTTCATATAATCACATTTCCAAATGAAAACTGTAAATCTTTCCCTGTTATGATCCTCTGTAGTGTGAATGTGTTTTTAAAACAATCAGAAGTCATAGCAGTGGAAACCTCAAACTCAGGCTTGTGATTTTCGCAATATAAATTCTGTGTATTTGTTAAAGCTTGTTCTTTACTTTTTCACAGATAAATTTTGTCAATATCAAGGCCCTTATAAATTCTACTGATTTTAGTGTCAAGCAATAGTGTTCTATTATTCATGACAATACAAGGTTACTAAAACCAAAATTCCATCTTCTGTTCAAATACTTAATTAAGAATTTGAATTATAGTCTTCCTAGGAACAATAGTTACTGTGTAGTCTGGTTAACTGCTGGTTGTTGTTGTTTTGTTTGTTTGTATTAATTTTCAATTTAAGAATTTGCAAAAATACTGTTTGGCCTTTGTTTATAAATAATCCATGAATTAAAAAAAAAAAAAAGATGGGGAGAAAGGAAGACTAAAAGGAGCTAAAAATTATGAATCCTGAAAAGACTTCTTATGCAATATTCAAACAAAATAACATAAATTTAGAATTAAAAACTTTCATCCTGAAATGTATTGTTTTTGACTCTTACTAGTTATTTTTTTATTATTTTAACTACTGAAATTAATTGTAAGTTTAAAGCAAAAATGAGTTTTGGAAAAACAAAACAAAACAAAACAAAAAAAACAACAACAAAAAAAAAACAAAAAAAAAAAAAAAAAAAAAAAAAAAACAAAAAACAAAAAACCAAAACCCTTCCCATATAAAATATCAAAATGGTGCATTGGGACAATATATGCTGATACATAAAGGAGGTACTAATCTACAGTTTTCTGGAGTCAAATAGAAAATTTATTGACTGAACTCAGCATTTTCAATATAGAGGAGAACATCTACCTGAATAAATCATGTTACTGTTAAAAGGAAGTCAAGATTTCATCCAAATACTCTTCCTAAAGTACTATACTTAATAAACAAAGCAAATATTAGTATACAAGCTAGATAAGAAAGGAAAACAGTTTATGTTCCAGTTTGTTCATTGATCAAAATGGCATCAAAGACAAGCTGATGAAATTTGGGAAACCCTGTGTGAAAGGGAACAAGGAGCTTCTGGTCATCTTAATTCCATAATCTCTTGCAAAGATGGATCACAAATGAGAAAAAATCTTTCAGCCGTGATTTAAGCGTAAGAAGCAAAGCAGTCAACAGAGGCTTTTGCTGTCCTAAGACCGTAGCTGAAGAAAATGCACACCTCTGTCAAGTATAGCAAAACCTCACTTTCTTCTGAGTTATTCTTGATCACATTTTAGAAGACCACTCTTATCACAAGTATAATGTGTTTTCCTGCTCTATGTTTAGTTTTAGTGGTCTGTAACAGCCTTCTATTTTCATTTCCTCAATGTGGCCAAACTCTAATGTGCCTGATAGTGAGGGAAACCACTGCAAAATGCTAAAAATTTATGCCATTGCACAAAAGTTGATCAGAATTTAGATGCATAGCTTTGAACTTCTCACATTTGAAAAGTGTACCGGGCTTTTTGCTTTACTCAAAGCATGACAATTGTAATGCCTCTATAAAGAAAGCCATTGGATTTTTTTCCACTTGAAACGTACCATAATTATAAATGGGTTTCCTCCATACTTGAGACAAGTGAAGTCAGACATACCACGTTTTGGTATTTATGCTTTTGCACTATGCCGTAATCACTTCAGTTACTTCTAAAGATTTACAGTGGTACTTCAAGGTCTACAGCAGAGTCAGTGTTTTAGGTGTGATGGAAACAGTTCTAGCTAACATAGGCATGGGCAAGATTATGTGCAATCACATGTTAGCCAATACATAGCTTTATGTATCGTCGTGTCCCCCCTCCCCCCCGGCTTTTTAACTAAAATAAAAGTAAAATGTAAAACGTTCTGCATATTATAAAACGAAGTGTGCCAGTTTTAATGAAACAGTTTTCTTAATGGATACCAACCAGAATAGGGAAAAAACGAGAGTTGAAACACTCTAATGTTAATGATGCCATAAGCTGCGAGAGTGTTTTGTTTGTTTGTTTGTTTGTTTTTCTATGCTATTTATATTTTGCTTGCAAGTGTATCTGGTTGAGCACAAAATACATGGTTATCACATACTCGGTGGTCACCAGAGGCTTGACAAGCAAAATTGGTTAGGTCTAATGAAGATAAATAGCATTCTAGACATGGACACATATTACATACTGAAGAGAAATTGACACTGACGTTGTTGCCAGGCAACTCATCTTCCCATATAAAACATGCACTTCCTATGATTTTACTGCATATGTATTGGGGGGGGGGGGGAGGAAGCGGGGGGGCGGGGAAGAAGGGAGTATGTGTATTGTGGGAATAACCAAACCAAACCAAACCAAAAAGAAACACGCTAGAGTTCTCTTTTCACTGAATTGTACTACTTTGTACTAATGTATCAGAAAACAAACAAACAAAAAAATCTAAATGTAAATTATGTTCTTAATGCTCTTAAAAATGGTCTTAAATATAAGATTTTTTTTTTTTTTAATAAATCTTATATATAGATATAAAAGGCAAGAAAGCAACTGTCACTTATTTGTGGAAGGATTTAAAAGTGAAATTGTACATTTTCATAGAATAAGGATACTTCTGCAGGAATTAATATCGGTAGCTGGGCAATTTTCTTGATACAGTGACAATCATTATCTGTAAGTGGATAAAATCACATTTTGTCTTGTTCCGTTCAAACAGTGAAAATAAAAGACACAGTTCTACCATCATTTATTCTGTACATAGTCAATTTATAACAGAGTTTTGTTTTCCATTTTCATTATCTTTCTCTTATTATAGAATAGGTATGTGATTGTTCTTTTTACATAGGGATTTCCTAAGTGCTATACAAATACTACATAAGCTTTATAATTAAGATTTATTTCTAACAAAGCAGAATTGAATTACCATTAAGAGAAGCGTATAGAGCTTAATGAAATTCTAGTAAAGCTCATCAACTCATCCTGTAACAATCATTTATCTGAGAACCTGTCCTCATATTTTCTTGGTTGTGCTGCAACATCTCTGATTAATATACACTCCAAGAAGCATGAAGAGTATTTACCGTAGCAACAGATGTCATTTTGTATTTCATTCCACAGTTTGATTCTTTGTTTCATAAAATGTTTTAATGTACTTTGTTCCTGAATTCTCACATAATTATTTGTTGAGAGGAGAAAAGCTATAGAAAGCTATCAACACACTTACAATAATTTAACAAATACAGTGAATTTAATGTTAATTCAGCAGTGTACTTAATTCTGAAATGCAAGCTCTTTGCAACTGGTCCTGTCTGTCTATGTTCTAGATGATAACCATAATAAATATTCACCATGTCTCAGATGCCAGGGGCTTGATACTCAATTTTACACAACCCAGACACCAGTCTTTCAGTTTTCCTTACTGCTAATTCTGTGACAGATAATTGAGAAAATTCTAATGTAGCAGCCTCCAGATCAAGCAAAGGCATCATTTGGCAGTTGCATTTTCAAGAAACTTAAAACCAAATTTGAGATCAAGTATTTGAAGAAATATTTTGTTGATTCATGTTTGAATTCATTGCTAAATGTTGTTTGGGCTATTGAAGAATTGATAACTTTATCATCCCTTTAAAAAGAAAACACTACACAAAGATTTATTCAGTGCTGCATCCAATATTGGATAGGAGAATATGTAGATCTTCCTGCAATTTAAGTCCCAGAGCTATACATTATGATATGACTTTCTAAATTGGGAGGGGGGTGGGGAAATAAATACATTTCTAATGTAAAAGATGGAAGCTTCCATAAGTGTTTCTCTGACACAATTTTTCCTTTTATATCAGGCTTGAAGCTGCATTTAGCAATATAACCTTAACTTCCTTCATTACATTTTACTTTAATGTGATACTGGACTTCTAGTTGTTAATGGAATAATCTCTGTATTCTGCCTTGGGACACAGATGGCTGTGTCTGAAGCTTTAGAGCTTCTTCTAAATAGAGGTCTAATGAAAATGACTGATCTAGACGTAGAAACAGTGAAATACACACAACTATACACGGCTAGTGGAGAAGACAACAGTCATAACCAGTCCCAGCTATTAGGCAGGTCCTCTTCCAATACAAATCACAGCTAACTTCGATAACCTGAAAACGAATGAAGTAAACATTTTCTCTTAAACTTCAGACATTTTACTTGATTTTGTTTGTTTAAAAGTAGTAGATGATAGGAAGAGCATCACATAACTACAGCCAGTGATGAGCACTTTCACATGGAAACAAAAGGGATAGGACTTCCAGCTCTGGCTGACTGTGTTTATTATGAATTATGTATTAAGTTGTAAGTGGATGAAATGAAAACAAGGTATTCTGGAAGGAATAGATTTTTCTCAAGACATATTCAGGGGTATTTGTTTATTTCAGCTTTCCCTGTTCTTATGTCAGTTAATTTTATGTTGGATTTTTTTTCCAAACTAGGGTTCAGACTTAATTAAATGATAATAAAATTTTCTCAATAATATATTTTGATAATCATTGAGATAATAAATGTTAAAATTCACATTATTATTACTGAAACCTAAATGGGCACAACTGAGATAAAATAAAAGGATTTGTGAATTATATCTTATTACAAATCATTTCAGAATCTGTCAAAACATTCAGTAATTGTTATACTTCAAGTTCAGAAAGCTTTTATTTTTCATTTCTAGTTTTAAAGGCTAGTATTTGATGACATATGTATTTGATGACATCTGTATTTGATGACATATGAAATATTCAAATACTGATTGGTAATTTGAAAGAAGAAATAAACCAAATCATCCTCCATAGGATGTACATTTATAAATTGTGCCTTCAGATCCACACCCACAGCATTCACTGAAATTAAGGATCTGAGGGATTATTGAAAATCCAAATTAATGAAATTTTGCCTCATGGCAGAATTATAGTACCACTTTAGTTGTATTCAGGGGTGAACTTGTTACTGATACTGTTATACTTAAGCTAAAAGCCAGAAAAAACACAAAGAAGTAAATGACTGATTCTTATCAGAATTCCAAACAGTTAAGGTGCATATTTTTATGAATGTTCAAAGATCCAATTTAAAACTGTTTTTCTTCAGAAACTTCTTTATTTTGTCAGTTAACTTCAGTAAAACAGGAATTAGGAAGAAATACTTACAAATTAAGTGATTACAGAGTCACTTAAATAGAGTTTTCATGCCTATTCAAATATTTTGACACAATTCTGATACCACAGATAGATTTTAGCATAAGTTAATGATGAATATTCTCGTATACCTATGCTTTCAATATTCATATGAAGGGTAGTATATCATATCACTTATATTTAAGTACTGAACAATGACATACACTACGGCAAACCTGACACTTCTGTATTTTTAAACTTAGAGATTAGTTTTTGTGGGTTTAGATAAATTTTATTTTCAGGATAAAGAAATCCATAATAAGAAATTATTATGGATTTTTAAAAATACCAAAATTAAGGTATTTTTAACATTTATATTGCTAAGGCAACAAGCTGACATAGATAGGTTCAACAATACAACCATGTTATGGAAAAAAATATTCTGTGAAAGAACCACTTTGTTTCTTTTATTAGGTACAGTAATAGCCCTCTGGAGGCTATAACCTTAAGGACAGCAGTTTGACACATACAAACTCATAACAAGTCTGAGAGAGACAAAGAAGTAACTTCAAGAAAAGATTTCACATAACAGATGTTTTCACAAAGTCTAGGTTTACTTTATCGTATATGTACTGGTGGTAGAGCAACATATTTTATATTTATGTATATATTTACATGTATGTTTTTCTTTTACCTAATGCAAATTTTTATTATTATAGTAGTTATGAATAGTCTGCAATACAAAATATATCACCAGTAACTTAATTTCATGATAACCAACACAATGTTAATTTACTTCTTCACTGTTTTTCATCAAAATAATATGAAAGGAAAAAATAATAAGTGAGTAGGCATGTGTTCAAATTATTTATCATCTGGTATCTCAAACTATTTCTTGATAATAATTATATTTATTGTCCTTAAATTATACAATTTTTAATTATACATTTTAAATCAATTTTCAGATTGTATATAGTTGTTTTATCTGTTATTCTTAACATTATTTTTATTATATACCATTTGAATTTTTATAACTGTAAGAGTGAAGGAAACTATGGAGATTTAAAATGGAAATGCAGTTATTTAACAAAATTATATAATATGAAACCAGGCTGATGAAGGTTGATGGTCACATCCAGAGATGATGTGACAGTAGGCTGGAATTCATTGCAAAAATAAAAGTTAAAATGAGGTATGTATGTGTGAGCTTGGTGTCTTCTATAATATTTAAAAAAGAGACAGTAAATTCAGTCAATAGAGTTGAGGTAATGATTTGCCTGACTAGATGTTATACGCGGAATGCTGTTTCCTAAACAGATATGTCAAGTACCACCTGCAGCACCAAGAGGTTTTTCATGCAGCCAAGGATGGAGCCAATGGGACAACCTGTGTCTTGCTGGAATGGCAGCCAGAAAAAAAAAATGTGACACATTTTAGACAACTAAGAACATGTTTATTTAAATAGCTCAATTGAGCCTTAATTTCAAGCTCCATTATCTATATT
The DNA here is from genome assembly GCF_047663525.1 of Anas platyrhynchos. Classification (NCBI taxonomy): domain Eukaryota; kingdom Metazoa; phylum Chordata; class Aves; order Anseriformes; family Anatidae; genus Anas; species Anas platyrhynchos. The sequence goes on along the minus strand of NC_092587.1, from coordinate 50,224,261 downwards.
ATACATTATACATTAATATACAATTGCAACTAAAGTTAAGTGTAAGTCTTAACTGAATCCCATATTGCAGTCACATTCCACACAAATCACAATTTAATGTAAATGTGAAAATTCATCCTATTTAATAAATAAATAAAAAATAGTATATGTCTGCAGTAAATGTTTTATAAAAGTCGACAACCAGTTGTTGTATAACAATTTTCTTTCCACGAGATGTGTGGCTTAATAAATATATCAAACAAATGCTCACTAACAAGAGATTATAAAAAATCAACAATAAAGGAGATCAAGCAGTCTCTTTGATTACCAAATATGTTGTTCTGTATAAATGAAATAAATGCATGATTAGAATGTTAAAACAATTATAATTATTAATCTATTTGTTGCAGAATAATATGAAATATTGTTGGAGGGGAGGAAAGAAAAAAAGTAAAAAAAAAAAAAATCCAATAACAATGTAATATTTAGAATAAATGTATACAAAATCATTAAATATTCATACATTCTTTTCCAAATGTTATCTCAAATGATAAGGAAAGTAGACTACCTAACACAGCACATTTCTTTTACTGCTAGAAAGTCAGAATATAATTATAAGTACATATTTCCTTTATTTATATTTCTTTTCAAGACAATATTTTACTCCATAGAAGTTCTATATGTTTAGAAACTAAGTTCAATACGCACTTCTCATTGCTAAAGCAAAATGCATGAAGTGAGAAGAAAAATCAGCAAAGAAGCAATGACATTTTTATATTGATGAAAATGGATAGATCATATACTAAACAGACTATTTCAGAGCCTGTATGTTTGCATATACAAATACATATATCTATATTAATTTCATCGTTACGTGTGTGTGTATATGTGTGACATTATCTACAAGGATGTGTTTTAATTTTTGTATTGAGTATTTTGAAATAAACAGAGATACTATGCGTTAGACTGTACTCAATTTTTTTCTTCAAGTTTTTTGAGATATTTACAAACAAACCATTGTATTATTAATAAATATAAAATTTAATTAGTCTCATTTATATCTGAAGCAGATTCCAGTGTAAATATAGCAATTTTAGATTGATTTCTTTTGCAAGGTATATTTGGAAAAACAAAACAAAACAATAACAACAAAAAACAGGCACGCAATGCTCTTAAAACAATCACAAATGTACATCACAAATCACAAATGTACATCAAACAAAACAAAACAAAAAAATGCATAAACCTGCGAATTAATGTCTCTACTATTGTTATTGACAATGCATAGAAAATGTGTTTCAAGAAAATGTTTAACACAAAGTTGCCACAGTGTATATCAAAGGATTTCTGTCAGTAACACCAGCAACGTTTTTGCAAACCTTCTAAATGTCCAGTTTAATTACCAACAGAATTGCCTAAATGTTGGTAATCATAGATTTCAGGTTACCATACTATTTGCCATGGAACATCTACAGGATTAAAAAAAAAAATAAAAAGAATACCAGCTGATACCTCTCATTCTTATTTCTGAGTTACTATCCTTTTTACCATTATTTTTTCAGTTTCCATATAATATGTAACTTATTTAGTGACAAACTCCTAATACAATTTATGGTCTTTATCAGAAGGCATTAATATTTGGCTATGTTTTCCAATTTGTACATTGACACATGTACGATTTTCACATACCTTAACAAGTCATATGACAGATTGCGATAAAATGCTTGAGGATTCAAGTGTATTGTTTTAATTGTTACTGGAAGTTTATCTTATTATTATTCAAGTTTCTTAATTTAATTCTCTTAAAACAGTTTAACTCAGATGATAAGGCCTGTGGTATTGAAAATCAAAATATTGCATGTGAAATAAACACATTACATCCTTTTCTATATAAATTCTATTAAATTGAAGCAGTATTCAAAATGTAATGACATTTCACATATTTATTTGAAAATAATTTATAAATGCCTTAGGGGAAAAAGAATTCTCATCTCTTCCTCTCTCATTTTGTAGATGTGCCCAGAAGCATACAATAATAATCTGCCTTGTAGATTACTTTTCTCATAACGTATATCTTTTTCCTTTTATTTCAATGAAGAACAGTTTTGCATTCCAGGTTTTGACATTATACAGAAAGATAAGCAGAGATGTTGACTTTCACAAATCATGTATAGCTTTTGTTGAAAGGATACAGTGTAAAATGTCTACTGGAACATCTTCGTCCAGAACTCTGTTTATAGCACTCTACAACTAATATAAAGAAAAATTGAATCACCTATCTACCTACATTTCTAATTGTTTTCCAGATTGTTTTTTGAATTTGGTGACAGTCTCCAAAGTAACTATTTCTGTGAATCACCCATACTTCAAAAAGGAGACAGTTTCACAATTAATTTGAAAATTAACAAACCAACAAACGTGTGGTATTAAAAAAAAAAAAAAAAAAAAAAAAAAAAAAGATTTGAAATATTGTCTCTTTATCACAGGTTGTCAAGTATATTGTAATGTCTTCCTTGTATCATAAAGTCATAAAGAAGAGACATAGATTATACATTTTAATGGTTTAACATACTTGTTAATAGAGTAGCCTGTGACACAGCTATAACATGTTAATAGATGTTTAACCACTGAAACTTGTAACACCATTATTTTCAACACCTATAGGTATTGTTAAGCTATTATTGAGTTGAAATTTAATTATTTATTATATTATTTATTATTGAGCTATATTATTGAGCTGAAATTATTTTTTTTCTGACTTTTTTTCTCTTTCCTTCTCTTTCCTCTTTTTGTTCCCTCCACTCACCACCACCACCACTTCCTCATTCAATTAAACCAAAATTCTGTTTTTCCTTGTCTTCCAAAAACTATCTATGTTTTCACAATGCCTTGAACTGTATTCTAAGAAGAATCATATTTTCTGACACAGTGAGACAGGCTACTTGAAAATGCTTCTGTGGTGCTTCAAAACAGTCCAGGTAGACCTCAAAACAACAAAGACCCTTGAAACATGGTTCTAAAATTGTCAACATCTATTGTCTAAATGTTCATTAAAAATATAATTTTAGAGAGAACTGTATAGGAAGGGATTGGACTGTGCACTTAGTCACATGGTCTGAACTTTTGGGTAGACCTGTGCGGTGTCAAGAGTTGGACTTGATGATCCTTAAGGGTCCCTTCCAACTCAGGATATTCTATGATTCTATGATTTCCACTTGCCTAGTAACCACAGATCCCTGAGCACAGAAAATAAATAAATAAATAAATAAATAAATAAATAAATAAATAAATAAATAAATAAATAAATAAATAAATAAATAAATAAATAAGTTCTTTTGCCTCCACTATGGCCACTGAACATGTGATATATTCCTGATGCAAATGACTGGACTGGGAACACTTTTCTGGTAATATTCTAACTTTTTATTCACTGCAGCCTCATTTGTTACCACTCTAGTTAAAGAATAATGAGAATGATTTTTTCCTGTCAGTGTGAAATCTTATATATACCATTAACAAACTAGCTAGTAATTAACAATAAGTCTTGTCAGCCACAAGAGGTATTACAGATTCAAGAATAATCTCGAGAATATAGTCTAACAATTATATACATTAATTACAATATTTCAGATGCTCACACAGAACATATTTCAGCTTTATTAAACTTCAAACTTTCCATGCTTCATGTTTTTAATGATTGAATTTAAAGTACTATTTGATAGAAGAACATTATGCAAATACTGTTTTGCAATATACATTACAACCTTGTGTCTGTCTAAAGATGACATTGCCACATCTTTCAAAAGACAATTCATCATACTGACACTTAATAAGACATTAATAATTCAAAAACTACTTCATGGCTTACTAATGTAATGCATGATTGACTGAGGGTTCTGTAAGACATCCAAAGTCTTATTCTTTGTGTACTTATGCCAATGTAAAATAGAAAAAAGTTGTATCATAATTAATTAAATTAGTCTCAAAAATATTCTTGTATGTATTGTTAAAAATAATACTGTAAAATTCAGCTTGTTTTTATAAATCATATTTTTTCCGTTGCATTCCATGTCTGTTCACATAGAGGTTCCAAATTTTATTTCATCACCCTACTTCTCTCTGATTTTGATTTACTAATTTTTTAAACTGAATGCATTCATATATGTCACACTTGATAAATACATTATAGCAAGCAAGTGAAAGCAAAATAAGATTCTGGTAATTACAATAAAAGATAAAGAACAACAACAATAAAAACTGTCTTTGTATGCATCTACCTAATGTGATACCAGTTTAGATCACATATAAAACTACAGAAATATTTAAACAATGTGATAATGTTGACATAAAATTTCATTGCTGTTAAGTAAAATAAATCTCAAAACCATTACATTACAACCAAGAAATTGAGCAATTTTAGCCTTATTTTGTAACTTTCCCTTCCCTTCCCTTCCCTTCCCTTCCCTTCCCTTCCCTTCCCTTCCCTTCCCTTCCCTTCCCTTCCCTTCCCTTCCCTTCCCTTCCCTTCCCTTCCCTTCCCTTCCCTTCCCTTCCCTTCCCTTCCCTTCCCTTCCCTTCCCTTCCCTTCCCTTCCCTTCCCTTCCCTTCCCTTCCCTTCCCTTCCCTTTGAAAGAGAGGAGAGGAGACTCAGAGAGGAGATGCCAGTCTCTGTAATTGGCCCAGGTTGCCAGAAAGTATTCAATAAAAAGAAAAATCTCAACTTTGAGGACAATTAAGCATAGAAAAGCTTGTCTATGAATGCAGTGGAATTGCATCATTAAGATATTCAAAGCTTGGCTCAGAAAGGCACAGAGAAATCTCTCTAACTTTAAAGTTAACTATACTTTGGACAGGCTGGACCAGATAATCTCTTGGATACAACAGCCAAACATAGACTTTCTATGATTTGAGGTCTGAAGTCCTGAGATAAATCCTACCTTAGAAAGATGTTGTTCAAACTATTATTTCAGAAAAAAAAAAATGATTTTAATAAAACCTCAATTTAAAAAAGCTAAACATCATGCTGTTAGACAGATGGGCAAGATTATTAGCTTATAGCTATGTTTGAGGAATGTTGCTTATGGGAGCTGTAAAAATTGGAAGCACAATGGTACATTCAGGAAATTAAAAAAAAAAAAAAATGAATGCACTACCTTCTCAAAAGGGAGAAAATGCTTATTAAGATTTTATGAACTTCAAATGGTACATTATGAGGTTCAAAAAATTTAAACTCTTGTTTATTTGAGTTTAATCATTTAATAAATTCTGCCTAAATTTATTTACTTATGTCTAAGTCAAATCAAAATGATGTACCAATAAGCATCAAGCATGCTTTTACCTTCAGTTCACATGTGTTTTCTATACACCAAGGTGCTCTGTTAGCAGCTTTGCAACTCTGGATTTTTTTCAGAGCTTCCAACAGTGCTGTAAGTACTGGAGGGAGACAGGTAGACAGTTGTATAGGTATAGCAGTAAGAAGTTATACTATATTAAATTTTTAGTTTAAAAATTAGAATCCTAATTAATCATTCACTTATTTCTGCCTTCAGAAGCAGACGTTTTCTGAGTAAAAAAATAAAAAAAATATTATATATATTTGGTATAAAATTGGTATAAAATTTAAAAAATAGCTTTCAAGTAGGAAATCCACATGCATTGGGGTGTTTATAGAAAACATTAAAATTCAGAAATATAGTATTTAAGATTTTAAATGCAGTGCTGAAATAGAGATGTTAATTTCAGCTACTAAATGGGCACTTAAATGTACAGAAAGGTTTTGATTATGCTGTTTACTGTACCTGAACACCTTATATAATTGTATCACTGTATTTAATTTACCAGCATATTTACTCCTTACCCAGTTCTAAGAAGGTAAGGATCACTTTTTATTTCTTTTCAATTTTATCTCAGAACTTTTTACAAAAGAAGGGGAAGTTAAAAATCAACTTCCATTAATTATGTTTATATGCATTATGTTTAATGAACAATGAAACTATTTAGACTTTTTTTTTCCCAGACATTTGTATTGTTTTTTCCTACAAAAGGGAATTTTCTTTGCTTATGACACCTCTGCATTGGAGTTTACTTTTTGTAGCTTTGTATGTGATTATTATATTTTTTATCTTTGTATCTTATGAGCATTTTTGGTTCCTTCCATGCCCCCTTTCCCACCTATCACCTGCACAAGAATAAATTTGTGCAGTTTGGTATGAGCTACGTGAGCTCTTCATGGCCATTGGGATGGCAGGACAGGAATCACCAAGGTCCCAGCTGGCCCATGTAATCCTGTGATGGGACTACTTGGGAAGAACAGATAATTTTTGAGCTTCTGATCCAACTTTTTGTCTCAGGGTAGTCTATAACTAGGCAGTATATACACTTTCTTCTTTTTTTTTTTTTTTTCCCCACCAGGTTCTGGATTTTATAAAATTGGGAGCATTTACTGTTTTGAGATCTGTAATTATGGGTTAAAATTAATTTAATTGGTCAGCAGGTAAAGAGTTATTAGGGGAAATACAGATGGAAAGAGTGATTGCATAAATCTTTCTTAATGAAGCTAGGATTAAAAAGGAGAATAAAATATAATAAATAAATAAATTTATTAGATGTTCAAAATAAAATCTTCAGCATTCAAGTTCCTATATAGTTTGTAAAATGAATATCTAAAGAATCCTTGAATAAATAATACCACCCTTGAAACCATAAAAGGTAGTCCCCTGGGACTGAATTTGACTTTATGAATTTCTGCTGTCTGAGAAAGTCAAGCATGGCTTGTCTGTAATTGCTCTGAGAATAAGCTACTTTTAAAGTAATCTTTTTGAAGAAGGAAAGAAGAGGAACAGGAAAGGAATATTACTTACTTTTTCTTAAAAAAAAATAAATTGTTTTGAATTGTAACTTTCTTTAAACAAATTGTTACATTTCATTTAAGGGTTAAAAATCAGTGCATTTTCATTTAACTTTTCAAATGGAACAAAAGTCAAAATATGTAGAATTACATAATGAGCTGAATTGAAATCTCATATTAAAACTAAATTAAAACTACATAAAAACTGGACTTAGATGCCAAGTAAGCTTTTTTTTTTTTTTTTTTAATATAAATATTGTTATTTTAAAATTTCAAGTCATTGTGTATTTAAGTCATCACTAGCATAGGTCATGTGATGTTCTGTGAAATCAGCCAACTTTCATACACTTCAAGCACCACCTTTCTCCATTGTTTGAAGAGTGAGCTTATATGTAAAGTGCCTTGATAAATTTGTAAAATTGAATGGACTGCCCTAAATTCTGAAGGTGAGGACAATTATTTTAGGCAACAATTATTCACATTGCAAAATGGGAATGAAATATTTCTGAAACAAAGAAATTCCACATATCTTCAACCAAAAGAGAGGAACTCCATCAGTTAGTAAAGATCTCTGGTTTGAGATTCATAAATGTCATGGCTATACCTGGGAGCTTGTATAGGCTCTCCTCCTTCGATATCTTTTACTAGATGATACTGGTATACAAAGCACAATGTTGAATGCATTTATTATTCTTCCTTGAAGGTAATTATCCTACACCTAATCCATAGGTCTGGTATCCCTGCAAATAGCTCCAGCAGTAAGAGACCATTGAATATCATAGTTACTTTGACTAAAATGCTCTTTAAGAAAAGGTTTTATGTTACTTATCTACAGTTTTTATAAACTGAATTTAAAAATGCCCTTGACAGAATGAGAAAATTCCTTCTGGCTAATTTCTACACCTACATTTTTAGGTTGTGCTCTAGAGAGTATGATTATCTTCTTATTTTGGAACACCTAAGCTCTTTTCAATCATATTTAGCTATATTGCCATAACTTCAAAGAGAAAGAAAATCATATGTTAATTTATTCTATCACAGACACACTGGACAGAGGTTTCAGACTCTAGAGGCTCTTGTTTGTGATGAAGCTGTCAAAACATTGCTACAGTTTCTCCACCCCTAAAGGAATGACGGTATCTCTGATAAAATCAAAACGCATTTGCACTGTAAAATCTTTGCTAAGAAAGTAAAAAGGATTATTGTTGTTTCTGTTTTATTTGTTGGTTTGTTTCTTTTGTTTGTTTGTTTTCATTTCTATGTTGTCATTCTCTACGAAGAGGCATGCGATTACTTATCTGAATATTTACTAGGTCCCAAAAATAATTGAAAGAAACTTCAAATTGGATATTGAAAAATTTCCACCTTTGAAAAGTTGAAACTAGCAAAGTATGTCTGCTAATCACTGTCTCCAAGTTCCTTAAAAAATACTGTATAACAATCAACAGTGGTTGCTTTTCATCTAAGATATGTCTTTTCAAGCAGCTAGCTGACTCTAAATATCTAGCTACAGAATTAACTAAATATCACAAATGTTTCTTTGTTTTTCTTTAATACAGAAAGTCTGTCAAGCAACATATCTGCATTAAGACTGTCCAAAAGAAAAGAAAAGGAAACAAAACAAACCAAAACAAGCAAGCAAACAAACAAACAACAGGGATAAAAAGACAACAGCAAACACACCCTAGGTTTTTGTAGGAAGAAGATAAATCCAGGTTTCACCCAGAAACAAGTTCTGATTCATTGTATTATAAAACACTTTGCAAATATAATATAATACAATACATCTATAGAATACAAGTATATATATATGTATATAATACACATGTATAATACAAATATAAAATACTTTGCATAGCCAAATACTGGTTTACTATTTGTACCCATCACACGACTACTCACACTGTTTAGAAAAGAGGAATGCATTTTAAGCTATAAATATCGTTTGTTTTTTTTTTTTTTCTAATAATTTTTTCAAACAGTAAAAGCTTGTCAATATTAGTCTTATTAGAAGACAAAGTTTAAGTATACACATAGTAAATTTAAGTATAGAACAACTTAAACAACCACTGTCTATATTTTTTCTTTATTTTCACTAATTTCCGTGTACTTTCTTATGTTTTGTTATTCCTAAACCATTTAATATTTCCTGTAACTAGAAATATTGTGTTCTTCATCTTTTGACATGCCAGGAAAAAAAAAAAAAAAAAAAAACAAACATACAAAGAAAGTATATGAAATATATTAAGAAAGTTTATGAACCTTAAATAGTCTTGGTAGGTACTTGTCATAAAAATGCTAATATAAAATAAATAGGTTAGAATTAAATGAAATCACCTAAACTCTGAAACTCTAAGTTATGCAACTTTGTCAAAGTTACAAAATAAAATAAAATAAAATAAAATAAAATAAAATAAAATAAAATAAAATAAAATAAAATTGAAGGAATCATTCTGAATTAAAAATAGTATACACTTAACTTCAGCTGCTGTCAATGGAAATAGTGTTCCTGATCTGATTTTTTCTGACTGTATTTTATTGGTTTCAGAAGTAGATTGTCCTCAGCGTACTCTGAACGGAAGTTACAGAGTTATGCAATACATCAGGAAGACTATTCAAAAACCTTAAGGCTAGTATCTATATTCTATTGCTGCTTCTGACCACCACATGTGTTCTTGAGTGTGGTATAGGTTTCAAAGGAGACTTACTCTCCTTTGAAAATACAGCTGGATGTTCTGTTGCTGTGCATCGTATTTTTCGTAGTAGTCTGTGGTTACACAAATTTACCAAGAGCTGGAAAAATTAAGTACTGTAGGTTTTCTTTTTTTCCTTCTGATGTGTATCTCAACAGTCAGGTGCAGCAGATTTTTTGGTTAAGTGTATGCTTTTTTCAAAGTGTTGTGGTGGCAGACTTGCTACTGGTATCTGATATCTGTGCTTAGCAGTAGTAAAAAATGAGATTTATATGTAAAGTTCTAGTGGGGAACTATTCTCAAGTTAAGAACCACTGTTTCCAGAAACTATTATTTCATTGAAATAAAGTCTTTGAAAATATAGATACAAGATCCTACATCCATAGTCTACATCCATAGACTAACTCTTTGGTTCCTATTTTTCATCCAGTGTAATATAAAATGCAGAAGTATTCTTGGGATTTTGTCATGGTACAAGAATTCTTTTTGCTCCCCTGTCCCCACTAAATCCATTATCTCTATTATAGCCATATAGATAGTCAAGTCCTTTGTTTGCCTTCAGACTCCTTACTTGCTTTCCTAACTACATAACATTTTTGAGAGCTGAATATCTAGCAGTCCTGTGCAAAAAGTCAACTAAAATCACAGTACCTGTGAACATGCACTAGGTAGATACCTAGTTTTTAAGGGCACTTAATCTGTTGGTTGGTTATTTGTTTGTTTATTTTTCCTTAGAGAAATATGTTAGTACTATCTATGTCAGGATTCTTGCTTTTTAAGAAAGCTCACACCTGAATACCATAAAAAATGGACTGACAAAGATGGGGACAATGTTTCCCAGACAGGGAGCAGGGACTAAAAACAGGTATAAAGATATGAGCAAACAAACTTTGGCCAATCACTTCATAATGTGAAGCCCTGACTCTGGAAACAGAATGCATTACTGTATTTTTCTGAATTATTCTCATAATTAATTTGGATGCTTAAATTCCACATAATTTTAATTTAAAAAGAAGAAAAAAAATACTTAAATATGACTAACTTTTAATTTCAATGTATCACAAATTATTTTTTTTAGTATAATACACTTTTGGTAATAGGCTTAAAGAATAAGGTACATATAATTTAAATACAGCTGTATGTTAAACCATCTCAGAATACAACTAAAAGTTTCTTGTGTGCCATATGTTAGTCACAGGAAAGCATGTATGCACACAAAGAAAGGGCTGATGGAAAAGCAATTGATATTATTGTAAAGACTCATATTTGCTTCACTGATCTTTTGATTAGAAATAATAGTACATCTCCATTCTAATAATTTACATGTTATGGTGGTTTTACTTGGATGGGCAGCTAAACTCCACCACAACTTATTCCCCAACCTCAAGGGAAAAAGGGGGAGAAAAAAAATGTAAAGGGCTCAAGGGTTGAGATAAGAACAGGGAGATTGCTCAACAATTATTGTAATGGGCAACACAGACTCAGTGTAAGGAGAATAGAGAAATTTATTGCCTATTATTAAAAAGATAGAGAAGTGAGAAACCAAGAAAACAAAGCAAAACCACCTTGCCCCCATCCACCCTCTTCTACATCCTCCCCTCAAGTAGTGCAGGGGAAGAGGGGAACAGAGATTGCAGTCATTTTATATAGCTTCACCTCCAACACTCCTTCACAGTCACTCTCTGCCCCTGCTCCAGTGTGGGGTCCCTCCCATGGGATGCCATCCTTCCCAAACTGATCCTATGGGGGTTTCCCACAGGCAACAGCTCCTCAAGAACTGCTCCCATATGGGCATGTACCATGGGGTCCATCTGCCAGGAGCAAACTGCACCAGCATGGGTCCCTCGTGGGTTGTAGCTCTTGGCAGATCGTCTGCTCCTGCAGGGAGCTCCTCTCCATGGTCCATGGGCTACAGGTTTTGCCCAGAGTCTGCTCCAGTGGGAGTTATCCACAGACTACAGCCTCCATCAAGTCAGATCCACCTCTTCCACTGTAGGCTCTTCCACAGGCTGCAGCATGGAAATCTGCTCTGCCATGGGAGCCATGGCCTGCAGGAGGACAGCCTGCTCCACTAGGGACCTCTCCACAGGCCACAGGAGAACTTCTGCTGTGTGCCTGGAGCACCTACTGCCCTTCTTCTGCACTGACCTTGGTGCAGGGTTGTTTCTCACTCCTTGCTCTCTTAGCTCCTGTTGAGCAGTAGTGTTTTTTTTTGTTTGTTTGTTTTTGTTTTTTTTTTTTTTTTCCCTTTCTTATATATGCTCTCACAGAGGCACAAACAGTATCATTTATTGGCTTGGCTCTGATCAGCAGCAGGTCCCTTTGTAGCCAGCTGAAATTGACCCTTATCCATGGGGCAGCTTCTGGATTCTTCTCATAGAAGCCACCCCTGCAGCCCCCTGCTACTAAAACCTTGCCATGTAAACCCACTACAATGTGGAAATATTTTCAGTCTCTTAATGCTCATTGAACAGCAGTGTTATGTCTTCAGTGAGACGACAGAGTCCAGAAAAGGTAAAAGTGTGAAATATACACTTTTCTGCACTAGATGACATCTGCACAGTTTCCCTGGTGTCCAACCTGCCTTCTCCTCACTCTTAAACAGGTATTATCAGCACTCTATATAAGAACTCCAATATCTCATTTCAAGAAATATTAACTATAGAAGTATACCTCATTATTTTGCATTCCACACCTGGAATAAGATTCCTACTTTTAGGGACTAAAACTCTGAGTTTCACACTGGCTAAGAATCTTTTATGATCCAAGGTAAGACTACTCTTAAATAAGCACTAAACATAATCGTTGTCAGGTAAAATCTCAAATAAATTTCTCTGCCACTGGTAGAGGAAATGTTGTAGGACCTAAAATATTGCTAGCAAGAGGTTGCACATGTACTATTTAATATTTATAGATTGCAATTTTAAATATTTAGGAGATAAGTAGAATGATATTGATAATATAAAACTGTTACCAGAAAACATAAGGCTGAATCATTTATTAGAATGAAAAAGCAATCACTGTCTCTTGCATAATTAGTGATTAAAAAGTACAAAGTATCAAAATATAAAAATGTTTATGTAATCATATCTCTAGTCAGCTATTTTAAAATGAAGTACCCAAAATTGCTTAGCACTTCGGATGCTTTCTGACATCTAAACTACTATAATTTCTATATCCAAACATCATTATCCTTTCATAAAGCAAGAAGGAAAACTCATATACATAAAGTTACGGACATAGTACTCTGAAATTATTAAAAAAAAAAAAAGAGTCTGGGGAGGTAAAGTCACTATAAAACTAGCACAAAAGCAAACTTCCTATTTTAAATTCACAAAGATAACAATGACAGATATGTGATGTGTTCAGCTCTAATAAACAGTGTTTTATAATGAAATATTTAATGTATTTAATTTTCAAGGCAGGATGGAAGTATACCTACATCACAAGTTACTCAGAAGTAAAAAATGAAGAATCTCTTATAAAATTCACTGTCTCTTATAAACTTCCCAAATGTCCAAATGGCAATTCCCTTGAAGTGAGTCTTGAATTTTCTTCAAGATGAGCTTAAAGAAGGGAGGTTAGGGAAATGAGGTGCCAAAGCCATGGAAAAGCTATTTTTTAAACCTATAGAGTAATAATAAAATCAATAATATTCATACAAAAATAAGGTTGTGATTTTTACGTATAGAAGTGAAGGTCCTCAGCAGAATCATGTGGAGCTAAACTGTACGAGTCATAAAATTATCTTGAGAATCTGGGAAATAAATGTTTCTTCCCACGAACCCTTTTTTTCTCAAACTTTCTCTTTTATTCCTTTTTTCTTGTTTTCAATTTTATTTTTAGTTGTTTAATACATCGAAGTAAGAAACATTAAGTGGTTGGTACTAGAATTACATTGAAAATCCCAGTTTATTGTCTCTAGCTGTCAATAATATAGCACAAATAACATAGGAGCATTGTAACAAACATAGCCATTGAACTTTGTATCCAGGAGGTCATAAAAATCAGAAACAGATCAGCAAAAACCTAGAAGAGCACAGGAAGAAAAGTTAGAACTAACATAACAGAAAAAAAACAGAGGTTGAGAAAGTAATATGACTATATTTTCACATGAAATAGTATGTTTTTACCATAATCACAGAATAGTCGGAAACCACAACCTGAGAATTTTATAGAAATCCAGTTCAAATGCAATAGAAAACAACAACAACAACAAAAAAGATTAAGGCAAAAACACAGTGAAAAGATAAAATACCTGATCTCAGCAGGATTTTATATCAAGATAGCTAACCTACTGAGAAACAATAAGCTGGTGAGGCATAAAGCTGAAAGAACAGTAACCAGAATTTAAGACCTCAGTCTACCTCTTGTCATAACTATGAACTTCTGTCCTAAGTGTAGAGCATATTTTTAAAATACCGTTTAATTTGATTTAAATTTAGTACATGTTAACATGTGAAATTAGTGAAGGTTACTGAATACCTCTTGTTATGCCTAACAACCCTTTTGTTAAAGAAGTTCTTCCTCATATCCAACCTAAACCTCCCCAGGTGCAACTGTAGCCTATTCCCCCTCGTCCTATTAACAGGCACATGTGACAATAGGCCAATCCCCACCTCGCTACAGCCTCCTCTAAGGAGAGTGATAAGGTCACCCCTGAGCCTCCTCTTCTCCAGGCTGAACAATCCCAGCTCCCTCAGACACTCCTTGTAAGACTTGTTCTCAAGATCCCTAACCAGCTTCATTGTCCTTCTCTGGAATTGCTTGACACACAGCACTTGCAGGGCAACCAGGCAATCAGGCCCAGTCAGCATGGGTTTATGAAAGGCAGGTCCTGCTTGATGAACCTGATCTCCTTCTATGACAAAGTGACGCACTTAGTGGATGAGGGAAAGGCTGTGGATATGGTCCACCTTGATTTCAGTAAGGCTTTTGATACCGTTTCCCACTGCATTCTCCTCAATAAACTTGTGGGAGTGTGGCCATGGGGGTGGACAAGCCCCATGGCTGGTGACAACATTGGACTCTTAACGATGAGGCCAGGAGGAATGTAAGTGTTTAGAAGGTACAAAGAAGGGTGATTCAGAATATGCCTTGCTGTCTCGGACTGTTTGTTCTCCAGTCATTAACACATGGAAGCCAGGGGAGGTTTAGGTTGGATATTAGGAAGAACTTCTTTACTGAAAGGGTTGTTAGGCTGAATGGGCTGCCCAGGGAAGTGGTTGAGTCACCATCCCTGGAGGTCTCTAAAAGACGTTTAGATGTAGCACTTAGTGATATGGTTTAGTGGAGGACTTGTTAGTGTTAGGTCAGAGGTTGGACTAGGTGATCTTGGAGGTCTCTTCCAATCTAGATGATTCTGTGATTCTGTGATCTTACAGAAACTTCAGACATTTTACTGTCTCTTATCTCAACTTTACTGGGTTTATCCCATTACAGCATGAGCTACACCATATTTTCGTAAAGACAGTAAGTGAACAAAAGTCACCTTAATGAAAGACAGATCTGAAGTACACAATGAAGCAATATGCCAGCATTTTCAACTGAAATTGCTGTTTTTTTTTTTTTGTTTTTTTGTTTTTTGTTTTTTTTTTTTTTTGTTTGTTTGTTTTTTTTTCCTGAGATAGGAAACTACAAAAAACATAAACTTTTTTTTTTTTTTTTTTTTTTTTTTTTTTTTTTCTCCTGGAAAATGTGCAGAATCACTGTGGGAAATATAAACATGTTTTTCTTTCCTACTGTTGTAAATTATGGCCTCCCTTTTTGTATTATGCTTTTGGCCGAAGAACTCATAAAGCCCATGCCAGCCACTAACGTGTACTAGTTCACTTTAGGGCAGACTGAAATAATTAGATATCTTTCTTTGGTAAACAGAACAGGACAGAGAGATAAAGGCATTTCCCTCTTGGTTAGAAGTAATTAAGTATCCAAGTTATAGTTATACAGACATTTATCTGGGGGGACTTAAATTGATTTCCAAGTCACATGAAAGACAAAAGTTTTCTATCTTTGTACAGAACGTTGTTTCTATTAGCTTGTGTCTGAAAGACAATTGTTAATTAGATAAGGACTGTTAGGGAAAATGTAAATGGTTAAATTGTATGAAGACATTAAAGGTTCTTCAGAGGACCATGTTGTCCTGTTCAGAGGAGCCTTCAGACTAGCATGGAAAATCCTATCTTTCTTAATCCTTGATTTCAAAGTATTTATTCTAGTGTGTCCTCTCTGTGTCATGTTCAGGAAAGAACACTTGCAAGATTTGAGAATTTATACCATTCAGGGATCACAAAAATGGAAGAAAAACTTTATATGTTGTAATGTCTCTTGCTGGCTTGTGTAAGGGAAATGTTGAAACAAATGGAATGCAATATTTCCAAATAACTCTTCATTACTTATTACTTTTATGGTAGATTCTCTAAGACATTCCTGGCAGAATTGGATTATATGGAACAAAGTGTAAGATAGACTTACGACAAAGGACCTTCCATGCTGAAATTTACAATCTAATTATAAGAGAAAATAACTGGATAGAATATCTTGGAACAAACAAATTGTGGGCACACAGCTATGGATCTTGTTTTATTCTGCCACACGTCATAATAGGCTGCATTTTTTTTTCCAACTACATTTCTTAAAAGAAATATATATATTTTTTAATTACCCTGGCATCAGAACTACTATTTAGGAGAGAGAGGATGAACTATTGATATACAGAGTTTCTTACTTTACTTTGTTCTGCTTTACCATTAAATTTAATAAAGAGTAAACAATTGAGAAAGACAAAGGAAAAGAAGAAAAAATAAATCCTCTTAATTCTTTAAATGAATATTCAAATGAGTTGAAATGAAGGAGAATTATACAAAATAGAAAGGCTTCACTAATTCTTCTGGGAGACAAAAAACAAACAAACAAAAAACAAACAAACAAACAAATAAAATCTTGTTTTGGACCAGAACTAGATCTAATCATTCTTTACTTTATGGAATAAAAAAAAAAAAAAAAAAAAAAAAAAATCAACAGTTCTCTTTGCATACAATTTCAACAAGGATTATTAGGCAGACACTGTCTTAAAAATTAAAACACCTAAATCCAAAATAATTCTTGCCCTTTATGTGAAGGAGCAATTAGAGTGTACTCAGCTTCAGCTGGGGGAGGGTGAAGGACAAGTGGAGAGCTTGTGGGTAAGAATTAAGGGGTGGGCTGGTATGGGAGACATGGTGGGGGGGGTCTACTACAGGTCTCCAGATCAGGAGGAGGAGGTCGATGAGGCCTTCTACGAGCCTCATGATCACGAGCGCTGGTCCTCAGCGGGGGACTTCAATTACCCAGACATCTGCTGGATAAGCAACTTGGCCAGGCACGAGCAGTCCAAACAGTTCCTACAATGCATTGAGGACAATTTTCTGACGCAGGTGGTGGAGGAGCCAATGATGCAGGGGGTTCTCCTGGACCTTGTTCTTACCAACAGGGATGGCCTTGTTAGGGATGTGAAGGTTGGGGGCAGCTTGGGATGCAGCGACCATGAGATGGTAGAGTTCCAGATGGAACTAGGCAAAGGAAGTAAGGCTAAAAGCCAGATTGCTACCCTGGACTTTCAAAGAGCCAACTTCGACCTCTTCCGGGACCTGCTTGGGAGTATCTCGTGGGATAGGTTGCTAGAAGGCAAGGGTGCTTGTGAGAGCTGGGCTACATTTAAGCAGCACTTCTTCCATGCTCAGGATCAGTACATCCCGAGGAATAGGAAATCAGGGAAGGGGGGCAGAAAACCTGTGTGGATGAGCAAGGAGCTCATCAATAAGATCAAAAGGAAGAGGAGGGTCTATGAAATGTGGAAAAAGGGCCTGTCCTCTTTGGAGGAGTATAAATGTGTTGTCAGGGCCTGCAGGGATGTGATGAGGAAGGCTACAGCCCACCTAGAGATGAAGCTTGCAAAAGAGATAAAGGATAATAAGAAGGTTTTTTTTCAAGTATGTAAACAGCAAGAAGAAGACTAGAGATAATGTGGGTCCCTTGATGAATGAGGGGGGTGTCCTGGTCACGGGAGACGCTGAGAAGGCAGAGATATCGAATGCTTTCTTTGCTTCAGTCTTTGTTTCAAGGACACTCCCCCGGGACTCCTCGCCCCTGGCAATAGGACAAAGGGTCTGGGAAATGGAGGGCTCCCCCCCTGGTGGACATGAGAGTGGTTTGGGAGCATCTGAGTGGGCTCAAAGCACACAAATCCATGGGTCCTGATGGGATGCATCCATGTGTGCTAAGGGAGTTGGCAGATGTGATCGCTGAACCACTATCATCTTTGAAAGGTCCTGGAGAACAGGTGAGGTGCCTGAAGACTGGAGGATAGCCAACGTCACTCCAGTCTTCAAGAAGGGCAGGAAGGAGGATCTGGGAAACTGCAGGCCAGTCAGTCTCACCTCTGTCCCTGGAAAGGTATTGGAGCAGCTTGTTCTGGATGCCATCTCCAAGCAATTGGAAGAGAAGAAGGTTATGAGGAGTAGTTAGCATGGATTCACCAAGGGGAAATCATGCTCGACCAACCTCGTTGCCTTCTATGATGGCATCAGCAGCTGGATAGATGGGGGGAGAGCAGTTGATGTCATCTACCTTGACTTTAGCAAGGCTTTCGATGCTGTCTCCCATGACATCCTACTAGCAAAGCTGAGAAAGTGTGGGATAGATGAGTGGACAGTAAGGTGGGTTGAGAACTGGCTGACTGGCTGAGCTCAGAGGGTGGTGATCGGCAGAGCAGAGTCTTGTTAGAGACCTGTGACTAGCGGTGTTCCCCAGGGGTCGGTGCTGGGTCCGGTCTTGTTCAGCATCTTCATTGACAATCTTGATGAGGGAATAGTGTCTACCCTCAGCAAGTATGCCGATAACACAAAGCTGGGAGGAGTGGCTGACACGCCAGAAGGCTGTGCTGCCATTCAGCGAGACCTGGACAGGCTGGAGAGCTGGGCAGGAAGAAATCAGATGAGGTTTAATAAGAGCAAGTGTAGAGTCCTGCACATGGGAAGGAACAACCCAGTATCAGTACAGGTTGGGGGACGACCTGCTGGAGAGGAGCTCTGACGAAAAGGACCTTGGGGTCCTGGTGGACAACAGGTTGACCATGAGCCAGCAGTGTGCCCCTGTGGCCAAGAGGGCTAATGGGATTCTGGTGTGCATTAAAAGGAGCGTGGCCAGCAGGTCAAGGGAGGTGATCGTCCCCCTCTACTCTGCCCTGGTCAAGCCTCACCTGGAGTACTGTGTCCAGTTCTGGGCTCCCTGGTACAAGAAAGATAGGGTATCTCCTGGAAAGAGTCCAGTGGAGGGCCACAAAGATGATACGGGGCCTGGAGCATCTTCCTTATGAGAAAAGGCTGAGAGACCTGGGCCTGTTCAGCCTGGAGAAGAGAAGACTTAGAGGGGATCTCCTCAATGTATATAAATATCTGAGGGGTGGGGGACAGAAGGATGTAGCCAACCTCTTCTCAGTGGTTTGTGGGGATAGGACAAGGGACAATGGCTGCAAGTTAGAACACAGAAAGTTCCACATTGACATGTGAAAGAACTTCTTCACGGTGAGGGTGATGGAGCATTGGAACAGGCTGCCTAGGGAGGTTGTGGAGTCTCCTTCTCTGGAGATATTCAAGGCCTGTCTGGACACCTACCTGGGCAGCCTGCTCTGAGGAACCTGCTTTGGCGGGGGGGTGGACCCAATGATCTTTCAAGGTCCCTTCCAACCCCTACAGTTCTGTGATTCCTATCCTCCGGAGTATAGAGCTGTAGAACAAAGATAGCAGCACCAAAATCTTTTCATCTCATTTTAAATGAACTGGATGTAAATGCAAAATTCCACAAGTAAATCAATGACCTTACAAGACAGAAGAGCAGTGAAAAGGTGCATTTAATACCAGAAAATGAAAAAGATGCAGACTGTTAAGAAGTGTTTATAAAACTTTTAAACATTGTTATTTTTTGATATTTTTTTTCTGGAATTTCTTTACTTTTTTTTTTTTTTTCTCTAATCTGGAATAATATACAATTTATTTTTATGTTATTTTAGTTTTTAGATTTCAAATAGACTAATACTAAGTTTTTTGCTTTGTACAATAATGCATATTTCATTGACTCATTAACTGACCCAGGTAAGCTGCATAACTTGTAGGAAAACAAAACACTGATGAAAGAATGTGGGAGAGTTGTAATTTAGATGCAACATGAAATCAAAGTAAAGATCATTTAATGTTTTCTTTGCATACACTTTACTTTTATAAGCTTATTATTCAAAAAAAAAAAAAAAAAAAAAAAAAACAACAGGAAAACCAGTCAGACTACATTTGTTAACACAGATCAAATTCTGTTTGCTGAAATACTTACAAGTGCAGCTCATACATGTTCTATAAAACAATAGTTTCTGCTCCTATGTCATTATGGAAGGGACATAGTATAAATACGGAAAGACAAATGCAGAATATGAAAATATGAAAATACAGCAAATCAAACAGTGCTTCTGAACAGACAGTCATCAGAGAAATAGGAAAAGGAAAAAAATATTGAATCAAAGAGGAATGACACATCAAAGAAAGCTTTAAACAATAATGTATATTGGCAACTTGCAGAAAGAATCAAATAGAAAAAAGAAGCTTTTGTTATGAAGAATGAATAATAAATTATCATTAATAAATGGAATGTAAATTATATAGATAACACTGACAAATTTGAATATTGTATGAACTTATCATATTAAAATTTGATCTTACATACAACAAGATTCACGACGACACATGACAGATGATTCTCATGAAAGAAAAGGAGTATCTTTATTATTCTGTAAATTCATCAGTTCCTTTTCCATCCTGTCATTCAATTTATCTAACATTTATTTAACATTTATTAACATTTATTAGATGTATTCTGTTATTATATTTTTATCTAAATCTAGTTTTTATCTAAATATTTAATTTTCATTGTTTAAATATTAAAAGAGACTGTAGTTTAAAACAGTGAAAATGGTCTGTGTCTTCAATTTGCAATATATTATTAACTATTTTTTGCTTACAAAATAGCAAATACTGTACTGTTAATTTCAATGAGATTTTTAAATGTCAGGATCTAATGCACTGTTGATATAGGGCTGACTCTATATGATGCTGACAGCACTGATTTGGGCATTTTGTGGAGTGGAGCCTTTCTCTACAAAAACTCTAATAGAAATTCACTAATTTTTGTATCCATAAGACCCTGGTTTTGACTAAAAATTGAAGAATTACACCATCCAGACCGTCCCATTGTTACTTTACAGTTTTCAGAATATTTCAAATGTAATTTTTTATATATATTTATTTAATAATTACTGTTCTAATCAAAAACATTCACAATATCTCTTTACTGTGGCAGAAGGAATTTTTCTTTCTAGTTATTTTAAGGCATACTAATTAGACACAGTTCAACTTGTTTGGTACAACATTATGGCTGCCATTCAGAGAATGTCAGTTGAGACTGCTAAATCTGCACATAGATGAAGACTTACATGAAGAGTATTAATGTGTTTTAGCTGAGACACTTACATGAAACCAAAGTCCAGGATATATTCTTCTGTAAAAAAGGAATGTGAAGTTTTTTGGTTTGTTTTCCAACAGCAGCAAAATCATAAATATTGTGGATAAATTACTGAATAAACATTTTAACATAAAGTTATTTAGCCTTCACCAGAAGTGGGTCCTCAAAAATACTTATATATATAATTATCTATAAAATATATAATATATATATATATATATATATATATATTATATAATACTTATATAAAAATACTTATCATATTCCTTGAACAATCCAGTGACATTTATTTTTATAATTTGAAACTTAGAGTGAATGCAGTTTTAGACATGTAAATTTATATTACTAGTGCTTTTTAAATCATTGTTAAAAGTACTTTGAAATTGGAACAGATTAGCAGCCCAAGAATATGTAATTTAAAATGACCTATCTTTAGGTCATCATAAAACTATTTACAGACAAGTAGGCACTCTGAACGTTAGAGAAAAAAAAAAATACTATCAAGCAAATGTGAAATTTGCAGTCCTTACTATGATTAAAAACTTTTCAAATCCACTCTAGTGCTGCTTAATGAAAAAGTTCTTTGTTGATGAATATACAGCAACAATATTCTAATGTGAACATTCTAATGATGACAAAACTAACAGGAAGAAAGGTACTCCAACTTCCAAACCACATAGTTAAAAATAGTGACAATGTTTAAGATTTAAATTTAACAGTAACCACACTTAGTCTCTCATTCTTATATAGAGAAAATATAATTGGGAAGAAAAGTCCCCAAACTATTAAATTATGTATGAAAAAAAAAATATCTTACAGATAGTTTGCAACTGAAATCAATGTCGCTTGCTGAACTCAAGAGCACTCAGGATGTCTTATTCTATCATTTTCTTCAATTAATGGAAAATGAGTAGCATCAAAGAAACATGAGAGTTTAGGGACAAGAAACATTCAGTCTTTTACATTTCAAATTTCTTCATATTCTACATTTTTTCTTCATATCCTACTTTTATAAATTCTTAAATTTATAACATAGTTTTTAGTATTCAGAACTATTTGGAGATCCAGTTGAGAACATGTTGATCCACCACCACATCTCCCCCTAGACATGCATAGCCTGCCTTGTAGCAGCACTGCTCTGTTCCTGACATTCCATTGAGAGTTTTCATAAACTGCTGGGAAATTTTTTCTTAATCTAAAACTGATTACAAAATAAAGATGATATAAAAGCAGCTTAATTATTTTTATCAAGAATTAGAGAGAAACAGTAAATGGTTCTCAAACCTGTAGTGTAGTGCTCCTTGCATCATAGGAATTTCACATACTTCATCATAACTCTCCCTCTACTTTCCGCTAGGCTAATGATGACTATGTGCATTTTGAGGAGAAGATTTTTTTTCTATGGTGTGTTTGTGATGTACTCATTAAAGTAAGATCTTTCAAAATATTAAAACCTTTTGAAAAACTTTGAATTTGAAATTTTTGTGCTTTGCTTTTCTTCCCAAACACTACAAAGAAAAGCTGAATGAGAGATTTTCAAATGTTTCCTTCCATACTTACTGAGTGTACATTAGTTTTTTAGTTCAGAACAGGAGTTTTATTTTGAAGTGATCATGCCCAAAGTCAAAATTTAAGATGTGGAAGAAGTGTCAAATGATGTCAAACAGTGCAGTTATAACTTTAAATTTTACTTTCTCTAAAATCCAAACCACTCAAAACTATGAGAACAAATGTGAATACACGAGCAAAAAGAAAAACCGTCAGGGCCTAGTTTCTTCAGTAGTCTGTACTTTACACTGGCTGGTGGTCAACAGGGGGAATATAAGTTGGAAAAAAAAAGAAAAAAGAAAATGTGTTCCAAAGAATTGTTCCCAGAGCTCTGCTAATGTAATTAATAACATAGATATGTACAGACACAAATGATGGAGAGGAATACTGTTGTATAACATTTGTCTTATATAATATTTGGGAGAAAAACCCTTCTGTTACAGAAATCTTGACAGTAAAAGAACGGTATTTACTATAAAGTGACTGGATTAACAATAAGTTTCACCGCTTGTTTTTATCAGGCACACTAGATGGTAGATCTACTAGTAGATCTACTAGGGTAGATGTTTGTTTCTGAATAGTTATCGATCTATGTCACATTTGGACTTGATGATCTTGGAGGTCCTTTCCAACCTAAATAATTCCATGATTCTATGATTCTATGTCTGGTGCTTGTCCACACAGAATTCTACAGTCCCTTGTCATTTGTACTAGATAAAGAAGAATGATACATTTCAGATAGAACCCAGAGTTTTCTTTCTTTTTTGAGACCTCTTATTCTCTGCAAGAAATCTGTAACACTGGATCATTCAAGATTTTTCTTCTTACGAGGTGCCTTTTGGCATCACTTGAGGTACATCACTTTGCTACCAAATGTTTTAGTTCTAAAGATTATCATATGGCCATCAATTGCACTGAATCTTACAATTGGATCACAAAGTAGCTACAGGTTTCAAAACAAATCCCAAAACCTCTTTGCCACATTTTCTTTTCTTCAGTTGGCTAAGAGCTAATCCAGAAGCATTCTGTCTTTACCTTGGATAGTACAAAACTTTTTAAATGAACAGTCTTAGGTTTGTTTGCCAGTCTCTGGTGAACTGAAGCAAAACAGCTCTGATTCCAAATCAACCTTTCAAACAACAGTAGGAGAACATTAGCAGATGTTATTAGCAGAGTATATGAACACATTGCAGCCAAGATAGAGTAGCTCATACAGTGCTAATGCCCCTGAAAAGATCATGCACTTGAGTGATCCTCCATTAAAATGACGCTGATTGAGATACAACTTCAATCATCTGAGCAGCTACTCAAAACAAAATAAATAAGAGTCCTTTCTTTTAAAATGCAAGCAATACTTGAAAATGTGTTTGTTGTTGTTGTTGTTGTTGTCAAATATCACAAACATCACAATTTAGCAGCATGTTAAGTAGGTTACATACATTACATATTTCATATATTACATAAAATATAACTGCAGAAACAGTAACCTAAATTGTGTGACACTTGGAGGCAATGGCCTGTGAAGGCTGAATTCATGAATGGGAATAGAATGTGTCCCCAGAAAGGGACAAACTGATATATTTGCTGACATCATATGAAAAGATCTGTCACTTGAAATATGAAGGTGAAAGAAAAGTCAGGCATGTAGGAAATGAATATATAATAAGAGACATGAGAACAATCTTTTCAGAGAGTCAGGTCATTAAGGTAACAGGAATGACCTTGTGAAGAAACAGATGGATGAGAGGCTACAGCTGTGGATATAACAGGAGAAAGACATGAAACTGCCAAGGCTTCAGTCTGCTCCGTCAAGCAGACTATTTGTTGTCTGAAAGGAGCGATGGCAGTTCAGAGAAAAGAAAACCAGAGAAAGATGTCAGGGAAGGCGAAAGAGTTCTTTCTCAAGGGGACACTTCAACGAAGTAAAATCAGAAATAGATATGAGGAATCCATATGTCAGTAAAAAAAAAAAAAAATGTATCTTGCACAAGTGAGAGAGTAACAGTTAAACATTTCTGAAGAAGATAATACAGATTTTTTTTTTTTTTTTTTTTTTTTGCAAAATGTTAATGGTCATAAAAATGATAAAGATGAGATACATGAACATAATCATAGACAGGCACTTTTAGGAGAGAGAGAAAAACAAAGAGAGATGAAATGGGATCAGGAATCATGATCAGCAGAATCTCAATTATTGGGTCAGAAAGAAGACCCTAGCAATTACAGGCCTGTCAGTCTCACGTCAGTGCCTGGTAAAATCATGGAGAAGATGGTTCTCGAACTTACTGAGGCGCACCTGGGGGACAAAGCAGTCATTGGTCCCAGCCAGCATGGGTTTGTGAAGGGTAGGTCCTGCCTAACTAACCTGATTTCCTTTTATGATAAGATCACCCGTATGGTGGACCAAGGGAAACCAGCTGATGTGATTTTTTTGGACTTCAGCAAGGCTTTTGACACGGTTTCCCATAGGATCCTACTGGACAAAATGTCCACCATACAGCTAAATAAAAACATCATACGATGGGTGAGCAATTGGCTAACGGGCAGGGCCCAAAGGGTTATGGTAAGTGGGGCTGCATCAGGATGGTAGGCGGTCACCAGTGGGGTCCCTCAAGGCTCCATTTTAGGGCCGGTACTTTTCAATATTTTTATAAACGATCTGGATGTAGGAATAGAAGGTATTTTGAGCAAGTTTGCTGATGACACCAAACTTGGAGGAGTTGTGGACTCGAATGAGGGTGGAAAGGCCTTGCAGAGGGATCTGGATAGGTTGGAGAGCTGGGCGATCACCAACCGCATGAAGTTCAATAAGAGCAAGTGCTGGGTCCTGCACCTGGGATGGGGAAACCCTGGCTGCACGTACAGACTGGGTGATGAGATGCTGGAGAGCAGCCTAGAAGAGAGGGATCTGGGGGTCGTGGTAGACAGCAAGTTGAATATGAGCCAGCAGTGTGCCCTGGCAGCCAGGAGGGCCAACCGTGTCCTGGGGTGCATCAAGCACGGCATCGCTAGTAGGTCGAGGGAGGTGATTGTCCTGCTCTACTCTGCACTGGTGCGGCCTCACCTCGAGTACTGTGTGCAGTTCTGGGCACCACAGTATAAAAAGGACATGAAACTGTTGGAGAGTGTCCAGAGGAGGGCTACGAAGATGGTGAAAGGCCTGGAGGGGAAGACGTACGAGGAACGGCTGAGGGCACTGGGCCTGTTCAGCCTGGAGAAGAGGAGGCTGAGGGGAGACCTCATCGCAGTCTACAACTTCCTCGTAAGGGGGTGTCGAGAGGCAGGAGACCTTTTCTCCATTAACACCAGCGACAGGACCCGCGGGAACGTGGTTAAGCTGAGGCAGGGGAAATTTAGGCTTGACATCAGGAGGGGGTTCTTCACAGAGAGGGTGGTTGCACACTGGAACAGGCTCCCCAGGGAAGTGGTCACTGCACCAAGCCTGTCTGAATTTAAGAAGAGATTGGACTATGCACTTAGTCACATGGTCTGAACTTTTGGGTAGACCTGTGCGGTGTCAAGAGTTGGACTTGATGATCCTTAAGGGTCCCTTCCAACTCAGGATATTCTATGATTCTATGATAATACTAGTTTAATGAAGAGAAGGCATTTAAAAAACAAAAGAAGCAAAATTTTACCAATATAAATTGTGAAGTAATGGAAGATATCAGTGAAGGAGAAGTCAGAAAAATAATGTCAGAAACAGTCTCAGAGAAGTGAACCTCCATGAAGGATGAGTGATCAGCAATGTTAAAAGAAGCAGAAATAAACAGTAAAAGGGATGAAACAGATTTGACAGAAAAAGTAGATATTTATTTTTCCCCCTAATATCTAGTCTAATGTCCCCTCATTTAGTTTAAAACCATTCCCCCTCATTATCTGCCTGAGCAAAAAGTTGTTCTCCATCTTTTTTATAAGCCCCAGATAAAGGTCTCAATGAGGTCTCCCTGGAACCTTTTTTTCTCCAGGCTGAATATCCACACATCTCTCACCATTGATTCATAGGAGAGGTGCTCCTTTGATCAACTTCAACTTCTGGACCTGCTGTAAACCACCTCTTGTAACAAGGTCTGGGTCCAGGTGGGGCCTCATGAGGGCAGAGCAGAGGGAGACAATCACCTCCCTTGACCTGCTGGCCATGTCTCTTTTGATGCAGCCCAGGATACAATTGGCTTTCTGGGCTGGAAGCACACACTGTTGGCTCATGTTGAGCTTTTTGTCCAACACAACCCCAAGTCTCTATCCACAAGGCTGCTTTCAATGAGTTCTCCACCCAGTCTATACTCATGTCTGGGATTGCCCTAACTCAGGTGCAGCACCTTGCACTTGGACATGTTGAACCTCAATGGGCCCGCTTCTCAAGCTTATCTAGCTCTGTTTGCATGGCTTCCCTTCCTTCCGTTGTATCAACTGCACCTTGGTGTCATCTGAAAACTTGCTGATAGTGTACTTGATCCCAGTGTCTATATTGTTGATAAAGATATTAAACAGCACTAGTCCCAAGACAGACACCTGAGGGACACCAGTCATCACCAGTTTCCACCTGGATATAGAGCTGTTGACTGCAACTGCCTGCACGTGACCATCCAGCCAATTCCTTATCCACTGAATGGTCCACCCTTCAAATCTCTCTCTTTCTCCAATTTGGAGATCAGGATATCATGGACTGTGTCAAAAGCTAATTCATGTAGATGACATTGATCAGTCTTCCCTTGCCAACTGATGCAGTCATTCCATTGTAGAAGGCCACCAGATAGGTCAGGCAGTATTTGCCCTTGGTGAAGCCATGCCTGCTGTCTCAGATCACCTCTTTGTCTTACACGTGCCTTGACAATGCTTCCAGAAGGATCTTTTCCATAATCTTCCTAGGCACTCAGGTGAGGTTCACTCACCTCAGGTGATATTTGTGGTTCCCTCGGTCTTCCTTTCTACCCTTTTTAAAAATGGAGTGTTTCCATTTCCTTTAAAAAGTTTCCCTTTTTCTGGTCACCAGGGACTTCACCTGACTGTCAGGACTTTTGAAACATGAGAGTGTCTTGGCAACTACATCAGCTAGTTCCCTCAGTACTCTGATGTACTGAGTATGTTATCATGCCCCATAGAATTGTACCAGATGAAGTACAGACTACTTGTTACAGTATAGAGTGGAGTGGAGACACCGTGGCTAGGCTCCGTGACAAGAGGGGGACTTGATTGTTCTTGTGCACACCGAGACCGATAAGCTGCACATTTGCTACCCTGAGCCAATGACCTGCCATGTTTTTACAAATTGCTGTACTCTAGTGAACTTTTACTATAATTAATATAATTATAATATCATTATAATACCAAAACACACCTCCATCCCAAAAGCTAGCTGCCCCCAAGGTGCGACCACCCCTCACTGAGCATGCACTCTGAATTTCTTGGAACCTATATCTTTAAACTAAAATGAGAAAACTTTTTACCAATCATAACCAAGATATCACAGAATCACAGAATTTCTAGGTTGGAAGAGACCTCAAGATCATCGAGTCCAACCTCTAACCTAACACTAACAGTCCCCACTAAACCATATCCCTAAGCTCTAGAGTCACTCAAGCTCCACCTAAAAGATAGAAAAAAATATAAATTGGCTTAAGAGAGAGGGGATGTCAGGGAAGATATCATCATGAGGGAAGATACCATCACAAAGGATACCTTCTGACTTCTGGGATCAGTCAACAGGCTGATCTGACTAGATGTGAGTGAGATGTGACGTGACTGACGACTAGAGTGAGGGCGTTACGTTGTTGGTGAATCTGTGACTGTGATAATTTAGTACCCTGAATCCAACTGGACCATATTGGTGAATACATTATTGGTGAATCTGTGAATGTGATAGTTCAGTACCCTGAATGTGACCAGAAGTAACGGTTAATCAATTACACCCCTTAACGTGACACCTGTTCAAAATACCTAGTCACATATGCACCTATGTGAATATTCTTCTCCACTGATTTCTGAACTTTTTAAATTCAATTTTAACATGTTGTAATTTAGGGGTGATTGTCATGTGGATGTTTTCCAAAGCAAAAGACTCACATCAGAAGAAACAAAACATGACACAGCAGCATGCCCTTGCCACAAAAAGAGTGTAATGGTATTCCTGTCAAAGCATTGCCAGCAGTTTGATGTAGGTGATCTTTCCTCTTTATTCAGCAATGGTGAGGCCATATCTCAAGAAAGACATGGACATATTGAAGAAAGTCCAAAAGAGGGACATGAAGGAAATTTTCTATGGAGGAAATTCTTCACTCAGAGGGTGGAGATTCTTTCCCTTCGCATATCCGTTACTACAAGATATTAGCATAAGGGAGCTTAATTGTAGTGCATTTAAATTATTAACTTTAGTTTCATTGAATAGACTAGATCCAATCTAAGAGTAATGAAAACTTGTAATAGGTTAGTGAAATAAAAGGAAGAAGAACACGTTGGAAGTACAGTGTTAAAACTGTAAACTTATAACCATTATGCCTGATAGAGGGTACTCATTAAGTATGAAATAACTTCATTTTGAAAGTAAGACAGAGAAACTCAGAGATTCGAAATATCATAACAAAGACCTCAAATGAACAGACGGAGGAAGCCAAAAGGTATGTTCAGTCTCAAAAAGTCTCGAAAAATTGGTTAAGAGCAGCTTAGCTAAACATTGCTTTCTCATTCATTTTATACCTATTGATTGCAAACCTTATCTCTTTTGTTCAAATGCTGAAACAAAAATGTCAGAAATGTGCACTAGATATCACTGGTGTGAAAAGAAATGCATCTACATCTACATCAGATACATCTACACACACCTACACACATCTAGAATTAACATCTACTTTTTGCCATTTTAGTGAACATTCCACAATAGTTTTCACATGCAAGCACTGAGCGGGATTTCATTAAGGAAATATGTGTACTTTGGGATGTATCTCAATGAAAGATTTTCTTTCATGATTTTAGTATAGAAACAAAGGCAGATAACTGCACGATTGTATCTTTACAAACTTCAAAATTTATACTGGGAAATTTCAGACACAGTTGTGCTTGGTATTTCTTCAAGACCCTCTTGGCTATTTTGAGAAAATGTCTTTCCTTACTAACTTCATTAGTTATTTAGCTAGCTAACACTAGTTCTGAACAATTTCATTTCACATATTTTCAATCATTGTAGTAAAATGGCAAAAAGATTTTTGTAGCCCCACTCATCTATCAGATCACAAGGGTTATTTATTTGAAAAGTATACATGCTTGTCTTCTGGTCTCAGGAGTCAGCAGTGAAAATGTCTGAAATACCAAGAACAAATAACAAGAAAAATACTGGATAGAACGTCATTAACCATAACCAACTGTTAAGACTGATCATAGATTGCTACTATTTAGGGTTCTTCATGCACACCTCATTGTGAATGCTTTAAAATTGTTTAGTTTTATAATAAAAAAAAGTATTTCATGAACACAACTGTGACTTCTGCTAAAAGATATTTTGCTCTATGAAAAACCTGTGGTATGAAAAATTACATGATTACTTGCTACATACAAACTCAGACAGAGGGACACAGACATATATGGTCAAGCATGTTTGGAAAAACAAAACACACACACACACAAAAAAAAATGCTACCCTTGATGTGCTGCACTATAGGAGAGCAGAGGATACTGTTCCGTTCTCAAACATCCTACTTAGGCAAACAGATTGACTCTGGATGTGAGGCCCTGTTGCACACACTGCACAGAAATGCACAGAAAAGAGCAATGTTTAGACCCTTGACTTACATTCTAAGAGCCACAAAAACAAAACAAAAACAAACAAACAAAACAACTTCTCTAAATCACCAGTTCTGCTACTCCGTTTCTTTATCAAGCATATGCCATCAATAAAAATGAATGTATTATGCTGCATGGGAAAAGTTATACCATGTTACACAGATATTTCAGCCTGCCCTTGTTGGTAACATTTTTCTTTCTTCTTCACTGCCTTAAATACAAAACTAATGAAGTCCAACATAATAAGGAAATATAAGAACTAAGCAATACAAATAAAATGGTTCAGAAACTATAAGAAGATGAGAGTTTAAGGTTAATATTAGTGATTATTTAAATAAATTTTATTTCTTCTCAATGCAAAATAAGGAAGAAGCCAAACTGATTCAAATTTCAGGTAATTTTGTATAAATTGATATGGAAATTAGCTGTAGCCCTCTGGTTCTGGAAAAGTTGCCAGAGTGGCCTTTATATTTGTAAAGGTTGTAATCCATTGAGTTAGACAAAAGAAGCAAGACAGTGTAAGTGAAAAACAGAAAGAGCTATTCAAAGAATTAGAACCAAATAAATAAGATAAACAGCAGCAATACAAATGGCATCTAAATAAACATATTTTTCACACATTTTCTCATTGTACTCCTTAGTTGTTCAATATCACCTGACTGATATTAGTGGTAGGTATTAGCACTCTGTTCCATAACTACTTCCAGGTCTTTGTACATACAGAGAAAAGGCTATAATCTAGTAATCAGCCTGACTACTTTTTCTTTCATCACACTAATGTGTCTTGCCAATAGTACCAGCACAGAACATTTGTCTCTTTCTCCAACAAACATTATACATATTCATATACATTTTTCATCCCATACTGGAAAGCTTGCCAGCCCTTTCCATTGTATTCCTGCCCTTTAAACTCCATATCAGAAAATGTTTTAAAAGAAAATATATACATAGTTCTATCTAAATGCAATTTACCTCTCCTTACTCTACTGTTCCAGTCAGCAGGGTGCAGCAAGAACCTCACCCAGAAGACAGGGGACCCCTGTGGAAACTTGTTTCCAAGGGAGGCATCTCCCTGATGCCGATTGTCCACCCCTTATCCAACTCATGTCCTGGTGTGCACCAGGGCAAAGGGATTCTCCAAGTCTGCTCTGTGCTGGTGCAGCCTCACCTCAAGTACTGTGTGCAGTTTTGGGCAACACGATATAAGGACATAAAATAGTGCAGAGTGTCTGAAGAAGGGCTATGAGGATGGGGAGAGAGATGTGAAGCTCTGAAAGGGTGAGAGGTTTAGAGAGGGAGAGAGCAATTTGGAGAGATATTTTGAGAGGGTGAGGTATTTTGAGCGGGAGGGAGATTTTAAGAGAGGGAGAGAGGCTTTGAGAGAGACACTTTGAAGGAGACATTTTGAGAGAGAGGTTTTAAGAGAGAGATTTTGAGAGTACACAGAAGAGATTTTTTGAGAGAGAGAGATTTTGCAGGAGAGAAAGATTTTGAGAGAGAGGGGGGGAGATTTTGAGAGAACGTGAAGGTGATTTTGAGAGAGTGTGAGAGAGATGTTTGAGAGAGAGAGTTTTTTTTGCCTCTCGAACTGCTTTGGCCCTTGGATGACTATAGCCTTTGAACCCTGGAGACAACTTCATCAACAGACTGGTGTGACCCCATCTTCTTTGGCAGAGGGACAGTCAGCAGCAGCCGCAGAACCTTCAGATGCAGAATGGCATAGATGAAGCCTTCTGCAATAGATAGTCTTATGAAATTTTATACAACTTTTATATGAAAAGAATGTATTTCATGAACCTCTAAATGTATAGAAGACTATGGCTAAGTGGAGCTTGTAATCCTTCAAAGGCTAGAATTAACGGTTAATCAGTTGGAGAGGGCACCTTTCAAATTTTCTCCCTGATAAAACACATGAGAAATATTGATGAGACTGTCCAGGTACGGGAAACATTAATCTCTTCTCAGTACTTTATTGGTGTGTGGGTGGTGTTGACAAACTCCAAATTGTTGTACCTACTCAAGAATATTCATGATTACATAAACCATGATTTGGGAGGCTTCCCAGCAAGGATAAGTAACAGCTCAGTTCAACATTCCCAGGCTCAAAGGAGATGCTGGCAAGATATTCACAGGACTTGTGATACTGGAGATACGATACCCCAGCACCACTGGCTATGCTAAAGCCCACAACATGACGTTATTTGCATGTCACATGGCTATAAAGTGATTTTGTTCTCACCAGTGCAAAATGGTTTCATATAACAGATCAGAAAAAAATTTCCTCAACATTTTCTTAATCATGGGTGCCAGATGTGTCTTGTGTTGCCTCTGTGAAAAGGAGATGCGACATTTTATCCAGTCTAGAAGAGCAAAGACCAGCTTGTTTGGGAGCTGTACACTCAGGACATCGAGGTGCTTGAGTGGGTCCAGAGAAGGGCGATGAAGCTGGTGAGGGGCCTGGAGAACAAGTCCTACGAGGAGCGGCTGAAGGAGCTGGGCTTGTTCAGCCTGGAGAAGAGGAGGCTCAAGGGCGACCTTATCGCTCTCTACAGATACCTTAAAGGAGGCTGTAGTGAGGTGGGGGTTGGCCTGTTCTCCCGCGTGCCTGGTGACAGGACGAGAGGGAATGGGCTAAAGTTGCACCAGGGGAGTTTTAGGTTAGATGTTAGGAAGAACTTCTTTACTGAAAGGATTGTTAGACACTGGAACAGACTGCCCAGGGAGGTGGTGGAGTCACCATCCCTGGAAGTCTTTAAAAGACGTTAAGATGTAGAGCTTAGGGATATGGTTTAGTGGGGACTGTTAGTGTTAGGTTAGAGGTTGGACTCGATGATCTTGAGGTCTCTTCCAACCTAGAAATTCTGTGATTCTCTGTGATAATCTGCAAATACTCAGGACACCTAGAATAGCACTTGTATGTGTTTTTGTTGTAAGAAATAGTTAAAAGTCAAGGAGAAGATTAAATATGACAATGGGAATGTGGCTGCAATAAGTTTTTGACCTTATTACAAAGATAATGAATTGCGACATTTCCTTGGAGTCTTGAATGGCAGTGCACTGGATCTTCTGAAATATCAAAAGAGAGCAGCAGGAACAACTAGTCCGCTTAAAAAGGGAAACGTGAATGTGTGGCTATAATGGGTACCAAGGTTTTGGTAGCGGGGAGCTGTAGGTGTGGCCTCTGTGAGCAGAGCGCAGCAGCTGCCCCATGTTAGATCAGAGCCAGTTTCATTCGGCTCCAAAGGGACCTGCTGCTGGCCAGAGCCAAGCCAGTAAGTGATGTTGTTTGAGTCTCTGTGAGAGAATATTTAAGAAAAATAAATCTGCTGCACAACAGCAGCTGGGAGATCAAGGAGTAAGACCAGCCTTGCTTACACCAAGGTCAGTGCAGAAGGAGAGCAGAAGGTGCTCCAGGAGCCAAGGCTGAAGTTCCCCTGCTGCCTGTGGAAAGGCTCCTGGTGGAGCAGGCTGTCTCCCTACAGCCCATGGGTCCTACATGAAGCAGATCTCTATGCTTCAGCCTGTGGAAGAGCCGACAGTGGAGTTGGTAGATCTGACCTGACAGAGGCTGCAGACGACAGTGTCCCCCCAGGAGCAGGCCCTGAGCCGGAGCTGCAGCCCATGGAGAGGAGCCCACGCAGAAGCAGGGGGTCTGTGGGGACCTGCCACCCACGCGGGGCCTGTGTTGGAGCAGTTTGCTCTTGAAGGATGGACCCTGTGGTATGGACCCATGTTGGAGCAGTTCTTGAAGAGCTGCTGCCTGTGGAAAGCCCACACAGGATCAGTTCATGATGACATCCTGTGGCAGGGACCTCACATGGGGCAGTGGCAGAGAGTGACCATGAGGAAACAGCAGAAATTAAGCATTAGGGACTGACTGCAGCACCCATTCCCTGTTCTCTTGGGCTACTTGAGGGGATGATGTATGAGAGGGTGAATGTGTGTGGGAGATATTGTTAGTTTGTTTTTAGTTTCTCATTGCTCCAACTTTTATCAGTGGGTAATAAATGACATTAATCTCCCTGTGCTGAGTCTGTTTTGCCTCTGACAATAAGTTGTTTAGTGATCTCCCTGTCCTTATTTCAACCCTTGAGCCCTTTTCATCATATTTTCTCCCCCTTTCCCTTTGAGGAGGGGGAGTTAGAGATCACTCATGGTGGAGTTCAGGTGCCCAGCTGGGTAAAACCACCACAGTGGTTTGTAAAGAAAGACAAGAGAAAGGCTGGACAGATAAGGAAGGAACAACAGAAGTCACTAAGGAGGTTGGGGTCAATAGCAAATATGAAGTTATATGTGCCATTTTTTATATAAGTTCTCCATAGTGTGGGCTGGTCAACTGATGTCTTCAAAACCTTCTGTTAGCTTGTGTATATTAGCACATTCCAGGAGATTTTTACCTAGTCTTTGATCCCAACACTTTTGTTCCTATTACAGTCACTCCTTACAGTCCAGTTTCTAGTTTAAAAGGAATTGGTTCATCTGCGTAAAGTCACCCTTTCCTGAACAACAGCCCAGTAAATGGAAATGAAAATGGATCCACTACAAAAACAAACAAACAAACAACAACAACAAAAAACAACAACAACAACAACAAAAACATACTTTAGCTACTCTGGTGTACTAAATTCAAACACAATAACTGACGGAAAGGTTCGTTATCAGAGAAACATTTACATAAAAGTAAACAATACATTGTAGGTGCTCCAAAGAAATAGCAAAAGTCAAATGGTATATTTGTTATACATGAAATTCATTAAATAACAGCTTTTTTTTTTTTTTTTTTTAAGAATCTGCATGGATAATTATGTACCAGATGGGAAACTTACAAAACGTTGGCAATTTTAGTTTCTAATATACAAATAATTAAGATGCTCTAAAATTAGTCTGACCTATACACTTTTGGCAACTGATGTGGGCTTATTCTCTTTTTAGATTTAAGGAGGCTTATGAAAAGTCTGAACTGCTAGATGAGGCATAAGCAATGTTTAAAAACTATTAAACTTAAAAACACTGATTCAGTTAAGCTCCCTATAGCATACCATTACTGAATGTGCTTTTCCAAAGTCTGATTTAAAACAATCACTAACTCTCTATAACTTTAAAAATAATGTATCTTGGTTTGGAAGGAAGCTCTTTAAAAACACTTTACATAATAGATGCAAGCAGTATATATGTAGTACAAGCAGATGAAATAAAATAGATTTAAACCTGTCCTGGGAAATAGCATGCTTAAAATATTGACAATAGAAAATGATGAGTAATAATAATTATATTAAAAAAAGGATTTTTTTGGGGGGGTCTTGCGTATTTTTTTTTTTTTTTTCCTGCTGGGGCCAATTGATTATTGACACTGTAGAAACTGAAATTTGTACATGACTTGGACAGATCTGTTATTTTTTTCTACATGAAAAATAAATAATTGTTTATTTCTGTGTAAGCAGTATCTCACCTTATTTCAGTGATTTTTGATATGATAATTTATATTGAAAAATATTTTCTTGTCTGAAACTCTTTCTCTGTTTATGTAGGCATTACAACATGGAAACAGAGACTGAAAGACTGTAATAGTGGCAGTATGTCATTGTTTTGGCTGGGACAGAATTAATTTTCTTTGTAAAAGGTCACACAATCTGTCTTTTGATTAAAATAGTGAGGACAATACACAATTTTTTTATTTTTATTTTTTAAAATTTATTTTTAATTGTTGTGAAGCAGTGCTTAAACAGAGCCAAAGAACTTTGCTTCTCAGGCTGCCCTGCCAGTGAAGAGGCTGGGCATGCACATGAAGCTGGGAGGGGACACAGCCAGGACAGCTGACCTAAACTAGCCAAAGAGATGTTCCATACTACATGGCATCATGCTCAGCAATAAAGCTGGGGTAAAGACAGCAGAAGAGGGTGACATTGGGCTTGATGGCAATTCTCTTCTTAAGAAAACGTTCTATATGTTGAGTGCTGCTTTCCTGGAAGTGGCTGCACACCTGCTTGCCAATGGGAGATCGCAAATAGATTCCTTGGTTTGCTTTGCTTATGTATGCTGCTTTTGCTTTATCTCTGTTTTTAACTGTCTTTATCTCAACCCATGAGTTCTCACACTTTTACCATGCTAATTCTCTCCTCCATCTCTGCTGGGGAAAGTGAATGAGCAGCTGTGTGGCACTTAGCTTCCTGCAGGGGCTAAACCACTACAAAAAGATGAGAAAATAAATTCAAAGACGGTTTTATAGAATCAATATTAAATGTAAATATTCAAAGGAGATTTAGATTTCAAATGAGCATTGTGCTGTGGGAGTGTGGCCATGGGGGTCGACAAACCCCATGGTAGGTGATAACATCGGACTCTGTAACGACTGATGTAACGACTCTGTAATGACTCTTACATCAGGAATGTAAAGAGATTAGAGGGAACAAAGAAGGGCGATGCCTTGCTGTCTCAGACTGCTTGTTCTCTGGCCGTTAAGACATGGAAGTTGCTGGGTGTTTGCTGTTACGGGGCAAAGTTGTTGACCAACAAATAGTTAGGGGAAAAATACTGCTGTAGAGCGAATAGTATAGGGGGGTGGGGGTGGGGAGGGGGGGCGGCTGTCCTCAGTAAAAGGAGTTGTAAGAGTTGAAGTTATGTCATATATAAAGAAGTAGCAGTTACTGATCCTAAAAGAACCCTAGTGTCTGTGGTCTGTGTGGTTCTGTACGTCACATTGTGCAACAGTTTGCTCTTCACATTATGCCAGCTCCAGATGCGCAAGATTTTATTCTTCTTTGATTATACAGTTTATTTATTTATTTATTTATTTATTCAGAGAAATGGCAGTACATTTAAACTACAAGACATCTAATCTTCTTTAGTGAACTTGCTTTGGCAGATGGGTTGGACACAACGATCTCTTGAGGTCCCTTCCAACCCCTACAATTCTGTGATTCTGTGATATTATTGGAAAGACGAGTTTTTCTCCTTAAAACTGGAAACCTGCCATTCATGTCTTATTTTATATTTATATAAAATGAAAGTTAAAATTGATTTCATCTTATTAAAACATGTATTATTTTGGAAAGATTAATACCATCTTTCCACATAAAACTATCAAATCAGGGATATCAGGATGACCAACCAGTTTGCAGTGTAGTAGCTTCATTATTTAAGTACAATTGTACACCCACAGGTTCACAGAGCTTTCAGAAAAGCCATCAGTCATCTCCTTATTTAGCCTGCAGTATCCTTTTACAGTACCCTATAATGTTGCTATTACACAATACCAAGGGTCTCAAGTCAGCCACATGTTATGAATTAATCCTATAGGGATCAAAAACACTTAAAATCAGTAAACCCAGTAAGAAACAGTTTAGTGCCAAACTGGAATGTCTAAACAGCCCGATTTCCAATTTTGTTTTCTCTCTTAGGTAAAGACATAGCAAACTATTGGAAGTAGCTTGTGAAAAACAAAAAAAAAAAACCATCAATAATTGAAACAACCATTAAGATATAGGACATTTTAATTTAAACTGTTACGTAGGAAAAAAAATAAGTTTTGGGGAAAAAGTAATTATTTTTTATTTTGTTATTGTTAAAAATATTTTTTACGGGGGAAATTTTGCTATATATATAGCAAACATAATTTTTGGCAACATCAGAAAAGGTATTCATATGACATTATACGTATAAGATACATAATAAATGAATAGTGTTATATATGGAGTGGTAATTTGTGTCGAGAAAATGGTTGATATTAATAAAGAAGGGGGAGATTTGGGAGTGTGGCCATGGGGATTGGAAAGCCCCGTGGTTGAGATAACATTAGACTCTTAACGATGAGGCTATCAGGAATATAAAAGAGTTTAGGGGGAACAAAGAAAGGTGATTCAGGAGACTCCATGCAGTCTCCAGTTGCTTGTTCTCCAGCCATTAAGGCATGGAAGTTTCTGGGTGTTTGTTGTTATATTCAAAGTTGTTTGACCAATGAAAAGTTGATTTTGAAAAGAACTGCTGTGGAGAGAAGGGTATAAGAGGGGAGCCTGCCCACAAGATAAAAAATAAAATAAAAAAGACAACGTGATGTGATAAAGTTATGTCATCAATAAAGAAGCAGAAAGAAGGGATGAAAAGGAAAAGGCTAGCAAAATGGAGACCAGGATGGGAACAGGCACTTTGATTGCCTCATTAAGACAGGTTCGGCCA
This sequence comes from Anas platyrhynchos, assembly GCF_047663525.1. NCBI lineage: Eukaryota > Metazoa > Chordata > Aves > Anseriformes > Anatidae > Anas > Anas platyrhynchos. The sequence goes on along the minus strand of NC_092587.1, from coordinate 50,185,705 downwards.
GACTCAGCAAACTGCTCAGAGAAGCTCGTACTGAAAGTCGCTGGAAATGGGCGCACCGGAGCTGGAAAGAAGCTCAAGCTGAGAGAAGTGGAGCCGCGCACACAACTGCCTCTCGCTGGTAAGCAGTTGTGCATTATGGGGAATCATACTGTCCTGGTAACCTTACAGCTTATTCTCCTTAACAATCAAACAGTTTATGATCCTGAAACATGGGACCAAATTGAGGTAAACAGCGCTGGGTGTGCAGGGAGTCTACGCTCCACCAATACGCACACACGAACATCGAACCTTCTGAACATACAGAACATTGCTTTTACATACTAAACCCAAGTATGCCTATACATACATACAATCAGGAAAGGTAACAAACAATCCTTCCATGACTAAACAGTCTCCATTTTCCATTCCTTTTCTTGACTACAAACAAGTCTGCATTTTCCATTCCTTTTGAAGAGTATGTCTCGCTTTAAGTTGTCAAGCAACTCAGTCTTCATGCCTTATGTATCCCGTTCTTCCCGGATCCAAGAAAAGCATATCCATCTCCTTTTCAAGGCCAATAAGCCTGGGTCAAAAGGCACATAGCCCCAGGGATATGTGGCTCAGAGACACCATGAGCCACAAACAGCATCTTTCCCTTAAGTAACCCACAACAGATTTCTTTTTCATAGTTTGTTTATGTGCTTTCTTAGTTTGTATGAATTTTCAACTCTTAAAGCGCCCTGCGGCAGAGACTTCCCAGCTTCCTAACATGGTCTGTGGAAAAGTGCCCTCATGTTTCTTTGGTGCCTGCCAGCATATTTGGTGAGCATGGGGGTAGGGCACAGCCATATGGCAGAGTGAACTATTGGTCCACTACTGACTGAACTGGTGTGACTTCAGAGCCTCTTTCCTTCCCTTCTCATCCTTCTTGCCCTTCTCTTTGTGGTTTCCAGCTCTGTGCTTGGCTTCAGAGGTAAGTGGTATCTTATTGACAAATGTACATCACATTCTACTTGTTGCAGCAGCCTGCAGAGCAGTGGTAATGGTTATGGTGGAGAGAAAAAAAAAAAAAAAATCTAATCTGAAGAGGAAATACCCATTTCTAAGCCTGGCATGGCACAAGTGTTTCCTTTATCATTCCTGGAATATTTCCTAAAATTTGGAGTCAGTTTTTGTCTGTTTTTAAGACTAAATTGCAACTATGTTAAGATTTATTATGTGTGTTAAACAGACCAGATCTCCTTGTTGTTGTTTATTTACTGATATTTTTTACTGGTATGCATATGTTTTCTTCAAGATACCAATTTAATGACATTAAAGTCTTCATAGAGGTCTAGACTGGTAATGATGCCTTAAATCTCAATTTATTATTCTAACTATTCAGATTGTTCCATTTTTGAGGTTAACCATGATTAACCACAGGAGCTTATATATACATACCCCCCACACCTTTTCTCTCCCCCCCCTTTTCTCTCCCCCACCAGGATTACTTTTGCTGTTAATCTGCTGGATTTAAGATCATGTAACATTCAGAACCGTGTCTTGCAGACAATCAAAAGCTGCTTATTGTATTATTGGTTGTCTGACTCAGGAAGCAATCAAATATTAACTATACACTCTTAATTCAGTGCATTGCTCTTGCACTGAAATAGCTATTCTCTATTGTGTTATAAACACATTAGTTGATCTCATTTCAGTATTTCTACTTCACAGTTATTTCCAGCAGACTTCCATCATTGTGTTTAAATGAATGTATGTCTGTCTGTTCATGGTTTTGATAATTGTTGTCTTGTTTCATATTTAAATGGGAGTTAATGGAGACTGTTTTTTTTTTTTTCCTGAAAGTTGTGAAGATAATTTTTTTTTTGTTTACTGTAACTAACAATTTTTATTGCCAATTCTGTTTTGTTTAGGAGACCATTTATCACAAATGTTTTTAACCTTCCTAGTGAATCTATATTCTTCCTGCACTTGAACTTTAAGACTGTCCCACTGTGTCTCCCTTTGATGTCCCTTATGTCAGGATTATAGAATCATAGAATTATTTAGGTTGGAAAGCTCTAAGATCATCAAGTCCAACCATTAACCTAGTGTACTGCCAAGTATGTCCTTCAAGTGTTTCTAATAATGCTACCAACCTGCTCTTCAAACTCCAATACAATTATAAGTTTGTCCACAAGCTTTCTCTTGTCTCTTCCAAGATATGCCTATTATAGCTATATTTCCTAATTTATAGTATATATATCAGGAAATTGCTAAGTCACTTCCTACTACCCAGTTTTCTAATGATGTAATATCATATTTATTGTATCTGGGAGAGCCTTGTACCTGTTTGACATCACTAGTGTATATTAATTGTATATTAATTAATTGTATATTAATTTGTGGTTCTCATTATTTAATAGAAAATGTAGTAGTATTACTACTTACACTAACATCAGATTATAAAAGTTAGTAAGAGCTATACTCCATGAAATAATTAAACATAATAATGCCACTTTGGCCACTTCAATTGCACTTAGCACCAGTTGAACATTTAAGGTGTTGAACTGTTATTTTTCAAAGCAAACATTCTGTAGTATGTTAATTTCTTTAATGGTTTCCTCCCCATTCAGGACAATCTAGGAAGCCTCTCCAATGACTTAATTATTTTCCGCACAAGTTTTGTACTAAAAACACCCTCCCAAACATTTCATTCTGTTTTGGATATAGCTCTGGTGGGAAGAGCTCAAAGATTTGATCTACAACATCCTGCGCCTCTAACTTCCTGTGTCTTGAGACCAGCAAATTGGAAATGATTGCTAAAATCAAGCTGTGTAATTAGACAGCATAACATCTAATATACTCCTTTTGTCAGCTTGCCAGAAAGAGAATTTCAGCAAATGATACATTGCACCATGAAAAAACTCTTTTCAAACAAGCCTGTTAATGATGATAAATAAAGAACTTGTGCAAAACCAAGCAATTAATCCTTTGCAAGCTTTTCATTGAAGTTGCAATTAAGGAATCAAGAAATGCAACTACATACATAAACAAATCCTTTGTGAATATCCCACTTAAGGTTCATGCATTTTCTTGCAAATCCATCTGTAGTTAGCTTTTTTCATATCATTTATTATTCACTAAAATACATGTATTGTTTTTATTTTAATAAAGAAACAATCCACAATTATTCGTAGTGTCAGGAGTCAGTTAAAAAAAATAAACATATCATCTTATTTTATTTTTTATATACCCATAGATATTTCATTTTCTTTTCAGAGAATAGATATTGATTTATTTACTTATGAAACCACGATATTTTTTGTATCTGCTACAAGGGACAGAGCAGATTGCAATATTCTGGTCTTAATAATGCATTCAAAATAAAGGTGAATGGTAAGCAAAAAATTCTGCTGCATGTTGTAAAAAATGTGAAATGTCAAAAGGTTATGGAAAAAAAACAGCTCTCAGTAAACACTATTTGAGTTACAGTCTTGTAAAGCAGTTTCTTGCTGTGCAGGCAGCTAAGTAGATCTGTGTATCAGCACAACAGAGGGTGGTATACATAAGAATTTTCAGTTATTTTTTGTTTTCCATAGGTTCCCCAAATTATTCTCTGTTTGTATTATGGGCTGTGGCTAGAAGCTTAAAATAAAGGTTTGCTTTATTTATTTATTTATTTTTACTTGGTAAAACAAAGCAGTTCAGATCTCAGTTTAGATCTCACTCAGAGAGGATGAAAATCTTTTGGACATTTACTTTCAGTATAAATCATATTAAATAAAAACAAATAACCAAACTACGCATTGCAAACTGTGGAATTCTTTTGCTCTGTGTAGTACAAAATAGATCTAAATCTTAAGCAGTCTGGAATCAACATTTGCTGATTCACACCACACTTCTTTAGGTAGACCTTTCACACTGCAGAAGGTGTCATGACATAATTTATGTAGGTCACATATATCACCTGAACGAACTTTATTATTTTTTCTTTGCTGTATACTTGAACAATAAAAACAATAAATGTTAAAAATGTAAAGAAGCCTAAAGAAGTGGTATGACTGTTGGCAATAGGACAAAAAAAGTGATTTAGTGGAAGGTAGTATTAAACTGAAATGATCTTCAGCTTTTTTGACTGTATCAGGTTTCATATCTAAATAAACTTCAAGATGGTTATAACTAACACAATTGAAAGCTAGATCAAATGGAAACACTATGTCGGGTGAGGGTGGTATCACTAGTGTATAGTTGGCTTAGTTGGCTAATTGCAGTTTTTTTTTTCTTTTTTTTTTTTTCTTTTTTTTTTCTTTATTTTTCTTTTCTCAGATACCTCTTAAAGAAAGATAAATCTGAGAGGTCATGTTTTTCTAAACTGAATGACTGGGAAATCAAAAATAGGAAGGGCACAATGGGAAAATTAATCAGTTCTGTCTTATCACATCAAGAGTTGCAGCAAAAACTATAATGGAAATACACAGAAGAGTGCATTGGTCTTGGAAGCCGAGATTCCTTGTACATTGATAGAGTGAGCATTAAGACCTTATTTTTTCAGCTGAACACTTTAAAATTTAGTGAAAACACAGAATTGCAAAACTCTTGAGGTTGGAAAAGATTTCTGTAGATCATATGATCTAAATCCTCTGCGGGGCCACCTAGAACCCATTGCCCAGGGATATAGATGGCTTTTGACTGTCTCCAAGGATGGAGAGGCTCCACAACCTCTCTAGGTGACTGGTAACCTGTTCCTGCTCAGTCACCCTCACAGTTAAAAAAATCAACAACACACCTTTTCTGATTTTTATGTGGAACTTCCTGTGTTTCTGTTTCTGCACATTGCCTCTTACCTTTTCACTGGGCACATCTAGAAAGAGCCTGTCTCTGTCCCCTTTGCATCCTTCCTTCAGGTGTTTGTACATTAATAAGGCTCCCCTGAGCCTTGAACATTGATTAAGCCTACACATTTATATATTCCCCCCAAGGGTGTACAGTCATAGCTCTCTTGGCCTCCTAGAAAGATAGAAGAAATGCTCTAGTCCCTTCACTGTCTTTATGACTCTATAATGGACTCTCTCCAGTAGCACATCCTCCTACAGGGTAACCCAAGTTTGATGTCCACCAGGAACCTATGTCCTTTTCTGTAGAGCTGCTTTCCAGCTCTGTGGCCCCCCGCATGTACTGATGCATGGGGTTCTTCCTCTCCAAGTGTAGGAGTTTGCACCTCCCCTTGTTGAACAGTCCTTTAATGAAGTTCCTGTCAGCTCATTTCTTTTGCCTGTTGCGGTCCTTCTGGATGATAGCATAACCCTCTGAACTATCAGACGCTCATCCAAGTTTTGGATCATCATCAAACTTCCTGAGGAAACACGCCAACCCATTGACCAGACCATTAATAAAGACATTGAACAGGACTGGATTCAGTATTGAGCCACAGGGTACACTGCTGCTTACTGGCTAACTAGATTTCTTGCCACAAGTCAGCACCCTGTGGGCCCAGCCATTCAGACAGTTTTTAGCCCATCTCACTGTTTCCTCATCTAGCTCATATTTCATCAACTACTTTGTGAAGATTTTATGGCAGACAGTGTTGAAAGCCTTAGAAGAATGACAAAGGATTACTTGATAGGAAAGATTCTGAATTCATTTCTCAGTTTTGCTACACATCTTTAAGTAACAGACATCTTAATTTCTGCATCCCTATATTTTGTTAAATAGAGGCAGTGATGCTTCTCTTTCTGCTGAGACCATATTTTTAGTAACAAATTCTTGTTTTTGAAGCTCCCATTTATTATTTACTATGGTAACATGAGTTATCATAGACTTGTATTAATATTACGCGTTTATAGACATTAATGCCAAAACTAACCACATTAAATTTCATTTTTTTAAATATATTTTTTGTGTTACTTTTATTTGTTTCTTCATAATTTCTAGTGGTATCTTCCAGTGATTTGGATACTTGTGTTGGGCTACATAGTAAAATGTTGGTCATCTAAAAGAAATAGGGAAAAACATATCATTTGTCTATTTAGTTGAAGAGAGTTTTTGAGAGTTGAAGAGACTTATTATTTTCTATAATGTTATTAATTTGTTGCATTGTTAGTCTGGGAGATGGAAAAAGAATAGGTAGGGAGTATTCATAATGCATGTTCTCAACACAATATCTTTTAACACACATTTAATTATCCAAGCCATTAACAAAAAACATTATCCACTCTCTTTCTGTTTATTAAGAAAGAAATTTTCTTGACACGTCTCTTACAGTGAATGATACATGCAGAATTAAATCCCTAATCCATTAAACTCATAAACAACATGAAACCATTTTTAACCAGAGAGTCTAGTGTAGAGGTTTAATCTCGATATATTTTCTGTTAATTTGCATGTAAGAGTAATGGGTTAAATAAAGCCAAAGCAAAACAGATACCTCACCAGATTCTGTACTATATAGCCACAAGCACATGAACAGCTAAATAGAACAGAATTCTGAACAGGTAAATAATGTGCTGTGAAATAAATATTCCATTATGTGTCAGTGGGAGACTGAAAGGAGAACTGATAGGGGAAGAAGTTTTTAAATTTGAAGGTAAGGAATATTTTTGCTCTGATCCTAAAGTTAGTAAAAAGATTATTGTTTTGAGGGAGTTGAGGGAGATTCACTATTAAAAAAAAAAAAAAAAAGTGGAGTTTTGTTGTTGTTGTTGTTTATTTTTATTTTGTGACCTGGATAATGGTCAATCTTTCCATGCTCTATTTACAATAGAAATCCAGAAATCTGAGACTGCTTTGGGACAATGAGACTGTATAAAATCAGGTATTAAAAAACGTATTAAAAAGTAAATACATAAAGTACTTAAGTACTTAAGTCACTTATGTACTTAGAGTAGTTATGTACTTAAGTCATCACATGTATAAAACTATTTTAATTGTAATTTTAATGTCAAAAAATAATCTTAATAGAATATTAGCAGAATTACTTGGGATATTTTTTTTCACAGAATGGCTGCTTATACTACACAGGTTAAGTGACAGATGTATTCCCCCAAGACAGGTTCCATGGAAGAGAAAAAGAAAAAAAAAAAAAAGAAAAAGAAAAAGTACAGTCTGAAGTTTTAGATTCAGTGGGAATTGATTTAAAGAGTCTATTTTTCAAGTTTTTATTGTATCTCTGAGATAATTGGTCATCTTGCACTGTTGTGATGAATTCTGTATTTGGCTCTCTAGTAAGAAACATGCAGGCAATTGTTTTCATATATCAGAAGTAACCCAGAGGGGCTGATTCATTTTGGCAAGGATGATCTGCTGGGGATTGCAACAGAAATTCAATCTACCAGGAAGAAATAAGAGACATAGTATATATTCTAGGCCACATGTCACAACATTTATCACTTTGAATAAAACAAAAGAAAAGTTTTAATGTAAGTGTTACATATCCTCAGTCAGTATTATAAACTCTGAAAGTGTTCTTCCTCCATGTTACTTATTCCATCTCCCATACTAATACACCACATTAATTTCCAAAATGTTCCAAATGTTGTATGCTTAATATTCAGTTTTTAGAACGCAAAGTTGAAGGTCATGATTTCAACTGATTGATTTTTATTTTACTTTTTCATTCCATTCTGGCCTGATGATTTTTAAAATAAAGGATAGCTGATTTTACAGGTATCCTCTAAGTGGCACTACTTGTAAGTTATGATTCAGAGGCCTTGTGATTTTCAATCAACCTGTTAATTGGTCTGCCCATACACTTTATAACAAATTGCATATGTATGATTATGAAATAGTCATATGGAATATAGAATAGTCATGTAGAATATATGTTTTAATTTTGTAGGCAGTGTTGTGGAAATGAAACTAAATAATTAACATAATAGATATATATTTGTTATTTTTATTATTTTAGTGCTTTTGAGAGTATTAATGTAATTCCTGGGGTTCTATTATTAAAATACAACTTGGAGTAATTGTTAAAACAGAATTTATATTAATTTGTTGTACTAATAATGTACCTTTACTTTGAAATAATTGTGGCCAGGCATTGACCAGAAATGGCAGGACATAGCTGAGTAAAATGTTTTTCTGCTAAACTAGTATGAAGGGAAAAATACATATTTCACTGTCAGAGGAATTCAAATATCAAACTGTATCTTAGTCAAGAACATTTTTGAGAGCTACACTTGACAGAAGAAACCAGAAAAGATTAATTCTTTAGTGTGCTTTCACAATTCTTCCTTTTGCTTCACTGGTGGTAATGTGTTCGGTAATACAATTAAGTTAGTAACAGTGATTCCAGAGCACAGCAACTCTCTAAATTTTAATGATGAATGTATGTAGAACATAAATGCAAAGGTGAGGAACATATCTCATTAACTGCTAGAAAGAGTGGAAGATATGAAGATTGGTAGAAGTTTAAAAAAAAAAAAAAGCCAGTATTCAGGCATTCAGGAGTCAGGGAAACAATGCATATGTTGGTAACATAATGCAGAAACAGATTCCAATGGAAGTAAAGTATGCTTGCTTTCCTCAGAAAAGGGAGAAAGAGATCACATCTGCTCTAAATAGATGTGAATATTTAAGAGAGGTTTGAAAACCTTTCAGTTTCCCCCGTTTTAATGGCATACCTAAATGGAAATCAAAGCTTCTTCTTATTATTTGATCCTGTGTGAAAATAACACAGGGACAGTAAAACAAGACCATCCGCCTTTTAAATGTAATCTCATTAAAACTTCTGAAGTTGTAGGTCAGTCCAGTATTTCAGGTCATGTGCATCTTAAGTGAGAAGAATAACTTGAAGGCCAGTAACTTTGTTGTGATAGCAAATAAGTGAAATGACTGAGCTTCCTTGCAATTTGCCAAATACACAGATGTGGAAGGGCATTTGAGAAAACAGATCCCATTTTTTCTTTCACAAAGCATTTATTATTATTATTATTATCATCATCATCATCATCATCATCATCATCATCATCATCATCATCATCATCATCATCATCATCATCATAAACCTAAAAAGCCTAGAGGAGAGATGAAGATGAGATTCTGGGAATCTCATCAGTGTATATAGATACGTGAAGGAAGGGTACAAAGAAAGAGCCAGGCTCTCTTCAGTGGCGCCCAGTGACTGAGCGAGAGGCAAATGACAACATGAAACACAGCAGATATTGGGAAACTTTTTTTTTTTTTTCCTTTTCTCTCTCTTTTATCCTCTCTGGTAGGATACCTGACCTCCCAGGTTGCCCACAGATATTATGGAATTTCCATTCTTGGAGATACTCAAAAGCTGTCTGGACATGGTCAGGAGCAACTGGCTCTAGGTCATCCTTTTGAGGAGAGGATTTGGGAGATGATCTCCAGAGGTCCCTTGCAAACTAAACCGTTCTATGATTCTGTTATTCTGTGAATAGTATGAGGTAATGAGGTAATCTAAAGCAGTATAAACTTCACATCAATAAACTATTGAAGGTAGTGTTAATTTTTTGAGATAACTGCAAAACTGCAAGTATTTGTTTGGTTTTGTTTGTTTTTATTGCCTTTTTTGCAAATTTATTATTTTGTTTGAACAGACATTTCAAGAATAAAATGTACAATGTAAAAGTCTATGTTTGTAAGATATCTTTTGAAATGTACAAAATAGGCCAAGTTATTGCTACAGCAAAGGGACAGATAATGTCTTTATAAAAGTAATACAAACTTTTTTTTTGGATATGTCAAGATTTGACTTTACAATAATGATGTGATAAACTTTCCCAAACTGTAAAAAGTTTCCTTTTCCCAATTGCATTGCCTTTCATATCTTATCTAGTACATTTTAAAAGCTAATATTTTTTATTTTTTTTTTTCAGTCCTCCTACTTAGCATCACTTCTTTTATTTATTTTTTATTTTGAACAACATGAATTATTAAAAATTATTTTATTACCCATCTAAAGATATGTACACATTGGAAATTATATGTTTACCAATCAAAGGTGAAAAGTTCTTCACTCATATGGATGCCACTTGACTTCAAGTATTGCTTCGTAATATTCAGAAGTCAGAGTTAAGCATGACTACCAGACTACTCAGAAAAAAAAAAAAATCACTAAACAAATATACATGATGAAACCTACTATTCTGTAATATTTCAAGTGACTAACCCACACTTTTCTGATTTAAATAAATTGATGAGTAGTATAAAGATTTTTAGTACTAGGGCTCTGAATTCAGCACATTTTACAAACTCTAAATTACATTTATTTTAAATATGTAACATGAAATACAAAGTTATTAAAGGTTCTCTCACTTTCTTTGAAATATCATTCTCATAAATTGAGATAATGTAATATTACTTCATGTAGAAGAACAAACACGTATTAAAGACCTAAAACTGCACAAAACACTAAATCTTCCTTTAATTACATTAAAAAAAAAAAAATCAATGAAACTATCTCTTCCTACTATACAATTCAGTAATAGCAATTTATACAAATCTATAATGTGGTAGCTTGATTACAGAAGTTTTAAATTTTTTATTTCCTCTTTAATTATTATATTTGTAGATCTTACTTGAATACACGACTGAATTCAAGCTGATATTTGTGAAGGTGTACGAATATGTGATATTTTTTTGCCTCTTTTTCATTGAATAATATTAATATCTTACTTTTGCTGATTTCTAAATTCTTTTTTTCCCTTTTTTTAAAAAACAAAAACAAAAACAAAAAAACCACAATTGCTTCATTTAAAATGTTGCACTTGTGTTAAATATTAAATGCTGGCTGCATTGAAACCTTAAATAATGGCCTCCTTTCTTGTAGAGAGAAAGTATGAAAGAAAGAGTACTCTAAACTGTAAACTAATGGAGTATAAAGTTTTCATTACCTAAATCTTTTTGAGTGGTGACAGCCTAAACATCATCAGAAATCCCTATTTTTGTATTATTGTACAACTTCAGGTAGACAAACTGTTTACAGCACATTCTAAAAGATGGTGTAAGAATGAACTTTCATTTATGCAAGTCTCAACTACATGCCAATGGAAAACGAGATTGCTTCACTATGATTGACACAAGCATTATTATTTACCTAAATACAGAAAACTACAGGTAAGAAACAATAAATACTCTTTCATTTAAAAGCAATAGAGTAAAGCATGTCCTTTGAAAGTTAGAATAAATTTTAGAATAAATTTTAGAGATAGATGCATTGTATAGAAATATAAGTAATACTTTAACACTCTCGTTCCGTATTTGAAACCATTATTTTGTCTTCATCAATCAAGTATTTGGCTTTATTCTCCTAGCCAAATCTAGCTATCAAGAAAAAAAAAAAAAAAAAAAGAACTTTTTTTATTTGTTTTATAGCCATGAGCTCAGATTATTTCAGAAGAAGCAACAGATAATGAGGCTTCATCAATTGGTTTAACCTAACAATTTCCATGGGATCCAATTGAATTAAGAAGCTGCAATATAACATCTTTTAGAAAGATTAGAGATTTTATTCCCAACACTGCTTAACTTATTAGTTATCAATAGAGAATTAGTAAATGTCATGCTTATTTATAATCTAGATCGACTGAACACATTTCAAATTCACATCAAAACTTAAACATCTAAGACTACAGATTGGACCTAAGAGTCAAGCAAAGTGTTCTGCTCACTCCCCTGTATAGTGACACGAAGGCTGCTGCACTCTAAGCACCGGGGTTCTAACTCTACAAGCCAAGGGTCCCTTACAAGAAACAATTAGTATTAAGATGGTAGAAAAATAGCAGATTTAAAATGAACATGCGGGTATTTGTGGTGTTCTTGTTAAGTAGAGCTTGGTGACACAGTATACATTGACAAGAGCTCTCTTGAAGTGGAGCAGAATGTCAAGCAGAGCTCTACAACTGTTTTTTGTAAAACTATTGCTGTTCAATAGTTTAATAAATTAACTGTATAATGTAAAGGAAAATCAGTTTCCTCTCAAAACTTTGGAGAACAGTAAACATACTCTAAGACAAACAAAAATTACCTCAAGATATTGCAGAATAGGTCCAGAAAGACAGAAAACCACTAGAGATGCACTGACACGCAAATTATGTAAGTACTCATATACTTAGTGCAAAAATAATCAACAGAACAGATACAGGTTGGGCAATCACTTACCTTCTTTGCAAAGTGATTTTTGAAGACAACGTAGAGGTGTATGAACAGGAACAAAACCATGAAATCCCATAAAGCCATAAACTCTGGCTGTGACTGGAAATAACAATCACTAGAGTGTTAAGACCAGTTTTGGGAACTGCCTTCTAAAATCATGTGAGCTAAATAAATAAAGGTTAGATAAAAGTAACAAGCATTAATAAAGCTTTCATCTACAGGTCCTGTGATGCAAAACTACCTTGTCTATCTCTCTATGCAGAAGACTGAGAGAAAATAAAATAGTTTTCAAACACATCATAGAGCAATCTAATCCAGTGGGCAGAGGGGTTGAAACTAGATGATATTTGAGGTCCCTTCCAACCCAAGACTGATGATTCTATGATAGGTCAAGGAGAAAAGGAAAACTAGCTTTCTTTATGAGTGTTATTAGTAAAATGAACACAAACATGCTTCATTTAAAATTAAAAAAGATTCAGAAAATGAAAATGAAAATAATAAAAATAATAATTAATAAATAATAAATTTTTAAAGTACCAAGAACAAGGATGCTGAAGCATTCCAAGTCAGTGTAAGAACAGATTCCATAAAAATGATATTTTAATGACAGATGTTACAGATAATCCTGGCTTTAGGTAGTAAGCTTGTTACTTTAGCTCCTAAAGCATCTCTGAGAGCTTCTGCTTCTGTGTGTAACTCTGCTAGAGGGTGGTATAGAAGGTGGTACAGAAGTGGTATAGAAGACCAAATCTTGTAATCTTATAATGTTAAAGTATTTGTGAAACCAGTCTAACTGTAAAAGAACAAGCATTAAATAAAATCTAAAGAAATAAAAAGGCACAGTTAATAGCTAGCTCTTCCTAAGTATCCTGGAAAAAAGACAATAGCCAATATAATTCAGTTGAACAGCACCAGAAATTACCACCTCTGGCTTTAAGAAAACATAGCAGCCACAATTCATTAAACCCAACTAGCTGTTGGTCAATGTAGAAGTTTTGTGGGTTCTACAGAGTTCGTTTTACAGATTTTTTGTTTTGTTGTTTGTTTGTTTGTTTTAACTTACAATTCATTCTCTAATCAAGTTGAAATGTTTGCAACTTCAAATATTGCAAGCATTGCATTTGGAGGCCTGATTTTCATGTCACATTATTAAACTTTATTGTTTTATATGTAAGATGGTATTTCAAAACTAAGAAGCTCAGTGACTTCAAAAGAAAATTATTTCAAGCTAGAAAGGCATATTGAAAACATCATGCATAAATTAATACCAAAGATTTCAATAACCTAACATTGTTTTTTCTCTTATAGCTTTCTCTGCTGACACATTGCTTACAATGCTAGAACATTATATTTATTAAAATGAATTACATAAGTAGCTTTCAGTTTTATCAACTATTGAAAAATTATGCAGATTTCAATGATTCATTGCTTTGTCTTAAAACTATATTTTTGTCCTTTTTGAAGCTAAGTATAAAGTAAATAAGTATTTCAGAAGTTACAATCATTTAGAAACTTAGGAAGAACTTCAGTAATATTAAATAGGCAATATAAGCACAACACATTTTTAAGATCTGACAGATTACAAAATGAGATTTGGTAATAACTTACTAAATAAGTATTACTATTAAACAGCAATTTCTATTTAGGTAATAATAATAATGAGAATTCTTGTAACTCCGATCCTACAGGTACTTTGAAATCACATAATGCTAATGACCTTTATTTTTAATATGTCAGAGTAACATTCAGCTGTGGATCTGTTAATGTCTCCACTTTACACATTTTGTTGTCAACAAAATATCTTGATAAAAATAAATAGAAATGATCATGTAGGCAATTGAAGGACTGTGAAGCAACAGCTAATTATGAAACAAATTACATAATGTTGTTTTTAACTTGGCAGTGCTAAGTTAAAGATTGGATTAGGTGATCATGTACATTTTTTCCAGTCTACATGATTCTATGATTTTAGACTTTGCAGTAAACATTCAAATCAACAAAACATTGGTATAATCCGTGTGTAATACCGAACGATCTAGTAATTTGTTATTATTATTATTTTAATCTGGAGACTTAATGAATCTACAATTTGGTATTCTGAACCAGTAATGTGTTTCCATGGCAGCTGAAGAAATATACTCATTACTAGAAGAACTGAAACAGCTAAGTTAATGTAAAATTATTTTTGTATAAACAATCCTAAAATGAACAATAGAACAATTAAACTATTTAAAATGTAAATTGTACTTAGAACTTTTTAATGGATGGAGTTTTCATGAAAGTTAAAGGTCATTTAAGCTTTAAATCAAACTATGTTTTTTTTGGTAATTAATTAGCAAAAAATATCTCTGTGGTTAAAAATATTAAAAATATGATGGCTGTTGCAAAAAGAGCAATTCTTTCCTATTCCGTTTGCCTTCTTCTTCCTTCACTCCTCCCACATGGAGATACCCCCCACCTCATTAGTGGGAAACCTCTGAGATATGATTCAGATAAGTAACTATGTAGAAAATTATTCACTTACTAAGTGAAATTAATTCATGAAGCGGTCAAAGGAGTACAATGTGGTGCAATAGAGCTAGAAGTCAAATGCACCTCAGAATACAAGAAAAAAGGAAGGGAGAAGGAATGGTACCTTTGTGCTGACAGCAGTGAGTTGTTAAATTAACTCAGTTATGTGACCCCTCTGCAACCAAGAATATTTATTTCCATATATTTATGTCATTATATATATATATATATACATACAATTATGTATGTGTGTATATATATATATACAATTATGTATGTATATATATATATATATATATATATATATATACATACATACATACATACATAGATTGGGTTTATAGTCCAGATTAATGAAATTTTTCAATTGAAATATAATATACTAAAATCAGGAAAAAAAAAAAAAACATTTTATAGCTATTATATAGCAATTTATAGCAACTGCTGGTACTGGTCAAGAGAAAGTAAAAAGCTAAGAAGCAAATTAAAAAGAAAAACATGAGAATTAAAGAAAAAAAAAAGTATTTTAGCTCTTTTAAAGGTCATCTTCTTTGCTAGGAGAAAACAAATTATTTTATTCTTACATATTGTCAAACCTCTCAGAAACAAAATTATTTTATTCTTACATTTTGAAACCTCTCAAATGCATCAACAGGAAAGTTCCCAGCTCTTCAGCAGGCAAGGATTACCTTATAATTATCTGAAAGTTACCTCTTTCCTAATAAAATCTATTGAACCTTCATTTTTCCTCTTTGTACTACTCCACAACGAACTAGGAAATAGACAGTCCCACACAATTATAGTTTGCTTTTCAGTACCTGAGAATACACAGCCAACAATAAGATTCATAGATTGTTAATAATAACAACAACAACAACAACAACAACAACAACAACAACAACAACAATAATAATAATAATAATAATAAATGATAGAGGTATTCAGACAGAACAAAGAAGCAAAATTTGAAGAAGTAGTCAAGATGGAAATTGAAAAATTTTTTATTGGTCAGATTAGAAAGTTGAAAAAAATGCTATTAGTCAATGATGTTGGCAGTTATTTTACCACATTCAGAATTTGGTAAACACTGTTATGTAGGCCATAGTCCTCCTAATATATCAGAAACTATTCAGTTACAATTTGCCCATTACATTTCACTCTTTCTTTGTAATTTCTATCACATTATGTCATCAACTTAATTGTACAGACACTGCAAATTTTCATTCATATGTAATAGTTAATGGGTTAGAAGATCAGGTTATTTCCTCATAGTCCCAGAAATTAACAGTCCTACTCATTTTTCCATCTTTTAAAGG
Organism: Anas platyrhynchos; assembly: GCF_047663525.1. NCBI lineage: Eukaryota > Metazoa > Chordata > Aves > Anseriformes > Anatidae > Anas > Anas platyrhynchos. Next base: position 50,169,797 of record NC_092587.1, on the reverse strand, counting down.
GGAAAAAATGTAACATGCTTTCTATCCTAATTTATCAAGAATGTTTGATCATAGTATGAATTTTTTGTTGCTCTTAACTTTGAGAACTTCAGAACATTAAAATGTTATAACAGTCTGTATGCATCCCCTTCTGGCACCAGTATTTTGCCCTGCCAATCCTCAGAAACTGACACCTTCACATTCTGTCATTTATGTTAAGCCATTGTTTGTTTCTTCATTGTTTCAAAGGCCAAGAACTGAGCTTTCAGGAGGCAGACATGCAACATGTCTGTAGTGCATAATACACCAGATATGACCAGATACCAAATCTTTTTAGTTGATATCTGATATTCAGAGTGACATAATATTTTTACTATTCCGTACTTTGATGATGCACAGAAAGCAATTTAAGCAACACTCTTAAACTTAAGAACAACACTCCTCTATGTGTAAAGAATTGCTCACAATTCTCTTTAACTGCTTGGTCCTCCAACTTATTTTTAAATGCATCTGAACTCTTAGTATATGAAACAATTGAACATCCTGAAGAAACTTTATTACAAAATTTGCCATTTATAAATTTGCCATTTATATATCAGACATAAATATGTATCCCAAACAATTCCATGCTCTTATACAAGATATCTTGTAAAGACAAATGTCTATTTCCTTGACTTTGATCCTACTTATTTCACTTCCTGATGAAGACTAACCTCTTCAAGCAACCCAACCAAGAAGTTTGGGGTTATTCTCCCCTCTCCCCAAACCATTTAAGTGTGTATTTGTAGTTATGCAATTTTCAGCATTCTTTACCACAAAGGCAGAAATTTTTGATTCTGAAGTTGAGATTACACACTTTAGAGACAGTAAGTCACCATCAAAAGAAAAGGTGACATGGCAAGGAACAACTTGACATAATTTTGATATTAATTTAATCTCGCTGCATTGATGTACTCATTAGGAACAAGAATAGGTTCTCTTATAGACGGAATGATAGCATGGACTACATTTAGCCTGTAGCACACTGCTTCAAACTGACTTTTTTCAGATAGTTAACACAGATTATCTGAACAGTTGTGGTGGTCTCACAGTGACACATAGCTATGTTCCTATATAGGTCTGTATCATGGGATCCATCCCTCATGATTGGATTGCTCCAGCACAGGTCCCCTACAGGTGACAGCTCCCACCAGGCCTCCTACTCCTGTGTGGTTTGTTCTCCATGAAGTGCAGCTCCAGCCCGGGGCCTGCTTTTGTGGGAGCTCTCCTTGGGCCACAGCCTCTTCCAGACCACAGCCTCCTCTAAGACATATCCACCTGCTCCACTGGGGGCTCCTCCACGGTCTTCAGCATGGAGAATCTGCTCCATGTGGGACCCATAGGCTTCTTCAGGGGGGCAGCCTGCTCCACCTTTTCACAGGCTGCAGGGGAACTTCTGATCCAGCACCTGGGACATCTCCTGCCCTCCTTCTGCAACTGACCTTGGTGCCTTTCTCTCTACATTTTCTCACCCCTCTCTCTCCCAGATGCTGTGGCACAGCACATTTTTTTTTTTCATTTTCTTTTTTTTTCTTTCCATCACTCATTGGCTTGTTTCTTGGCCAGTGGTGGGTCCCTTTTGGAGCCACCTGGAACTGGCTCTTATCTGACATGGAGCAGATTCTGGGCTCTTCTCACAAAGATCACAGCTACAGCACTCCCCTCCTCCATCTCCTGTCTGTTCACTTCACTATCAAAACCTTGCCAAGTTAGCCCAATATGACAGTATACTTGCTTTCCTACATTTCAATCAATTCATAGTCAACATGCTCTCCATCTTACTTCTTGTGCTCTAGTGAGACTGAATTAATGTATTTCCAAAGAGTATTAGGGTGATAAGAATATGCATGACAAGTTCCAGAAATAGCCTTTGGCTCTTCTAAGATCCATCTATAAAATGAGTAAAACAGAATTAATTTACATAAATGACTCATTTTATCTGTTATAGTTGTTTTTAATTTTAAAACTCGATAGTTTCAAATAAGATAGTATATGGAAAGGTCAAGAGAATTCTGTTAAATTTTTCATTCTAACAATTTTGGCTAATTCTGAACTAGTTTGGACAATTCCTTGTATTATGAGAATTTCACTACACATACCAACAACTGGAGATGTTCTTATATTATATTTGGTTGATATGGTTGGTAAATGTTGACTTTCAAAAATGTAACCAATACAATTTATCTTTAGTCTCAAGAACAGAAGATTATTTTCCTTTGTTGAGAAATGTTTTTTTTTTTTTTTCCTTTTTTTTTTTTCTTTCAGAAAGTATGAAAGAAGATTTTTATTCTGTGCTTGGTCCTGTTAATACAAAAATGGCAATAAAAGGAAAACAAAAATCAACAAGAAAACACAAATAAATATGATGTAAACTGTAACTATGCAAAGACTTACACTTTATTTCTTAAAGGTTGAAAAAAAATCCCCTAAAAGAATCCCCTCTAAACAGTAAGAAAAACACTCGAGTACTCAAGAGTAGACTCAAGTCTACTCTTAGTAGGTCAGGCATAAAGGAGCTACAGTAGCCAAAGTATCATCATCATTTTTGGTATAGATGTAGAAGTCATTTATTCTACTTTATGTAGGTTTGTACAAAATACATCTTCATATATAGTTTTTACTTCAATCACTATTAGTTTAGGTTTAAATGTAGATCTTTGTATATTTTTCTTCTGTGTAGATGTTTTCTGCTCTTAGCGAGTATTTAATAACTTTCTACAATGAAAATATCTGTAAGAAGTATACATACTCACTCTGAAAGATTAAGATTATAAAATACTTATTCTTTCATTTCTTTTACACTTGAGAATATTTCTGTTACTGTCTGCATTTACTTCATGTTTTGCATGTTAATTATCTTTTCAATCCAACCACCCAAGATTCTAGTGTGCAAGACTATAGTGCTATAGCCTGAAGAGTTCTTGTTCAGGAGTCAAGCATGACTTAAAAACTCCAGGAATCAAAGGAAAAAAAAATATTCCTGAAGATATAGATTCATTTAGATGTTCCTTTAAACTTTGGGGAAATCAGTTTAAAACAGAGTGACATTCAGGCTATCAAAACATCAACTGAAAAGAGAGTGAATGGAATATCCAATGACTTTTTTCAATAAAAAAAAGTCATGAAGAAAGCTACTGTTGACAGGTAACCGTTTCGCAAACTAATACTGTTCTTTGCAAGCTGAGTGTTATATATATTTTTTCTCTTCATTGTCTACACTTTCCTGCCACTAAATTACTGAGCTTAATTTCTCAAAGTCAAACCACTGCTTTCCATGCCAGCTTTCAAAGAAGACTGTTTTGCACAAACTGTTTACAATATTTTACAAAAAGGGCAGTTTTTGTTTTTGTCAATTACAAATACATAATTATAGATGGGAAATTACCTTTTTGACAATATTTTCCTTTCTCACATACTTTTAAGAACATAACTCTTCACCTTCCAGCCTCTAGACTAATGACCATTTGCCTAAGAAAATTGTGCCTCCCTACTAATTTTTAAGTATATGTATGCAAAAGTTCACATTTAACCATGTTTCTGATGTTATGAAGTATCTACAAAGCTACTTTTAGGTCTTCACAGATGAACAATAGTGTGCAAAGATATAAGAAACTGGGATCCTTTCACTTCCCTAAACAAGTCCTGTAATGCAATTCCATAATATGAGACCTTAGCCAGCAGTCGACCAAATCCAGAGATGATCTGCAAAGCACAGTGAAATAAGTGTCTGCACAGATTTCTGGTTTGTTACAATGTTCATTATGTATTAGGCAAACCACAAAAGATCTAAAAATCACTGAATTAGCATTATTTGATTCTATCCTCAGAGTCATTCAGATTTTCCATTTGTTCTTATGCAGATTAGAACTAGCAGTTCCACTATTTTTCATTATTAATAATTTCATTATAATGTTGTGGGATTTTTTGACTTAACTGAAATTTTAGATGTAATAAAATGGAATTTTATTCACATAGGATCTTTTAGGTTGGGGGATTGCATCTGAATCCAAATTGGATTCAATAGCTGTAACACATTTGCTCCAAGCTTTACACCTAAAGCAGATGGAAGAGATATTGCATCAGGAGATGAACCTTTTCAAATTACAATAGTTTATGATGTTCATCTGCATTTTAATCAAGCATTTAAATAAAGGATTTATTTCTAAAATACATCAAGAAACACTATTTTCAACTCCTGAAATGCATCAGGGAGTTTATAACCAATCAAGTAAAATATGTTGCACATTTTCACTTTGTATATCTTTCTCTCTGCAATATTACATGGATATAGGTATTAGTGATTTTACTAGCAACTATTTGATAAGCCCTTTGAAATAGAGACCAGAAAGTGATTTCGTATGCCAAATCCACTTTGTTAAAGATTTAGCTCCCAAGCTCAAAAACAACAAGAAGATAAATTTATAGTTAGATCAGATACACCATAAAATATTATTTTTATTTGAAATACAGTGCAATACAATACAAGCAGATAATTAAAACAGATAATATGTAGTCAGAGACTAGGAAAACTGCATGATTTAAACAGAAGGACTTATATTGTCATTTTTTCTTCTTGTGACCCGAGAAGGCATGAATTGAAATTAGCTTTTGTCGTGCGCAAAGACTGAATGGTGAAATTCAAATCACCACCTGAAAAATACATTCCTGTCCAATAAGTATAAGACCATTATTTCCAAAATATTTCATTTTTTTTTAACATTTTTTTTTTCCCAGGAAAATTGTTTTATTGAGTTATAATTATTAGTTTTTATTCATAGAGTAACAATAAGAGAAATTCATTGTCCTAGAAAAAAAAATGCACATAGCAGATTGCTAACAGCAACTTATTTAAGACAACTATTGTTGAAAGTTAATTCAAGTAAAAATTTTAACAATTCATTTTCAAGCTATGTTATCTGAAAAATGAGATGTTACTCTTGGACTGCAAAAGTTTGGAAAAGGAATATGGAATAGAAACATTTCTATTACCTCATTAAAAGAAAAAAAAAAAAAGGAAAAAATCACCTATATTGTCACAATATAATAGTGGTGGCAAAACTAATGATAATATCTATTACTATTAACACTAAATAAATGCTTGGTTTCTACCTAGACAAACAACAATAACAACAACATACAAAAACACAGCATCATAAAATTAGGTCTTTTTTTCCAAATCCTTAATTGTTTGGTGAAGCAGTAGTGATACATTTATTTTATCTGGACACTTTTCTCCACTATCACTTTATTGACACTAACATCAATGCACAATTAGTACTTTTTTAAATTCCAGGTTTTAGTCTTTCATTGTGATAAGTTTTAGTGTGCTTATGATATTCAGATAGTAGCAATTTTTTATGTTTATTTTTTAAACCTTTGATTGCTCAGAATGGATGCATCCTATCTCTAAAGTCATTTATTCTACAGATTTGCATGCTTTCAAGAAATTGGCAAGGTTTCTCATGTGAATCTATTTTATAAATGTGATGGAAGGGCCACGATATGTCAGAAAAGAAAAACACTTTTATAACTTCAAGTCTCTACAAGAGAGATTACTTTTCTGAGAATCACAAAATTTTCAACTATTGATTTTACTAATGTTGTGATTGAAATTGGATTTTTCTGTGTCAATAGGGAAAATAATTGGCAGGAGATATTTAATCAAATATGAAATGAGAATAATACTAGAAGAGAGGTTAACAGAAAGATAAAGAGAGTAAAATAGATTTCTGATAATCCTGTGTGTTAGTAGAAAAATACATTCAAGTAAAATTTAATTATTAACGGCATAGAAAAGTCAATCTAAAGAATAGTAGCAGATGGAGAATGTTCATAATGTTGATACAGCATTTAGGGAAAATAGTTTTGCTTCAAAACATTATGATAAAATCCTTTGCAAATAACAGCTGACATAGGTTTAGAAACAGTATTTTAAAAACACTTAATATTTTATGTGTCACTCAACATTTTTCACATAATCAAAGAAGCAGTTTCTATCAAGGGGATTTGGGAATTCTGTATAATGATGAGGAATGTTTTTAAAGTGTTTTTAAACACAAGTACACAGACCCACAACAGAGAAAAGTACTCTTAAAATAATTAATACTGCATACTCAATACAATACATGCATAAAATAACAAGACTTCTTAAAATAACTAATACTAAGGTAACCAGCTTCACCTAAATTAAATTACGCCAAACCCTGACATAATTGCTTTTTCAGTCTTACAGTCATTTAACTCTTTCCATTTTATTTGATTATTTGTATTAAGCTTGCCCAATCTTTGTTTTCTGCTTAAAAAAGATAAATTAATACATCACAGGAGGGATATATTCACCTTATGAAGCAATTTTCTTAGAGTTGGGGGCACCCAACTCTAAGAAAATTCATTGGCATCTAATACATTTGAAAACTTGGATTCTTCTTTTACTGATCCAAAGACATAAACAGAAAAAAAAAAAAAAAAAAAGTTTGAAATTCAGCTTATTTCCCTCTTTTTTCTTTTTCTTTTTCTTTTTCTTTTTTTTTTTTTTTAAAAAAAAACAAAAAATAAAAAGTCACAGCTTAGAAATTACCACAAACAAGTTAAACTACTGCATATGTTTTAAAATAGATTAAAAAGATACTCTCCCCTTGCAGGTTTTAGATGTTTTAATGCATAATAATAATGTCACCTGCTAAACACAGAGGTTTTCATTTTCTAAAACTGATTAATGCTTAAAATTTCACTTACCTTTTAACTTTGTCAAATCTAACAGTCGTCTGAAGAGGTGGTTAATGTATCAAGGCCACGTAATGAGGTTCAAGATACAACTGTTCCTCTAGAAATAAACAGCAGACAAAAATGAAATCCATGTAAATCTTTCAGAATAATTTATTTTCTCTCACTTTGTATACAGTGGCTCACCAAACAAGGTCATTTTATTGTGTACAAAATAACAAAAAACAGATCAGTTTAGCATGCTTTTCTCTAGTGTTAACACAGGTTGATGCAAACACTGTGAATCATTGGGAATAAAAATTTGCAGAGTAAACAAACATACTAGAATTGTTTGATTGTTTCAGTGGAGCAGTGCCACTTCCATATATCTAGAAAGTTTAAAGCTGTAAAAGTGTAAGAAAAACTTGAAGTATACTTCGTACAAAGTAGAATTGTGCAGATCCATCACTGCATATTATTTTTCTTCTCATTTACATGTTGAAGAGTGTTAGTAGTCCAGGCCACAAATACTTTTAAGTAGCATACCACAAGGGTCAGTAGTGGGGCCAGTACTATTCAATGTTTTCAATACTGAATCATGCATAGAACCACAGAATCATAGAATGGTTGCAAGGGTTGCAATGGACCTTAAAGATGATTTAGTTTCAACTCCCCTGCCATAGCCAGGGACACCTTCCACTAGACCATGTTGCTCCCTTAAACACTTCCAGGGATCTATATCTATACCTACATCTTCTCTGGGCAACGTGTTCCAGTGCCTCACCACCCTGAGTAAAGAATTTCTTCCAAAAATCTAATTTAAGTCTTCCCTCTTTCATTTTAAAGCCATTAACCTTTGTCTTAATTCTACAGTCCATGATAAAGAGCCCCTGCCCAGCTTTCATGTAGGTCCCCTTTAAGTACTTGAAGGCTGATAAGGTCTCTCTGGAGATTCCTCTTCTCTAGACTAAATAACCTCATCTCTCTCAGCCTTTCTTTGTAGGACAAGTGTTCCAGCCCTTTGACCTTTTCTGTTGCATTCCTCTGGACTGTGCTTCAGTTGCCTTCCTCTGGACAGGTCCATGTGTTTCTTATTCTGCAGGCCCTGAATCTGAGTGTAGTACTCCAGATGGCGTCTCAGGAGTGGAGAAGAGGGAGAGAATCACCTCTCTCAATCTGCTAGCTACACTTATTTTGCAGCACAGGATATGGTTGGTTTCCCAGGTTACAAGCACACATTGCTGGCTCATGTTGATCTTTTAATCCAACAATATACCCCAGCCCTTTTCTGCAGGGCTGCTATCAATCCACTCATTGCCCAGTCTGTATACATGTTTGTTTCCTGACCCAGGTTTAGAAACTTGCACTTGTTGAGCTGCTTCATTGTGTTGAACTGCTTCATTCATGGTTGCACTGGCCCACCTCTTGAGTCTGTCAAGAGCCTTGTGGACGGTATCCTTTCCCTTCAGTATGGCAATTCCACCACGCAACTTGGTGTTGTTGGCAAAATTGCTGATGATATACTCAATCCCATTGTCCACATCACTGACAAAGATGTTTAATAGTGGTGGAACCAATAGTGACACCTGAAGAACACCAGTTGTCACTGGTCTCCACCTGGACCTTAAGTCATTGGCCACAACTCTTTCAGCATGACCATCCAGCCCATTCCTTATCCACTGAGTGGATATTAAATCTAAGTCTCTTCAATTTGGAGGCAAGGACATTATGCAGAACAGTGTCAATTACTTTGCACATGAATAATGAAGCTGACATCTATTCTTTCAGGTAAGAAAAAATATGATGTTCTTAGAAGTCAAAGACGTCACAAAAATGTACAAATTCTGTTAAGTTTAAAGAAAACAAAACAAAACAAGATAAACAAACAAACAAACAAGCTTTCTAGGGACCAAAGAATTCCACTGAATTTCAATTAATATTAGTGGATACTTGTCAATCTCAAGTCTTCTGTAACAGATTTTAAATACAAAATGGTACTATTTTTAAAAACAGTGGAGCAGTATTATTATCCATGCAAATAGACTTTATCTTGGCAAATAACTCTTTTCTTGTTGTTGTTTTTGTTTGCTTGTTTCCAAAAATAGAAATAAAATTACAATTTTATTGGCAGGGGGGAGAATACTGTTTTATTGTGAAGAAGGACTCAGATATTCAAAGAATTATCAAAAGGTGTGGAATAAGCTGCTTTTCATTGCTTCTTATATATTAGTAGTTGTCTTTCCACTAAAAAATGGGTTTCTGAAGCTAAATACATCATGTGAATCATATAGATAGATACCATAAAGAACCATCACAATCTTCTTTATAGTAGATCTTTGCTACCCTACAGAGTCTGAAAACTGTATTGATTGAAATGAAACGAGGGATGAAAAATGAGGGCATAATACATTAAAGTTCAACTTTCCAGGAGATGCCATGCCATTAAGGCAGAAAAGTACTTACTCTGTATTAGCTCAAATCAAGCAAAAATTGTAGCTGATTTTTTTTTTTTTTTTTTTTTTTTTAGCTTAGACTGTGACCTCTGGTGATAGGATACATATAATTTTCATTTTACTTTTTGCAACTCTTTATGCTGAAGTACATTAATTTTCAATAGAAAATTATATTTCCATATTTATATCAAAACTATTTGTTTAAAATTTTCAAAGGAAATACACAATCAAATTGCACTTACATAGAAATAGTTTTATGAGCCAAAAACTTACCAGTAAAATAAAATCCAATTAGGGTAATGATATAACAAAACTTACTCAATGGTCTAGTACTATAGTTTATCCTATTCTCTGCAAGAGTTCACTAGATTTTTGTTCATCATATCAGAAGAGACATGATTAGGAAAAATATCTCAAAGCTTATATAAGAATATGAAGGGATAATCTATGAATCTGGAGTGTTTGAAGTAGTTTGAATTAGGATTTCTCACAGATTCAGGATCTAAACCAAAATTCATGAGATGAGAAAAAAATTAATATTAGAAATTGAGCTCTTCCTGGTTCTTGTCACTTGTTGTGGCTAATGACTTATCCACTGCACATAACAGACAGAAGCATTCCCAGAAATCTCACTGTACAGAATTATGTACATCTATGTTGCCTTATCTAATAAAGGAAACATTTCCCCCTTAAGCAATAGGTTTTATTTCATATAAAGATTTATAAGTGCAATAAAACAATAATTCTGCCCTAAATATATAGTATATATATATATATATATAAAATATATAGTATATTATAAATGTAATATACTAAAGGCCAAAAAAATGCTCACAATAATATCTTGAAGAAAGTCAGAAATACAGAAATTATAACAGACAAACTAAACAACACTGCAAATCACCCTAGTGCTTCAATTTGTCTTTGTAGTTGAATATTGTAAGGCAAATGAGTATTCTGATAAGTTCAAAGACTGTCAAAGAAAAGTCTGTGAAAACATTAGATCAACACTGTGTACTGGCTAGAATTATTTTTAGGAATCTTAGGTCAGAAAACCACACATGCAATGCTACAGGCTTGTGGCAAAGTGGTTGGAAAGTTGTGCAGAGGAAAAGCTATCTGGGGGTGTTGGTCGATGGACACCTGAACATCAGCTGGCAGTGTGTCCAGGTGGCGAAGAAGGCAAATGACATCCTGGCTTGTATCAAGAATAGTGTAGCCAGTAGGACCATGGAGGTGATCATCCCCCTGTACTCTACTCTGGTGAGGCCACACCTGAATACTCACTTTTGGTCCCCTCAGTACAAGAAGGACATTGAGGCCCTGGAGTATATCCAGAGAATGACTATGAGGCTGGTGAAGGGTCTGGAACATAGATATCTTATGAGGAACGGCTGAGGGATCTGGAGTTGTTTAGTCTGGAGAAGAGGAGGCTCAGGGGAGACCTTTTTGCACCCTACAGCTACCTGAAAGGAAGTTGTGGGGAGCTGGGAGTTGGCCTCTTCTCACAGATAATGAGTGATAGGACTAGGGGGAATGGCCTCAAGTTGCACCAGGGGAGGTTTAGGTTGGAAATTAGGAGACAATTCTTCTCAGGAAGAGTAGTCAGGCATTGGAATGAGTTGCCCAGGGAGATGGTGGCATCACCGCCCTTGGGGGTGTTTAAGAAAAGATTAGACATGGTGCTCAGGGACATGGTTTAGTGGGTGGTATTAATGGTAGGGGGATGGTTGGACCAGATGACCTTGGAGGTCTTTTCCAACATTAATGATTCTATGATTCGATAAGTTAGTTGAAATGCAAAAGAATTCTATGATCAACTGAAGTTATGAAAAATTTTATTTCTTCAACAGTATTAAAGCTGGAATTCCACTATTCACTATTCAATAACAGACTTGTCAATATCTTGTAAAATACCAAAACACACCACAGCTGCAGAAAAGGATTAGCCAAAATGGAAGCATCTAAACTGCCTCTGAACAAGAATTTTGGGACAATTTAGAGTGTATAAAAATGAGTTTATTCTATCATGACACATGGTTAGGGAAATACATGATGCAGCACCTACTAGTCTGTGTTCTTGTGCAAGAGGTGTACAATTCCAGCAACTTAGCCCACACTGCAGAGAGCATAGTTCTACTATTGCTGTTCTCTGACTGTTTGGTCATATCTGTCTTTCAATAATATATGTAAAATTTCTATTTATCCAATAGCAAATGAGCATCTAGGAATAGACTGGTTGATACTCTTCAAATGATATTTGGAACAGAACAAGAAAGTAAAGAGGAAGAACAGTAATATGTACACATTACAAGAGATTTTATTTTGTTAAAACTTTGAACCACTGAACCTCTGCTCATCAGAAGACCACTATACTTGATTGCCAACCACCTGCTTCAGAAATTTAGAGGTTTATGGCACAGCTATTAATACTGACTAAAATATATTGTAGTAACTATCTTCCATTTGAAAAGCTATTTGATAAATATTTATTTAATAAATGAAAACAAATGTGTTGCTTTAGAAATTCTATAAAATCATATGCTTTCGGTGTCAAAGCAAAACCTACCAAATGTCAAGATTTCATGGTAACATTATGAGTTAAGCATAATGTACTGTGACATTCAATGATATCTGTTAAAATTAAATGCTAAGGGGAACAGTAAAATAAAAATCTAACATCATACTGATAAGTATTCACATGCAAAATATGACTAAGCTCTGAATTTGCATAGCCAATTTGCAAATATAGATAAAACTCTTGACATCAACTAAAATGAGACAAAATTAACGAAAGATTTTAACAAAATGTTAGAGACAGTGACATACTGATTAGGAAAGAAAAACTCCAAGACTAATAAGAGAAAAAAAAAAAAAAGGAAGGGAAGGGAAGGGAAGGGAAGGGAAGGGAAGGGAAGGGAAGGGAAGGGAAGGGAAGGGAAGGGAAGGGAAGGGAAGGGAAGGGAAGGGAAGGGAAGGGAAGGGAAGGGAAGGGAAGGGAAGGGAAGGGAAGGGAAGGGAAGGGAAGGGAAGGGAAGGGAAGGGAAGAAAACATCAAAAGGAAAAAAAGTAACTGAAGAGGAATTGAATAATAATACTATTTACACTATTGAACTCTTTTTTTAGTGCAACCTCCTTCTACCCTCCTAACATGTGGTGTCTCTTGTGCCTAAATTGGCTCTTGCAGCTTGTTTGACAATTATGATAAAGCTCAACTGTCTCTTATACTCATTATATATTTTTTCATTCAGTGTTTGATTCCAGTATAGGACTTATGTTTTACAAATTAGAGTTCACCCAAACAAGCAATTGCTTTTATTGGAAATTCTTGTCACCTCTGAAAAGTCAGATTTTATTAAGACTACACATTGACATAATGAGATACAAATCTCCAAATAATATAATCAAAACTACCCAGGATGAACTCTTTCTGTAAAATAAATAAATAAATAAAATAAGTAAAAAATCTGTAGCATCCAAAGAAAGGACAATATTTATGGTATATACATAGTCACAACAATTAACTGTACTTAAATTAAACCTACTGTGTCAAATACAGGTCTTAAAAGAAATCACTATAACAATGAACATTTTCAAACAAAATACAACAAAAAATTCAGGTCTTGTTTCTTGTGGAAATTTTATAGCTATTTTTTCAATCACTAACAATATTACATTGCAATCAAACCTATTTATTGTTTTAAAAAATATATAATTAAAACTCTTCAAATCACCATGATCTCATAACTTTTTTGTACCTTAGAATGCAATATATACCTCAAAAACTATGCTCTAGGATGATTTTAAGTGAAACGTCTTAGTGAACTATAGTCTAGATACATAAGACTAGTCTAGATACGTAAATGAAATTAGCTTACAGTATATCTAGTGTTTTGATCTTAAACCATGCTTCTATTGCTCTCCTACCTGGTTTTCGTGTATATACTTAAAGTATAGTAATGTACCAGTCAAAACTTATAGGACAAAATATATGTCTCCATTTGTTTTGGTTCATTCAGACCTATAGACAAGGAAACAAATAAACAAACAAAAAATAATAGTAATAAAAAACAATCTTACATAATTCTTCACATCAGGTCTGACAGAAAACTATACCTTTAGTGATGGATTCTAATGTATATTCATATTCTAAGAGTTAGAGGGGAAAAATAATACTTCTGATGTGAAACATCTGTCAGAGAAGTTTAAGCAAACAGGTTCTTGCTAACAGCTTTAGTTGCAAGGAGACACAGAATGCTGTAATGTGAGAGGTGGATTCTCCTTCATTCTCTAACAGGGCACACAAGCTGAAAAAAAAATCACGTTAAAAGGTTACTGTAAATGGTTACTGTTTGAGAGAACAAAGCTGAAGAAGAATGAAAGTGTGACTTGGTAATGAGCTGACTTTAGGGTCAAAAGCATGAAAAAGATATGTTTCTAACCTTTTAGTTGTTAACCTTCATGTTAAAAGTTGTATATTGAACATTATAAGGTGAGAGCTATGGACAAACAAACCTAGAAACTATTGAAACAGATTTTTATAGGTATAGAGTCAGTAGCTATCGGCAGTTCCTGCTACTGGAAAATACAACTTGGATTTTACAGCTACAGTTTTCAGCTCTGTTTCAATAATTTTAATTAGCAGTCAATCTAATAAAATTATAGTCAAAAATAGCCTCTCCTCCTCAAGGATTTATACTTCTCCTCCTCAAGGGGAGGAGGAGAAGTATAAATCTGATAGTCCTAGCCAGTGTAGATAAAACACTAGTAAACATTACGATCTACCAGTAATTTTGAGATTTCTTTTGAATTAATTAATTTTTGTCCAAATTGAATAAAGCAGCACATTTTTCCCAGATTTCCTGTGGTAAAAGTATCCTAGCATTTTTCAGTTGCTCATTCTTTTAGATTTAATGAATAAATAAATTATGGGACTTCCAATTTTCAGATGTAGCTTTGCAGTAGGAACCTCTGAAAGGACTTCAGTTCTTCCTGCCATATGGATTGGTGCCAGAACATGTTGCAGAAGCAGGCATACCAAGTTTTAAGGTATAAAAACTTTATGAGAGGGTGGAAGTTATTTAACTTTATTTAACTGTAATTTAACTGTTTAACAGTAATGTAACTGTTATTTAACTGTAAGTTATTAACTGGTTCATGTAGCCATGTTCCTTTAGGAAACAAAAACAAACAAACAAAAACCAACAACAATGACAAAAACACATCCCATGTAAACATTTCTCAACAATATAAACAGTCAAACCTCTGTTAAAGGAAAAAGGTTGTTGTAAGCTTTTCTAGCTACCAAAAAAAATAGAAAAGTTTCACATAAGTTTGTGCAGACATGTTTGTTCATGTATAAGTATTATTGTATGTGTGTAAGAAATACGTGATATAAGAGGAGAATTTGAGAGCACTAGCTTTCAAAATATATAACTGAAAATATCAAGGTCTCACAATCTTGAATTATACTTGTTTTGTGATAAAAGTGCTTATAACTCACTAATGTGGAGTCACATATTTTACCTTTGATTCTTGTGGTTGTTTTACCATGCTAGGCAGCTGAACACCACAACCGCTGTCTCATTGCTCCTCCTTAGAAGAGGAGGGGAAGATGTAAAGGAAAGAACAACTCATGGGTTGAGATAAGGATAATTTAATTAAAGGGAAAAAATAATTATTAAGGAAAGATTATTACTAATTAAACAATTTAACTAAAGGGAAAAAAAAAAAAAGGGGAAAGGGGAAAAGGGAGGGGGAAAGGGAAAAACAAAACAAAACAAGTAAAGGCTGTGTGGAAGTGCAGAGGAAAGAAATTACTCTCTACTTCCCACAAATAAGCGATGCTTGACCATGTCCTTGAAGCAGGGCCTCAGCGCACGTAGCCAGTGTTTGGGAGGACAGACGTTTTTGCAATGAGAGCCCACCCCTCCCCTCTTGCTTTTTCCACCGTTTATTGCTGATTGTGCCATCATATGGTATGGAATATCCCTTTGGTTGGTTTAGGTCAGATGCCCGGGTGATGTTCCTTTCTCACTTTTTTGCCCACCCCCTGGAAGGGTTACAGACAGTCCTGATTTTGTGCCAGCACTGCTCAGCAGCAGACACAACACTGGTGTGATACCACTGCTGTTCTAGTTACAAGTGCAGAACATGGCACTGTATGGGTTGCTGCAGGGAAAGTTAACATCCCAGCCAGACCCAGTACAACTTTTCATTTTTTCGTCTGTACTGTACATTATCTCCTGTTAGCATAACTGCTTAACTTTATTTATTTCCACAAATATAGCTTAGTCTAATATGTCCATTATGGGCCCATTAAAGTGAGGTTTCTAAGGAACGACCAATATCAGTTGTCTTTCACCATTCCCATCTCAGTGGTTTTTCCTCCTTCTCCCAAAACACTGCTGGAAAAATTAGAGACAACACAAGCACTTACTCATTTGCCACCTATACAGTAGTACAGTAGTCCCTACCATTTTTTCTTTTTAAACACCTTCCATCCTATCCCAGTTACAGGTCAGCTTTATTTATTTTTAATGGTGTTTCATGGAATCTCCTCAGACAAAATATCTAGCTTTGTATTTAGAATTAATCTATAACTTCCCACTGTGAAAGCTATGACAGCTTTGGCTATTCTGTTTCCATTATATTTTGAACTCCTAAATGCAGTCCTCCTCTCTGTCCTTGAGAGGATACTTTCAGACTGCACACAAACATGAAAAAGTGGCAAATATCCTTCTCTGAATTCTTTACAAATTCTTTACAAATCATTTACAGCTCTTCCTTTAGCCTATTAAATCTTGTAGATAGATATTTGTGCATCAAAACACCAAAATGTCTGATTTTCATGTAGGTTATCTCAAAATCTGTTTATGTAGTTCACAAGACTAAGAGGCTTACTTCAAGGTTTCTGAAATCCTCAGAATAAAGTCTCTTTAATTATAATACTTTTGCATACCTATGCGGCCTGAGCACCCCAAGAATAAGTGGACTCTCTCTCTTTTGTGGCTAAGATAAAAGGGTTTAGAGAAGCACAGTGATGCCTTATCTCAGCCTGTACTGAATTTACTCCAGGCTGAAATAAGTAAATTCCTTTCCCAGTCCACATTTCATGAACATTTAATCCATTCTGAGCACTCTAAAGAGCTACATTATTTATTTGCTTGTAACCTTTTTATATGGTGCTACCTTTACATGCTAAGGGACGGTCCTATAATTCAACTTAAAGTTCAGTGTTATCTTTATTTCAAAGCATTTTTACATCTTAAGCTCTCTAAATGATATAAAATGTAAAATCTTTCCTAATGGGTCCCAGAGAGCAAGGTTGATAAAAAGTATTCTTATATCAAAAGCTCTAGTTCAGCCATCTGTATGCTCATCTGAAATGACAATACTTTTTTAATAGAGGCTCTCAGGAACTCAAGATGCTCATTAGAGATGCACTGCTGAATGACAGCTGTATAAAGAAAGAAAAAGGTCACCGCATTGTTAGTAGATTGTCCATGTTGCATCAGAAATATTAACATATCCGGCATAAAGCTAATTGCCAGCCAGCAAAAGAGAAACATTTATTTAGATTCTTCACTCTTGATTAGCTATATTAAATAATATAATAAGGAAAAGATGCAAATCAAAACAGGAAATAAAAATCACACTGGTAGGTTTTTGTTTGTTTGTTTCAGACTGTATTCAACCTTTTTGAAACTTTTTTTTTGAAGGGGAAGGAGAAGGGGGAGGGGAAGGGGTAGGGGAAGGGGAAGGGGAAGGAGAAGGGGGAGGGGAAGGGGTAGGGGAAGGGGTAGGGGAAGGGGAAGGAGAAGCAGAAGGGGAAGCGGAAGGGGAAGGGGAAGGGGAATTAACAGGAAAATAAATAAACCATTAACTTGAGAGGTCTGTCTAAGGACAGAGGAGTAAAGTAACACTATTTTAATGGTGTAATTCTATTCCAAATTAACTATGTTTATGGGATAAGGTTCTCAGGGGAGGTAATTTTGGCTATTAGATCATTTATATTACTGAGAGTGAAATCTCATATAAGATTGGTCTAAGAAACCACATAAGGTGCTGCAAGAAAAAGTATCAAACTCCACAAAGAAGTTAAGAAGTATTAAAAAAGAGAAATACTTTAAAGGAGACAGCCCATTTCTTAGCTCCGAGTTCAAAAGAGTATTTACAATACACTTCTTCACTGAAATACAAACATAAAAATAAAAGCAAAATCCCTTCCTCAACCAGAAATTGCTAAAGAAAGGCATTCCTTCAGACTGGCAATGCAGTATGAGTTTCCTATCTCTAGATTTTTTCATTTGACACGATAAACATTAAAAGTAAGTGTTACACTTCATATGCATTAAGAACATAACTAAGACAAAGTTAAGAATTTACAAATTGGGTAGACAGTCTCCTATCTGTGAATTTCAGATTTTCACTTTGATTCCTGTGTATGTGACATAAATAAATGAATACGCCCAAACAGAAAAACTTCTGTGCTACAGTCATCCTCTGCCTATGTAAGAACACATTTTGTTTGTCTTTTACTTGAAAGTCAGCTAAGTTTAAGTGAGATAATTGATGGTGTTTTAGCCATATTCACATACCCTTTATTAATGATTTTTTTTTTTAAATTTATTTAAAATGTACTACTTTACTTACTTTACTACTTTCCAGTAAAACATACATATTTTTATGAAAATACATGATCTTAAGGTAATTATATACTTTGTTAATATATTTTATTACAATCTTCTTTATGTGTTGGTGATATCACAAAACATCATTATATAATTGGCTTCAGCAAAAACATGGAGCAAATTAAGCAGTACGGATGTTGCCAAGTTACTCTGGCACCAAACCCTGAAGACTGGGGTTTAGAAGACTGGAAGGTTCAGGCAGGAGAGTATGAACCATATATCTCACAAATAGTATTGTTTTAGTCTGCCAAGTCATGTGTTCTTTACACCCTCCAGTTGCTGAGGAACTGGGCTTTGTAGGCCTGTAGAAAGAAGTTTAAGACTCCATGATGAGCATTTTTAATAAACTTCTGCAGTTATTCATGGCATTTCATCATATTCATGGCTGTTTCATCATGATACATCTAACAAAGCACAGCACAGAACAGGGAACACCACAGAACCCTATCAAGTCTTCAAAACTTCAGAGAAATGTCTGCAACAATTGAATGAAAGTTAGAATAGCTGACATTAATGTCCTGGACCAGTACAACACATTTTACACCAAATTAATTTGATAAATTATGAAGTCTTGGGAAACAGCTTGGCTCAGAAAAGTTTCTTAATCTCTGCTTCATTATGTCTCCCATGTCTAATTTTATTTATTTATTTATTTTCTGCCTCGGTATCTAAGTCGTATTAAGTTTCATTCACTTATAAAGTTTTATTATAGTAATTAATATATGAGCAAAACTTAGCTCCTTAAAGAGTAGGAAAAAAAAATCCAAAAAAAAAAAAAAAAAAATCAACGAGGTAAAATAATACTTAGGCCTCCAAAAACATAAATACATTCACTGAGTTACTTGAAGAAATCTTTTCGTATAAGGTTCTTCATATGAGGAATTTTAAATATCCTTAGAAGAAAGTTAGTTATGCATACCTGACATGCTGATTGTCAACCAACAAGTAATCAGGATGCTTTATGCATAAACATTAGCATATAATGAAAATAGATCCCTGAAATAACATGCTGAAAATTTTCTGTCATCCTAGAAATCTATATTATAGAATAATCAAACAAACAAACAAAACTTAAATGGTTATTTTTGTAAATCTCAATTATAGATCAAAAACTATTTAGCAAAACAATAACTAAGAAATCACAACAGACATCACAAAAACAGAGCAGATGTAGGTTTAGTGGCATTTCTGAGGATATTAAAGAAGTTAACCATAAGTAAGGATATAAGGTTGCTAAAGGCCATGGGGTTTGCATCTTAACTCCTAAGTAAAGTGTGATCTCAATGATAATTAAATTATTATCACACAAAAATTTTATTTACTTATTTTTTTATGCCTTAAATTACATGACAGGCGGAAAATTCTATTTATCAGAAATCAAAGCAAATAATGAAAGTATTTGGAAGATCTCTGAATTTCATGTTCTGAATAATATCACAAGTCTTCCTGTTTTAGAAGAGTAAGTGCATATACTAGATGAGTGACTTTCAGCTTCTGAAATCCTCAGAGATTGCCTTAATTTTTTAGTAGGCTTTGAAAAATCAAGACACAGACAAATTGCATTATTCATATTTTCATGTTGCTGGAAATAACTCTTTTATGACCTTTTCATCAAGGTCGTATTAATAAGTGTTATTATTATTATTATTATTATTAATGTGATAAAAGTAAAAGTAATTAAAGGTTTGACCTAAGTGTAATTATATACAATGTAAAAATATATACACATAAGTATATACATATAAACAGAGAAAGTAGAAACAGAATTTTGTTCAAAAAGGTGGCAAAACAACCAGAAGAGTTGAGTTTTCACCAAATTCTTGTTACCTATATGCAACTTCTTCCAAACCAAATCAAACCAAACCAAACCAAAACAAAACAAAACGAAAGAATAAAAGGCTCTGCAACTCCTTTGGAGTAAGTACTTTTTCATGTTCCCAGATGTGGAAGGTATTTAATAACAGACAAGGGCTGAGCTACTCCATCAGATGCATCTGACAGAGAGAAATGGCTCTCTGAAAATGTTTCAAAACACGATGAACATTTGTCCATTTTTATCCCCTTTACAAGAGGTTAGAAATTCAAAGCTGCAGACCACAACAATATAGGAATGGTGCATGGATTCAGCTCACTATTCTGCAGATCTTCTCTCTGGTGAACTGTTTGGAGAAGGGGTTGAAGAGGACAACTTGCTGTGTACTGATGACTATACTCAATTTCACGTATAGCAATGACCTGTCATCAGGGACAAAGTAAGGTGAAGACTTGTTTAGGTTACTGCTGGAATTATAGGAAAAGGGAAAGAGGAAGAAATAAATCAGCTTGTGAGTCCTGCCTGAAAAGGTCATTGTGTTTTAAGGGCACTTTCCTACTTTGTTTTTGCAGTCCACTCTGTAGACTGAATGGCTTGAGCCATTGAGGAGGATCTATCTCAAAGACTTGAATCTAGACTAGAGTAGTTATAAAAAGGTGGACTCACCAGTGCTGCATTAAGTGCAGCCAAGAGTTGTATGACAAATTTGTCTTTCTTATTCCCTTAGGATAAAGACCAACCTTATTTCAGAAATGTTTTAAACCTAGTCTGAGTCTTCTTAACCTGTCTTCAATCTCTTTCTTATTGTTCTCAATGTGTGAAGTTACTGAAACTGCAGTTTGCAGGTACAAGAATGGTCTAAAATTCTAGGACATTTCTATCCCTGGGAAGATGATTTTGAACATCTACTTTCTCACTCTCTAAGAACAAAAAAAAAAAAAAAAAAAGAAGATAGATGCAGTATCTGCATTGTAGAAGTGTTTCTGAGTGATTTGAGAACTGTCTTTAGTCATCACTTAAATTAACAGATACTTGAACACTGACTACAGTGATTGACTACAACTATGACATATTTGAGGGAAGCAAGCTGGGTTATTTCTTGAGAAGCAGGGAAAAACAAACAAACAACACAATTTATCATAAGTACCTTTATCATATCTCCTAAACAATTTGTAATGTAGAGAGCATAAAACACCCATATCAAGGAGTGTTTAATGGCGAGGCTACAGGAAATCCATTGGTTTCCTTTCCTGTACTCTCTGTAAACTTTTACTGGGCATAGATTGTGAAACCTGAAGAATAGTGAAATCATACCAGTTTTCAAATTGCCAGTGTGTCACTTTGAATCACCATTGAAGAAAATAACTATAACAAAAAGCAGTCTTTTTTCTTTATTTTATTTTATTTTATTTTATTTTATTTTATTTTATTTTATTTTATTTTATTTTATTTTATTTTATTTTATTTTATTTTATTTTATTTTATTTTATTTTATTTTATTTTATTTTATTATTTTATTTTTTGCTCGACCTCTCTTCTACAGTATTCAAAGCTTGTGTAAGAAATTGAATACTTCTCTTTGCTCTTACTGCTGGTAGAAGTACTAAACTTACAAAAATCAAACCATGAGCTTGTTCACAATGTCAACAGGAAATGTAGAGACAGATCTTCCAGGAATTGGAAATATATATATATATGTATTTATATTTTGAAGTCAGTGCCACAAAATTTGCCCATCTGCTCCTCAATCATCAGACCAGAAAATTAAAAAGGCAAGCTCTGAGGAGAATTCTAACGGAGAACACAATTTTAATTAAACTATGCTTTTGAGCTTTAAACTTCAGAATATGCTCCCATTTTTCAGCATTTTAAAATTCTGTACATAGATGTGCATTAAGACTTTGAAAAACAGATTTTAACATACCTCCTCAGCAATGAAAAGGGCAAGAAGTTCCTAAGTCCAAGCACTAATGTCATAAGAAATACCAAATATCCACACTTTCTTTTTAGAAAATAATAGACATTAACAGACTTTTTTTTTTTTTTTTTTTTTTGTAATCCCTTGCAGTATGCATTTCCATAGCGAGAGGGCCATATTAGTTTGACCTAATGACCTACAGAGGTCCCTTCCAACCCTAACCTAAGCATTCTGTGATTATTCCACAGATTGGAATTGAAATAGTACATTTGAAGAACTTTTGTGAATCAACTTTAATATCCTTGATCTTTTGTCAGCTTTGCAACAAACAATTCTACAAGTACCACTAAGACAAAACTCAAAACTAACATATAATGGAGGACTAGCCATGTACAAATTGATGATTTAATGGAATTATTGTCCTGCAATTTAGTGACTGAAAACCTTGTGAGAGAATTAATTGTTAATAATACCAGACAGTGCTCTGAGATACTCCTTTTAGCTCAAGCCAAATCCCTATAAGATTTAATTCCCAGAAAAGTTCAAATGCCAGCAAAACCTTCATACTTTAATGACACTTAGAGTAAAAAGTCTGATTTAAAACCACTATGAGCTTCTAATATGTACAAGGAAAGTCTCAAAATTGCTTCATGTTGATTGCTAGTGTATTGCTAAGGGGCTTACAAGAAGCATTGGTCATTTAGGTGTTTTTTAAGTTCAATCCTTATACAATATTATCAACTGAATCAGTTTCTGATGATTTTTTAAAAGTAGATTAGGCACATTTTCCAGCAGATCACTATTTCAGTTTAACATTTTTTTTTCAGTCTTACAGGGACCAGAAACTAAATGTCAATGTCAGAGAACAAGCTGAGTGAAAAGTGTCAGAAAAGTTATATTTCAGGCAAAGAACTCTCTTAGATACTTTAATGCTAAATATTAAATTGACAGATAATATACAGTTTAGAAAGGTAGCCAGTATTAAACAAGACATTACATTTCCAGATCTATGTGTGTTTTTCAAAACCTGACTTTTTAATAAAGAGAAAATATGAAACATTAACTTGCCTTTACAAAGTTTTACTCTTATTATAAAAGTCATGAAAAAAAAAAAAAAAAAAACCACACAAAAACAAAACAAAACAAAACACAAGTGGTTTAGATCTATCAGAAATTTCTGAAGCTGAATCATATAAAGTTTAATTTATTATTGTTCAAATAAATTTTATGACATAGAAAAAGAGTAACCTTAACATACAATTAAGTGTTGATTTTTACAGAACCAGTAGCAATTACATTCCTTTCACAAAACATATCCTTTAGAATTTAGAATCTTTTAGAAGAAAGTTTTCTTCTAAACCTTTGTGTTTAGAATAAGCTATTACGATGAGCTTATCATAATAAGATTAAATAATGGGTAAGACAGGATATGGTTTAACTACATGTATGTTAAGAGAGAACACTTCCTCTCTGCAAAGCAAATCTTTTATTTTCCTCGGTCCTCTGCATATCAGACTAGATATCTACTGTATTTTTAAATATATTGACTAAAAGATGGTTAACTTGGCATTGTGTTTTTCATAGTCTTAAGCCTGAAGCAAATTGATATTCATTAGAAGAGACACCTGACTTTCATTTCAGTTTACAGTGGATGTGTTCATCAATCAACAAGGACAGACAGCTGCTGAAGCTGTCTTTGCCATCCAATCAGGCAAAGAATCAGTGCTTACAGAGAGGTAGAGAAGGAGAAAAGAAATTTGCTGGAAAAGAGTGATACTATTTAGTCATTTAGCGTTCCTACTAATGGTAAAGGCTTTGTTTACAGGCTCTAACTGTCAGACAGTTCTTTTTTTGCTTGGTATTTCTTATTTTGTTCCCCTCAGAAGGAAACCTGTTTATTATTCTTCATGTACAACCCATTTATGCAGGAGAGGGAGAAAAAAATCAAACAAGCAAGCAAAGAAAAATCAGCCTGGCCTAGCTGGAGAGAGACATAAAAATGGGTACTACTTTCCATGTGTACTGATTGAGAACTGGGTTAACTATACACTTGTTTGGGGTTGGTTTTTAATAAAATGAGGCAAGTAGCTGTGTTATCTGACTTATACAATTCTAGCATCACTTACTGAATTACTAGACCTCCTGATGTCATTCTAAGTAGAACGTGTTTCTATTTTGTCCTTGGGCTTTTACCACTCCCCACAAAGGATATGTGCTTGTGATGCTTGTGAGACTAATTATGACTACTGAATGATTTTTTTTATATACTTAAAGCACTTTCTTGTACATTGAATACAGGTTACATCTCAAAGAATATAGTTTATTTTCCTTAGAGAGGGGGAAAAAAAGAATCCAACAACCCCAAAATAAAATAATTTATTTATTTGTTGTTGTCTTGATGGATTGTGAGCTACAGACCACCAAAGCGCAACAGAGAACAGGTTTATTTGCGTGCTTTAAGTTCTTTTGTACAATATTTTTAGCAAAACATGAGATGTAATGAAAGAATTCAGGGCAAGTGACAAATGTGAGGAGAAAATAGTACCAGCACTAAAACACCTCAGAAAGTTCTAAAGAACAACTAAGTATGTATATAAAGAGAATCATAGATTTATTTGCTAACCCACAACATAAAGAATAATCAAGAACATATTGTTCTTGAGACACAATAAATATTACTTTAAGGGGCTAGTTTCACAGACCTAATAAGCCTCTCATCTAATTTCTTAGAAACTATTTAAATATATAAATATGTATAGTTAAATTCATACATGCACACACAAATATTTTAGCAAAAATCACCACATAGAATTATATATTAATAAATTATGTTTTACATATATTATACACATTAAATATTTTATGTTTCAGAGTGGAATCTTGAATTGTTACTTTTCTTCTCCAATAGCACATGCAAAAGCAAATAAATAAAACAAAAATATCCCTTTTGCCAAATATTAAGGAGTATTCAAGAACATTAATAAGAAACACTGAAAGCCGAATACATATTTTGTTCATATATTATGTTTCGTATTCAATTTCTGTTTCAAGGATGTCAAGGATTTCAGTCTACTCCATTCAACAAGGAGTTATTGTATGCAAAATCATTGAATATCTTTTTAGGGAACAGAAATTTACCAATAAGAGCTTCCTAGTCTGTCATATAAAGTATGTGAGAAACACTCCGTAGCCAATAACTTAGGCTCAGGCGAGGATCTCAGTGAAGTAGTAATTTATTCGCGATTGCAATGGCGGGCGCCCCACAAGCAGGAGAGAGCGCATCTACTAGTTCCAAAACACAGTTTATATACCTTTTGATGGCAGGACCCTCCCCTGTTTCCCCACTGAGTGGGTAATCCAGGTTCACAATCTATCTGATGCTTCACAAACAATGCATGGCCTTCAGTTGCCGGCCTGTTAAATTTCAAATTTCTTTTGACATTTTTACTGCTTGAAGTGGTAATGTTTCTTCACTTATCTGACTTGACTTGACACCGTGATTTTCACCTAATTGTCCTAAGGAGACTGGTTGTCTGCATTTTACTAGGTCACCTGCTAAACTTTCTTATCACTGTAAGCATATCTCAGTACCACATTCCCTCCTTCTAAACAATGTAACTCTGCAAAAACAACATTTCTATTCCCACAAGTAAAACTAAGTATAACTAAGTATATTGAAACTAGAATATGTGCATCCTTTTTTTTAACTTTTTTTTTTTTTTTTTTTTAAACCGCAGAAGGCAGTAATTCATTAGAACCATTAGAAAAGGTTGAGCTAAATTTTCCATGACCGACAATTTTAAAATCAAGATTTCATAAGGAGGGCTCCAGTTCAAAAGCTGTATTAAATATGAAGTAACAATGGAGAATGATCTCCTTTGAAAGGAGATCAGATTACATGAACAAGAACCTTTCCGACTCTATGAAGACACCCAGAATTAAAAAAAAAAAAAAAGAGAGATGTGAAATACATTAATAAAACTCCAACAAATGCAGCATCCACACCAATTTTCCACAACAGCCTATCTTTAATATAATTCTTAGGCACTTCCTCGTTATTTGATCCTATAAGTCTTTTATGAGAATTGATTAGAGAATGTAGATATTTGTCAGCATTCTGGGTAGAGCAAACTTTCCAATGTATGAAAAATGAAACTTTTTTAGTAAAATGAACGTAACCAAATCCATGTTGAGGGTACATACAGTAGGATTAATTCTATGCATACTCTATTAGGAATTACTTAAATAATGTAGGTATTCGTTTACAGTAAGAACAGTTATAATATCAGCTACTTATTCACAAAAGTAAAAATAATAATAATAATAAAAAAAAAAAGTCTGTAGCTGTTTTCAGTGAAGGAAAAAATAACACAAACAAACAAACAAACAAAAAAAAAACAAAAAACAAACACTGATACTACTAAAGGCTTAAATTTAATGTAAATCAATTTTATATATAGTATGAACCATATCACTAAATTACAAGCCTGCTGGTGCAGTTTTCAAATATTCCTTCTTTCCCTCCTCTTCATTAAATCAATACCTTTTCAAGTTAAGTCTGTCTGGGAATAAGGAAAAGAAAAATAATGTCTCAAAAATTGTCTGTTTTTCTTTTTTCTTCTTTTTTTCAGAGTAAAATAAGTACATAAAAATTACATTCATATTCTATGTGGGTTAATGGTATTAAAACTCAAACATAAGCTATGTTACTGTCTCTCCTGGTAATATTCCTCACCCATTTCTCATATGTTTTCTGAAAATGATATAAAAATACCTTTTAATCAATATAAACCATATTGGCCAATGATTAGGAACTGGATACTAAGGAATCTTAATGCAAGCCATGATAAATGTCAGCAACATTTGAAATTACATCAAAGTACAACATGTGACAATAATCAGTTTGCTGCTGTTTAATTATTAATTTATAGATTATAAAATTAAGATCAGACATGTTTGCTCTCCTTAGTTGTTAGAAATACTGTATTTTCCCTCAGTTGATATAAAAGACAGTCTTCTCCTACTCAATAGTAGACATAACAATCTAATAATTATTAGCAGTAATATAAAAATATAGTTATAAATGTCATTTTTATTAATTATCATTCTAACCACAAGGCAACTGTTTAAAGCATAAATTTCAAAATTAGCTTTAGGTATTCACCTAATTTATTTTCAAGCATATGCTCATTACTAAAATGATTCCAAATGAAACCTTCACATATTTCTAGTGTATAATGAATAATTAAAAGCATTTTTTAATTTCTTTCTATGATGTTTTGGGGAAAAAAATCTCTGCACTATTTATATATTAGAGAGCTTTTTGTTTCTTTCTTTCTTTTCTTATCTTTTTTTTTTTTTTTTTACATTTTTTGCCAGACTGCAAATCTATTTTAAAGTTACATTTTAATGTCCTCTCTGCTAACCATTTTCTTTATCCTGAGCTGAAATACATAGAATACAGCAAGAAAAGTTTTCAAAAAAAAAAAAAAAAAAGCACCATCCACCCTCTTCCACCTCCTAATCCCAGGAGTATTCAGGAGGACAGGGGAATGGGAGTTATGGTCAGTCTATAGTGCTTCTTCTCTGCCGCTCCTTCTTGGTCACTCTCGTCCCCTGTGCTGTGGAGTCCCTCCCATGGGATGCAGTCTTTGATGAACTGATCCAGCGTGGGCTTCCCACAGGCAGCAGCTCTTCCAGAACTGCTCCAGATATTGGTCCGTACCATGGGGTTCATCCCTCAGGAGCAAACTGCTCCAACATGGATTCCCCACAGGCAGCAGCTCCTGTTCCTGTGTGGTCTCCTCTCCACGGTCAGGCAGGGGTCTTCCACAGGCAGCAGCCTCCATCAGTGCAGGTCCACCTGCTCCACCCTGGTCTCCTCTACAATCTGCAACATGGAACCCTGCTCCACCATGGTGCTCCATGGACTGCAGGGGGAAAGCCTGCTTCACCATGGTCCTCATCACAGGCCGCAGGGGACTCCTGGAGCACCTCTCCTCCTCCTTCTTCATTGACCTTGGCACCTGCAAGGCTGTTCCTCACTCCTCTCACTCTCCCAGCTGCTGTGTATCTCAGTGTTTTCTTTTTTTTTTTTTTTTTTTTTTTTTTTGTTTATTTTGTTTTGTTTTGTTTTTGTTTTCCCTGTCTTAAATATGCTCTCACAGAGGCACAAAACAACATCACTTGTTGGCTCGGCTCTGGTCAGCAGTGGGGCCCTTACCAAACATGGGTCAGCTTCTAGATCCTTCTCACAGAAGCCACCTCTATGACACCCTGCTACCAAAACCTTGCCACTACACCTGGCTAAACAGTTTAAAAATTCTGAACTACAGGGCAAAGTACACATCATATCTTCCAATAGTGACTGCTTCAGAGGGAAACAAGCAAATAGGACTGAAGATTAAACTATTCTACAGAATTTTTAATAAATAAATAAATTAATTAATTAGATTGATCAGTCTGTGTTCTGAAGAAGCAGCCAGCTATTGTGTCTGCTTTTGGAGACTTGTCAAATTCTAAATTTGAATGACACTAAAATTGCCAGTTTTTAATAGGTCATCCTAATTAGTAGAGAAGATTTAATGGCCACCCTCAATTCCATATGGAGAGAGACTACAAGAATGCATTTCCAGGAAACACTAGCTTCTCAAGAATCTAGAATGCTTGTCTGGACAGTCATAGAAGAGGGTGACTGCAGTGACTTTCTCAAAGTACAGAAAGCTGATTACTGGTTAGTATTTAGATTACTTTGGTAATATCTAAATTCTAAATTAAAATAATTCAATAATTTTTTTTAATGGAACCATTAGACATTATTCAGATCATCTTCCCATAAGAGTAGCATTCCATAGACTACAAAACTGAAACATTCTCCAGACTGCATCTGTATTTTGTATGTATGACGACCAGAAGGTAAAATTTTAGAATTAATGTGGAATATAGGTATATATATACCCATATACTTATATACACACACACGTTTATACATATAATATAAAAATATTTTTTCAGAGATTATAAATGAGTGTTTTTTAAAGGCCGTTTTAATCAACAAATATTTTATTTTACATTACAGATATGTTACGTATAATTAAAAAGAAATATAAAGGATAAAAAAGACCATTGCCTGGCTAAGCAGCTGAAAAATTTCAAGTAATTCACATCAAGACTTAATGAATAAAATATCAAGGTATTTTGCATCTTGACTCATGGTCTGCAAAAACACATACTTTTGTTCATCTTTTCCATTGAATATACTTGTCTGTATAAGGAATAAATGGAATTAAACAAACAAACAAACAAACAAACAAAAACTGCATCAACTTCACGAAGCATTATTGTGTTTGTCCAATATCCCTACCAGGATGATCAGGTATGTTCTACCTCATGAAAAAGGACAGGAATGTTGTATCATTAATTACTATCTCTGTTTCTTTAGAGTAGATGACAACAGAAATTATACTTGTAATTTAAAAAAAGCAAGTGACGTTAATACCAGAAGTGGACTAGTAGTGATTTGTCATTGGATTTAATTGCAAGTCAAATTTAATTTAAGTTTGTAAATAAGCACTTTGCTAGGGAAGAGTTATATTCTTTTCATTTTTTGCCACTTAAAGAAAATCTATAACCAATGTCCAGAACACTTATTTTATTAAAAGAACAGTCAATGCATATAAGGCATTTATACTAATTAGATACAGCTTTTATACTTTCTCACTTACTTTTTGTTGAAGAATATTAGACAGGAACAACATATATTTTACTCTTTCATCCCATAAGAAATTTGAAAGTAATGTACCACTCTCTTCAAAAGCTAGAGATGAAACTAATATTATTTAAAAGATTTATCAATAATAGAAATAATATAATGAATTCCACAGACTGACTCTTTTGCTCATAAAGACTACTTTTTCTTTTCCTAAGCAAAGTAACAGACTATTCAAAAGACTTCCAAGATATAAAAATCAAGCATTTCCATTTATTGTGTTCATTTGAGGTGTTACTGTAGGGAGCATCTGGTTAAATAAGTTGTCTGGTATTTTAACCAAACAAGGTAGTTGTTTGGTTAAACACAAAATCAAAATATAGTTAAACAAAATCACAATATAGTGATTTCTGTCAATAAAACTAAAATAAGTTCTTAGGTTTTTGCAAATTCAAGGAAAGAATGAGAGCTCTTATGTAGCTCTTGTAGCTTTACTTCATCATGTGAAAATCTAGTGAACTGCATTAAAAATTGGAGCCATTTGCCATCAGCCAGTTGGGAAAAACTTAACTGTTACTGATCTGTACACCAAGAATTTGCCTATTCACTGTTGCAACTCTTAAATATGCCTGACTCAGAATGAGTAAAACACAATTATGTTGTCTTTCCCTCCACTTTTGAGAACAGAGTTACAGCTGAGGCACTCAGAAGTGAATAAACTAGTGTCTCCACTGATCCAAGAACTCCCCATCACCCTGGCTATGAAAATGCCCTGAAGGAGGACAGACCCATCTCACAGACAATTTGTCCACTCTACATATGGTTACTTTCCAACTGCCAATTTACATGGTGGAGCCAAAAAGGTAGAAAGTGTCTTTAGAATCTTAAGATTAGAAGATTTTTATTTTTTATTTTTTTTCCCAAAATCGTAGATATCATTGTATTGATCAACTTTCCAGTGTTCTCTACAGTTATCAGTAAGACTGAGATTTTGACAAGGAAATATTGTCTGAATGATTTATATGTTTGCTTTCAGTTTAAGTCCTAAATTTGTGCATCTGATATTAATCAGTTCTGTCTTGCCACTTCTATGGCTTGGCAGCTGAGCTAAGTGTATTTGTTGATTAGTTAAATGCTTGACAGTAAGACTAAACTGCACTGTTTATGTTGTGTTTTTTTCACTACAGAAATAAAAGTTACAAGATGCAAGTTAAAAATAAATTCATGACACACCAACATACTCTCCAGAAGTTATTCATTCTTCACCCTCTTTTCTTCTTTGTTTCTAAAGTGAAGAATAGGACTGAAAGTTTATAAAGCAAGGTTGGCT
Organism: Anas platyrhynchos; assembly: GCF_047663525.1. NCBI lineage: Eukaryota > Metazoa > Chordata > Aves > Anseriformes > Anatidae > Anas > Anas platyrhynchos. Next base: position 50,139,162 of record NC_092587.1, on the reverse strand, counting down.
TTGAAAACTGTATATTTGTTGCTTAGAGAACTTTAAAAAACAAATATTTTTATTTCACTTGTGATAGAATTTAAGTAGTACAGAGTCATATTAAGAAAAGTCAATTCAGTAGTTAACATGCTAATTATGATGCTTTAGCTTCATAAAGGTTAATTTGCTTCATTATAAATAAATAAATTAAAAAATCTGGATCAAATTGATTCTTCTGGATTCAAGGATTCTTAAGAAAATCTCTATAATCTATATAAATGTGCAACAATGAAATTTCATTTTGCATGTAATTTGTGCAAAGAGTGATGGCTGACTGAGAACTGACAGAAGCTAGGGAAATAAAATGTCACCAACATAACAGATTATAGACCAAAAGTTGGTCTATAACATAAAAATGAGAAAATATAGAATCATATCCACAACCACTGTGGGCAACCTGTTCCAGTGCCTCACCACCCTCTGAGTGAAAGCCTGTGCAAATTTTCCAGCAAGTTTTAGGAATACCAACCAGGTTCAAATTCCATATCAAACACTATCAGCACTTACTTATAGAAATAACATATATAACATATGTAATATAGTAATATAATAATATAACATAATAACTTGGTATTTATGCATATGCAACTAATAATTCATTCTCTTAGTATTTCTGGTTGTCTTGATTCATTGCAAGCTCAGTTATATGTTGATCTCTTCTTTTTTTACCCTTTAAATTTGTGTCAATATCCACTGAAATGTTATATCAGTCAGGATGTTAGGTCACTGTGAAAAGTGGAACAGATGGTCTATATTGGAAAATTAAACACACAGGCATCTTATGATTCATTCATGCTTCTAGGAATAAAAGTAGATCATCTAGTGAAGTAATATAAAAAACCTTTAGAGATCTTCAGTTGATCCAAGAACTTTAAAATTTAAAACTCATAAGTAGTTAGTCTTATTTTTTTTTTCTTCCATGTGGAGAGACAAAAATATGCAATATATTAAACACTTTTCAATTCCTTTAAATATTTAAAACATAAAGCCTTATGTTCTGTTCCACAAGTCAGGAGTTTAAACAATATTACAATTTAAGAATAAACAGTGTAACAAACTAGAAAGTGTCTATATACACAATAACAATTTTTAATGTTTAACATGTTTAATATGTTTTTTAATGTGTTTAATGTTTAATGTGTTAACTTTTAATTTTTTTAATGTGTTTAATTTTTAACATTTTGGTAAAGAAAAAGAAAAAGGAAAAGGAAAAGAAAAAAAGAAAAAAGTTATTTATTTCTTTACTAAGCAGTCAAAACACAAAATTTTCAATAAATAAATTATTTAATAATTGGAATGAGTATTGTGTGTGAGTGTTATTAGATTTATGTCAACACAAAGCTAAGGCTGTTTTATTTAACACAGTAGTCTGAGTTTTTCACTCTTCCTATTGCCTGTTTCTTTTCTGACATTTCTTTTCTGACATTGCTGTTATTCATATTGGTTTCTGTATACTGAATAAAAACAAAAAGGCTTTCATCAGGGGGTTATTGATGACCATTCAATTTCCTGGGAAATTTCAAAATTTTGAAGTTTATATTTATTCTTCAATGAAGGTAAAACAAAATCTTTTAAAAATATGTTTAATATAAAATATGTTTATAATATAATATAAATATAATATAAAATATGTTTAAAATATGAAAACTCAGGAATGGTCAGTCTCTCTCTCCTTTCCTGGAGACAAGAAGAGTTGGTAATTGTATACCAAAATGATGAAAATAATGAATATTAGCGAAGGAATATGTAATCAAGGTATCATGTTTACAGAACTAAACTACACCCACCAGGCTATTTGTTAGATTGGAATCCCTCAATCTTTCTATTCAAGGGACTAAACAGAAGATTTCTTTTTTCCCCAAAAAAGCTACATAATTAGAAATAGTGTCTGACAGCTTCAGTTACAAATAAATCTGCAAATATGAAAAGCTTATTTTGGCCGTACCAAAACAACAAAACAACAACAACAAAAATGAACAAGAAAGTTTTAAGATAGTCTTTCAGGATCTGACTGTGCTTACACAGGAGAAATGAGGGTTCTACTGTCACAGAAAAACATAAAAACAGGTTAGAATGCAGTCATTGTGGATATAGAGAATAACCATATACTAACAAAGGATATAATTAAATCAAAATAGCAGTTTAAGAACATTTAATAATGTGTTGCATATAATAATGTTGAAAGACAAAATTAAATTCAAAATTAGAAAATGTCAAAGTTAATTATACAACCAACCACAATTTGGCACCTTTCCAGGTATGATTTGTGATTGGCTTTTTTAATAATACAACTAGATGCTTTCCATCTCTATACCTTTCCCAGAATCCTTTTCTAAACTGAAGTATAGTGTGGACAGTTTTAATAGTACTTTTGGTTTTGTGTTCATTCTTGAATATATGTTTATTATTGCTGTATATCATTCAGCCATCTCTTTCAGAATGTAATTTTTTACTGTGACTACTGTGTCACATAAATGCTATGTGTTTAACAAATGTGTATCTAAGAAAAGGGCACAACAATATTTTGCAATGTTTTTAGCATTACTGTACATGTCTCAGATTCTTCACAAATGCTTATGCTCATTATAAATAAACAGTGGCTTGTCGCACTGTAGCTATGCTATTCTCTTGCCTCTGTCTTCTGTTCTTCCCTCTCAGGGATACAATTGCAGGATATAGAGTTGACCTGACTGCAATCCAGTTCAGTTTGCTAATGTGAAGAATATATGGTGATTTATCTTTTTATTATTATTATTAATTTGAGAGTGTTTTACCTCAAAGTTTATAAATGAAAAAATGTAAATAACTTTTTCCAGTTTGAAAAGGAAAGAAGTAGCAATATCCCACAGCACAGTTTTCTTTGTGGTAAAAAAAAAATATTTTCAGGTGAGACTTACTTACCAGCTAAAGGAAAGTGACACGTTAGTATTAAAAAATTTAAGATGTCAAATGGTAAAGCAACATTATTTTGAAGATAAAGAAGAGAAATATTTGGTTATGCAGATCTTTCTTGATGTTCTGACAGGCTAAACGTTTTCATCCTAGGTCTGTAATCTTTACATATGAAATATGTATAATAAAAAAAAAAAAAAAGTCAACATTCTTATTTCCTTTCCTGCAGAGGCATTTAGTAAGTACATGAGAAGGCTACTTAGGTGGAAGCAAAAATAATTCTGAATTGCCATTAACAGAAGTGATGTTTAACAGTACTGGAATATAGACATGGACAATCCCCAGAAGCTGGATATTTTATAACACATGAATGTTCCTCAACTTTCCAAATATTCTAGATGATATCAGTCATTCATGTACTGGTTTTGACTGGGATAAAGTTAATTTTCTTTGTAGTAGTTGGTGAAAATAGTGGCGATAACACACTATGTTGTAGTTGTTGCAGAGCAGTGCTTGCTCAGAGCCAAGGACTTTTAATTTTCTCAAGTAACTGTTATGAGTGACGAACCTGTCTTTCCTGACAGTGGCTGAATGTGTGCCTACTGATGAGAAGTGAATGAATTTCTTGTTTTGCTTTGTTTGCATGCAAAGCTTTTGCCTTACCGATCAAACTGTTTTCATCTCAACCCACGAGTCTTCTCCCTTTTGCCCTTCTGATTCTCTTTTCAGTCCTGTTGGAGAGGTTGGAGGTCTAAGCTTGAGGCTTTGTGGGACTTGGCTGCCTGCATGTGTTAACCTATAACTAATCTTCAGAAATGCTACATTTATGAGACAATGCTACATTGTCTCATTTTATATATGAGGAATTACTGACTTCTTGATTTTTAAAATAAGCTATTATAGGTTTATTTATTATTTATAGATATAGTACCTATAAGTTTTATGGCCTAATATAATGGATCATATGTTTTAAAAAACATTTAGCAACAGTTCAAGTTGCTAACGCAAACATTTGTGTTAGCTACCACAAATGTTTTACAGTACTGTAAAGAACATTCAGAATAAGTAGATTTTGAACATTTGTTCATTGTTTAACAAGAAATATGTGCTTAGTCTTTTATTGTATTGTATTGTATTGTATTGTATTGTATTTATTTTATTTTGTTTTTATTTTATTTTTGGTGCCAAGGTCCCTCTTGTTACACTGAAATATTAATCAGTGTCACCCAACTCTGCTAAAATCATCAATACTAAGAAATAAGCAACATTCATTATTTAAAGGCATCTTAGAAGAACCAGTACAGACTTACTGTTCCAGTTATATAAATCAAATTAATTTAAATCAAAAATCAAAATATTCACCACAGCCTGAATTCCCAAGCCCACTTGGAAAGTTGGATTGATTTTATTAAGAAAATCAGAATCTTGCATGGATTATAAATTTTCATTAATAAAAATTAGTCCTAGTGCAAGTGCTTCCAGGGTAAGGTTAGTTTTCAGATAAATGTGGCCTTTCAGTACTTAAGGGGTCTTATAAAACAAATGGAAAGGGACTCAGCTAAATAATGGTAGGACAAGGGTCAATGGTCTTAAACTAAAAAAGGATAGATTTAGACTAGACATTAGGAGGAAATTCTTCACTGTAAGGATAAGGAGGCACCATAATAGGTTGCCAAGACAAGTTGTGGATGCCCCAGCCCTGGAGGTAGTGGAGTCCAGGCTGGATGGGGCCTTGGCCAACCTGATATAGTGAGTGGCATCACTGCCTATGGCAGGGGGGGGTTGGAGTTAGATGATCTTTAAGGTCCCTTCCAACCTGAGTCATTCTATGATTCTGTGAATCTATGAAATGCAGAAATAAATATTCCTGAGCTAGGGATGGGGGGTGTGTGTGTTCAGGGGCGGGGGGGGAGAGGGGGGGGCTTTGTTGCTTTGCTATGGGTTAATTTCTTGTTATATGCTTTGATGTACTTCACAAAAATGTTCTAAACTTCAGCCATTTATTAAAGACTATTTTTTTTCTAGTATTCTTACTTGTATTCTTAAGGATCTCTGCAGGTAAGAGATATGTTTTTTAAAAGCCACATCTAAAGGATAAAAAGCAGCAGGAGAATATTATCAGCCGTGTGAAACTCCAGAGTTGGCTTTTGCACAACAGTGTGTTTATGTGCAAAAGAAGTCTTCTGGTTTAGGAATGAGTGCTACATAAGTTCATTTCAATCACATTTAGTTTATTCATTCTGTTTCATTCTGAAGGAACAAATTCATTCTGATCATTTCATCTATGGCTGAGAAAATTGAACTCTAACAGATTGCAGTCCCAGAAGAAATTGCTCAGTGTTAGAGCTGCAAGTAATTGTTAAACTCCCACATGCCTCAGGGGAGAAAGTATGTCCTTGATTAGAAAAACAAGTTGGAGGGAGGAGGGAGGGCATGAGAGAAATGAGGTTTGCAGCTAATGGCATTGTGCTTTGGACAACTAAATCATATTTTTATTTTTAACTAGAACAATAGCTTAATATCTAAGGTAAATATTAATATCTAGACTTTATACTTTTATACTTTTTTTTTTTTTTCCTACAGGAAGTTATGTATCTTTTTAATATAAAATTAAATATGAGTAAAGTGAGTAAATAAGCACAGAGTACTCAGACACCTACTTCAATTCATTCTTATTCTCATTAAATTATATACTTTAGACAGCTCAGCAGTAACAAGTTTATATGTTCTCTTCTGAAGAAAAAATATATAGCTGAAAATTCAAAGCATGGTAACAAGAACATTTTGATGGTTTCTAAGATTGCAAAGAATGTGGTTATTGAAAACTTGTATGAAAGAGTATATTTTTTTTATTTCTGATTATATTTCAGCTCAGACTCATTTATAAATGTTCTTTAACATGAATGACAGATAGATTGTTGCAAAGGCCTGAATTCATTCAAGACTCTAGATTTTTATGTCATTGTTCCTTTGGACCCAAAACTGTAGGTGAAGTGTATACTGTAATCCTAGTGATTTTTAATTAATTAAAGTGTCTATATTTAAAGACTATATATATATATATATATATATATATATATATTATAAGCTCTTTGTAGTAATTAGAGATTCTGACATAGATATTTTTTGGGATAATTAACCATCACACTCATGAAAGCAAAAAGAATTTCCATATAGTGTGTTACTCCACTGTTTGCATGAGAAGGATAGCTTGACCCATGACCTCTGTTTCTCAGAAAGCTGTCTTATAAGACCCAAGTTACTTCAGATAGTGAACCTTACTCAGCTCCAGTCTGCATCACTGTCAACCAAAATCCACAAAGTTAATAGGATTCTGATATTAAATTTAATAGTAAGGGGAGTCCTTTAGGATTAAGAAATCTGGATTCTTTTTCCTACATTCAGGAACAGACTCTATATTTTTCAAACTAAAATCAGAGGAGAGAAACAATGCTAAGAACAAATCCATCAAGTCACCTGGGCCACTTAAACAGCCAAACTGGAAGTAGATGCTTAAACAGCTGCTGTGATTTTTCCACTGTTCCTAATGCTTTATCATTTGAAATTTTGTCACTCTATGTTAACTTAGAAATAGGTCATTATTTTGCTGCTACTACCTATATTTTAGGCATCCTTCTGGCACCATTACATTTTTAAGTTTTCCCCTTTCTTAAAGGAAAGGAAATCATCAATGAAAAAAGGTAGGCAACAGTATTACTATGGTATAGTTTGAAGTCATCAGTTGGTTCTCACATAATGAATTCTCAAAATTTGAAATGATGGGCCAAATCATAGAATCATAGAATGGTTTGGATTGGGAGGGACTTTAAAGATCATCTAATTCCAACCTACCATTGACAGGGACACTTCCCACGAGACCAGGTTGCTCAAAACCCCATGAAACACTTCCAAGGATGGGGCATCCACAACTCTGGACAACTGTGGAGTAATTGCCTAAGGCAAGTAGGAAATGTAAATATTCACATTTTAAACAAAATGTACAGCATTGAAGAGACTTTAGGTAGGGCATAGCTGCATTACCTGAGCATTCCCTAGGCTTCCAACCGTAGATGCTATCATACTGGGGGAATCTGGTGTGCTTATTCTAAGGAATAGTATGGAGCACAGAGTAGAGACACTGCGGCTAGGCTCTGTGACAAGAGGGGGACTCAATTGTTCTTGTTCACACTGAGCTGCACATTTGCTACCTTGAGCCAACATGTTTTTGACAAAATGCCGTAGTCTAGTGAACTTTTTATATAATTAATATCATTATAATACCATTATAATACCGAAACACACCTCCATCCCAAAAGCTACCTGCCCCCAAGGTGCGACCACCCCTCACTGAACATGCTCTCTGAATTTCTTGGAGCGTATATCTTTAACTAAAATGAGAAAACTTTTTACCAATCATAACCAAGATATGCTTGACTAGAGTCACTCAAGCTCCACCTAAAAGATAGAAAATAATATAATTTGGCTTAAGAGAGAGGGATGTTAGGGAAGACACCATCATTAGGGGAGATACCATCATGAGGGAATCACGAGGACATCCTGACTTGTGGGATCAGTCGAAAGGCTGAGACTCTCTTCCCCCCTCTCTCTCCCCACCCTCTCCCACCCATTGCAATGCATTTGGGTGAGATTTGAACACTTGGTTATAGAGTGTGTCTCCGCAGAAACTTAGAAATCTCTATAGAGTCTCTGTGCCTTTTAACATGTTAATTTCCAAACTGTGCACCTGCGTATTTCATGCATGCTGGCTTGCTTTTGCAGACAGTAAATTATTGCCGGCAATCCAAAGAGCCCGTGTATCTGTTGCTGTAATAAATTGCACTCAAGTACATTGTTCCTAGCCGTGATAGTTTTCATTGAGCATAACTAGAATGAGGGCGTGTTACGTTGTTGGTGAATCCATGACCGCAATAGTTCAGTACCCTGAATCCTACTGGACCCCTATCAGTTAATATGTTATTGGTGAATCTGTGACCATGATTGTTCAGTACCATGAATCCAACCAGACCAGTAGTGGTTAATCAGCTACACCCCTTAACGAACAGCAACCTGTGCCAGTGCTTCACCACCCTCTGAGTAAATAATTTTTTCCTAATATCTAATCTAAATCTTCCCTCTTTTAGTTTAAAGCCATCATCTCTTGTCCTATCACTGCACTCCCTGACAAAGAGTCAGCTTTCCTGTAGGCGCCCTTAGGTAATGAGAGGCCCTGGAGCCTTCTCTTCTCCAGGCTGAACAACCCTCAGCCTGTCATCATAAGATAGCCGCTCCAGCCTTTTGATTATCCTTGTGGTCCTCCTCTGGACTCATTCTGATAGGTCTGTGACCTTATGCTGGGAGCCCCAGGTTTGAATTCAGTACAGTAGGTAGGTTCTTACAAGAATCTACATGAACTTTTTCAGATTAAATGAAAATAAATAAAGTTTGATTGTAACTCATTGGAAGATTCAGTATGAAGACAATTTATTGGAATGTAAGAATTCTGCTTAAAACAAGCACCTAAAGTCCATTTTACACTGAGTTCTCACTGATGTAGCCCTCTGAGTATATTTTTTATACTATGTGTCTTGCAATACCCACCTGCATATATATATGGATATATATTTCAGTAGGAATGAGACCCAGCTATTCCTCTGCATGATTGCTATATTCAGTGAACTACAGTCTAATTCTAACATTATCTTCTCTCTAGTACAAAGTAGAGCTTTTATTTGAGAAGCACAAGGGCAGAATCCTTTTCTCATGGCTAGGTGCTATGTTTCCTATTTTGTCTCAGAAGATACTGGACAGTGAATTGGCTTCTGCCTTCATCTGTACAGGTTTGATCTGTACAAAGCTGAATTTGTTATTCCAACCTCAGACTGAAATAAGTAAGAGAATTGTATCCCAATGAGACTTTTGTTTAACTAATTACTGCAGGATCTGATCTTCTGTTGATGCAATAATATGTTATCAGGAAAAAAAAAAAAAAAAAGCGCAGGAAATCAATTCCTACTATAATAAAAAAGCCTGCATCATTATCCCCATCAATAGTAACAATATCCATTTCCAAATGACTCCTCCCTTTCATGCACAGCCAAATAAAAGCTCAGAAATAGATATCATAAAATTAAGAAAACAGCCAAATATAACAACTGGATTTGATTATCAAAGTACCCATATTCAAGAAAAATTCAAAATTGGATGCATTTAAGTATAGAAACTGAGTGACTTCAACTAAAAAAGGGGATTGGACGTAAAATTTATCTGAAGTATGGAAATCTACCATTTTTCTTAAGTACGGAAATCCTACAAGCTGATCCTCAAAGGTATTATGTCTTAATTTTGGGCAGTGAACATTGTCTCAACTTCTATCTAAATAAGCAGTGAAAGAATTTCTGAAGATTTTCCTATTCTTATTTAAGTATAAAATGCATATTAAGAAGAAAAAAAAAAGTCTCTCTCTATTCATGTTTTGTCACATTGTTATTATTATTATTATTATTATTATTATTATTTTTTTTTTTTTTTTTTGATGCGGAAGGTTTGTTTGGCATTTCATCTATTTGCTTTAGAATAAACAGTGGACTCTATGTTATTTATATCAGGATTATATAGTACAATATCTTTTGCTAAAGACTGTGGAAAATCCAGTTACACTTGGATTCATTCCTAAACAAACAGCAACAATAAAAGACTATTTTTTTAATTATTATTATTATTTTTCCAGCAAAGCTAGAAAGGGAAATTATTTATTCATAAGGTATCACACAAAATTCATTAGCACAGCTGTTGCTGCCTGCACAAAGAATTCCAAATGAACATGATGGGTTATAAATTTAAATTAAAATTGATTAGTAATACAAATCTTAATGACTACAGAAACAGGACAACGTAAAGTCATGACACTCTGTACTGTATTTCTCTCTCATAAGCTCATATCTCTTAAAGATATCTGTAGAGATAGCACCACAATATATTTATGGATTTATATCAGAAATGAGCCTAAACTTGCACACTCTAGTGATCAAAGAACCCACCTGGTGAACCAACTTGTTAGTGTATACTCTCTGCTAGCGGAAACTGCCTTGTTTCCATATATATCAATATGCCACTTTCCATAATACAAATTTTGTTTCTTTGGCTTAATTTTCATTAACAGCTCAGCAATGTCTTTAATGCTGTTAATATATTTCAAATGCTTAAGATCACAAAGATCCATTTCAAAAAGTGATAAACAGGACTTCATATACAAGTAATATATTATGATGCTATTTTGCTGTAGTTTGGTAAAATTGACATATTTTTCAGTTTTTAGTAGAATAGTGTTTTGCTAACTTAGCTTTGTAAAAGTATAATCACAGTTCACCTCTTCAGTTCAATCCCAATTGCAATAATAAATCTTGTCTCTAATTAGAGCACCCTGACACAGTTATTAATTGCATGCTGTATCTGAAACATATTCAATTACAGTGAAGATAAAGAGTATATAGCCAAAAGAGAGATACTGCTGTTTGAAATTAGAATTTTCTTTCCTTTCTCTCTCATTTTGTTAATGAGACTTTTGTGTTTCCCAAACAAGCGGATTCTTGTTTGTACTTAATGATGCTTTATCATTTGTAAGCTTACATTTCATTTTCATTATTAGTATCTATGTACAATTGACAAACATGACAAACATTCAAGTTCAAAGCTATGGATTAATCCAAACTGATTATAGATCCAAGGTCATGTTTTATCAGTAAAGACTTTAACTCCAGTAATTCTTAACAAACATTTATTTATGATCCAGGAAATATATATATATATATATATATGTTTCCCTTAAAATAAATAGATAGTGAGTTATCTTGCTCATTTAAATTTGTTGAACTGTTAAATTCCTCTATTAAAACACCACAAGAAAATCAGGGACAGCTAATTAAGTAAAATTCTATGTAAAGCTGAGACAAGAAAAAAACAACCCTGAAATTATCAAACTGATATTTGTAAAGAATACAAGCTAAACCTGCTGCTAACCTGTTACTATGTATCTCAAAAGGGAGATTATCCCGCTTGTTTTTCCTCCCCAAAATAAGCAATTAATGAGATTCTTGAATTTTAGTTGTGAGTGTAAAGTTATATTTAATTTTGAAGCTAGTTCATCTGAATGCTTCAAGGAAAACAGTAGTAGTAGAGTCCACGCAACTTTGGGAAAAATATTCAGTTAGAGGGATAAATCTGAAACAATTTTATTTTTTTTTAAAGGCCAGTCCTTGCAATGTAGATGGGAAAAATGAAAAATTAAAAATATGAAAAAAAAAAAAAAAAAAAAAGAAAAATATGGGGCAACTGGGAATGAAATATAAAAAGTGAGATGTAAAGTAGGACAAGCATAAGAGAAAATAAGATACAGGAAGTAATGGCATAGTGTCAGTCTGGATGCCCACATGCTTGACATCAACGCTGAAGAAAAAGAAATACCTATTGGATGTGACTGACTTGGTCAAAAATATGAAGAAGAAAACAAAGTTAAGAGTGGATTGCTTAGACAATGGCAATAATAAAAGTGATTAAAAAAAAAAAAAGAAATTAGAATATTTTAAAGTTTAAAGATAAATAAATAAAAGCTACATGACTATATTGATATATGAAATAGCTTCTATAGACTTGAAAGAGGAAGGAGGGCATTAATTAGTAGTTTGCAGATTTTGTCACTTAGAGACTTCCAGTCATCCCAGAAGACTGTCAATGAACAGTCTGTACTATACTAGGATATAATTATTTGTATACTACCTGTTTTAGAGAAAGGACCAAATTTACTGTTAAAGTAGACTTGGAGAACTATAAGAATGTACACATTTTTTGTTTAATTGTGTATTTCTGAGAAAAAACAAAACACAACAAAACAAAACAAAACAAAAAAAAACGCATAAAGTCTCATTTATTCTGAAATAAATTAAAACCAAAGAGAAATATAAAAATGTAGCCAAATTCAAAATGACAAAAAATGCTTTACTGCTTCATATGTAACCATTAGGGCAGAAAGAAGCTTAGAGAAAAAATTAAATCCAAAGAGTTAGATTTTCAGTAGGTCATGCCATTGAAAATCACAGAATCACAGAATCACAGAATCTCTAGGTTGGAAGAGACCTCAAGATCATCGAGTCCAACCTCTGACCTAACACTAACAGTCCCCACTAAACCATATCCCTAAGTTCTACATCTAAACGTCTTTTGAAGACTTCCAGGGATGGTGACTCAACCACCTCCCTGGGCAGCCTGTTCCAATGTCTAACAACCCTTTCAGTAAAGAAATTCTTCCTAACATCTAACCTAAAACTCCCCTGGCGCAACTTTAGCCCATTCCCCCTCGTCCTGTCACCAGGCACATGGGAGAACAGGCCAACCCCCACCTCACTACAGCCTCCTTTAAGGTACCTGTAGAGAGCAATAAGGTCACCCCTGAGCCTCCTTTTCTCTAGGCTGAACAAGCCCAGCTCCTTCAGCCGCTCCTCATAGGACTTGCTCTCCAGGCCCCTCACCAGCTTCGTCGCCCTTCTCTGGACCCGCTCAAGCACCTCGATGTCCTTCTTGTAGCGAGGGGCCCAGAACTGAACACAGTACTCGAGGTGCGGCCTCACCAGAGCCGAGTACAGGGGGACGATCACCTCCCTAGCCCTGCTGGTCACACTGTTTCTGATACAAGCCAGGATGCTGTTGGCCTTCTTGGCCACCTGAGCACACTGTTGGCTCATATTCAGCCGACTGTCCACCATCACTCCCAGGTCCTTCTCTGCCTGGCAGCTCTCCAGCCATTCCTCTCCCAGCCTGTAGCTCTTCTTGGGGTTATTGCGCCCCAGGTGCAGGACCCGGCACTTGGCCTTGTTAAACTTCATACAGTTGACCTCAGCCCATCGGTGCAGCCTATCCAGATCCTCCTGCAGAGCCTTCCTACCCTCGAGCAGATCGACACACGCACCTAGCTTGGTGTCATCTGCAAACTTACTGAGGGTGCACTCAATGCCCTCATCCAGATCATTGATGAAGATGTTAAAGAGGACCGGCCCCAGCACCGAGCCCTGGGGGACGCCACTAGTGACTGGCCTCCAACTGGACTTGGCTCCATTTACCACAACTCTCTGGGCCCGGCTATCCAGCCAGTTTCTAACCCAACGAAGCGTGCGCCAGTCCAAGCCAAGAGCAGCCAGTTTCTTGAGGAGAATGCTGTGGGAAACGGTGTCAAAAGCCTTGCTGAAGTCAAGGTAGACCACATCCACAGCCTTTCCCTCGTCCACCCAGCGCGTCACTTTGTCGTAGAAGGAGATCAGGTTCGTCAAGCAGGATCTGCCTTCCATAAACCCATGCTGACTGGGCCTGATCGCCTGCTTGCCCTTCAAGTGCCGCATGATGACTCCCAAGAGGATCTGCTCCATGAGCTTCCCTGGTACTGAGGTCAAACTGACCGGCCTGTAGTTCCCCGGGTCTGCCCTCCGGCCCTTCTTGTAGATGGGCGTCACATTTGCTAGCCGCCAGTCAGCTGGGACCTCCCCCGATAGCCAGGACTGCTGATAAATGATGGATAGGGGCTTGGCCAGCTCCTCTGCCAGTTCTCTCAGTACTCTTGGGTGGATCCCATCCGGCCCCATCGACTTGTGCACATCCAAGTGCCGTAGCAGGTCACCAACCAGTTCTTCGTGGATGGTGAGGGCCACATCCTGCTCCCCGTCCCCTTCCACCAGTTCAGGGTACTGGGTATCCAGAGAGCAACCGGTTTTACCACTAAAGACTGAGGCAAAGAAGGCATTGAGCACCTCCGCCTTTTCCTCATCTCTTGTAACTAAGTTTCCCCCCGCATCCAGTAAAGGATGGAGATTCTCCTTAGTCCTCCTTTTTGTGTTGATGTATTTATAAAAGCGTTTTTTGTTATCTTTAACGGCAGTAGCCAGCTTGAGCTCCAGATGAGCTTTGGCCTTCCTAATTTTGTCCCTGCACAGCCTCGCTACATCCTTATAGTCCTCCCTAGTGGCCTGCCCAATTTTCCAAAGATTATAAACCCTCTTTTTCCTCCTAAGCTCAAGCCACAATTCTCTGTTGAGCCAGGCTGGTCGTCTTCCCCGGTGGCTCATCTTTGGGCACATGGGGATAGACCGCTCCTGTGCCATTAGGATTTGCCTCTTGAATAGCACCCAGCCTTCCTGAACCCCTCTGCCCTTCAGAACCGCCTCCCATGGGACTCCACCAACCAGTGTCCTGAGCAGCCTAAAGTCAGCCCTCCGAAAGTCCAATACAGTGGTTTTACTGGTTCCCTTCCTGGCCCATCATCAACTCATTGAATCATTGAATCATCAACTCATTGAATCATTGTTCACTTTTTCTTAAATGAAATATGCTTGTACATCATTGTTTCCTGTACTTATAATAATATGTGGCTATCTGTACACCATCTGTTAATCTTCTAGGGAATGACTTTGATATAACCAGTTTCACTGTGCAAATGCTACACAGGTTGAGCTGTGGTTCTTTTACAGTCTTTATACCTTGCATTTCAAACAGGAACTGAATGTGAAAATTGAAGCTCTTCTATCAACTGAGGTTCTTTTGGTCAGCTGTCTTCTCAGAAGACAATATGCACAACCAGCTGCTTAAAATTTGTATGTAAAAACTCATTTTGTATTTTTACATTAGTTATCCACACTGCTGAATAACAGCAGAATTCTGAGATCTTTCGATTCTACTGCTGTGGAGAAAAAAAAAAAAAAATAGACATTATAAAACATATGGTAAATTAAAAGCAAGCAAAAGCAAGCAAATAGGTTGACAGCTGCAAGTTTTCAGTTTTCTGGATGAAATTTCAGAATACTTCAAAAACATTTTGGTAGTAAGATTTTAAGTAGTTACACCTCTCATTGATTAATATACACTATCTGTTGGCACCTTGTCACCACTGACTGTTATGCACTTAAATATTTTTATGACTGTTATGCACTTAAATATTTTTATTTATTATATTATTTAATTATTATTTTATTATATTATTTATAATATTATTTTAAATATTTTTATCTGTGACTGTAGCTCTAAATCTAAAGGCTGATATTTTCACATTTTTATGATAACACTCAATTAGATACCCTTACCTTTTTCTTTTACAAAATAAACAAGAATTTGGATTTAAAAGAAACATACAAAACCACAACTTTTTAATTTGAGTAATTACCCTCATCAGTAACAGCCCTTGGCATATGTTTAAAATTAGTCTTAAAGCTTAGGTATCTCAAAGCTAAGGATTGAGGGGAAACAATATTAGCAATGTGGAAAAATATCTGAATCAAAAGACACAAGGTAAAATTTCTCTGCAATTACTTTTTGAAGACAATATGCATCAATCAATCTCTGTTTTTGTGAAGAGCTGTTAACATAACTGAGGATTTAGGATAAAATTGTGTTGGAAATGAGAGGAAGGAAAGTGAGAAGAGAATTCTGTGATTTAAGCCCTGAAGCAAAAGATAAGGAGCAGAAAAATGGAAGCCTGGCAAACTGTTAGAAGGAATACTAATAAGGTAAGAAATAATATTGAAATAAGAAATGTTCATTAATAAGTTAGTAGTGACAAGACTAGCAGGTGATTAATGAAAGAAGAAAAAAAAAATTTTGAAAAAAAATACAACACCTTAGCAAGTTCATTTCACTTCAGGTGGCCCACACCTTATGCATTGTCGGCTAAGGTAATTAATGACTTTATCTGTTAGTGACATTTTAAAAATTCATAGATGGAGTACGTTAAAAATGTTGGCATATCGGAGACTCATGATTTCTTAATATATCATCAAAAATGTTATATCCTGATAACAATAAATCATGAGGCACTTGACACCTACAGTATATATCTGAAATAAAATAATCAAATTCAGTAAGTTTAAGTCATTTTAGAAATCCTGTAATATAGTTATTTAAATGTAATTCTCTTACTACCTTACTAACCTTAGCTGTAACATTTTAAAGAAAAATAAGGCCCAGTTTTTTGTTTTTAAACGTAGTTCAGAACATGCAAAAGGATATTATGGTGACTGGTTACAATTCCCCCCTCCTTGAAGACCATCACTAGAGTATATTTTCTATATTAAATGTCTTCCATTGCTATTTCTTATCCTCTTTTCCCTCCATTTTCTCAATTACATATAACTATATGATCTTTTATACACCTATTCATACACCTGGAACCACATCCCAGAGAGTGCTAATAGTGTCTGCTCCCAGCTCTCCTCCACTCATCTTTTCTCTGATGCATTCTACTTTCAAGACCTCATTGCCCTTCAGTGGTAAATTTATCTATCTCTAAAATAAATCAACCAACAAATTCAGCCTGTTTAGAATCTTAATGGAAAAATCACAGTTCCTCCCCTGTACTGTGGCATGTTCTACTACAACATTTCAGTATTTCTGTTTCTTAGGGCTGACTGAAAAACAAAATATTCCAAAGTTTTGACATAATTTTCTATATACTATAGCAGAAGAGACTCCATTACTGTTCACCTTTCTGTTGAGGAATCAATGTTCAGACTGTGAAGATAGTTATTTGTGTCTGTTAATTTCTATAAGTTATCAAATATTTCAGAGAAGAAAGAAGGGCTGAAAAATTATCTGTCTTGTTAAAAAATTATCTGTCCTAAAAGAAACCCATGTTAACTCACTGTACTGAATCAGAGGGAGAGAGACTTGTTCCTAGAGGTCCTGCAGTCCAGAAATAACCCCTTATCATTGTTCTGTTCTCAGAGGGTTTTTATACAGATATAACACTATACACAATCTCAGACTCAGGAAAGCTTTCTCAGTGATGTTTTTATTCAAACAGCCCTATTTCCATGAAAAGATATATTTTCAATAACCTGACACTTTCCACTTTCCTTTTGTTTCCACTGCTCCAACCTGTGTCCCTCTCAGTTGGCAGCTCCTGTGTGGGCTCCTTTCCCTGGGCTACAGGTCTGGCCTGGAGTCTACTCCAGCAGATATCCTCCACAGGCTGCAGCTTCTATCAGTTCAGGTCCACCTGCTCCACCATGGTCTCCTCCATGGGCTGCAGCATGGAACACCCTGGTACACTATGGGGGACAACCTGCTTCACCATGGTCTTCACCACAGGCTGCAGGGGACTTTTGTTCCGGCACCCGGAGCACCTTTCCCTCTCCTTTACTGACCTTGGTGCTTGCAAGGTTGTTTCTCACTCCTCTCTCTCCCAGCTGCTGTTTCCCAGCAGTTTTTTTGTTGTTGTTTGTTTGTTTTTGTTGTTGTTGTTTTGTTTTTAACCTGTCTTAGGTATGGTCCCACAGAAGCACTAACAATATCGCTTATTGGCCCAGCCGTGGCCAGCGGCAAGGCCCTTATCAAACATGGGGCAGCTTCCGGATTCTTCTCGCTGTTCTGCAAGAACAATCCAGAAGCTGCCCTATGTTTGATAAAGCCTCTATGGCCACCCCTCTACCAAAACCTTGCCATGTAAACCCTCTACAACTCCCTATCAAAATGTTCATTACTCTTCTTACATACCATGTGGAAATATTCTCCAATAACCTCAAAATAAGATGACTTTCAGCTCTTATGAAAAAAAGATTACTTTTTCACTTTCATAAGTAAAAAGCATGCTGTTAGTTACTTATACATTTATCTACAAACAGAAACACACAAAAAGGTCATATTTTGCATACAGAATAAATATATGCAATTCAGCTAGGATAATCTGTACAAAATAAAATTCGGGAATAGGCAAAATAAAATACTTCTGCATGTAGGATCCTTATCACCTTGCCTATGAAAAGTTCTTAACACAACATAGATTGAAAGAACAAGAAATGAAAAGAACAAGGAATCACTGTTCGTAACATAACAACATGATCTTTTAACAATTACCATATACAGCTGCAGCGGTAAAATTATGCTTATTATAAAAGGACAGCAGAGTGGATCTACTAGTTAAACAGAAATAAAATTTTCTGTTAACACTACCTCAAAGATTGATATTCAATGGCAATGTCAAAAATCTTAAATAATAAGTATGGATCTAGGGTTTCCACCAGTAGCTTAGAGTGATCTTTTCACTGAATCTACTTTCCTTTTTTTTTTTTCTTTTTTTTTTTTCACATTTTTAATCATTAATCTGACATTTTTTCAAAATACCATGAATAGTTTATTTTTTTTTAAGTCTTAGTTATAACTGTTTTTACCAATCATACTAACAGTATAAACAAATAACTATGTCTTTTCAGATGAGAGTTAGTCTTCTACACCTTCACAGTCACACATTAGCATATGCAATAGGTCATTTTCTCTGTTGATAAAATGATAATTGTGATATAATGATCTTTGAGTCTTTTCTACCAGATCTCTCAGAGAAAGGTGATCGTCACTTGAAAATGAGGAGCCTGAAGTACAACTGACACCTGTAATTAGTAGAAAATAATTTGTTCCTTTTTCTATTTTCTTTTCATCCACTTGAAAGCACATGTAATGAATTCCGAGTAATGGCTGACATGTTCTCACTCTGGAAACAAATTCACTGGTAACTGAAATCAACTATAAATAACAGAAGCAGAGGCTCTAGGATCTGTAGACAAAAACAGTATTTTATTTGGAGCCCATCCTGAGACACCAAATGCCTTGACAAAAGAGATGGGAATTAATTAATGGGAAAAGATCCAAATTGGATATATCTTTTTTTTTTTTTTAATGATGTTTTCTTTAGGCTCACCAAAAGTCAGTTTTATAGACACTGGACTGACACTGTTTTCCTTATTGCTTTTGAAGTCCTGCTTTATCACAGTGGCATCTGATGTCCTTGCCATTCTGTTAGGTGACATATTGACTTATATAAGATCATTGAACGATCTCATGAAACAGTGTAAATGTTTATCCTTTTTAATTTTTTGAGCATTTGTGCCATGAAGAAGCCTTGTTTAATTTTCTGAAAAAGAAAAATAACATTTTTAAGAAAAAGTGTATGGGAAGTTGTCTAAACTGAGATAAGCTCCAAAACCAAGATAGAATTATTGATTTAAAAGACTTTTAACCATAGGAGCATTTTAGTGTTTATACTTATGTACATTCACAATTTTTTTTTTTTTTTTTTTTTTTTTTTTTTTTTGTGGTTTTATAAGGCAGGCTGGTGGGATCTGGCTAAGAACTGAGTTGCAATGAAGTCATACATTAAATAATACAATAATGACTAGAAATATGTGAAATTTATTGAACATTTTTTAAAGTAAATATTGTTATAGGCTTTGCCACTGTAAAGATAATTTAATTTTGTTCATAATAATATTGGCAACTTCATCTTTCAGACATCTTATAAGCAATTAAAAGCATACTAGCAAATACATCCTATAAATCTGCCTGCCTGAAAAATATATACAAATTTGAAAGAGGAAAATAAAAATAAAAATAAAATATTAAAAATAAAAATAAATTTTAAAAAATAAAGTATAGTTACTCATTTCTGGATGTTGCATGAAATCATTAGATCAGAATCAGTCTTAACATCAGAGCCAGCTGAAGATCTGTGCCTTTCTTTGTACAAGTTGAGACTTCTCAGTGATTTTTAAACACCCTTGATTTTACAAGTATGTTCATATATATATCATGTTCATATATATATCGTGTTCTCAATCTCCTTTGCACCAAAACAGGCAGAGAGAGAGGGAGAGGAAACTTGGGTGTATAAAGGCTCTCAGATTTGATTCTTGGGCATTATTTCATTTGGCAATAGAGGACAGAGGGAATATGAAGAAAAATTAGACCAAAGTTATATACTATATTTGCCAGTTAAAATATATACTCCATAAACCATACACTCTGTGCTGAAAGTAGGTATTATGTAAATTTAATGAGCACACTTACTTATGAGTGTGATTGAGATGAAACAGTAATGTTGAAACTCACTGTGCAAATTAACAGACAGAAGAGAGAACACCATGCAAATAATTTCAAGAGTTATATATATTTTCAACTAAAATATGAAAAGCAGACACACATAAACATCACACTGTTCCTGACTCACTCACCATAAGGCTAAGTGCAGACAACTGATATACTGTTCATATGTACTCCTGCTTTTGCAATATACTATGGATCTTCTCGCTCTTTCTTTCCACACCATTTAAAGATATAGGAAAAGTTAAAGATATAAAAAATATATAAGTTAAATATATAAGTTAATATATAAGTTAAAGATATAGAAAAATGTTATTCTGGTTTTGGGGGTTTTATACTCCCAAATATTTTAGAACTTTCCAGGCTGAATTATTTACAAAGAGAAAATCCTTTTTCTATGTAGATGATTTAATGCAAATAAAACTAGATGTATTTATTTAAGATCAGTGAGATAATGCATGGTTTTAACTTTGGGAAAAAAAATAATAATAAAGATTTTAAAAAATAGTTCTAAATTTAGTTTGACCATTAATTCACATACTTGTAAATGCCTACATCTGAAGGGATGATATTAAACATACAAAATTTAAATTTCAGTTTTAAAAATGACTCGTTGGAATTTTCTTTTTTTTTTTTTTTTTTTTTTTGTAGAATTTGCAGTTTTAAATGAACATCTTAGAATTAAGAATTAAATTTAGCAAGAATCGTAGATTCTTTAGCAAGAATCTAATTTAACAAGAATCTTAATTTGGTTAGAATTAAATTTAGCAAGAGAGTTCATGGACAACAATAAGGGCTTCTTCAAATATATCAGCAGCAAAAAGAAGACTAAGGAAAATATGGTGTGTGCCTTGGTGACAGAGGATACAGAGGTGTAGACACTGAACGTCTTCTTTGCTTTAGTCTTTACTAGTGCCCCACTCACTACTGAGCCTAGAAACAAGCGAGAAAATCTGTAGAGAGGAAGACTTTCTCCTGGTTGAAGAGGATTGTGTTAGAGGTTATTTAGGCAAGCTAGACACCCACAAATCTATGGGTCCAGATGGGATGCACCCAAAGGTGATGAGGAATTTAGTGGATGGGATTGCTGGGCCCCTTTTCCATAATCTATCAGCAGTCATGGTCATCTGGGGAGGTCCCAGATGACTGGAGACTTGCTACTGTGATGCCCATCTTATGAAGGGTCGTAAGGAGGACGTAGGGAACTGTAGGCCTGTCAACCTGACATTGGTGCCAGGAAAGGTAATGGATCTTGAATGTAATTACGCATCATATGCAGGACAACGAGGAGATCAGGCCCTGTCAGCAGGGGTTCGGGAAAGACACATCCTGCCTGACCAACCTTATCTCCTTGTGACCAGGTAACCCATCTGATGGATGAGGAAAAGGCTGTTGATGTAATCTACCTAGACTTCAGCAAGGCCTTTGACATGGTCTCCCACAGTATTTTTCTGGAGAAGCTGGAGACCCATAGTTTGGACAGGTACACTCTTTGCTGGGTTAAAAACTGGCTGGATAGCTGGGCCTAGAGAGTGGTGGTGAATGGAGTGAAATCCAGCTAGCGGCCAGTCACCAGTGGTGTTCCCCAGAGGTTGGTGTTTGGGCCCACTCTCTTTGATTTCTTTATTGATTATTTGGATGAGGGAATTGAGTGCACCCTCAGTAAGTCTTGCAGATGACACTAAGTTGGCAGAAAGTGTCCATCTGCCAGAGGCCCTGCAGAGGGACCTGGACAGGATGGACAGAGGCCAATGGGATGAGGTTCAACATGGCTAAATGCTGAGTCCTGCACTTTGGCCACAAAAACCCCATGCAGTGCTTGGGGAAGAGTGGCTCAAAAGCTGTGCAGAGGAAAGGAATCTGAGGATGTTGTTTGATGCTTGCCTGAACATGAGCTGGCAGTGTGCCCAGGTGGCTAAAAAGCATTCTGGCTTGTATCAGGAACAGTTTAGCCTGCAGTATCAGGGAGGTGATCATTCACCTGAACTCGTCTCTGGTGAGGCTGCACCTGCAGTACTGTGTTCACTTCTGGGCCCATCACTATAAGAAAGACATCAAGGCCTTGGAGCATGTCCAGAGAAGGGCTATGAAGCTGGAGAAGGGTCTGGAACACAAGTCCTATGAGAAACAGCTGAGGGAACTAGGTTGGCCTCTTCTCACAGATAACTACTGATAGGACTAGAGGGAATAGCCTCTAGTTGCACCAGGGGAGGTTCAGGTTGGAAATTAGAAGACATTTCTTCTCAGGAAGACTAGTCAAGCATTGGAACGGGTTGCCCAGAGAGGTGGTGGTTACTGTCCCTGGGGGTGTTTAAGAAAAGGTTGTATGTGGTACTTGGGGACGTGGTCTAGTGGGTGATATTGGTGATAAGGGTATGGTCGGACCAGATGATCTTGAAGGTCTTTTTCAGCCTTAATGACTCTACGATTCTATGATTATGTGACTTAATAAAGATGTTCTTGAAATCATTTTAATTCCACTGCACAGCTGATGATGCCTGTGTTTCAATCCAGATATTCACACACCAAACATTGGTTTATTGTACTACCTTTTAAAGGTAATATTAATCTTAAACTAAGAATTTTCCCTTTTGATAAAAGTCTTTTGACATTTAAGTAAGTATGCAGTTTGATAGTCCTCAGAATTTTCATGTTTATATTGATGAATTCTGTCCCTAAAGCAGAAATTCGCAATTTGTTTTGTAATTAATCATGTTCTGCTAAAACAATATCTGCATTAAATTAATGGTTCATACATGAAAGAAAATGTAAATAGCATTTGAATTACTAACACTGCAAAAGAGAATTATACTACTGATTTTTCATTCTGGCAGGTTAGTAGGACACAGTTCAAATAAGCTATAACTGAAGCCAAGAGTAGGATGAATTTATGTAAGCATCAAGTTTAAAACAGAATTGTTATTTATTAAAGCAGCAAATTAACAAACTACTGAGGACCTGTCTTCAGATCAGATTACATATAAAATTAATTTCTGAGTCTCCAGATTGGATTGAAACATACAATTACAACAATTAGCAGCAATTTTGCCCCCTACTAGGATTCAAGAGTGGGAAAGTTACTTTGTGAAATGATTGCTCTCAAGAGAACCTGTGAAAATAAATTCAAAGTACACACATTACAGAGATGTTAACTAAAAAAAAATAATAATAAAATAAATCAGGATTCTCCACTAGGCAGACAGTGAATATGAAAGATATCTGCCCATAGCACTTCAGACTGTTTATTACAAATCACTGCTGTTCTCACAATTTGTACAGCAGACAGGATGAATCAAGTAAACAAAAGAACTTTCCTTGTTATTTGATTATATATATATATGTACATAATACAGCAACAATTGTATATGTAATACAATATTATTACTATATTTAATGTTCAAAATGATGTATAGGTATAGAATATTTATAGAGATATCCTAAATATAATTGATGCTGGGAATTGGGTTGAAATTCTCCAAACATAGAGGACTTCACAAAAACTGCATGGAGCTGGATAAAATTCCTAATTCCATTGAAATTAATGAGAATTTCCTGTTAATTTTCATGAGGCCAGTGTTTCATATCTGCCTAGCTGCCTGTCAACATTTAAAACGAGGAGCATTTTTCTAAATCAGTTGAACAGTTACGTATGAACAGTATTTACTTACAGCAGGCTATGAGCTGCTGTACATATTCTTGAGTATGGCTGATTATTGTTAAAAATCTATATGTTTCAATGTAAAGATCTAGACAGCAGATGCTGAGTGCTATAGTACTGAAAAGAACAGATGCAGATAGGAAGAAAATGGAAAAACAACAAAAAATAACTTCACCATTTAATATTGAAAATTAAATGGATCCATGCCGTCCAGTGTTCAGTAAAATGCAATTTTAAAATAAGAGTATTTGAACTGAAACAGGAATGGAATTGGAGCTTCAACAAGCAGACAAGGGGATAAAGATTGTTTCCTTTCTCTCTCTCTTTTTATTTTATTTTTTTTTTGTTACGGGTTTTAATTAGATATACTTAGAAGCTTTGTGTATATATATTTCTCTGTATCTTAGCCAAAACCTGTGCTTTAGAACATTATCAATTTGCTAACTGTGTGTGCAAAAACAATAGCCACAGTAAACTATCTTTTTCTAAAAATGCAGAGGACAAACTTTAAAAAGTCGAGACATAGTTTCTGTATTTGTTAACTCTTCTATCACATAACTTACAGAACCTTTTATTATATATTTTTCTAAATTCATTCAGAGTTAGTTGAGCATTCCTGAAGCAAGGAACTAAGAAAAATGAATTTAGTATTTAAAAAAAAATAGTAGTATTTTAATCTCTGGGATTAAAAAGGAATTACAGAGAATTTATAATATATAATTTATAATTTATAAAATAAATTTCTCTAAAGATTCTTGACAGTTGCCAGAACAAACAATGCCTGCTGATCTGTGTATCATGATAATACAGATATACTTTTATATACTTTTTTTTTTTTTTTTTTTTTTTACATCCATAAATTTCTACAATATATTTTCCGACTGATCAGTAAAGGTAGAATAAAATATAGTGCATTTCAGAAGCTGTTCCTAGGCATTTTCTTTAGGCACGTCTATGTCCTAGATGACCTGTGAGTATTATAGAAGTAGTTTTAGTAGTCTTAATTAATTACAGCTGTGAGATTGTATTTAATTTATGTTTTAAGACTTTAGTCTTATAAAAGTAAGAAACATGTAAAAGTAACATGCATCATGTAATTGCAATTTGATTTTTCTTCACTTAATAAATATAACATTTATATATGTTTTCCCAATTCACAAGCAATGAGGAACACAAAATTAAGAAAAGACTATATTATCATAAGAAAGGGTAAAGCTGTAAATCAAGTCACAAAGATATTAAAAGTGTAATAGCAGAATAAAATAATGCCTGCATTTCATATCAGATATTAAGATGATCCAAAATTATAAAACTTTTTTGACCTTTCGAGATGGGAATGTAAAGGAGTGAATGGGAATTAAAGTTATTTCAGTTAACAATAATAATAGTAATTATTAACTGTACCTCAAAATATCTAGTTACAATCCCACTTACGCAGATTTTTTGACTCTAAATCATGTAAAGAATGTAAAGAAAATGGTAAATAAACAAATCATAGAGGTTACTGACTGAGCTGTAGCTTTCAGGTTTCTAAGCTTAGGAAGTTTTTCAAAAATATTTCTAAGTCATACCAGTCTCCTGAAAATTTCACTCATGCTTGTTGTAAGTGTGCAACCAAAGGTAAAAATACACAATGCAGTGTTCTTTCTTTGTACTCAGGTCTCTGTCTCCTTGAATTACAATTCAGCTCTTAATCTTCATAGCCTAGTTATTTGTTTGGGGGAAAAAAAAATATAAAATGTTTTCAAAAGAAAACAGGGAAATATGTCTGAAGACTTCATAAGTGTTTAAATAAATTCAACTAATACATAGTACACATAGACAATAATTGCTTATCTGAAATGCAAGAAAAAATCTTATTTCATTGTCCACTTTCTCTAGTGGATGAAAGTAACATGAAGGCATAAAAGGACCTTTTTAATGTTTCACAAAAAAAAAAATAAATAAATAAAATAAAAGTGTGATTTCCTTTGCCTCTTTTCAGAAATAAAAATAAAAAACAAATATGGCTTTTATATATATATATATATGTAGAACTCTTGTAGAATGTAGCTTGTATATTTATACCCATACTGTTACTTGTCTGAGGCAACCTAGTATAGAGTCAGTACTTCAGATAACCAAATAGCTGGATTTTTACTTATATCAAAGTAATTAATTTCAAGTATAAAATAAAATAAAATAAAATAAAATAAAATAAAATAAAATAAAATAAAATAAAATAAAATAAAATAAAATAAAATAAAATAAAATAAAAATCCAGTTGAGAGGTGTGCCTCATTAGTGTGATTACAGTGATTTGAGTAAAATTAACAAATCTTGGCAGAAAATTCCAAAAATACTGAGACTTACTATTTTGTCTGCACATACTAGAGTCCAGAACGTTGGAAGATTCTTTTTTTTTTTTATATGAGCTTTTATATTTCATTAATCAATTTTACTTTTTTGTTTTTAATTTTCAGTACTCAATAACAAGTTAAAAATAAGGCAAACTAGTACAGCTGAGTTGAAAATCAACTGTACTCACTAGAAAAAAAAAATCTAAAATAAACATTAAGTATTCCTAGTTCTTTGCACTTCAGAAATCAAAACAAATGGAGTCTTTGTACGTTAAACTAGACAAGTTTTAAATGAATTTTTGAGTTAGAGAATTAACCCATTTTATTGCAGAAAAACCTTAATACAGTTCTTTAAAATTAGGAGTTGGTTATCTCACTATGAAATATTGGTGAACTTTCTGCTGTATAGATCTTCATGCCTTTAAAACAATCTATTCATTTTGGCAAATCAATTCTATTAAGCTATGCTAGTTTAAAAATAAGGGTTTTTTGTCAGTCTGAAGGGCCATGAGTAAAGATGACATTGAGAAGCTGACTTAAAATGTATATTTCCAGGTTTCAATTCAAGAAACATGACCTGTAATAGTCCTCAAAAGGTTGCTACTTGAAAGATGGCCAGAGGCAAATAAAGAAGCCTCATGCATGATTCATCATTGCCGGTCTGTTTATGATTAACTAATGGATGATGACAGTTATAAAAGAGAAGAAAAACAGTGATATCCAGCAGCATGAGGAAAGAAAATTTTTTTACTCTCATAAAAAACATTTGACCATTGAATTATTTTAAGAAATACATTCATTAAAAGGAGTTAAAAGGACTTTTCCTTCACAGGATCAGTGCAAAATAAACAGATTGACAGTATGATTTGAGAGTATTTACTTTATCAGATGGTTTAACTGAAACAATCCAAAGAATCATTATATTCTCAGCACGCGTGAGAAGAACCTTGGCTGAACAGTACTAAATAATTTTTGCATTCAGAAGACAAAAAACAATTTAGGACTTGATGAAACAGCACACTGAGATCCTTGAGCTAAAAACTACAAAGCTGTTGTATTGACATGACACTGCAGAGTAGAAAACAAAAACAACAAAAAACTCTAATTTTGAAAGCAATATTGTTGTATGCATGAAATGCTAATCGCTGCAGTCTCAGCAGAACTATTTACCTGATCCACTGAAAAGGGTATACTGAGTCTGGAGATCTCTCATATTGCAGTACTAACACATCATAGCAGTTTTATTTCTGACTATCTGAAGACATACTCTTTTCCAGGTATGCACAGCTGAAATTTTAGACATACAGAGTGGGTCCAGAGGATCAGTAGTTGCACTTGCAACTGTCACATGTGCAAAAACATTTGTATCTTAGGCTGAAATCTCCCTTCTCTGAGGGCAGCTAAAGGACATTTGCTCTCTGTTACTGGGCTAGGAAGTAGTTTGTGAAATTCAGATCTAAAAGTGTCTGAATCAATAATGTAGCTTTTTACTGAAATCTGATAAATAGAAATTGTCAATGTTCTGTTTCTATGTTATAAAAAAAATTAAAATAAATAGAGTAATTATGTTTTCATATAAAAAGTCATGCATATCTACACAAAATTTGATTATGGTTTTAAAAAATATAATGGAAGTTAGGGAGCTAAAATATTTTCCTCTGTAATAAATTATCTGCAGATGCCATGCACTGTTTTGCAGATTAGGTAAATCTGAAATTTTCTTTTTTTTTTTTTTTCTTTAACTGTAGTTAAGAACTTAAAGGAAAAAATGTTTTGATAGCAGAAAAGAAACAACAACAACAAAAGCTTTTAAATACTTGTAGTACTTCCCTAAAAATAGGATAGAATATAGTCTTGCTTGACAGAATTGATGAGTACTCTAATCTGTTCTTACAGTGAGCATATATAAATGGTCTGAGAGTAGTATTTTTGCAGTGCATCTTCAAGAATGATATATTAACTCCTGGTTTTAATGTAGTAAGACAAAACAGAAAGTGCACTCACAGCTAGGGTGTTTATCCCCTGCTAGCACTCTGCTATTTATTTTGTTTCTTTGGTTTATATGAATTACAGATGGCTTCTTAGTCTTCTGACTTCTTTTTCTATTCCAGCTACTAATTTAAATTTTGAAACAAAAAGTCTGCTCTGATATTTTATATTTGAAAGTGAGCTGAACTAGACTTCTACCAATCAAAATTATTATTATAAATAATAATAATATTTTCATTATTATTATTACTTTTATTATTATGTATTTGATATATAATATAATATAATTATTATTAATTAATAATAATGATAATAATAATAATAATAAACTTATTGAATTATTTTATGTAAAAACAAAAGAAATAAAACAATTACAGAAAACTTAGGGAGGAACTTAAACCTTCTTTATTGTCATTGAGCAGCAAGTTTGAAATTAAATTGTTTAACCTTTAATTGTTTGATTCCAAACACCTTTGAAAATCACCGTGAAATCAGAATATTTCTGGGGACACTGAACACATTGCTATAAAGTTCTTTGGCTGTTAAAATCAGCTAAAGTGTTCATAAGTGTTCCAAGTGTCAGATTATATTTTTAAGGTAAAATTAATCATCACAAAGTATTATATAAATGCAATAAACTGCAGATGACTGGCTTGTTTCATAATAAAATTAAACAGTTCTGTAAACATTGAGCTCCTAAAAGTCTAAGCCTGGAAGATATTCAGTATATTTAAAGTTTAATATAATAACATGCAACTAACTTCAGAGTATTCTGTTGTTGCAGTACTGTGTAATATCAGGGTCCAATGCAAATTTCAATCAAATATTTCCCTTACAAGTTTAACTTTCCTCTAAAATTTATGGATGAAAACCATCCCTGTGGCCAGTTCTCTGTAGTGTTTCACTTTGTCAGTACTGTCAGAAGACCTTCAGAGAAGCTGAGATTTATATGGGTCAAATATAGGTAAGCAAGAAAAGTGCAACAGCTGCATGATCTTTTCTACAGGAGAAAAGATGAAGGGACATTTACTGCAGTGTGGGTCTATTGCAACAGTTATATTTAAAAAAAAAAAAAAAAAAGACAAGCATCTTTCTAGCATCCAGAGTCTTGCATCACAGATTTTCTTATTTATCCCTGTGAATTTGTACTTTCGATCTGCCCAAAACAGCTATTCTGTGAAATGCATAAGTATTACAAGTGCATTGGGAAGACGAAAACTCCACTGCTAGAATGCTTTGGACAATTTGGTGGGTTATTTTTGTTGTTTTTCCTTTAGATCCCTTTATGTCAAGCACTTTTTTTTTTTTTTTTTTTTGAGTTTCTCTGCAAAATAATGTGAGTCCAGTCCTCAATTTAGAAAGTAAAATTTCAGTTTACCGTATTACCTCAACTCTCAGTGTATGCCTGGGGTGACTACTAGACCATAAAATAAAACAAGCATATCAAAAAGCACACTTATGAAGATCTATTACTTTAAAAGGAAGGAAGGAAGGAAGGAAGGAAGGAAGGAAGGAAGGAAGGAAGGAAGGAAGGAAGGAAGGAAGGAAGGAAGGAAGGAAGGAAGGAAGGAAGGAAGGAAGGAAGGAAGGAAGGAAGGAAGGAAGGAAGGAAGGAAGGAAGGAAGGAAGGTCACTGTATTCATCCTAAATTGTCTGTTAAACTAAACTGAAATAACCAGATACAAGTACATTTGCCTCATGACTGTCCTTAAAGAAAAATAAACATAATTGTAACCTAAAACTAAATTTTAATCTGAACATTTTAAAGAAATAAATTAAATAAAAGTGTAAGTAATGAAATTCTCAAAAAATGATGACATCATCATAAGTTACCCAGGCACTGACCAATTCTTAAAATAAAGAATGGAGGAGACAATAGAATTTATTTTATAGAGAAAAGTTTAAACCTCTGAAAGATTTGTTGCCCATTCTTCCATGTACATGCTCAGCATGCAACTGAACTGCATTTTAAGAGAAATGAACTGATCAGAGGAAGGGACAAGCAGGAAGCCGCACAGACAGATGGAGGCCCAGGCTGCAGAACAAAAGATCAGCTGGCTGAGGTAGATGGCAGGAGACCAGAGAGACCAAAACAGCTGCACTGGAGTAGCCAAAAGAGAATCATGAGTAACCTGTTGGTACAGTCAGATAGCACCTCTCATCTATACTCGCAGAACTGATGTAAAATTTTCTTCTTGGGCAAAATAAATTCCTGTCAAATCCATACCAAGGATCATGCTTTTTAGCAAGGTGCATGAACTTGGCCTAGCCACATTAATCTTTTCACAGGACTATTCCATGAGGGTGAATGAGCCCCACCAAAGTAAATAAAAGTGTCTACCCACATTAGAAAATGTGAAGATGCCCTCCAAATGTCTTTTAAATCATAAATCTTAGATATTTTCCCTTGTCATTACTGGGAAATGATTTTGTTTTTCAAACATCCAGGCTGGCTGATTATTTCAGATCAGCCAGCCTGGATGTGAAGCCATGACACCTCTGCATCTGACACAAACAAAGCTCCATGCAAGGTAAGCACCTTCTTTACATGAGAACTTCCATTCAGAAGCTAGTGATAGTCTTTAAGAGAAACACAGGGAAAATTCTGACTTTAAAAATATATT
The DNA here is from genome assembly GCF_047663525.1 of Anas platyrhynchos. Classification (NCBI taxonomy): domain Eukaryota; kingdom Metazoa; phylum Chordata; class Aves; order Anseriformes; family Anatidae; genus Anas; species Anas platyrhynchos. The sequence continues at coordinate 50,108,731 of NC_092587.1, read as the reverse complement.
GCATTTTAAACCCATGGCCTGTAGTCTCAGTTAATTAAAAAAATATATATAATTGTCATGCAGGCCATTCACTTTTATATAATTTAGGCTCTTAATAAGTGTTGTTTGCTTTATGAAAGAGAATTTCCCTTTCTTCTCAACTTGAGAAATACAAGGTCTCTTACAAGACCAATAGGTCTTTGTACTGTTACACACAACAACTATACATCATCTTTGTTAAAGAAGTATTTATTAATAACGAATAAATGAAAGGGAAAAAATAAGTGGGGTAGGAGAGAAATAGGAGCTTACAGACAACTATGAATTGACAAAGATTTAGAATAATAATCTTTTTCTCTTGCAAATTCTACTGTTATTTTCTATTAATTACTGTAATTGATAACAGTTATAAAGATATCTGGCATTTTAATCATGCAGATCTGTCTTTTGCTGTCAGAAGAGAAAATTAAAACAGCTAGAAGTCTTTTATTTGCAGAGTTAGCTGGAGAGGAAATTAAAATAGAGCTGGTAATAGATGAGCAACATATTCAATTTAAGAGATCACAGATATGGGTCATAGGGGTACGACGACACAGAGGACTTTGACAATCTTAAAACCGTGATTCTTTCTAAATGTATTATAAGCAAACTGAAACTATATTTACAGATGGGCTTGCTAGCTAATATAATGCTAATATCACTACAAATATTTACCATATATTTGATGTTGCTACCATTATCAAACAGTAAAAATAGCAAAAATAAAAATAATAAAAAAAATGAACAAGATACACTGTGCTTGGGCATTTTGTTAGTATAAACTGTATATACATATAGATGCCAGTTTTGGAAGAAATTTAAAATGATGCTTTTTAACTAATATATAAACTACTTCAAGGGGAAAAAAAAAAAAAAAGAAAAAAAAGTACCTTTTTTTGTAACTGGGAGCTGGGCTAAATAAAGAAGTCAAGTAGATCTGATGAGTTACAGGGAAGTGAAAATTTCTTATGGAGATCTGGACTGGGTAATCACCATGGGCAATTTACAAAATCCACCAATAGAAAAATAATTTTGTTGCTGTTGAAAGAGCAATATCTTTAACCACTCCTTCCTCTCAGGAGACATCAAAGAAATACTGAAAAATTAAAAGACAAATGTTCAAAGCAAGCCGCTAAAAACTGTATTGCCATAAATACATATGCCCACTTTGGTATCTCTAGTGAGAACATAGAAAGCAGCCAAATGTTCCTTGCTAGTTTTCTTATTATTTTATGATGCAGCTGATTCTGATGTCCTGGTGTTTTTTTTGTTTGTTTGGTTGTTTTTTTGGTGGTGGTGGTGGTTGGTTGTTATTGCTGCTGTTGTTTTTTGTTTGTTTGTTTTGCTTTGTGTGTTTGTTTTCTATTTGTTTGGTTTGATTTCATAGCTTGCTTTTTTCTCATAAATAGCTGAAATAGATAAATGATTAATTTTATAATTGTGATAAATAATGTCAGTTCATTCCTTTCTTTCTGAGGAAACTTACCCCTAATCCACTTATCTTCTGCATTACCTACTATTTCTTAGAAGAAATAAAGCAGAAATGCCTAAAACTAAGCTTGTCTGAGAAAGCTACTGGAAATAATGAAACAATGTCCTGGTTCTGGTTCCAGTCTGCAGAATTTTAGGTCTCTCTTTAACTTCGTAAAAGCAAAGAATTAGAGAGGTCCCTAAGTCCTTTTGTGCAGATGAAAACCTGAAAGCCAAAGACGTTATGATGTTTGGATCAACCCAGGAAACATGTTCAGCATGAGGGGAACTTGTACACCTTGGGAGCATTCAGGATCAAAATCAGTGGTAAATATTACCGTGCAGGTTCAGGCCAACAGAATAGGCATGGGTTTTGTAGGGAAACTTCTGGTAATAGTAAATGACATGGAGAGTTAAAGTCATCAGCAAACACTTCAGACAGTATTTAAATTAATAAATTATCTTCAAGGATTAGTATAGGGAAGGAAGATAATTTTATTTTATTCATAGATAGATTCATAGGCACGAATAACAAGCATACACAACCGATTATCTGGACAAAGTCTTCTCTTTTGTTTTCCTATACGTACTGTTTAACTGTTGCACTGAGAATCAAGATTTGTTATGTCTCAACACCACTACTTTGAAGTAATAAAGGGAGTGTTTTTCGTGTCACTGTTTTTATATCACTGAAACTTGAAGTATGAAATGGAATCAGGTAACATCACACATATCTAATTCCAATAACACCAAAAATTAAAATGTTTTGAAGAAATCTTATAGAAATAAGAGCTGTTCTCAAGCTTCTACAGCTTACAAGAGGCTTCTCAGGTATATTTGAGTATATTGAGCATGGTGCCATCAATGTTTAGGAATATTTTATAATAGAATATTCAATTTGACTTTCATTTTATTGAATTATTAAGGACTTAAATTAGCAACAAATAAAACATACACATGCACACAGTATGGAAATTAGTAAACTTTACATACTGTGTTCTGAATCCAGTATTCCTGGAAAAAGTAAAGAATAAATCTTCAGACTTAATAGAAACAATTTTAGTGTGCTTTGTAAACATTAAAAAACAACATTCACATATAAGTAAGAATCTCACTTTAAGTGAATAATTTTGGAATATTGCTGAGGAATGTTGTTTCAGTTGAAATGGTGTTTGCTTGAGGTTTGTTACTGAATTGGCTTACACATCCTTCTGAATAAATGTTCTGTCAGTGTGTATATATATGTTTATAACAGTCCTTTTGCCTTCTTCAGTGTAGAATCTGACAAATCAACCACAATTCAAAAATTATGATCACTGAAATGAATATATATATATATATATATATATATATATATATAATTTGTAGAAAATTAGGTTGAAATATAAGGCGCAAAGAGTGAGGAAGGAAGTTAAGAGTCATCAGAGATATATTATGACTGAATTTCATATCACATAGGATGGAGGGAAAAGAAAGTGAGACAGAGAGTTGCTCGAGAGGAATGGTAAAGAGTAAATTAAGGGAAAGTTTTCAGGAAATCTTTAGTTATTTGATTAAAAAATATATTTTTAAGATTTAAATTTAACAAAACAAAAAAATATTTATTATTTTTATTTTATTTATTTCATTTTATTTTATTTCAACTTACATATGTTCTCAGAAAATAACTTTAGGTTAATAACTTTCCAGGATGAGCTAAAATGAAAGACGCTTAAAGCAGAACTTTTCTTCCTTGAACTACAGATTCAAGGCTCAAGAGATTATTACTTATATTCTGATTGAGGACATCATGGGAAGAAAATTGATTTGAACTTTATAGTTATAGCAATCCTATGAAAATTAAATAAATACCTCTGGCCTGAAAATTGAGTAGTATCTTATTTCAAATTTAAACAGAGTCACTTAAAATATATGCAATTTTGTATGTAAGGGTGTGTATGTGTGTGTGCGTGCATGTGTTTTAGTAATCTTGATCACTTGAATATTTTTGAAAATCTTACTCAAAAGCATGTTAATAAAATATATGTTTATTATTACTATGTTTCCTGAACACTTAAATGTGTGTTAAATCAGACACACAGAATGATATTTTCCAAATGCAATGAACCTTTATAATTTCAAATGTGTGGAATCAACCCAACAAAGTTGATGTCCCTCAAGACCATAAAATTTAATCTAAATAAATGGAAATATATTTCAAATACATTAAGCAATTGTATATAGAGAATCTACTGAAGTTTATTCTATCAGTGGATCAAAGCTGAACAATTGTATAATATTACTGAGGTTAGATCAAGTCAGAACAGCACACAAACAGAAATCAGAGTAATTTTGTAATATTCCCATTACATGTATATATATTAATACAATAACAAATACAAGAGTTTACTAAAAGGCTTAAATGCCCAAGTATGCTTTTGCTACTCTAGACAACATAATTAAGAACTATATATATTTGATCAAAATGTGAAAGTTTGATACACGATGAAAATGCTTAAAGCTGAATTTCTTTTTTTTTTTCTTATTTTTTCATAGATTTAGAAATGTTAAATCCCAAACCCCTAACAATATGAAAACCTACATTTTTTCTGCATTTCCTTTTTCATTTAAATTGTAACTCTTTTCATGTGTACCACTTTTCATTGATTCTTCACTACCTTAAGTCACCACTCTATTAAAATTTCAAAACAGCAAATTACTAAAAGACAGTGTGTCCAGAGAGAATAGCATTGGCAAGCAACTTCACCAATGAGATCGTTTATGATATCGAGGACACATGACCTATAGAGTAGGTTCTGAAGGATTTTATTTCATAAAATGCTTATATGAAGATCAATTTGAATGTTTCAGGAGGAAGAGTGGAAGTTAACTCCCCAGTTCAGTTCAGTACAAGTTTTGACAACTCACTACAACCACTCATAGAGAAAGAATAAATTAAATTATATAAAATTACCAAAAACCTGTTGGGTATAGTTTGCATAGGCACGCTGGTCAATTATCAGACTCTACAACATGTCAAAAACTTCATTCTTTGATTTATGAGATCTCTCCCTTGAAATGTTAGATGAGATTATAAGAATCACTGATATGTTCTGAAAATTATTTTGTCAGAAGTCTAAATGAAAGATTTTGTGGCTTTATTTACACTACTCATATGTATAGGTAATCCTTAGATAATGAAAAATTATCATAGGCACAAGAGAAGAAACAGTAGATATTTTTTGAAGGTCAGGATTCTAAAAAGAGGTTGCATAATGAATATTTAATGAAAGGATTATTCCAGCAATAATAAAATGAATTTTGACTAATTCCTTTTATACCTTATTTTTTAGACAACTTTTACACTGGAACACCATTTACTTACTCTTGCTTATGTCAGTTTCAGAAGCAGCAACAAAGAACATCCAGATTGCTCATTTGATGTAAAATCATCTAGACCTTAATTAGCAAATTCAGCCAGAGACAAAACTTCAGAATCAAATGTCTTTTGCAGTAAGCTAATACTTTTGTACATGCATATAATACTGCTTCAGACTGAAGTAAAATGGCTAGCTAGAAGAATCTTTCCTGCATCTTCAACCATCTTTGCACATCCCAGAGAGATTTTATTGAACCTCTTGTAGTGAGTTAATGCTTTAATAGAAAGTACTTCTGTTTCAGTTTTCATTTTCACATATTAAAGTGTCTATAGTTGCTTCTTACAAAAGTTTCCCTGAGCTTTTTTGGTAACATTAGGTGGATATATACCAGTCAAATTTAACATACTAGAAGTAGATAATATAGACATAAAAACCAAAACAAACAACAAACAACAAACAACAACAAAACCCTGCTACTTTATACGAACTCATATTTAACCTCATAATTCACTTTGTGATTTAAAAATTCAGTAAACAAAATGAACAAACTGCCAGAGAACCTTCCCATAGACATGTTTAAATTATTCATCAGTATTTTCAGGAAAAAAAAAAAAAGAAAAAAAAAATTTGATCACAGCTTATTTCATTTAGAAGGTATTGCATTTATTTTTTTATTATTTAAGCAGCAAATATTAGATAGAGTTTGTAGAGGTGCTGGTATGAACAGCACCGTTTATAGTTTACTCTGTATCCCCAGGAAAAAAAAAAATGCTTTGGATACTCCTGAAGAAAAAAATAAGGAAACATATTCTTTAAATTTTAACGTACACAAATCTTTTTAACTACAAATTATAAACAGGTAATAAATAAAATAAAATAAAATAAAATAAAATAAAATAAAATAAAATTATAGTGGGAGTGAGGGGGACACAAAACAGATAACTGGGTATGCAAGATGAGAAGAAAAGAAAAAAGAACACACAAGGACACATTGAACAAAATGTATCATTCAATAGGCAACAGAGTGGAACATCTCACAGGGAGAAAAGACTTTCAGGAAGACTCACTCCTCAGAATGAATCAGTTATTCAATTAGAAGTGATCACTCATGCAATAACAGACACACGGAGTGGAAAACAGTGAGATAAACTGTGCTACCATATATCAAAAATACAGCATACATACTGTATGTATAAGCTAAGATAAATTACTCTCTGTCCCTGAAAATGAAGATGAAATATTGGATTTAATTGTTAGAAAACTTGAGAAGCTCATAATACAATGTTGCTTAAATACTGCAAATCTAGATGTATAAATAACAGTGACAATCTTACTGATTTTGTTATAAGAATAAGCCAGAATTAAAATTTTGCAGTGACCTTTTATTTCAATAAGTATACTTAAAAACAAAATTTTTGAGATGATCTCTTTATCTCTTTTAAGACTTCTGTATCAAATACACAAAATACATATAAATAAAAATGAAACATATATTTAATTCCTCTGAAATTTGTAGCTGGAATACATCACTAAAGAAAAGAGATAAATGTTTTTGTTTGTTTGTCACCTCCCTTGACCTGCTGACCACTCCTCTTTTAATGCAGCTGGCCTTCTGGGTTGCAGGCACGCACTGCTGACTTACATCAAGCTTTTGATCCATCAGAACCCCCAAGTCCTCCTCTGCAGTGCTGCTCTCAATGGGTTCTTCATCCAATCAGTACTCATGTCTGAGATTGCTCCAGCCCAGTTGCAGCACTCTGCACTTAGACTTGTTGAACCTCATTAGATTCATGTGTACCCACTTCTCAAGCCTGTCTTTGGATGGCATCCCTTCCTTCTCCCATATCAACCACACCACTCAGCTTGATGTCACCTGCAGATTTGCTGAGGGTGCACTCTATTCCACTGTCTATGTCTAATTTCTATCCTAAACCAAGATTAATGTCACTCCACCTTTAGCTAATTAAATATGCTGAGAACAGGAAAAGCTATTGTGTTAGATGTTTTCACATATTTTCTACCTTTTTTTTTTTGCGTAAGGTTGTTCAGTAACTCCTCTTTTTTATGATTTTTCTTTCACATCTTCACCAAATACTCCATGCATATATATTTCCATAATATGGTCAAAACTGCAGATTCCTAAATGCAGTTTTTTAGGATTCCTAAACCCAATATGCTTATGTGGATTGTTCATATGGGTAAGCTCTGAGACAGACATTCCTTTTTTATACATATGGAACTGTATTATACAGAGACATTTACACAGGGCAGGAACTGTGTGAGAAAAAAAAATCAAGGTGGCAATGGTGCAAAACCTCATTGGGCGTGTGAACGTCCTATTCACATTATTCTCATTATTACATGTGAAGCAGGAGATTTCTGTCAGGTTTAAACATTTTTCAGGACACAGTGAAACCCCAGTAAAATCTCCCTATATGCATTAGAAAAATCAGAGTGAGGGAGATAGGACATTTTCTTGTGATCTTTGTTTGATTTTTTAAGGTTGAATAAAGACTACTTCACATTTTTATTATTATAAATTAAATCCATTGTCTCTGTAATTTACTTTATACTTTTCTTCTTTTCCACACCAAAGAGATCACAAATTCAGCATATCAGCTACATCATTTTTTCCCATAGCATGATAATTATAGGTTATGAGATCCTTCAAACAAAAAAACTCCTAGCTAAATTCAAAATTTGAAAATGGTCTCTCTCTGGATAAATATCCAATGTGAGATTTTCCTAATCCAAATGGGAAATATTCTCAGTCTTATGTCCCTAAAAAATTATAAACGTCATATGTTTGCAATTCTAAAGGCATTCTGAAATCATTTCAATATGTTACAGGCATAAGAACCAAGTCATTGGGTCTAGTATTTTGCCATTGTAAAGGCATTATACAGTAAATGAACATAAGTACTCTACAGACTGTTCTATGACAAATGTGTCATTCCATTCCTAATTCAGTTCAGGACCTCTTAAATATATTAAAATACTGTGTCCAAAACATCAGTTCTTTAACAACATTGGCCAAATGAAAGAAAAATGCTCCTTCTAAAATACATAAATGCAAACACTTAAAAAATTATTAGCCAATTTTGAAATATATATCTAAAGTGTAAGGGAAACTAGAAGACAGAGCTATCTTAAGATAACTCTGCAGCATAGGGGAAGCCTGAGCTCAGATTTGATTCTGAAAGTTTCTTCAGTATGTGCTTGGACTGTGACCATGTATTTCAGCCTAATTTCTGCACAGTAGTAAGAAAGTCCTGTAGAAATTAGGTCATCTAAAGCTCAATTTGTCTAAACTATATTCAAATTACAATCTATGAAGGAAGAAAGGCAGAAGACAATTTCTTCAATGATGTCGAAAAAAAACAAGACCAGTTTTCTGGCTTTCAGGCAAGCGGAGTGGCCTTTTTATACCCACAGTATTTATGATTTGCTTTGAGAGCTCCTCTGAGTTCAATGTGATACACCTATTGCACTGGAATATAATATACATATGTTCATTTGTTTGTTTACAGTTTAATGTCTCTAAAATAATACCTTGTTGCAAGGTGTTTTCATAGTGTGAGACAGAAAGTATGTTTTGCATGTTCAGGTTTGAGACTTAGAATACCAATGCAAACTAGATTGCTGAGACAAAGCTGAATTAAGGTGGAGTGAGTCAAACTTGATTCCCCTTAGTACCTCTACTGCAATTCTTAAAGAGCCCTTTCTAATAATAGGAAAAAAAAATGCAAAATACATGTTAACAGTTAAGTGACGGATGAACAGTGATGCAGTGTTTCAGTTCTCTCCTTCCCTTCTTCCCTCTCTGCCTCTTCTGTGTTTCTTAGAAGTAGAGATTGGGAAGATGGTACTGTCTTTGCAAGTGCTCTCTAAAATAGCTGAAGTATATAGACATATTATTTAACTTCAAACATTTAGACAGATACTTTAAAGACCTTTGCAGATATCTTCTCTAAGCAGAAAAGCAATCATTATTCACTTCTTGAAAATTACAAGGAGGATCATCTTTTGCATCACTGGCTATAGAAAAAGATAAAGATTAGCCTTCTGGTATCTAATTTGCTGAGATGTGTGAATACTGAACAGAAGTAGTAAATAGAAAAAATTATTTAATAGATATTTTTACTCATTTATTTAAAAAAAAAAAAGTATATACATATATACATGTATATAAAAGTAGAGACTGATAGGGTAAAGATGAAGGAAGAACAGAAAGTAAAGCAAAAGAGAAAACAAAGAACATATGTAGTGAGCTGACATGCTGCTGCAGAAAACAATTGTTTATATAAGCAGAGAAAAACTAGGAGTTACCAAATATTCTAAATTCCAGGGACTGACATTTATACATGTGAAAACTTAATGAACAACAGATATGTTTGATAGATAAATAGTAAAGCAATTGGTAATACATTTTTCTATAGTTATGGTTAATTAAATGATAATCAAAAACATAAGCCAAGAGTTATCGTATCTATATCTCTATTTCTAGCATGTCATTAGATAGCAAAATTATCACTAAAAAATTACCAAATAGAAAAATATACAGTTTGAAATGTGAAATTCAGTCCCAGTTCTGCATTGAGGCATACAGATAGAGTATATTCTTAAGATCTTTACTGAAGGTCTATTTGATGTAGTTTCTCCTTACTCAGTGCAGGACAGCTGTTATGCTTTTATGATGTAACACTCCACACAATAATGCACTTCCAGCTTTATGCAAGAGCACTTGGTGAAGTCTGCTAACAGTACATAAGGAGAGAAAACTTTACTGCCTACAGGTTAGTTACATTTTAGTATAATTACAAAGCATCTGATTAAATTTTCACCAGGAATCATGTTTACTACGAACAATAAAGACCATTTCCTCTGCTGCAATCTGGTAACTACATATATAAAACAATGTATTTTGTTTATTATTTCAATACATATTGAAATATTTCAATTGAACTAATAATTTGAGCACTACCATGTATTCTGTCTTACAGTTGCAAGCAGTTGTCTGTTCATGCCTTTATTAAGACATTGTGCTGGATCACTGCAGGGACATTAAGAGCCTCCACCTCATTTAAATGAGATTCACTCTTAAAACTGAGTATCAGAGTATCATCTGCAGGAAAACCACAGTAATACTCTCTCACTGAGGAAGCAGTGGTTCCCTCAAGTGTCTTTCCCACCAGCCTTTCATGTTCTAAGTCTTGAAGATGCATATCCTTTTATCCTTTCCCCCACCTTCTTAGAAGGTCCTTGATATGGTATCTTCAAAAGATTGCCAAAGCAGAACTGGAAGTTTTGGCTGAGGCATTTGAGACAAATAATTTACTATCTGCAATTAGTTAAGATATTCACTGAAATTGATAATACTCAGTATAAATATAGATATTTAGACTTCTAATAAAATGTTCATATCCCCTAGCAACTAAATGGTGTTTGGGTGAAATATCTCTTCATACCATGGCTGATATAATTACAAAGACAGAATCTAAATTACTTTTATCGGTTTGCCAGGAACAGATTTTTACTTAAGTGGTACACTTCATTGCTGTATACGCATTATGAGGAACAAGCTAATGAGTGTGGATTTGATATTTTGCTCAAAAAGTGTTTTATATCACAACTGAGCTGGATCTAGCTTCTCCAAGGATTATAATTATGCTCTTTGCATATTCCCGCCTCTCTCCCCCCCCCCCCCCCCCTTTGTTTTAAGAGAAATACTGATAATGATTCAATTGGGGCATACAAGTATCAACTATTTATTATATTATTAATATTATTAGCTTTCTCCCCTTTCTTTCTTCAGGAATGTACTTCTATTTTTTTCTTATTCTTTATTTCTTCTATTATTTTCATGCTTATTTGGCATTCCAGAGCAATTAAAATATTTTCCAGTCTAGCTGATGGACACACACATACATTTTGGCTCTTGTGAGTTTATGGGTTTAATTGTGAATGTGATAGAATCAATTTTACTTTAAAATAAAAGTACCTTTCCATCTTTTGAAATGTTACACTGAGATTTTCTACAATGTTTCAGTGTTAGTTCCTACATATTTATCTTCATGACCATTTCTTAAAAAACAAAACAAAACAAAAACAAACAAAAACAACAACAACAACAGCAACAAAAAAAGACAGTTTCTCTTTTCTTTCTCTGTCCTAGTCTCTTTTCTTACATTTCCAGTTTGTTCTTTACTATTTTGACTGTGAAGGGAACCGTGAGTCATTATGAGGCTGTTCTAGGTATATGCCTATTGAATAATGTAATCAATGTTTGGATCCCAAACAGTAAGCCTGAATCTATTCTTTGATCATAGGAGGATCATTTCACCTCTAAAATATGCTTCGTGGATTTGTATGTTGTCACACTACAGGACTGAAATAGTCCTACCAGCAGAGAAACTCATGAATTGCCACTCAAATTCAAATTTCACAAGTAAAGAATCAGTAAAATCACTTCCATTCTTCCAATCATGTTAAATAAAGTCTTTTTGAACTAACCAGTCCAGCCAGATCAATCAGAAGAGAGAGATTCATGTATTTAAAGACAATTTTCAGATGTCAAGTAGCTCAGAACTTCTCTCCAGGTCAATAAATACGTTTGGACTGTTAGCAGTGCTGACTGTCTCTAGTTTATCAAAGCAAAAAATAAGACTGTGGAAAGTAGAGGATTTGGAAAGGGGAAAATATAAGGGAGGCAAGGTACTTTAGATGTGAAATCTGGTCTGATTTTGACAAATGACTTTAAAGGCCCACAAAATTACACAAGATGAAGACCCCTGTTTTGAACCCTACCCATCTTTTCTTTCCTTTCCTTTATAATAATTAGAAAAACACAGGAATATCTTTTGAAAATCATTATACTTTTTTTTTTTTTTTCCACAATTCTGATTAAGACAGATAAAAAGATTTTCCACAATAATGGATGCTGTAAATAATTCTTCTTTCCTTCTCTCATTATGTATTGCTGTTTTGGTGTAACCCCACCAGCAGCTAAGCACCACAAAGCTGTTCGCTCACCCTCCCCCCTCCCTCTCTGGGACAGAAACAAGAAAACAAAGCCTGTGGGTTGAGATTAAGACATAAGATATTATTATTATTATTATTATTATTATTATTATTATTATTATGCATATGAAACAAGTGATGCACAATGCAATGCTCACCACCCACTGACCAATGCCCAGCCTAGCCCTGAGCAGCCGTCCCCCTCCCCCCGGCTAGTCACTAGTCACCCCTATATATTGTTTAGCATGATGTCAGATGGTATGGAATACCTCTTTGGCCAGTTTGGGTCAGCTGTCCTGGGTCTGTCCCCTCCCAGCTCCTGCTGCACCCCTAGCCTGCCCGCTGCCAGTACAGAGTGAGAAGCTGAAAAGTCCTTGGCTTAGTGTAACCACTGCTATGCAGCAATTAAAACATCAGTGTGTTATCAACATTCTTCTCATCCTAATCCAAAACATAGCTCCCTACCAGCTACTTTGAGGAAAATTAACTCTGTCCTAGCAGAAACCAGTACAATTGCTCAGCTCTCCATCTTATAACTGTTCTGCTGCTGTTAACATGCAAATAAGGATGAGAAAAAAAAAAATCAAAATGAACAGAAGTACATTTGCTTTTCCTAGACTCTAAAGTCTTAGCCTTATTAAAAACTGCATCTGATTACAAAAGCTCCTTAAAACTTGTAGTTTCAGTGTGATAAATTCCAACAACATAATGGGTAGTTTCAAGTAGGTCTCTCTTTCAAATATTTTTATCGCAGTCAGAAAGAGTAGTTTATTGAAACATACCAAAGCACAAGGGAAAGAACAGATCAGAATGCACAGTCAAGGATTTATTGCAATCCCTCTGAAGAAGTTTGTATTTAGACTATTTGGGAATTAGCCACGCTAGTTTCTGAATTAAACTCTGATGTGTAGCAATAGCTAAGAATTAAATTGATATTAAAACTACCCCAAAACTTAAGAACAGTGATAAACAGCACACATGGTAGAAGGATAGATCAAGGAAACATACCCAAGCATAACCTGGACACAGATACCATTCTGAGTGAGTAGGCCCCTAAACTATCAGGATTCTACTGGAGAAGGAAAGAGCCCAGAGCATGAAAAGAGATCACATCTGTCTATGTTAAATAGCTTTCAATACTGTTTATCTATACTATGACTTGAGAAGTGAAATTGTACAATCCGGTGAGTTTTTTTGTTTGTTTGTTTTTGTGTGATAACTTGTGAAAACCAGGAATGTAGTTTTCAAAATATCTCACTGCGTTTTTCTGATAAGTAAGATTTCCCCTGTGAAGGTGAAAAGTAGAATTAGTCTTTTCCTTCCTGTGATGTAACAAAACAGAAAACAGAACTTGAACAGCATAAGATCAGGTTTTGGAAACCTCAGTGGAATCAAGCCCTGCTGATTCCTAATGCAGGATGAGGAACAGTGGGACATATGGCCATTAATCACAAGAGTAATGTATAGATCCTGGTGAATAAGGACAAAAATGAGTTAATCATTGGAAATATGTGAAAATAAATAAATAAATTGATGTTAGTAAAACAATTTTTTTCCCAGCAAATTTTTGGACAAAGCTAGTCCCTTTCAGTTGATGTTAACTCCTCTTATCTATATGATAATTTTCTATTTCAACATAAATTTAATTATTTTTATTTTCTTTTCAAAGGACTTCTGGAATTCAGTCCTAAGTTACTAAATGAAAGCAGAGACTTCTTCCTAAGTAACAGTCATAACACTGTTTTTTAACTGTAACATTCTAATTCGGCATCATGTAAATAGGGTAATAATACCCAGATCCACTATTGTGATCCACCTAACCTGACATTGACATTTCTATAGAAACAGCACTTAACATGAATAACAAAAAATATCCCTCAAAAATACTGGCCCTGCCTTGGTCCTTTCTCTAGATCTCAGTTTAGACACTTAATTCTTCAAAAAGGTCTTTGGGGTCTGCAACATTTTTAATTATGGTGTCAATACTAATTGTTTTATTTCTTATTAATGAGACAATGATAAATTATTCCACAGCAATTTCTTAATAATTTTTAAAACTGTGTAGAAATGTACTGCCAGAATTTCAGTTGCTCTTAACTGCTCCTTTTACAAAATTATCTTTTCCTGTTATATTTCTTAAAACATGAAAGATCAGCTACTACCGGGGAAAACTAGCAGATGTGTAATGTATAAAATCATTTTCTGTGCTAACTGCATTCAGGTATGAGAAAGCAACAAACTATAGTACAAATAAATAATTAAATAATTTTCTTGCAATTATTTTTTTCTTCCAAATATTTTTTGACTTTCTACTGATAAATAAAAATGTTTGACCCCCATTAATACTCTACTCCATATATTCCTCATACACACTGACACAAGAAGGATGAATGATCGCTACTGATTCAGAATTTTAAATGCAACAGAAAGGAAGCTAGGAAATTACTATATTATTGCCTATATTTCTTTTGTAGTTTAGTAGTTTCAAAGATATATGGTTAGATTTTGTAGGATACGAATGCATTTCACAGGTCTCGTATCCATGACTGGAGAAGGATCTCTCCCCACATTTCAATGATAAGAAAAGCAAAGCATCAGGTTTGAAAAGATGTCTAATGTGGCCACGAAGACCAATGGCTTCCTGGTTTGAATCAGGAACAGTGTAGCCTGCAGGACCAGGGAGGTGATCGTTCCCTTGCATTCAGCTCTGGTGACACTGCACCTGCAGTACTGTGTTCAGTACTATGCCCATCACTACAAGAAAGACATCAAGGCCTTGGATCATGTCCAGAGAAGGGCTATGAAGCTGGAGATGGGTCTGGAACACAAGTCCTATGATGAACAGCTGAGGGAACTGGAGTTGTTTAGTCTGAAGAAGAGGAGGCTCTGGGCAGACCTTACTGCTTTCTACAACTACCTGAAAAGAAGTTGTGAAGAGCTGGGGGTCAGCCAGATAACTAGCAGATAGCAGATAATTCACAGATAATTAGCGATAGGAGAAGAATGGCCTCAAGTTGTGCCAGGGAAGGTTCGGGTTGGGAATTAGAAGAAATTTCTTCACAGAAACAGTAGTCAGGCATTGAAACAGGTTGCCCAGGGAAGTGATGGAGTCACTGTCCCTGGGGGTGTGTAAGGAGAGGTGTGTGGTACTTGGGGACATGGATTAATGGGTGATATTGTTGGGAGGGGGATGGGTGGACCAGATGATCTTGGAGGTCTTTTCCAACTTTAATTATTCAACAATTCTATGTTTGTCCGGGTGCTGCAGAGCCTGTGCATACTCATCATCAACTTCAGGGAATATTCAAGATCAAACTGATGATCCACAAGATCAGACAACAGAGTCAAAGTCCTTGTAGAGTTCAAGTAGAAATGGTGAGAATGGGAACAGGAGAGAGGAGATAAAGTGACAGACAGTCCAGAGAAGGGACACGAAGATCATCAGAGGGCTGATCAGAGGACTTCATATCCTATGAAGAAAGGCTGAGAGAGCTGGGGATGTTTAGCCTGAAGAAGAGAAGGCTCCAGGGTGATCTTATTGAAGCTTTTCAGTACTAGAGGGGGACTTAGAAAAAATGATGGGTAACAAATTTTAGTTCAGGCAGACAATGACAGGAAACTGGGGAATGATTTTAAACTAAAAGAGGAGAGATTCAGAGATTTGGAAGAAATTCTTCACTCAGAGGGTGGTGAAGCACTGGAAAAGGTTGCCCAGAGAAGCTGTGGATGCCCCATCCTT